>NC_137774.1:75642851-76949500 GCF_963455305.1 Plecotus auritus | reverse complement strand
TTGAACTTGAAATTCAAACTCTGTCTCTTTCCCTTTTCTTTCCAAAATCTTTTACTAGGAAAATGTCCAAGATATAAAAGAGCGAGAACAGGTAATGAACTGCCCAGCTTCAGCCTCTGTCACCTCTGCCTTCCTTCCACCACTCGATTAAAAAGAAAATGTCAGACATCACAGTATTTCTTCCATATGCGTGTCTGTGTGTATCTTGAAAACATAAAGGCTCTTTTCACCTAAAATAAATTCAATGGTAATTCTTATATTTTTAAAATATGGTTTTATTGATTTTAGAGAGAGCGGAAGGGAGAAACACTGATGAGAGAGAATCATTGATTGGCTGCCTCCTGCATGCTCCTTACTAGGGATCAAGCCTGCAACCCAGGCATGTGCCCTGAGCCAGAATTGAACCAGTGACTGACCTCTTGCTTCATGGTCAAGGCTCAACCACTGAACCACACCAGCCAGGCAAATTCAATCATAATTATTTATCATCAAGTAGCCAGTCAGTATTCAACTTTTCCTGACTGTCTCGATTTTTCCTTTTACGACCTCCAATCAGAATTCAGGAGGGGGTCACTGGTCATGTGCTGCCCTTGGTCATGTGGGCCTTGAAGGAGGTCCTAGACACTATCGGTGTAAACAGCGAACTTGCTGTGTGGATGGCTTTGTACAGAGCTGTGATCGCTGCCACAGGCTGAGTTCCTAAGTGCTGAATTGCTGGGTGAGTGATTACATTAGGTGTGGTGGCTTTTGATACATGTTCTGAACTGCCTTCAGGAAAGCTGTGGCCTATCGTAGGGCTCAGAGAGAGCTGTACAGAGTGTCTAGCCCTGACCAGTCATGAGATGGACGTTGCATCAGCAGGAGCCTGAGCGGTTTAGGCCATTCCAGCGGAACGTCCTGGAGGGGTGCATCTGCATCAGGGAGAGGACAGAGGCCTGGAGGCCCGAGAAGACAGATGGCGGCCTGGAGGGAACACTCAGAAAGAGCAAAGGCCCTTGACAGTGCGGTGGCCATGTGCCTCGGCTCTGGTGCACAGCATACTAGTACGTTCAAGCCCTCAACCACACACTGACCAGCTGTGGCCAGGAAGGTTCCCTGATGTCGCTCAGACTTCGTCTCCTCACCTGAGAAATGGGACGGCAGTGCCTACACACAGGTGGGCTGGTGTGTGGGTTACATGAAGTGTGCAGGGCATACAGTAGATGCTGACTAAATGAGCGGTAATAAGGACACTGACTGTGACGTGTCTAGATGGTGAGCCTGGCTCTCAGAATGCCAGCACTGCCTCCCTCAATGCCCCCACCCCCCTCCGGCCCCTCTAGTGTGGAGCTCACCTCTTCTCCACAGAGAGAATGGCTGTGCAGGCGTTTTTCAATTTGTGAGTGAGTCGGAAGAGTGTTTTAAACAGAGCATCAGTTAGGTCATCGTCATAGAACACTGCAGGGAAGAAAACAGGCATTAGCGGAAAACGTGCAAATACCAGAGAAATCTGTTCCTCAGAGGACCCATGCCATTATGGACGGGGTCCTGATGAACTGGAGCATCAGTTCTCAGAATTCACACTGCACGGAGATGTGGGGATGTCCCGGAAAAGTGCTCCTAGACAGAGAGGACGCCGAGCGGCGGGATGCTGCACGTGGCTCCGTGACAGTGACACTGGCTGTGAGGGGCTGACATTCTCACCTTCGGCCGCAAGCAGTATGGTGGTGTGGCCGTACAGGTCGAAGACATCCTCTTCCGACCAGCTGAAGGGGACTTCCGGGTCTGGGAGAAAAGAAGAAAGGGTGTTTTGTGCTCTCTCCTGTCTCTGTGGCCACCAACTCTCACTGAGAGACGGACTGAGAGGCTGCAGAAGAAATGGGGTTCGGGCCACTCAGTGCAGCAGGCACTGCCAAGGCAGCCCCGAGTCCCAGCACCCTGCTTCAGGGACACGGCTGCCTATGTGGGACCCACGTGAGAGGTGCCCTTCCACGAGGAGGCAGCGTAGTGAGTGGGGACGGGCGGACTTGGCCTCACCCTCTGCCTTGCCCGCAACCTGTGCAAACACGATCTGTCCCGTGTCCCTGGCTCCCAAGCCGTGTTCACTGTGCAACCCTGAGAAAGGGCTTCACCTCTCGTTTCAGGGTCCGCACTAGACGGCTCCCTCAGAGGATGGCTGGGGAGGGGACAGGACCTAAGGTATGCTATGTGCTTGATAGGTGACAGGTACTCCACAAGCAATGATTTTCCCTGCCTGACGTCTTATAGGGAAAAGTTTTCATACAAAGAAAGAGCAAGCCTACAGGTCTGAAACATTTGTATAAGGAATTCAGAAAACCCTCACCCAGAGCCCTGAAGCCATATGGCTGGCTCCCTGCTGTGGGAGCCCTGGAGTTGGAGACCTGGTTCACACCTGATCCCCTGGGTGGGAACTCACCCCAAACATGGGTCTCCACTCATACCTGCTGCACAGTGACACTGTGGAGTCTGAATACCATGAATGGAAGGTGCCTGGTATACAGCAGGTGCCCATGAATAACACCTGTCACTTTCAGCCAATGAAGGGAACTTGCTGTGAGCTGTGGACTGTGGCAGCAGCCTGGATCTGCTGTCAGTCAAGGCCACAGGACCACTGGCCTTGAGATACTACCAGGAACCACTGAATCAAATGGGGCATGAGAGCAAGACACGCACCTGTGCAGAGGTCCTCTTTCAGCCAGTCCAGTTCTCTGACCTTAACTCCACTGCCTGTAAAACAAACAAACAGAACTTACTAAGCTCTGCAAACAATTAGGAAAAAGGAGAAACGTTTACACTGTACACCAAAACCCATCCATCCTCTCACCCTCCTTCATCTTCCCTCCCTCCTTCCTATCCATCCATCTTCCCACTCATCCATATATATCCTGTTTTCCATCCATCCATCCAGTCAGCATTTTTTGAGTGCTGAGTATTAGGTCCCATGCCAGACACAGGGAATACAAATGCCCCTCCCTGGGGACCCGCAGCTAAGACTGGCAAGTTAGCAGACATGGACAAGGCAGGTGGTCAGGGCAATGTTAAAGGGATGTGCAGGTGCCCAGGAGGAAAGAGGGGCTCTCGTGTCGGACAGGGTGTTGGGAAAGGCCCAAAGAAGGCAATCATGCCTGCTTCGTCCTTCGCCCTGTTGACTGGTTACCGTACACTGGGCACTAAACAAACACCACAGCAGTGGGGATCACAGACAGGGCCCCTGCCCTCATGGGGCATGTGGTCTAACGGGATGGCAGACACCAATCAACCAGTTGCATCAACAAATGTCAAATGCAATGGTCCAAGGTGTCATGAGTGTCTGTGTGAGGGCTGTGACCTCATCTGGAGCTCGGAGCATAATTAGGAACTGATGGAGGAAGAGGGAAGAGAAGACCGTTCCAGGCAGAGGGAGCAGCAAGTGCGCAGGCCTCAAGGCAAGGGGAACCTCCAACAAGGCCAGGAAGACTTGTGTGGGAGGGGCTATAGACAGGTAGGGCCAGATCATGCAGATCTCAGACAAGCAAACAAATTCGGTCTGTACTCGGAGGGCATCGGGAAACCTATAAAAGGTTGGCAGCTGGAATGACCTGATCTGAATCTGGAAAAGCGCCCCAGGCTGCTCAGAGGACGAAGGTGTACACAGGCAGTCCAGTGAGGAGTTGCTGCTGGCATGTACCACGCAAGCTTATTCTTGCAGGTGGTGCAGAGCTGGCAGGGGCGACATTCCGACAGAGGGAGAGGCATCTGAAATGGGTCCTCGGCTCACTGAATGCAGGGCTGGAGTGGGACCATCAGGAGAGGAGGCAGAAGAGGCAGGCAGGGGAGGACCAGGAGGTTTGGGAGCCAGAGAAAGAGCTTGAACTTTACCCCTTGAAGAGGTCAGGCTTCATCTAGAAAGGTCACTCTGGATGCTACATGGAGGACAGCTTGGCCGGGTCAGACAAGGAGCTGGGTGATGAGGGAGGGGCCACTGTGACATGCAGGAGAGGCTGATGTTGGATGTGGCGTGGGTGTGGGAAGGAGATGATGCAGGGACAGTCATCTAGGATCTGAAACTATGTGAAACTAGTAAGGCTCTGCTCCCTGCATTCACCGGGGTGTAGAGGGAAGCAGGCGGAACCCCGTCTCCAGGTCACAGTCCTGGGTGTTTGTCCCACTTGCCAAACAGAGACACCTCCCTCCCAGGCTGGGCCTCACCTCCAGAGGCAGTCAGGTGGCTGTTGAGGGCAATGTTTCGCTGGCACGTGGCCAAGAGGTCTGCACCGACATCTGGAACGACAGAAGGACCTGCCATCAAGCGCCGGCCACTACGACGCTTTATTTCCGTGTTGTTGCCCGGAGAGCTGATATCAACAGCACGATTACAGACGTGCAACATTGAGGCTAAATGTCTCCTGTGTGTTTTACTGCCAAAATTAACTCTGTACCTTAAGGCTCTCTTTAATGAGCTTTCCTTTAAATAAGAGATGGTTGTCCTGGTGGAGACAGACTCTACACGCCAGAGGGAAGGGTGAGCTCTTCTCTAGTTTCTGACACCTGCATAGCACATCCCATAGCCACGCTGAGTGTTTCTAACCACCCACAAGCTGGTATCACAGCTCCCATCTCACAGATGAAGACTTGAGCAAGGTCAGGCCACTACTAAGAACAAGGGCTGGGACTTGAACCTAGGCATCTCTGACTCCAAGTCTAGGCTCACTCTTTGACACCCCAGAAAACTGACCAGAGTTAGAAGGGTGTTCGGATGTGATTAATGGATACACAGAGCAAATTCAAACAGGCAGGAGGCAGCTCTCCTGTGCACAATTCACTGTCACTGCCATGGCATCTTTCCCCAGCTGCCTGCTACTCTGACCAGGTGGGGTTTCCTGTCATTTCAGCAGGACTGAGATGCAGTGCAGAGAATCCTTGCAGGGGTGGGGGTGTGAGGCTGAGGGAAGGGGGCGGGGTGTAGCACTGTGCCAAAAAATTACTTTCCAATTAGAACATCTGTGTGGAAGGTACAAAGTCTTGTTAAGGACACCTGCCTGGCCACTGTGGCTGTGACGCCCCATCCCGCCCACTGCAGACTCCCTGGGACCAGACTACTGTCTCTATCCCAGGACCGTGCAGAGTCTGGTAAAGGGGAGAGCTCCCTGCTCTCCGAGGGCACATACCTGTCCCTTCCCCGGGCCACAGGGTGGAGAGAATATTGATGGTGTGTGCCTGACAGCACAAAACTGGTTCACAAGTTTTTAAACCTCTGATAGTTTTTGTCCAAACAGATCTCATGTGGGACTCTAACATATGAAAGATAAGAAAGGGGCAGCTCTGGCTGAGTGGGTTGGGACCCTGGAGCCCTGGGGTTGTTCCCCCATCCCTTACTGCATATGACCTTGGCCAGCCCTTTGACCTTAGCCTCAGTCTGCCCATTTGGACAAAGGGATGGTAACACGCTCCCTGGCGACTGCCCAGGGCCACTCACTGTGAAGTTAGGAGCAGGTCCTGATGTACATGGAAGGTTTTATTAACTGTAATGTGCCAACCCTGGGCACGCTCTTCTTCATGGTGGTAAATCCCTCTCAGGGATAAGACACCTTGATTACATCCTGCTATGAGGCACCAGGCAGAGAACACAGCTCTGGGTGTTGGTTAGGTGTGACTCTGAGAAGTGCTCAATGGCAATCTACATGAAAGTGTCAAGGAGCCTCAAACAGGGTGGCTGCCTGCACACTTCTGACTCGGTTGACTTAGGTCACAGTGGTTGGCAAACTGCGGCTCATGAGCCACATGCGGCTCTTTGGCCCCTTGAGTGTGGCTCTTCCACAAAATACCACGGCCTGGGCGAGTCTATTTTGAAGAAGTGGCATTAGAAGAAGTTTAAGTTGAAAAAATTTGGCTCTCAAAAGAAGTTTCAATAGCTGTACTGTTGATATTTGGCTCTGCTGACTAATGAGTTTGCCGACCACTAACTTAGGATATCCGAAAAGCATGCCCAAATCACAGGCCATCCCTAGCTTCCTCTTCTCTGTCTCAGAAGCAAGAGATGCAGCCTATGAAAATGGGACCTAGGAACCAATGAAAGGCAAACCACCTCAGCAGGAACCATAATGACAGTACTTACCCGATGAGCTAACACTGTCTTATAACTGCTAACACTCTCTACAAGAGCAGGCCGGGCACGTCAGGAGTGTAGCTGACAGTCGCTCATGTCAATTTGCTGGTTTTCAGCAACTAGGTTACGTAAGATGTTATTATTGAAGGGAGCTGGTGAAGGGTGCATGGCACTTTCTGTAATATTTTAGCAACTTCTGTGTGAGTCTAATGTTATTTCAAAATTAAAAACTAAAAAAGAAAGCAGCCGAAACCGGTTTGGCTCAGTGGATAGAGCATCGGCCTGCGGACTGAAAGGTCCCGGGTTCGATTCCGGTCAAGGGCATGTACCTTGGTTGCGGGCACATCCTCAGTGGGAGGTGTGCAGGAGGCAGCTGATCGATGTTTCTCTCTCATCGATGTTTCTAGCTCTCTATCCCTCTCCCTTCCTCTCTGTAAAATATCAATAAAATATATTTAAAAAAAAAAAAAAAAAAAAAGAAAGCAGTTGGCAACATGTATCAAAAGCTTAAGAAAGAGCACACTTGTAGGAATCTAGTCTAACAATGAACAAAGGTGCTCATTGCAGTGTAACTGACAGATGCAAAACAAACAAAAATATCACGGGGACAACCAAAATGCCCAGCAAAAGGAAAATGGTAAAAACAAAATAAAATTAAAAAGATGGTCATTAAAATCTTATTTATAAGTAAGTTTTAATGACATGGGAAAACACTCTTAAAAATGTTTTAAAAGCCTGGCTGACATGGCTCAGTGGTTGAGCGTTGACTTATGAACCAGAGGTCATGGTTCGTTTCCCAGTCAGGGCACATGCCTAGGTTGCGGGCTTGATCCCCAGTGTGGGGCGGGCAGGAGGCAGCCAATAAATTATTCTCTCTCATCACTGATGTTTCTCTCCCTCTCCCTTCCTCTCTGAAATCAATAAAAATATATTTTTTAAAAATTTGGTTTTGAATATTTTTAGAGGATACAGTACTGAATATAGTTTGATTGCAGCTATTGTTTGGGAGTATGTACAGCCCAAGCATTTGACATGCTTGATGTACACACAAAAGAAAATGGATTATAAGAGAAATATACAGTTAAAATATAGGTTCTAAAACATATGCTCACTGAGGACACCAACCTGACCTGTTTTATTCATTCCTGGATCTCCTGCATCTAGAACCACAGCTGGCACATAGTAGGTGCTCAATAAACTGCATAGTGAATCTAGGGATTCTAAAATTCTGAGAAATTTTAATTTTCTAATCTCCACAAGGTTTTCACAAGAGTAATCAAGGTTTCTATAATCGGGGAAAAATAACAAGCTTGTTTTTAAGCCTTATGAAAGGCACATTCTTTGTGGTTTTCTGAGATGTTTGCTCTTTCACGGGGATGTGATCAGAGGCACCAGCAGAGCCCCCAGCACGTTCTGAAGCAGAACTACAGTTGCCAAGGACTGGTTGTTGCTGGGTCATTCTGACATTATTGAGAAAACAAGGGAGGGTGGAAGAAACCACAGAACAGGATGGCAAAATCAGTAGCAGCTAACGTCCCATTTCCATTTCTCTCTCTCATTTTTTTTTAAATCCTCACCTGAGGATGTTTTTTCCATATGTTTTTAGAGACAGAGGAAGGGAGGGAGAGAGACGAGAGAGAGAAACATTGATGTGAGAGACACACATCGACTGGTTGCCTCCCTCATGCACCCTGAGTGGGGCTGGTGACTGAGCCTGCAACCGAGGTACGTTTGACCAGATTTGAACCGGAGACCCTTTAGTCAGCGGGCTGATGCTCTAACCAATGAGCAAACTGGCTAGGGCATCACTCTCTCACTTTTTTACAGTCAGTACACGCTTTGTGAAGAGATGGCTTCCCCTCAGGCTGAGATGGTGGGTGTTACCTGTACAATACACAGTCTGTGCCACGGTGGCTGCAATGATGCTGGTGAACCCCGTGCCAGCCCCGAGCTCCAGCACGGTGCGTCCCTGGAAGAGGTCCCGTTGGAACAGGATATAGTCAGCCAGGAACAGGGCACCCCGCCACACCTGGAGGGAGATGGACAAGGAACGACAGGTGACGTGAGGCTCCAGAGAGACCCTTCAGGGCCACGGGAAGTGGATAGGACCTACCCACCTGCTTGCCAACATCCTCCAGGGGCGTGGCCATGGTGTGTTCTGGACAGGATGGAAATCAAAAGAGAAAGGGCCTCTGTGAAAATGGGGATGGACACAACACAGAGGAGGAGCATGGCAAGCTGCACACGTGGTGGGATGAGCATTGGGGTTGGGCATCTAGGGAGTAGCAGAAACACAGGCTGTGCCACCAGCTGGGAGGGACATCTGAGGGTCACTCTCAATCTAGGCACCAGGGCCCCCTCTCAGAGAGCTGGAACCCTCTGCCCCATAGCCCGAGGACCAGGGTCATAATCGGTCTTGGCTCAACCTAATCACACACACCCACACTCCACTTTTTATGTTTAGTAACTGTTTACTAGAATTGTCACCTTCATGTTGTTTTGGTCAAGTGTATGCTTATAATAATCACAGCTCATCCCACAATATTTCCTTACACTTAGAACCACATGAGAAGTTGACAAAATAAGCTTTGAGTTTTACATCCTTTTCTGGGTGAAGAAGGATATAAGGAGTATTCGCAAGCACAAAATATGTTAGGGTAAAATCTGGTGGTGGCAGTTGGGGGAAGAGAATAGAAATATGAGACCAAGGAGAAAAAGGAATGATGGCAAACATGTTTGCTGTTAAATAAGAACTGGCTCTTATATTTTTAAGCGACGGCTATCAAATTTAAACACACAACACATGCACAGCAGGTAGCTTCGTACGCTTACTGGACGTGCAAGAGTCAAACCCCAAGCTCAGGAACGATGGACTAAGGAGGGGAGGAGATAGCCAGGTTGGAAGGAGCGTGGGTGATGCTCCCCCCAGGAGGGCCTGCCCTAGGAGGTCCCTCACGGATGGATGCCTCCCCTGAGCCAGGCCTGGGACTGGGACAGGGGATTTTATGTGACCCTCACAACGGCCCTGTGCGTAGTTATCACCAACCCATTTTACAGATAAAGACACTGATGTTTCTATCTCTCTCTCCCTTCCTCTCTGAAATAAATAAAAATATAATAAAAAAAAAAAAAAGAAAGGTGAACTTTTGGCACTGGGAGACAGAGAGATGGGTGGGTGGGGAGCAGGCCACACACCAGCCCTTTCCTGTGAGACTTGATTTTTTGCTTGCAGGATGGTAAGTTCCCAGAACACTAAACACAAGCACACCAGAGGCCAAACACTTATGAAATAACCAAGTCTGCTCCTCTCTTCCCCTGACCACGCCCCAACCCCCGCAGGGAGGCCAAGTGAGGACTGAGAGTAAAATGAGCCAATGAGCCGGCATCAAATCCCACCGCCACTCCAAACAAAAATTTGCAATGTTCTGATCACATAACGTGGGTAAGAACACAGGCTGTGGCATCAGACAGACCTGGGTATGAATTATGGCTCAGACAAGTTTAATGTCTCTGAGCCTCAGTTCCCTCCTCTGTGAAATGGGAATATTCATCCTTGGAAAGGCTGTGAGGACCAGAGGTAATGCACAGGACACACAGAACAAGGTTCTGGCATGAACTCCGTGTCTGGACTTGCTGCGACCAGCCTTCCTGGTGCCAGCAGGCACTCAATAATGGACTGTTAACATGTGGGCAGGTGGCTGTCAGAGCCGCTAGTCTGTCTGTCCGTCTGCCCCCAACCAGGCCCAGGTTTATTTGGGTCCTCAAGCACCATCAGGGACCCTGGATCTCAATGAACAGACTCAAACCAGAGCTCCTCTCCCCAAAATGAGCAGCACTGGGGGTGACAAGAGTCCTGGCTCTGGGGACATATCACATGGATTCACTGCCAAGCAGCATGGCCTTGGGCTTGTCACTTCCTCATCCGTACTCCCCTCAGAGGGGGCTGTGAAGACTACATGAGGTGATGTAGGTAAAATATCAGAACATGACAGGTGTCTAACCAACACTAGCTCATTCCTGCCCCGGATCCATATAGATCCTGGCACTTCCAGGGATCTGAAATCCTGGCGTCACCAAAGCCCTCTGCTCCACCCCGTGTCTGAGGTGAAGCCTCTTTCTGAACCCATGTCTCCTGCTACTCTGTCACCTCTCCTTCCCCACCTGGCCCCCAGCTCCCCACTCCTGGTTCATCTGACTGGCCTACAAACTCCTCCAGATTAATCCTGGATCTACCTCCCTGCCCCTGTGCCACATTCTAGCTCCAAAATCTCTCATGGCTCCCTGGTGCCGGCCAAGCTAGCCCAGTGTTCCACACCCTCTCCCCCTGACCCACACCACCAGCATGCCAGCTGGGTCAGAACATCAATGTGGGAGGCAGAAGCAGAGGGCTTCCAGGAGGAGGTGAAGGATAATGCTATAATTCCCTAGCCCGGGCCTGAACACAGCCAGGTGCAGACACATGACCTGATCAATACTGTGGTGCCGCCTTGGTGACAGACGAGCAAGACCTTCATTTACCTATTTTGATGATATTGTGGGTGCTGCTCTCCTGTGCGTTGTCTTCCAGGACGTCCTCTTCTTCCTGCGCTAGAATCATGGGATGTACCTTGTCTCTCGGAGGCCATGCAGGGTCCGGGTCAGAGGCAGCTCTTGGTCTTCTCACAACATCCAAATCCCCATCCTCGTCCAGCTGAGCTCCCGTCCCTTGCTGTCCAGTGGAGTCGACATCGGCCTGGAGGGGAAAACCTGCACCGCTGTGGCCACTCCCAGGAGGGGACCCGGTGCTGCCTGTCCTAGCAGGAGTCTCCTCTATGGGAACATCTCTATGATCACCTCCCATAGTCCCCGAGTCTGTCTGAGAGTCCTGGTTCCACAAAAGCTTGAACTGGGACAGAAAAACTGAAAGACAAAACACAAAAGGAGACTATTTCTTTCCCCCTTCCTCTCCTTTCAGAAAACTTGATTTCTAGAAAGCGTTGTAAAGGCCAGGTGGAGGCATACAAATGCCAGTGGAAAAGGCCTGTTTGATTCAGCCACGACATTGGGGACACACAGCAGCTGCAACCACCACCGAGGACAGCTACATTTAATGCTTACAGTGGCTATGAAGACAGCAGTAATGGCTCCATCTAAGAGACAAGGAAACTGAGGCTGAGAAGTTAAGTGATCCCACAAGGCCACACAGCTTTGAAGGTGGCTGAGGCTGAGGCAAGACTCACACCTGATCTGCTGGACTCCTAAGCGGATGCCCTGCTCACTACACTCTTCCACTTAAGGTCTGGAGGACAGGACAAGGATACCAAGTGTCCCTCACCATCTGGTGGCCAGAATGTCATTGGGACAAGTTTCACTAAGAGGATGTGTGTCAGGAGAGGCGGGCTGGAGGCGGGAGGTGCAAGGACTTGAGTGGACAGTCCGAGGCTGGAGTCCTCCATCTCCCAGGCTGTCCGACCCTGGGCAAATCACTTATCTATTCTGAGCCTCAGTTTCCAGATTCCAGGAATCCAAATTGAAACACAAGGAAAGGGGAAGTTCTTAGTCACACCACAGAATCACAAGCTAATTACACGGTGACTGGAACTGGGAAGGGTTGCCAGAGAGGGTCTGTCTGACCTGACATCTGGGGAGCCAGGGCTAAGAGGAAAGAATGTTCTGGGCAGAGTGAATAGCAAAAGCAAACACACTAAGGAAGGAAGGTGTGTGCAGTGTGTCAGGGGCAGAAAGGAGCAGAAAGTGGCCACAGAGCAGTAACAGAGAGGGAAATAAGTGTGGACCCATAGGCAGGGGCTGGGCGAGCTGGGGGCTACGCCAAGGAGCCTGCTTTTACTCTAAGAGCCAGGGGAAGCCACTGGAGGTCTAAATCAGGGCAGCGATGTGATCTACATTTTCAAGAGATCCCCTTGGTGTCTGGGGAGATGAGTGGGGGAGAGTGAGGGAAAAAGCCAGGGAGACCCAGTGGGAGGACCTAGAAGCAGCCAGCAAGGGATGAAGAGTGCTGGACTGGGGTAGGGGCAGAGGGGATGGAGGGCAGTGCCCAGGAGCAGGGCCCTGTCTCCTGGTTGGACTCCAGGCAGAGCTTGGCCCATTCACTTTTGCCTGGCACACAGCAGGTGCTCAGTAAAGCAGTTTACTCCGGGAAAGAAAGCACTTAATGGTGTGATGATAATAGTTCATCCAGTCTTCCCAATCTTTTCTCCCAAAATGAGTACGAGAAAACAAACTGGGGTCCACAGGGTGCCAGGCCACTCCACACACACCAGGCAGGACCTTACCGGGCTGCCCCATGCTGTTCAGCCGCACCATGAGGTGTCTCTGGTTGGGAGTGTAGAGGTGGACATCGGAGAGCACCGTGTCACTTTTGAAGGTGACCTCGTCCATGGTCGGGGTAGGAGCCAGCTACCAAGGCCCCAGCTCCACGCTGATTACAAAAGAGCAGCACCTGAGAATGGACAACAGGCTCTCAGGACAGCAGGCCCCTAAAGGGGGCAGCATAGAGTAAGCACGCCCAGCCAGGTGGTAGCAGCTCGGTATCACCTGGGCTGGCGGAAGCGCTTTCCTCTTCCCTTCTTTTAATTTTTCCTAAAGAAACTAGCTGGGAGCTCTCCCCTTTACCGGGCTCTACACCGTCCTGGGATGGGGACAGTAGTCTGGTCCCAGGGAGTCCCCGAGCCTGGGCAAGGGAAAAGAACCCGCCTAGAATTGTGTTATTTTGTTTGCACTGTGCTCATTTTCGTGGTAATCTCTTACGTTTGGCATAAAGTTTCCTTTCCCTTTTAATTTTTTCCAACTTTATTATGAAGATTTTTAAACAGACAAGAAAGTTGAGGGTATGGCATGTAAGCACATACTCTGCTTAGTGATTCAATGATCAACACTTGGTCACGTGCTCGCTCTATCTATCCGAGGCTGAGAGAGAGGAGTTGGGCTTCAGGGCCAAGGTAGGATTTCAAGACGGGACTTGGTGCCAGGAGACCCCCGCACCTTACCTCGCTCCACCACCTATCCCACAGGCTTACCCGCTCCAGGCCAGGCCGCAGCCTGGAGTTACACCCGGCCCTGCCGCTGCGGGGCTCAGACGGCCGCCATCACAGGCGGCCTGCGCAGGCGCGGCCCCACCACCTCTGCGTGCGTCGGACCGCCCGGCCCCCTGACCGCGCCCACCTGCTTGCGCTGCGCCTGCGCGCCGGGCCGCCGGCCAACTCGTGCAGTTCTGGTTCTGGGCTCCAGGGAGGTGCAGTGCTCACCTGCACTGGTTTTCTGGGGCGCCCGCCTGGGTGGAACCGGTCTGCGTGTGGGGGGCCGGTAGATAACTAGCCCGAGGTCACCGGCTGCTGAGTTGAGAGGCTTTGATTCCAGCTTGAACAGGGCTTTAGAGCGTGTGCTGTTAACCAGCATGACAGCTGGTTATTATTATCATTTTTGCTCTTAGTCCTCATTGTTAATAGCTGGTAGTTCATTCGTGCAGAATCTCAGTCTTTTTTTTTTTTTTCAGAATCTCACTCTTAGAGTCTAATAGGAAATGAAATCGGATTCATATGTTGTACTTAAAGCGAACTTCCAAGCACGTAGGGCCACTTGTAAAATATATTTGTGCGTGCAAGCACACGCACAGCGCCTCAACAGGCTCCCTTTGCCTTAATTATTTTTATTTTTTATTATTTTTTTTAAATAAATCTTTATTCAGATTATTACAATTATTTCTCCTTTTTCCCCCCATAGCTCCCCTCCACCCAGTTCCCACCCCACCTTCTGCCCTTACCTCCCCCCCACTGTCCTCATCCATAGGTGTATGATTTTTGTCCATTCTCTTCATGAACCCCCATACCCCTTTCCCCCTGAGAATTATCAGTCCACTCCCTTTCTATGCCCCTGATTCTATTATATTCACCAGATTATTCTGCTCCTCAGGTTTTTAATTCACTTGATTTTTAGGTTCGCTTGTTGATAGATATGTATTTGTTGTTCATAATTTTTCTCTTTACTTTTTTCTTCTTCCTCTTCTTTGAGAATACCTTTCAGCATTTCATATAATACTGGTTTGGTGGTGATGAACTCCTTCAGCTTTTTCTTATCTGTGAAGCTCTTTATCTGCCCTTCAATTCTGAATGATAGCTTTGCTGGGTAGAGTAATCTTGGTTGTAGGTTCTTGCTATTCATCACATTGAAAATTTCTTGCCACTCCCGTCTGGCCTGCATAGTTTCTGTTGAGAAGTCAGCTGACAGTCGTATGGGTGCTCCCTTGTAGGTAATTAACTGTTTTTCTCTTGCTGCTTTTAATATTCTCTCTTTGTCTTTTGCTCTTGGCATTTTAATTATGATGTGTCTTGGTGTGGTCCTCTTTGGATTCCTTTTGTTTGGGGTTCTGTGGGCTTCCTGGACTTGTAAGTCTATTTCTTTCACCAGGTGGGGGAAGTTTTCGGTCATTATTTCTTCAAATAGGTTTTCAGTATCTTGCTCTCTCTCTTCTTCTGGCACCCCCATAATTCTGATGTTGGTACGCTTGAAGTTGTCCCAGAGTCTTCTTACACTATCTTCAACTTTTTGGATTTTTTTTTTTGCTTTTTGCTTTTTCGGTTGAGTGTTTTTTGCTTCTTTGTGTTTCAATTCTTTGACTTGATTTTTGTGTTCCTCTTGTCTGTTTTTGGGTCTGTGTATAATATTTTTTATTTCAGTCAGTGTATGTTTAATTTCTAGTTGGTCCTTTTTCATATCTTCGAGGGTCTCGTTATATTTATCGGCCTTTTCTAGGATATTCTTAAAAAGCCTTATAACGGTGGTTTTGAATTCTATATCCAGTCGTTTGTTTTCCTCCATTTCTTTCGTTTGTGATCTGATTCTTTGATGCCGCATTTTCACTGTTTCCCTGAGTTGGTAGGGTAAATTTGTGTGCTAGGTTTCCTATATGGCCCAGTGGGTCGGCCTCCCCAGTTAACCTGAGGTGGACACTCTTGGTGCACCCCTTTGTGGACTGTGTGTACAGCCTTGTTGTAATTAAGTCTTGATTGTTGTTGGTATCACTGGGAGGGATTGACCTCCAGGCCAGTTGGCTGTAAGGATCAGCTGTGTCTATGCTGGGAGAAGTTCGGTGCTGGAGACAGCCTTATAGGATTAGACTTGCCAAATTGCAATAGCCTCTGTGCTCGGCTTGGATGGGGTGGAGTCTCAGTTTTGGCTTCCCGTCAGCCTTGCCCTTGCGCGCACGTGCTTGCCTTCAGACCTCTGCCTTCCCAGCTCCCGAGTCTCCGCCCAAGAGTCCAGACTCCCCCCACAAGAGCGTGGGTCCCCAGGGGCTCGCCCGGAACTGGTGTTCAGTGCAGTCAGAACTGGGGTTCAGTGCGGTCGGGGGCTTCCTTCCCCCTTCCGCCAGAGAAAGTCAGCCAGGCTCTCAGCCACCCTTCCTCTCTGCGCGCACAAAGACCCTTTGCCGTACCTCCAATTCTCTGTGAGCCTTCTCTTCTAGTTGTAGAATTTTCACTCAGCCAGCTTTCCTGTGGTTCTGGATGGTGTCCGTTCTGTCTTTTAGTTGTAGTTTTGAAATTGTTGTGTGAGGCAGCAGTTTAGGTGTTTACCTATGCCGCCATCTTGGTTTCTCCAATCTGCCTTAATTATTTTTAAATGGAATTCTCTTTTCAAGACAAAAGAGGGTAAACATCAATTTCATGGTTACGGTTGATAAAACACGGTGGGGTGGGAGTGTTTGATAGGGTGACCAAGCAACACAGATTTTTCTTAAGCAAACAGATTGTGTTTCCTGAACTCCCCAGGACAGTACACAGAGAGCCGGCTGGCCATCTTGGGAGCCCGTTGTAGTCCTGGTTCAGTTGTCCCCAGGACTCTGCCTAGCAGAGCTGGGATGCAGACTCAGGTCCCAGAAGCTTTCCAGTGAGTCTGTCGGATGGAGCTGCAGAGTGAAAGACCCTTTTAGAACTCTTCCTCTGAGTGTCCTCCAAGGCTTGGAGATGCCAGGGTTATGGTGCTAACTCACTTTTGCTGGAGTGTACATGACCATGGCTGCCTGGGCTAATGACATCTTGTAGCAACTAAGGGAAGGTGGACAAACTGCCAGATGTGTGACAAACTGCCAACTTACAGGGATTTGCTGTCAGGTGATTATTATTATCTTGGGAATTTAAAACAGCCCCTTTTCCAAATGATGTGTTTACCAAGCACTAATGTGTTTTCCCAATCAGCCCTAGAAGATTTTGTTCTCTTGGAGAGAGGTCCTCCCCTAGGACTGCTGAAAGCAGCAATTTTAATCTGTCCCCTGCCTCACACCGCTTCTAACAGCAGCTGCTGCAGATTGCTGCCCTGGTTCCTGGTTTTGTGTGGACAGGCATCAAACTGATCTTCAGGTGGTTCAGATCCCCAGCTCAGCCACTGATCAAATTCACTTGATCAATACATAATCGTGGAGAGCTTTTCATGTGCTAGGCACTTGGGCAAGTTGCCTTACTTCTCTGAAATGTAATTTTCCAAGTTCTGAAAATAATACCTATTTGAAAGTGTTGTGCCAATGAGTGAGACATAACACGTGGGAAGTTCCAGGCACAACTCTCCCCACTTCTTGAGGTGATCTGACAGTATCTGGTGTATTTTAAAGAACTCACCAATTTCATTAATTTTACCAAATTGTATTGTTAGATTAAAAAGAAAGCAGTTACAGTGTCATAATACTGTATAATATCAGTTACATAAGAGAAAAAAAACCTCACAAAATACTGCATTTCCTCAGGACATGCATGTTATGTAAATGCACAGAGAAAAGTTTGGAAAGATGCCTTCAAACTAAAATGCTTTCTTCTTGGGAGGGGGCATGGATGGACAGGGGTAGGTCCACAGAGACTTTATTTTAATTTTTATTTTAAATAAATCTTTATTCAGATTATTACAATTATTTCTCCTTTTTCCCCCCATAGCTCCCCTCCACCCAGTTCCCACCCCACCTTCTGCCCTTACCTCCCCCCCCACTGTCCTCATCCATAGGTGTATGATTTTTGTCCAGTCACTTCATGAACCCCCCCATACCCCTTTCCCCCTGAGAATTATCAGTCCACTCCCTTTCTATGCCCCTGATTCTATTATATTCACCAGATTATTCTGTTCCTCAGGTTTTTAATTCACTTGATTTTTAGGTTCACTTGTTGATAGATATGTATTTGTTGTTCATAATTTTTATCTTTACTTTTTTCTTCTTCCTCTTCTTTAAGAATACCTTTCAGCATTTCATATAATACTGGTTTGGTGGTGATGAACTCCTTTAGCTTTTTCTTATCTGTGAAGCTCTTTATCTTCCCTTCAATTCTGAATGGTAGCTTTGCTGGGTAGAGTAATCTTGGTTGTAGGTTCTTGCTATTCATCACATTGAAAATTTCTTGCCACTCCCGTCTGGCCTGCATAGTTTCTGTTGAGAAGTCAGCTGACAGTCGTATGGGTGCTCCCTTGTAGGTAATTAACTGTTTTTCTCTTGCTGCTTTTAATATTCTCTCTTTGTCTTTTGCTCTTGGCATTTTAATTATAATGTGTCTTGGTGTGGTCCTCTTTGGATTCCTTTTGTTTGGGGTTCTGTGCGCTTCCTGGACTTGTAAGTCTATTTCTTTCACCAGGTGGGGGAAGTTTTCAGTCATTATTTCTTCAAATAGGTTTTCAGTATCTTGCTCTCTCTCTTCTTCTGGCACCCCCATAATTCTGATGTTGGTACGCTTGAAGTTGTCCCAGAGTCTTCTTACACTATCTTCAACTTTTTGGATTTTTTTTTTTTTGCTTTTTGCTTTTTTGGTTGAGTGTTTTTTGCTTCTTTGTGTTTCAATTCTTTGACTTGATTTTTGTGTTCCTCTTGTCTGTTTTTGGGTCTGTGTATAATATTTTTTATTTCAGTCAGTGTACGTTTAATTTCTAGTTGGTCCTTTTTCATATCTTCGAGGGTCTCGTTATATTTATCGGCCTTTTCTAGGATATTCTTAAAAAGCCTTATAACGGTGGTTTTGAATTCTATATCCAGTCGTTTGTTTTCCTCCATTTCTTTCGTTTGTGATCTGATTCTTTGACGCCGCATTTTCATTGTTTCCCTGAGTTGGTAGGGTAAATTTGTGTGCTAGGTTTCCTATATGGCCCAGTGGGTCGGCCTCCCCAGTTAACCTGAGGTGGACACTCTTGGTGCACCCCTTTGTGGACTGTGTGTACAGCCTTGTTGTAATTAAGTCTTGATTGTTGTTGGTATCACTGGGAGGGATTGACCTCCAGGCCAGTTGGCTGTAAGGATCAGCTGTGTCTACACTGGGAGAAGTTCGGTGCTGGAGACAGCCTTATAGGATTAGACTTGCCAAATTGCAATAGCCTCTGTGCTCAGCTTGGATGGGGTGGAGTCTCAGGGCGGAGCAGACAGTCTTGGCTTCCTGTCAGCCTTGCCCTTGCGCGCACTCGTAGACCTCTGCCTTCCCCAGCTCCCAAGTCTCTGCCCGAGAGTCCAGACTCCCCCCACAAGAGCGTGGGTCCCCAGGGGCTCGCCTGGAACCGGGGTTCAGTGCAGTCAGGAACCTCCGACTCCCTTCCACTAGGGAAAGCCTGTGGCAACCTCCGCAGCCTTTGTGTGCACTGGCACGCGCGCGCGCGTTTTCAGTCCTCAGCCTTCCCCGGCTCCGGAGTCTCCGCCCGAGAGTCCAGACTCCCCCCATAAGAGCGTGGGTCCCCAGGGGCTCGCCTGGAACTGGGGTTCACTGCAGTCAGAACTGGGGCTCAGTGCATTCAGGAGCCTCTGACTCCCTTCCACTAGGGAAAGCCTGTGGCAACCTCCACAGCCTTTGTGCGCACTGGCGCGTGCGTGCTTTCAGTCCTCCGCCTTCCCTGGCTCCCGAGTCTCCGCCCAAGAGTCCAGACTCCCCCCATAAGAGCGTGGGTCCCCAGGGGCTCGCCTGGAATTGGGGTTCAGTGCAGTCAGAACTGGGGTTCAGTGCGGTCGGGGGCTTCCTTCCCCCTTCCGCCAGAGAAAGTCAGCCAGGCTCTCAGCCGCCCTTCCTCTTTGCGCGCACAAAGACCCTTTGCCGTACCTCCAATTCTCTGTGAGCTTTTCTTTCCTTCTAGTTGTAGAATTTTCACTCAGCCAGCTTTCCTGTGGTTCTGGATGGTGTCCGTTCTGTCTTTTAGTTGTAGTTTTGAAATTGTTGTGCGAGGCAGCAGTTTAGGTGCTTACCTATGCCGCCATCTTGGTTTCTCTCTTTATTTTAATTTTTAAAGAGATGCATCATGTGTTACTTGTATAGGTAGAAATTTATTTAAAAATGAAAGTGCAAAGGAGCTTTCACTAGTCAAATGTGGGACAATATGAGTATTGACATGCATAGTGACAAGAATATAATACTAACAATAATCTATGCAAATGGCACCCAAACAAATGGGCCTTTATCTCTGTGGACAGCTCTGACAAAATGTCATAGACTGTGTGTGGTTTACAGATGATAGAAATTGATTTCTCACAGTTGGAGAGGCCAGAAGTTCAAGATTAGGGTGCCAGCATGGTCAGGTTCTGGTGAGGACCTCTTGGGTTGACACAAACATTCAGACCATAGCACACAAATGTTTATAAGAACACTAAAATAGCAACCCAAATGTCTATCAACTGAAAAATAGATAAATAGAATGTGGTAACCCATGTAATGGAATATTTTCCAGCTCTAAAGTGGAACTAAGTCCTGATCCATGTTACAGTGTGGATGAACCTTGAAAACATGAAGCTAAGTGAAATAAGCCAGACCTAAAGGCCACATGTGGTGTGATTCCACTCATATAAAATATCCAGAATAGATAAATCCATGGAGACAATAAGCAGATGAATGGCTACCAGAGGCTGGGGGAGGACGAGTGGGGAGTGACTGCTCAATGGGTAGAAGTCATCTTTTGGGTGATGAACATGTCTGGGAACTAGATAGAGGTCACAATGGTGCTTGTACAACATTGTGAAAATACAAAATGCCACTGAATCATACAATTTATGATGGTGAATCTTATGTGAATATTACTTCCATAGACAAAGCCACAAGTTCATAATGATACTAAAATAAAAATGTTAAAGAAAGGGGTGGATGAAAAGCTGTGATGAGTAATGGTAGAAGGATGGATAGAAATAGAAAAACACTCTTTAAGTCACCATGATAATGAGTGATCCAGACAAAAACCTTTTTTTTTTTTAAATAAATCTTTATTCAGATTATTACAATTATTTCTCCTCCCCCCCCCCATAGCTCCCCTCCACCCCTTTCCCACCCCACCTTCTGCCCTTACCTCCCCCCCACTGTCCTCATCCATAGGTGTATGATTTTTGTCCA
The DNA here is from genome assembly GCF_963455305.1 of Plecotus auritus. NCBI lineage: Eukaryota > Metazoa > Chordata > Mammalia > Chiroptera > Vespertilionidae > Plecotus > Plecotus auritus. The sequence continues at coordinate 76,929,097 of NC_137774.1, read as the reverse complement.
TTCTCTTCATGAACCCCCATACCCCTTTCCCCCTGAGAATTATCAGTCCACTCCCTTTCTATGCCCCTGATTCTATTATATTCACCAGATTATTCTGCTCCTCAGGTTTTTAATTCACTTGATTTTTAGGTTCGCTTGTTGATAGATATGTATTTGTTGTTCATAATTTTTCTCTTTACTTTTTTCTTCTTCCTCTTCCTTAAGAATACCTTTCAGCATTTCATATAATACTGGTTTGGTGGTGATGAACTCCTTCAGCATTTTCTTATCTGTGAAGCTCTTTATCTGCCCTTCAATTCTGAATGATAGCTTTGCTGGGTAGAGTAATCTTGGTTGTAGGTTCTTGCTATTCATCACATTGAAAATTTCTTGCCACTCCCGTCTGGCCTGCATAGTTTCTGTTGAGAAGTCAGCTGACAGTCGTATGGGTGCTCCCTTGTAGGTAATTAACTGTTTTTCTCTTGCTGCTTTTAATATTCTCTCTTTGTCTTTTGCTCTTGGCATTTTAATTATGATGTGTCTTGGTGTGGTCCTCTTTGGATTCCTTTTGTTTGGGGTTCTGTGGGCTTCCTGGACTTGTAAGTCTATTTCTTTCACCAGGTGGGGGAAGTTTTCGGTCATTATTTCTTCAAATAGGTTTTCAGTATCTTGCTCTCTCTCTTCTTCTGGCACCCCCATAATTCTGATGTTGGTACGCTTGAAGTTGTCCCAGAGTCTTCTTACATTATCTTCAACTTTTTGGATTTTTTTTTTTTTTGCTTTTTGCTTTTTCGGTTGAGTGTTTTTTGCTTCTTTGTATTTCAATTCTTTGACTTGATTCTTATGTTCCTCTATTCTGTTTCTGGGTCTCTGTATAATATTTTTTATTTCAGTTAGTGTATGTTTAATTTCTAGTTGGTCCTTTTTCATATCTTCGAGGGTCTCGTTATATTTATCGGCCTTTTCTAGGATATTCTTAAAAAGTCTTATAACGGTGGTTTTGAATTCTATATCCAGTCATTTGTTTTCCTCCATTTCTTTCGTTTGTGATCTGATTCTTTGACCCCGCATTTTCACTGTTTCCCTGAGTTGGTAAGGTAGATATTTGTGCTAGGTTTCCAATATGGCCCAGTGGGTCTGCTTCCCCAGTTAACCTAAGGTGGACACTCTTGGTGCACCCCTTTGTGGACTGTGTGTACAGCCTTGTTGTAATTAAGTCTTGATTGTTGTTGGTATCACTGGGAAGAATTGACCTCCGGGTCAGTTGGCTGTAAGGATCAGCTGTGTCTATGCTGGGGGAAGCCCGGTGCTGGAGACAGCCCTATAGGATTAGACTTGCCAAATTGCAATAGCCTCTGTGCTCAGCTTGGATGGGGTGGAGCCTCAGTCTTGGCTTCCTGTCAGCCCCGCCCCTGCGCGCACGTGCGCTTTCAGTCCTCCGCCTTCCCCAGCTCGAGTCTCTGCCTGAGAGTCCAGACTCCCCCCACAAGAGCGTGGGTCCCCAGGGGCTCGCCTGGAACTGGGGTTCACTGCAGTCAGGACTGGGGCACAGTGCCGTCAGGAGCCTCTGACTCCCCTCCACCAAGGAAAGCCCGGGGCAACCTCCGCAGCCCTTGTGCGCACCGGCGCGGGCGCGCGTGCGCACTTTCCGTCCTCCGCCTTCCCCGGCTCCCGAGTCTCCGCCCGAGAGTCCAGACTCCCCGCACAATAGCGTGGGTCCCCAGGGGCTCGCCTGGAACTGGGGTACACTGCAGTCAGAACTGGGGCTCAGTGCTGTCAGAATCCTCTGACTCCCCTCCACTAGGGAAAGCCTATGGCAACCTCCGCAGCCTTTGTGCGCACTGGCCCGCGTCCGCCTTCAGACTTCTGCCTTTCCCAGCTCGAGTCTCCGCCTGAGAGTCCGGACTCCCCCCGTAAGAGCGTGGGTCCCCAGGGGTTCGCCCGGAACTGGGGTTCAGTGCAGTCAGAACTGGGGTTCAGTGCGGTCGGAGGCTTCCTTCCCCCTTCCGCCAGAGGAAGTCAGCCAGGCTCTCAGCCGCCCTTCCTCTCTGCGCGCACAAAGACCCTTTGCCGTACCTCCAATTCTCTGTGAGCTTTTCTCCTTCCTTCTAGTTGTAGAATTTTCACTCAGCCTGCTTTCCTGTGGTTCTGGATGGTGTCCTTTCTGTCTTTTAGTTGTAGTTTTGAAATTGTTGTGCGAGGCAGCAGTTTAGGTGTTTACCTATGCCGCCATCTTGGTTTCCCCCCAGACAAAAACCTTTGATGGATGTTAACACCGTTGGGAGAAAGACTGCTATGGGACAGGATATTCACACAGGCACCCAGGGGGCAGTAAGTGTCTGTGGTTTGTAAGTCACCCAGCCTGTGGTATGCTGGTATACCGGCCCGAAGGAAGCAAGATAAGATATAACTTACGGACCATAAAATCCATTGTTTAAAGTGTACAAATCAGTGGATTTAGTAAATTCACAGGTTGTACAACCATCACCACTATCCAATTCCAGAACATGTTCGTCACCCCATAAAGAAACCCTGTACCCATTAGCATTTACTCCCCATTGCCCTCTTCCCTGGCAACCACTAATCTACTTTCTGTCTCTATGGATTTGCCTCTTTTGATATTTCATATCAATGGAATCCTACAATATGTACTATTTTGTGTGTGGCTCCTTTCATGAAGCTTAACTGTTTGAAAGTGTTGTGCCAACACTTCCATGTTGTAGCATGTATCAGTACTTTGTTCCCCTTTAGTAGCCAAATAATATTCCATGGTATGGGTAGACCACAGTTATTTATCTATTCACTAGAGGCCTGGTGCACAAAATCGTGCACGGGTGGGGTCCCTCACCCTGGCCTGCGATTGAGGCTGGCCGGTGAGGGGGGGCAGGTGTTGAGGGACTGCAGGAGGTTGGCCAGCCACAGGAGGTTGGCTATGGGAGTGCACCTACCATCAGGGGCAGCTCCTGTGTTGAGCACCTGCCCCTTGGTGGTCAGTGTGCATCATAGTGACCCGTCATTCAGTTGCTTAGGCTTATATATATATAGACTAGAGGCCCGGTGCATGAAAATTCATGCACTGGAGAGGGGGGTCCCTCAGCCCGGTGTGCCCCCTCTCACAATCCAGGAGTCCTCAGGGGTGGAAAGTGACCCAGCGATCAGGGGAAGGCGACGTCCCCATGACACCTCTGCTGCTGCCACTGCTGGCAGTGCAAGCCTCAGCCGGCCCTGGTTACCTGAGCCTCGGGCAGCCCTGGGCAGCTGGGCAGCCACCATCTGAGGTTTGCCTGTGCCTTGGGCCTACCCTGGGTGGCTGGGGGGCCGAGGGGACTGGAGGACTCCGGAGGCAGGTGTGCGGAGCGGCTGGACCTGCCTGGGGGTGGGTCCAGCTATGCCACATGCCTGCCACCCCAGCGGGGCTGAGGGGACTGGGTGCTGCCATCTTGTGGCTGTGGACGCCGCCATCTTTGAGGGCGTGGCAGTCAATTAGCATATTCCCTCCTTATTGGCTGTGGGCGCTGCCATCTTTGTGACGGTGTGGCAGTCAATTAGCATATTCCCTCATTATTAGATAGGATTAGTGGATGGACATTTGGGATATTTCTACTTCCTGGCTATTATGAATAATAGCACTGTGAACATTCATGTAAGGTTTTGGGTGGACATAAGTTTTCATTTCTCTTGGTTACATCCATAGGAGTGGAATTTTTGGGTCCTATGATAACTATGCTTAACCTTTTGAGGAACTACTAGAGTGCTTTCCAAAGTGACTGTGCAGTTTGACATTCCCTCTAGCTCAGTATGAAACTCCCAGTTGCCTGAAGTTTAATCTTCTTGGGAAACTCTTGGACCCAGTGTAAGACATGCATTCCCTAAGGGACAAGGGTGCTGGAGTGTTTATACACCAAAGCCCAAAGCCATTGGGTAGGCTGTAATTACTTCCCTTTTCTGGTTGGCTGTGTGTGAGCAGAATGACTCCAGAGAAAGCCTTTTGATGATGCCAGTTGGAAGTCAGGTCTGTATGCATGGAAGTGGTAGGAGGAGGGGTATGGTGGGGGATCCCTGGCACCTGCTACTATTGATCTTGTGAATTGTTCTAGGATTAATGAGCCGGTCTTCATATCATTCAAAGGGCTGCGGAGGGCCCACTGCAGTGTTTAAACTGCACAGCTTAGGGCCTGTAGTGGGTGGCAAAGATTCCCCAAAATTCGTGTTCACCTGGAATCTCTGAATCTGACCATATTTGGAAATAGGGTCTTTGTAGATGTAATTAATTAAGGATCTTGAGACAAAATGATTTTAGGGTGGGCCCTAAATCCAATGACAAGTGTTCTTATAGAAAGAGGAGGGGACACGGAGAGAAGAGGGCAACATGAAGATGGAAACAGAAATTGGAGTGGTGTATCTACAAGCCAGGGGACACCAAAGATTGTTGAGAATGCCAGCCACGGGAGAGAGGCAGGGCCAGATCCTCCCCCAGCCTCCTGCAGGACCCAGCCCTGCTAATACTTGCGTTCAGACTCTGGTGTCCAGAATGGTGAAAGAATAAATTCCTGTGGTTTAAGTCATCTGGTGTGTGGTACTCAGGACACCAATAGAGTCTCAGCTGGTTCTTGTGTCTAGGCTTTGCTTGGCTCAAAATGCCAGTGCCCAGCCAGTTTCCATGTCCATAGCAGTCCTTCTTATCTGATAGTTCATAGCAAAATCCCCCCTCAGATAGCATGCCAGCCCATCCTATCCTATGCCGCACCCGGCCCTCTGCCCAAGTACCTTTCTGTCACACCCCTGCTTCATTTTCTGCACAGGCTGCTGCTCTCTGCATGACCTCAGGAGGATGTGACCTCAGAGAGGCTGGCCATTGACATCCGCCCACTTCCTCTGTGTGGTGGAGAGAAGAGGTTTTAGTGATCCACTGAGACCTGGGTCAAAATGTTCTCTTCGAGATGAGCTTAAGAAGTCACCTTGTTCTTTTCTGTGCCTGACTTCGGGAGACTAATGCATGTTTCCAGTGTCACAAGCCTGTGCTGTTTTTCTTCTCTTAGAAGGTTATCCCAGGACCCAGGCTGCTGCTGGAGGACTTTGATCAGCAACCGTCTCCCAGCCAGCTTCCCTCACTCTCCCTCCCTTCTTTGTTCACAGCGGTCTCCTGGCACAGGGTCCTGTCCCTGTATCCGGTGTTTATTGAAGGCTCCCAGTGCAGTTGCTGGGGGTCTAGATAGTGGGGTACAACACCTCTGATACCCACAGCAGCAAGTGTATGATGGAGCGGGAAGGGGGGAGGCTAAGGCACCATCTCCCAGGGGAGGATTAGCCACTTTTCAACTGTCACTGCCCGCCACCCCCCCCCCCCCCGGCCCCGCCCCTGCAACAGCCTCTTCAGGTCTCTCATCTGATTTCTCTTTCATTTCATTTACAACACATCTGTCTCCTTCACATTTGGGCATGGATTGATCTTTCCTAGCTGAGTAAGGGGCAGTGACTCTGGAATGTGAAGCCAGGTCCCGAAAGCTGTGCCAGGTAGCTTGCATGTTTTATCACTGTTAGTGCTTACAACCGTCCTGTGAGTGAAGTGTTTCCATTTTACTAGTATAGATGAGGTCAGGGAGGTTAAGTCATGGGCCCAATGTCCTTCCCTTTCCTCTCCTCTCCTTCATTTCTCTTAATCCTCATCTGAGGATCTGTGTATGTTTTTAAATTATTTTTTTATTGATTTTAGACAAACAGGAAAAGAGAGAGAAAGAGAGAGAGAGAGAGAGAGGGAGAGAGAGAGAGAGAGAGAGAGAGAGAGAGAGAGAGAGAGAGAGAGAGACACTGATTGGTTGCCTCCCATCTGCTCCTGACCAGGAATTGGACCGGCAACCTTTTGGTGCATGGGAGGACACTCCAATCAACTGAACCACCCAGCAAAAGCTCTCCTTCATTTTTTAAAACATCTTTTAAAAATGAATAAACTTTATTGTTTAGAACAATTTTAGGTTCACAACAAAATTGAATGAATGGAAAATACAGAGCTTTCCCTATACCCTCTGCTCCCACACATTCATAGCCTCTTCCACTATCAACCCCACCCACAGAGTGGTACATTACAGTGGATGAACCTGGCATTGACCCCTACCTGTGACTTTGGGTGACCTCTCAGAGCGGCTTCCTTCTGGGTGTTCTGGGACAGGATTATTCGATGCCTTCTCCCCTGCAATGCCTCCTTCAGTGTCAGCAAACTGACACTCCAGGCCCCCCAAACCAGGAGTGGGCTATTGTTGGAGAATCAGAATGCAGACGGCCCCTTTCATTCTGTTCTAGGCCTTCCTTTGTGATGTTTATTTTTTCTTCCTCCCTTGAATTTGCATTTGTCTCCTTTTTAGCTGATGATACTCCATGAGCCTTTAGATCTCACAAATATACTTTGATTATATGGCTCACCATCAGCTCCTTTTATCTTGGGAATAGTTTGCAAACCAAATCTAGTGAATACAGATCAGCAGAGGGCTCCTGGAGGGGCCGCATCTTCCAGGGTCTACTTCAAGAGCACTGCTGAAGGGAGGGGGATAGAGGCCCCATTGCCTGAGAACTCATACCCACCTGGACATCATAATCGCCCCCACTCCCCATACCCACCCAGCAGTGCAGAACACAGTATCCACAGCTCAGGTGCTTGCTGCATGGTTACATACATCATGTCTAACTCTCCAGGCTACCTTAAGAGGGATGTGCCAAGAATGGGTCCATTTTGCAGATCAGCAAACAGAGACTTAGAGATGTGAAGTCCCTTGCCTGCAGTTACTCAGCAGGTTTTCCCAGAAACAGACCCAGGGATGGGCAAGTGATTTATCAAGGAAGGGCGTTCAGGAGAAACTGGAAGGGAGTGAGGGAGGCAGGCAGGGAAAGCGAGAAGACCAGCATGTGAGAGGAGCTTGGCTGGAATCCAGCCCCAGCCTGACCCCTTAGCGAGCTCTGGAGCGCAAGTTACATCCCAGCCTTGTCCTGCCTGGAGCAAGTGTAGGAGCTTCCCAGGGCTGTGGTAAGAAATGACTCCACTGGGTGGCTTAAAACAGCAGAAATTCATGCTCTTGTAGTCTTAGGGGCCAGATGTCTGAGATCAAGGCGTGGCAAGGTCATGTTCCCTCCGAAGGCTCTGGGAAAGGACCTGTCCCAGGCCTCTCCCCCAGCTCCTGGTGGCCAGCGGCCGGCCTGGGTGTTCCTTGGCTTGTAGATGTACCACTGTGCTCTCCCTCCACCTTTTCAAGGCCTTCTCCCCTGTGTGTCTGGGTCTTCTCTTCTTCGTCCAAGGACATGTCCTTGGATTTAGGGCCCTTGCAGATAATCCAGGGTGGTCTTCTGATGCCAGACTCACTCCTCCAATGATCCATCATTCACCCTTTCCCATGACTGTTCGACCCTGCACAGCTCTGTGTCTATTTGGATGGCTTGATTGAAGCCACTGAAACCAGCAATGACTAATTTATGCAAAAAGATGTAATGATGTGCATGGGAATCTCACAGCAAATGAAAGGCAATGCTGGAAAAGCCAGGCCTTAAAAGGGACAGGGTCCAGAGAGGCTCAGGAAATTTAGGATGGAAGCAAATGGACTTTCTTCAAGACCTTACCTTAGAAATGAGTCAACTCCACACCCAAGCACTTTCCGTTCTGAAGTTCTCCACTCATGATGCAAATTCCAGAAAGGGGAGCATCTGTTTGGCCAGTGGGTGGGGACAGTCCCAAACAGGCCCTTCTCACTCCTTGTGTGCCAGCCACTCCAGGCTGCTGAGGGTTTTGCAAAAACCATGCTCTTCCTCTGGTCTTTGTACCCAGAATGCCTTTTCTCCTCACTTGCCTGTTGATCAGTCCCTATACATCCTCCAAACTCTCCATCCTCCGGAGCTTTCCCGTACCCTTGCCAGGTTGAATTAAGGCAACTCTGCTCCTGCAGGAGGTGGGGGCTGGCGGTAGGTGTGGGGCTGTGCTTACTTCTGTCAGCTCCTTGAGGTGGCTCTGTGTTCTTCCACCTTGTGCCTCTGTAGCCCCTAGCCAGCCCCTAGCCAGCTGCTGGCCCACGGTGCCAGTTCAATAAATAATGACTTTTTGTATGACTTTGGATATTATTTCTGTTCTATGGGGGAATTTTAGCTGCAGGCAAAAAGGGTATCTTGTGCAAGAACAAAACTTTCGATTTGTTTTTTTCCCAACTGGGAAAATGTGTTGCAGTCAGGCAAGATCTGTGGAGAAGGAAAGAGCAAGACAACTTGGAGTGGGGGGGGGGGGGGGAGACGGGGGAGGGTGTCAGGGAGAGTAGGCTAGTGGGGAGGAGTGGTGGGCAAACCAGAGGTGTTGAGTTCTGGGGTAAAGGGATAGGGGGAGGCTGGAGTGCCAGGGCTGGGGGCCTGCAGGAGCTGAGGGACCAGGAATGGAATAATCAGAACCAACAGCCATCCCCATTAAGGCAGTATGATGTGGGCACAAAGACTGAGTTTCAAGTCCAAACTCTTTTGCTAGTGAGCTATGTGAATTTGGGCAAGTTATTAATGCCTCAGAGACTCAGTTTCTTTCATCTGTAAAATGAGCATAATAGTGCCCACCTGACAGGTTATATTTTAGGGATTAAAGGGAACAGCCCAGCTTGGTGCCTGAATATTATAGTTGCTCAATAAACACACATTCCTCCCTTCAGTTCCTAAAGGATTCATTCAGAGAATTATGGGTCTAGGCTAAGCCCAGCCCGGCTGCCTGCTTTTGTAAGTGAACTTGCATTGGCACACAGTCAGGCCCACTCATTACAATTGTCAATGGCTGCTTTCACACGACCAGGGCAGAAGGAAATAGTTGTGACAGAGATCATATAGCTGGGAATGCCTTAAAGATTGACCATTCTGGTCCCTTAAGAAAAAACTGCCTGAGTCTTTATTCTTATTAATAAAAGAGAAATGTGTAAATTGACCATCACTTCACAACGCCCATAGCCAATCAGGAGTGAGTATGCAAATTAACCCGACAAAGATGGAAGTGCCACCCCCCCCCCCCCCCCGCCGGCCACTCTGGGCCTCTGGGCAGCGCACCTCCTCAGGGCCTCCCTGCTATGCTCCACACCTGTCAACTGTCCTTGCAGCCTCCCTATGGCCCAGCCCCTGGTCTCAGAGGCAACCCTCTGGTGCCTGAGGTCATAGCTCCTGGTGTCTGGCGTCTCCCTCTACCCCACCCCTGCCTCGCTGCTCTGGTAAACAAATCCCTAGCATTGGAGCAGCCCCGCAGACACGAACGTGCATGGGAGCTCTCTCGATGCACAGTTAGCATGCCCCAGGAACCCCAGGCCAGCCAAGGGGTGATGGTGGGTGTCGCGGCAGCAGCGGTAGGTGGCTCAGCTTTGTTTTAAATAGATGAAAGAGGCCACCTACACAGTAACCCAAATTATCAGATCTCCCTCCTCCCTGTCTCACCAAATCAAGAGGGGAGGGGCGATGGGCATGGATGGAGGATGGGAGGGCAGGAGGCGGAGGGCAGAGGAGGAAGAGGAGGAGGAAAGGGGCCAGTTGCATCCCACTTTCTCAATGGGAAAGTGAAACGCACTAGCCCACCCAACTTCTCCAGTCCTCCCTGCCTGCCTCGCTCCCCCACCTCTTCCCCTCCGCGCCTCCCCGGGAGTGCCAGCGCTGCAGAGGAACTCTCCGGAGTAGGAGGGTGAGGAGGAAGTGGTGCTAGAGCACGCAGGGCTTGCCACTGCTGCCGCTGCCGCACAGGCTGCCGAAACGAGCCCGCCTAGTGCCGGCAGCCAGGGGAAGGAAGGCCTATTCTTGCACGAATCTTCATGCATTGGGCTTCTAGTGTATGTATAAGATATAAATCCTACATAGATAGTCTCCCTCTCTCTGGGTCATCACTGAGACATTGCTATAGACTAGGGGATCCAACTCAAATGTGGTGGCCAGTCCTGCCAACACGTGGCTGCTTATATAAACATTTCTGTAGATGAACATGCTATTGTCCGTTTTTCTTGAAAAATAAGGTCTTCTGTGTCTCTTGGCTATGTGTTTGTTTTCCATGTTTGATAGAGATTGGGTACTAAGAAATGTATTAATTCAGTCAACAAGTGTTTATTGAGTGCATGCGATGTGTCAGGCAGTCTTCTGTAAGCTGGGCATAAAGCAGTGAACAAAAGAGATAGCTGTTCCTGCCCTCACAGAGCTTATATTCTAGGGGCAGGGAGAGACAGTGCACCCATGAACTTACAATGTTGGGTGCTGGTAATTGCTGCTATGAACGGCAAGGCTGGGAATAGGATGGAGTGAGATGGAGGCTACTAGCACATTGGATCTGGTGGCCAGGAAAAGCCATTTTGAACGGATGGTCTCTCTCCTCAAGGGCAAACAAAAATTTCTGTGCTCAAAGAATAGGCACGGTGAGAAAGGGAGGATGAAACTCCATCCAGTGCTGGTTGCAGAATGGGAACATTCAGAGACTTGGTCTTGTTTCTCCTGGCGTCAGATAACAACATAAAATAAAATCATAGCTAACCGTTCCTTAGCCCTTTCTGCAGGCTGACGTTGTTCTGATTGCTTTTATGTATGTGAACGTGTCCAATTCAGTGAATGTAAGTGATGCAAAGGAGAATCGGATGGTCCCCTGAGACCCACAGTGGACATGGTCCTGTGGCTGAGATGCCACTTCTATGTCTTGCTTAGACTTGTCTTGAATGTTAAAGGGTCTATGTGGCAGCGCTGTCTCCTATGGTAGTCACTGCTTCCATATGACTATCGAGCACTTAAAATGTGGCCAGCGCCACTGAGGAAATACATTTTAAATTCTTAAAATTTTAATTAATTTAATATTAAATAGCCACATGTGACTAGTGGCTATGACTTTGGGTGGCATAACTCTAATACATATATTATGTAAAATATGTTCTAAACCCACTATTTTACTCACGTTTCTTTTGTCAAAACCCAGCTATCCAGTTACTTAATATTTTTCTTTAAATTGACTCACCATGTGAAAAGAATCTTTAAAAGAACCCTGCATGCTTCTGCTGAAAAGGAAAATGTGACTTCTTGCCGTGAAGAGAGGCAGCTGTGAAAGTGAACATTGCGGAAATGAGGCAGGGATCCTCGATTCTCACCTGGAATGGCCCAAGTCTGAGCCTGGCGCTCGCTCCGTGCTGGTTAAAGAGGGAAATAGACCAGCGTTAGGTATGAAGGCCTTTGTTCTAGCACCACATTGAAGTTTCCTCCTTCGGATAATCAGAAGGACAGAGAAAGAGCCGGAGCCGGAGGGGAATTGGCTGTCTCTCTGTGTAATCCAATGTTCCTCAGTCCCTGATACCATCTGAAAGCACTCTTCAGTCCCACCCACCTCCGGAGCATGCAGCCTGGCGTGGGACACCTGAAAGCTCATGGAGGGCAGCTGTGTCTGCCTTGCTCAGCATTCTCTCCCCAGGGCCTGGCACATGTCCCAGCACATAGTAGGTGTTCAATAAACAGGTGTGTTGAGAACTTTACATCTTGCTTTCCCCTGAAGGCTCTTTCACCTCCCCTGCCACACCTTTCATCTTTGTAGCTGTGTCCCTGGGCTTGGGGTGTGGCGATGAAGAGGCTGTGCACAATGACAATGGTCCAATGTCTTCTCTCATAGCTAGATCTCTTAAAGGAAACGCTCAGTACAGACCCAGTAGTTTTTTTGTTTTGTTGTTTTTTTGTGTGTTTTTTTTTTTTTTTTTTTTTTTTTTTTTGGTCAGGAATGGTTTTGGTGAGCAGATAATAGGGCAATTGTTTGAGTTAGTGCAGAACTGGGGATAGGCTCAATCAGCATCTTCATGATCACTGGCAAAACCTATAAAAAATCCTATTCCTGACCTTAACAGCAAGGCTTTCTAGGAGACATGGTTCTTTCTAGTGAGCTCAGAGCTTCTTGTTTCTCTTTGCAACAGGAATTGGAAAGGTTAGGAACTTTGGCTCGGACGTTACTTCACCTGTCTGTGTGTCTCAGTTTTCCTATCTGTAGAATGGGGTAATGCACAGTCCTCATTGGGTTCCTGTGAGGATTAAGTGAGCCAACATGGGTAAAGCATTTATAACAGGGCCTGGCACACAGTGAATACTCATTAGACATTAGCCATTTCTTTTCTTTTTTTGTCAATCGTCCTTAGATTTTTAGAGAGAATGGAAGTGAAGGGAGGGAGGGGATGGGAGGAAGAGAGATATAGATAGATAGATAGATAGATAGATAGATAGATAGATAGATAGATATCGATTGGTTGCCTCCCACACATGCCCCAATGGGGTGGGGATGAAACCTGCAACCCAAGTACATGTCCTTGGTACATGCCCTTGACTGGGAATCGAGCCAGCAACCCTTTGGAGCACGAGCAGATGTTCTAACCACTGAGAAACACGGCCCAGGGGACATTAGCCATTTTTATCATTGTTTTCCTTATCTGGTGGGACCACGGAGAAGCTGCCAGCCCCTCAGACTCCTTGAGAGCCTCTCCTGGGCTTGCTGTGTCCTTGGCAACGTTTGCATCACTCAAGCCCTTGTGTGTGAGGATCAGGGGGCACGTCTGCTCCCTGGGCTCTGACCTTTGCACCAGCTGGCTTTTGTTCGCCGAGGCACTTTTATGAGTTGCTTTTCGCTGCGCACTGTCGGGCAGAGGACTTGTTTTCCAGGCTACTGACAGCAGCCTTCAGTTCTCATGTCCTGAGCTGCTGTGAAGTTTGAAAAGGTTAGAGTGGGGAGGTGGAGGTTGAGGCACATATATTGGAAAAACATGAGTTCTGGAATTGGACCATGGTCTGACTGAGGTCTTCCCCTCTCAATATCCATGCTCGAGTAATAATTGCTACATGGGAGTGGCTATGCCAAGTCTGTCTGCAGCACACCTTCCTCCCAGGAACCACTCTGCCCCACCCTGTGGTCCTGGGAGGGACTGCCAATCATGACACTCATTCCCCTGGAAGAGGGTCATGTGATCCAAGATGGCCAATCATAAAGCCCCAACCTCCCAGTGACATAATTCTAGAAAGGGTCATGTGACCCAAACAGGACCATTGAGATTCTTCTCTGGGATTATCCAATGGATTTGCAGAGAGGGATGCTCTTGTTCTCCCAGGCTTGCTTGGCCAGGAGGAAGTAAACTTGTCATGGTGATAGAGCCTGCAAAACAGAGGCAAGTGAAGCTAATGGATGGGTAAAGATAGAGTCCTGATGATAAACTTTCAGCTCCTGGATACAGCCATACCTGAATCCAGTAACCCCTTTGAGCTCTGCAATTCTGGGAGCCCTTTTTAGCTTAGACTATTTTAGATTAGGCTTCTGTAACTTGAAACAGAGTGAGTCCTAAGACTGTAAGATTTATTGAGCACTTACTTTGTACCAGACACTGAGCTAAGAATTTAATAAGCATCAACGGATTCATCTTGGGTGAGTTGCTTCATCTCTTAGAGACTCCACTTGCTGGTATGTAAAATGGATGTAATATTATAAGAATAGGATTGTTGTGAAGCTTAAGTGAAGTGAAGCATACAAAGTGCCTGGCACATAGTAGGTTCTTGCTTAAATGTGAGATACTTTTCTTGGACTAGAGAACTCTGTAATAGTGAAGCATCCATCTTATATAAAAACTGCTGTTTGAAATTTTAACCCTGCTATTTTGGCTTCTGTAAACGCTTGCTTGCTTAAATAATAAGGAAAATAAGACTATTCCAGAGAGGCCGTGGACTATGCCCCAGACAGAGTTGTCAGTGCTGACACCAGGCCAGGCCTTGAGATATGGTCTCATGGCCCCTTCCCAGCACATAGGCCTTCTTTCCCAGAAGGCCCGGAAGTCTCATTCCAAATTTGGGAGACAAAAGAGCTAGGAAAAGTATAAATAGAAAAGGTTTCCTCCATGTGGGGGGCCCCAAAATTTGAAAGGCACATTTTTCTCTGGCCCTGCCCTTAATAAAATGTAACTCCCTTTCTCTAAGCAGGGCTTGGTTTTTTCCCGGTCTTCTGTAACAATAGACATCTTTGTAGGTACTTTTTGGAGCAATTGCCTCACTACTTCCCAAAGGGGAGTTGCAGAATGAAGGGATATGCACATATAGCAGCTAACTGCTCCCCTGAAACATGCCAGTTGTGTTAGTTATCTGTTGCTATGTAACAAGTCACCCCAAATTTAGTGTCATTAAAAGAACACACCTCTATTATTTCACCATTTCTGTAGGTCAGAAAAATGGGCTTGGGTTGGTGAGTTCTCTGCTTCACTGTCTACCATAGGCTCCAATGAGTCATCTGCTGAGGGTGGGGTCTCATTTGAAAGCTCAGCTGGGGAAGAATCTGATTCCAAGCTCACTCACGTTGTTGGCAGAAATCAGTTGTTCCTGGGATGTTTACTGAGGACCTCACTTCCTCACTGGTGTTGGCTAGAAGGTCATGTACAGTTTCTGACCACGTTGGCCTTTCTGACATGAAGCATATAAGCAAAGAAGGCAAACAGAGAAAGTCAGCCAGCAAGGTGGAAATGACGACTCATGTAATGTAATCACAGAAATGACATTCCATCACCTTTGCTGTGTTCCGTTGGTTACTGGTACAAGCAAGTCATGGTTACCGTCCACACTCACAAAGAAGGGGATTACACAAGGATGTGATTACCTGGAGGTGGGATCCTTAGGGACTATCACTTAAAAAAAAATAACTTGTGCTTTTTGTGTCCTGCCTAAGAAATCTTGCTTAACTCAACACCACAAGGATTTCCTCTTACATTCACCTCTAGTTTTATAGCTTTAATTTTTACATGTAGGTATGTGATCCATGGAGAGTTAATTTTTATATGTGCAAGGTAAGGATCCAAGTTTATTTTTATTTTTGCATATGATGTTCAATTGAGGGATACAATGATAGTTGAAAACTTTACATGCAATACGATTACAATTCTAATAATAATGTCCTACATATTGTGAGTTCTCTGAGTGTTTTACTTGCATTATTTCATTTGCTTTTCATGATGACCATTACCTACAAAAGGAATATACAAAGTCAGAGAAAAAAAAGAAAGAAAGAAAGGAAGAAATCCTGGTGATCTGCCCTCAAAACCTATATTCTTATCTACCATCCTGGCTCTATTTATTCTTTTATTGCTTCCCTTCTCTTTGCCTCCACATTCCCACCTGTTCACTGGGAATGATAACAGCACCTGTTTCCTAGAATTGCTGTGAGGACTGAGACGATGCAGGCAAACACTCAGAACAGGGCCTTGCACCCAGAGAAAGCTTAGCAAACACTATTATCTCTGTTGTGTTCCCAGAAAAAATGATTAGCAAAAATGCACCTTTATTGTATTATATTCTTTATTATATTATACTTTATTATATTATCATATTAATACATGTTAGTCGGGGTTTCTCTGGCTGTGGGATAATAGGCAAGTTTTATTTTCTTCCTTTTTTCCAAGATTAAAAAAAGGGTAACGTACTACTTTGATGCTAAACATTTTAACTCCTTCCCAACCCAACCCCCTTCCTCCCCCCGCAGCCTCTGGGTTGCATGTTCTCTGGAGGTTCTATTCAGACTTTAGGTAATGGCGGAGGGCAGATAAGGCCAGGTTTGTCTGCTCTGTGTCTAGACGCCTTATGTCCCTTGGCTCTGGTGGAAATGAGATGCTTCTTAACACTGGAAAAATGTTTCTACACTAAACCCAGATCCAGGGAGAGTGGAAGGAGGTAGGGAGGGCGGTTAATGCACTTACATGAGTAGGTAATGATGCCCACTTTTCAGATGGGAGGCCGATGCTCATAGAGGTTTCAGGCAGACAGAGGAGTTGGGGCGTGGAGATAATTGGCTGAATTGCTGAGGCTTCCAGTTAAGCTGCTATTTCTGTCTCTATGATCTGGAACTACAGGGGAAGCTGACCTGGCATGTTGGGGACATCCCTTACCCAGCTTCTGTCCCGCACATTGCATGCATAGGTGTTGCTCTGGGGATGACTGGCAGGAAGTGCAGCCGAGTGTCCTGCAGTTGATGCCCCAATCGCGGATGCAATTTAGTTCAGGGTCCCCGCTTTGGGGACGCCTCCTATTGCTGGCCTGCTTTGGACTTCTTCCTACTGTCTTTTGTAGCAGAGTGGAGACCAGACCCTATTCCTCGGACTCAGGTCAACCCAGGTTCAAATCCCCGCTCCTTTTCTGACTTTGGATAAGTTACTTTACTTTTCTAAGGCTCAGTTTCCTCATCTCTAACATGGGGGTGATAGTGAGTCCCTACTTTATTAGGATTTGTGCTGGGCAGAATGATGCCCCCTGCCCCAAAGGCGTCCACATCCTAATCCCCCCAAACGTGTGACCTACGTTACTTCTCACTGAAAAGGGGACTTTGCAGAAGTGATTAAGAAACTCGAGATGGGGAAATTTCCCCGGGTGTGCTCAGTTGGTCGTAGGCAAGAGGGTCAGAGCAAGAAGGTATAGGACAGAAGCAGAGGTTGGCAGCGAGGGAAGATGCTACACTGACAGCTTTGAAGAGGGAGGAAGGGGCCATAGCCCCAAATGTGGGTGGCCCCTGGAAGCTGGAGAAGGCCAGGCAACATTGTCTCCTGGAGCCTCCAGAATGAATGCAGCCCTGCCCACCCCTCACCTTAGCCCAGGGAAATGGACTTCAGACTCCTGACCTCCAGAACTCAAATAGAATAAATGTGTGTTGTGTTAAGCCACTCAGTTTGTGATAATTTGGCACAGTGGCCACAGGAAACTCACACAGAGCTGCTATGTGTGCCACGCCAGCACAGCCAAGGGTGAACCTGAGGAGGGGCAGTGAAGGACTGAAGAAAAGACAGACAAAAGAATACAGCTGGGGCTTGGTGGATCTCCCATGCCTGGATGAGGACACAAAAGACCCAGCCTGCAAGCTGATGCTTTATTTTATAGTCTGATTAAAACAAGGGTAGATTAACATGTATACAAATGTTCTTCCTTTGGCAACACTTGCTGCACCTCCCACAGTCCATTAGCTACTTAGGAAGGAAATAAGGAGGGCTACAAGGTCAGGCTTAATTATGCTATGAGAGCTCTGCCCTCCAGGCTGAGACTTGTTTGTGGCCCTGCTACAGGTCAGCCCGAGGCTTGACCCTAGAGCCACTCCCTACACCTATGTAGATGAAATCTATGAGGTCTGAGGGAAGAAGTTGGGGTGGAGGCCAGAACTAGGGGCTCTCTGAAGATGCTGGTATGGGAAGAGCTAAGCCAGCACCCCACAAAGGGCAGCTTTCACCAAATACTGTGATTTCAGCCAGCTTTGGTGACTGCAGGTGCTGCATTGTCTTGAATGGATTCCTTTCCTTGTCTGTGTCCCCAGGACACAATGAAGTCCTCAGCAGAGGAAGGGGAACCCGAGCTACTCCTATTGTGTCCTTAGCGTTGGGTGCACAGTAGCTGCTCAATAAATTAGATCCTGTCAGGCTCAGCAGAGAGGCCCTCTGCCTGTCTTCAGAGAGGGCTCGAGTCATAGCCCCCTTTCTTTTCTGGGTCTCACTTTCCTCCTCTGTGAGATGTCTGGGCTGATGCTATGGTTTCTCTTTGCTCCACCGGCCTCTGGTCCCCTCCCCCAGTCCCCGCTGAGCCACGGTGGGGAGAAGGACCTAATCTGTCTCTCATGGTTTCTCGTTCCAGGTCCTGGCTGGGGAAGGGGGTGGCAGTATTCCCAGCACCAGGCAGTCTCACGGGAACATGGCCTCGGAGGTCTGGCTGGCTCTGGACCCCAATCAGTGAATTTCCAGCGTGGCCTTTGCCTGCTCAGCTCAGAGGGCTATGGGGAGCGGGCGGGAGGCTGGCTGGGCACGGCTGTGCCAGTTCTGACATTAGCAGTCTGGAGAGACGCTGTCTTCTCTGGAGCTGCAAACGCTTCCGTGAGTGGGGGGTGGGGGTAGGGGGGGCGGGGGGGGGGGCGGGCAGGCGGCTGCTGTCTGCAGCCCTGTGCACATGTCAGATCTAATTGTTCAGATGCATACCTGGGTCCTGGCCACAGCCCGGAGCTAGAGCTGGGCCTGGGTTGGAATGCCACGTCTGTGCCTTGTTGGCTGTGTGACCTTGCTGGGTCAAACTCTGTCATGTTTTGTAAAACAGGGACCGAGGCTAATAGCTGGAGCTAATGTTTACTGGCTGTTTCTATGGGCTACCAGGTCATGGCTCACAATCCCAAGGTCAGGATCATCTTATACCTTCTCTACAGATGGAGAAACTGAGGCTGAGAGGGCCTTTGGTCTTTGCCTGGGGTCCTGCACTAGGAATGGCTGCAGGTGAGATTTGAACTTGAGTAGCCTGCCTCCAGAGCCCGTGTGCTGATCATAGACCCCACAGCCTCTCCAAGACAAGCACCTCCTGGGATTGCTGTGCTGATGAAGAGATGATGGATGCCAGGGGGCCTGGCCCAGAGCAGGCATCCGCTTTCAGTGAGCCGTGCTGCTGGGATCACTGCCATCCTTGTCACCGCCACCTTCATCATGTCACCATTTTCGTGATTCTTTCCTGAGCTCTTCCCTTTCTGCTTCTGAGGGGGGCTTTTACAAATTTGCATAAGTAAGTTTGCATAGGTATCAATTCAGTGCTTTTCAGTTTACCTATGGCAGTGGTTCCCAACCTTTTCCTGGCCACGCCCCACCTAAGCATCTCCAAAATCCTGATGCCCCACCCCTGTCCGTGACATATAATTCTTATTATTCAAAAAGTGAACCCCTATTCCCCGTGGAGGAACCCTAAAAGGCCGTTAACTTGGTCTAAACAAGCTTCCAAAGAACATAGCATCCATGAAAAAGGAAAATAAAAGAACGAAAGGACAGTTGAAGTACTGAGGAAGAAATCACTAAAAAATTGTTTAAAAAATAATAATAATATGAAGTGATATGAAAAAAGAGCAAAGTTTCAAAACATATAATAGAGAACTGAAATGTGTAAATATGTCACAATATATATTTATATACTGTATAGGAGTCCCCTAGCACCATAAGAAATGCAAAAAATTCACTGTTAATAACTCATTCTCAAATTGCCCCCCTTCAAAATCAAATTGCCCCCCTGTGGGGTCTGTGCCCCACATTGGGAACCACTGATCTACAGAGTTTGTGCAACCATCATCACAATCTGATTTTAGAACATTGGTTTCCCCCGAAAGGTAACCTCCAGCCGGGTCACAGTCATACCTCACGCGCCCGTGATGGTTACTTTTATGTGTCAACTTGACTGGTTGTGGGGAGCCCAGATTGAACATGACTTCTGGTGTGTCTGTGGGGGTGTTCACAGATGAGACTAGCATTTGTTAAGACGGTAGATCTCAGGTTAAGTGCTCTTACCACAACACCCACCCCACCTCCAACAACAGCAACAAAGGGATCCAAGGAAACTTTCTTTTTTTTCAATTGATTTTTTACAGAGAGGAAGGGAGAGGGATAGAGAGTTAGAAACATCGATGAGAGAGAAACACCGATCAGCTGCCTCCTGCACACCCCCTGCTGGGGATGTGCCTGCAACCAAGGTACATGCCCTTGACCGGAATCAAACCTGGGATCCCTCAGTCCGCAGGCTGATGCTCTATCCACTGAGCCAAACCGGTTAGGGCACGAGGAAACTTTTAAAGGTGATGAATATGTTTATGACCCCTCGATTGTGGTGATGGTAACACACGTGTGTACATATGTCCAAACCCACCAAATTGTATACATTAATTTTGTGCAGTTTTTGGGGTCTATCCACTGTACCAATGATAAGGTTTGGGGAAACCATGCATATCTTTTT
This sequence comes from Plecotus auritus, assembly GCF_963455305.1. NCBI lineage: Eukaryota > Metazoa > Chordata > Mammalia > Chiroptera > Vespertilionidae > Plecotus > Plecotus auritus. The sequence continues at coordinate 76,909,381 of NC_137774.1, read as the reverse complement.
CATAGAATTGATGTGAAGATTCAAAAAGGAAACACACCTGATATGCCGGCCACATTTTAACAGTTCAGCAGGTAAGATGGCCCCAGAATAGATCCTTAGGAGAGGACTTTTACTAGCCCTTTTTACAGACCAGCAGCGTGAGGCTCCGGAGGTGAAGCAGGCAGGCCTGGCTCTTTCAGCAGGCTAGTGCTGCTGGAACCCAGGTGTGCTGGCTCCGGTCCTCGCTCCTTCCCTCCACATTGCTCCTGGAAGCAGCTTCTCCCTGGCCGAGGGATTTTTATTCCACCTTCGGAAGAGATTCTCTGAAATGGAGTGAGAGCAGCCCAGCCTTCGTCTCGTGGCATCATGCCAGGCGTGTAATGGGAAAACGAAAGCAGTGGGTTAGTGGTCCTTTTTTCATTCCAAGATAATTATGCCGTGCAGGATATGGAGAGTGACAGCCAGCTCCTCTGGAGGTCTCTAATGTACAGATGGAGGCTTTGAACTCAAACGGTTCTGCACGGGTCAGGTCTGCAGAATCCAATCGGCCAGTAGAACGTCATGACCTCATGAGATTGAATAAACAGAGACCATCTCTCTCTAGAGCAGCAATCTTAATAACTGCACAGATATCCTGGCTATATGTCTAAAGCCCAGAGCTGTTTCCTTATGGGTCTGCCACTCAAAATAAGCGTGGTGCTTGTAAAAAGAGGCTTTGGGGCAGGATGCATTTATTAAATCAACAAATCTTCATTGCACATTTACTGTTACAATTAATAATTTACTTAAAAAATATATCCCGCACTAGCCTAAAAGCCAGTAATAGACATTGGATAGGACCCACACTATCCCTGTCTGCATCAGTTCACAGTGCATTCAGCTGCAGCACAGACAGCCCAAAGGTGGTGGCTTAAACAGATAGGGGTTCATTTTTATCTCCTAACGAGAATTCTGGAGGCAGGCAGTTCAAAGACGGGGCAGCTATTCAATGATGCTATCAGACTCAGACTCTGTATCTTTCTGTTTTTGCCACTCACAAGGAGGTTTATTCTAATGGCTGCAATATGGTTGCTGTACTTCCAGATGTCACACCTATATTCCCAGGGGACCCAAAGCCTTCTTCTCCCAAGGCCTTGTCCTTTTTTCTTGGGAGAGCCCTTCCCAACTGACTCTGCTTACTACCTCATTGGTCAGAATTATGTTTTATGGTCACCACTGGATGGAAGGCATCTAGAAATTGAAGGGGGAGGTGACTCAAAATGGTGTTGAATGAGCCACCCTATAGTGTCTCCCATACCGCCTGAATGTCCACAGGGGCAGACAGACAGGTAGCAAATAACTTCATCATTAAATAATCATTAATTACTATGGAGGCTCTCAGTGCTAAGACCGCATATGTCTTTGGTTGGGTTTCTTTTGAAGTAGACCCTGAGGTAAGGATTTGAAGAAAAGCAATTTTATTTGGGGGTGAGCCTAGAATACAGTGGTACAGGAGTGGGGGCTTAAGATGGACAAGGGAAGGAAACCCATATGACATGTGCCATTTAGCATATCACGGGGGTGGATAGCTGCAGCTCAGGCCCACCGGGGACTCTGCGAGACAGAGGGAAGCACACCTCAGAGCTTTCCCCTCCCCTAAGGGGTGAGTTAGCTGGGGCTCTGTATCCTCCAACTCCACTCATCCTCAGCTGTTCCTGGGTGCCTTATCCAATAACTCCAGCCTTTTCACTTGGGGAGGAAAGTCCATATGTGGAGAGTCACAGGCCTGTGTAGAAGGATGCTGAGGCATGAGTTGAAAAGTTGAGTGCCTGAGAGGTTAGGTGAGGCTTTAACCATACCTGAATCAGCATAAGTGCCTTTAACCTAAGTTGGGGTGTTAGCTAAACCCTTCCAAATAAGTAGCTTAAAAGCTGAGACAAAAAAAACAACACAAACCGACAACACACACACACACACACACACACACACACACACACACACACACACACACACACTTTGGGGTAAGAGTGTTCCAGGTAACAGGAACAGCATGTGAGAGGGCCCAGAGGCAGGAAAGAACTTCACCCATTCAAGGCCTGGGTATGTGAGGCTGATGAGGCAAGCAGGGCATCAGGGTGCAGAATTGCACAAATCCTGTTCTCACTGATTTAAAAAAATATTGTTTTTTCCATGATACCGATGCTTCATATTGAAAGGTAACGTTTCTTCTTGATATCTTGACATCTTCCCTCCCTTCTGCCCTCCTCTTTCTTTAAAAATATTTCCTCTTTATATTATTCAAATGCACTCCCCACCCTGCACTTTAAAAAAATTTAAAATATATTTTTATTAACTTCAGAGAGGAAGGGGGGGGGGGGAGAGAGAGAGAGAGAGAGAGAGAGAGAGAGAGAGAGAGAGAGAGAGAGAGAGATCAGTGAGGAAAATGGATAATTGATTGGCTGCCTCCTACATGTCCCCACTGAGCATATGCCCTGACCAGGAATCGAACCGTGACCTCCTGGTTCATAGGTCAACACTCAACCACTGAGCAACACCAGCTTGGCCCACTCCAAACTTCTGAAAGCTTTTCCCTTTTTTTCACAACCAACTGGTGCTATTATTTTTAATTAATGAATTAATAATTTTTTTTTGCTTATTTATTTATTTTTATTTTATTTTATTTCATAAATCTTTATTGTTTAGATTATTACAATTGTTCCTCTTTTTTCCCTCCATAGCTCCCCTCCACCTGGTTCCCACCCCACCCTCTGCCCTTACCTACCTCCCACTGTCTTCATCCATAGGTGTACGCTTTTTGTCCAGTCTCTTCCCGCACCTCCCACACCCCCTCCCCACTGAGAATTGTCAGTCCACTCCCTTTCTATGCCCCTGATTCTATTATATTCGCCAGTTTATTCTGTTTATCAGATTTTTTATTCACTTGATTTTTAGATTCACTTGTTGATAGACATGTATTTGTTGTTCATAATTTTTATCTTTACCTTTTTCTTCTTCTTCCTCTTCTTAAAGAATACCTTTCAGCATTTCATATAATACTGCTTTGGTGGTGATGAACTCCTTCAGCTTTTTCTTATCTGTGAAGCTCTTTATCTGCCCTTCAATTCTGAATGATAGCTTTGCTGGGTAGAGTAATCTTGGTTGTAGGTTCTTGCTGTTTGTCACTTTGAATATTTCTTGCCACTCCCGTCTGGCCTGCATAGTTTCTGTTGAGAAATCAGCTGACAATCGTATGGGTGCTCCCTTGTAGGTAATTAACTGTTTTTGTCTTGCTGCTTTTAATATTCTCTCTTTGTCTTTTACTCTTGGCATTTTAATTATGATGTGTCTTGGTGTGGTCCTCTTTGGATTCCTTTTGTTTGGGGTTCTGTGTGCTTCCTGGACTTGTAAGGCTATTTCTTTCACCAGGTGGGGTAAATTTTCGGTCATTATTTCTTCAAATAGGTTTTCAGTATCTTGCTCTCTCTCTTCTTCTGGCACCCCCATATTTTGGATCTTGGTATGCTTGAGGTTGTCCCAGAGGCTCCTTACACTATCTTCAAATTTTTGGATTCTTTTTTCTTTTTGCTTTTCTGGTTGAGTGTTTTTTGCTTCTTTGTATTTCAAATCTTTGACTTGATTCTTGTGGTCCTCTAGTCTGCTGTCAGGTCTCTGTATAATATTTTTTATTTCAGTCAGTGTATGTTTAACTTCTAGTTGGTCCTTTTTCATATCCTCGAGGGTCTTGCTAAATTTATTGGCCTTTTCTAGGAAATTCTTGAAAAACCTTATAACTGTGGTTTTGAACTCTATATCCAGTCATTTGCTTTCCTCCATTTCTTTCGTTTGTGACCTATTTCTTTGTCTCTGCATTTTTGCTGCTTCCCTGAGTTGGTAGAGTAGCTTTGTGTGGTAGGTGTCCTATAGGGCACAGTGGCTCAGCCTCCCCAGTTACCTGAGGTGGACATTCTTGGTGCACCCCTTTGTGGATTGTGTGCACAGCCTTGTTGCAGTTAAGCCTTGATTGTTGTTGGTATCACTGGGAGGAATTGACCTCCAGGCCAATTGGCTGTGAGGATCAGCTGTGTCTACGCTGGGAGAACTTCTGTGCTGGAGACAGCCTTATAGGATTAGACTTGCCAAATTGCAAAAGCCTCTGTGCTCAGCTTGGATGGGGTAGAGTTTCAGGGAGGAGCAGACAGCCTTGGTTTCCCGTCAGCCCTGCCCTATGAGGCCCCTGGGTCTCAGTGTCCCCTGGTAATCGCTGCAAGCACCTCTGAGAGAAAGCCGCCCTCGAGTTTCGCCCACTGCCAGACAGTCCAGTTTCTCCCTGAATGAGTCCAGTTCCCAGAAACTTGCCCGGAACAGGAGTTCAGCGCAGTCAGGAGCTTCTGTCTTCCTTCCGCTTTAGAAAGCCAGCCGCGCACTCAGCCTCCTGTGCATTCAGCAGTCAGTCCTCTCTGCGCACCCGTGCCTCCGGACCTCTGCCTTCCTCTGCTCCTGAGTCTCAGTTGCTTTCTCTTTTCCTGACAGTCCAGATTACCCCCGAATGAGTCTGGTTTCCCAGTTTCTCTCCTGGGACTGGAGTTCAGTGCAGTCAGGAGCTTCCTCTCCCTCCCACTTTAGAAAGCCAGCTGCGCACTCAGCTGCCCGTGCACACAGCCGCCCGTCCTCTCCAAGTGCGAGTCTCTGTACCTCAGCCTTTTGCAGCTCCTCTGAGTCTCAACGTGCTTTCCTCTTTTCTTCTAGTAGTAGAATTTCCACTCAGCCAGCTTTCCTGTGGTTCTGGATGGTGTCCATTTTGTCTTTTAGTTGTAGTTTTGATGTTGTTGTGCAAGGCAGCAGTTTAGTGTTTACCTATGCCGCCATCTTGGTTTCTCTAATTAATAATTTATTTTAAAGTATTTTAACTATGTTTATTGGGGCAACATTGGTTAATAAAATTATTCAGGTTTCAGATATACAATTCTATAACACACCATCTGTATACTGTATTGTGTATTCACCACTGCAAGTCAAGTCTCCTTCCATCCTATATAATAAAAGTATAATATGCAAATCAACTGAATGGCCAAACAGAGGAATGGCCATCTGGATGACCATCTGAACAACCATCTGGGACCACACTATGACATCCACTGGCGCCAGGCCAGCCAAGGTGGGTGCGAGGGCCCAGCCATTGCCCCATAATCACCCTGCAGAGGGAGGCCCAGGCCACCGACCAGCAGGCTGTGGCAGGTGAGTGCGCCTCCCTCTGTGAGGGAAGTCCGGGTCCCAGGTGCCAGCAGCTGGGGGAAGGAAGGCCTAATCTTGCACAAATTTTGTGCATTGGTCCTCTAGTATTTTAATAATAACATTTGGGATTGGTAGGTATGAGCACCCCCACTTTACAACTGAGGAAACTGAGGCTCAGAGAAGGGGGGCAACTTCCCTGGGCTTACTCAGCCTGTAGATGCTGGTTCCAGACTCAAAAGCAGTCTGTACAATCCCTGCTGAATGTTGTTTTACGCAACACTAGTACCCAGCAGGGTGCCTGGCGTGGCTTCCATCCAAAATGCTGTGGCTTGTTTGGATTCTGCCTCAGGAGCTTTCAGGTTTTCTCCTGCCTCTTCCATTGACTGGCTGAGCAATGATACCATCTGATGTTTGATGTGCTCCACTCCTCCCAGACTCATTGAAAAACATTACTTTCTGTTCTTTTTAGAGTGGCTGTGCACAATTCAGGTAGATTATATCTTTTTATATAGATGAGGAAAGTGGGATCCAGAGAAGGGACATGTGCCTGACGGTGGAGGAGTATCTGCTGTTTTTGTTTGCCATGGCCCCTTCTCATTCTGCTAATGACATCTTGGTTTTCCTTTGAAGAGTCAGCTAGGTTTTCCTGACAAAATACAGGGCACTCTGTTAAATTTGAACTTCAGATTCAACAACAATTTTAACAAGGAAGTAAAACATTTTTAGTATATCTCAAATTCAAATTTAACTGGGTATCTTGAATTTTTGTTTGTCTCACTTGGTAGCCATAACACCTCTTAGCTTAAAGGATTAAGGTGGGGCTGAGCTGCAGGAGTGGGCAGGTGATCCAGGAATGGGCAGGTGACCCAATCTTGGCTTATTGTTGCATTCTATCCCTCTGAGTCACAGAGGTTTGTTAAGAGATGGGACTATGACCCAAGACAGTAAAATGAGCTTCAGTTCTTGAAATCTGGCAAATAGCATTGAAGAAGAGATTCCCTCCTTTTGTTGGAGTTGCTGAGCTGTGAAAGGTAGGCCCTGGGGTCCAACAAACGAGATTCTGCTTGAAGAATGAAGCCAAGAGAGGGGAAAGCAAGTGAGAGCTGAAAGCAAGAGAGAAGAGAGAGAGAGAGAGAGAGAGAGAGAGAGAGAGAGAGAGAGAGAGAGAGAGAGAGAGAGAGAGAGGAGAGAGATATCAACCCTTAAAGACATAATTGGGGGTCTTGGGATCAGCCTCATTGAATTTTACTTTCATCTAGATTCCCTAATGTTGATGGAACAGCTGAGGACTGTTCTGATGATGGTGCAATTAAAGATATCAGCCAGAGTGTGACGGAGTTGAAAGCAAAGAGTAGTGATTATGGGAAAGATCCACTTAATCAAGGTGGTGGCTGAAGGGGTGATGGAGTAGAATGCTGTGCAGATTCAAGGGGAGGATGTGTTCTCCCGGGTGAGAGCTCTGTCCAGGGTGCTACTGATGCTGCTGATAATGAAGATGAGGATGTGTTGATGAAGATTAAAATGGTGTTGGTAAAGAAGAATAAAGTAACTAGGAAATAATAATTCTCAACCCCAGCCTAGCACCAAGTCCTATCAATTCTACCTCCCCTCCCCAATTGAAAATATCTATTCACTTCACTCCCTGTCCACTGCTCGTACTGTCCTATCCTAAGCCACCAGCATTTCTTGATGCTTCTACTGCAATGTCCTGCTTGCTTCCCTTCCTGTCTCCCTACAGTCTATGCCAGTGTGAAGACAGATTTTTACAAATGTAAATTAGAACATTTAACTTCTCTGATTAAAGCCACTCAAGTGACTTAGACTAGGACCCAAACTCTTGATTATAACCTCAAGCCCTGTATGACCTGGTCCCCACCTGTACCCCATTCCCCATAATCTTAATTCTCTCTACTTGCTCTTCTATAACTATTATTCTGATTACTAGAGGCCCAGTGCATGAAATTCGTGCACGGGGGGTGGGTGTCCCTCAGCCAGCCTGCACTCTGTCCAATCTGGGATCCCTCTCACAATCCAGGACTGCTGGCTCCCAACTGCTTGCCTGCCTGCCTGTTTGATTGCCCCTAACCGCTTCTGCCAGCCAGCCTGATCACTCCCTAACCATTCCCCTGCCAACCTGATTGATACTTAACTGCTCCCCTGCCAGCCTGGTCACCCCTAACTGTCCTCCCTTGCCAACCTGGTCGCCCCCAACTGCCCTCCCTTGAAGGCCTGGTCACCCCCAACTGCCCTCCTCTGCAGGTCTGGTCCCCCGCAACTGTCTTCCCCTGTTGGCCTGGCTCCCCCCAACTGCCCTCCCCTGCTGGCCTGGTCCCTCACAACTGCCCTCCCCTGCTGGCCATCTTGTGTCCACATGGGGGTGGCCATTTTATGTGTTGGAATGATGGTCAATTTGCATATTACCTCTTTATTAGATAGGATTCTTCTTTCAGTTATTCTCAAGTGTACTAAACCCTTCACCTAAGCCCTCCTCTAAACATGAAATGCCTTTGCATCTTGCATTTCTCAGCATCAGGGTCACTTTCTGGATTCTGAATCTAGAGGATACCTCCCCTATGTCACTTTCTCTCATAGCTCCCTGTTCTAAGCATGTTAAGAACATAATGATTCTCTCTCCAATTCATCAACTTTTTGGTCTTGGCACAATGTTTTCTTTTTAAATATATTTTTATTGATTTCAGAGAGGAAGGGAGAGGGAGAGATAGAAACATCAATGATGAGAGAGAATAATTGATCAGCTGCCTCCTGCATGGCCCCTGCTGGGGATCGACCCCTCAACCCAGGCATGTGCCCTGACCGGGAATAGAACTGTGACCTCTTGGTTCATAGGTCGACACTCAACCACTGAGACATGCCGGCCAGGTGGCACAATGTTTTCTTAAGAATGTGTTGTAGGAGTGCCAAGATTTTGACCTCTTGGTCATAAGGATACCCTCCAGGGGCCTTTGGAAGCTGTCCAAGGCTGGTCTTCTCCAGCTTTTAAAAGCCTCTTCCAGTGCCCTAGCTGGTTTGGCTCAGTATATAGAGCATCAGGGTCCCAGGTTTGATTCCGGTCAAGGGCACATGCCCAGCTTGCAGGCTCAATCCCCAGTAGGGAGTGCGCAAGAGACAGCCAATCAATGATTCTCTCTCATCATTGATGCTTCTATCTCTCTCTCTCCCTCTCCCTTCCTCTCTGAAATCATAAAAATATATTTTAAAATAAATAAAAGTCTCTTCCAATTACCCCGGTGTGACATACAAATATGATTACTTTCTCTGTGTGCCTTGCTTCTTAAGGGCAGGGGCTGTGTTTGGGTTGTTCATGCCTATTTTTTTTTTTTTTTTTACCACACACTAGAGTGTCTGGCACACAGTGGGCACTCAAGAAGTATTTATTGAAAGAATAAAAGGTTTTATGGTGGTGAAGATGGTGGAATTGATAAGGTTGATGGTGATGATGGTGATGGTGGTGGTGATGGTGGTGATGGTAGTGATGGTGGTTATGGTAGTGATGGTGGTGGTGATGATGGTAGTGGGTGATGGTAGTGATGGTGATGATGGTAGTGATGGTGATGGTGATGATGGTAGTGATGGTGATAATGGTGGTGATGATGATGGTGATGGTGGTGGTGATGGTGGTGGTGATGGTAGTGATGGTGATGGTGATGGTGGTGATGATGATGGTGATGGTGGTGGTGATGGTAGTGATGATGGTGGTGGTGATGGTAGTGGTGGTGATGGTAGTACGGTAATGGTAGTGATGGTGATGGTAGTGCTAATGGTGGCTGTGATAATCTATACTAATAATAGAGAAATATGCAAATTATCCATTACAAAGTCACGTCACGACCTGATCAGCAGGCTGCGTCCCCGCCCTCCACTCAGGCAGCTGCAAGGCCCCGGGGTAGGATAGGATACAATAGGAGGGGTAAGAAAGGAGAGGGAGAGGAAGGCAGGCCTGCATGCAGACAGGCCGAGAGGAGAAACAGAAATACAGAAAGGGAACAAGACACAGGAATGGAAAAGGGAAGGAAATGCCAGGCTGCACGCGGGAAGGGGTGGCGGCGGGGCGGGAGGGGGGGCAGCAGGTGCGCCCAATGAGGGGCGGGGCAGGAGGCCGCCCAGATGCGGGAAGAGGGTGGTGGCCCCCAGCACTGGCCATTGGCGGGGAGGCGCCCACGGATCCAGGACGGAGTGATGGATGGTCCGAGGCGCTCCTGCTTCACAGCGGCAGCAGTGCCTGGGCCTGGGCCGCATGGGCCTCAGCTACCCTCGCTGGGTCGGGCGTCCCAGGCAGGGAATGGGAATAGGACAGCGGCAGGGAGGCTGGGGAAGGGGGGTGGCAAACACCTGGCAGGTCTGAGCCCTGGGCTGGGGGTTAACGTGCCCCCCCCCCCCCCCCCGCAACAGAAGCTTTAAGAAGGGAGGGAGGGAAGAACTTTATAAAGGAGTCAGTAGAGAGCAGAGTTAAAGAAGGAAAGACGATGTATGAGTGAACTATAGGAGCTGTAATGAAAATCAAGTATAGTTGTGTACTGGGGATAGATTTTAAAAGTAGGAGTCAGAAAAGAAAAAAGATAAATGATGGTGAATAATTAGGCAGGTAGATAGATAGATATTAAAACAGTGGAAGTAAGTAGAGAAGAATGTATGGGAAAGGTAGGATGAGAAAGAAAGAGGGAGGGAAGAAAAGTTTTAAAGGGAAGTTGGTGGAGCTTAAAAGGAGAATGGGAAGAAGGAAGAAATGGGGCAGGGAGCAAAGCAGGTCTGAAGGAGGAAGTGAAGAAAAAAATTAAGGTGGGAAGGAAGGAAAAGGTGAGGGAGGGCAGGGGTAAAGATAAAGGAAAAAAGGAATGTGGGGAGGGAGGGAGGGTAGGAGAAAGATGGGAAGAAGGATGATGGAACAGAAGTAGGAAATAAGGAGGAAAGAAAAGTTTATAAATGATGAGTCAGTAGGAAAAAGTGTTACATAAAGGAGAGAGAAAAATTATGTGAGAGGGAGAAGCCAATAAGGAAGTTAAATACAATTGTGTGTGAAGGGGATAAGATTAAAAAAAAAGTTAATAGGGGCAACCAGGCCGGCAGGGGAGGGCAATCAGGGGGATCAGGCAGGCAGGCAGAGTGGTTAGGGCAGGCAGGCAGGTGAGTGGTTAGGAGCCAGAGGTCCCGGATTGCGAGAGGGATGTCCTACTGCCAGTTTAGGCCTGATCCCGCAGTTGGACATCCCCTGAGGACTCCCTGATTGGAGAGGGTGCAGGTCGAGCTGAGGGGGACCCCCCACCATGCACGAATTTCGTGCACTGGGCCTCTAGTGGTGAATAAAGACATTGGTGGGAGAAACAATAGACTAGGACAGTGGTCAGCAAACTAAGGCTCGTGAGCCACATGCGGCTCATGAGCCGCGGTTTGCCGCTCTGTTGACTAATGAGTTTGCCAACCACTGGGATAGGGGCTTAATCACAAGGAACAACAACAGCCTGTAATTATTGGAATTGAGAGTCTAGGTCAGTGGTCGGCAAACTCATTAGTCAACAGAGCGGCAAACCGTGGCTCGCGAGCCGCAGTTTGCCGACCACTGGACTAGGAGGACCTGGCCTAGACCATTGCTTTAATGAACTTTTAGGGGAAAAAAGGGTCTGCCTTTTTCTCCTGTAGCCAGCCTAGAAAAATCAACGGAAGGTAGATTTTGGAGGAAGGATCATTGGAGCTGAACAGAGAGAGGCTACTGAAGATTATCCTTAAGCCTGGGGGCTGTGAGGCCCACAGCGCCCCTTCTTCTTACTCCCCCAGTTTGTGGAAGGCCACCTTCCCTCCCCTACACTGCCAGATTCCCTACACACTGTAGGGCAGGGAGCAGGAGCTGTGGAAGGGGGGGGCGAGGGAGGACTCCTGACACACAGGGAGGGAGGAGGGGGAGTTGAAGAGGAGGTGTAGGGAGAGTAAGGAAGGCTGGGGTGGAAAGAGAGGGCAGGGCAGAGTGGGCAACGGTTGGGGGTTCTTGGAGAGTGAGGAGGGGGGCTGGAGGGAGAAGGGCCTGGGGAAGAAGTGAGGAGAGGGATGAGAGGGTGCGCTTGGGCTGGGTGGGAGTGTGGTCTGAGGGAGCAGGTGAAACTCTGAGGGGTGGAGCCAGGGACTGGGGGAAGGATCGCGGTCCAGCGCCGGGGTTCCAGACCCCAGCTGGGCGGCGCGGGCAGCGGACACGGAGCTGTGCCATGCGGGTGCCCCTGGCGGTGCTGGCGGGGGTGGCGGCGCTGGCCGGGGCGCTGAGCTTCGTGCTGCTGGCGGCCGCCATCGGCACCGACTTCTGGTACATCATCGACACCCGGCGGCTGGAACGCGGCGCCCTGGAGGTGCAGGACGGTGCAGGGGGCGCCAACCGCAGCCAGCTTGAGCCTCTGAGCTCGCACTCCGGTCTCTGGCGGACCTGCCGGGGTAAGGGGTGGGGGACCTGTTGCTGGGCGCGCACCCCTCCGCGAAGCCGCCAAGCCTTAAATGCGCTGTCCCGGGGCGGGAGGGAGGTAGGCAGGGAGCGGTGGCTGCCAGCATCCCTCTGAGACCTACTTTCCACACGCGCTCCCGGTGCGGCATCTGGGGAGGGCTTGGGGGCACCTGCGGGCTGGGGTCCCAACTCCAGGGCGCCGGCCCACTGCTTACTCTGCCTCCTCCAGTCCAGAGCCCGTGCGCGCCGCTGATGAACCCCTTCTGGCAGGAGAACGTGACGGTCAGCGACTCTAGCAGACAACTTCTCAGTGAGTCCGGGAAGGGGGTTTGGAGGGAGACCCCGGGGCTGGCCACCAGTTTTGGAGCCCCTCTCCCACAGGCGGGCGGGGGCGGGGCGGAGGGGTGGGAGGAGGGAGGAGGTAGGGGCTCTCTGGCTCCGTCTGTAACGGGTGCGGTCTAGGATTCTTTCGACAAACCTTGCCTACAGGCTTTCTGTGCTCCAGGCAGGGTGCTGATGAGTAAGAACCAGGCCTGCCCTCCAGGAGCTCGCAGACCCGCTGGGGAGACAGATGTGGGAATTCTTAGTTGCATTTTAGAGTGACAGCAGCATGAGGGAGGGCGGGTGATCCGGGAAGATACCTACACCAGCTGGCAGCTGAATGCCGAAAAGAGAGCAGGTCTCGCCTGTAGACCACCAGGCACACCCCATATCAGCCTTATTTGTATCCTCACTGTTGAAGATACAGAAGCTAGGGAGGGAGGTGGGGAGTTGAGGAGGAGTTGCTTGGCTGTAGCCGGATGGAATAAATACTTGCTGAATGATTCAGGGAAGGCAATTCGGAGGCAGAAAACAGCCCTCTCCCTCCAGGGGCCATGGTGTCTGTCTTGGTCATGGCTGATTTCCCACATAACTAAGTGACCTGGTACTTGTAACAAGGGATAAGGCCAGCCCTATCATAGATAAAGGCCCACCTCTTATCACAGTGCCCCCCACAGTGCCTGGAACGCAGTGAAGGTGTAAGGACGGAATGCAAGAAAACAGACAGGGGCAGAAAGAACACTTGTGGAGGGAGGGAGATAAACATAATAGTTCAGTTCACCGAGGCTTGTAGCGGGCCAGACACAGAGCCAAATGCTTTCCATCTATGTCATCATTTAATCCCACAGCCTCCATTTCCATCTTCATTTTTCCAGCAAGGAAACTGAGGCCCACAGAGGTGCCGGAGAAAGGATCTGATGAGGCAATGAGGACTGAGTTCCATAGACCTTGCAAAATGTGGGCCGTTTCTGATAGACTTACTGAGGCTTGTCCCCAACATGGCCCACCAGGGCTGCCAGGGTCTCTTTCCAACTCCATGGTCCCCTTCGCTCTTTTCTTTCTAACTATGAACTATGCTGGCCTTAGGCCAGTTCCAAGAACATGCCAAGTTTCCTCCGGCCACAGGGACTTTGCACATGCCATACCCTCTACCTGGAGTCTGTCTGCTCCTACTTGCCAGCTTGACTTGGTCAAGCTTCTGCTCCTAATACAGGTTGTGTGACTTTTTGGGGGTTAAAATCTGATGCCCTCATTAGACTTTGAGCTCCATGAGGGCGGGGACCATGCCTGTCTTGCTACTGCTGAATCCCCAATATTTAGCACAGAGGTTGGCATAGAGTAGGCCATGAAGCAAGGTTTTCTGAGCAGGTATGAGAGTGAATGCAGACTATATGTTAGAGGTGGAACTCAGTATATATTTGTTGAATGAATGAGTAAATGAATGAACCAAATCTGTTTCTCTGTAGTCCAGTGACTTGCTAGGAAATATTGAACAACTGGCTCTCTGGGGGAAGGGAGTCTTGAGTTATAGCATTTGCCAATTTCTGTGGTGTAAATATTTCCAGTGTGGTCAACTTCAAGCTATCAACATGATGTTAACTGGCTCATCCCTAAAATGTAATAGTTGGTTCTTGTGAGCTGATATGACCCAGTTCCAGCACACCACTGCATGAAGTCCCACTGAAGGAGACATCCTCCAGACACCGGGAATATGTGAGAGGTTGACAAACAATGGAGGTACCAAGGACTCTGTCCTCAGCCCCAAGCTGGACCAGGAGGAACTTTTGGGTGTTCCTGGAGCATTGTTTCAAGAATAATCAAGAGTTCCTGCCCTTGAAGTAAGGGAGATGGGGTTCAAATCCCAGTTCAGTCCCTTACCAGGACCCTCTGTGAACCTGGCATAGGTGTCTTAACCTCTCTGAGCTTCTCTTTCCACATCTATCAAAATGAGATGTCAAAACCATGAGGGGGTGTGGTCAGGCTCCCATGAACTAGCTGGATGAAAAAAGTATAACTTTACCTTGCACCTCATATAGGGCCTGGTTATTGTGGGATGTCTATGCTGCATGAAAGAATGATTTCATATAAAAGTGCTAGGCACATAGTAAGTGCTCAATAAAGGCAAGTCCTCTTGACCATTCCTCCAGCCTCTTTTAGATGTGGCCTCATCTATGGAGTGCTGATCCTTTGCAGGGCTGGGTGCTGGCATTCTGCCTACTTATCACATCTATGGGTAAATTGGGTGGCAGTGGTCTGACTTTTTTTTTGTGTGTGTGAAACTTGATGATGCAACACCACTGTGTGCTCCAGGACTTTCAAGAAACAGGCAAAACTCAAATTCAGAGTCTGTTCATCTGTTCACCCTCTGACCTAGGTCTAACCCTCAGCCTCATTGCCAACTAGGTGTGTGACCTGGTTGAGCTTCTGTACCTCTCCTGGGGAAAATGAGCATAACTGTCATCTCTTTTCATAAGGATATGCAGGGATGAGATGGGAGAGTGTTTTTAAAGAGCTGTAGGCAGTGCCTGGCTCTGTAAGTGCCCCTTAAATGGTAGCTGCTATTATTACCATTGTGTCACCCACTGAAGAGAGCAGAGTGCCCCTTCAGACCGTGTGCTTGCTGCAGATCACCCCTGGAGAGAGCTTTTCCCAGAATCTTTTTATCCCCAGAACTAATTTTGAATCTTGTCCAAGATCTTTGATTATGTGAAGATATTCTATTTCTTTAAGAACCCACTGCAGAGGCCATGAAGGAGAGAGGCCAGTTGTCAAGGCAGCATGTTTTCTGGGTCAGCTTCCTGGCCAAGCTCTAGTGGGTGAGTATGGGAAGAAGCCTGGATTTGTCCTCCAAGAAAACCCAAGCAGGCAGGGCCTGGAATAATTTTTGGTGAAGAGAGGTCATCCAGTTCAGCACAGTGGAGATAAAAAAAGTCACAGTCTTGTTGTATCAGCCAGGAGTCTTTTGATGGCAAGTGACAGAAACTCAAATTGTACTTGTTTAAACTTGCTTCCTAGTCCAAGTAACTGGAAAGCTCCAGCCTCTGGCACTAAGAGAACTAAACTCAATTTCTTTCTTTTCCTCTCTGAGTTTTGCTTCTGTTTGGGTTCTATTTTCAAATCCTCTCCAATCTTAGCAACCCAAGCAGAAGGAGACTTTCTATTTCTTAAATAATTCTGCAAAACCTTCAGGTAGGTTTCTCATTGGACCAGACAAGATCACATGCCCAGGTCTGAGCCAATCACTGTGGTGGAGGGGATGGGTTGTACTAACTGGCCCTGAGTTACCTGCTACTTGTCATGAGGGATGGGGTCAGCTCTATCATAGATAAAGGTCCACATCTTATCAGCTGTGTGACTTCTGGCAAGTCACCTGCTTCCTTAAAATAGGCTGCTTTGAGATGAAATGAGGTCACATAAGCAAAGCACCCAGCTCAGAGGGCACTGCTCACAGTAGGAGCACAATTAACATCTCCTCCTCCTCTGAGTCATATTGCTTCCCTTAGAGTCAGGCTTTTCATCTGTAAAATGGAGCTTTCACAACAATCCCAAGAGGCAGGTACTATTGTTATCATCTTCACGTTTCAAACGAGGAAACCAAAGCCCAGAGAAGTTAGGTAAATTACCAAAGTTTGCACAGTAACTGGAAGATCTGGGACTTGAACCCAGGCAGTTTCTACCCTTTCAGAATGATGCCACACCAAGTATAATTTCAGTATCACATGAGTGTACTGAGACCGGAGGCCATGTCAGTCCAGAGGAGGAGCTCCTGGCCTTTCTTGGGTTTGGAGTCCTGCTGTGCTACTCTGTCTCCTCCAGAAAGGCGATCAGAGATGAGAAGGAGTAGTTGGTGCAGGGGTGTGAGGCAGGACAGAGCTCAGCGTGTTCCAGACACAACTGGAAGTGCACCTCTTAGGTGCACCTCAAGTGCTCCCCATGCCTGACCACTCTGTCATCTTCCAAGGGCCCAGGAGGAAGGTCAGGTTGGTCGTCCCCCAGACAAGCACCCCAGACCCAGAGGGGTTAGTATCTTGCCCAACACAGCAAACCAATGGCAGAAGCTGGACTGAGGGCTAGTGGCCTGGCCTGGCCATCCTCTGAGGAGGCAGGTTGGAAAATGACAAGATTGGTTTCCAGCAGGGGAGGAGGTGGCGGGGACCAACTCGGATAAAGGATTGGGACATACTGATGTTGAGGCTACCTGGGCCCAGGAGGGAACTTTCATGTGATGTATGCATAGCAGGGAGGAGGCAGGTGGCTGGGGTCTGAGCTCCTCCAGGCATAGAGCCCCAGGCTTCAGGTGCCCTATGAAAGTCAAGCACACATTCTAAACTAAAAAAAAAAAAAATCATATTTAAAGTAATTCCACTGCTTGGGGGTTTACCATATCATTTTTGTAACATTGAAAAGCAAGACTCAGCTGCAGTGCCTATGTGTGGAGTCATGGCTAAGCATTCACATGTGGTATATCCATTCTATGGAATATTATGTGTCCTGAAAAAATAATACACGAACATGCATAGAACAAGAAGATATACTGCAGAATGTACAAAGTAGGTTCAGAGTGTTATGGACTGTATGATTCCATTTGTTATCCCTCTCCCCCAAACCTCCCAATATTATACATTTTCTATAAGTATATGCCAAAATTTTAAGATGCATCTTTATTTTATACTAGAGGCCCGTTGCATGAAGATTTGTGCAATAGGTCTTCCTTCCCCTGGCTGCTGGCACCAGTTTTCCTCCAGCACCCGGGACCCAGGCCTTCGCTCTGGCTGCTGCCTTCCATTTTTGCTCTGGCCAGAGCCTTCAATCTTCGCTCCAGGTCGAGTGCCGCTCCTGTAGCTCCCTCCACACCCTGCCCTGCCCACATAGCAGGCATCCTGCCCTGCCCAGCCATTCCTCGCTTGCATGCCTGCTTCCCAGAGTGGCTGGGGGGGGGGGGGAGGGGGCTGCATCCATCTTTGTCAAGTTAATTTGCATACTCAGTTGTGATTGGCTGGTGGGCATCATGAAGTGACGGTCAATTTGCATATTTCTCTTTTATTAGTGTAGATACTAGTAGCCCTGCGCATGAATCCGTGTGCCAGTAGCTCTCTGCGGGGCCTGGCCACTCCGTGCCTGCTGCCCAGAGGCCCTCTGCAGCCAGGGTGGAATGCTTGCCACGGCGATGAAGCAAGCATTCCGCCAGGCCGCTCACGCTGCCCACTCTCAGTGGCTGCCCCCTGGGACTGGGGGACTCTGGTGGGGTTGAGAGGACTGGGCATCGCCATCTTGGGCTATGGGCACCACCATCTTTGTGATGGAGTGATGGTTAATTTGCATATTACCCTTTTATTAGATAGGATAGATGAAAGAAAACAAGCCTGGCACTTATAAGTGTGAAATGCTGTGGGTGATCAAACACATCCAAGTGTGTGTCTTAGAGAAATAGGTACATATATGGGAAGACATGGAAATATATAGAAAAAAGACTGAAAGGATGTGCCTGCAAGCATTCCTGGAGGTTCACTAGGGGAGGAGCGGAAGAGAGAGGAGTTGAGGGCGGCCAAACGGGTGTTGTTTGAATCTTCTCTAAGAAGAATGTTATATATTCCGTCAAACTAGCCCCAAGAGGAAGCCCTAAGGAGCAGTGTAGGTTACTATTTGTGACCCCTGCCTGTCTGTCCAGCTGCAAGAGCCGAGCTATATGTGTTTTCCGGGTACCTCCTCATTGAGGTCTTGGCACATTCTGCCCCCTCTTTTGGGAACACCTATCTGTCCGTTACCACCTTCTCATCTGTCCTCCAGGTCTCAGCTAAGTTGTCTCCCTCCCCGCCCCCCAAGTCCTTCCTCACTCCCAGGCTGGGTTAAACACCCCTTGTCACAGTCCCACCACCTTTTGTCAGCCTCCTTTGTTGTTCCATTCCAGCTCTGACTCTTCATAGCTGTTCCATCTTGAGCAACTGGCATAGGAACCTTGCACCCTAGTTTTCTCGTCTGTGAAATGGGAATTAAAAAGTTCTACCAGCAGAGCCTAAGGTACTCGAGGAAAAGAAAGAAACAATTATTCCAACATTCAAAGCCCATAACAGCTTGACAAAACCAGAAGATAATCCAGGGTCCAATGGATAGGTGAGGAAACAGGCTTTTGAGAGGGGACTTCATTTGCTTGGTAAGAGGTGAGTAAGGATCTGAACTTAGGTCTTTGCTTGTAGAGTCCCGCTCCTCCCATATCACCACAATGCACCCTGGAGACCATGAAGATAAACAGGGTCAGCCCCCACCTCAAGGGGGCTAAGTTCTGGTGACCACAGACTCAAGGATAGATATTTACAAAAATTTTAAACATCCACATTCTTACCAGGCATAACAGGACTGAAGGTCTTTGAACCCCTCTTGGATCCCCAAACTCACATTGACAAGATTTGAAAGGAAAGGCAGTGGCACTTCCCCCTGTGGGAAAAGGTTCCTGAGACTTCCTTCTTTTGCCAGAGCTTCTGATGTTTCTGGAGGAAAGGCATGTGCCTGCTGTCTTTAAGAGTAGATCTGTTACTTAGCCAACCACCTGGGGCTCCCTGATCTCGCAAGCATTGTGGGAGCCCCGTTTTCCCACCCAGTGGTTCTTTGAACAGTGTGAGCATGGAGCAGTCACAAGCCCAGCTTTCCTTGGCAGGAACACCTTAGCTTCTTTCTGGGTTTGCTTTCTTTTTCCTTGTAACAAAGCACTTTTTTTTTTTTTTTTGGTCTTGTTTGATTATTTATTTTTGCATTCCACATATAAGTGAAATCATTCGTTATTTGTCTCTCTCTGACTGACCTGATTCACGCAGCCCAATACCCTCTGTGTCCATCCATGCCATTGCAGAAGGCAAGATTTCATTCTTTTTTATGGCTGAGTCATGTTCCATTGTGTATATGCACCATCTCTTCTTTATCTATTTGTCTATCAGTGGACACTTAGGTTGCTTCCATGTCTTGGTTATTACTAATAATTCTGTAATAAACATGGGAGTGCATATACTTTTTTCGAGCTAGTATTTTATATTTCTCCAGATGAATACCCAGAAGTGGAATTGCTGGGTCATATGGTAGTTATATTTTTATTTTTTTTAAGGAACTTCCACATTGTTTTCCACAGTGGCTGCACCAATTTACAACCCCACCAACAGTGCATGAAAGTTCCCTTTTCTCCACATCCTCACCAACACTTGTTTGTTGATGTGTTGATGATAGCCATTCTGACAGGTGTGAGGTGAGGTCTCATTGTGGTTTTAATGTGCATTTTTCCTGATTATTTGTGATGTTGAGCATTTTTCATGTGTCGGCTGGCCATCTGTCTGTCCTCCTTGGAGAAGTGTCTATTCAGGCACTTTGCCCATTTTTTAAAAAAACTGGATTCTTTGTTTTTTGATGTTAAGTTGTATGCATTCTTTATATATTTTGGATACTAACAGTTTATCAGATGTATCATTTGCAAATATCTTCTCCCATTCAGGTGGTTGTCTAGCAACAAAACCTTTTTGAGTCAAAAAGATCTCTTGCACTGGGGACACATTTGCCCTTGATGAAATCATGGCCTGCCAACATTATTATTAATTTTACAGAGTAACTTTAGCTATCATCTGCTACGTTCCCACTGTAAACTATAAGGGATTGGAAGGTGTCACCCCCCAAGACAGGGAATGGGACATTATTTGGAAAAAATGCCTTTGCAGATGCAATTAAGTGACGGATCTTGAGATGAGATCACCCTGAGTTAAATCGGTGGGCTCTCAGTCCTAGACCAAGTGTCCTGATAGGAAAAGGATAATCAGAGGAGAGGAAAGAAGGCTGTATGTAGATGGAGGTAGATGTTGGTGTGAGGCTGCCACAAGCCAAGGAAAGTCAGAGGTGGTCAGCCACCGCTGGGAGTTGGAGAGGCGGGGAAGGGTTCTCCCCTAGAGCTTCTGAGGGACCGTGGCCCTGCTGACACCTCGATTTTGCACTTGAGGCCTCCAGAGCACGAGAGAAGAAAGCCCTGCTGTGTTTAAGACGCCTGGTTGGCAGTAATTTGTCCCGGCAGCCCAAGGAAACTGGGCATCCAAAGAGGTGCCCCCCTCACTGCCCGCCCTGTTCCTCTGCCCCCTCTTTCCTCCTCTCCCCCATCATCATGCCTGTTTCCTCTGGACACGTCCAAGTCTGTGATTGCCTCCCCTTTCCTCGCTGGTCCTGGGCTCTGCGGCAGAGCTCGCCCCTTCTCAGAGCCCGAAGCATTAGTTTCTGAAAGCGATGTGGCTGGCGAGGGGCACATATGCAGAGAGGACAGCACTCCTGCTCTGAGACTGCAGGAAAAATTCAGAAATAACAAAGACGAAGGCCCGTGAAAAAAATAAAAGACGCTAAACTAAATTTCAGCAGGGGCTCTTACAACTCTGGGGGGAGGGTGTTCTTCCCGGGCTTTTAATTGAATGCGTACATCAAGTCAGCTGGTGGAGCATCTGGGGACCCTGCGCGCGGGCGCCAGCGGAGGCGGCTCTGGGAAACCTCATTAATTTCTAAATGAGAAATGATTTCATTTCTCAGCCGGCGTCTGGAGGCAGGGCCGGCGGGCGCCAGGCCCGCAGGACCAGGTTTCACACCAGCTGCTGTGCTTCCTTGCCCACGATTTTCCCTTAAGAAAGGGAGGAAGGAAGGGAGGAGGGAGGGAGGGAGATGGGCCACAGGTCTCCTCCCTCAATCACATTTTCTCCTGTGACAGCCCTGGGGGAGGGGTGGGGGTGGGGGAAAGAGCAGGGGAAGGGAGGAGAGGGGCGGGGTGGGGGAAGGGGGAGAGGGGCGGGGCGGCGGGCACGGAGATCAGTCTAGTTTTCCTGCCTCACCAAGGGTGGCGGCATTTAGCGAGTGAAGACAAGGTGACGTGGTCACAGTGGAAGTCACACTGAATTGTTTACTTCAGCATCCTTATCACTGCAGGGTGAGGATTTAGTGAGGACTTACTCTACGGACACGCACTGAAAGCCTCATGCGTCCCCACCTCGAGCCACATAGCATCACCTCCATCTCACACCTGCGGAGACGGGCCTCTGAGGGATGAGTGACACGCCAAGGCCCAGGTCACAGCCTGACCTCAAATGCTGACCACCTGGCCCTGAAAGCCATGCATTGAACCACAGTAAGGCCATCTCACAAGCTTCCTCGGTTTCCTGGAAACCGCCTCCCAGCCACTGGCCTCCTAGGACCCAGCTGGGAGAAGGGCAGACAGGTGCCTGGGGGCCTTCGCGCTCTCACCTTGCCCGGCCTTTCCTCTCGCTCTATACTGGCCAGGAACATATGACCTGCCCAATCCGAGGGCAGAGTCGTGTGGCCTCCTTCATGCCGGGAAGGAGGAAACAGATAGCGGGATCGTTAGTGATGTCTGTGGAA
The DNA here is from genome assembly GCF_963455305.1 of Plecotus auritus. Lineage (NCBI taxonomy): Eukaryota > Metazoa > Chordata > Mammalia > Chiroptera > Vespertilionidae > Plecotus > Plecotus auritus. The sequence continues at coordinate 76,888,050 of NC_137774.1, read as the reverse complement.
AACACCCAGTTTGCCTCAGCACAGTCACATCCCAGCACACGATGCATGACCCGTGTAGCTGCTTTTCTATTTACTTCTTCTTGACGGAATTGGATGTGGTGTAGCACGGGTGAAAATAAAGAAGGCAAAGTTAAAAAACCCTTCAATACTTAAAGATGTATTTTTCCTCTCTCCTTCATCTCTGTCTTTCTCCCCCTCCAACACACACACACACACACACACACACACACACACACACACCCCAGAGGCACAGGTACATCCTAAGCACACTGTAAAAAAACACACACACTGCCATAGTTTTATTGTTTTAGCTCTTAATTCATTAGGTCCACAAATGCCTGTTGAACACTCACCTTATCTTAAGAGCCCGACTAGAAACTCAGGGATACTATTGCACAGAAGGAGACAAGATCTGGCTCATCAAGGAACTCACAGCTCAGCAGGCAAGACAGAAAAGTGACTAAGATGCCTCAACACCAGGGAACAAAGGCCAGGACAGTGATGGGGAGCTGAGGGCCCAGAGAGGGGCCGTGGCAGGCTTGGTGCAGGGATAGGCTTCCGGAAGGAGTGCTGCTCCACTTGCCCTGAGGGGGAGAGGACAGGATTTGTAGTCACGCCTAGCTTGCTGCCAAAAAGATTTAAAGAGGCTCAGTTCCCAGCTCGCGGCAAATGACCAATACATATTTGGTGAATGAATGCCTGGTGAAAAAGAACTTTGCAATTGTTTCCTTTCTGCTTTGGCTGCCAGGAAGCTCAGAGCCAAAGTGGTGGCAACTGTTTAGACCTGGAGATCTTGAAACCCCAGAGGTCTTCCAGCCCTCTCCCCACCCCACCCCCATCACCATGGGTCTTGGCTTTCATGTAATTCATTATCTTCTACTTTCTGATTTTGTAATGCGAGTTCTGATCTTGCCTTGTAATGTGTGTACCCCTCTGTTCCATCACCCCATGCCGCACTCACCCGCTTTCCCCAGGGGATTCCACCTCACAGGGCACACTCCCATCTTGACCGGTGACCCCTGCCTTCACCCCGCACCTGCCTCCTTCACCTCTCTCAGGTTTTACTGGGATGTCACTTCTTCAGGGAAACCACTGCCCAAACCCTCCTCTGCTTTGTTCATTCCCCTCCCCGCGCATTTGTCACCGTCTGTCAACTCTGTCACTTGTTTCTTTGTTCACTGCTGGACTCCACTCCCTAAATATCAGCCCCACGAGGGGAGAAGGCTTGTTGTGTTTGCTACTGAGCCGGCCGGGCCAAGGTGGCCGGCACACAGTATGCACCCAGCAAACCTTAGTCACTGTGTGAATGAGCGAGTGAACCATAACAACGCCTACCTCGCAGGAGCCCAGAACTAAGGGGCCAACACAAACCTTGCACAGACGAGCCTCAGTAACTGTTGTTGTTATTATTGTTAGTAATAGTAATGGCCGTGTTAATTAAAACCAGGAGGTGCTCAGGAAATGCTTGCTGATTGGCTTCAGGGTGTTGTTGGTAACCCTCGCCTGCCCCCCTCTCTCCTCAGCCATGCACGGGACCTTCGTGATTCTGCTCCCCTTCAGCCTCATCCTCATGGTGTTTGGGGGGATGACAGGGTTTCTGAGCTTCCTCCTCCGAGCCTCCCTCCTCCTGCTGTTCACGGGGACCCTCTTCCTCTTTGGAGGTAGGTGCCCACCCTACCTGGGGTTCAGGCTGCAGGAGGGGCTGTGCAGGAACCCCCAGCAGGAGAGGGGAGGGGGGGTCCCATCGCCTCTGGGGCTCAGCTTCCCCATTGGTGACCTCCCAATTGGAAGAATGAGCAGTGTCCAGCCCACGGCCCTGGGTCTGTGGCCCGAGAGGGAGGCAGAGGGGTGGGGGCAGGATTTGAGAATTGCTCCCGCGATTCACCAAAGGAGCCACAGGGGGAGCGCCAGCCGCAGGCTGTGGCCTGTCAGGGACCGGCCCTGGGGCCTGCTCTCCTGTGCACCTGCCGCTCTGACAGGTGCGGCTCTGACGGCTTGCACACCGAGGCTTTCAAAGATGGGCTGCAGCACACGGCTGGTTGTTTCCAGGCCTCCCTCCTCCTTCTTAAAAAAGCAACCAACACAGTTATGACACACACGCACACTTGTCCCCGGAGGTGGAGATAGTGCGAGAGCCGCTCCGCCACCCACGGTGATTGTTAATATCGGCACTAATAGTCCGCCCACGACCAAGTCTCGAACACAGCGCTGCCCCTTCGAACTTACTGTGATGGCAAAGTTCTCTACCCTGCGCTGTGCAGGGTGAGAGCCACAGACCAGGCTACGGAGCACCTGCCACGTGGCGGGTGCCAATGAAGGGCTGAGCTGCCCATTGCAATGAAGTCTGCACTGCCATGTGTGGCAGGGGCTCCGGGACTGGGCAGCACAGCGCTAATTACTTATCTTTGCAGCCCCACCGTGTGCCACGTGCTGTGCCAGGTGCCGGGGAATCCAGGAGGAGTCCCTGGAACTCAGCCCACTGGGGCAGACAGACATTAGTTAAGTGATTTCACAAATAAATGCACAATTGAGGTAGCATCTCACGCCTGTCAGAATGGCTACCATCAATAAGTCAACAAACGACCAGTGCTGGCGAAGATGTGGAGAAAAGGGAACCCTCGTGCACTGCTGGTGGGAATGCAGACTGGTGCATCCACTGTGAACAGTATGGAGTTTCCTCAGAAAATTAAATATGGCCCTGCCATGTGACCCAGTGATCCCACTCCTGGGAATATATCCTAAGAAACCCGAAGCACCAGTCAGAAAGAATGTATGCACCCCTATGTTTATAGCAGCGCAATTTACAATAGCTAAGATCTGGAAACAGCCCAAGTGCCCATCAGTAGATGAGTGGATTAGAAAACTGTGGTACATTTATACACATGGAATACTATGCAGCTGTAAAAAAGAAGGATCTCTTACCCTTTGAGACAGCAAAGAGGGACCTGGAGAGTATCATGCTAAGTGAAATAAGTCAGTCAGAGAAAGACAAATATCACATGATCGCACTCATAAGTGGAATCTAAGTAACAATATAAATTGATGAACAAAAAACAAAACAAAACAAAAACCCCAAAACAAATAAATGCAAAATTACAGTTCTGACCTGGGCCATGATGGAGGGCTATGTGGGGGCTGTGAGGCTACAGGGGCGTTTGACCAGACAGACACGTGAGCTGAGATATGGGGATGGAGAGGCGTTAAGTGATGGCATAAGGAAGGGAAGGGAAGGAAGGGTGCACGGGGCAGAGGGACCGACCTGGGCAAAGGCCCTGGGGTGGAAGGAGGACATGCTTGGAGAGGGCAGGGTGGCTGGGCCGGGGAGGATGGTAGGGTTAGATCTGCTCTCCTCTGTCCCCTACAGCCCTCGTCACACTCACCGGCATCAGCATTTACATCGCGTACTCGGCTGCCGCCTTCCAGGAGGCGCTGTGTCTGCTGGAGGAGACGGCCCTCCTGGACCAGGTGGACATCCGCTTCGGCTGGTCCCTGGCCCTGGGCTGGGTCAGTTTCTTTGCCGAGCTGCTCACTGGGGCAGCCTTCCTGGCAGCGGCCCGCGTGCTCAGTCTGAGACGGAGGCGGGACCAGGCCATCTGAGTCTGGAGGCCTGGGGTGGTGGGAGGGAGGTTGGCCTGGGCCTCAGGGACCCATCTTGGTGGGCTGTGGTCTCCTATTCCACAGAGACCACCAGTGGAGGCCAGGGGCCAACCCCAGGATGCTGTGGACTGAGCTCAGGGCCTGCTGTCCTCTCAGCACCTGTGTGTGTGCTGTGTCCATGCGGCTGTGTGTCCTGTGGGCTCAAGGAGGCCGAGGGAGTGTAGGACTGTGAAACAACAAAAACAAACCCTTAGTCATAAACAGAGCATTACAGATTGCAGCTTCTGTGTGCCTGCTCTGGCTTCATTTCATCCTCACCGCTGCCCTTTGGATCAGTTCCTCTTCTTTGGTATGGACATGGAAGACCAGAGAGGTTAGGTAAGGTGCACAAAGGTGAACAGCAGAGCTGTGGCATATTCCTCCTTCCGAAACAGTGTCCAATCCTTTACCACAGCTTTTCTGAGCAGGTTTCCGGCTGGCCATGGTTACTGTGTGGGACTCAGACATGTTCACTGGCTGAGGGTACTGGGGAGAAAGGAATACAACTGGGACTGGCATTCAGATCTGCCTGATTCCAAGATGATTTTCTTTCCACTCCTGCCACTGCCTACCCAAGCATGTCAAACTCGCGGCCCACAGGCTGCATGCCTCATTTATTTGGCCCATGTTAGCCTTGGAGTTTGACATGCTTGGCCACACCACCGACTTTCTATCTGCGTTTGGGTTAGGATGCAGCTGCTGCTTCTTTTCTGTCTAGTCTGGAAAAGTGTAAAGTGGGGGGGAATGCTTGCAGAACCCCACCTGGGCGAGTAAGCACAGCTGCGAAATCAGTTACCAGGCTGGGGAAAAAAATGAAAAAAAATTTTTTTTGGCACAAAGTGAGGGCAACCATGCCAATGAAAAGGCGGTCTTTTCTGCCACCTGCTGGTCATATGGTGGAACTGCGTCAGAAGCAGGCCTTCAAAATATTTGTTTTCAGTGTGTCCAGCAATGAATGGGGCAAATGCAGGCAGGGGTTCTCAACTGGTGATGAGACATTTGACGCTATCTAGAGACGGTTTTGGTTCTTACAACTGGGAATGAGAGCTACTGGTATCTAGAGGGTGGAGGCCAGGGAGCTGCTAACATCCTACAGTGCACAGGACAGCCCCACAACAGAGAATGACCCAGGCCCACGTGTCAGCAGTGCCAACGTTGAGGAATCCTGCTAGGGGAACGAAAATGAATAAAAACAGAAGAAAATGTGTGTACTCAAGGAACTGACAAATACTGGGAAAGAATCTCACTCATTTAATAAACGTTTACTGAACACCTACTATGTGTCAAGAACTGTTCTTGGTGTGAATGGATGACAAGATCCCTGCCTTTACTAACCTACATGGAAACAGCCAATAAACACGTGGACCAACAATACATATGAGAAATTCAGGTAGTAATTAGCCAGTAGTTGTGAAGAACATAAAACAGGCTCATGAGATGGAGGGTGGCTAGGAGAGACACTACTGCCAGAAGACAGTCAGGGAGGGCCTCTTGGAGGAGGTGGCATTGTGCTGAGACCTGAATGAGGAAGCTGCTATGTGAGGAAATAGCAGATTAGGCAGGTGACAGTGAGTATAAAAGCCCTGAGGTAAGAACAGGTTTATGTATTTGAGGGAAAGGAAGAAGGAGAATTGAGGGAGAATGGTGGGAGGTGAAGTGAGAGAGGGGAGGAGGATGGAGAGGAGGCGGGATGGTAGTGCCCATGGAACATGGTAAGGAGGTGCTGATAATTGAACAAAGTTTGGAATCAACCCATCCTATTCCATTCCATTCCATTCCATTCCATTCCATTCCATTCCATTCCATTCCACTCCACTCCACTGCACTCTACTCCTCTCCACTCCACTCCACTGCATTCCACTACACACCATTCCATTCCACTCCACTCCATTCCGCTCCACTGCACCCCACTCCATTCCACCCCATTCGACTCCACTCCATTCCACTCCATTCCACCCCACTCCACTCCACTCCACTTCATTCCACCCCACTCCACTCCACCCCACTCCACTCCATTCTACTCTACTCCATTCCACCCCACTCCATTCCACCCCACTCGACTCCACTCCACTCCACTCCATTCCACTCCACACCATTCCACTCTACTCCACTCCATTCCACTCCACTCCACCCCACTCCACTCCACCCCATTCCACTCCACACCATTCCACTCTACTCCACTCCATTCTACTCCACTCCACTCTATTCCACTCCACTCCACTCCACTTCACTCCACTCCACTCCTCTCCACTCCACTGAATTCCACTCCACTCCACCCACTCCATTCCACCCCACTCTACTCCACTCCATTCCTCTCCACTCCACTCCACTCAACTCCACTTCACTCCACTCCACTGCATTCCACTCCACTCCACCCCACTCCACTCCACTCCACTCCACTCCACTCCACTCCATTCTACTCCACTCCACTCTATTCCACTCCACTGCATTCCACTCCACTCCACTCCACTCCATTCTACTCCACTCCACTCTATTCCACTCCACTGCATTCCACTCCACTCCACTCCACTCCATTCCACTCCACACCATTCCACTCTACTCCACTCCATTCCACTCCACTCCACCCCACTCCACTCCACCCCATTCCACTCCACACCATTCCACTCTACTCCACTCCATTCTACTCCACTCCACTCTATTCCACTCCACTCCACTCCACTTCACTCCACTCCACTCCTCTCCACTCCACTGAATTCCACTCCACTCCACCCCACTCCATTCCACCCCACTCTACTCCACTCCATTCTACTCCACTCCACTCCACTCAACTCCATTCCACTCCACTCCACTGCATTCCACTCAACTCCATTCCACTCCACTCCACTGCATTCCACTCTACTCCATTCTGCTCCACTCCAGTGCATTCCACTCCACTCCACTCCACTCCTCTCCACTCCACTGCATTCCACTTCACTCCATTCCACCCCACTCCACTCCACTCCACTCCACTCAACTGCATTCCACTCCACTCCACTCCACTCCATTCCACTCCACTCCATTCCACCCCTCTCCATTCCACTCCACTCCACCCCACTCCACTCCATTCTACTCCACTGCATTCTATTCCACTCCACCCCACTCCATTCCACCCCACTTTATTCCATTCCACTCCACTCCATTCCTCTCCACTCCATTCCACTCCACTCCACTCCACTCCACTCTATTCCACTCCACTGCATTCCACTCCACTCCATTCCATTCCATTCCATTCCACTCCACTCCACTCCATTCTACTCCACTCCACTCTATTCCACTCCACTGCATTCCACTCCACTCCACTCCATTCCTCTCCACTCCACTTCACTCCTCTCCACTCCACTGCATTCCACTGCACTCCACTTCCTTCCACCCCACTCCATTCCACCCCACTCCATTCCACCCCACTCCACTCCACTCCACTCCACTCCATTCTACTCCACTCCATTACACCCCACTCCACTCCATTACACTCCACTCCACTCCACTCCATTCTACTGCACTCCATTCCACCCCACTCCATTCCATCCCACTCCACACCATTCCACTCCATTCTGCTCCACTCCACTCCATTTCGCTCCACTCCACTCCATTCCGTTCCACTCCACTGCATTGCACTCCACTCCACTCCACTGATTTCCACCACACTCCATTCCACTCCACTCCATTCCACTCCACTCCACTCAACTGCATTCCACTCCAATCCACTCCATTCCAATCCACTCCATTCCATTCCTCTCCACTCCATTCCATCCACTCTACTCCACTTCACTGCATTCCACTACACTCCATTCCACTCCACTCCACCCCACTCCATTCCACCCACTCCATTCCTCTCCACTCCATTCCACTCCATTCTACTCCACTGCATTCCACTCCACTCCACCCCACTCCACTCCATCCATTCTACTCCACTCCATTCCACCCCACTCCATTTCACCCCACTCCACTCCATTCTACTCCATTCCACTCCACTCCATTCCTCTCCACTCCATTCCACTCCACTCCATTCCTCTCCACTCCATTCCACTCCACTCCACTGCATTCCACTCCACTCCACTCCACTCCACTCCACTACATTCCATTCCACTCCATTCCATTCTACTCCACTCCACTCCACTCCACTCCACTCCACTCCACACCACTCCACTCCATTCCATTCTACTCCACTCCACTCTGATTATATTTTGAGAGCATGGGGAGCCTCTAAAGGTGCGCAGTATTGGGTGAGGAGGTGCACAGGGTTAAGACAGTGGTTCCCAACCAGGCTTCGCGTTGACAGCAGCTGGGTACTTAAAAAGTTCTAATGGTTGGGTCTCAACTGAACCCAAGAGAATCAAAACCTCAAAAGTGAACCTGGGCGCTGGTGTTTACCCCCCTCCTCCCCCACCCCCCGCCGCCCCCGACCAACTTTGTTGTTTGCCAGTCCATTCACTCACTCCCATGTTTGCTCGCTCAGCAACCGCTTGTTGGATGTCTGACGTGCCAGGGGCTGTGTGGGCACTGGGGGCCTAACAGTGAATGAAAGTGACAGAAATGCCTCACAGTGCTGCCTTGTGTGTGTGTGTGTGTGTGTGTGTGTGTGTGTGTGTGTGTGTGTGACAGAGACAATGAACAGTGTGGGTAAACATGAGGTACGTTACCTGGGAAGAAGTTCCCTAAAGGAGTGGAGCGGGTAGAAACGTGTGTGTGGGGGATGAACCGTGCACTGACTGTGACGTCCCATCAGGTCCTTGGCTGAGCAGGGTCTGAGAGGCTGGCACCTCTTCGTCCTAATTTCATGCCGATTGACCCATTCAATAAGCACTTCCCAGGCCCCGCTGTAGGGCAGGGAGGGTGTCTCCCAGAGGCTGGGCAGGGGCTCAGGGAACACCCAGCCCGCATCTCCCATGCTGAGTTGGGTGCCTTTTCCCGGACAAACCTCAGGGCTGAGACCTCCCGGGCTCCTGTGGAGCAGGAACGATGATAACCTCAACTTTGCAGATGAGGGGGACTGAAGCCTAGAAGGGCTTGCTCTGGGGGCTGCTGCAGGTGAGAAAACCAGCCCCGCCCCTCCCCTCCCCCTCCCCCTCCCTCTCCTCCTAACATCCCAGCTGCTGGCTCCATCCACCAGCGTCTAAGCCAGGATTTAATTGATAGTAAAACAGAGAGCAATCGCGGTCTTTGCTTGTCCTCTCAGTGAAGCTCACTTGTCATTTCCCAGCACATGACACTTAGCAGCTGGGACCCTGGTATTAGGCCTCCACGAACATCCAACATCGAACAACATTGAACATCAAGGAAGACTAATCTCTGCTGTGTTCCAACAACAGCCTGCACATCTTCAAATATTTACAATTAGGTCTCCTCTGGAGCCCATGGGGGGCGAGAAGGAGGGAGGGAGGGAGATATATGAATACTGTAAAGAAGACAGAGCTAGAGACAGAGGTAGAAATGGGGCAGAGGAAAGGCAGAGGACCACAGAAAAGAGAAGAGCTGCCTACAGAGAGAAAGAAGAGAAACAGGAAGAAAGAAGTGACAGGAGACAGGAAGAGAGCAGAAAAGGGTGGACAGAAAGGTATAGAATCAGAGAAAGAAGAGAGAGAGAGAGAGAGAGAGAGAGAGAGAGAGAGAGAGAGAGAGAGAGAGAGAGAACACTGAGAAACAGAAATGAAAAAGCAGACACACAGAGAAATGAGGCTAACTTTAGAAGGGACCTCAGAGCCAGAGGGTGGGGATGGAATGGCGATTCTGCGTGGACCTTTGTGGGGTATAGCCGCTGCCCCAGGGGACAGTTCTGGATGCCGTGTAGGGTGTAGGGGGAGCAGTCCCGCAGGGTGGCCCCTGCAGAGCTGGGGGACAGGCTGAGGTGGGTGAAAGAGCCTTGAGACAGCAACGGGTCCTTTTTTAGGAGCAGGCGGCCGTGGACGTTGCTTGGGCAATCCTTGCCTCAGTTTCCTTATGTGTAACACGGGGACGATAATGCAGTTCTCACTGTCCCTCTGCTTTATCTTCAGAGAAGGACGCTCAGCCTCTGCAATGGCTCCCATCACATCAGAGGGCAAGTCCCAACCTTGCGATGACCTAGGAGGCCCTCCAATGCTCCTGTGTCCCTGACTGTCTCCAGGAGGCGTCTCCCCTGTGCACAGCCACCGTCACTGTCATCTGCCCTGGTCTTGTTTAGAAGGCCCCGGGAACACCAATCAGGATGGGCACAGGGCACGTGGCAGAGCACTTTAGAGTTTCCAAGGCAGGCTCGTTGCTACCATCCTGCAGGGAGGGCACCCACCCTGTTCCCACTGAGGGACAGCTGGCAGGAGCTCAGCGAGGCCAAGGACATGTCCAAGGTCAAGCCCCCCTTCTGGCTGCCAAGCCAAGCCAAGCCAAACCATGCATTTCCACCTCCCCATCTGCTATCCTTGGGGTCTGAAGGCCCCCAGTGGCCCTGATGGTGGTCCTGGTGCAGAGGCCACTGTGTAGGGATTCTGGGTGGCACATGCATGCGGCCTTCCCATCATCAACCACATAAATCTCCAGTATTGCACCCTCTGTGTGTGGGGCCTCTCCCTGCAAGGATGACATGGGGATTCTGTCAGAACCCCGGCATTTGTTCCCTATTCATCTCTATTTCCTCAATTGGAAATGCTTAATTTAACGGAATACTGGGAGTCTCAGATGAGGAGCAGGCGTGATGACTAATAAAATATTTAGACACTGGGAGAGTCAACTCTCCCCCACCCCCCTTCCATCTTGTTTGTGGGGCTGGCTCCCTCCTGCACCTCAGCATTGGTGGGTCTGTGCCTGGAGACAGCGGCCTCAGGGAGCCCAGGAGGCGAGTTGACAGCTCAGCAGTCATTCCTGGAGCCAGCCATTGGGGTTTCTCCTCCCCGGGCTGTCCTGATTCTGCAGTGGGGCCAGCTAAAGTCACGAGAGGCAGACCTGAGTGGGGTCCCATCCACATCTGGTCTTTGCCTTTGACCATCGAGGCCCCATGATGGAGGCTCAGGGCACTGTCGTTGTCAACCTGAAAAGGGGTGTTCAAGTGTATACCCTAAAAGATACATTGAAGTCATAATTCCAGAACCTGTAAATGAGACCTTGTGTGGAAAAGGGTCTTTGCAGATGAATTAGTTAAATGAAGATGAGGTCATCCTGGAGTAGAGTGGGCCCTCAACCCAGTGACTGGGAGGAGGATCAGCCACATTATAAGAAGAGCATGGGGATTAGAGGTTGGGGAGTCTTTAGAACACACTTCCTGCCACCCTCTTAAAGAGTAACCTGCTTTCTCAAACCTCCACTTGTTCATCATTTTGTCAACTGATGGCCATTGGTGCCAATTCAATGCCAACAGGAATCCCCGGTTTGGGGTGTGAAGAAGAGAGAAACTTTATTCAGTGCAAACAGCTCAATGGTGATACAGCACACTTGTGAAAATAGCAGGGCCAGGCCCCTCTTCAGCAAGGCAATTCAGCTCAGGTCTGGTCTGGTTGGCCTGCTCAGCCCTGCTTCAGGGAGATGTGGTCAGTGTTTCAGCTCCAGCCAAGAAAAATACAATCTCCAGGCTTTGGGGGGAAAGGAAAGTGCCCTGTCAGAACCAGAGGGGAGCTGGCTTATGTATATATGTAAAACCCTAATATGCAAATAGACTGAACAGTGGAACAATTGAACAACTGAACAACCAGTTGCTATGATGTGTGCTGACCACCAAGGGGCACGCGTGGAACATGGCGAGCGTCGAGAGCAGGCAGCAGAGAGCAAAACATGGTGGGCGGGCATCTGCTGTGGCGGGATGGTGGAGCAGGTGAGCAGGGGTGCCAGACCAAGGTGGGGCACCAGTCGCTGTCATCAAGGTGAGCCTCTGGTGGTTACTGAAAATTCTTTGCTCCTGTGTGTTGTGGTCCTACTGGGTGCTCACACCTGTTGCCAGCGCTGGCCCTGCTCACACCCGTTGCTGGCACCACTGCTCGCACCCTTTGCCGATCACCCTCAGGGCTTCTCCACCTCTCCCTGCTCCTAAGGGGCAATCAGGGCCGGCAGCCGCCACTCGCACCCATCAGCGGGTGCGAGTGGCGGCTGCTGGCCCTGATTGCTCCTGAGGGTTTCTCCACCTCCCCCTGCTCCTGAAGGGTGATCAGGGCAACAACTGCCACTCGCACCCACTAATGGCACTGGTACCACTCACACCTGCTGCTGGCGCTGGCCCCAATCGCTCAGTGCTGTCAGCAGGTGCAAGAGGGACCGGCGCTATTAGCAGGTGCGAGTGGTGGTGGGAGTAGGGCTACCAGCAGACAGGAGACCAGGGGCAGCAGTGGGAGTGGCTGGGCAGGGATGTGGAGGATGGGCAGAGACCCACCCCTGTGCCCACTGCAGCCTTGCAGCCCACAGTTCCTTTCAAGGTGCATGAATTCGTGCACTGGGCTCCTAGTCCTATATAATAAAAGCCTAATATGCTAAGTGTCCAGTCATCTGGTTGTCTGGTCAACCAATCAAAGCGTAATATGCTAATGATATGCTAAGGCCACTCAACCGCTCACTATGACATGCACTGACCACCAAGGGGCAAACAGTTGACCAGTTGATATGACTTGCACTGACCACCTGGGGGCAGACGCTCTGACCAGTAGGTTAGCTTGCTGCTGGGGTCCAGCCTATCAGGACTGAGCAAGATGGGCCGGACATGCCCTGGAGACCTCCCGCAGTTCCTCCCTGGCTGGCCAACCTCCTGCATCCCTCCCTGGACCTGATTGTGCACCGGTGGGGTCCCTCTGCCTGGCATGCACCCTCTCGCAATTCAGGACCTCTTGAGGGATGTTGGAGAGCTGGGTTTGGCCCCATCCCACAGCCCAGGCTGAGGGACCCCACTGGTGCATGAATTCATGCACCGGGCCTCTAATATACACAGAAGTCCCCACCCTAGCCCCTGATTGGTCTGTCCTCAGTAAATAAAAACTCAAAATCCTCATAGTTTGATTGGTCCAAAAGACACTATCCTCATTGGTCAGAATAGAACTACTCTGATTGGTTGGAGCTGCACAGCTCTGATTGGATGGGGAAAGCCTCAGCCCCATTGGTTGAAACAGGGTTCCAGGAACTCCTTCTGGCTCAGATGGCAGAAACAGTGCAGGCAGGCAGGTCAGTGCAGAGACAGGGAGTCCAGTGCAGGCTTTTTCCTGAAGTGCAGTTTGCACGAGAGGCCCCTGTGTAGAAATGGCTGCTAGGCTGTTGGTTTTTTTTTTTTTTTCTTAATTTTTAAAATTTTGAGCCCAGTTAGCCAGCAGGAGCTCTTCTTAGTAGACCTCTTCTTTCTCAGGGTCCACAGTTTTCACCTGCAGGATCTCAGCCACCCCTGCTCTGGTCCCTAGCAAAGTCCAAATATTTATTTGAGTCCCTAGCCAGACCAGAGGCTGGAGGGACTAGATCATGGAAGCCACGGAGAGGAGCATGGAGGCCATGGGAGGTTTTGTATTTTTATTTCTTAATTGTAATAAAATACATCTACAATAATAAAAGCATAATATGCTAATTAGACCAGACATCCTTCTGGATGAAGCCAAGGCTGCGAGGGAAGGCCGGGTCCCAGGTGCCTGCTGGTGGCTGGAGGGAAGCCTGGGTCCCGGGTGCCAGAGGGAAGCTGGTGCTGGCAGCCGGGGGAAGGAAGGCCTACTCTTGCACGAATTTTGTGCATTGGGCCTCTAGTATAGAATAAAAGTCAGCATTTAACCAAAGCACACAACTTAATAACCTCATGATGATGTGTAATTATCATCACCAGCCAGTTCCAGATAATTTTCATCACTCCCAAAGGAACCCTTTTGGGAGTTTTATGGAAGAAGTGGCACTTCTGCATTCCAGAAGGATCTCTCTGCTTGTTGCTTGGGAGATGGACTGGGGTGATGGTGACACCAATTAGGACAAAGGTCAGCAAAGAGGCTGTTCATAGTGTAGATGAGAGAAAATGGTGGCCCGCAATGGGGCAGAGGTGGCTAGAAGGTGGGAAGAGTTCACATTTGGTTTTAAGCTGTAGGACTGCTGGACATGGTGAGAGTGTGATGTGGGGAGTGACACAGGCTCCCAGATGGGCTATTAGCGTGAGTGTATTGTGATCTGCGGAGCTGGGAAATGCTGGAAGGCAAGGCGACTGGTCATGTCAGGGGAGAGGAGTCGATAATGAGTTCATTCTGGAGAATATTGAGTTTGAGACTCTGGGAGACATCAGAGCGGACATGGCCAGGAGGCAGTTGGAAATACTTTTTAGGACAGAGGTTGGGTCAATCAGGACTTCTCAGCCTCAGCGCTGGTGACATTTGAGACCAGATAATTATTCAGTGTTTGGGGGGCTGTCCTGTGTACTGTGGGATGTTTAGCAGCATCCTTGGACTCTACCCAATAGGTGCTGAGTGCATCCCCTCCCTAGTTATGACAATCAAAGGTGACTCCAGACATTGCCAGATGTCACCTGGGGGCAAAATTGCTCTGGTTGAGAACTACTTGGCCCCATGCATTGGTGAGTCATTGGTGTACAGATGGCAGTAGAAGCCTTTGGGATGCTTGTGATGCTCAGAGACTGAAGTGGTGTGAGAAGAGAGGCTCCAAAGTGTCCAATGGGACAAACCAAAGGAGACCACAGGCTTACTAAGAAGGAGGGACCAGGGAGGAGGAAAGAAGAAACAACTCAGAAATGGACAGGTCACAGTGCTGGTTGCTACATGCATCTTCCTATAGCCAGCTACTGTTTTGGGGCTGCAGAGCACGATGGCTCGGAGCACAGGCGATGTGTATTACCGTGGGCAAATTGCTCAAGCTCATGGTGCTTCCATTTCCTCGTCCATACAAGAGGGCTGATCTCTGTGCTCACCTTCAGGATCGTTGTGGTAATGACATGAGTCATTGTGGACACAGTGCTTGCAACAGGGCTTCTTGTTTATAAGAGCTAACCCAGTGCTGCTGTTCTTATTGCTCTACTCATTTCCAGACCTCGGACCTTGCTCCACCTCATAGATTAATTTAACTCCATCATGCATACAGTGAGCAAATGCCTATGAGAGACCTAGTCTGCACTCCTCCTAAGGGAGCAAAATGGAAGCTGACCTCACCCCATGGAAGGCATGGTTTGGGGTGGGGTGGGGGACACAGACAATTACAAATGGGGCAAGCACTGTGATGGAGAAGGGCATGGGGCCATGAGAGACTAAGATGGAGATGCTCTCTCTGCCCAGCTAGGGTGCAACTTCTTCATATGTTTGAGGTACGGACACTCAACAAAGGAGCAGTTAGAGGGCAGAAGCCTCTCAAGCACATCTCTTACTGCCCAGGAGAGAGGAGTCCTGGGCAGCTGTCTTAGGACCTGCTATTTCTACTGCAGGAGGATCAATCCCCTCATTTCAGCTTTGGATTGAAAGGGACCAAGTACCCAACACGTGGTTGAGAAGGTAGAAACATCAGGGCTGAGTTAAAGAAGTGTCCTACACTGCTCAGCTTTTCTGGAGAAAACGACCTGCTTGTGCAGGTTGATATTAGTATTGACGGTGGGGGACAGAGAACAGGGGACATGGGACACACACAAACCTTCCCCGAAGTATCTCCCTGCCAGGGCTGATGTCACCCAGTGTGATGGAAAGAACTCCTTAAAGGCTCAGAGATTTGGGCCCTGATCCAGGCTCAACCTCCAGACCTGTAGCATGACCTTGAGCTTAGCCATTCCCCTCCTAGACACTTAGAGTTCCATCACTCCTATGCTGGAGCCCAGACCTCTGGGTGGAGCCAGGGCGAGGAGAGTGAGGCAGCTTTGTGGAAGTTCAGGGTTAGATCCCTTCTATATTTAAAAATGTTGATACTCAGTTCATCATGAATATTTAAATCATTAATTTTGATTTTTTTTTTAAAAAGGATATTATTAATCTGGATGACTGTGTCACTTGGTGTGCTGTTACATTTTGTACCCAGGCCAAAGGCCTCACTTGCCTCACCCTAGTTCTGACCCTAGGGGGCCTTTTGCTGGACCCACCTTTTAACTTGGAGGTATTTGGGTTAAAATGCCCTTTGTATTTCCATAATATCTTAGGGTATCCCAAGTGAGTTTACTTGCTGGCATGGCTCAGTGGTTGAGTGTTGACCTATGAACCAGAAGGTCATGGTTCAATTCCCAGTCAGGGCACATGCCTGGGTTGTGATCTCAATCCCCAGGGTGGGGCATGCAGGAGGCAGCCAATCGATGATTCTCTCTCATCACTGATGTTTCTATCTCTCTCCCTCTCCCTTTCTCTCTGAAATCAATAAAAACTATTTTAAAAAATGAGTTAACTTCTGAGATCTGTGTTTGGATGCTCAAGAAAACACCCAGAGCAGGGGGTGCCGTTCATCCATTCACAAATGAAGCAGTCGAGGCACAGAGAAAGGAAATGATTTGCTCAGGTTCACAAATCAAGCTACCAAATATAGGAACTAGGAATCAAATCCCAATTCAGGGGGACCTTTCTGCTCTGTCCCTGGGACAGTTTGACAGGCACAATGAGACAGATTGATTCAGATGAGTTTAATAATATTATTTTTTTCACAACAATAATACATGTTCATTGTAGAAAATTTCAAAAATACATATAAGCAAGAGAAAGAGAATAAAAATATCCTATAGTCCCACCACTCAGGGGTAATACCTGTTAATATGATTTTATGCATTTCTTCTATTCTTCATATCCATTTAGCTATTCTTGAGAAACACACACACACACAAAATTAACTGACTAGAAGGTTTTCCATTATCCTGCCAGCATCTGTGTGTTCCTTCCACCCTTAGGCATGTCTTTAAGTTTCACTAAAGTCTCATCTTATATATACACAAGGCCACCACCGGCCCACGTGGCACCAGCCCATATGGTACCTTTGTGTAAATTAGCAAAAGATGCCCCCCTCCAGGTAGGGGCACCTGGATTAACAGGTGCAACTAGAAAACGTCCTTTTGCAAACCAGCCCTGGACGGGAGCACACAGTCTGGTGAGCAGGTGCAGTATAGATGTCACCCCACCATGGCTCCTTGCTCGCAGGGGTGCCCTTGTGCAGTGCTCAACCTGCCTGAGCATATGTGGTGGCCCTGTGTACAAAGCATTCTTGAACAATGTAGGCATTTTTGAATCTTTTTTTGAAGAAATAGGTATTAATTAAAGATTCATGCAAAATTCATGCACGTTATAAAATTATAGTTGGGATAAGTAGGGCAACAAGCCCAAACATGTTGACTCCAGACTTGCGCTTTAAATCTAAACTCTCTTCCAAATGAATTGCCCATTTCTATCTCCCTGGTATCCAGCAAAACACCTGGCACAGAAACAATGCTCTGTATTTGTAAAACTGAGTTGAAATGCATTGTGTGGTGGTTTTCAAATATGTCTGCCTGTACTTTGACAC
Source organism: Plecotus auritus (assembly GCF_963455305.1). Classification (NCBI taxonomy): domain Eukaryota; kingdom Metazoa; phylum Chordata; class Mammalia; order Chiroptera; family Vespertilionidae; genus Plecotus; species Plecotus auritus. Next base: position 76,871,037 of record NC_137774.1, on the reverse strand, counting down.
ACCCGTATGAAAAGGTGGAGTCCAAGTCTTCTTCTCTTAAATATCGGTTGGCTTTCGTATTTGCCTCTAACCAATAGGCACCAAGTATTGCTGCATGACTTCTGAGGCTAGATTGTAAGAGATGATATGGCTTCTGTCTGGCTCCCCTCTGCCCCTCCCTTGACATGTGCCCTTGGAACTGAGCCACCATGTTGTGAGGAAGCCCAAGCAGCCACATGGAGAGACCAGGTGTGGAGAGTTCCAGCTGCAGCCCCCGCTGAGGTCCCACCGCCAGGAATGCGAGGGAGTGAGCTTTCAGATGATTCCAGACCCCAGCCTTCAAGATGCACCAGTGGAGGCTGAGTGGAGTAGAGATGAGCTGTCGGTAGATTTGTGAGCAAGGTAAATGTCATTGTGTTAAATCACTCAGTTTTTTTTTTTTTTTTTTTTTTTTTGTAGAACTAGATAAATGGAACAGTTAGGCTGTGGAATATTATATTTATAGTAGATGCTGTCAGTGTCTGCCCATCTCCTCTTGGCCCTCACCATTTCCCCTCAGGGCTTCCTACTACGAGCATCCATGACCCTCTGCCTGGGACATTCTTTGGCCTTAGGAGTCTGCTTGGCTAATACCTGGGGCAGGCTGTATGTGCTGGGGAGCTAGGACCCCTGGGCACAGCTTTTAACCCATGATGGATGGAGCTTTAGCTGCTCTGGCCCCCTTGTCTTCAGGTGAGGCAACTTTAGGTGTTGGTGGATGGTGAATGAAGGCAACGCAAAGTGTTCTTGGAGGAGGAAGAAGATAAAACTAGGGTAATGACATTTTAATTTTATTTGCTAAGTACTATCTTGTTTGTAACCCCCTTTCCCACCATTATCTCATCAGCTGCTTGGAGCACATCTGTAGATAAAGAACAGTCATTTCTCCCAAAGGGGAAAAGAGACTTGTTGGTAATGGTGATGCCACTCCTTGAATCCCCACCTCCTGGTTGTTTAAGCTCTGTGGCCTTTTTCATTTCTTGAAGGAGTCCTCTGGCCACAGATACCCACAGAAGGGGCCACCCACTGTCAGAGTTTTCCCCAGAACTCCAATTTCAAAGTATTATGAAGTGGTGCCAATTAAACCACAGATCTCAGTTTGGAAAGTGGGATTGCTGAGCTGGTGCCCCAAGGCCAGCTCAGGGTTTCTCACGCCTGGCGGGTGAAACGGAGGTGGTCAGCACCCCTGGGCTCCCACCCTGGCCCCTCAGCTCAGCAAAGGGCCAGCAACAAAGAAGCTGACAAGGATCCGGAAGAAAACCTGGCAGCAAGCAGGAATCTTGGCCGGATTAGCAAGTGACCAGAACTAAGTCATCAAAGGACCTGGATGAAAGAAGGAAGATCACTCGGGGAGAGTTTAAACACAGGCAGCTTAAGTGGTAAGAGACCTAAAGTGAGGGATCAAAGACAGCTTCAGAATCACAGCTCAGCTGGCCCCTGAGCTGCTGGAGCTGCCGAATCAAAGGCTGCGGGGGTGAGGGTGGGGGTGGGGGGCGGAGGGAGGGAGTGCTGACACAGCAGGGCTTCACCTTCAAACCAGAGGCACAGGCCTGGAGGTGGAGAGCTCTCAGGTAGGACCATGGATGACAGCCATTCCTTGTTTTCTTCTTCTTCTTCTTCTTCTTCTTCTTCTTCTTCTTCTTCTTCTTCTTCTTCTTCTTCTTCTTCTTCTTCTTCTTCTTTGTAATATTTTTTTATTAATTTCAGAGAGGAAGGGAGAGAGAGAGAGAGATAGAAACATCAATGATGAGAGAGAATCATTGATTGGCTGCCTCCTGCACGCCCCCTACTGGGGGGGGGGGATCGAGCCCACAACCTGGGCATGTGCCCTTGGCTGGAATTGAACCTGAGCTGGAATAGTCCGCAGGCCGACACTCTATCCACTGAGCCAAACCGGCTAGGGCATTGCTTGTTTTCTTTAACTTCATATTTGGAAATAATCATAGGCTCACACAGAACATTGCAAAAGTGGTGCACAGCGTCCTGGGAACCCTTCTTTTCCCGAAGCTCCCCCCAGGGGGACCTCCTGGTTAACTGCACTGCAATATCACCGTCAGAAAACAACATGGTGCAATTCGGTTAGCTAGACTGCAGACCTGATTTCTCTCTCTCTCTCTCCTTACATATAGATTCATATAACCACCACCATAATTAGGGTAGAGACTTTCCCATCACCACAATGGACGTCTCTTGTGCTACCTGCTTATCATTGACTACCCACTGCCACCCTGTGCCTGGTCCCTGGCAACCACTAATGTGTTTTCCATTTCCAGAATCCTGTCATTTCGAGAGTATTACCAGGATGGAATCATAGAGGGTGTAACCTCTTGAGACAGACTTTTCTTCACTCAGCATCATGCCTGCGGGATCCATCCAGGTTGTGGAGTGCATCAATTGCTCATTCCTTTTCATCCCTTAGTCGTATTCCGGGGCGTGGATATAGTACAGTTTGTCTGTCCGTTCACCCACTGAAGGACATTGAATGGTTTCCAGTTCTTGGCAGTTGTAAACGCTGCTTTCACTGAATGGTACACAGGCTTGAATGGGGAGCCCCTTAAAAACATCCCTAAGGAACCCACTGCTGCATTTGATTTAAGGTGTGATTTGGATGGCCCCATCATGTCTGCTGTGCTGTGCTTTAGAGAGCCTGCAAGGAGAATGTCTCTCATGCCTCAGGGACAGAAAGGCAGTGCTTCTCTTCAACCTTTAGGAGGTTTTACCCAAGGAAACTGGGAATCTTGTCACGTATAGTTTCTCTCTTTGCTTTGGCCACCAGGATGTGGAGTTTGGGGCCAAAAAGAGAAGAGTGAGGGAGCAGGAAGGTGGGGGAGATCAGGCACCTTTGCTAGGCTTTGGGCACCTGGAGTGCCAGAGCTGTGAACTGTCTGTCTTTGTATCCTCTCATGCCGAGCACAAGGCAAGAAGCAGAAGAGCTGTGCCCAATTATGTTGAGTCCACCCTTCTACTGCTATTTCCTCCCAGGGAACAGTGGACGTTCTTTCCAGGGGATCCAGTTAAGACCCCCGGTGACAAAGAGGCCATGAGCCTGCGTGGATGTGAGAGTGGGAGGGAGGTAAACCTTTGGAGTCCTCAGAGGTAGAGAGCTAAGAGGAACCCAGATTTCAGATCTCACAGAAGAGGAAAATAATTCTGGGGTCTGAGGTATATTACCCATTGTTTATCTTGCATCAGTTAAACAACCACCCAAACACACAAACACATATAAACCCACATATAAAAAGACAACCTCTACAATTTCCTGTTAAGACCATGGCATGTGTGCGCGTGCCCGTACACACACACACACACTGAAAGGGAAATATTATGGAATCAAAGGTTGAACTTTAAATGGAATATATGTGGACTCTCTTATTTTACTCAGTTCATTCAATTTGAGATCATACATTTTTAACATAAATGAAAATTGGCTTTTTTTTAAAGGGACATGTTTTACTTCTTGTAACACCAGTTCCTCCCCTGACTATGTAAAATGTAAATATTTCACATTGTCATACCCATCAATTAAAATTAAACTAACCAGAGTCCATGTATGCGTAAATGTTTTATGCACATATATACACGGTAAATCTTAGCTCTCTTCCCTCTGGGTGGAGAAAAAGAATAAAAGATGCGTATAAGATTTCATCTCTGCTCAGAAAATTTCCTCATGAGGGGTGAAAAAACTTGGATATTACTGTGCTTTTTGGCTCTCTAAAGGGCTGTACTAAGCAAGCAGATGTACAGTATAACTATGCTATTAGAATTGCATGGATGGGGTGGCAATTAAAAAAAAATCTAAGAGATATTATGGAGGTGCTAATGAATAAAAGGTCGTGAGGAACTGCTGTAGATTTGAATGGGTCTAGGGTTGGCATTTGGGACTTGCTAATCTTGATCACAGGACACAGTATTAGCACCACCAGAGCTTGAGACTCATAATTGTGGAAGTTTGCTATGTGTCAGGCATGCTGCCAAGCCCTTCAAATGCATCATTTTACCCTGAGAATCAGACACTCACATTGCACCCTTTTTACAAACAGGGACTCTGAGGGGCGGAGAGGATAAGGCACTTGTGCAGTCAGGGTCCCGCTGTTGCTAGGCTCCGGGGCTCAAATCAAACTCAGGCCATCTGACTTACTCATTTGAAGACGAGGTGTTTTTCTGGAGGTCTCTCCTGCAGCAGCTTCAGGAGGGTCTCATTTCCCCTTCCTCACGAAATTTAAAAAGTCTGCCAGAGCCTCACTCCTTGGATTCTTACTACTCAGACCAGGAGTCGTCTTCATGGCTTCTGCAAGTCAGATATTGGAGGTCAAAAGAGGGAGCACAGGCCCATCGTGATAGGCCTCTCACCCTCAGCAATTAAGAGGGGATTCTCTGCTGTGAACATGCCCCTTGGTTTCCTGATGTAAGCCTATCGTGCTAATTAAATAACCGTGACTGGCCTGCTGCTGCTCAGGAGGCAACGCAAGGAGCTGCTGGGGAGGAAAATCACGCCATCCTTTGCAATCAGGAAGGAAAGCTTGGCTCTCCAGCAGCAACAGGAATGCATTTCTGGACAAGGAATGTCTCCACCATGGAGACAGGATCTGGTCTAGAGTTCTCATTCAATCCCCTTAAAGAAACCCCAGTTCACTCATCCTGTCCTTACTCCCTGTCCACACAGCTTCCAGACAGTTTTTAATGCAAAGATCATGACATGTCTCAGCTCAAAAATTCCTAAAGGGTCCCCCTTGCCCACAGCAGTGGTTGCCATCACTGAGGCCGCACAGCCCTTCAACATAATTATGGAAAGGGGCTTGAGAGCACAAATGTGAAGTGACCATGGTGCACAGACTGGATAAAGATCCCGACGGGGCTTGCACATGGAACTCTCCCTATGAAATGCTTAGAGACAGTATGCAGGCCCAGTGCGCTGTGGCTCTCCGCTGGTCCCTCAGCCAGCTGTGGAAATAAACAAAGACCAGCCAAGTGAGAACAAGCAAAGGTTATTCTTGAAAGCTGGCCAAGATGCAGTGATGGTGGCTGACTCTCTTGTGTTTTGGCAGAGGCTCCAAGGCAGGCAGAGGAGAGGGAAGCTTTGTAGGAGGGAAATGGCAGGCATCAGCTGGGCCCTGATGGGGGGCTGTTGGCCTAGAAGTAGGGCATCCTGTGTGATTGGTGCAGGCATATATATGGCTTCTTTTTGTTGGTCCCAAGTTGGCAGAAGGAATAAAACTTAGGGAGGCTGTTGGTTATTAAGCAAGTCCCATTTGAGGCCAGTTGTTACAAAGGCTTGGCTTCCTGGACTGGTTGCCAGAGATAGTGGTCTAACTTCCTACTGTCTTGACTTAGAGATAGCAGGCTGCTCCCTGGGCTGGTTAGTGTAGATAATGGGTTGGTTTTATGGGCTGATTGCTACAGATTGTGGGTGGAAATCCTATTGTTATTCATGGTCTGGCCATTGCCTGTTTGTATTTTCGGTTTTTCATAATAAATACAGAGTGATCACATGAAAGTCTTGGCTCAAGATTTATAGATGTTCACCTTGACTGACAGGTGACAGCTAGAGATAATACAAATTATATGCATTTATTTACTTACCAGTTTAAAATGAGTTAGGAATAAAAAATAAATAAAAAAATAAAATAAGTTAGGAATTCTTATATCCATCTTAAACATTGCACAGACATGAAAGTGTTTATAGGGACTGTACGCATTTATGGAAAAATTTATTTTTATTTTTTTTTATTTTAATAAATCTTTATTCAGATTATTACAATTGTTTCTCCTTTTTCCCCCCATAGCTCCCCTCCACCTGGTTCCCACCCCACCTTCTGCCCTTACCTCCCCACCACTGTCCTCATCCATAGATGTATGATTTTTGTCCAGTCTCTTCCTGAACCCCCCATACCCCTTTCCCCCTGAGAATTATCAGTCCACTCCCTTTCTATGCCCCTGATTCTATTATATTCACCAGATTATTCTGTTCCTCAGGTTTTTAATTCACTTGATTTTTAGGTTCACTTGTTGATAGATATGTATTTGTTGTTCATAATTTTTCTCTTTACTTTTTTCTTCTTCCTTTTCTTTAAGAATACCTTTCAGCATTTCATATAATACTGGTTTGGTGGTGATGAACTCCTTTAGCTTTTTCTTATCTGTGAAGCTCTTTATCTGCCCTTCAATTCTGAATGATAGCTTTGCTGGGTAGAGTAATCTTGGTTGTAGGTTCTTGCTATTCATCACATTGAAAATTTCTTGCCACTCCTGTCTGGCCTGCATAGTTTCTGTTGAGAAATCAGCTGACAGTCTTATGGGTGCTCCCTTGTAGGTAACTAACTGTTTTTCTCTTGCTGCTTTTAATATTCTCTCTTTGTCTTTTGCTCTTGGCATTTTAATTATGATGTGTCTTGGTGTGGTCCTCTTTGGATTCCTTTTGTTTGGGGTTCTGTGCACTTCCTGGACTTGTAAGTCTATTTCTTTCACCAGGTGGGGGAAGTTTTCTGTCATTATTTCTTCGAATAGGTTTTCAGTATCTTGCTCTCTCTCTTCTTCTGGCACCCCCATAATTCTGATGTTGGTACACTTGAAGTTGTCCCAGAGTCTTCTTACACTATCTTCAACTTTTTGGATTTTTTTTTTCTTTTTGCTTTTTCGGTTGAGTGTTTTTTGCTTCTTTGTATTTCAATTCTTTGACTTGATTCTTGTGTTCCTCTAGTCTGTTTTTGGGTCTCTGTATAATATTTTTTATTTCAGTCAGTGTATGTTTAATTTCTAGTTGGTCCTTTTTCATATCTTCGAGGGTCTCGTTATATTTATCAGCCTTTTCTAGGATATTCTTGAAAAGCCTTATAACCATGGTTTTGAATTCTATATCCAGTCATTTGTTTTCCTCCATTTCTTTTGTTTGTGATCTGTTTCTTTGACGCCGCATTTTCACTGCTTCCCTGAGTTGGTAGGGTAGATTTGTGTGCTAGGTTTCCTATATGGCCCAGTGGGTCTGCCTCCCCAGTTAACCTGAGGTGTACACTCTTGGTGCACCCCTTTGTGGACTGTGTGTACAGCCTTGTTGTAATTAAGTCTTGATTGTTGTTGGTATCACTGGGAGGAATTGACCTCCAGGCCAGTTGGCTGTAAGGATCAGCTGTGTCTATGCTGGGAGAAGTTCGGTGCTGGAGACAGCCTTATAGGATTAGACTTGCCAAATTGCAATAGCCTCTGTGCTCAGCTTGGATGGGGTGGAGTCTCAGGGCGGAGCAGACAGTCTTGGCTTCCCGTCAGCCTTGCCCTTGTGCGCACGTGTGCGCCTTCAGACCTCCTGAGTCTCTGCCCGAGAGTCCAGATTCCCTCCACAAGAGCGTGGGTCCCCAGGGGCTCGCCTGGAACTGGGGTTCAGTGCAGTCAGAACTGGAGCTCAGTGCAGTCAGGAGCTTCTGACTCCCTTCCACTAGGGAAAGCCTGTGGCAACCTCCGCAGCCTTTGTGCGCACTGGCACGCGCGTGCCTTCAGACCTCTGCCTTCTCCGGCTCCCGAGTCTCCGCCCGAGAGTCCAGATTCCCCCACAAGAGCATGGGTCCCCAGGGGTTCGCCTGGAACTGGGGTTCAGTGCAGTCAGAACTGGGGTTCAGTGTGGTCGGGGGCTTCCTTCCCCCTTCTGCCAGAGAAAGTCAGCCAGGCTCTCAGCCGCCCTTCCTCTCTGCGTGCACAAAGATCCTTTGCCGTACCTCCAATTCTCTGTGAGCTTTTCTCTTTCCTTCTAGTTGTAGAATTTTCACTCAGCCAGCTTTCCTGTGGTTCTGGATGGTGTCCGTTCTGTCTTTTAGTTGTAGTTTTGAAATTGTTGTGCGAGGCAGCAGTTTAGGTGCTTACCTATGCCGCCATCTTGGTTTCTCCGAAAAATTTTTTTTAAAATATATTTTTTATTGATTTCAGAGATGAAGGGAGAGGGAGAGAGAGAGATAGAAACATCAATGATGGGAGAGAATCATTGATTGGCTGCCCCCTGCACGCACCCTACTGAGGATGAAGCCAGCAACCCAGGCATGTGCTCTGACCGGGAATCAAACTGTGACCTCTTGTTCATAGGTTGACGCTCAACCACTGAGCCACACCAGCTGGGCTGGAAATTTACTTTTTAATCTAATTATTTTATATATTTTGAGCACTTCTTTATGAGTCCAGGGTTTGAGAATTTTAAGAGGTAATGTAAATCAGTGATTCTCAAACTGTGGCTCCTGGATCAGCAGTATCAGAACCACCTGGGAAACTGTGAGAGATGCAAATTCTCAGGTCCCACCCCAGACCTCCTGGGTTAGAATCTCTGGGAGGGGTCCCCACAATCCGTGTTTTAACAAGCCCTCTGGGTGATGCTGATGAGCATGAAAATGTGAGGACCACCAAATTAGATGAACACATTAGAATGTAACGCAACAACAATAGATATTGATAAAACACACTGAAGAGAGAGAAAAACAATTTGAAAGGAGAGGAAAGGTGCAGCACAGGCTTAATTCAGTAAAAGAGAGAAGCGTCTGATGAAAATAGTCCAGGCGCTGGTGCCACAGAGGAAGTACACGGTGCAGAGACAATATTTCAAGGTTGAACATCACAGTGTGAGATGTTGGGAGAAGCGTAACCATGTGGAATAGACACAGTCATCTTTTATTTATAGCTACGAGGAGGACAGTGCATGTTTTGCTGGGTGCAGCTATTTTTCAAATGTCTAGATGTGATTGGGCCTCACAAAGTACAAGTTAATTTCAATGCATCACTGCACTTACCGTAACTTTGGCCGTGATGTGTCTTCTCAGACAAGATGCACTGAAACCTCGGCCATAAAATATCTGAACGTTGGAATGGGTCCTCACATGCAAAATGGCCTGTCGGATAAAATCTAAACCTGCCAGCAGTGTCTGCCCTCACGTGTTTCATGACCTTCCTGAACAGAGTGGCTGCCCTCCAACCCGCCAGTCCACATGTGATCCACGTTGTTGAAGTTCAGCACCTTTCCTACACTGGCGAACTCCTATGTATCTGTTAAGACCCCGCTCAAACATTACCTTCTCCAGGAAACCTTTCCCCAACGTCCCCAGGAAACATCATGGTTTGCTTGCCCTACTCCCATGGCACCCAGGGCACACCTCCGTCATGGCAGGTACCCACACTGGGCTGGGTTACATCTGTTTTGAGATAATGAGCTCCTTGAGTGAGGGAACCGTGTTTCTGTCTTTTCTGTATGCACAGGACCTTGCTTAACGTCGGGCTCATGGTTATGTTCAACAGATATGTGCTGGGTATTTGCTTACGGCTTAGACAAATTGTGCTTCTTATTTATCTAAAAGGTGTGCTTCACTGGTAAGTCAGACATAAAGTACGCATTAGAGGGTACGTCCTGTACTGATCCTTTGCAGCCCACCTATGTGAAGTCATTTGCAATACCAAGCATAAATGAATTGAGAAAGTAGGACCAATAAAGTGGAAATAGAAAACAACGAGAACAAAATCACAGAGAGGAAAAGAGAAAATTAATCAGCAACATCCCAGACTAATAGTGTTGTGATGGTTGAGCATGGCATTTAATTTTGAGCTTCCTGGTAGTCTAAGCAAAAGGGGAAATAATGGGTCATACAGTTAGGGTTGGCCAAAGAATAAAAGTAGTTCATCAAGAGAGATGAGTGTTTTCATACCAGGAATTTACTCTATAGATTCCTATACAATGGGCATCAACAAAGTGTTAGATTACTCTAGTAGTTACAATTTTTTTTTAATTCTTCTAATATTCTCTGAGACATATTCTCTCCTAGACACTGTGAATGCTGGACTACAGAGGAGAGAGATAAACCGACTCGTACAATATGGTTTGTTAAGTTCTGTGTTAGAGGGGAGACCACGAGGCCTTGGGAACCCAATGCGGAAACCTGGCTGCAGGTGAGGAGGGAAGTCTTCCGGAGGAGGTGGCATCTGGGCTGAGTTTTGAAGGATGAGTTGGGCTGGCTGGATAAAGAAGTGCATGGGGACGGGGTAGGGCGAGGTGTCCTGGCAGTTTGAGCTCAATTGCAGGGGTGTGGAGAAATGAAGGCGCAACGGACTGAATGTTTGTGTCCCCCCAAAAGTATATGTTGAAATCTTAACCCCAAAGTGATGCTCTTGGGAGGTGGGGCTTTTGGGAGGGGATTAAGGCATGAGGGTGGAGGCCTCATGGATAGGGTCAGTGCTCTTTTTTATTCTTTTTAAATATATTTTTATTGATTTCAGAGAGGAAGGGAGAGGGAGAGAGAGCTAGAAACATCAATGATGAGAGAGAATCATTGATCGGCTGCCTCCTGCACACCCCCCACTGGGGATTGAGCCCACAACCCGGGTATGTGCCCTGACCGGGAATCGAACCACGACCTCCTGGTTCATAGGTCAGTGCTCAACCATTGAGCCACGCCAGCCGAGCAGGGTCAATGCTCTTATAAGAGTCCCCAGAGAGCACTTGCTCTCTCTCTGCCCTGTGAGGACACCACAAGACAGAAGTCTGCAACCTGGAAGCGGGATCTCCCCAGAACCTGACCAGGTGGGCACCCCGATCTCTAACTTCCAGCCTCCAGAATAGTGAGAAATAATTCCTGTTGTTTATGAGTCACCCAGTCTATGGTGCTTTGTTGGAGAACTAGGACTGGTGCAGTGGAGAAATTGCAAGTAATGTGGTTCAGACTGGGGCACGTGGCGGGGGCGGAGGGGGGCGGGGCAAGAGGTGAAACTGACAAGTGCCCCACCAGGGAGGGTCCTGAAGGACGACAGTGGGGCTTGGCTTTTGGGTTCTGCAGGGCAGGAAATGGGGAGCTTGGGAAGGATGTTAAAGGGGGAAGCGGTGCAGTGTAAGTTATATGTTTAAAAGCTGCCGAAATGCCCCATGTACCGGCTTTCCTCAGTCCCCTGCCAGGGCCCAGCTTCACTCAGTAGTCAACCGCCAGGGGCCCTAAATTTCTCTGCTACAAGGCCAAGCACTTTGGAAACATTGAAGCCTGAACTGACATCAATTATGCTGAAAGGAGGAAAAATTAATTAAAAGTTTTTGAAGGGCTCTATTCTGTCTTCTCCATTTTCGTGTTATCAGCAGCGCTGCTTTTTCTTCCTGCTCGGAGTTATTACAGTATAACATTTTCATGTTGCTTGTAGGGTAATTATGTCAAATATATGGTAGATGATAAGCGGCGGTTTGTATTATTCTGTGATTAATCTCCATACATTCTGGCGTTTCAATCTGGCCTCAGAAGACTGGCTTTGCCAACCCCTGGTGTAGAAGGAAGATGTGGGAAGAGCAGGAGGACTGGGGAACTGGCACTGAGGCAGTTCTGGTTGGAAATATCCCAGTTCCCCCAACGAAGCACCCACCGAGGCTCCTCTCCTCATATTCTTGCCAAGGCTCATTCAGCCGAGTGCTTCTGAAAGCGTGGGCCTTAAACTGCTTGCGTTACACTCACCTGGGATGCTTGTGAACAAGGCCCCACCCCTCCCCTCCCTGCAACCCACGGATCAGCATTTATAAGACCCCAGCCTAGGAATCGGCATTTGTTTATTTTTAAAAATATGTTTATTTTCAGAGAGGAAGGGAGAGGGAGAGAGAGCTAGAAACATCAATGATGAGAGAGAATCATTGATCGGCTGCCTCCTGCATTCCTCCTACGGGGAGCTGAGCCCACAACCTGGGCATGTGCCCGACCAGGAATCAAACCATGACCTCCTGGTTCATAGGTCAACGCTCAACCATTGAGACATACTGGCCAGGCTGAATCAACATTTGTAAGACCTCAGCCTGGGGGTCTACATTTTCAACCATCCACTCCCCCCAGATCATTCTTACGTACTTAAAGATTTTAGCAGCTGATCCTGGTCACCATGGATTGACTCTATTTTTGTAAACACATCGAATATGAAAACAGCATTGAAGGGAGAAGCAGGCTTTGGGACTAAATACTAGCATGGATTCCTGGGGGAGATGATAGCGACTCCTTGTCTGGATTTCTCTAAAAATATAAAACAGATGGGATTGGTTTGCTGCTACCCAGGCATCGCTTGTAAAATGTCAAGAAAGAAAACAAAATTTCAGTAGAGATTCTGGACAAAACACTTGGAAATGGGCCCTACAGTTGGAATAGTGTCTGCACCAGGAGGAACCACCATGGAGGAGGGGAGAGGGGACAGGCTTCACATCGTCCTTAGACAAGGGACCCCTGACCCGGACAGTCCCCGCATCTGTACCAGGAAGGCTGAGCGTGGAGGACTTCCCCACTGGACAGTGCTACGGTCCTGCTGTGTTTCAACCGAATACCAGGGAATTTTCCCCCACTACCACATGCCCTGGTGAAAGCTGCCCAGAGTGGCAAAGTCCATGCCAGGCCACTGTGTCCATCTCTCCAAGCCATCTCCTTTGCAGCCAGCTCCTCTCACCACAAAGTTCGGCCTCCTGTGCCCAGCAGTATCCCAGAACCTTCCCAGTTCCCAAGTTAACTTTGGCCAACTCCTGTCACCCCTCCACTGACAAGCAAGAAGTATTGTGGCCCGTGTTGGGTTCTTTTTGGTCTCTGATTTATTGATGGGGAGTATGAAATTTTCATTAAAACAGACTGCTGTTTCTCACTCATTTGTCACATTTTTAATCTACATTTTAAAACATTAATAACACTGACAATTATTTTTTGAAATGTCAAATATATTTGAGATGTGGGACTGTGGAAGTGGGCTTCCTATGTAGCAGAGGGAGGAAGTAGCTCAGGAAAGCGGTCTTCTGTTGACATTGAGACGTCGTCTCTCCCTGGATCTCACGGTCAGCTTGATTGTCTCTGGTCTCTTAATAGATGCCATGATTTACAAAGAACTTTCATGTTCTTCTCACAAAGAACTTTCATGTTCCTTATCCTGGGATGCTATCCGGGATGGGCTGGGATGGTCCTGGCTTATGTCTGTGGCCCTGGCATTATTAGTAATGGCCCCTTTCCAGTGTTCCTCTTTGCATGACAAGTTGCATGGTGTTCCGAGTCCAAGACTGTGAGCGTTTATGAGCTAGGCTTAACTGGTTCAAGTTCTTGGTAACCCCATCACCTTTGCAAAGTGGGGATGTAGTAGCGCCAACTTCATGATATTGTTAGGAGTTCAGATGAGGTAATGTAATGTGCCCAGCACTGTGTCTGGCATACAGTAGGTGATTAATATATGCTGGACACCAGCATATTTGTGGTTATTATTATCATTAGACCCTGCAAGGGGCTGGCCCATACTTAGCTCCCAGCCTCACCTCACCCCTCACTACACTTTGTAGCCTCTCTCCAACTATTTGGGTTTCTTCAGTTCTTTGTGCAGGTAGAGTCGCCTCTGGCCACAGGGACTTTCCACGTGCTGCTTCCCCTTTCCACCTAAATCAGTGGTTCTCAACCTTTCTAATGCTGCGACCCTTTAATACAGTTCCTCTTGTTGTGGTGACCCCCAACCATGAAATTATTTTTGTTGCTACTTCATAACTGTAATTTTGCTACTGTTAATGAATCGTAATGTAAATATCTGTGTTTTCCGATGGTCTTAGGCTCTACAGCAGCGGTTCTCAACCTGTAGAGCCTAAGACCATCAGAAAACACAGATATTTACATTACGATTCATAACAGTAGCAAAATTACAGTTATGAAGTAGCAACGAAAATAATTTCATGGTTGGGGGTCACCACAACATGAGGAACTGTATTAAAGGGTCGCGGCATTAGAAAGGTTGAGAACCTCTGACCTAAATAATCCTTAGGCACCCTTCAGATCTTGGCTCAAACGTCACTCCCAAGGAAGCCTGCCCTGACTCCTTTCCTGAGATCACATCTCCCGTTATCAGCTCTTGGAACATCTTCCACCTCTCTCCTGTAGCACTTGTCACAGGAGCAATCTTAGGTTAATCCTTTGGTTCATGCCCATGTCTCTCACCAGACTGGAAGCTCCAAGGGGTAGGAACTGTGTGCACCTGGGCTTGCCCATGGTTCCAGTACCTGGTTCTGTGCTGAGGTGAAGTGAGAAGTCAGTGAGAACTGGTTGGATGAGTGAATTCAATCTCACTGCTTCTCAACTCTTTCAGTTCTGCCACCTCCATCCCTGTCAACTCTCAAGTCTTCCAGCCATTTTCTGAGTCTTTCATGAAACCCCCAGCCTTGGATAAAATGAATGCTACTCTTAAAGGAATAATAGCTGAGATTTTTTTGAGTGGCAACTATATGCCAGGCATTTTACGTATGTTGTCTCCTTCAAGACTTAAAATAACCCTATGAGTTCGATGCACTCATGATCACCTCCATTTTACAGATGAGAAAACGGAGGCTAAGGTGACAACAACCAGTGGGTGAATGGTGAAGCTGGGATTCCCTCTGAGGTGAGTGGCCTCAGAACTCCTGCACCGCACTGAGCGTGTTCTACTCCGCAGAGGTGGGGAATCCCGAAGCAGAGACCTCACTACCCAGAGCATCTGCCCTTGGCCCCTGTGGCTGCCTCCTTGGCATCAGGCTCCTTCTCTCTCAGTCTCTGCCTCCTATAGGAAGGCTTCAGGCACCGGGCAAGCTTCCTCCACCAGTATCACCCTATTCTCCCAGCCACCTACTCCCTGATCCCCTTCTCCCATGGTGACACCAGATTGTGACAAAGCTCCCCAAATAGAAGTAACTATGAAAGAAAATCCACAACACTGCTCACAAATATATTTTGATAACCAGTATATTTATTTATTTGATAAAGATTTATTGAGCTCTTCCTTATATTTCTTATATTCTAGGCACTTGAGGGCTGGGGATACAGTGATAAAGTATTTTTCAAAGTTACAAATACATATATTATAAATTATATAATTTAAACATAACACAAATCTATCTATTGTATTAAAATTATAGACACACAGAGTGATGTATACAGAACATAAAAACAGAACACATATGTTTTGTCTAGGTTTATACAATGGTATGTGGTCCCGTATGCCACAGATACAGTAGAACGTGCAATGAAATGTGTCTCCTGCATCAGGTCCTACACGAGTCTTTTCTCAGAAACAACTAGCCTCCCCAGGTCTTTGGCTTCTCCTACTATATAATAAAAGCCCAGTGACCGAATGGCAGAATGACCAGAATGACCGGTCGACCAGTTGCTATGACGTGCACTGACCACCAGGGGTCAGACGCTCAAAGCAGGAGCTGCCCCCTGGTGGTCAGTGCGCTCCCACAGTAGAAGCGCTGCTCGGCTGACCAGGATGAGCGGCCCTCCCACAGTGGGTCAGTCCCCGCAGGCCATGCCCCCCACCAGTGCACAAATCCCATGCACTGGGCCTCTAGTATGTTTATATATTCTTTCCCATCTACCTTTTATTTCCTGTTGTTGTTTTTAAACAAATGGGAGCAAAGTAAACAGGGTTCTAACCTTGCGTTTTACACTTAGCCTATCTTGGAGATTGTTCCATATCAGTACACAAAAAGATTTCTAGTTCTTTTCACAGCTGCTTTTGATAGCGGTATGAATGTCAATGGCAAATTATTACCAGTAAATCAATACCATGGAAAACTTCTGGAGAGCTTTGCTGGAATGGAAGTTCCTGGCATAGAATCAAGTGGGAACAAAACATTCTAGTTTAGCACATCTATTATCATGTTTATGTCAAGTTGGATCTGCATGTAGAGAAGGAATATCCATGTGCATGAAGAAGAATGTTCATTAAAACATGAGCATCCAGCCCTCACTGGGTGGTTGAAGCATAGTCTGGTACACCAAATAGTTGTGGGTTCGATTTCCGGTCAGGACACATACCTAGGTTTCAGGTTCAGTCTCCAGTGGGGCATGTATGGGAGGCAATCGATTGATGTTTCTCTCTTTAAAAATCAATAAAAACATATCCTCAAGTGAGGATTAAAAACAAGCCAAAAATACCACATTAGCATCCATCAGCCCATTTTGGTTGCCTTAACAAAAACACCATTGAATGAGTGGCTTATGAATAACAGACATGTGGTTCTCACAGTTCTGAGGCTGGAAGTCCAAATCAAGGCACCAGCAGACTCAGGGTCTGAGAAGGGCTGCTTCCTGGTTGGTAGACAGCTGTTTGCTTGCTGTGTCCTCACCTGGCAGAAGGGGAAGAGATCTCTCTGGGGTCTCTTATATAAGGATGCTAATTCCATTTGTGAGGGCTCCACCCTCATGACCTAATCACCCCAAAGTCCTTACCTCCAATACCATCCCATTGGGGTTAGGATTTCAGCAGATGAATTTTGGGGGGATATAAACATAGCATTCTGCCCTTGGCCTCCCCAAATTTATGTCCTTCTCATATGAAAATACATTCATCACAGCCCAACAGCCCCAAATCTTAACTCATTCCAGCATCAAGTCTAAAGTCTAAGGTCCACAGTCTCATCCAAATCAGAACTGGGTGAGACTTGAGGTGAGATTCATCCCGAGGCAAATTGCCCTCCAGCGGTGAATTGTGAAACCACACAAGCCACACCCTCCCAAATACAATGGTGGGACAGGCACACATAGACTTGATCATTCCAAAAGGGAGACTCAGGAAAGAAGGATGGGTAATGGGTGCTAGTGAGTCCAAACTCCAAGGCAAGCTCCGTGAGGTCTGAGGTTTGAGACTAACCCTCTTTGGCTCAATGCTTTGCTCTCCAGACCCACCTGGGCTGTGGTCCCACCCTCTTTGACTCCAGGCTGAGGATGGGTGACATAGACATGAATGGTGGCGACGCCCAGAACCTCAGCTATGCGCCTACCTCTTTCCTGCTGCTCATGTCCTTGGTTTGATGTCCAAGGGCCTTAGATGTGGCGGCATGTTAAAGGAAACGTGTCTGAACATAAAGGAGCAAGGCTGGCTTTGTCAGACAGGCCTTCGAATCCCTCTGTTTTAGAGACTCATTTGCAGACTTCATTACGTTAGCTGATTTCAGTAATAAATGAGGTGTGACTCTCTCCATTGCTGGCTTGGAGATGCCGGGGCTGAAAGCCTCTGCCCAAACCAACCCCCTCAGTTTACAGATGATGATGGGTGGTCCCCATGCTCTTCCTGGAGAAGAGCACAGGTGTGGGGAGTTTAGTTATTTTCAAATTATTATACGAAGCGCTTTTCAAACATGCAATCTCTGGGGGAGAAAAATAACAAAACGGGTTCTTAGAGATGAAAGAGTTGGGATTCGGGATCTATTCTAACCCCTTCATCCTATTTTCATGTTTTTGCCTTTCATTTTGCAGCGAGGACTTGAGAGGGGAAGGCACTTGTTCAAGGTCAAACCAACGAGCAAAGGTCAAACCTGGGTATTCTTATTGCTAGCTCTGGGACTTTGCCTGACCCCTCCTCCCCCCAAAAGAAGCCCACAGAAGATGGCAGGCTTCTTTCTCTACCTTTACCTTTATTTGACTGGATGAGAAACCTGCAGGACCCCAAATTTGCAGGTGACGCCCCCACGATGAAGGATCAGTGTAATGCCACATTCATCACAGAACTCATAAGAGCAGTGCCTACAGTTTGGAAATCCTTTTTCCTTGACAAATGATGTATTTCATTTATTTCCCATGATCTTCTCGCATTATTTCAATATTATTAATACTTGGCAAATATATTAAAAAAGTAATAAACTGGCAATTATGATTGTGCTATGGACCCCAAACTGCAATTATTCATTACGTTTCAATTATTAATTTCACTTCAAATGTCTTTCAGCAAAGATTGCAAAAAAGAAAAAAAAATCCCAATGAAGCTCTGCACTCCGGGTCCTGGAAACCCATGTTTCACTCTGACTCGACATTTCTCTGATTTATTTGCTATCTCAGGGCTGGAGGAATCAAAATAACAGCAACAATCTTCCTCTCTCCTTAACAAACAATAACACCAACAGCTTATGTGTACAGAGAGCTTTTTAACCCTTCTTAGTGCCTTGGTATGTATTAATACATTTTATTTAAAAACAATGCTGTTGACGAGGGCGGGTTCAATGTGACCCCTCTTTACTGATTGGGCACACTGAGGCACTGGAAGCTCAGGAGTCAGGCAGGGCAGACGCTTAGATGGTGAGACTTTCTGCTGCCTACTCTTCCTCCAACGACACCCCCACCCCGCAACATCTTAGCACCACCCCCAGTTGTAAGACAAATCCTGACCTGAGGATGATGTCAATCACTGAAGATGATGAAAATGCGATGACGATGGGAACCACTATTCACTGGACTTGCACATTACTAAAGGCCGGGCACGTGTTACCTTGTCGAATTTTCCCAAGAGCCCCATGGGGAAGAGACCATTGTAACTCCATTTTAGGGGGTGTTAGAGATTCGCCCAACGTCCCACACCCAGTATCTAGTAGTACAGCCACAACGACGGCAACAACAACAGTGGCGATGACAATGGCTTTATGACTCCAATGCTGACCACGTGCCAAGCTCAGTGCTCAGCACGCTGCACGCACCATCTGTTGAGTCCTCACCGCAACCCCACGGAATAGATTTTCCGCTCACCCCATTTTTAAACCAGGGTCCTGAGACTTACAGGAGACTAAAGGGCTTGCTCAAGGTCAACTACTAGCTTGCCCACCTCACACACCTCGCTCACCAACGCCTCTACCTCCAACACCCCCACCGAATACTTCAGCATATTACCCCTTCCCTTCCAAAGGAAAAATAGTGAAGGGAGCAAGACAGAGGACTTTCCACAATGCAGATACATTTTATTGGG
The DNA here is from genome assembly GCF_963455305.1 of Plecotus auritus. Classification (NCBI taxonomy): domain Eukaryota; kingdom Metazoa; phylum Chordata; class Mammalia; order Chiroptera; family Vespertilionidae; genus Plecotus; species Plecotus auritus. The sequence continues at coordinate 76,852,323 of NC_137774.1, read as the reverse complement.
AATTTGGCTCAAGATCACCCTCAAAGTAGTCCTCCCCCCTCCTCCCTCACCGTCTCTCACATTTTCCCTGCAGGATAAGAGATAGCTACAAAGGACATGAGGGATTCCATTTAAAAAAAATAAGCAAATTGTATGAAATTTTAATGGTGGTCATTATGGGCTGGTTTGTCTCTGGCGCTTAAGCGAGTCCTTCAGTCCCCTTTGAAGAGTTCCATTTGCACAGATTAATTGTCTGCAATTTTGTCTGGCACGTCCTCGTCCCAGTTATCGAACTGCGAAGCCTTGTCCCCATCCGGGCAGAGTCCGATGATGTAGCACTTTGGCCTTTAAAATATGCACAATAAATATTTTAGATTTGCTGACGAATGACTTGCTCTCACTACAAGGCTGCCGAGTTTGCAGGGGCGGGAGGAGGAGAAAGTTGAGCAAATCTCAAAGTGACAGAGGCTTTTAGGCTTCACAAAGGGGTGCCCGGTGCCAGGCGGGTGCAGTGGCTTTCCCAGTCATATGCCACTGTGGCAGGGGTCACATTGGCTTTCGGAAATGCCTGCCTTCATTCTCCCCCTGGATGGGTGTCCCCCTCCCGGGCTGACTCTCTTCCAAGGTGCATAGAGTAGGTACTTTGCACTCCATTTATCCAACAATTCAGTTTTCTATGAAGCACCTAGGGCTATGAACCAGATCATGCCACTCACCTGCTTAACACATTCTAGAGTTTCTTATCACAGTCAGAATAAAATGCTAACTCCTGACCATGAGCCTGTAAGGCCCTACATGATCCACTTGCATTACTTCTCTGACCACCTCCCCTGCTCAGCACCTCTTGCTCACTGTATTTCATTCACATGGGCTTTTGCTCATCTTCTAGGAAAACATAAAGCATGTTCTTGCCACAGGACCTTTGCACTTGCTGCCTCCTCTTCTCAGAATGCTCTGCCTCCACATTTTCCAATAGCTGGCTTCTTTTGGTCGTCTAGATCTCAACTCAAATGTTCCTTAAAATGTCAGCTAGGATATGCAGGAATACTTAGTCTAAAGTAACCCTTCATTTCAACCACTCTTCACCTATTACCTTATGTTGTCAGCTCTAGTTGCTATTTGAACTTGTGTTGTTGATTTATGTGTGCTTTACTTGCTTGTCATCAGTCTCTTCCACGCTAATGTAATTCCCATAAAGGTGGCGACTTTATCTTGCCCATCACCGTATCCTTCCTTCCTAGAATGTAGCTCATCACATTGTCAGTGCTCAGACACATCTGTTGAATGAATCAGTTATTATTTCTCAAGCGCTGGTCATATGCAGGCTCTGTGCTGGGTGCTGAGAAAGCAGCACTAATTGAGACACTAAATGGACTTTGCATTCTAATAAGGTCTTTGGTCTTTGACCTTCTAGGGACTCAAATAACCAGCTCTCGGGCAGACACACCCAGGTAGGAATGGCCAGTGTCCAATTCTGGTCATAATTAGAGGGTCAGATCCTGAAGTCCTAGAGATTTTAGTGTGGGAACAGTTTTTAGGGATCATGACATCCAAACGCCCCTATTTACAAGTCCCAGACAGCGGGCATGACTCGGCCAAGTTCAAACAACAAGTAGGAGGCAGAATGAGAACGAAAATGCAGGCCTTCTGACTCCAGGAATCGAGGTGGTTTAATTTCATTGTCTTGACACTCAGGTCTGGGTTCTGAAACCAGACCCAGTAGCTTACATATTGGTTCAAAAGAAAAAAATTTACACTAACACTTTCTGATCAAGCCTATCAAACCAAGATAGGTATGTTGAAACTGAACCCTAGGTAGAATCTTAAAAGACCTGTTCTTAAGGGCACCTGAGCCAGGCAAGTGTTCCCTTTGGTACTTCCACAGTCTATCCTTCCTGCCGGGGTTCTTTTCCCAGCCTTACAAAGGGTTCTGCATTCTAGAGAAAGGGGCTGATGTGTAGATTCAAGAAGGAGTCCAAAGACAAAAGATAATTTTGAAAGGCATTGGGGGTCAGAGGACTCCCTCCTTGTCTCAGGACCCTGCTTTTATTAATACAATTTGTCCTAAGGCAAGGTGGAGATATACACTTCAAAGGGTAAGGTTACAGAAGCATTGTCAGTTTGGGGAATAGCCTACAGCTGTTCAGGTGTTTGGCCAACAGGAGGCAATAAAATGCCCTGAGCTGTCTGGCAGCAGACAATCCTATTCAGGTTTGGGGGAAGTGCCGTTTAGCCATTCCAACAGGTAAATTACATATGTGGCTCAATCCTTGTTGAGGCGCCCAAGCTTCACCAACCTTTTGATGAAACTCTTGTATTATTACATGCTGGAATTGGTTCCCGGCACCTTCCTTTCTTTCTTTCAACAATTTTCACTGCCTACCGTGTACCAGGAAACAAAAATAGTGAGGCAAGCTATGCACCCAGCTTGGCCTCTCATATAGATGAGGCAAATTCCCTCTCATAGGAGATGTATTCGCCAAGAGAATAGTCTCCATTTCCAGTGCACAGAGTATTCTGCAGCCCTTTCCATTACTAGTAAATATCTGATTGACAATATTTCTGAGTGTCCTGCTATTCAGTTGAATGTTACATTGATCACTTCACTGTATTTTCCTCTGTTTCGCTGGAAATGTGCTGGAGAGGCCATTCTACGCTCTTATCTTACGGAGGCAGAGTCGTTCAGCGCTGGCTCCTGATGGAAAACAGCCTGCCTTCCCCTCGCGACGACTCTTGGAGCAGCTCCGAACTGGGCCATGAGGAGCAGGACTTGATTTCCTGGCTGTAACCTTTCTTTCCCAGTGTCCTAAGGAGGGAGTTGGAATGGGATAAGTTATGTGTTGTGGTTTTAGGCATTAACGAATATGAGAAACTAAATTATTGAATTTTGCAATGCAAATTATATTTTGAACACAAATTCTTCATTTCTGAATACTAAGGACTCATAAAGAATGTCAATGGGTTTATGAATTAGGCCATTAGCATGCAATTTGTGATTCAAACAGCACACCAGCACCGTGTAATAAGTAACCGTACAAAGAGTAGTGTTGTCTAAATTTTCAAAATATTTTCCTAGATGCATTAGAAAGTTCTCAAAAGGTTCCAGGGGCCCTCTCTTGTTTCTTTCCTTTCCTCCCACCCTCCTTTCCTTCCTCCCTCCCTCTCTATCTCCTTGCTTCTCTATCCTCTCTCATTCTCCATCCATTTGCTGACTACAATAGCCACTCTTCTGACCCTTCCCAACCCTTTCCCAGGTTAGACTGCGGGAGCTGGAAGAGTCCGAAGGACTAATTGAGACCGGAACTAATAGAGGCTGCACCTTAGCATCGTCTCGGGAGCTTTAACAGCTCTCCATGCCCAGGGATGAAATCGGGGTTGCTGGGGGTGGGTTCTGGGGCACCAGCACTTTGAAAGCTCCCCTTTGCAAAGCCCAATGTTCAGACAGGACTTCTAGAACAGCCCCAAAGGTCTACGACGTCAGCGTGCATGAGAACCACCACATCAGTCAATGATCAATGCAGGCTCCTGGGCCTCTGCTTTCCCATGCCACTTCTCTTAGCAAGCACAGAACAGCCACAGTCTCCTCAGTGACTCATTTGGCAAGTGGCCTTGACTCCAGGCCTGGCTCTGGGTCTTCTTCCCAGATGTCCTGATTCAGGTCATCTGGAGGGAAACCTGGCCACCTCTCCATGTGATGTTCCTCGCTCTTCCACAAACACCCTTGCCTGTTGTCCTGCAGCCACTCCACTTCTCCCAGCGACAGGGAGCAGCCAGCTGCAGGAGGAGTGAACTTCCATGTGCTGGGCCCGCCGTCCCAGATGGCCTGGGGAGTCCCGAACAGAATGGGTTTGGGACAGCCATACTCCACATTTAGCTCCAGGGATGTGTACATGACTCTCGCCTTGAACAGGAAGTCAGGGACCTGGAGAGAAAGCAGCCTCCATCCGAATGTAGCATTTCTTCTCTTCCCAGGTCGATGGAGTCTTTGGCTGTCCTTGCTGACACCTGGGCCAGCTGCAATCTCTTCCAGGTGTCAGAGTGCCTGGGGGTGCTGCTTTTTGTTCCAGGTGTTCTCAAAAGTGCTGATCTGAGAGTCCCCCCACCCCCTTACAGGTTCCCTTTCCAGAAACCCTGGCTGAGGAGACCCTCAATGTCCACGGTATCTTGCTCATGTCTAATGAATGCAGGGCATCTAGCGTCTGCCAGGGATACCCACAGCAGACATGTTCCAGAAGATGGTGAACAAAAGCACTATTCAAATGAATAGAAGCAAAATAAATCATGAAGCCTCCCCCCAACCTCGCCCCATCCCCACACCTCCCACGGCCCCGAGAACAGAGAGTCTTCGAAGCTGCCCAGCTCTCTGGCTCCGTGAGTGATGGCCACAGGCAAACAGCTCACCTTGGGCAATAAAATATTTAGAAGTTAACTTAGCACCCCCCATGCTTTATAAAGAAGGTTCATGCATTTTTAAGTTATTTTGTAAATCACGTTGAAGGCTGACAATGCAGATTTACCACTTTGGCTGCAGTTTAAATACCAGGTTATCCCCTCATTATGTTAACAGAGGGATGAGTGGCAGAGTCGGTCCCTGGGAGCTGCCAAAGCCTGCGGTGCTCCCCTTAAGGAAGTACCCCCGCCCTTGGCTGCCGCGGGGCCTCCCCCACAGTGTGAGAGGCTGAGAGAGGGGGGTTGGATGCTTTGAGAGAACTGGCTGCGTTTAGGGGGGCAGGTCAGGAGGGTGGCAGGGTGTTGATGCTTATGAACTAGAACAGCATGGGGGCATCTGCAGGAGGGGTACAGCCGGTGGAAGCGAGATGCATTTTCCTTTTGTTAAAATAAAAATTTATAGATTTCTTCAAAAGAGAAAGTGTGTGTGTGTGTGTGTGTGTTTGAGTGCACACACATTTTGGGTAAACAAATTCCATTTGGAAGCTGTCAGGGAAGAGACTTGGCTTGAGAGAGAGAGAGCATCCAGGTAACGAGGAGGGGAAATAATGACTTGTTAAAATGAGCTCACAGCCTCCCCCATTCCCACCTCTGCACCTGCTACCACCCTTTATTGGGAAGAGACAGTGTAATGTGGTGGATTTAGTCAGATGCTGTTTGTTTGCTATTTACAGCTGTGTGACTTTAGGCAAGTTACTTATCCTCCCTGGGTGTAGGGCAAAAAAACGACACCTCCGTTAATGGTCTCCAGTGAAGATCAAGAGACACAGCACAAGAGAGGGGCTGAGTTGAAAAGCTCGATGTTGGTTGGCTAAAAACATACAAAATTCAATGATTTAAAAAAAAAAAATCTTACCACAGACCAGGTATCTTGTTTGGGCTTTACCTGTGTTACCTCATTTTGTGCACAAACCCATGTGCAAGTGTCCATTTCATGCCTGTTTCACAGATGAGGGGATTGAAGCTCTGATAAATACTGTGCCCTAAATTACAGGCATTGACGGGCAGACTTGGGATTGAATTTGGGGCGCCCTGACACCAAAGCCGGGATGTTTCTGCTTTCACATGCCACCTCATTTAGCAAACACCGAATAGCTACAGTCTCCTCATTGACTCATTTGGCAAGTGGCCTTGACTCCATGCGTGGCTCTGGGGACACAGACTAAGAGAAGAGGTTTGCTGCCCTGGAGGACTTCCTGGTTTCGTGGGTTTGGAAGCTGCAGGGGCCTATGAGATGAGCAGTGAGCAATGAACATTTACCAAGCACCATTTGTGCACCTGCATGACTTAAACACAGTGCTGGCTACAAGGGTAGGTCATTCTTCAGTCTTCTTTTTTGTCTAGCGCCGCAAGGTGAGCTAGTCCTGCCCCAGGACCTTTGCACTTGCAGGAATGCTCTTTCCCACCATCTGGGCACCTCGGCTCTTTTTCATCTTTCAGAAATCACTCCCTAGAGTCACCTCCTCAGAGAGGCCACCCTACAATGCGCAAGCTGCTGCGGTTGGCACAGTATATATTCACCATGTTTAGGATTTGTCTCCTGTTTGTCTCTCTTCCTCCAGGAGAATGTAAACGACTATGTCTTGTCCTAGAGTTGTCATCTGACTCAACTGATCTTGTTGAATAGATGAATGAAGGGACCCATACGCTGTTCATTCTTCCTGAGTCCCGGTTTCCTCCTCCGCACCAAAGGGGCGGCTGTACCTGCATCATAGGGTCGATCCGCTTAGCTGCACCCCACAGTGAGGCACCCCAAACAGTGAGAGCTCAGTAAGTACCGCTACGTTCTCCTCTTCCCACCTTGGGCCTGACTTTGCCTTAGGAAACAGGGAGGAGAGACTTCTTGTGTTCCTGCCTCACCCAGGCAGCTGGAAGCCTGGGAAATGCAAACTGACCCGGGAGGGCTGTGGTCCCTGTTGCCGGTGAACTCTGAGCACTGCATTCAAGCAGGGGCAGAAGGAAGAGCTCTGGCTGCAGAGTCTGGGCTGGGAGCAGATCGCTCGTGGGTGCGTGGCCTGTTTCCTTGCCCTGAGCAGGCCCCCTCCCTGACCATCCTGCCCTGAAAGCCCCAGCCTCTCACAGGGCTGTCGGGCCTCCTCCCCTCCTGTTCCCACCTCCTCAACCTGCCTCTTCTTTTTCTCTACCACAGTTTCCTCGCCCTTTAACTCCATGTTTCCCTCCCTTCTTAATGACACTGGTGAATATTTATTGAGTCACAAGTATATGCCAAGTACCTCGCTAAGCACTTTACATGGATTATCCAGTTTAATCCTCAAAATAATCCCCAAATCGGCCGAAACCGGTTTGGCTCAGTGGATAGAGCGTCGGCCTGCGGACTGAAGGGTCCCGGGTTCGATTCCGGTCAAGGGCACGTACCTTGGTTGCGGGCACATCCCCAGTAGGGGGTGTGCAGGAGGCAGCTGATCGATGTTTCTCTCTCATCGATGTTTCTAGCTCTCTATCCCTCTTCCTTCCTCTCTGTAAAATATCAATAAAATATATTAAAAAAAAAATCCCCAAATCGGTACCTTCCCTCAGGGGGAGTGAAGCTGGTCATCAGAAGAGCTGAGATTGAAACATGCAGTCTGATTCTGAATTTACACTCTTAGCCACCACCCTCACCGCCTGACTCTCCTGAGAGGTCATTCCAGCTCTTAAAAGCCTAACAAACTTTTCTTTTCTCTTATTTTCCATTTCCCACTATTTTTCTTTCCTTTTTTTGAGTAAGATATAGCTCATGTATCATACAATTCACCCCTCTAAAGTGTACAATTCCGTGGTGGTTAGTGTGTTCACAAAGTTGTACAACCACCGTCACTATCTAATTCCAGAACATTTCCATCAGCCCAGAAAGAAAGCCTGTGCCCACTGGCAGTCACTCCCCATCCTCTCCTCCCTCCAGCCCTGGCAATCACTAATCTCTTTTCTGTGCCTATGGACGTGCGCATTCTGGATATTTCGTACACGCAGTCTCACACAATATTTGTCCTGTTGTGTCTGTCTTCTTTCCCAAGTCTTCACATCCCAGGTTTAAAGTGTTGATGGGAGAAGGTTCATGGGTTGGAGGGAACCTAACTCAGCCCATGCCCAGTAGCTTTGCTTGTACACCGGGAATGAGTATGGCTTTGGTGTGGCTGGTTTGAGGATATAGTGGAACTTGAAGTGATGGGTGGACAGAGCGTAGGTTTCAGGCCATAGTATGGAGGCTTTGAGTATATGAGATGGGACCTATCACCCCAGTTCATCCTTCTGCTTTTGGTCCTGGCTCTAAGGTGCTCAGATTTCCTCCTACAAGGGACCCCTGGATGGTTGGGATTAACATACCCCCTTTCTCAATGTCGGTCATGCCATTCTCCCGAGGCCTCGCCTTTCCAAGAGGAGGCTATGTTAGGCATTTGAAAGTAGGTTTCAATAAGGTCGGTAGATGCAGGCTGTGCCAGCCTCCTCCCGCAGCCACGGTGACCATTCCTGGCTCCAGCATGATCTGGGCAGACAATCCCCGCTGTGTCTCAGGCTTCCCATTTGGAGAGTGATTGGTGATTACCTACTGTGTGCCATGCTGTGCTTTACTCATCGTGTCTCCAAAGTGCAGACTCTTGCCACTCACTACATGACCAGCGTGGAACTCCATGGTCATATTATTCAGTCCAGCTGGAGTGTTTTTACCTGCTCTGAATGATATCATATTAGTTATAGTTACCTGGATTGCAAGCAATAGAAATGGACGGTGGTAAACTTAGCTTAAAAAGTGGGGCTTTGCCCAGCTGTGATGGCTCAGTGGTTGATCGTCGACCTATGGACCAGGAGGTCACGGCTCTATTCCCGGTCAGGGTACATACCCGGGTTGTAGGCTCGATCCCCAGTGTGGGATATGCAGGAGGCAGCTGATCAATGATTCTCTGTCATCATTGATGTCTCTATCTCTTTCCCTCTTTCTCTCTGAAATGAATAAAAATATATATTTTTTAAAAAGTGGGGCTTTATTGGGAAGGAACTGGGGTAGTGTAAGGAGCCCCCAGAAGTAGTGGGTAACCAAGAATCAATAAAGGCAGGAGCCAGCTCTGCTCTGGAGACATACACTCAAGAATCCAGGATGCTTCTCTTCTCTTTAGAGTGCCTGGACTCAGCTTCAGTGACATATAGCCTCTCAATCTTCCAAATGTCAAATTCCTAGTGGGGAATGCAATTTGCCCAGCTTTGGTCCGGTGCTCATGCCTGCGATCAATCAGCTGTGGCTGGGTCGGCAGGGGGCTCATATAGCAGCACCTCTTTCTAGAGGTTTCATTATTGTGAGCCAGACACACCTCCCAAGAGGTCTCACTATGCTAATATTGGGGGTTTTGTCTCCACTGCTGTTTTCCCGTCTTCATTCCCAGTGAGGACCACTTTACATATCCTCTGGCTTTGAGACACATCAAAACATAAACCAACATTGCAGGAGCTCCAAGAAAGGGTTACCTTGGGATCATGTACCTTTTAGGGTATAGTGGTTCTTCTCCCTAATAAACTTGGTTCAGAAAGTGAATCCATAAGACAACAAGGAGGAAGAGAAGCAAGGAATAGGGCCTCAGAAAGGAGTGATGCAAAGGACAGAAAACTCTCCTCACGCCTGAAGAGTCTAGTTAATAGTCTGCTCTGAACGCATGACCTGCGGTGTCCGGGAAGGAGAAACCCTGGTGAGCTCACTTGGACCATACTCTCATCTTGACTGTGACACAACACTGGGTTGTCTTGTTTTTGTCAGCCATCAGTGACATGGTGAGTTCAACCCCCATGTTAATTTGGTAGATGGCAAAATCCGCGATCACCAAGGCAAAGCACCATTAGCGGGCAAGACAATTTCATCAAACAAAATCTGACAAAGAATATACTGCTGTTTGTCATCAAGACACTTAGTACACCAGGGGCTGCTCCCCGAGTTCCCCTAATCAATTTCTGCTAATTTACCCATTCTGTGGCTCTGCGAGGGTGCTCGTAATTTCATACTTTACACACCCACAGAGGTTACAGTAATTGATTCCGTTCTGGAAAGTGTTGTAATGACTTTGAATGAACTTGAAAGGTTTTGCATTTGTTTTTGGAGGCTGTTAGAGTGATTCAAACGCTGCCACCCGGGCACGATTTGTAAAGGTTGGGCATGAAAACGACGGATGAGCATTTCCCTGAGACAGCTCTTCTCTCGTTATAACTTCCCTGCTCGCCGCCAGCGGCTGGGCCTGCCACCGAGACACTCCACTTCCTTTCTATCTGTGTCTCCATGTTGGCAGAAATCATCTCTGAACATCTGAAGGAGAAAAAGGCAATTATTGAAAAACCCTCCTAGAATGACTTGGTTTTCTGAATTCCGTTTCTTTAACAAACACTCAAAAAGTAAGTTGGCAGAGATCAGAAGTTGCAGAAGTTTTCTTCTTGATGTTGGCACTTCTAAAAAAGAATGTATACATACATCGCATAATTTTGCTCTTGAGTTACATGTCCTGTCTTGAATCTCTCCTTCAAGTGGGTAAGGCAGGACTGTGAAAGAGGCCACAGGAAGAGCAACCTTTAGCCTTCTTACGGTGGCACCAGGAGCTTGGCTCTTGGCATATAATTACTAGAGAGAGTTTCCTGAGTGCCTGACAGTGTGCTGAGTGCTTGTCCACAGAGAGCATTTCATCAGAATGAGCCCCTTTAAGGTGATTCAGGCCTTTTATGGAAGACAACCTCAAGGCTCAGCAAAGTTAGCCCAGGTGTCCCAGTTTTGTTACAAATTGCATGCCTTGAACCTCTCCCCCGCTCTGCCATGTGACCACTGCTAGCTGGTCAATGTTTAACCACCAGCTTGATGCAAACACAAGAAATGAAAAACTAAACAAAACTCTGATTGGAGAGTTTGTCAATTACTGTGGTGTAAATGCTCCCACCATGGCTGAGCTCAAGCTGCCAACATGATGTCATGGCCTAAGGAAGAGATGTGCACGGCTGGCTCTCATGCCAGTGGGACACCACCCACCTACACCTCTCCACCAACCATTCACCCCACCGCCTTGTACTCCGTGCTCCCACCAGTCCAGCTCAGACCACTTGTTTGTAGCCTCATTTTGCTCTCAGATTCACTGTTGGAAACTACCACCTAGGTTCCGTCTTCTGATGTTCACCATGATTCATGTTCATGGCCAGGGAAACACCTTGCTCCCCTCTTGTCTGGCATCCCTGCTGGGCTTACCTTCATGCTGAACACTGGGCCTGCACAGAAACACACTAACGCCTCTGCCAGCTGCAGTGGTGGAGGAGGGAGGTGTCCCTCATTGAGCGTGTGTGGGGACATTGGAAATAAGCGGTGTTCTAGTTAGTTGAGAGGTGAGCTGCAAACCCACTCAAACATGCCCACATCGGAAGCAACACGAATAGGTTGAGAAAGCACGAGGGGCTTTTACAGACGTAATTTGGAGGAGCTGCCCGACTTCTAGTGGAGAGGGAGCCTCTCTTTAGCTCCGACAGGAGTGGGGGCTCTGGGAGAAACTTAGGACTCACTATTTGCCAGGCAGGAGCCAGTAGGGCTGAGACTCCGGGCAAGGCTCCCCAGAGTGCAATTAGGCCAGATTGAAAACATGCTAATCCGTGTCTTGCAGGGGCCTCTGGGACTGCTCTTGGGAGAGGTGGCAGAGCAAGTGAGCCAATGGGACAGAGCGAAGCCCGAATCTCAAGGGACCCTGGTGAGCTTGGAGGGAGAGGGATGGCAGCCAGGACTGGGGTGTGGGTGGCGCCCTGGGATGTTAGCAGGGGACAGGGAGGCTGCTGAGAGGCCAGAGGGCATCAAGGAGGAAACAACTCCAGGCTCCTGGAGGATGACAGCGAATCTGTACCCATTGCTGAACATGAGGCAATTTGCAGCCGGCTGGAGAGAACGATGCCCCAGGTTTATTGAGCACCCTGCACTGGGAGGGATACCTGACAGGTGGTTCTTTATTTTATCCTCATAAAGATCCTTTTGTGACAGTGAAGCTGAGAGCAGGCGTCATTGAACTCTCGCCATATAGCTGGTGTGGTCAGGCATCCAGCCCAGCCCTCTCTGGCCCCTCACTGCTGTCTTCCTGGGAAGAAGCACGTTTCTCCAAGCCCTCCCGTTCGTTCACTGCTGGGCACGTCCTCTGTGCTGGAGCTCTTGGCTTTTGAAGCTGTTTCTTGAGCTCTCACTAAGCTGTAGCACTGGCTAAAGGCTTTACATGCACCGTCTCGGTAAACACTCACCACAGTGCAGTGACATCGGCGTCACCTTACCACCCTTTTCCCAAACGAGAATGCCCATCCTCGGGGGATAAAGACACCTGCTCAAGGTGGCACTGTAAGTGGCAGAGCTGGGTTCTAGTTCAGCCCTGACTGACAGCCTTGACGTCTTGCCTCCCGCCCTCTGATGCATTTAGGACCAATGCATCTCAAGACCTGGGGTAAGACAACAGTATTTGTGCACGAGAACAGATGGTGCTTGGACTGGCAGTCTAGAAAGTTCTCCTTTTACTCCTAGGGTTTTTACTGCCAACCCCAAACAACGTGCCTTTGGTACTGGGTCGGGGTCTGGGACTGGGAAGGGTCTGCCTAAGGCCGCCTATAGCGTGTGGGTTCTTGACTTCCTGTAGGAAAGGTTTCACAACACAGGGCCAGGTGATTTTGAGAGTATGTGTATTGAAGCTGGGGACAGTGAAACAAAGGAAGCCTTAAGGTAGGAGAAGCTACAGAAGAGGGAAAGTTAGAGAAAATGGGGCCTTGGAGACAGGTTCAGGGGGTTAGCCTGGGACGAGCTGCTGCTGCCCACTCTTGCCCTGGTTGTAAGTCTCGTGGCGACCCTTAGAACTTAGGAGAAAAACAGCAAAGATACAAGGTGTGGGGAGGCCTCTATCAAGAGCCAACCCCGTGTCCTTTGTCTTGAGTCTTTTATCTTTCTTTGGCCGCTGGAATCCTAGGGAAGGTCTCAGGGGAGGCTCTCAACAGAATATTCATTAGCTTTTCAGATGTGTCCTTCACTGTGTTGACTCATTAAAATGTGTGTACAAAGGGGCCAGGGTTGTTTTCTGGTTAGTTTTATTTTTAAAAAACATTATTGAAAAGGGTCTGGGAACGAGGTCGGTCTGCCCCAGGATGGGTCTTGAATGTGTAAACCATTTGCTCCCATGCCCTTGGCTTGGGAAGATAAAACCTTGTGATTTATTATCTGGCTGTAAATTGCTCAAATTGTTTGGCCTTGTCTAATTATTTAGTCTCAGTTTCTCTTATTCCACTTGTCAAGGACTTTTCCTAGCTCCTTACGATGCTGCATCACCTTCACTTGCCATCTCAATGCTTTGGCCCTTAGTGAAAATGTGATAAGGGCCACATTTTCCTGGTGAATAACTGCATCCCAGTCCCAACGGTGAATGCCTCAATGCCAGAGTTAGAAATGAGACTTCAACCAAGGTTACATCCAGCAATGAGGTTTCCGGATAACTGGATTTTTATTTCCTAAGGGAGAGGTTGTGTTGGTGGGAAAAACCTGTATTGCAATGCTGTACCCTTATCCCTCATCTCCATGCCCCTTAGGTTAAAATCTATCAATTGAGGTCAGGTTATATTTTACCTACCAGTTAGTAGCTCTTGGTATTGAGTCGGTTACCTTATCTTGCTTGGCCTTGATTTTTTCATCTGTGAAATGGGTCTGATAGAGAGAAGAGAGACTCATTCCTCTTTACCTAGGTTATTAGGAACCTTGAATGAGAAAATAAGATGTGAGCAAGCGCAGTGTGTGGCAGGTGGATATTGTCATGCAGGTACAGCGTGGTGGTCATGATGTGGGTGCTGGTGTCAGACTGGCCAGGGGTTGGAAACCCAGCTCTGCCATTTACTAACTGGGCAACTTTGGCAAAGTGTTTTAGCTTTTCTGCACATCTGTTTCCTTATTTCTAAAGTGGGGATATTAACAGCTCTTGTCTCATGGAGTAGGTATGAGGATGACATGGGAGAATGCACAAAAAATGCGCAACACAGTGCCTGGTGCACTGTAACCACTTAAACGTTAGCTATTGTTCTAATAGGACCCTGTTTGTCATCCACAGTGGCCACAGTGGCAGCCAGGAGGCGCTGTGGAAGGTGGAGATGAGGACTGGTGGTGGCTCATGGAGAAGGGGAGGTTATCCTCACTGGAGGATCCCAGGAGAGTCTGGGGGATTCATGGGGTTTCCACTGGGCGCCAGCGTGAAGAAGGCATTTCAAGTATGGCTTCATCCAAAGCAGAGGCTGGAAAGAACAATATGTATTGGACATTCCAGGGACTCTTCTGGACACATTCCCATACATGAAATTCCTTCATCCTTGAACAAAAGGGTCAAGGTAGCATCATGACCTCCGTTTTACAGGTGAGAAAATGGAGGGTCATGAAAGTGAATTGGATCGAGCCGCAGAGTGCGGAGTTGATCCCAGGACTTTTGGAGCTTCCATCCACCCCAACCCATTAGGGGCAATGGAGAAGCGAGTTGGAGGGAAGAGGACTCTTGGGAGAAGGAACCAGAGAGGATGCGTAGCTTGGTTCTCCCCACCCCCACTCCACCCCCAGGGAACCCGAGGCAGCCTCAGGCCCCAGCGGAGTTTCTGATGACCACAACACCCCCTGCTCGGTTCATTCTGTCTCTCTGCACGCCCCAGCCCAGCACGATACCAGCGGCCTTAGTTAATGTTCCTGAACAGACATTCCCACAGACCCAGACAACAGCCCAATTATCTCGGGCCAATCGCAGGCCTGCTCCCTGCTTGGGGCCCACATCTAGAGGCGATTTCTCTTTTTCAGGAGAGTCAGCCAGGGACCTGAGAGCCGCTGTGAAGGTAATTAGGAAAGTTTGACCATGGAAACCCATCCCCCTCCTTCTCTCGTGGAAAAGAAGGGAGGGGCTGTGAGAGCCATGGGGATGGTTTTTCTACACAGCTGCCTGCTCAGAGCAGCTGGGAGTCAAATCAAAGCATTGGGATCAGAAGAGAGGGGACAGAAAACCTGGAGTCTGTGCTAGAACTCCGGACCACAGAGTTATTTTTCATGTATCTTCAAAACAAGTTTGAGACAGGCCTTCCTCTTCCTCCTCCAGCCACACTTCCCTCTTCCCTCCTCCTTCACTTCTAGCCCTTGCCAGCAGTTGGTGATCAATAGTAATTAAGTCACTAATTATGGCTTCTTCTCTATTCCACACACCAGGAGCCATCTCTGCTTCCTCTCTTTGCTTTCCTTTTCCCCAGGTCCCACCCATCAGCAAGTTCTGTTGGCTTGCCTCCAATGCACACACTGGATGGGGTAATTTCCATTTATCTCTGCTGCTGCCTTAGTCCAAGTCATCCCACCTCCTGCCTATATCACGCTGGCAGTTTCTTAATTCTGGATGGTACATTAGAAATGCAAATCAGGTTACTTGTCACTGCTCTGATTCAAACCGTCAATGACTTCCCTTTGCTTTTATTTTTTAATTTAATTTTAATTTTTGTTAACTTTCACCCAAGGATATTTTCCCATTGATTTATAGAGAGAGTGGAAGGGAGGAGGAGAGAGAGAAACATCAGTGTGAGAGAGACACGTGGATTGGTTGCTTTCCGCACACCTCTGCATCCCCTGTCCCCACTCTCCCCTCCCCCCCACCCCCCAGGGCTGGGGGTCCAGCCTGCAACTGAGGTGCGTGCCCTTCAGTCTAAGACGAGACCCTTCAGTCTGAGGGACAACACTCTATCAGCTAGGACTTTCCTTTGCTTTTCAAATGAAAGCCAAGCTCCAACATGTGAGCTGACCCTGCCTGCCTCATCTCCCCCCAGTGCTCACTCTATTCCACACCTGTGCTTCATTGTGCTCCTGGAAAATGCCCCACATTGAGCCTGTGTGCTCTCAGTTCCCCTGTCTGGATGCCTCTCCCCAGCACGGCTGGCTTCTTCAGGTCTGAATGTCATCGTTATTAAGAGGCCTTTGTGAACTTTCCTAAAGTACCAGCCTGCCCACTCCCCAATGAACTGTGCTCCTGTGCCCACTTTGATTTTCTTCACAGCATTTATCAGTCTGAGAATATTTTGTTTATTGTTTGTTGCTTTATGGCTATGAATGTAAGTTCCACTAGAATGTGTTGTAGTGTAACCCCCATCTTACAAAGGACGCCTCAAAAAGTCGAATTATGGAGTCATTTATTAAAAGCCAGCGGCATACGAGGGAGCAAAAGTGCTCCAGACCTCGCAGCCCCGAACAGTTTGACACATCTGGCTTATATTGACAGAATATCACAAAGGTATTGATTACATCGTTGGGTTTGGAATGAGGAACCTGTTTCATGAAAAAGCATTTTTACAGAAGCAGAATTTGAGCAACTTAGTTATCTAAAGTATCTATGAATCACTGAATCAACAGAAACACATTATCTGGGACCACCTGGACGATTTAGAATAATTGTGCTGTCCAGATTCCGGGACCACTGAGTCAACCGAAATTCAGTTATCTGTAGCTACTGAGACAATTTAGGATCACTATCTGTCCTGGGTCCCAGAAGAATGTGCTTCGATGACCAGTGAGATCACAATCAATGGGATATTCAAACCGCCATCAAGGGAGTATTCAATCATACATAAGTTCAGAAAATCAAAATAACTTTTAAATGAGTACAGAACCCAAAACAGCAAGGTTAAAATATTAAACAGCAATTTTTACCCAAGTATGGTTGCTACCATACTTCAGAATGTCTGTTCTGTGGGCATAGAGACCTTTCCTGTTTGCTCATCACAATATCCCCATCGCCAAGTGAAGGTGCTTAAAAAACATTTGTGGAATTAATGCATGAATACCGGGTGAGATGCCAAGTGATTTTTATATCATTTCTCTATATAAAACTCTAATATGCAAATTGTCCCCTCGGGAGTTTGACCGGGAGACTGATTGCTCGCTATGATGTGCGCTGACCACCAGGGTGCGGAGCAAAATGAAGGAAGGCCCTGGCCGGCAGCTGGAAGGCCCCAATTGGCCCTGATCGCTAGTCAGGCCTAGGGACCCTACCTGTGCACGGATTTCATGCACCGGGCCTCTAGTCCTATATAATAAAAGGCTAATATGCAAATCAACTGAACAGCAGAATGATCAGTCACTATGACGCACACTGACCACCGGGGGCAGACGCTGAATGCAGGAGCTGCCCCCTGGTGGTCAGTGCACTCCCACAGGGGGAGTGCTGCTCAGCCAGAAGCCGGGCTCATGGCTGGTGAGCGCAGTGACAATGGCAGGAGCCTCTCCTGCCTCCGTGGCAGCACTGGGGATGTCCTACTGATGGCTTAGGCCCGCTCCCCATGGCTGAGGGACCCCCCCCCCCTAGAGTGCACGAATTTTGTGCACTGAGCCTCTAGTGTCTTATAATTCTCCCTGCAATTGTATGAGTTAGGGACTATTTTCATCCCCATTTACCATCGAGAAAACTGAGAGATTGAATATACAAATGGCCAGTAGCCAGTTCATATGTGGCAACAGAACTCTAACCCACAACCTCTGGAGCTACCAGCCTGGGATCCCAAAGCACAGCTTCTGCAGTGATCAACCCCAAACAGTCAGGACATGGCCAATAACTGCCCGCTTCCCTAATTTTCCCTCCTGCTTCCAACTTAGAACCAATCAGAGAGAGCCAAATATAGTTCCCTACCCAATCACATAGGGCCTTCCTCTTCTAGGAGCCATGTGAGCAGCCTCCAATCAGGCACACCTGAGGCTCCCCTTTTCCACACTGAAGTTGGCCCACTCCTCTGCCCACCTCCAAGTCTCTGTAAACATAAGTGATGGTGTCTGACTCCCTTGCTATAGCCAGTTTGGAATACATAGCCTTTGCTTGTTTGTATTCTGGTGGTCTTTGTTATTTTCAGGAAACTGAAGGGGAGTCTGGGCCAGTCCTAACCCAAACAGAAAGACTAGGGCAGCTCCCCAAAGGAAAATGCTTTGCTATGATCAGAGGGTAAAGTCTAACACTGACCCTACCAGGTGCTCTTGTCCGAGGCTTCTCTCCATCCCTAAATCCAGTTGGGTAACCCCATTGCTTCCCCGGGTCATAGCTTCATCTGGGACACCTATCCCTTTCACAGTCTTTGTCCACCAGCCTGAGGGACTGGGGACTTCTCAAGGTCACACAGCTAAGGAACAATTGGAGTAGGATTTGGGTCTCCTGTGTTTGACTCCACAACCCCTTTTCTCCCACAACATAGTACTTTATTTCAGAGATTCTCCCTTTGTCTGTCCCAAACTAAGGAACAGATGTTGTGGTCACCTAGGTGAGAGGATGGTGGAGCAGAGGGTCTCAGGACTGTGGCAGGCTGATGGGCAGGCAGCTCACTCACAGAATTTCAATTTTGCTGCCTTCTTCCTTATGCACTTACCAAAATGAGTGTTAAATGTTGAGAGTCAATCACTTGTCCTTAGGTTGTTATTTGTCTAAAGATAAGTGGGACTAGGGAGAGATTCGTGGGAAAGGAGCATTTAGTATTCCCAACTATCTCAATTTAAGATAATAATAACATTAATTGATAGCCAAACCAGGGTGCAGCAGCAGCGCTGAAAGTCTATAAGCAAGAGCTCTTCGGGGCCATGTCTTTCCTAAGTGCCTCTCTGACTGGTGCGCATTTGCTATGGGAACAAGCAGGGACTGCACCTCTCCCATCGCCAGTAGTCGACGTCCAATGCTTCGTCCTCATGCTGTTACGCCAACTGTGGGCACGTTTCAGGGGCAGGGTGTGGAGCTCCTGGAGGCTGGTGGATAAAGACTGCAGAAGGGATAGGTGTCTCAGATGAAGCTATGACCCAGGGAAACAGTGGGGTTACCCAACTGGATTTAGGGATGGAGGGAAGCCTCGGACAAGAGCACCTGGTAGGGTTAGTGTTAGACTTTACCCTCTGATCACAGCAAGGCATTTTCCTTTGGGGAGCTGCCCTAGTCTTTCTGTTTGTGTTAGGACTGGCCCAGACTCCCCTTCTCAGGTGAAACATGATGCAGGCATGTGTGAGATGATATCTCATTGTACTGTTTATTTGCATTTCCCCAAAATAACTAGTGATATTGAACCTCTTTTTATATACCTATTAGCAAGTTATGTGTATTCTTTGGAAAAATGTCTATTCAGGCCCTTTGCCATTTTTAAAAATTAAATTTATTGGGGTGACATTGGTTAATAAAATTATATAGCTTTCAGGTGTACAATTCTATAATATACAACCTGTATATTACACTGGGTGCTCACCACCCCAAATCTAATCTCCTCCTGTCACCATATTTGTGACCCTTCCCTTACCCTCTTCATCCTCTGTTTGCCCCATTCCCCTTCTCCTTTGGCAACTACCATTCTCTTGTCTGTGAGTTTCCTTGTTTTGAGTTTCCTTCATTTTTTTTGTTTGTTTTATATCCCACACATGAGTGAAATCAGACGGTTCTTGTCCTTTTCTGACACTTCACTCTCAAGATACATCCATATTGTTGCAAATCCTTTGCCATTTTAAAATCAGTCTGTTCTTTGCTATTGAGTTGTATGGATATCTTATATATTTTGGATATTAACCCCTATCATATATATAGTTTGCATATATTTTCTCCCATTCTGTTAGGATGGCTATTATTAAGATTATTATAATTATTAAGATTGACAAGTGCTGGTAAGGATGTGGAGAAATGGGAACCCTCGTGCACTGTTGATGGTAATGTAAATTGGGCACAGCCACTAAGGAGGGTCCTCAAAAAATTTAAGAATAGAAGTATCAAGTGATCCAGCAATCCCACTTGTGGGTACATATCCAAAGAAAATAAAATTAGTATCTCAAAGAGCTATCTGCACTCCCATGTTCATTGCAGCATCATTCACAATAGCCAAGATACACAAACAATCTAAATGTCCCTCAACAGATGAATTAATTTTTAAAAAAGTGGTATATATACATACATACACAATAGAATATTATTCAGCCTTAATAAAGAGTCTTGTCATTTGCAATGACATGGATGAATCTGGAGGACACTATGCTAAATGAAATAAGCCAGACACAAAATGACAAACACTGCATGATTCCACTTCCATGTGGAATCTAAAAAAGTCACGCTCATAGAAACAGAGACTAGAATGGTGCTTACTAGAGGCTGGGGGATGGAGGAATTGGGGAGATAGTGATCAAAGGGTACAAACTCTCCATTATAAGATGAATAAATTCTGGAGACCTGTACAGCATTGTGATTATGGTTAATAATGGTGTATTGCATACTTCAAATTAAAGACAACAAAACAAAACATGACTCAGCTCAGGCATATTTCACTCCCTTGGTTGCCATGAGTAGTTGAAAGAAGAGAGTTTTAGGTTGTTGAATTAAGGGTTCCGGGGAGGCAGATGTGAGAAATAAGGAAGACCATGGTTAGCTAGTGAATTAGAGGCATTTTTCCTCTTTAGTCTCATGGGAGAGTTGCTTTATCAACTGCTATTACTCAGCCTCCCAGATTACCAGCTAAACTATTGAACTGACAAATTATTTGATCTTCTTTTTGTCTGCATTCCCAGGTTACATATGCATGGTGTAGTGCTGGAATGGCCAAAGCTCACTAGATATTAGTTGGATGAGTAAATAGAAGCTGGGTGTTGCCCTCTAAAAATCAGGTAGGTCTGATCATAGGGATGGTGGTACCTGCTTATATTTGTCACCTTAGTGGTTAAAATAGCCCGGGTATGGCTAACTGGGTGGAAGGAGTTAACACCTGGGAAAGTTTTTAAATTATGCTAGTTATAGAAAGGTAAGCTATCAAAATGACAGTATGTAATAGTAATTGCACAAAAAATGGAGTAAGAAGTAGATTGGACATAAAAGGAAAGATGGACTGAAATGTCAAGAAATATTACACATAGATACAAAGCTTTCTTCTTTTTTTATTGTCTAAAGTTTTACATATGTCTCCTTTTTCTCCAATTGACCCCCTCCCCCCGCACCAGCCATTCCCACCCCGGGCAAGCCCCCACTGCCCCAGTGTCTGTGTCCATTGGTTATGCTAATATACATAGCTTTCTTCTTCTTTTTTTTTTAAAATATATTTTATTGATTTTTTACAGAGAGGAAGGAAGAGTGATAGATAGTCAGAAACATCGATCAGCTGCCTCCTGCACACCTCCTACTGGGGATGTGCCCGCAACCAAGTTACATGCCCTTGACCAGAATCGAACCTGGGACCCTTCAGTCCGCAGGCTGACGCTCTTCTACTGAGCCAAACCGGTTTTGGCAGCTTTCTTCTTAACACCAACTGTTAAGTACCCCAACCTGAGGCTGAGATGATCACAGACTGAAGTTTCAAATTGACCTTGACTTAGATTCTAGAATGGTTTTTCTCAAAGTGTGGTCTATGGACCCTCTGCATGGGACAAACTGAACCAGGCTCTATGGGGTGGGGCCAGAATGTGCATTTAAAACAAACTGCTAGGTGAGTTTACTCACCAGAGTGTTTGAAAACACATGTCCCAGATTTGAGGACATTGTGGGGACATGTTTTTCATGGATTGTGCACATCTGGACTCAGTGTGACTCTGCATTATCAAGCCAAAAAGATAGAGGACAAAGACTGAGGCCCAATGAACATTAGAACAAGGGAAGCAGAGAGCTCATAAAGGAAGGTGCTATGGGAAGGCATCAAAGGTGAGATGAAGTTTGCCTCAAAGGAATCAAGTGAGTATTAAAGAAGGATGGGCCCAGCATGTGGTCCAGTGGTTGAGCATTGACCCATGAAACAAGAAGTCACAGGTTTGATTCCTGGTTGGGGCACATGCCTGGGTTGCTGGCTCAATCCCCAGTAGGGGGCATGCAGGAGGTGGCCAATCAATTTCCTCTCTCATAAATGTTTCTATCTCTCTACCCCTCTCCCTTCCTCTCTCTTTAAAAATCAATAAAAAGCATATTAAAAAAAAGAAGGGTGGGTTTAGAGAGAAATGTGCAGAATTGAGGTCACATGGAAGGAAAGAGAAGTCCCCAAGGAATGAAACAGGGTATGTCCTGGGTAAGAGAAATATAGCTCCCACTGTCCACTCCACAGGCCAGGGAGATAGCTTGTGGGGATGGTGATAAAAATGAATACAGTGTACATCTTGGGAAAGGAACTTGTGGTAGCAGTATTAAAAATATGAAGAATTGGGGGGAATAAAACTGGAATTATGGATGGGAACAGTGGAGAGACTAAACATTATGCTGGCAATGCAAAGCCATTTACTTTTTTAATACATAACATAAAATTTACTTTCTAAGTTATTTCAAAGTGTACAGTTCAGTGGCACTTCAGTACATTCATGTTACTGTGCAACCATCACCACCATCCATCTGCAGACTCTTTCCTCTTCCAACACTGAGGCTCTGTTTCCATTAAGCATAACTTCCCCTATTTCTTTCCCCCCAGGCCCTGGTACCCAACATTCTACACTCTGTGCCAGTGAAGTTCTAGATGCCTCGTATAAGTGGAATCATACACTATCTGCCCTTTTGTGGCTGGCTTATCTCACTTCGCATGCAGTGTTCAAGGTTCCCCCAGGTCGCAGCATCTGTCAGAACTTCCTTCCCTTTTCAGGCTGAATAATATTCCATTGAATGCATATACCACACTTTCATTCATCAATGGATGTTTGGTTGGCCATTTAATGGTTTGAACAAGAGATTGTTATGTCTGATCAAGGCCAGAGGAAATCCATATGGGGATGCCGGGGGCGGGGGCCGGGGTAGGTGGGTAAGGACAGAAGTTTAGAATGGGGGGCCCTGCATGCTCTTTGCAGCCAGGTGAGGAGTCTGGTTCTGGCTAACTAGGAATGATAAATAGATTTAATGGTGGTGAGTGCATGATTGCTGCGTGGCACAGAGGGGATAAACTCTGTGATGGATTAGCTGTGTCTTCCCTGCTCAAGGAGGGAGGGAAGAGTGCCATGTGTTTACATTCCTGGACTAACCTGCTTGGCTGGCTTGCTTGGCTGGCTTCACAGCCCTGCTGGGTCAAGAGTCAGCTTCTCCAGCTCTTTACCGGAGCTGAGGGGCCTGGGCAGTGCCTGAAGGGGCATCAGCTTCAGATTATAGCTCTGATTTAAGAGGCTTGGACAATTTAGCCTCCGCCCTTGGCCATATCTCCAACCGAAGGGTCAATAATGTTTTATTTTGTTTCCTTTTTCCTCTGATGAGTCATCAGTGGTGAGGACGAGGCAGCCTGAAATTCTCGATCACAGGAACCTGTGGCAGTCCTTCCAGGAAATGGGCTTCTGCTCGCTTACCCACAGTCCTATAAAGTGAATTGTGGGACTGGATGCTTTGAAAAACAGGGAGCCTCCCATTTGTGCCTCTTACCCTATTTTGATTCACTCCCATCTTTCCACTGGGCTTCCCTTGCTTTTGCCTGCCCAGCACACCTTCCTTCTTCTGGTAGCAGTCCTTGGTTTTGCCCCAGGGGAGGCGCCACACCCTTCTTCCCCGTGGCCTCCGTGGGGCTTTCGGACAAGGTGCTCTGGCCCGCTTTAGCCCCCAGCACAGGGGTGGGCACATGACGAAGGCTGGCCAGTCAGACGCGGCCACATTCCTGGTCACAGTGAGTGATGCAGGGAGAGAACCATGACCTAAGCATGACCCTCAGAGCTTATACCTGCACGTAGCAAAAGTAGGACTCTTTCTTTTAGATCAGAGGTTGACAAGTGTTTTCTGGAAAGATCCAGGTAGTGAATATATTAGGCTTTGGGGTCCACACAGTCTGTGGAGTGAAAGTAGCCCTAGATAGTACATAAATAAATGGGTGTGGCTACGTTCCAATAAAACTTTATAAAAACAGGCAGGGGGGCCTGGCCAATGTGCTCAGTGGTTAGAGTGCTGGCCCACTCACTGAAGGGTTGTGAGTTTGATTCCCAGTCAAGGGCATGTACCTGGGTTGCAGGTTAGATCCCCAGCCCCTGTCAGGATGTGTGTGGGAGGCAACCAATTGATGTGTCTCTCTCACATCAATGTTTCACTCTCTTTCTCTCTCTACCTTCCTTCCTCCCTCCTTCCCCCCTCTCTAAAAATGAATGGGAAAAAAATATCCTCAAATGAGGATTAACAAAACAACAACAACAAACAAACAAAAAACAAGGCAGGGACAGATTTAGCCCAATGCTAACCCCTGTTTTAAGTGAAAATCCTTGGACTGTAGGTATATAGGACCCACCCTGTGGAGAGAGCCAACTCAGTGGAAAGCAGAACTAAAAGGCTGAGAGAAGGAGTTCTGACAGCAGCCAGTGACCCCTGGATTTAGCCATGCCTGAAGGCAGCCCTCTCTTCCTCTCACTCCTTGGAAGGCCAGTTATGTAATCAAATACCACCCTTTATTACTTAAGGGAATTTGATGCAAGTTTTTGTCATCAAAGAGTCCTGACTCACATGGATCCGCTTCAGCAATCTGCACTCAGAGCCCCAAACTGTAAAATGCCTGAGCAGGAAAGATTCATCAATGACCTGGGAAGTAGGAGGAGGGAAAGGGCTTTTAACAGTCTTAGTCTGCAGGCCTCAATTGAACTTTACCACTGGCCACAATCGGAGAGGCTGATCCCATTCATTCACAGCCCACCCAAGCCCCTACACACTCTTTCAACCATCTATTGAGCAACTAATATTTGCCATACTCCATGCCTGGATCTAGAAGGAAGAG
The DNA here is from genome assembly GCF_963455305.1 of Plecotus auritus. Lineage (NCBI taxonomy): Eukaryota > Metazoa > Chordata > Mammalia > Chiroptera > Vespertilionidae > Plecotus > Plecotus auritus. Next base: position 76,828,236 of record NC_137774.1, on the reverse strand, counting down.
AAGAGCAGACATTTTTTTTTTTTGCATTATATAATATACGTGCCTGTACTATGTACATACGACATTTTATGCCATCTTGGAAATAGGATTATTATCCCTATTTTGCACTTAAGGAATCAGCAGAAAAACCCAGAAGGGCTAAGTGATTTGCCCAAAGTAACCAAGACAGTAAGTGAAAAAGGATGTAATCCCAGCCCTGGGAGGCTCCAAAATCCAATTTTTCTCCCCCAAACCATTGCTATCTCTTCTGACAAGAGGCCAAGAGTGGGGGCTCTGATGCCTGTTATAGAGGCAGCGTGTTTGGAATAAGCTGCATGCTACACGGAGGAGGGATGGAACGAAGAGCAGCTGGTGGCACCTGTCATCTGTGTGCCAGGAGCACTAGAAGCCATTTGGCCTGCTAGCTGTAAATACAGACTCCAGCTCCTCTCTCAAGGAAATTGGTGGTGTTGTGTTAGAAACCTTCTCTCTGCAAAATGCTAACAATGCGGCGGTGCTTACATTTTACAGGTGCAAGGTTATGACTAGATACATAAAACGGGAGGAAAAATACCTGTAGCTGACAAGACCGGGGTGCACAGTTATTATTTTCCCTTTTCTTCCAGCCTCTCTCCCAAGAGTGGAGGAGTGTCCTCAAGGAGAAAGTTAACAAAACTGCTGACTGCAGGCTGTGCATAGCACTCATTGGGGCGCTGGGAAGCTGGCGTTCTCCGCTTTTCTGAAGAATCAAAGGCCGTCCCTGGGAACGCTGCAGCCTGGTTAAAAATAGTGGCGTCCTACCGAATGCCCCGGCATTTGGGGTGTGGAAGGGCAGGCTCTGCTTCCCTTGTGTCTGGAGCTGACTGGGCTGCTGGGCATTGTGTGGGCAGAGCCATGGACTTGGACTGAGCTCAGGGCCTGGGCAGGTGGGGAGAGAAGAAAAAGAAGGGAGAAAAGTCACTCTCTTTTCCTCTTGTTCTCCTCAGCATACTATGGAAGAATGAGAGGAGGATCAAAGGTGGAGGGAGACTGACAGAGTTAGAGAGAATTGAAGGGAGGAATCACAAAAAGGGAAAGATGAGAAAGAGCCGATCAGAGTCCCGAGGACAAGTTGAAGAGGCACAGAGATGCCAAAAGAGGGAACCACACACTCGCATACACAGGTGCAGCTACACACAGAGATGTACACGCAGATGTACAGGGAGAAATGTGTGTGTGCACGCATGCCCACATGCACTTGAGGGGGAGGGAGGGAGGGAGGGAGAGAGAGAGAGAGAGAGAGAGAGAGAGAGAGAGAGAGAGAGAGAGGAGTGCAAAGAGCAATGTATGATATAGAAACAACAGAAGGGAGGAGCCTTTCTTGGTAACTTTAATTCTGACATTTAACCTGAGAAACAAAGGAAATCGAACTCCATTTTTGATTCTTTTAAAATGTACTGTGTGCCCAAAACTTGAGCTGAATGAGAGGACATTGGAGCACTCACTGAGGGCTGGCCCACAGCTGAAGATGCTCTTCCAAGTGAGATGACATCCGCGCTGGCATCCTGCCCATGTTCCAAAAGTGTGAGCCCGTTGTCCTGGCCAGCTGATGCCTCGCAACCATGGCCCCAGAGGCCCAAGTGTCCTGAAAGGCAGACACCCTGTGACATAACATGAGTCTGCACAACCCACTCACTACCCTCTGGCAGTTTGGGTTGTCCAGCAGCGCCCTCTAGTCAGGGGCCCATCGACAACCTGCGGTCACACCCTGGCATGACAGCACCTCATGGTGGCGGCCCCTGATGTGACCCTCATGTTTCTTTGAACCAAAATCCTGGTGGACAAACCTTGGCCTGTGTGGACACCGTGACCACATGGGGGCCTGAGAGGCCACCGACAATGTGAGTGTATATCGTTACTTTGGCAGAAGAGGGTAAGGTGTTTGTAAGGGCACAAAAAGCTTTTGTACTCTTTTCCTGCTAAGGGCATACTGTCTTGGGGCTTCTTTCATATTTGTTCATAGAAATGGACATCATCTCTGTGAAGTGTTGGCCACCATCGTTGTCCCAGCCTTGAGTTAGACAGGATCCTGAAGATGAACAATTACGGAGCTTCCCCATTTCCGTTGGCTAATGTAACAGCCCTACAGCAGACATCCACGTACCCGCCTCTGCGTCCACATGTGAGGATTTCTCCAGATCGTGACAAACTTACTGTGCTCAAGGGCAGGGAAAACACTGCCATGTGAATTTCTGAGTCTTTTGCTCGGGTTTTCTTTCTGTGTCTGAAAGCAGCAGGGCAATGACATTAAATGTGTTAAAGATTTTGCTAAAATAAGGGGCAGGCATCTGCCACAGATGTCCATGGCCTATTCCCTGGAAGCTGTGAACATATCCTATATAATAAAAGGCTAATATGCAAATTGACCAAACAACGGAATGACAGGTCGCTATGATGCACACTGACCACCAGGGGGCAGACGCTCAATGTAGGAGCTGCCCTGGTGGTCAGTGTGCTCCCACAGGGTGAGTGCTGCTCAGCCAGAAGCCGGGCTCATGGCTGGTGAGCGCAGCGATGGTGGGTGGTGGTGGGAGCCGCTCCTGCCTCCATGGCAGTTGGACATCCCCTGAGGGTGTCCTGGACTGTGAGAGGGCACAGGCCGGGCTGAGGGGGGACACCCCCCTCTCCCAGTGCATGAATTTCATGCACTGGGCCTCTAGTTAAATTATGAGGCAAAGAGGAATTAAGGTTGCTAACCCGCTGACCTTGAGATGGGGAGATCATGGATTTTCCAGGTGCGTCTACTGTGATCACAGGGGCCATTTTAAGTGGAACAGAAAGACAGAAGACAGAGTCAGAGAGATGATGGTGTGAGAAAAACTTGGTGCAATATTGCTGACTTTGAAGATAGAGGAAGGGGCCACAAGCCAAGGAATGCTGGTGACTTCTAGAAGCCAGAAAAGCCAAAGAAAGGGATCCTTTCCTAGAGCCATCAGAAAGGAATGCAATCCTGTTGACATCCAGATTTTAGCCCAGTGAGGCCAATTTTAGACTCCAGAGCTGTAAAATAATAAATCTGTGTTGCTTTAAGCCTCTAAGTTGGAGGTAATGTGGAGCAGCAGCAACAGGAAATGAATACAACCTTATCCCAAACACCTCTCTCACGGCCCAGAGCAAAGAGGAGTCTATCTCTGGGAGGAGTTTTATGCAACTGTTGGGTAGGAGGCTGGAGGAGGGTGAGGCTCAGGGGAGGTAGAGACCATGTGGATATTTGCTGCCCAGAGACTCCCATTTTGACACCAGCCTGCAGTCATGCTAGGGTCTCATGGTAATTGCTATCAAAGCCGCCTCCTCCCACCCCAGTGAAGCTACGCAGACACACACAATAGGCAGATGTTTTCATAGTGTGATTGAGAGACAAGGTTTGATGAGGAGAGGAGTTCCCCTCAGACCAAGCCCACTGCGATGCGGATCAGGGAGTGTCGGGCTGCTCAGTGAAGGTAACATCCTTGCGTACAAGGTCATTTTCAAGAGAAATCCCGAATGTCAGTTTCAGGCCCTCAGTCGGGGAATGAGCAATCATGGTGTCTGTTTTGTTGTTGTTGTTGTTTGTTTGTTTGTTTGTTTTGCAGAAGCACTATGTTATCTCACTTTGCCCTTCTCTCTCCTGTCTTCCTGCTTTCCCCTCTGTCCCGCACATCCAGACTCTCCCTCTCTCACTCTCAGAATTAAAAGGAACTAGCTGATGCCTGGGCAGCCCTGACATGCTCTGGAGGCATCAAACACTCTGTTCGGTCTGGGGCTGCTTCTGCCAGGGGCGATCAGCCCGCAAGTTCGGAATGGTTGTATAACAGGCAGTTTTGGTCCTCACTGTCTGTGGGCTGGGGCGCCGCCGTTGAGACTAGCATCAGGCAGCCTGTATCATCTTTGGATTCAGTAGAAAAGGAGAACAAAAAGGTATTTCCATTTGTAGAAATAAAAAGACATCAGCCGAGGGCCATGAACTGATGAAGCATCTGAGCAGATCCAACAGGAAGATTCTATCTTGAGGTAAGAGTGTTAGTTCCGGAGTAGGTTCGAATCCTAGCTCCACCACGGTGAAACTCTTTTTTTTTTTTTTTTTTTTTTAATAAATCTTTATTCAAATTATTACAATTGTTTCTCCTTTTTCCCCCCATAACTCCCCTCCACCCAGTTCCCACCCCACCTTCTGCCCTTACCTCCCCACCACTGTCCTCATCCATAGGTGTATGATTTTTGTCCAGTCTCTTCCTGAACCCCCCATACCCTTTTCCCCTGAGAATTATCAGTCCACTCCCTTTCTATGCCCCTGATTCTATTATATTCACCAGATTATTCTGTTCCTCAGGTTTTTAATTCACTTGATTTTTAGGTTCACTTGTTGATAGATATGTATTTGTTGTTCATAATTTTTATCTTTACTTTTTTCTTCTTCCTCTTCTTTAAGAATACCTTTCAGCATTTCATATAATACTGGTTTGGTGGTGATGAACTCCTTTAGCTTTTTCTTATCTGTGAAGCTCTTTATCTGCCCTTCAATTCTGAATGATAGCTTTGCTGGGTAGAGTAATCTTGGTTGTAGGTTCTTACTATTCATCACATTGAAAATTTCTTGCCACTCCCGTCTGGCCTGCATAGTTTCTGTTGAGAAATCAGCTGACAGTCTTATGGGTGCTCCCTTGTAGGTAATTAACTGTTTTTCTCTTGCTGCTTTTAATATTCTCTCTTTGTCTTTTGCTCTTGGCATTTTAATTATGATGTGTCTTGGTGTGGTCCTCTTTGGGTTCCTTTTGTTTGGGGTTCTGTGCGCTTCCTGGACTTGTAAGTATTTCTTTCACCAGGTGGGGAAGTTTTCTGTCATTATTTCTTCAAATAGGTTTTCAGTATCTTGCTTTCTCTCTTCTTCTGGCACCCCCATAATTCTGATGTTGGTACGCTTGAAGTTGTCCCAGAGTCTTCTTACACTATCTTCAACTTTTTGGATTTTTTTTTTTTCTTTTTGCTTTTTCGGTTGAGTGTTTTTTGCTTCTTTGTATTTCAATTCTTTGACTTGATTCTTGTGTTCCTCTAGTCTGTTTTTGGGTCTCTGTATAATATTTTTTATTTCAGTCAGTGTATGTTTAATTTCTAGTTGGTCCTTTTTCATATCTTCAAGGGTCTTGTTATATTTATTGGCCTTTTCTAGGATATTCTTGAAAAGCCTTATAATCATGGTTTTGAATTCTATAGCCAGTCGTTTGTTTTCCTCCATTTCTTTCGTTTATGATCTGTTTCTTTGACGCCGCATTTTCACTGATTCCCTGAGTTGGTAGGGTAGATTTGTGTGCTAGGTTTCCTATATGGCCCAGTGGGTCTGCCTCCCCAGTTAACCTGAGGTGGACACTCTTGGTGCACCCCTTTGTGGACTGTGTGTACAGCCTTGTTGTAGTTAAGTCTTGATTGTTGTTGGTATCACTGGGAGGAATTGACCTCCAGGCCAGTTGGCTGTAAGGATCAGCTGTGTCTACGCTGGGAGAAGTTCAGTGCTGGAGACAGCCTTATAGGATTAGACTTGCCAAATTGCAATAGCCTCTGTGCTCAGCTTGGATGGGGTGGAGTCTCAGGGCGGAGCAGACAGTCTTGGCTTCCCGTCAGCCTTGCCCTTGCGCGTACGTGTGCGCCTTCAGACCACTGCCTTCCCAGGCTCCCGAGTCTCTGCCCGAGAGTCCAGATTCCCTCCACAAGAGCGTGGGTCCCCAGGGGCTCGCCTGGAACTGGGGTTCAGTGCAGTCAGAACTGGGGCTCAGTGCAGTCAGGAGCTTCTGACTCCCTTCCACTAGGGAAAGCCTGTGGCAACCTCCGCAGCCTTTGTGCGCACTGGCACGCGCGCGCCTTCAGACTTCTGCCTTCCCCGGCTCCCGAGTCACCGCCCGAGAGTCCAGATTCCTCCCGTAAGGGCGTGGGTCCCCAGGGGCTCGCCTGGAACTGGGGTTCAGTGCAGTCAGAACTGGGGTTCAGTGCAGTCGGGGGCTTCCTTCCCGCTTCCACCAGAGAAAGTCAGCCAGGCTCTCAGCCGCCCTTCCTCTCTGCGTGCACAAAGACCCTTTGCCGTACCTCCAATTCTCTGTGAGCTTTTCTCTTTCCTTCTAGTTGTAGAATTTTCACTCAGCCAGCTTTCCTGTGGTTCTGGATGGTGTCCGTTCTGTCTTTTAGTTGTAGTTTTGAAATTGTTGTGTGAGGCAGCAGTTTAGGTGCTTACCTATGCCGCCATCTTGGTTTCTCCATGGCGAAACTCTTAAACTGTAAGATTTGTTTGCCCCATCTGTGAAGTTTAATACTTAGTTCCTACCCCATTGTTTGTAGCTAAGCATTGATAAAAGGGAACCATACATGTTCCACAGTTTTCGTTTTTGAAACTCTAGGTTTGTGATCTTGAGTGAGTCACTTTATTATCTTTGTGCCTCAGTTTCCTTAAATGTAAAATGGGAGTACCATTGATACCTACTCATAAAGTTGTGTGGATTTAACACAAATGGAGCACTGAGATTAGTGCCTGGCATAGATTATGTATCCAATATTTGCTAGATATGGCAATGAGATTGTTGTCATATTTATTGTTTGCAAATGACAGAGAACCATCTTGATTGAACTCTTCTAGGGCAAAAGGTGGTGGTGCGTTATGGGCCCGAGTAATCAAATTATGGACAAGATGAGAATACAGCCAGGGCGAGAGGATCTCTTTCTCTCTCCAGATCTCAGGTTTCTCCTTTATGCTTGCTAAGTTTTATAATAATAATAATAATAACTATTATTATTATTATCTTTCTGTGGATGGCTTTCACTTGCCTTCATGGCCACCAATAGGTAAGAGTTATATTTTTCTGGCTTCTCTACCAGAAAAGCTAGAAGTCTAGCTCCAGCCCCAGGTAGAAATATTCTGGGGGAAGAAATGTGATTGGTTTGGCCTTCATCATGTTCCCACCCCCTTAGATCAATCACTGTCACCAAGGTGTTGAGGTCCTGTGATTGGCTCAGCTTTAATCACATGACTATTTGACATCCTGTGATTGACTCATCTTGACTCAGATCACTGTTCTTGGTGGCTTGTATGTGTGGTTGGAATAAAAGGAGTACTATTTCCCCAAAGAAAGGAGGCGCTTTGCAGACAGGAGCAGATTTGTGTGTGTGTGTGAGTGTGTGTGTGTGTGTGTGTGTGTGTGTGTGTGTGTGTGAGAGAGAGAGAGAGAGAGAGAGAGAGAGAGAGAGAGAGAGAGAGAGAGAGAGAAAGAGAGACCAGCATATTTCCTGGTCCAGAAATAGGTGCTCAGGGAATCATCCTCCATTCACTAACCCTCACCTCAAGTATCCTTAGCTATAAGATGGATCTCATAATGCTAACAGTAAGGATAGAGTAACACATCTTAGAACCCAACAGTGCAGGTGCATAGTAGGTGTTTTATAAATTCCATTGCCCTTCCCCTTTCCATAGCCAGAGATGCAGGGAGGCTGCCACACAAGTAAGTAATAGGAAAATTCCTGAGCAAACCTACTGGAGACCTGCTGCTCCAGGACCCCGGGAACTCTAAAGCAAATGTAACTCGAGAAACACAGCTCTTACCACTTAGTAATTAGGCCCTGATTGTTGTTTATCTGTGCGCTGTACTGTAACTCCCTCAGCCTGAGGCTGGTGCTAGAGCTGGGAAAATACAATTTCCTCCGAACTAATTTAGTTTTAAGAGGAAAATGAAAGTTTAAAGTAGTTTAATGTTTCGGCTAAACCATAATGGCTGGGGAAGATTGGACAATGTGAACCAATAAAGCCCCCTAATTCTGATAATAACTCAAGGCTTAACTCTTCCCCACATCAAAACCCATCCCTGTGCTGACATTCCACACAGGCCAACACGGATCCAGCAGATGGTTGAATGATGGTTTTTTATTTATTTTAATTTAATTTTTAAAGAAACAGCATCACTTTTGACATCTGCAGAGCTCTAAGGACACAGTCATTAAGATCATTTGTGTAACCCTGAGATATCCCCAAAATATATGTATTTCCATTCTATTCACATGTTTCCCTTAGAACTGGGATTTCCAGGGTAAGAGTCCTATCCTTGAGTTTTACATGCAGAGTAGTTATTGAAAAGGCCCAAATTACAATATTTAAAAGTAGTTGTTGAAAAGGCCATTGTGAGAATTAAATAAGATAGTGATGTAAAGTACTTGGCCAATGAGACAAACAGACAGGTATACACACACACACACACACACACACACACACACACACACACAAAGAGAGGGGGAGAGAGAGAGAGAGAGAGAGAGAGAGAGAGAGAGAGAGAGAGAGAGAGAGAGAAAACCACATTTACTCATTTGCCACATTCCTTGAATTGAATACCTATTCTGTGGCTGGCATTATTATGGGAATCTAAGGATTCATAAAGCCATAAAACATTGGCGGATAGGTCTTAGCACCCAGATACCCTTTGTAGTTTTGCCTCCTTCCACTTGACTTGATTATTCTGTTTTAGTCAATTAACTTTTTATTTTTAACCAAAATTCAGAAAATATTTTTCTTTTTTATGTGTGTTATCCTTTCTAGCCTAGATGTATTTTCATGTCCTTTCATCTGTGAAGTTCCTATTCATTTGCCAAGATCAGGCTCAAATGTCATTTGTTCTACAAAATCTTCTCTGATTGCCCAGACGTAGTTCCCTGCTCCCTGCTCTGTCCTGTCATAGCACTGTGTCCATATCTCTGTGATAAACCATAATTTAGATTTATAATATGTCTCCTTACAGATTTTACCACAGCATGAGCTGGATATGTTCTAATCTTTCTGTTGTCTCAGTGCTTGGTACATGTCTGCTCAACGAATGTTTTGAGTACTGATGGGAAACACATGACATGCCTGCCATAACTCTTCAGTCCCTGCTCATGACAGACATCACTAATCAATAGGCTCTGGCTCAGGATTTGTCTCAATCTAGGGCTCCAGCAGACAATCTCAATTAATTACAGTTAACATGTGAATGGAAACTTACTGGCCATACCTGAATAAGAGGATCTTTCTAATTAGTGTTTTCAAAAGACTGTTCTCCAGACCACTTGCATTAGGGACTTGAATCTGGAAATGGTGCCCAGTGACCTGTTTTTGAAAAGAAGAGGTGAAGTCGATTTGGGGGCATGCTAAATACTGAGACAGTGTCATGGCCTTGAGCTACTTAAATGAAGTAAAGCTGCATAATTTAGTGTTTCAGGCACTCCTTTGAAAAATATTACAAAAAAGGGAGAAAGAAAAGGATGGCTCAAGCAGCATCCCTTCTCCTCCCGACTCCTCGGCCTGACAGAGGTAATACTGCAGACTGCTGATTTTAACTGATCTCACACCCCAAAAACTGTTCTGAGAATTCCTTCATTCCTCCCTTTTTATTTTTAGTCATATCAAATTGCAGCAATCTTTCTACAGTGACAATTTAAAGTCTCAGAGTTTCTCACTTCCCTCTTTGTTTACCCATAGTCACCGAGGATGTTTATTATAACTGAGCCAATAGAAGAGTTGGCTTTGGATGGCAGCCAAACAGAAGAAATTCTGTGGTGAATATATACCTGTTTTCAAAGTTGGAAGCTGCTTCCCTAAAAGGGTAAATGCATAAAGGATTCCACCCACTTCCCTTTCTTTCCTTCAGTGGAGTCTGGGCTGCTTTGTCCAGAGTCAGAACCTTAGTCCCCAATTCCTCCCACTGGACGTGTCCTTTCCTCACCCACCCCAGGCACACAATAGCCTTGGTTCCTACCCTCCCTCTGCTTCTCCTTCCACTCTCATCCCAACTTCTAATGAACTTTGTCCAGTTATCCTGAGCAGGAGATGGTAGGGGTATTCCAGATGGGATTTGGGAAAAGGGTTGAGAATGAATGATGGGTGGGCAAGAGTCTTAGGTAGGCAGTGGCATGAGTGATTCAAGAAAAGAAGGGGAAAATGAATTTTTTTCCCATTGCTCAGTTTGTCTTTTCTCACAACTGGCCAGCAGGTCTAGCTGACAAGCAAGAAGAGAACTAATGATGTTTGTGAAGCAGTGATTGTATCATTTGAAGCCTGTAAATACCTCATTTCACTATTTCATTTACCCCTTCTAACCACTTCCCCTTGACATCAGTTACTATCTCTATTTTATTTTTATAGTTGAGGAAACTGGGGATCAGAGGATTTCATTCCTTATTCTCTGTTTTCACTTCTTCAACAAAAGCATTGATTGGGTGTTGCAAGGGACCTAGTCTCCATGCTGGTCGCTGGGAACAGAACAATGAACTAAAAAGACACTTTGTGTGGCTTCATGTCACAATCCAGTGGTGGGAAAGATATTAATGAAATAATCACACGATGCATGTAAAATGGCAGCTGTGAGGAGCCCCACAAAGGAAAGGACACACTGGCCACGGGAAGGGAAATCTGTCATGTCTGAGGAACTTGGAAATACTATGTCTGGGTCAGGTAGGAGGTAAGCAGAGACAGGCAAGGGAGGAACTTGACAGTGACGGGGAACTCTGCAGGTCCTATGGCAGGAGGAAACTTGGTAGGTAAAAGAAACACCCAAAAGAACTTGAAGGATGCCAATCAGCTAGGGAATGGTGAGTGAGGAGGGGCCTACATAGAGGTAACATCAGAGATATTTGTAGGACTCAAGCCATGCAAAGCCTTGTAGATCCTTGTTCTAATCAACTTGACAATGTAAAAATGTTCTCTAGGCAAAAATATCATGGCCTAAAGCTTAAGTGTGGGGCAGAAAGCTGTCTCATTGGTCATTCCAAGTAGAGCCCCAAGCCCCCAAATCTAGCCCTTAGAAGGATGGGCCCAGTCAGGGGACAATGTTGCAAATTCATAGAACTGGTGGCTGGAGCTATTAGCCAGTCTCCCTCATGGTGACACAACACAGATATACTTTCTGGGCTGCCCTTGAAGGCTAGCTCCCCTCCAATCCTTCCCCCAACCCCTTTCCATTACAACTTTGCTTGGAGGGAGGGGTTGGTAGCAGGAAGCATCAGATTTTTGGAAATCTTCCTAAGCCATGGTAAGATTTTGGTTATTATTCTAAGAGTATTGGGACATTATAGAGAAGTTTTAACATGAAAACACACACACACACACACACACACACACACACACACACACACACACACACAATGAGTTTTGGAAAGATTATTCTGGCTGCTGAAGAAAGGATCGAAGAGAGAACAGAAGTCCAAACAGGGTGACCAGTGAGGAGAATGATACAGTTACCCAGGTGAGAGGTGGTGGAGATGTGGTGGTGCAGAGGTGAAGAATAGTGTGTGGATTTTAAACATTTTAGGAGCTAAAGTTGTAAAGAATCCATGATGAATTGGATTTGGGGGGGCAAGGGAAGAGAGAGAGGTACCAAGGGAAACTTCCCTCAAAATCTCAATTGTATGTGCTCTTGGCCTCAGAAGAAAATCAAGGATAGAGCTTTGTAGAAAAGGAAGAGAAGCCTTTTGATAAAGGAGAGAGTAAAAAAGGAATCACTGGAGACATTGGGAGGTAAGAAAAATGTAGGGTCATGGAAATCAGAGGAGAGAGTGTTATGGAGAAGGAAGTGACTGATATTATAAAAGGCCACATGGGGTCAAATACAGGAAGTGTTCATCATCTCTGGCAACCAGAAGATCCCTGATAACCTCAGACTGGGCTTATTTCTACTCCTGTATAAATTGAGAAAAGGTCCAAATTACCCAATAGACATTTTTTTTAAAAAATTATAGATGTTTTGAACTATTCAAGGCCTGTATAATGGTGTTTTCCCTCTCAGAATGATTAGTTTTAAGAGGGCCCAATTAATAAAAATATCTCCACTAGTCACAGACACTCTAAATCTTGTCTCTTTTATCAAAATCAGTGCTTTTCAACTCTAACTACCCATGTAACTTACTGGAGGGTCTCTAAGAAAGTACCAAAGCCAGGGCCCCATCCCCCTCCTAATTGAGTCAGAGTCTCTGGTCATAGAGCACTGACAGGTACAGTTATATTTATTTTGGAAGTATGTATTAGTTTAGTTTAGGTTTTTTTTGTTTTGTTTTGTGTTTTTTTTTTTTTGCTGTGTAACAAGTGACCACAAAGTTAACATTCATTATTATCTCATACTTTCTGTAGGTCAGAAGTCCAGGCATGGCTGAGCTGGGTTCTCTGCTCAAAGTCTCAAAAGGTGTCTGCTGAGCTGTGTTCCTTTCTGAATCTTGGACTCCTCTTTTGAGTTCATTCAGGTTTGTTGACAGAACTCAGCTCCTTTTGGCTGTAGGACTGAGGCCTTCAGCTCCTAGGGGCTGTCCCACTCTATAGGCAGTTTCCAATGTGGTTGTTTGCTTCTTTAAGGCCCACAGGAGAGTGCTGCTGTTTCTTGCCTTCTACTCTAAACCATCATTTATTTATTTATTTGTTTGTTTGTTTATTTATTATTTTTAAAATACATTTTTATTGATTTCAGAGAGGAAGGGGGAGAGAGAGAGAGAGAGAGAGAGAGAGAGAGAGAGAGAGAGAGAGAGAGAGAGAGGTTGAAACATCAATGATGAGAGAAAATTATTGATTGTCTACCTCCTGGCTTGCCGCACACTGGGGATTGAGCCCGAAGCACAGGCATATGCCCTGACCGAGAATCAAACAGTGACCTCCTGGTTCATAGGTCAACACTCAACCACTGAGCCACGCCGGCCAGGCTATGATTATTATTTTTTTAATCCTCACTTGAAGATATCTTTTTATTCATTTTAGAGAGAGACGAAGGGAGAGAGAGAAATATCCATGTGAGAAAGAAACATCCATTGGTTGCCTCCTGTATGCGCTCAACCAGGGATCAAACCCACAACCTAGGTATGTGCCCTGAACTGGAATCAAACCTGCAAACTTTTGGTTTATGGGATGACACTCCAATCAACTGAGCCAACAGGCCAGGGCTAAACCATCTTTTAAAGGCTTCACCTGATTGGGCCAACCCTACTGAGGATCATCTCTCTTTTTATTAACTCCAAGTTACTGATTAGGGACCTTAATTATATTTGCAAAATCCCTGCTCCTTTGCTATAGAATGTAACTTAATCATCGGAATGACATTTGCAATGGACTGAATGTTTGTGTCCCTGGTTCCCAATTCATATGTTGAAACCCTAATCCCAATGTGATGGCATGTGGAGGTGGAGCATTTGGGAAGTAATTAGGTTGGGAGAGTGGAGCCCTGATGAATGGGATTAATGCTTTCATGAGAAAAGGCCAGAGAGCTAGCTAGCTGTCTCTCTGTCATGTGGGTATACAAGGAGAGGTCAGCTGCCTGCAAACCAGGAAGTGGGCTCTCACCAGACACAAGACCTGCCAGTACCTTGAACCTGGACTTCCCAGCCTCTAGAATAAATGTTTGTTGTTTCAGCCCTGCAGTCTATGATCATTTGTTATAACAGCTTGAACTAAGATAACACCCTATCATATTTATAGGCACCACTTACATTTAAGATGAGGGGATCATATGGGGATCTACATTAGGGGACTGGAATCTTGGGGGCTATCTTAGAATTATGCTTACCACAAATTAGACAAATTAGTACAGTGGCTCTCCACCATGGGTGATTTTTCTCCCAGGGGACATTTGACAATGGTTGTCACAAATGAGGGGCGTGGTGCTACTGGCATCTAGTGGGTAGAGACCAGGGACATTGCTGAACATCTCACAACGCACAGGCATCTCCCCAAGACAAAGAGCTATGTGAGAAACATTGAACTAGAAGGAGGAGAAATGTTGGGAGGAGGGCTCAGTATTAGAGGGTGGTGAGCTGTGTGTATTCCATTTCTTACCTGGCTCCATAAATTGCCTTTCACTAATGGCAGAAACTGATCAGAAGCTTAGGGAAAATTTCTTTAGAGTATTAGCAGATTCTGTGCAGAGTTGGGTTTGGGTTTGGCCCTAGAATGGGAGAAATGGGATTCTCTGCCTTTTAATGGAATGGAAGAGCACCCTACCTTCTTCCCTGAACCCAGCATGATTGTAAGCTGTGGGGTCTGCTGGAGAGGGATTCTTGGCATGGACTTTGGGTAGTGTAGTTGTGGACCAGTGTGGTCTGTGGAAGGAGAGGGGAAAGGACTGGGCATGTTTGGTTTGGTAACTGCAGCTGATAGGTTTGATTGTGGGCTTAGGTGGCATTACAAGAAATTTGTAACTGGAGATCATTTAAAGTGGGGTTAGTTTCCAACAAGCAGGGGCCACAGGTACTATAATTTGATTATTAAAAGGAAATGTGTTAGTCTTTAGGGGACTGCAAATCAAAACCACAATGAAACACCACTTCACAAACACCAGGATAACTATAATAATAATAAAAAAAAAACACCACTTCACAAACACCAGGATAACTATAGTAATAATAAAAAAAGACAGACAATAACAAGTGTTGACAAGATGTCGAAAAATTGGAACGTTCATATGTTGCTGGTGGGAATGTGAAGTGGTGCAGCTGCTTTGGAAAACTGTCTGGCAGTTCTTCAAGAGGTAAAACACAGAGCTCCCACATAACCCAGCAACTTGACTCCTATGCACAGGGTGGCCCCCGAATATATACACACTTTAACAGCTGATAGCTCAATTTTGAAAATGAAATGTACTAGTATTTTAATAAATGCTGCCTTTACAATTATTCAAAGTGTGTGTATACATTTTCTTGGGACACCCTATATATAGCTAAGAGAATTAGAAATATAGATTCACATAAAAACGTGTACACAAATATTCAGAACAGTCTTATTCATAATAGCCAGAAGGTAGAAACAATCCAAATGTCCATTCAGTAATGAATGGATAAGCAAAACGTGGTCTGTACATATAATGGGATAGTATTAAGCCATGAAAAAGGAATGAAGTCCACATGCCACAACATAGGGGAAGCTTGAATACATTTACTAAGTGAAAGAAGACAGACACAAAAGGCGACATGTTTTATGATTCCATGTATAATAGTCAAGTCTATGGAAATATAAAACATATTAGTGACTACCAAAGGTTGGAAGAAGGGAAGACTTTCTCAGTCTTTGCTGCAGATTTATCATCAGATTCAACTTCAGTAATGAGTGAAAGTCTGGTCCTCTCTCCATATAGGTCTGGCTCAGCTCCAAGGTTAGCTCAGAATGGCTATTCCCTGAAACCATCTTTGTGGATGGGAGAATGGGGTGTGTTGAATAGCTAAGTTACATAGCTCACCCATTCCTGGTGCTGAGGGAATTCAGAGGACATAACTTAGAAATAGAAAAGGGGGTGATTTTCAGAAGGAAACTGGGGTGGTCTTGCCAAAGGAATGGAGATGGATATTGAATGACAAAAATGAACAAGTGTCCACTGTGGTTCATTTTGGTATACCCAATACTTAGAACCGGATGGGAGTTAGGTGCACATCTTCTGAATTAAATTGAACCCTTAAAATACCAGCTTCTAAACCACAGTTTGTAGGAAAGAATGAAATGCTTTGCAAGTTGGGATGAATGGGGAAGACATAAGATATTAAACCCTCAGAGTATTAGAGATTTATATTTTAAAAAGCCCGTGTTCTGATAGTTATTTTTGATATTTCTTCTAAACCAGTGAAGGAGTTCCAGATACTCTAAAGTCCAAATCAGTGGGCACCAATCTTTTCATTTTGTAACGTAGCTACTCTTTCATTTATTTATTTTTATTTATCGTTAGTATTTTTAATCCTCATCCGAGGATATGTTTAGAGAGAGGAAGAGAGAGAGAGAGAGAAACATCAATGTGAGAGAGAAACATTGATCTGTTGCCTCCCATACGTGCCCACAATGGGGATTGAACCTGAAACAAAGGTATGTGGCCTGACGAGGAATCGAACCTGCAACCTTTTTGGTGTACGGATGATGCTCCAATCAACTGAGCCATCCAGCCAGGGCATAGCTACTTTTAAAAAATTCAATGAAAGCTACAGACTGGTTTTCTTTAAAAGAAAATTTTACATTATACAATAATTTACCTGAAATTTTGGGAGCTTCTGAACCCCTAAGAGTCTCAAGTTATGCGGCTTTGCTGTGAATAATTATTGGCACTGAATTTTGTATATTTCATGATTCTCCATTGTTTTCCAAATCTTTCGTCTTGGAACTACCCTGACTCAGGACTAGAGGGCATTGTCTACCCAGAAACCACATCGAAACAGTGTGAAAGCTCCTTAGATTTTCATGCAAAGAGGCTTGTTCACTGCTCCTTAACAAGTAAGTCCTTCCTTGTTCCCAGGAGGGGATGAAGCCAGCCCCCTGTGAAGAAAGGATGGGGAGGAGGAAGAGGAGCAGCCTCATTGTTTCCCTCATTTGTATGTTGATGAAATGTGGACAGTCTCCGCAGAGCTCAAGTGCCTGGTTTTGATTTCCCAGACAAAATGGATGCTGGGGTGTTGGGATGTGCCTCTGAGGTTCAGAGTTTTAGCCTCACCTCTGGCTCCCTGGGGGATCTCAGGAAGGCCCCTTCCCTCCCCTGCACCTCCACGCTCTTATTTGCAAAGCAAGGGGATTGGATTAGCTGCTCCCAGACAATTACAGTATGTGATGTGTCTCGGGTTCAAATGTTTCAGAAGTGATGGAGAGACATGAGGGGAAAGCAAGAAGCCAAGGAAGAGTGTGGGTAGACTCAGAAATGAGCAGATGAGGCAATCTGGTGAGCATTTGGGTAAAACAATCCAGAGACTGAATTGGGAGAGTTGAAGTCCTCTCCACAGTGTGAAATGATTGCGTATGGATGCAGTCTGCTTATCTGAAAGGATAGTACTGCAACAGGCAGCCTCTGAGATGCCCCATGTCTCTCCCTCAGTGTTTAATCCTCTCCCCTTGAGCGGGCTCTACCCAATGACTTCCTTCTAACCAGTTGAATAAAGAAAAAGTACTGGAATGTCACTTTGAAGATTAGATTATAACAAGAAGGGAAATTCCATCTTGGGTCCTCTCCTTCCCTCTAGTTTTCTGCTCTGATGAAGCCAGCTGCCTTGTTGAGAGCTGCCCCATGGAGAGACCCTGATGGCAGGGAACTAAGGAAGGCCTCTGGCCAACAGTCAGTGAGAAATTGAGGCCCTCAGGCCAACAGCTCACATGAAACTCAGTCCTGCCAGCAACCACAGAAGTGAGCTTGGAAGTGGCTCCTCCTTCAGTTGAGCCTTCAAATCAGACTGCAGCCCAGCTTACTGTTTGATTACAGACTCCAAGTGATCTAAAGGCAGAGGTCAAACACTGGGACACACTCCCTTACAAGAGTCAGAAACACACTGCAGATTGGAAGATTGGAGCAATTTCTCAGGTAACCCCAGAAAAGCAGCCAATCAATCCCCTTGGGGCATCCTGGGATTCTGCTCAGCTCACCTGCCAAAGGAGAGGTGCCTACTTCAAGGTCTCACCCAGTGCTATGGATCCATATTCCCTCCACACAACTAGTCACTCCCAAATGTACACATCCAGCCATGACTGGATCCTGACCTGCAGTAACTCAGGTAATAAATGTTTATTGTCTTAAGCTGCTAAGTTTTGGGGTAATTTACTATATAGCAATAGATAACTAATGCAAATATTAAAGAAATGATCTTCCAAATTGTTCTTCCCAGCAGTGTGACTTTGGTAAACCTTTTCACTTCTCTAATCTTTGGTTTTGTCACCTGTAAATGGTCCCCACATCATAAGATTGTTGTGATGCCTAAATGAGATCCTGCACAAAAAGTTCTTATGCAGTGCTTGGTACATGAGCAATAAATGATAGCTATCATCATCATTGTCATCATCCAAGGAATCCAATAGTAGAGGGGTGGAAGCTAGTAACTATTTAAATTTTTTTCCTGTCCAAAGATCTTCCTATCCTTCCAATAACAGACACTACAATTATTACAAGTGACTGGCCAATCAGAGAGCCACATCTACTGGCAACAATGATTGGTCCAAGGAGGAGGTGTTGACTTAAAAGGACTAATCAGAGTTCTTTCCTGAGATTTACATAGAATTGCTAGGAGAGAGAGACTGGGAGACTTCTGGAAGGAGGCAGAATTTCCAGTGGCTCATGCTTTATAGAGAAAAATCCTCTCAACTATTCTTCAAAACAGAGGCCATCAGTAATTTCCAGCAAAACTCTTTGATATTTATTTTATTTCCATTAGCGTTAAATTCCAGTGATTAATGAAGCCTAAAAAAGCATCCCCAAAGAAACAAACACAACAACAGAAAGGGAACCCTACTAATGCCCTCGTCCAAAATCTATCTGCAAATAATCTCTCATGGTTTAATTGGCCCTTTTAGGTAAAACCTCTCACTGTTGCAACAGAAATTAGTTCTTTTTACTTCAGAGGGTGCTCAGAGCTGATTACCTCTGAGGAGTGAGACCTGAGGGCAGATCGAACAGGGAGCCCTTTTATCTATCCTGATCCTGGAAAGCAGGAGGTGCAGAGGAAATCCCAGGGCTGGGTGGGTAGGAAAGTGCTCATGTCTCTCAGATTCTCTGGGAAGCTCCTAGAAACCTTACTGATCCTCCCCACTTGCAGGCACTGGTGTTTTCCTCCTGGGTGGCTAACATGGGCGATGGCAGATTGCCAGGTAACACAGTAATTTATAGAATAATCCAACTGTAAATTCCTTCCTTGGAAATTAGAAATGACTTATTTGTGTGCAGTTTTTTTTGCTTAAAGGGATAAAGCAGGAGTTTAATTTTGGACTTGCGGAACTTGAGACACCTAAAAGACATCCAGGGGGAAATTGGCTGGGTGGGTGTGTAGGTCAATGCAGAGTCTGGCTGAGTGTATACATTTGGGAGTGACTAGTGTGTGGAGGGGCAGACAGAGCCACAGTACTGGGTGAGCACAGAGGAAAGGAAAATGCTGCTGCTCCTGACCTTGGAGTAGGTATCTCTCCTTTGGCAGGTGAGCTGAGAAGAATCCCAGGATGCCCCAAGGGGGTTGATCAGCTGCTTCTCTTAGATTACCTGGAAAAATTTTCCAGTTTCCCAACCTCCATTGTGCTTCTGACTCTTGTAAGGGAGTGTGTCCCAAATCAGGAGCTATGAAGGAAAGAGATGAGGAAGGGCTCATTACTGCCTATGATATTAATTTTATGTGTTAACTTGCCTGGGCTAAAGGATGCCCAGATGGCTGGTAAACATTATTTCTGGGTGTGTCCATAAGGGTGTTTCTGGAAGAGATTAGCATTTGATTCAGTTGACTGAGAAAAAAAAGATCTTTTTTACCAGTTTGGATGGGTGTCAACCAATCTATTGAGAGCAAACTGGTGGAGGAAGGGTGAAGTCTCTCTCCTTGAGGTGGGATGTCCATCTTTTCCTGCCTTCAGACATTGGAGCTCCTGGTCCTTGGGCCTGTAGACTTTGATACTTACCCTAGTGGCAACCCCTCCCCCCAGGTTCTTAGGCCTGTGGCCTTGAACTGGGTATTATACCCACTGGCTCCCCTGGTTCTCAGGCCTTGGGACCTGGACTGAATCAGACCACTGGCTTTCTACATCCTTGGCTTGCAGATGACATACTGTGGTATATCTCAGGCTCCATAACTGTGAGCCAATTCCCACAGTAAATTTCCTTTTACATCTCTCTTTATATATCCTTTTGGTTCCTTTTCTCTGGTACTGAGACTGGTTTGAAAGAGACAGAATTTTAAGGATGAGTTTTCTGAATTGGCTCAGAGGTTTCTGGAATTGACCCTCTAATATGATTAGATTTAAAGTGACCAAGGACTCTTTCCAGTAGTAAAGAGAGCACTGAGAGTCCAGGAAGTTAATGTTTATAGAGGAGATACATCAAGTATCTGCACTGGGTACTCCTAATCAGTCACTGGTAGGAAGGAAGCAGCTAGGTCAATCTGTATGTGATACTTTGAATGTTTTTACAATATAATGACGTTGGTTTGTTGCTCCTAATGTTGCTGGACAAATTGTGAGAGAAAAGGATGAGCTCAGGGATTCCAATGCCACACAAATGACCTAAGAGCTTCTAGGTGCCCTGAGAGAGAACCCTCTCTCCTGTAGCTGTGGGGCTGAAATTGCTGAAAATCAAATGCAGGACCTCATCCCGGGATCAGCTGAATTACAACACAAGCTGAACTCCCAGCCTTGCAGGATGTCCACTGTTAAAGTGAAGGCATTGATTGGGAAAGAATGGGATCCTCTATGTGGGAATGGGGCCATGTGGGAAGACCCTGATGAAGCTGGGGGCATTGAACCCCTAAATTCTGATGAGTCTTCTTTGCCAGTGGAAGAGGTCTCCCCACCCACAGTGATGTCAGCCTTTCCACCTCCACCTGAGGGGATTAACCCTGTATTGTCTGAGGGAAAGGTAATGGCCTCCCTGAGGCAGTGGCCATGTAAGATAATGCTGATTCTCCTCAGGACCCATCCCTATCACCCCTCTTAGCATATAGACCTATAATAACAGTCATGGCTCAATAGATACCTAAAGGTGTGGTACAAATGTGACTCATGAGGAGGCTTGTAACCCCCCAAAAGAATTACTTGAGTTTTCTCATTTCTACAAACAGAAATCTGAGGAACATGTGTAGGAATGAATATTAAGGGTGTGGGATAATGCTGGAAGTAAGATAACTTTGGATTAGGCCTAATTGATTGACATGCCCCAGAAGCAGAGATTCTGCATTTAATGTTGTGGCTCAGAGAGTTAGAAAGAGCTCTAACAGTTTGGTTGGTTGGCTGAAACATGGATCAAAAGATGTTCCACCGTGAATTGACTGGAAATGCCCCATCTCTTTGGATTCAGAGATTTAGGGAAATTGGAATGTTACAGTGCATTTGTCACATTTAAGACCTACTCAACCGCACTGGGAGGGCCTGAAAGACATACCTTTTACTATCATTTTGAGAAATAAATTTGAGAGGGGAGTACCAGCATCCTTGAAGAACTCTGACATCACTCTTCTCTTTAGGACAGAGGGAACCACAGCCTCTGAATTGGGAAACCTAAATGCAGTGGGGGTCGGTCATTTGGTCCCAAGGTGGCAGGGCCTAAATGGAGTCACTTAACCTCCAAGGCAAGAAGAGTGTAGTCACGGTAATGGACAGAGGAACCAAAAGCAGAGAGTCTAATTGGAAGAGTCCGAGTTGCAAAGACCTGTGGCATTGGCTAGTTGCTCAAGGTGTCCTCTAAGTGAGAGAGATGGAAGTCTACTAAATTCTCACTTGAGCTGTATGAACAGGAAAGTTTTTGGTCAAGTGAACAAAAGTCTAACTCAAATCATAACAACAGAGAGTCCTGGTCTCTCAATCAATTCCAAGACCTGAGCCAGTTTACAGACCCAGAGCCCCTCAAAGGCAGGGGATGCAGGGTTTTCTTGAAGGATATTTTAATTTTTCAGACTGAGAAGCTGAGATTTGGGGAGATTAAGCAAACTGCATTAAGTTTCAAGGAGAATACAAGGTAGAGATGGGATTCAAAGCATAGATCTAATTCCCAAACCTGTGGTCTTCCCCTAAACAAGGTAGCAGACAGAGTAAGTGTTACAGTTCTGGAAACAGATGCCCTGTGTTCTAACCTATTAAAAATGACGACAATGAGAACTGTAACATTCTTGCTACCCCTGGTCCCAGCCTCCAATTATCTATCAGCCCTCTCTGCTTTATTTTTCTCCTAAATGCTTATCGCCGCCCTACAGGTTGCATATGGTATTACTTATTTTGTTTATTATCATCCCCTTTACTATAACATAAGCTCTTTGAACGTAGGGATTGTTTTTCCTGTTTCATCCATTTCATCCCCACTCCTGGAATATACTTGGCCCACAGAAGGAATATCAATAATAATTTAGTCCATGAATAATCTCAGCACCACCATTCTACCACTTAGGGCTGCTTACTTGCTTTGATGAGTAACCTATTCTTTCTGTATTTCAGTTTCCTCAGTAGCAACATGGAAAAATGGTAATACCCACCTCCCACAGTGGAGGTGAGGATTAAAGGAGTTAATGCATATAAAGGGCTTCAAACAGGGTCAGGGACACAGTGGGCACCCAGGAATTGTTTATTATTACACAATCCATTGCATGCCAGCACTTTAATGACACTATCCCTTAATGACAGTCCACTGTGTCAATATTTGTTTTATGCTTATTATCTAACTGACTCCTTTAAACTACTATCTGCTCACTTTGCAGATAAGGCAACGGAGGTATTAAAATGTGATGCCTTTGGCATCATCTTCTTAGTCAGCATCCAGGGAAGGCATTTCCGTGGTACCCAACAAAATCAACCTCTCCAGTTTTCTTTCTATGGAAGCTAGCTACACTGCCATGCTGGCATTTCAAGTTTCTATTCGTTAAACTCAAAGCGTTACAGACTCAATGTTGGTTTGCAGAATGCCTGCTCGACATCCTCCGTTAATTAATGCCAGTCTTAATGTGAAGCCACATTAACAGGACCATTGTATCTCGAGTTCCTGGGTGATGCAATGCTCAGGACAGTCTATTTATAGCCAAAGTGTTTAAAATAGTTTCCCTACTGAAAAAATCGGTGTATACTAAATGCTGTTGGAAAATCAGATTTATCACCCAGGGGATTAAGAAAAACATAGGGCCACTTTAAGGACAGGATTTAGTTTATTATTTATCTCCCAGCATGGAAATTATAGATTGTCATACATTTTTCATTCTTTGGGAGCCCACTACCTAATTCCAGAAGAAACCACACAAACCCATAAAAGCAGAAGTCTGCATTACAAATAGCAAGTGCCTCCTCTCTGGGCACAAGAGCCGTCTCCTCTGCCTTCTGACGGACGATAATCTGTCAAAATGAAAAATTAATGTCTGCTCCCTTAATTCATCATTGCCTGCCTCTGTTCTATTAACACCCCTCCTTCTTCCTCCCCTCTTTCTTCCCTCTGTCTCTCCCCCCCACTCCTCCTCCACCCAACCCCACAATGTGACTCCATCCACCAGCAGTGAATTGGACACAGAACTGGAATGGTGGTGGGGACAGAAAAAAAAGAGAATCAAATCCACTGACCTCTGGATCTATGGTGCATCTGCATCTGTTAAAGTGGGAAAGGAATGGTTCTACATTACCCATTAAATATGGCAGGACCCCATGACATAATGATGGTACAGCATGTGTGTACCACCAAAGGCATCTTGGACACCCAACTCCCCTATAACGTCTATTTCTGCCATTGGGTGAGCGGTTAAGTGACATGATATTTCAATAGCATCATATTCACTGTTCAAGTAATGAATCTTGGAATTTGATGGGGAAACTTATAAGCCATTTGATCCAACCCTCCTGTTTCACAGATCAGAAGACAGAGCTTCAGAGAGGGGATACATTTTGCTAAAGGTCATACAACTGGTGAGATTGGCAGTGCCACAAATTATGGATGTTAAACTCAGCTGGGCTATCAAGGCAATTTATCGACTCTTTTATTTGCTTTAAATCATCTCTCTTCTAATTCCTTTAAAGACTTTTCCAAATCCCATTTAACTTCCCTGAGTCTATGGAAATCACACCTCATCGTAATAACCATTTATGCAATTGACCAAACAGTTCTAGCTCTCCACTTCATGGACAAATGCTAGGGTTGCATGTCTCCATTCACCTTGCAGTTAGGCTTGCTCATGTTTCCCACTCACCTTAGAGTTAGGCCAATGAAATGTGAGCAGCGACTTTAAGAACACATGTGGAATTCACTATATTTCTTTCTCAGTGCAGTGGCAATTGTTTGGGTATGGTGGAGTTGAGGTCCATTACCTGGTCTTCAAGTGACTACATGAAAGACCCTTGCTACCCAATCACCATATTCAGTGTGTGTGAGAGAGAAGTTAAGCCACTGAGATACTTGGGCTCTCCTCCCACCCCCTGCAGCTAAATTTAGCCTATTCTGACTCTTAAAATTCATTGAAAAAATTGAGATCACCATGCTCCTCCTTCCCAGCTTTCTTCATATGCATTCATCATCATCTCATCTCCTCCAGGCTGGATATATGAGGTATGTTTTCTGTAAGACTCACCATCTTTTAGATTTTGCCTCTTCCTTCTTTTTGTTTCTGCCTTGTTAATGTATCCTTTTATTCGCTTCTTCCCATCCATTCTCATTTCCATTTCTCATAAAATATCTTTTATTTTGCTGATTTTTTTTGGTGTCGTGCACAGAGGGAGTTGGGAATGAATGTTGTAAAATAAGATCTCTTGCTGGTTTGAAAATCTCTCATACAGTATATTTGAAAGTGTTGTCTATTCTTATTTTCTTTCATTTCTCACCTCTGTTGCTTTCAGTCCATGTAATTAGGCTTTCCTCCCAGCGCTCCACTAAAGCTCTTATGATGCTCAATGGCATCTTCTTTGTGAGGTCGAGTTTATTTCCCATGCTAGACCTTGTCAATGTATTCAATACTGTTGATTTTGTCTCTTCCTTTAAATACCATGACCCTTGGCTTCTATGACATCTGGTTCTTGGATCTTTGCAAGCTGGTTGGTCAATTTCTTTCTGTCTCTTGGGTATTATTTTCCTTCAGCTTCTACATGTCTTATTATTGTTTCTCAGAGTTGTATACTCTGCATGCGACCTTTTTTACTCCACATTTTATCCTTCTCCTGATTTCAACTCTTTTTAATTCTTAGGTCATATATATTTTCCTAAAGACTTTCACATAACATAACCAACTACCCATTGGTCATCTCCAGCTGATGTCTGGAGATCTGTCAACCTCAGGAAGTCCAACACAGCATCTATCATCTTCTCCCAAAACTTGATTTTCTTTTTTTTTTCTTTCTTCTAGTTGGTGCCATCATTATCTTTCTAATCATCTAATTCATTTTATCCTTCTTTTCAGAATTTCAACACATACATCAGGTTATTTCTATTATATTCTCTTCTCTCCCAGAGCATGAAGGAGAGAGAAGGGTCAAGGATGAACTCCAGTTTTAATGCATAACGCTGCTTTTACTTATTTTCTTAAGAAAAGAAGTTATTGATCAAGAAAGGAAAGAGACTTCCCTGAGAAAGAAAGGGTTATATGTGTTTAGCTGTTGGTCTCTGAGGTTGATGTGGGAAAATTCCTTCACCCTCCAGGCCTCTTCCCATTGATAATTGAACAAATGGGATCCAGCGATCTCTATGCAATCTTTCTGCTCTGGTGTCTTATATAAGAGCAGATATTTTGATAGGGCTCAAACAGGCTCTGAATCCTTCAACCCTCTTAAATTAAGATGCAGATATGGCTTCTGGTCTTAAGATGGAAATAATAAGGTGGTAGTTTTATGGGACTGGAGTGGATAATGGGATTCAGTAGGCCTAAGGCCCAAGGAGCATAACTTAGCTGCCCTCCCTAGAGGATAAGAGAGGGGGCAGAGAGATTGTGCTAGGACGGTTGAATGAGGGATTGACCAGTCTTAACAGCCTAGTGGCTATGGGATAACCATGGAAAGTCACAGCCAGGACTGAACTTGTTCACTGAAATCTCTGGTGTCCTTTAACATGAAGCCTCGGGGCAGCCAGCTCTTCTTTACCTTCATAAGTTGACCACACTGGCTGGTTGTAAATATAGGCAATTTTCAGGATCATTTCAGAAGGCAATTTTTATGTTCTTTGATTATAACCCTTCAATCATGCTCCATCAACCTACCAGTTTCAGATAAGGCTGGCATTTGAGGCTCTTCATGACCTGGTCCATGACCTTGCCTTCTACCAGTCTCCCTGGTTGCATCCAGTGTATTGATCTCCATATGGAAGACAGAAAGGTGGAGGGACAAAATGAAGAGACAGAGAAGTGATAAGGGAGATGGTGAGATTTGATGTGACTATAGCCACAGTTACTCTTACCTTTAAATCCTGGTCCTCCTTTCCTATAATATCTCCATGTCCTTTCCTGACTTCCATCTAAGTTTAGAGAATCTCCAACAGTCACCTGAGAGACCCTGTACCATGACAAGCACGTGGACTTTGAAGATACATGTGGTCTGGATTTATATCCTGGTTCCACCATCTACTAGTTGTGTGACTTTGGGAAAGTTACTTTACCTCTGATGTGATGTTCTCATCACAGCTCTTGAGCTTAACATAAATTCCAGTATCCATCATCGGTGGTCCTTCAGAACAAGTTTTCACCTCCTCATTTATGGCTAATCAACCTCGCAGGCCTCCTGGGTACCCCTTCCCCTCCCCAATTGTGTCTGTCATCTGTGACCTTCCTTTCTGAATGTTGTTCTAATAGTATTGCCCTTCCTTCATACTTTGAAAGGCAGCATGGAAATATGGAAGCAGAGAAAGAGCATGGACTGTGAAATGTGAATCTAGCTTCCCTTACCAGCTGTATGACAGACCATGCAATCTAGCTGAACCTGTACCCAAATTTGTTCTCCTATTTTAAATTAAAAATTTTAATTAAATATAAAATTAAAAAACCCAACAATACCCTTTTCTCAGGGTTTTTCTAAGTATTTAGTGGGAAAAATGCGTAAGTTTTGGGCTTAATCCATCTGTGGGTCACATTACAATTAAAATCTGGGGTTAGGGTTACTATCAATAATTACTTTAAATGAAAATAGATTAAATGCTTCAATCAAAAGACATATGGTGGCTGCATAGATAACAAAATGAGACCCTTGCATATGCTGTCTACAAGAGACTCACTTCAGATCAAGACACACACAGACTGAAAGTAAAGGAATGGAAAAAGATATTTCATGAAAATGGAAAGAAAAAAAAAAAAAGCTGGGGTAGCATTACTTATACCAGACAAAATAGACTTTAAAACAAAGACTGTATCAGGAGACAGGGTAGGACCCTGCAATTCCACTTGTGGGTATTTATCCAAAGAAACCCAAAACACTAATTCAAAAAGTCATATACATCCATATGTCCATTGCAGCATTATGTACAATAATCAAGATATGGAAGCAATCTAACTGTCCATCAATAGATGAATGGACAGAGAAGACGTGGTGCATATAGACAATGGAATATGACTCAGCCATAAAAAAGAATGAAATCTTGCCATCTGCAACTACAATGAATGGATCTAGAGGGTACTGTGCTGAGTGAAATAAATCAGACAGAGAAAGACAAATGTCACATGATTTCATTTATATGTGGAATCTAAAATACAAAATAAACAAGCAGAACAGAAACAGACTCATAGACACAGAGAACAGACTGGAGTTTGCCAGATTGGAGAAGGTTGCAGGGATGGGTGAAAAATGTAAAGGGATTAAGAAGAACAAACTGGTAGTTACAGAATAGTCATGGGCATGTAAAATATAGCACAAAGAATCTATCTCATAAAAGCCTAGGTGGTCCTTGCACCCTCGCGTGACGCCCTCACGTCATCACAAGATGGCCACCACAAGATGGCCACCCTCATGTTGTCACAAGATGGCCACCACAAGATGGCCAGCAGGGGAGGGCAGTTGTGGAAGAACAGGCCAGCAGGGGAGCAGTTAAGTGTCAGTCAGGCTGGCAGGGGAGCGGTTAGGGGGCGATCAGGCTGGAAGGCAGTTGAGTGGTTAGGAGCCAGCAGTCCTGGATTGTGAGAGGGATGTCCCATGGCAGTCCCAGATGGAGAGGGTGTAGGCCAGGCTGAGGGACACCCCACGAATTTCGTGCACCAGGCCTCTAGTATAGTCAATAATATTGTAACAGTTATGTGTGATGTCAGATGGGTACTAGATTTATTGGACACTGAAACTAATATAATATTATACATTAACTGTAACTGAAAAATAAAATATTATTAAAAAAACAAAATTAAAATAAAATCTGAATTCTTGACTATGGAAAGAACTATCCTTCCAAAATAATTTCATGAATGTTTATGACATCCATATGTGTCTTAAACTTGTTTTTTCTCTATGTCATCCCAGGTAGAGTGTGATAGAATGCTACTTTAAATGGCCTGTGTCCTCAATTATAGCTTTTCAGCATCTAGGTTTCAGAAGAGTTGAAACTCTGTCACTCCTCAAAATTGCTGAAACTGGAAATGCCACTTCTGAGTTCTGATACCAAAGATCCATGTCTGGAAAATAAGAAGAAGGATGCTCAGTTAGGTGGTCCCACAGTTGGTTGCTTGAACCCTAAGTGTCTCAGGGTTTAATAATAAAACTTTTTCATTCTCTTCTATACCTCATTAGGCTAGGAATCCATTGCTTTGGGCCCAAGAGTTCACTGAGATGTCACACTGAGGCCCGGGCTCTGTTCCAGTCTCATCATTGATGCTCAGGTGCAGTTACCCTAGAGCCCAGAAACATCCAATGCTGGTGGATTGGAAATGCCAATGTGCCTCATGCCCAGAGACTGAGGTGGTATCTCATGAAACATGACAAATACTTCTTTTGTATTAGGCTTGGTGGGGCTGTCACTTAACTATGTTACTTGAGACTCAAAGTGCTACATACAGCATGTAGTGATGCCAAGCTTTCAAGTCACTTTCTTGAAGTGCACAGAAAGGCTCATCTTCTTCCTCCCTTAACTAGAACTGTCCTTCCTTTTGATGCTCATGACTTTCTGTTGAATCTGATTTGCAATGTTAGCTTCTGTCTTCTCTTTTATTGATTCTCCCAGAAGGCCCTGTTCCTTCTTCTAATACGATCCTGGTAGGGCATTCTCACTCATCACATGTGTCTGAAATGTACTCAAATACCTATTGGCCAGGGTCCTCTTCCCAAGTTGCTCCTCAACCTTTTTGAGTTGCAAATGGGGATGACTATCTTCCACCTCCACCTACCACAAGCAATCTGAAGCCCAGCCTATGCCCAGCTGAGAACCTGGCTATAAAGCCCAGAGCACCATGCAGGCACTCAGAGGTCAATCCCCTTTCCTCCCTCTTTCCTATCATGACCTTGCTTCTACCAGAACATCAGCACTTGTGAATGTTGCATTTTTTCTCATCTCCATCCAGCTCATCCTCTCACTGGAATAAAACAACATAAAATAATAGATTGGCTTGATTTCTCAATAAATTGCCATTGCATAAGTGTCTGGTACTTTGCTGGAATATTCAGGGGCATTAATAATATTGTTGAGTGGCTACTATGAAGATTTATGTGTGGATCCAGGGAGGTTTGCTTTCTTTCTATTTTTTTCCCCTTAAAGTAATAATAAAGATTACAAAGGAGAAATAAGCAGGGGAAGTTAATTTGAAGTGAATATTTAATCAGGTTTCATCTGTTCGAAGCCTTTATTTGAGGGCGGCTGCAGAGGGGGAGCCCGGAGACACCATTTTGTAGATGTATCCGCAAAGTCAAAGCCATTCTGACAGAAATCAAAAGAGAAATAATTTCTCCCCGAAGGAATTCTGCTTTAGCTTAATGACGGCCAGAGTGTTCTTGTTGAAATGGCATAATGGTGGTTTTTAATTACGACTCATACCATCCGGTTTAATGACAAGACTTGTACTTATTTATTTATTTTCCCTGAGCTCAGAAGCTCATTTGTTGAGCATGTATTGCCAAATGCAGGATTTACCCCAAGGTGAAGAAGCGCGTTAACTACAAAAAGCAGCCCTGTGTCCACATTTCCCCTTTTATGGAAGAGGAGAGGGAACCTGACCTGGCCAGTGGGACTCATAGGGTCAAGCTGGAGCTGGGAATTTATTTCCCAAGACCACTGGAGAGGCATTAATGAGAGGAAGGAGCTGAGCTAGGAGATTAAGATCAAGAATCCCAAATGAACCTAAAACAGCCATAAGGACCATGGTTTAGGCCAAGGCACCCAGCCATTCAAACAATTAAGAATGTACTGGTGTTGTGTAATGGGAAAATACACTTGTGGAAACTGGTGTCATTTAACCTCCTGAACTTCAGCTTCCAAGGCTTCAGAGGGAGACTTAAGTTAATGGAGAAACTATTATAGCAAATAGCAACAATGACAAAAACCCCCAAACCAAAACAACAACAAAATATGTAGGCTTGAGTTGCAATCCACTCCTTAATTCTTGCCAGTCTTTCTTAAGACCTCTGAGTATCCATTGTAAAGGAGAAAACACGATGCAAAAAATCTAATGAAACATTCAAGGTTCTCACATTAAATCACAATGATCTCAAACTGCTCAAACCTAGCTCTGTTTCCCATTTGCTGCTAGAGAGAAGGCTCACATTATCTTAGGGTATCTTGGCTTTGAAAGGCTGGACATGTACATAATGACTTCCCTTTGTTGCTTGGCTGCCTAATTAACTGAGTTCCAGTATTCTTGTTAACAAAGAGGCCTCTAAACCTTGGGCCTGGTCACAGCCATGTTATGGTAAGACCATAGATGGCAGGGTGAAGAATATCTGTTTTCTGATTTGGTATAGAACAGGTTGAATTCAGAATGATTCAGGCTTCCTTGGGTGTTTCCAGAACAAGGTAGAGCTTCTTGGGAAAGTAGAAAAAATTAGCTGCTTTTTTTTTTTTTTTTTTTTTTTTTTTTTTAGTTTCCTTTCTTCTCCCCATCAAGCAAATCTATATGGATGTGTGTATACTAGAGGGTGGGAAAATTGTTGAGTTAGTGTGGGAAATTACTGTAGTTTTGGAATTGACAAAATCTTTGTGAAAACCTCTCTCTCTGAATCCAGTTTGGCTTAGAATGTTACCTGCCTCCCATGCATTGGTCAGCTGGTCAATAATAAAGATTACAAAGGAGAAATGTGGCACCTACATTTCATTGCTAAGTCACCTAATGTGCCTGGAACAACTTTTGAATTAAAGTTTGTGTTTACACACCTGCAGGAGAGACAGTGCAAGAGTCCTGGTTGTTTGCTTGACTATCAGTTCCATTCCTTTTCTGGTTATGTGGCTTGGGCACCTCAGTTTAACTCTTTAAGTCTTAGTTTACTTTGTTTATAAAATGAAGATCAGGATACTTTTATCTCCCACATCACCAGGTTTCTGGGAGAATTATATGAGCTTGTGAAACCAAATTAAACATTTTACAGTTCTATAACTACATGAGAGGTTATTGGGTATGGTTAAAACACACTTGACGCTACCAAGTTAATAAAATTATCCTTTCATAGGACCAGAGTCATCCCATTGACAGTTCTTATAATTATAAACTTACATCTATATGATAATTTAATCCATATCTTTTTCTTTTACCATACTGTTAGCTCCTTGAGGACTGGGTCTGTGTATGTTTGGGCCTTAATATGGTGTTGTACTTAATGGAGTGGGTGGATATGATGGTGAAGTTATGTGTCAACTTGACTGGGCCACAAGGTGCCCAGAAACTTGGCCAAACATTATTCTGGGCATATCTGTGAGGCTGTGTTTGGATTAAACTAACATTTGAATCAATAGATTGAATAAAGCAGATTGCCCTACCCAATGTGTGTGGGCCGTACCCAATCCATTGAGGGCCTAAATAGAATAAAAGACTGAGTAAGAAAGAATCCTTCCTCTCTGCCTGTTTTGGAGCTGGGACATCAATCTTCTCTTGTTTTTGGATTTGAACTTTGACTGGAACTATACCATCAGCTTTCCTCACTTGTCAATTGCAAATCTTTGACTTTTCAGCTCCCATAATTGTGTGAGCTAGTTCCTTATAGTAAATATGGTGTTTTTCTGGAAAAATTAGATTAATACAGTGGGTATTAGTGGCTTCCACCAGGGTGGCAGCCATGAAGATAGCAAGAACTAGTCATATTCTAGATGTATGCGAAGGTCAAACCATAGGATTTTCTGATAATTGGGTATTGGATGTGAAAGACAGAAAGGCATCAATGGGGAATCCATTCTAAGCCCAGTTGGATTCAGAGAGGGAGGTTTGCACAAAGATTTTGTCAATTCCAAAACTACAGTGATTTCCCACACTAACTCAACAACTTTCCCACCTTCCCTAGTATACAGAATTGAGTTCTGTTAACTGAGATAGGAGAGGCTATGGAAGGAGTTGATTCTAGAAGGAAGATTAAGAATTTAGTTCTAAATTAATGCTAAGAATGTAATCTATAATAAAAAAAGTGTAATTTGCTAATTAAACCAGACGTCCTTCTGGACAAAGCCAGGGCTGTGAGGGAAGCCTGGATCCCAGGTGCCAGAGGGAAGTCGGTGCCGGCAGCCAGGGGAGGGAAAGCCTACTCTTGCACGAATTTCGTGCATTGGGCCTCTAGTTAAAGAATAATAGGTTCTAAGACTATAAGGGTCCATAGAAACTGTCTAACTGAACAGTCTCAATAAGTGACTAGCTACTTTCTGCCTACATACCATCAGTGACAAGGAGCTCACTACCTCAGGAAGAAGTCTCTTTCATTGTCAGACAGCTCTGAGTGCTAATGACATTGAAATTAATCTTCTATGATTCCTACCCCATAAGAAGCAGTTTGAGCTCTTGTTTCCCAGTCATTCACATATCAGAAGTCCTTAACCAGACATGGATTTTTTCTTCTCCCATTGAAGCACTCTCAGTTCTTCCAGACTTTCCTCTTGTGATCTGGGTATCAGTCATTCCCACTTAAGTGTGAAAGTTGCTTCTCTCAGGAGATTTGTACTAAGAACTGGCCTGGCGTAGCACATACATCTGATCCTTGGACAGATGATTATGCTTAGGAATATGACCAGATGTGGAAGGAGCAGTTTTAATCAACCCTGGGAGGTGAGATGATAAAAGAATATACATGGGAGCCCAGCTGTAGCAATTGGGGAGGCTAGAAATTAGGAGTCAAGTATAGTGAAAATGTAAAACTATCATGGTGGGAGATTGGCCGGTCTTGTTCAATGCAATATCTCTAGTGCCTTGCATGCAGTGTGTGGACGAAAGGGGCCACATGCTGACCTGACAAGCTCAGGGGAAGCCTGCATGGCAGTCTTGCAAACTCAGAGACCTAAAGTAACCACAAAAGATGGTCTGAAATTAAACTTTAACTAAACGCAGTTATGGTGGGCAGTTACATCCTAGGCCAGTATCTTCACTGACAAGGTCAACCTTTACCTTAACTGAGCCTATCTGTCTTTTTGCATCTATGATAACATACCCTTGAAATGTCTGGGTAACTCGTAACTTCCCTTTTTCTGGAGCCCCTGGGGTATAACCAAATGTGGTGGGCGCCAGGACAGATACCACAAATTCCTTCATTATCATGTTAATTGTTCCTGCACCCACCTAAGTATGTGTCCATCATTTTACTTTTTATCCAATCCCAGGGGTTTTCCCAGCTTTGCTTTATCCCACCTCCTTAATCTATCACCAATGAATTTCATGTAACCCACCTATGTCCCTCCTTTGATGGCAATGTATAAATACAAATGTAACCCGCCATTCTCCTGAGCATTATCTCAATTCGTTGAGGTTCTGCTTCCTGGCATATGTCAACAGTTTGGCTCAAATAAACTCACAAAAATTCTTTACAGGTTTCAATGTTTTTTTTTAGGTTAACAAGTACTTGTTGAATTAGTGACTGGGTAAATGAGTGAGCATGGGGACAGAAAGCAGATCATGGAGTGCTCTCCCAGCTCAAAGGATCCCCTCCTTAGGGAAGGCTTCCCTGTCTCCACACCAGGTCAATTTCTCTTTTTGTAAGTTCCCATTCCCTCCATTAAAGATGGACTCAGTGAGGCTGAGGCCATCTCTGGTTTTGCTTGCCAATGAGTCTCCAGTGCTGTACACTGTGCCTGGCACATAGGAGGCACTGCAAAGTCCCTATAAAGTGAACAAGTGTTCTGGATCTGAAGGGTTCATTTCTAGCAATCATTGAGCTTGGATCTTAGAGACACAGGAAACAATACTCCATACAAACTAGCTAGGGCTTCTGTTCTTTAAATCAGAGGGGCTGGTTTTCATCAGCCCAGCTCTTACTTGTTTTGGGGGATATTGTCCATGGGTCAGGATTTGTCAAAGACTAAACATAAGAGTTGGCTACATGTGAATTTGATGGCTTCTGCTCCTAGGTTGCTTCCCTTACCATGTGACCTTGGGAATTTTTCTCATCTTTAGACAGACTTCAGTTTCCTCATCTGTATTACAAAGGGACTGGAAGAGATGTTCTAACAAGGGCCTTTCAAGGGTAGCAGGCAAGGATTCTAGTCACTCCACGCATTTTAATTTTTACTGCACTAAGCTGAGCTGCCGGTCAACTCACAAAGCAACCTGTAAGGAAGTCCTTCAAAGTTGTGTGAGCTCCACTTGGCTTTCCGGAAAGCAGTGATAAAGAGAAATCAACAAAGAGTTCTGAGCCTGGAGGGACAGCCTTGCTAGAACAAAGAGATCAATTGTCTGGCTGCAGCTGTAGACAGATAAAAAATAGGTGACAGCAGAGATGCAGAATTCTGTGTGAGATGACAAGCCCTGTCTCTATTGAAATCAGCAGGAGGAGGCGGCCGTGGAGCAGATCTTGGGGCAGGAAGGTGGAAGAGGGTCTAATTGGAGTGTGGCGTAGAGATTGCTTGAGCCAAAGTGGTGAACAGGAACACACTCATTGAGCCCCTCCGCAGTGAGTGCTGGGCCTCTTGTTGATGTCAGGGCTTATTTCTTCTAAGAGCCTTGGTTGGAGGGACTCTTCCTTGTAGATAAAGAAACTGAAATACACAGAGGTTAAAATACTTGCTACACAGTATTACTTGGAGTAGGCTAAGCTGATATCACAAAGAAACTCTCCAATTCAGTGGTTTAAAGAGCAAAGAAGTTTAATTCTCTCTGATGACAGAGACCTGGGTGACTATTTCAGGCAGGTAGGTAGCTTGGCTTACATGGTCATTCATGGTCTCAACTTCTTTAGGGTTATTAGTGGTGTGCCATCCCCTCGGGCCATACTGCCATTCCCAGTAGGCAGTAAATCATAAATACAGGAAGGCTGCACATAACAGGGTTTTACTGACCCGGACCAGGGTTTGTCTGAACCAGAAGACACATCCACTTACATATTTTTGGCAAGATGTTTCATTTTCAGGGAGGGCTAGGAGATGCCTTGTGTGAGTCCCAGGCTGGGCAGCTGCATCTTGGCCACAAATCTCTTCCTATTGCAGATGGGGATGGTGGATATGAATGGACTTATAGTAATTTTCATCCCATAAATGCCACGTGCAAAGGGAGTGGGGGGAGCAAGGATCTACGCTCAGACTGAGCCCAAAGCCTCTGTGTGTTCTTCCCTCAGCCTCCTCTCACCTCCCGAGTCTCTCCAGTGTTGCGTCCTCTCACTCTCACAACTGTCCACACACATAGTCCACCCCTGAGTCCTCAGACATGACCAGTTCTTTCCAGCATCAGGACCTGTATGTGTTGTCCCATCATCTTTTAGAAAATATATGTTTTTATTGAATTTTTTAGGGAGAGAGAAGAAGGGAGAGGGATAGAGAGATAGAAACGTCAATAATGAGAGAGAATCATTGATTGGCTGCCTCCTGCACGCCCTACACTGGGGATTGAGACCTCAACCTGGTCATGTGCCTTGACTGGGAATTGAACCATGACCTCCTGGTTCTTAGATCGACACTCAACCACTGAACCACCCTGGCCGGGGTCCCCTCATCTTTTTATATTACTTTTGCCCCAGTCTTTGAATGACGGGTCCCAGGTCACATGTCCCCTCACAGAGCTGGCCTTTCTCTAGGCATGGACTTCATCTGGCTATTTCTGCCTTCAGTCTCCACCATGTAGGATTCATCCATCTGAACCAGAAGACTTCCTGAGATGTTTCTCTGGTTTGATTTCCTCCCAGGGCCTGAGGAGGCCACGAAGGGGAGGGAAAGAGTGCAGCCAACCCTCTTGCACATATTGTTAAAGAAGAGAAAGAAAAGCAAGGAGCCGCTGGCTGGAAGCAGCACTCCAGCCATCGATTGGGTAATTGGAAGCCCTCAGTGTGAGTCCTCATTAAGGCTGAGGAATATGAATCATTTTCTAATGACACCTTTTCGATCCCAGCGGCTCAGCATGCAATCTGCCTCCACGGTTGGGCTGCAAGTCAGGAGAGCCGGCGGGGTCTGCAGCCGGGCTGCCTGCCATATGTTGTTTCTTATAATTAGCAGGTGTTGGGTGTGGGCTGGGCACTGGGAAGGCAAGGTGGCTGCCTGTGCCAGGGAGGTTCTCATGAGCCATACCCAAAGCTCAGGAAGAGAAAGAAATGGATCGGGGGTGATGTGTAGCCCCCTGTGGCATTATAATGTGGTGGTTAGGTGGGAGACCTCTGTCTATGAATAGTTTTGTTCCTGTGTTTGTGACTTAAAAATTGATTAATCTTCATTCTTGGAACTGTAGTCATTCTTGTAGGTCTGCAGAGAAAGATATTTTGGGATAGTTCCTTTGATGTCTGTTATCACACCATGAAAAGAACTGTGAACATATTAGCCCTTCTTGGAGTGATCAGTCGTTAATGGTATTGGTTATATATTC
This sequence comes from Plecotus auritus, assembly GCF_963455305.1. Taxonomy (NCBI): domain Eukaryota; kingdom Metazoa; phylum Chordata; class Mammalia; order Chiroptera; family Vespertilionidae; genus Plecotus; species Plecotus auritus. Next base: position 76,791,966 of record NC_137774.1, on the reverse strand, counting down.
CCCCCCCCCCCCTAATTTTTGGTTTAGAGATTTTTCTTTTGATGCAAACAGTGAAATGCACAAATCTTAAATGTATTAGCCAAATTATGGCAAATGCATACACCTATGTGTAACCTCAACCCTTATCATAATATAGAACATGAGCATCACCCCTGAGAGTTCTCTCTAGTCCCTTCCCAATTGGTCCCACTCCCTCAGGCAAATATTTCCATCATAGAATGATTCTTTCTGTTCTAAAATTTTACATGAATGGAATCATGCAGTGTATACTGTGTAGTCTATGCTTACTTCACTCAATGTACTGTTTTTAAGACTCACCCATGTTGTTGCTTGTATCAGCAGATTATTCCTTTTTTTCCCTAAGTAGTATGCCATTGTATGGATATGCCACAATTTGATTATACAGTCTCCTATTGAGAAACACTTGGCCTGATTTTAGTTATCACTTATTATAAATAAAGCTACTATGAAAATTTCTGTGTAAGTCCTTTGTGAATATATGTTTTCTTTATCCTGGGTAAATATTTGGGGGTGGAATTGTTGGATCATAAGGTAAATATATGTTTAGTTGTATAAGAAACTGCTAGACCTTTTCCCCCATAGGAGTAGTATAAGCAATCAATGTATTTTCAAAACAACATATTTTCCCCATTGATTTTTAGAGATAGTAGAAGTGAGGGGGAGAGGGCAGGGAAGAAAGAGAAAGAGAAAGAGAGAGAGAGAGAGAGAGAGAGAGAGAGAGAGAGAGAGAGAGAGAGAGGAAGAGGGAAACATCGATGTGAGAGAAACACATTGATTGGTTGCTTCCTGAATGCACTCTCACTGGGGCAGGGATTGAGCTGCAACCTAGGCACATGCCCTTGACCGTGAATTGAACCTGAGACCCTTAGGTGCCTGGGCCAGCACTCTAACAGTGGGGCTGTTGCCAGCTTTTTTATTTTTAATATTTTTATTGATTTCAGAAAGGAAGGGAGAGGGAGAGATAGAAACATCAATGCTGAGAGAGAATCATTGATAGGCTGCCTTCTGCACACTCCCTATTGTTGACTGAGCCTGCAACCCGGGCATGTGCCCTGACAGGAATTGAACTGTGACCTCAAGTAGTCATTCTGGTGTGTGTGAAGTGGTATTTCATTTAGTCATTTCCTTGATGACTTTTGATGTTGCACACTTTACCTATGCTTATTGGCCATTTGAATATATGAAGTCTTTTTAAAAACCATTGGCCTTTTTTGGGCTGTTAGTATTTTTATTCTGGGTAATGGCTAAGAGCAGGGACTGTGGCTACATTACGATCAGCAGTCCATTCTGGCCCCTCCACTCAACCAGGTGGCCTTGGGAAAATCACTTTAACTCTCTGAGGTTTAATTTTCCCTGCAAAAGAGGGACAAATGATTGAACACAGTTAATAGGGTTGTTGTGAGGGGAAATGAGACAATGTATTGGAAGCACAAGGCACGGTGCCTGGAATGTTTCAGTAGGTCAATACTGTTTATTACTGTTACCTGTTTGTGGTCAGTGTGGCAAAGCGGAAGTCTGGGGCTTTGCAGGGTCCACTATATGTTCATGGAGCTGAAGGCAGTTGAAACTACCTCCCAGACCTCCTCTCAAAGCCTTTGTGCCAATGCAATAATGATGGAGAAAGATGTCATTGAAGGTTTTGGCGAGGATGTGACCGCAGGTTGACCCAGAAGCTGGATCTGGGCAATGGAGCCCGGCCCCGCCCCCTGTTCTCAGGGCTGGAACCAGTTTCAAGGTCGCAGCCTGGAGAACACTGAGTTGTTGAGAGCTTTGGCCAGTGTACAAGACTGAGCCTCTGTAGAAACTGTTGAGGTTCTGGCTGGAGAGCACAGAGACCCTCTCGCCTTGCTTCTGTGGGAGACAAGCCTCCTAAGTTCCTTTGCTTGTTAAACCAACCACCTCCCCATCAGGAGTGGCCTGCCTCTTGTCAGTCTCTCCTTGCCATCCATGTGGGGCCAGTTTGTGAACCAAAAAATGTCCAGACCTTAGAGTTTTCAAATATTTTCACAGGCGCGATCTCCTTTCATTCTCACCACCATACTTTCAGTAGGCGGTGTCCTCCCCATTTTACAGATTAGGAAGTTGAGGCTCAGAGAGGTGAAGTGACATGCCCAAGGTCATACAGAGATTCAGTGGTGCAGCCAAAGTCTGTACCCACATGCTCAGACTTCTAATCCAGTGCTCCTTCTAACACCCTTCCTTATGTGGCTCTGAGCCAGGCCTCAGCTATCTCATCTGCAATGTGAAGGGACTGACGAAGGTGAATTTGGAAGCCCCTTCTTGCCCTCTGGATTTGTGTGTCTGGAAGAGAATGGGTGTTATGATGTGAGAAATTCCATCAGGTAGGCAATCTTCATCCATGGCAGGGGAGAAGTTTCCCAAATCCCTGAAGACCAATCCAGTATCTTTAGATGCCTATTTGGTTGAAAACAGTGGGATTTGCCATTGACCCCGTGGCTAAGATCTACTAATCCATTCATTCATTTATTCAGCATATTTTTGCACACCATCGTGTACCAGGCGCAGTGCTGGGCTTTGGTAGCTATGACGATGAGAAAGACAAATAAAGGGACTGATGTCCTGAAGCATCCCTCCTAGTGGGCAGGGAGTGGTAGAATGGTGAGAGAAAGCTCTGGGGCTGCTGGCAGCTCCCGGAAGCAAGGACAGTTGATGAGAAAGTAGGAGTTAGAGTTGCCTTTCCTGAGCTGAGCTCAGAGCAGGATGAGGTGGTGTCACACTGGCCTCTGCTTAGGTGTAATTATAGTGTTTTGCACTTTTTTGTTTACATGTTTAACTTTTCTCTCTGAGCTTTCCATCCCCCTCCTTTCAGTGTGCCGGGGGTTGGGGAATTGAACCACAAAGAAAACACATGGTCACTCCCCACTGGAGCGTGTGATCATCAGCAGAGAAGAGCAGCCCTTAGGCCACACCATCTATGCACAGGGACAGCTGTGCCAGAGCTGTAAGGATGCATGGCAGGTGCTGCCCTGGAGCACCAGGAGGAGAGAGGCATGTGCGAACTGAGCTCGGAGTGGATGATGCCCTCCTGTGGGTCCACGTGGTAAAGAAAGGAAAGGCCACACAACGCAGAGTACTAACCACTACACAATCACGGAGGCAGAGAAGCATCAAACAGACTGTCAAATGACAGCAAGACAGCTGGGGAGGGTTGGGGAATATGGGGTGGGGGTGGTGGGGGAGGTAAGAGATCAACCGAAGGACTTGCATGCATGCATATAAGCATAACCAATGGACGCAAGACACTGGGAGGGGGGTGAGGGCATGTGCCAGGGGGTAGGGGAGGCTGGGGGAAGGTCAATTGGTAAAAAAAAGGAGACTACTATTTGTAATACTTTAAACAATAATAAATACATAAACAAATAAATAAAAAGAAAGGAAAGGCCATTCATTCCCGGCCGAGGGAGCAGCATGGGCTCCTGTGGCTGGAGGTTCGTGGAGTGCTCAGAGGCCTGGTGGAGACCCCAGCGTGCTGTTCTCTGCAGGCCCACAGTGGACAGTATGCCTGGCTCCTAGTAGGCACCTAGTGATTGTTTGCTGAATGGAACGGAGTCCAGCCCTTCTTTTCGCCCCTGATGTAAGAAATGAGAACATTGGGAAGTATTTTAAAAGAACAGGTGGCCTGATCTTGGTAAGTGCCTTAAATTTTCTCTCATTCAATTTATATTAATTAAAAATACTGATAGTCATTTATTGGCACCAACTCTGTGTCAAAGACTGTCAGATAGTTCACCATCCCTTTCAAATCCTAGCAGCAAGGCTCCATAGAGCATTGTGTTACACTGGCTTGCATGTTAGGAAGCTGGGACTCAAAGATAGGAGGTGGTAGGTACATTTAGTGCAATAGGACTGGGTAGTGGCTATGCCAGAACTCAAGAGTATGTGGCTTCAAAGCCCATGTTCTTTTCCACCTGTCCCTTGTGGCCTGCACCCTGGCTGGAGGTGGGGGCATGGTCCCAGTTAATCTGCTCAAGTTAAATTTGGTTCCGATTGCTTCCTAATGAAAGCTGTCCAGCCAAGATCTCAGCAAGATCCTGTATGGAGTAACTGACAGCCAGAGATTGCCAATACCAAGCAACTAATATGGAGTAATGATGAGTGATAAGAGATGAAGATCTAAAGTGAACTATTAAATGACAATATCATTTTCTTGTCTTCTTCCCTATACACACTGACAGGAAGAGAGTTGACATGATAATTTTATAAAATTCTCTGACACTTCCTGTTAACTCGCTTCCATTAGCGTAGTGTGATAATTGGCAAGAACAGACATGGGCATAGGAAACACACTCTTGAAGGATGGAGAGGTACTTCAACATGGGGCATGACACCCTTGCATCTCTCTGGTCTCTAAATCCAATCAGAGTCTGAAGGGTGCACTCAGAATGTTAGGTATTTCCTTCGGCAAATCTGGAAGTAGAGAACGCATGCGCTCGACTCTCAAAAGAAGAGGGAAAATGGGCTTTCTACCTTCAATCCTTTACATTTAGCCCCTGTCTGGGAACCCTGCCTCCTCCCCTCCCCTCACCTAAATTTTACCCATCCTTCAAACCCCACCTAATTCTCATGTAGCCAAGAGTCCTCCATTACATTCTCGCTTCTACTGACTCTGAACATATACCTGGAGGCCAGAGCACAGACTTTAAATTTGTCCATGTCTGTGGGTAGTGTAAGAGCAGGCACCTGCAGTGTCTACTTCCCTGAGAAATCTGACAGCCCAAATTCTTTTTTTAAAATTGAATTTATTGGGGTGACATTGGTTAATAAAATTATATAGGTTTCAGGTGCAAACTCCTTATTTTTATGTAAGGAAATGGGAGCCCAGAGAGGCCTAGGGATTAAAATGTTGAGTCATTGGAATTGTTTTTTAAAACTTGACTTTAAAAACTTCACCATAGTCTTCTCATGGCAAGTAGGAACAGCAGTGTTATGGGCTGAATTGTGTCCCACCCCAAATTCATATGTTGAAGTCCTAAGCCCCAGGAGTTCAGAATGTAGCTGTATTTGGAGATAGGGTCTTTACAGAGGTGATTAAATTCAAATGAGGTCCTTAGAACGGGTCCTACTCCAATATGACTAGTGTCCTTATAAGAAGAGGAAATGTGGACACAGCCACAAACAGAGGGAGACACAGGGAGAAGATGGCTATCTACAAGCCAAGGAGAGAAACCTGGAACATATCCTTCCTTCACCACCTTTAGAACCTAGCCAACTAACACAACCAGCCAAGGAAATAGTAATAATACTGCAATATGAATACCAATCCTTCTCCTTCTATTAGTAACATTATCTTTTATTGAGAGCTGGCTCTATGAGACACCTGGGCCCACTGTATTACACACATTAGCTCATTTATTAATAGTCTCTTTCCTTGATGGCAGCCCAGGTTTCTCTGGTCCTAAGAGCCACAGTGGATGAATGACAAGAGGAAAATTAGGTGAGTCACAGGGCAAGGCTGAGCCCCAGCATCTGTTTGAGGGAGAAGAAGAAGACAGGACAAAAGGACTATTTTTAATCAAGTGGCTTGACATTTGAAGAGATTGAATCCTAGCTCAGAGCACTGTGATTGCATTTCTGCCAAGCTCTGGGACATATGGGTGAGTGAGGCAGTCTTTCTGCGTTTTTCCCGACCCCCAGACCACTGGACGCACAGAAGTTCACACCCTGTGGGACTGGGTAGTTCCTTCCTTCAGTCACTCATTCATTCATTGAAATAGACATTTAGAAAAGCATTGTAGCATAATGGAAAAAATACACATTTGGATTAAAATATTGGCTCTGTCATAAGTTAGCAGTGTGACCTTGGTTAAGCCATTTAACTTCTCTGAGCCTCAGCTGGGGTGAATTAAGGTAACCAGCACCCATTACTGCTATTTATCCCCCCAGTGACCTGACCTGGGATCTTTGGGTAGCACTAAGTAGACAGAGACCTATACGATTTGAAAATTTTGAGGAAATTTTATTGACTTAATGATCTACTTGGTGGAAATAGATGAATCGTCAAAAACTAGTAAATACCCACAAAATTTTATATACATTAAGTTCCTCTCCATGTTGCAATGCAATCTTCCTTCCTTCCTTCCTTCCCTCCTTTCCTCCATCCTACCTTTCCTCCCTCCTACCTTCCTTCTCTCATCCCCTCCCTCCCTCCCTCCCTCCCTCCCTCCCTCCCTCCCTCCCTCCCTCCCTCCCTCCCTCCCTTCTCTCTCTTTATTATTTTTGCAACTGGCCTTTTCTGCTCACCATAGCGACTCACTTCCTCTGTGGGTTGAATTGTGTCCAATCTGAAAGGTATGTTGCAGTCTTAACCCCTGGTACCGGTGCATGTGACCTTTTTTGGAAATAGGGTGTTTTTTTTTTTTTTTTCAGATGTAATTAAGATATAAGTTAGAACGAGGTCACACTGGAGGAGGGTGGATCCTTAATCCAATATGACTGGTGTTTTTCTGCAAAAAGGAGAAGAGACAGACAGATACGCCCAGAGGAGAGCTCTGTGTGAACACACAGGACACAGAGGAAGAATGGCCCTGTGACCAAAGAGGCAGAGATTAGAGTTATGAGCTACAAGCCAGGGAATGCCAAGGCTTGCCAGCACCCCTAGAGGCTGGGAGGGAGAGCATGGCCCTTTGACTCTGGCTTCCAGAACTTCGAGAGAGAGGAACTTTCAGCTGTTTCAAGCTGCCTAGTGTGTGTTACTTTGTGATGGGAGCTCTAGGAAATGAACATGCTTTCCTCAGGTGGAGTTTTACTGGGACCCACGCAATGCTAATGCTAGAGTCTTGGCTGGCTTGACATCTTGGTTCTAGTGCTGGTCTCTTACTTACTTGCTTCACCACCACCTTAAAAATATTCTGCCATGGCCCTAGCTGGTTTTACTCAGTGGTTGGAGTGTTGGCCCAAGGACTGAAGGATTGAGAGTTCAATTCTGGTCAAGGGCATGTACCTCAGTTGCAGGCTCGATACCCGGCCCTGCAGGGGTGCATGCAGAAGGCAACCAATCGATGTATCTCTTTCACATCGATGTTTCTCTCTCTCTGCCTTTCCTCCTTCCTTCCACTCTCTCTAAAAATCAATGGAAAAAAGTATCCTCAGGTGAGAATTAACAACAACAACAAGCAATTTCCTGCCACAGAGAATATTTCAAATATCTAGAGGTGCCTATGCTCATGTCTCACTCTGGGGCTTTTTGAAATGAACAAACCAGGAAAAAGACTTTCCAGGCACTACTTTCCAAAGAGAAGCTTGGGATACCTGAGGGACTTTCTTCAACATGAATGGTTTTCCACAAGGAAAAGCCAGCCCAGTGCTTCCTTATTTATTTTTTTTTTTGGAGGAATTTATTGACCTCAGAGTGGAAGAAATTTGCTCCTAAGCCTTCTGTCTCAAGAGCTCACAAAAATCATCTTTTAGCACCTGTCCCGTCGTGTTTCCTGCTGTCCAGAACCTGCCTGGCCTTGAGTAGTCTTGATTCCAAATTGCTTGTGGGACAAGGCAAGGTTGTACCTTGTCTCCAGTCTTATTTATTAGCACATTACGACCACCAATCACAATTAAAAATAACGATGCCATCAAGATTATTTAAATCAGGGACAACCAATTTCAATTACCATTACTTCTAGATGGAATTATGGGTCTTGCTCTCTCTCTTCAGCACTTTTAAAGGACTCCTTTCTTTCCATTATTCCTCCATCCCCCATCAGACTCTTGAATTATACCAGGAATTAACGTCACATGTAAAGTCACTTCTAAATGAACTCTGTTCTGCTACTTTTGCTTTGCCTGCCCTCAAGTCCCCGTCTCTCCCCTGGTAGTCTCCAAATGTCAAGGCAGGACATTCTGAGTCTAACATCTGGTATTGTTCTTGTAAATAACATTTTTTTCCCCCCAGGTAGATGCTCCTGAGGGTGAGTCAGTGCTTTGCTCATCTGGGTCATTTACATAGAAATAGCATTCTGCATTGGTGCTTCTAAGATGTAGAATATTTATTCTTTGAGCATCCAGGATTTTCTCATAGTATCCGATACAGAAGACAAAGTCCGTCAGCCTCCTGCCTCCTTCTCACTCTCTGGGGGGGGGGAGGGGGGGTTTAGGGAAGCTACTCTATAGAGGTGCAATTTTAGCTGAGACCTGAATGAGAAGAAAGAATTTTTAAAAAAACTTAGTGATGGCATTTAAGACAGAAGGAAGAGCGAGTGTGAAATCCAGGAGGTGGGAGCACACTTGCTGTGTTTGAGTAGCAGAAAGGAGGCTGGTGATGCGGGGGCATGGTGAGAGAGCAATGGAGTGGGTAAAGACCCAGGGCGGGGGTGGGGGGGTGGGTAAGGCAGATCATGCAAGATTTGGCAGGCACAGAAAGAACTTTTGAAGTTGGGTTTGGGGATCCAGAGTGCTGGAGAATTCATTGTCTGAAATGCATAGGTGGGTTACCACCCTTTCTGCTGATGAGATGACATATATCAAGCACAGTTGAGGAAAGGTGTCCTCTGTGGGAGTGGAGGGGAACTCATAGATGGTCACTTGGACTTCTTCCTCCTCCTTCAGTTACTTACCACTTTCTTGGTGGACATCAATAGTGACTCCTGCTCCTGTTCCCTTTCCCCATGCCTACCACCACCCTAGATCTATCACAGTGACCTCTTACTGTCCTCCATATCCTTCAGCCTATGACTGTATTCTTCACACTGCCCTAAGAAGCTCAGGTAGCAAGTGCCTTCCTACACCTCTTCCATCATCAGTGACATAATGGAATGCATTCTGACTTGGTATTTCAGGCCCACTGGGATCGGAACGCATTCACCTTCATAACTTCCTAGCTCCCTCTACACAAACACACTCTCCATTCCCTTTGATTTTCAACGTCTTCTGAGTCTGTGGTCTCAGCCTGGACTGTCTGACTCCCACCCACTCACTCCCTTTTCTGCCACTTGAATGCCATTTGCAGTCCTGATGAAAGGGCCAGGTAACCTGATTTGGAATCCTGGTCCTGACAGTCTGTGTGAGTCTGAGTGTTTTTATTTATAAAGTGGGGACAGTGACACTGTCATTTAGCAGACTTTGGCTGCAGGTAACATACCAACAGGTTTAAAATTGGCTTGCACCAATTTTAACTGGTTTGGCTCAGTGGATAGAGCATCGGCCTGCAGACCAAAGGGTCCTGGGTTCGATTCCGGTCAAGGGCACATGCCTGGGTTGCGGGCTGGATCCCCAGTAGGGGGAGTGCAGGAGGAAGCCAATGAATGATTCTCTCTCATCATTGATGTTTCTATCTCTTCATCTCCCTTCCTCTCTGAAATCAATAAAAATATATTAAAAAAATAAAATTGGCTTGTACCAAAAGCCTGGGGTAGAGTGGTCTCAGAGGTGGTTTATTCAGCAGCTCAATAATATTATCAACCAGTTAGGTTCTTTTTCCCCACCTGTCTTTCCGTTCCATTCTGACATGCATAGAATATTGGCTTTCCCTCTCAGGCTGGCTCCCACATGCTCTAAGACAGACCTTGCTTATTAGGTATTATGTACAGAAGACAATGCCCAGAGGCAGCAAAGGAAACATCATGCCTTGTGTCTTGGTAGGTGAATGAGTAAGCCTTTTCCAGAGGTTCGGCAGCAGACTTCCCATCGTATTTCGACAGCCACAGCCGAGTCACTGCTTATACTTTGCCAATTGCTCGAGCCCACGGCCACTGGCTTATAGAAATCACGATTCACAACTTGGGCTGGGAAGGGGTTCATGTCATGGCTGCATGGAGGATGCTGAACAAGATGGCAGCTCTCTCAGTGAGAAGAAAGGAGGTGGTTGGCTGTTGGGTAGAAAAATCAAGTATCTGACACAGGAAATTGCCTGGAGGGGTGTATGGGAGAAATGAGATGATGTATTAAAGCCTAGTATAGCATTAGGCTCATAATAGGAGTTCATTAGATGGTAAGGATTATTATTATTATGGCTAGTCTTATGTGTTTTCTCCTTCAAGCCTTCTTCAGTCCTGGATGGAGTGATTGCAGCCTCCTTTAAAATTCACACAGAACACTGAGCACATCTATATGTTGGGTGGAGTGAGCACAGAATCAGAGTTGAAGCCATACACTGGCCTTCCGCCTGATCTACAGATAGTACTGGAGCTTGATGAGGCATTACACATTTCTCTGATTCCCACCTACTGACCTGAATATGACTGTGTTGAATTTTGAAAGGTACAGTGGAAGAGAGAAAGGTTAGAATATTCCAAGTAGAGTGAAAGCCCATCCACAAAGTGACTATAACAGTGTCAGCTTCTCTAATAATAACCTGGCCACACCTGACATCCTTTTCTTCAACTTTGTTCTTCATTCGCCCAAGCATTTCCGGTGTTTATTGCTCCTATGAGTGCAAAGATGAGGCGAGGTTGCCACTTGGCCACAGTATATGGTCACTCACCTCTGCCCCTGCCCCACTTGCTGGTTTTTACATTTTCCCTTTAATGTGATCAACATTACAAAATCCATTAAAGGAACTTAAAAATTAGAAATTTATATTAACAAAAAGATGACAAGTGACAAAAGATCAGGAAAGGAAGGTGGTTGGATAGGGGCCTCTGAGGCAGGTGAGCTACCTCTGATCACTCATGTCCATGCCTCCACGTGGACAGGCTGGAAACAAGGGTCTAGGGGCCTTTCCAGTGGCAGATACATGGGGAAGGAGCCACTATGAGGCCACCATATTTTCGGTCTTGTATTTTTGTCTTCTACCACATGGAGAAACCTTTCTGTACTTGCCAGACTGGGGGTCCCATTCTCCTTCCAGGCCATCAAACTGAGGTCCACAAAGCATTTTATTTATTTACTTATTTTTTAAATCATTATATGAACAAGATCAATAAACTTTCTGGATATAATCCAAGCTCTTAAACATGACATGAGAGGAACTCTTTCTCCAGCCTTTGCACCCATCAACCTTGTATGCTCAGTGCATGCGGGAACCATAGTGAACATTTCTGCTGTCTTTTACCTCTGTGTCCTGCACATGTTGGCATCTTCACCTGGAACACATTTCTTGACACCTCAAAGGTACACGTGCAGGTACATGTGCACGCGGGTGCACATACATGTTATCACACGGATCTGTAATTCCTTTTGCTCGCCTGCCAGCTAAGCCCCTCAGGGGCAGGCGTTGCCTTTTATTCTTTGTCAGATCTCCAGCACCTGACACAGGCATGGCATTGAGCAGGAGCTTAATGAACGTTTGTTGAAAGAATGAATGATGCCATTGGCAGAAGTAATGGGTGTGGCTGTGGACGAGAAAGGGGCCACATCCTAACCTGACAAGCTCAGGGAAGGCCTGCATGGTGGTTTTGCAAATTCAAGGACCTAAAGTAACCACAAAGGATGGTCTAAAATTAAACCTTTAACTAAAAGCAGTTTATAGTGGTTAGTCATGTCCTAGACCAGTATCTTCCCTGATAAAGGTCAATCTTTACCTTAACTGAGCCTATTGTCTTTTTGCCTCTAAGATAACATCCTTGTGAAATGTCAGGGTAACTTGTAACTTCCCTTTTTCCAGACCCCTCGGGGGCACAATCAAATGCGCCTGGGCACCAGGATAGAGACTATAAATTCCTTCATTGTTATTGTTACCATGTTACTTGTTGACTGCCAACTATCCTGCACCCACCTAAGTAAAAGATGTATGTGTCTATCATTTTACTTTTTATCCAATCCCAGAGGTCCCCTCCCCCCCCCTTTGCTTTCTCCTGCCTCCCTAATCTATCATCAGTGGATTTCCTGTAACCCACTATGTCTCCTCCTTTGCCTGTAATGTGTAAAACCAGGTAAAAAACTGCTATTCTCTGGAGCATTATCCCAATCTGTTGAGATCCTGCTTCCCGGCACTTGTCGACAGTTTGGCTCAAATAAACTCACAACGATTCTTTACAGGTTTCAATGTTTTTACGTTAACAAGGCTCTGAGACAATCTCGCTGAGAACATCTCATGGTTATTTTCAAGATGGAGTCTCAGCAAGGAGATGCCACCTCCCTCTGACTTGGACCTCATTTCTTCATTCTTCTATTCTTTTCATCAAGTCAATTTTGAACACCTGCTCTGCAGCAAGCGCTGGGCTGGGCTGCGGGACCCAGCAAACAAGACGGATTTGGTGCCTGGCTTCATGGGACTTAAAATCCAGAGGCCTTGTCTGGGGGGTTGGTTTCTGTTCACTACTCTATCACCAGCATCTATCATGGTTTGTGGTGTTCAATAAATATGCTACATAGAATAAAAAAGGAAATGGTTTCAGGGCTCACATATATCAGAGTGGGCTGATATGGGGGCCGGGGAGCAAATGGTTTTCTTTAACCTAGAGAACGAGTTGGGTTTGCAAGGGCAAGACAAGGAGGCCCAGAGACACAGGTGGGAATTGTTAGAAATGCTCCCAACAATGTCGCAGGGAATGAGACAAACACTTGAAACTGGATTGGTAAGGCTAATTTACTTCTGCGCAGAAGGGTGCTCCTGCCAGCTGAAAATCATGGGCAAAAGCACACCGAATGGGAAGTCCCTTTGGGTTTTATTTCCTGACGCGGGGTCTGCCCTGCCCCTCACTCTGAACTCTGACCTGATTGGCCAGGGTCCAGAGCTCGGATTCCCATTATTGTGGGATTGGCTAATTCAGAGGAAGGGGAAGGTAAGGCAGAACCTAAGATGGTAGCCCCCCTGAGAGCCTGAAGGTCATACCAAGATCACAGAACATAAGATAGTGGCCCCCTGAAGGATCTGAAAGTCATACCAAAATGGCGGGACCCACGATGGCTGCGAGCTCCTTTCTTTGACAGAAAAGATGGGTGGTTCACTCTCACAGAAGGCAGCGTGGCCATTGTGGTTAGGCTGCTGGGTGTGCCTGGGTTCAGTGGCACTATGTCATTTTGACAGTCATTTTGTAACTGGACAGTCAATGGGTCCGGGCTGCCCGTCACTACTTGAGCCAATTCAGCAGAGACAGGGTTGAATCATATATGGATGTTTATTCAAATAATGCTGGCAGGATGGGAGAGCAGCAGGTCATTCATGAAAATCTGTTCTCCCTCCACCATAAGAAGGACAAAGAGTACATGGGGAAGTAGGCAAAAGGGATAAGAATAGGTATGCAAAATGGGCAGTTTACAGGCAATGCCAAGGCCTGGAGGTACGCAAAGGCTTGGTGGGCGCCTCCGGTTTCTGCAACAAGCTTGTTACTCTTTCCATGATAATAGGCAGCTCCCGATGGGGAGGATGGGCGGAATTTCCAGATGAGCTCCCAGGTCCTGCGTGCAACTCCCAGTCAGGTTGAAAAGTGTGTTCTTTAATCAGAACAAAACAATCACGGTTAACAGAACATAAGTAATATTTCTTATAATTATAGCTGGTCCCCAATATTCTATTTCGGCCCCTAACAATTTTAACCTCTTTACGTCTTTCTGCATCTGGAAAGTGGAGATGATAGAATTCACGTCATTGGATTTGTGTGGGACTTCAATGAGCTAATTAACCCCAAACTTTCAGCATAGAGGAACCATTTAGTAAAGGTTAGTTTACTAAATTATGACTGGAGGCTTAAAATGGTCTGCTGTGCTTGGGAATGGCAAAAAAAGTGGAGTGTGTGTGTGTGTGTGTGTGTGTGTGTGTGTGTAAGTGTGAGTGTGTGTGTGCATGCACACTGGAATTAGGAGGTGAGACTGGCCAGTTGGCAGAGATCAAGGTGCAATGTTTTCCTTGCCAGGGGGCTTGGCGACCTCAGTGGGGAGCCCTACGGGCTAATAATGGGGAGTGGCACGGTTATGTTTATCCACATGAAACACGAGTGGCAATAGAAATTCTTTGAGAAAGAGGAGAGGAAGAATAAAGGGAAGGGGGAAAAGAGTCAGAAAGAAAAGAGAAAGGAAACTGGATGCCAGGGAAGAGGAGTGGAGGGAAGGCATGAAAAGTGGCTGGAGCATCTGTCAGTGCCATTTGTGCCAGGCTCCTGGGTTTGCATCTCAATTAGGAAGGCGTCTCAGGGTGGGTATCAGGGCTGGAAGAGGAGGGAGGGGAGTTGTCAGCGTGATTTAGCGGTCTCCATCCCAGGGGGCTGCTTTTGGGGGAAGAATGAACCCTCAAGTCAGGGCCTCTGTCTCAGGGTGCACCTGCGGCGGCAGGCTGCCTGTGTCTGTGAGATGATGGGCAGGGGTCACAGCACAAGAGCAGCTTGCCCTGAGGTGTGCTTTGCAGCCTCTGGCCATCCAGCTAATGGAGCAGGAGAATGTCCCTGCAATGTCACAGCCCCCATCATCCTTCCTGCCGGCAGTAAATCCAAGGATATTTTCCTAGCTTTAATTTATTTTTCAAAGTAGCTTTATGAGCCTGTTAATAAAAGGAAAACTTGCTCCTCGCCCGGCTGTCGCTCAGCCCGGGCTGGTCTCTCCTCGCCTGGGAAAGTGCTGGCAACCACATGGGCTCCTTTTGCCCGCACATAAAAAGGTTTATAGATCTCCAGTTCCCTACAACTCAGCCCAAAGTAGCTCTTGCGTGACAGCCTTCAGGAATCGGTGCAAGGGGTGGGGGTGGGGACCCTTCCACCAAGGTCAAGCTTTGCTTCAGGAAGGCACTGCTGTTTGACTCACGCTGGCCAGGCTGCCTGTCCCCCTGGCTGGGATGTTTCTCCTTCAGATGACACCTCTGTCGTGGAGAGACATTGAAACTTTTAACAGCACAGACAAGAAGCATACACTGTCACACAGATGCAATTCCCTGCTGACCTGCAGCTAGGGGCTGGGATGTGAAAAAGGGGTCTGGGCTGGTGGGGCCCCTGGCTCTGTTTTATTGCAGTGAAGGATTATGGGAAAGGTGGTTGTTTTATGTCCAGGGTGGCTGCCTGATGATCATGCCCTGAGCTGTGTGACCCCAGCGGGTCTGACCATAGCCATGAAATATATACATCCTCCGTGCAGTTTCCGTACGAATCACAAGGGTCTGTGACCAGAAGGCTCACAGTGGTTTGTCTTAGCCAAACTGGTCATTTGTGTCTCATCCTATATAATAAAAGCCTAATATGCAAATTGACCAAACAGCGGAATGACTGGCCGAACGACTGGTCACTATGACGTGCACTGACCACCAGGGGGCAGATGCTCAACGCAGGAGCTTCCCCCAGCCCACAGGCCCCAGGCCTGCCAAGGCAGGTGCCAGCGGGGGCCCCTCGATTGCCCCGCCGGTTGCCCCACAGATCAGCCCAGATTATCAGCCAGGCCTAGGGACCCTACCCATGCACGAATTTCATGCACCGGGCCTCCAGTTTAACATAAACAAATGAAGACTGAATTGACCTAATGCTGGGTTTTGCAACCTCCACACTGTGGACACTTGGGTTCAGCTCATTCTTTGTAGTGGGGGCGGTCCTATACATTGTGGGATATTAACTGGCCTCCACCCACTAGATGCTTGTAGTACCCCCTTTCCAGCTGTGACAACCCAAAACATCTCCAGACATTGCCAAATGTCCCTGAGAGGAGGAGGATCACCCCCCGTTGAGGACCACTGGTTTAAATCCTACATTCTTGATGGGGGCAATGTGGTGCCCCACAAGGCAAAACTTGGTTCTTGGTGAAAAATTGTATTCTCTTTATGCGTAAAGTGCAGATACGCATGCAGTATACAAGCAGATATGCAGTATACCTGTGGTGTTAAAATTTCATAGGGATTTTATTAAAATTCATAAGGAGTGGTGATTAGGAAAAAAAAGCTGGAAAAAGGCTCTTCAGGGGAGTAATAGTGCAAGAAAAAGTGAGAAACAAGGTCTACAGATGCAGATTGAAGCAAGAACAGGTTTATTTTCCACTTCTCTAGGGAGTTGCCTTCACCTCTGTGCAGTTTGGAATTCATGGAAGATACATTGATTTTTGCCCCAAATGTCATCATCAGAAGCTATAAGAATCGTGGTGTCTGCACTCAAATTTTTGGATGTCCTTGGGTCTTTCAGTGACCACATTCCATCTCCTTTTAGGTCTCATTTGCTGACCCTGGCATCATCTTTAGTGGAGAGGAGGGAGTGATAACTTATTGAGTGTCTACACTGTGCCAGGTTCTGTGTGGAGAACTTTACATCAGTCTCCATGCTAACACTCCGCCAAAGGGGTTCTCACCATCCCATCCTGGGGAGAGTCTGGGGAAGGTTTGTGGCCAGCAAGTAGGTAGGCCTTGGGATATGGAGATGAAATCAAACTGCATAGCTGAGAAGCCTAACAGAGGTCACAGTCCCTGGCTCTGAGTAGATGCTCCATAAATGCTGAATTAATCATCTTGGGTTGTCTCTTTTTCAGCATACCAACTGAATTGGCTAGAATTAAAAGAACAGCAATAGAAGCTATGATAGGTTGGTTTTAATCTGTCTCATTCTTCCCCATTTCCCTAGTATTTATTGAGCACTTATTATATTTTATGCTCTCTCCTGGGTTAATAAGACAAATAGGTTCCTCCCTATGTGATACTTATAGTCTAGATCTGCTCTGTCCAATATGGCAGCCGCTAGCCACCTGTGGCTCTTTAGAACTTAAAATGTGGCTCATGAATCTTTAATTTTACTTAATTTAAATTTAAATTGAAAACTGATACTTGATTCAGTTATTGAAAAACTTTTAAGTATGCAACACCTTGTGGATATATCTTTTCAACTGTAAATTTTACTCAATCTAACTACAGAATAGTTATTTCAAGTGAAAACTTAGCCTGAATGGAAATATTTGTATGTGTACAAAACACACTGCATTTTGAAAATGTAGTACCAAAACGAATGTAAACAATTTCATTAATAATTTTTCAATTATTGATTATATGTTGAAATAATATTTTGGATATATTGAGTTACATAAAGTATAATAATATGAATTTCACCTATTTTTCTTTCAACTTTTAAAATGTGGCTATGAGAAAGTTTGAAATTACACCTTCGGCTCACATTTTATTTCTAACTCATGATACCAGACTAGTGAGTGATGGGTTCATTTGTCTTTAACACAAACTGTCTGCATAGACTTGGGTAAGCTACTTCTTTCTAAGCTTTCATGCCCATTTCTGTAAAATACTAGAGGCCTGGTGCATGATATTCGTGCACGGGGAGGGGGGTGTCCCTCAGCCCAGCCTGCACCCTCTCCAATCTGGGACCCCTAGAGGGATGTCCGACTGCCCGTTTAGGCCTGATCCTACTGGTAGGATCGGGCCTAAATGGGCAGTTGGACATCCTTCTCACAATCCAGGACTGCTGGCTCCCAACTGCTTGCCTGCCTGCCTTCCTGATTGCCCCTAACTGCTTCTGCCTGCCAGCCTGATCACCCCCTAACCACTCCCTGCCAGCCTGATTGATGCCTAACTGCTCCCCTGCCAGCCTGATTGCCCCTAACTGCCCTCCCCTGCAGGCCTGGTCACCCCTAACTGCCCTCCCCTGAAGGTCTGGTCACCCCTAACTGCCCTCCCCTGCAGGCTTGATCACCCCCAACTGCCCTCCCTTGCAGGCCTGGTCCCTCCCAACTGCCCTCCCCTGCTGGCCTGATCACCCCCAACTGCCCTCCCTTGAAGGCCTGGTTCCTCCCAATTGCCCTCCCCTGCTGGCCATCTTGTGGCAGCCATCTTATGTCCACATGGAGGCAGCCATCTTTGACCACATGGGGGCAGCCATCTTGTGTGTTGGAGTGATGGTCAATTTGCATATTACTCTTTTATTAGATAGGATAAACCATCATAAAACAGTACAGAAAGACTGAGCAAATTAAATGAGGTAATGCATGAGAACTTCTTGGCATACTGATTGGCACATAGTAGGAGTTCAGTAAATGCTTGTTAAATGAATAAGTTAGGCCACTGGTCTGATTAAGGGGAGTCAAGTAATATTTTATTTTTTTCTAATTGAATAAAGCATTCATGCTCATCATAAAATATTTGAAGAATACATGAACAAAGTAAAAATTGCCTGGAATTCCACTACTCCCCTTTATACAGACAGTAGACAGCACCTGTGAGCCCAACTTTGGTGTCAAATTTCAGTTCTACAACTCAGCTTGCCCAAGTGATTACTTAATTCCCTGTTCCTCAGTTTCTGCATCTGTTGAGTGGGGATAATAAAGGACCTAGATCAGGTTGTTGTTAGGAGGTTAGATGAGTTAATATTTATAAAACACCTAAAATAATGCAGATAATAAGTGTTGTGTAACTATGTATTAAATCTTAAAAAATACATTGTGCTCTCCTTGTTCACCCTATGTGTATTCCAATATTAGCCAATAACAGGATCTGTTGTGGATCCTTCTATGCCTTTATCATGGCCCATATAATCACATATGGTTGTGGGTAATTGCTTTTTTCATAAAAATGTAGTCATGTTATATAAACCTCTGGAAGATGAATTTTTTTTAACTTGCAATACCCTAGATTGTGGAATCTGCTTTGCCAAGTTAATTGGTGTCAACAAATGGCCATAAAATAATTCCATGGCAGAGATGTAAATTTTTTAATATAAAAATTCCCCTATTAATGGCCATTTTCTTTGTTTGCTGAAAATTTCTGAGCATTAAAATGTTATGTTGGAAAGGCCAACTTGATTAATTATACTTCCAAAGTTGAGTAAGCTTTGGGGCTGAGCTATGGATTCCATGCATATGGCAAGTGGTTCCTTTTGAGTTAAGTATCTGAAATCACCCAGCAGTTAGATAATTGACCCAATTTAATTTTCCTATAGAAGGACGACCACTGGTTTGTCTGCTTGATCTATAGGTATGTCACCATGTGTATTACAAACCAGTGGGCTAAGTATGAAGCTATTATTACTAATTAAAATTGCTTTCCTGCAGAGTCCTCACCTTCTCTGCCTCACTAGCCCACCTCCCCACATTACCCAGGATTCACCCCTTCAGGAATGGTTAATGTGAGCCAAAAATCAATAGCTCAATTAACAATCAGGATTGGGGCTTCCAGGCAACAGAGATCAGGATCAATAACTTATGTTCAGTGAAATTAAAGGCAGTTGTTAAGTCAAGTGTTTAAAAGCTGCAGACATGGACTATGGGAATATCCATCAAAACCCCGTTGGGCTCTTGCTCTGGAGAGAATGGGAAGTACATTTTTCTTTGGTCCATCTTCCACATGGATGGGTGCCTAATGAAGCAGGTATGTCCTCACTGATTCTTCTCTGCAATAAATCCCCCAGCCCCGGGACTGCCATGGGCATCTGAGCTGACTTGAGAGAGAATCTTTTTCAATCAAGAACAATGCAGCAAATCAGAGCTCCAGAATAATCTGTCAATATCCTCTTCAACCTCTTTAGGGGGGTAGAGCAAGCAAAGTTTCCCCATATCTTTGATTTGTTCAATCTGTCTAGCATCATAACCATTTAATCATCAAACCAGCATGCAATGAGCACTTAGTCTGTTCTCCTAAGCTTGACTTCTAAAATTTTCATTTTGTGGTTCTAGTATTATTATTTGTATTGGTTAGCATCAGCTAGGCTGAAGTAACAAATAGCCCCAGACATGTAATGGGCCCAGAAGTCACAGCCAAGGGTTCGGCGAGTCTGAGGGGTGGCCAGCAAAGGATGAAGAAAAGACAGACAAAAAGAATAAGCTGGGTCTAGGTGGATCTTCTGTGCGTGACTGAGACCACAGAACAGATCCAGACTGCAAGCTGATGCTTTATTTTATAGTCAGAGGTAAACAAGGTAATTTACAATGTTCTTGTAAGTTTCACTTGTTTTAGCAGCACTTGCTGCACCTCCCACAGCCCATTAGCTACCCAGGAAAGATCTAGGGAGCAGTCACAAGATCAAGCTTAATTATGCTAAGAGGGCTGTGCCCTCTAAGCTGGGACTTGTTTGTGGCTTTGCCAGCAGGTCAGTTGGAGGCTTAACCCTATAACCGCTCCCTACAGGTTAGCATCGGCTAGGGCGGCTGAAGTAACAAATAGCCCCAGACATGTAATGGGCCCAGAAGTTTGTGCCTGTTATGTAACTGTCCTTGGTGAGTTTCAAGTTGAAGGGACTTCTCTAAGTGGAGGCTTAGGCTGATTTTACCTTGTAGCTCCTCCATCCTTTTGGACCTAATCATCACCTTCATCCAGCTGCTGGAAAAGGCAAAACAACATGGGAAAGGCACACATCACTTCTTAAAAGCCTGGGCTCTTAGGGCATTCAATATTCCTGCTTCTATTACATGGCCTAGATATTATCATCCAAGCTTCAAGAGAGCTTGGGAAGTATAGGTCTAGCTATTATGCCCAGGAAATAAAAAAGGGAAGAACAGATTTGGGGGATCAGTTAGTTATATCTACCTCATTATCATTACCTCCCATTGAGGATATCTGTAATTTTACTTGCCCACCATGTCTTTCCCTTTCTTTTGGCACTAGAAGTGCTCTTTGCTTTAGAGAACTTATTCCATCAGATGGTATAGTCCACATCCCTATGCACAAGAATGTGCACATGACCCCAGCCAGGCTAATCATAGTCCCTCTTGGGCTATTTCTGTTGGATCCATCAATAAAAGGCCATCTCTTTCCATTGGAGTTTCTAAGTTGGTAGGATATGAGTCTCAGACTACCTATTACATCATATCTGCAATTCAAATAACACATGCCTACATGATAGACAGTTGTACCATTATATCATCTATGTTTGCTTGTGTCCTTGAATCTAATTGTGCCTGAAGCCAGTTATCTCTGGACTTCTCTAGAGAAAAACACCAATAAATGTTCATAAGTTCCTTGGCCTGCATAACAACTATGCTGATTGGAGATAGACTCTTCTTTTATCACAAACCATTTCTATTCAGCAATAACAAAAATCTCAAATCAATGGGACGAAATATATTCCTTCTTTCTTATTTAAGATGGTTGTTATTTAGGTTTCTACCACTAGTAGTTGAAAGAATATTGATCAACATCCTTCTCTCCATCATACACTGATTATAAACATGGGACATTCTGCATTTTTCACAATAGAATCCTCCCCATATTCTATTTCACACATGCTACTTACTGTGCCTGGAGTCTCTCCCCTTTTTCTCTGTCTGTTGGACTTGGCTGAATCTCAAATACCAATCTAATTAAGTTCTCTTCAATCCAATAAATGGATACAGGTTGTCTTTCATATGCTGGACAAATTGCTGGACACTAGGAAGCAGAAATGAGTACGTTACTAGCTTCTGATCTTGTAGAGAGACTGTCATAAACTCAGACAATGAATTACAATACTGAGAAATAGTAATCATTATAATTAGGCTTTGTTGGGTGCTTGCTATGTCCTAGGCACATAGTTTCAACGTTTTATGTTTGTTTACAATGGAATCTGTACTATTGTTCATGTTTCACACATGATGAAACAGAGGCACAGAGAGGTTGTGAAACTTTCCCGGGGTCACTTAAATAGCAAGTGGTAGAGCTGGAACTTGAACCCAGGCAACCTGACTACAAGGCTCTTACAATTAACCACTGCAGATGACTGCCTCTGAGAATATTAATAAAGGCGTGTATAGCAGTGACTAATTGACACAGGGTGGGAGTGATCAGGAAAGGAGGTGATGCTGACTATGCTCCCCTCTACTTCCTCATGAGCTCTTTGAGTTCAGAGACAGGGTTTCATTATTTTGATATCCCAGTGCACCTAGTACTTAGTAATCCCCTTTACCCAGGGTTATTGAGCAGAAGTTCCAAAAAAATCTCTATGGAAAAAGAAATGCACAGTGGAAGACAGATTAGAAAATGTAGATGGTCTTTCTTTTTTTTTTTTTTTTTTTTTTTTTTCTTTTCTTTTCTTTTCAAATTTTTATTAAGGTATTATATGTGTACATATCTTACTAGATGGTCTTTCTTCACCAATATTAGCTCTACCACCTGAAGTCTTCAGGTTCAAGAAGAATGGGGATGGTGTGCATTAAAATATGGCATGGATTGCTTCTGAAGGTAACTGTGATTGTGTTGTGGACATCCAGGCCAAAGTTCTACTGGCAGAGTTAGGATCCAGCCAAGTGACACATCCTCCTCCTGGAAATGATGCATTTGATCTGTAGCCGTGTGGCCAAACACAGCAGAAGATAGCATTTATTAACAGACTAGAGGCCTGGTGTATGAAATTCATGCACTGGGAGGAGGGGTGGTCCCTTAGCCCAGCCTGCACCCTCTCACAGTCTGGGAGCCCCGCGATTGATCACCCCAAAGAGGTAGACCCTGCCCACCCAGCCAGAGCTCCGTGATGGATCGCCCCCACAAAGGGAGGCCCAGGCTACCTGCCGCAGTGCTGCTAGCCAGGTAGCCTGGGCCTCCCTCTTTGGGGTGATCGTGGAGCCCCCTGATTGATTGCCCCACTGGCCAGTGACCTGGGCCTCCCTCTGCAGGGCAATCATGGGGCAATGGCTGGGCCCCTGACCAATCACATTATACCCACCTTAGCTGGCCTCATGCCAGTGGGTGTCATAGCGTGGTTGTACTGATGGTTGTCTGGTTGGTCATTCCGCTGTTCGGCCATTCGGTCGATTTGCATATTATGTTATTATTATAGACTAGAGGCCTGGTTCATGAAAATTCGTGCACTCAGGGGGGTCCCTCAGCCAGGCATGTGCCCTCGTGCAGTCTGGAAGCCCTTGAGGGATGTCCACCTGCCAACTTAGGCTCACTTTCCATGAGGAGCGGGTCTAAGCTGCAGTCGGACATCCTTAGCGCTGCCAAGGAGGCAGGCAGGAGAGGCTCCCGCCACTGCTGCTGTGCTTGCAGCTGTCAGCCCAGCTTGTGGCTGAGCGGAGCTCACACTGTGGGAGCGCACTGACCACTAGGGGGCAGCTCCTGCGTTGAGCATCTTCCCCCTGGTGGTCAGTGCACATCATAGTGACCGGTCGTTCTGGTCATTCCGCTTAGGGTCACTTTGCATATTACCCTTTTATATAGGATAAGCACATTACCTGTATTTTATTCTTTTATGTGCCCTTCCCCCCTGTGATAGGCACTATTATCCTTCCATTACTTTATGGTCAATGCTTGGAGAATTTGCTAGTATAAAGTGGGTACCACATAGACACAATAATACTGTACAAAACCATCCACAAGACCTCAACAGGAAACAAAAAGCAAATAGGATTCAGTTCTCAGAAACCTGGGGATCAACTAGGAGTTGGCTAGGTCACACTGCTGATCTCTCCTTGGGGTCAGCTGGCCATAAGCTGAAGGGCTGGCTTTGGCAAAGGACTGTGAGGCTCCACGTGCTTCTCATCCTGGACATGTTCTCATGGTGATGACAAAAGCACACACCTGTTTCTAGACTGTATATTGCATCATGTTTCCTAACATCCTATTGACCAAAGAAAATTTCCTGGCTGAGTTCAGGGTCAAGGGGCAGGGTGGGAGGACATTGCAAAGTTACGTAGCAAAGCGTGTGCCTAAAGGAAGGGGTATAGGATAGGGGCCATCAGTGCAACGCACCACACGCCACCATAAACGTGTGTCGTATAAATGAATAAGACTTCGAGAAGCTAAGGGAAGAGCTGTGGGTTCTACAGTGAGTACAACACAGAGCTGTGCTTTGAGCGTGGGCAGGATGAAATCTCTGAGAGGGTGATTTGGAGGCTGATAGAGGTCTCCTTGTCTCCTGTCACCTAAAGCCTTTTTCCTGTTAGCTGAAGCCTGGATTTCTCATCCAGGGATCAGAGCCATTCATGTCCCAAACTAAAATCAGACTGTGAAAGCCCATGTCCCTGGGAGACATGGTAACAGTGATTGGTTTGAGAGTCTCAAATGAGTCCAGCTTCTTCTTCTTACATTAAAAAAAGTTTTGAAAAATATATGTTCATTGTATATAAGATGGCAAGAGAAAAATACACAAGTAAGATGAAAATTATTTATAACCTATAGATAACAACTGGTAATACTTAGATGTATTTTCCTCTAAATATTTTCATTATTATTATCATTATTATTTACAAGTTTGGGATATGCCTTTGATAAAAAATTTTGGGTCAAGCATCTTCTGTGAACATTTCCCCCCACCATTAAAAGTCCATTGCAAACGTTATTTCCAGAGGCTGTGTAATATTCTTTGTGCAGGTAACATCACAATTCATTTGACTGATCTTCAATTGAATCTTTTTGTTGTTTTCAACTTTTCGCTGTTATAATGCCGGGATTACTAATTTTAAAAAATATATTTTTATTGATTTCAGAGAGAAAGGGAGAGAGAGAGATTGATAGAAACATCAATGATGAGAGAGAATCATTGAACAGGTGCCTTTTGCATGCCCTTCACTGGGATCAAGCCTGAAACCTAGGCATGTGGTCTGACTGGGAATCGAACTGTGTCCTCCTAGTTCATAGGTCGATGCTCAACCATTGAGCCACACTGGCCAGGCTAATTTTTAATTACAGATATTTTTCATTACAAAAGTGACAAATTGCTGTATATAAAACTTTGAAAAAGAAACAAAAATACCACCATCATAGCCATGGTTAATTTTTTCTATTATTTTCTTCTAATCTTTTCTCCCACACAATTTTGTGCTCACTTTTTCCTGAGTATAAAAGTAATAAATGATGACTTTCTAAAGATTTGAAAGTATGGCAACAAAGAAACAGGAATAAAAATCATCCATAATTTCATCACCTAGAAGTAACTCCTATTAACTATTTGGACTCTTTTCTCACATTATTATTATAATTAGTATTAATTATTTTTTATTTTACATGATTGAGATTGTGCTAAACCTACTATTGTATTTTTTTGTTTTGTTTTGCATAATACTAGTTCTTGAGCATTTCTCCTTGTGATGGCAGGCTTTAAAATATTTTAAAAAGATAGTTATAAAAGTATTAAGTATTACAACATATCAATATCCCTTCAAATAGATGTATCACAATTAATTCCACAACCGCACTGGGGGGACAACTTTAGCTATCATGTTTTGCTGCAAGAAACATCTTTGCACATACATTTTGATTACATTTCTGATTTCTTTAGGATAGATTGCTAGAAGTGGCATTACTGGCCATGAACTGGAAGTGTATGAACATTTTACAGACTTTTTAGGCACATTTTAAAATACAGCTAACACTCAGGCATACCATGCTGTATCCTGATTTTAACTTACCTTGTTAGCATGAGCATTTCCCCCTGAACATCATTCCCCTTGAAGGCATGATCTCATACATTTTATATCTCCAGTATGATTGGCACAAAATCAGGCACAGCTGTAATTGAGATGTGGTATAGATTAGTAGAGAGAGCACTGACTGGACTGGTGGATCCAGACAGCCAGTGTTTGCATCCTGGCTGTATCCCTCACCAGCACCTTAATTAATCAACCTCTCTGCCCTTTAGTTTCCTCATCTGCTAAAGGGGGACCAAAACCGTACAAACTGCAGAGGATTGTAGTGAGAATTGGGTACACAGCTCCTAGCCTGTGCTAAGTGCTCTGTAAGTGTAAGCTTCATTCATTTTTTTCTGAATTGGAGGGTCAGTGTGTTGGTTAAAAGTATGGGCCTTCAGAATTAGGCAGCCCTAATTTTTGTGCAACTTGTATTTCTTTCTATTTTTTTTAATTTAAAATTTATCTTTCAGTTACAGTTTACATTCAATATTATTTTGTATTAGTTTCAGACATATGGCATAGTGGTTAGACAATCATGTAATTTATAAACTGACCGCCCCCCCCCCCCCGATATTTTGAGTACCCACCTAACACCATACATAGCACAATATTATTGACTATATTTCCTATGCTGTATTTTACATCGCTGCGACTATTTTGTAACTACCAATTTGTACTTAATCCTTTCACCTTTTTCACCCAGTCCCCCACCCCGCTCCCCTCCGGCAACCATCAGTCTGTTCTCTGTGTCTATGATTCTGTTTCTATTTTGTTTGTTCTTTAGATTCCACATATAAGTGCCACTTTCTGCCATGAAACCTTCAAATATTATTTCACCTCCAAACCTTACTCTCTTCATTGATAAAATGGACTGATACTCATACCTACGTTATGGTGTGGTTGGTATGTGAGGATGAAATAAGGTGATGTAATTAAGCATTTAGTGTGCTGCCTGGCAGCTAGGAAAATGTTTAATAAATGGGAACTATAATAATTACTGTAGAGGCAATACTGGCTTCTGTAACATATCCTGACTTCATTCTCAGTTATAGCATTAGGAATCTGATGTGTCCTTGTACACAGTTTTAAAAAAAATGTACAGTCATAAACATTTGTATGCGTGGGTACAGTTACTGTTGCTACTCTGATCATATTTTTTCTTGTTCTCTTCTTAATCCACTGAGGGTAGGAGGTTCTCGTTTTATTTCTGCCCTGGAAGCAGGTGCTGGTAGGAGGATGAGAGGAGATGCCTTCAGAGGCACTTACCTGCATGTTGGCCCTGGGCAAGGTGAGGTGTCTAGAAGCAGGAGGCTGGAGAGATTGCCATGAGGCACACACAGCTTCCTTCACCATCTAGTTCATTTGTGAGTGATTTGCACTTCTAGGCAGGAATTTGTTGTATTGGTTATTGAGAAAGGGGTATTTAAGTCTCTGAATATAATTGTGTACTTGTCTATTTCTCCTTGACTATCATGTTTTGTTTCAAGTATTTTGAAAGTCTGTTATTATGCGCAAAATGTTTAGGATTGTCATAGCTTCTAGATAGTTCGACTCCTTTATCATTACAAAATGACTTTCCTTTTCTCTTGTGATTTTTTTTGCTCTAACATCTATACTAATAATAGAGAAATATACAAATTGTCTGGGACACCATCACAGTAACAGTAACGACTGAACAGCAGGCTGTGTGGGGCGACAAGTCTGGCAGAGGGGTTAGTGAGGGATGACCAAACCACTGAACAGCAGGCTGCGTGGGGCAACCAGGCCGGCAGGGAGGGCAGTTTGGGGCAACCAGGCCGGAAGGGGGGGCAGTAAGGGGCGATCAGGCTGGTGGGGAGGGCAGTTAGGAGTGACCAGGCAGACAGAGGGGGGCAGTTTAGGGAAACCAAGCTGGCAGGGGGGCAGTAGGGGGCGGCCAGGCTGGTAGGGGGATCAGGCCTAAACTGGCAGTTGGACATCCCCAGAGGGGTCCCGGATTGGAGAGGGTGCAGGCTGGGCTGAGGGGCCTCTAGTGTACTTTGATATTAATACAACGTTCCACCTTTCTTTTGGCTTGTGTTATGATGGTATATATTTTTTTGATCCATTTACTGTGAACCTATTTCTTTTTATATTTAAAGCACCTTTCTTGTCAACAGCATATGGTTGAGTTTTGCTTTTTTATCCAATCTGATAATCTCTGCTTTTTAGTTGGTGATATTTAGGCCATTTAAATATAAGGTGACTTTTTATACAATTAGGTTTGAGTATTTTATTTTGCTGCTTATTTTCTATTTGTTCAATCTGTTCTGTTCTTAGTTCCTTTTTTCTTTTTCCTGACTTCTTTTAGATAATTGAGTTTTTGTGGTTTAATTTTATTTCCCTTGTTGACTGATTAGCTATGACTATTTTGTTATTTTAGTGGTTGTAGTTTATATATTTAACTTATCACAGTCTATCATTATATCACTTTACAGAGAGTAATTATTCTATGTTTATCACATAATATACTTACACATATACTCTAAACTACTACAGTTTTTAGTAGTTAAAAGTAAATTACTTTTCAAAAATAATTAAGTAATAAGAGAAAATTCTTATATATTTTATCTTAGTGCGCTACAGTCCTTTGGATAGATCCATATTTCTATCTAATGTCATTTTCCTTTTTCCTAAAGGGACTTCTTTTTATTTTTATTTTTATTTTTTATTTTTTTTAAATAAATCTTTATTCAGATTATTACAATTGTTTCTCCTTTTTCCCCCCATAGCTCCCCTCCACCCAGTTCCCACCCCACCTTCTGCCCTTACCTCCCCACCACTGTCCTCATCCATAGGTGTATGATTTTTGTCCAGTCTCTTCATGAACCCCCCATACCCCTTTCCCCCTGAGAATTATCAGTCCACTCCCTTTCTATGCCCCTGATTCTATTATATTCACCAGATTATTCTGTTCCTCAGGTTTTTAATTCACTTGATTTTTAGGTTCACTTGTTGATAGATATGTATTTGTTGTTCATAATTTTTCTCTTTACTTTTTTCTTCTTCCTCTTCTTTAAGAATACCTTTCAGCATTTCATATAATACTGGTTTGGTGGTGATGAACTCCTTCAGCGTTTTCTTATCTGTGAAGCTCTTTATCTGCCCTTCAATTCTGAATGATAGTTTTGCTGGGTAGGGTAATCTTGGTTGTAGGTTCTTGCTATTCATCACATTGAAAATTTCTTGCCACTCCCGTCTGGCCTGCATAGTTTCTGTTGAGAAATCAGCTGACAGTCGTATGAGTGCTCCCTTGTAGGTAACTAACTGTTTTTCTCTTGCTGCTTTTAATATTCTCTCTTTGTCTTTTGCTCTTGGCATTTTAATTATGATGTGTCCTGGTGTGGTCCTCTTTGAATTCCTTTTGTTTGAGGTTCTGTGTGCTTCCTGGACTTGTAAGTCTATTTCTTTCACCAGGTGGGGGAAGTTTTCGGTCATTATTTCTTCAAATAGGTTTTCAGTATCTTGCTTTCTCTCTTCTTCTGGCACCCCCATAATTCTGATGTTGGTACGCTTGAAGTTGTCCCAGAGTCTTCTTACACTATCTTCAACTTTTTGGATTTTTTTTTTTTTGCTTTTTGCTTTTTCGGTTGAGTGTTTTTTGCTTCTTTGTATTTCAATTCTTTGACTTGATATTTGTGTTCCTCTAGTCTGTTTTTGGGTCTCTGTATAATATTTTTTATTTCAGTCAGTGTATGTTTAATTTCTAGTTGGTCCTTTTTCATATCTTCGAGGGTCTCGTTATATTTATTGGCCTTTTCTAGGATATACTTGAAAAGCCTTATAATCATGGTTTTGAATTCTATATCCAGTCGTTTGTTTTCCTCCATTTCTTTCGTTTGTGATCTGATTCTTTGACGCCGCATTTTCATTGATTCCCTGAGTTGGTAAGGTAGATTTGTGTGCTAGGTTTCCAATATGGCCCAGTGGGTCTGCCTCCCCAGTTAACCTGAGGTGGACACTCTTGGTGCACCCCTTTGTGGACTGTGTGTACAGCCTTGTTGTAATTAAGTCTTGATTGTTGTTGGTATCACTGGGAGGAATTGACCTCCAGGCCAGTTGGCTGTAAGGATCAGCTGTGTCTATGCTGGGAGAAGTTCGGTGCTGGAGACAGCCTTATAGGATTAGACTTGCCAAATTGCAATAGCCTCTGTGCTCAGCTTGGATGGGGTGGAGTCTTAGTCTTGGCTTCCTGTCAGCCTTGCCCTTGCGCGCACGTGCGCGCCTTCAGACCTCTGCCTTCCCCGGCTCCCGAGTCTCCGCCCGAGAGTCCAGACTCCCCCCACAAGAGCGTGGGTCCCCAGGGGCTCGCCTGGAACTGGGGTTCACTACAGTCAGAACTGGGGCTCAGTGCAGTCAGGAGCCTATGACTCCCTTCCACTAGGGAAAGCCTGTGGCAACCTCCGCAGCCTTTGTGCGCACTTGCACGTGCGCGCCTTCAGACTTCTGCCTTCCCCGGCTCCCGAGTCTCTGCCCGAGAGTCCAGATTCCCCCCCGTAAGAGCGCGGGTCCCCAGGGGCTCGCCTGGAACTGGGGTTCAGTGCAGTCAGAACTGGGGTTCAGTGCGGTCGGGGGCTTCCTTCCCCCTTCCACCAGAGAAAGTCAGCCAGGCTCTCAGCCGCCCTTCCTCTCTGCGCGCACAAAGACCCTTTGCCGTACCTCCAATTCTCTGTGAGCTTTTCTCTTTCTTTTTAGTTGTAGAATTTTCACTCAGCCAGCTTTCCTGTGGTTCTGGATGGTGTCCGTTCTGTCTTTCAGTTGTAGTTTTGAAATTGTTGTGCGAGGCAGCAGTTTAGGTGCTTACCTATGCCGCCATCTTGGTTTCTGCCCATCGGGACTCCTTTTTAATATTTCTTAGAGTGGAGCTCTGCTGCAGATAAATTCTTTCAGTTTTTTAAAATGTCTGAAAATATCTTTATTTTGAAAACATTTTTTTGAAAAATATTCTTTAAAAATATTTTTGCTTGGTATAAAATTCTAGCTTGACCCCCACCCCCCACTTTTTAAAAGATGTTTTTCCATTGTCTTTTTGCCTACATTGTTTCTGAAGATAAATTTGTTGCCACTATTATTTTTGTTTCTTTTTATGAAAATATCAGTTTACTTTGGCTGCTTTTTCTCTTTATCACTGGTTTTAAGTGATTTGATTTTGATGTGTTTTGGGGTAGTTTTTTCTTCTTCTTTTTTTTAATTTAATAAATCTTTATTGTTCAGATTATTACAATTGTTTCTCCCCCCCCCCCATAGCTCCCCTCCACCCGGTTCCCAACCCACCCTTTGTTTAACCTCCCCCGCCACTGTCCTCATCCATAGGTGTAAGCTTTTTGTCCAGTCTCTTCCAGCACCTCCCACACCCCTTTACCCCTGAGAACTGTCAGTCCACTCCCTTTCTATGCCCCTGATTCTATTATATTCACCAGTTTATTCTGTTCATCAGATTTTTTATTCACTTGATTTTTAGATTCACTTGTTGATAGACATGTATTTGTTGTTCATAATTTTTATCTTTACCTTTTTCTTCTTCTTCCTCTTCTTAAAGAATACCTTTCAGCATTTCATATAATACTGCTTTGGTGGTGATGAACTCCTTCAGCTTTTTCTTATCTGTGAAGCTCTTTATCTGCCCTTCAATTCTGAATGATAGCTTTGCGGGGTAGAGTAATCTTGGTTGTAGGTTCTTGCTATTCATCACTTTGAATAATTCTTGCCACTCCCATCTGGCCTGCATAGTTTCTGTTGAGAAATCAGCTGACAATTGTATGGGTGCTCCCTTATAGGTAACTAACTGTTTTTCTCTTGCTGCTTTTAATATTCTCTCTTTGTCTTTTGCTCTTGGCATTTTAATTATGATGTGTCCTGGTGTGGTCCTCTTTGAATTCCTTTTGTTTGAGGTTCTGTGTGCTTCCTGGACTTGTAAGTCTATTTCTTTCACCAGGTGGGGGAAGTTTTCGGTCATTATTTCTTCAAATAGGTTTTCAGTATCTTGCTCTCTCTCTTCTTCTGGCACCCCCATAATTCAGATGTTGGTATGCTTGAGGTTGTCCCAGAGGCTCCTTACACTGTCTTCATATTTTTGGATTATTTTTTCTTTTTTGCTTTTCTGGCTGAGTGTTTTTTGCTTCTTTGTATTTCAACTCTTTGACTTGATTCTTGCAGTCCTCTAGTCTGCTGTTAGTTCTCTGTATAATATTTTTTATTTCAGTCAGTGTATGTTTAATTTCTAGTTGGTCCTTTGTCATATCCTCGAGGGTCTCACTAAATTTATCGGCCTTTTCTAGGAAATTCTTGAAAAACCTTATAACCGTGGTTTTGAACTCTATATCCAGTCATTTGCTTTCCTCCATTTATTTCATTTGTGATCTGTTTCTTTGTCTCCGCATTTTTGCTGCTTCCCTGAGTTGGTAGAGTAGCTTTGTATGGTAGGTGTCCTCTAGGGCCCAGTGGCTCAGCCTCCCCAGTTACCTGAGGTGGACACTCTTGGTGCACCCCTTTGTGGACTGTGTGCCCAGCTTTGTTGTAGTTAAGTCTTGATTGTTGTTGGTATCACTGGGAGAAATTGACCTCCAGGCCAATTGGCTGTGAGGATCAGCTGTGTCTACGCTGGGAGAACTTCTGTGCTGGAGACACTCTTATGAGACAAGACTTGCAAAATTGCAAAAGCTTCTGTGCTCAGCTTGGATGGGGTGGAGTTTCAGGGTGGAGCAGACAGCCTTGGTTTCCCGTCAGTCCTGCCCTATGAGGCCCCTGGGTCTCAGGGTCCCTCGGTAATCACTGCAAGCACCTCTGAGAGATAGCCGCCCTCAAGTTTCGCCCACTGCCAGACAGTCCAGTTTCTCCCCGAATGAGTCGGGGTTCCCAGAAGCTTGCCCGGAACTGGAGTTCAGCGCAGTTCTTCCTCCCGCTTTAGAAAGCCAGCCGCGCACTCAGCCTCCTGTGCATTCAGCAGTCAGTCCTCTCTGTGTGAGCACACCTCCGAACCTCTGCCTTCTGCAGCTCCTCAGTCTCAGTGTGCTTTCTCTTTTCCTGACAGTCCAGATTCCCCCCGAATGAGTCTGGGTCCCCAGCGTCTCGCCCGGGACTGGAGTTCAGTGCAGTCAGGAGCTTCCTTCTCCCTCCTACTTTAGAAAGCCAGCCACGCACTCAGCCACCTGTGCACACAGCTGCCCATCCTCTCCGAGTGCGAGTCTCCGTACCTCAGCCTTTTGCAGCTCCTCTGAGTCTCAATGTGCTTTCCTCTTTTCTTCTAGTAGAATTTCCACTCAGCCAGCTTTCCTGTGGTTCTGGATGGTGTCCGCTTTGTCTTTTAGGTGTAATTTTGATATTGTTGTACAAGGCAGCAATTTAGGTGTTTACCTATGCCGCCAGCTTGGTTTCTCTATTTTCTTCTTTTTTTAAGACTCTTTTCTGTACTAAAGTTTTGTTGAACTTGTTAAAAACTTTTAACCTGTGTGTATTTCATTTTAGACATTATAGTGTTCATCTATAGAAGCTCTGTTTGGGCCTTTAAAAATATTCTTCATGTTTTTACTTAAATTTTTGAACATATGGAATACAGTTATAATAACTATTTTAACATCTTTGCTAGTTCTAACATCTGTTTCTGTTTTGATTAATTGATTTTTCTCCTCAAGGAATGTAGTTTTCTTCTTTTTTTGCATGCCTGGTTATCTTTGATAGGATGACAGACATTGTTCACTGTTGGATATTTTTGTATTCCTATAAATCTTCTTGAGCTTTGTTCTGGGATGCAGATGTTATATGGAAACAATTTGATTCTTTTGGTTCTTGCTTTTACGATTTGTTAGGAGAGACCAGAGCAGTGCTTCATGTAGGAATAATTGTTTTCCACAGTGAGGCATGATCCTTCTGAGTACTTTGAATTATGAGGTTTTAAGTCTGGCTTCTAGGAACAGGCATTATTCCCAACCTTATGTGAACACCTGTTATTTCTTCTAACCCATCAAATGTTTTTTTTCTTTGGCCTTGGGAAGGTTCCTCATACATATATATCAATAATTCCTCTACTGAATACTGAAGGAGGACCTCTTGCAAGTCTCAGGTTTCTCTCTCTGTGAAGTTCTCTACTCTGCCATGAGAAACCTAGCTGTTTTGTTCTCTCTGGAACTCAGCTTCACACCTCTAGAAGTTTACTGTGCTACTCCTGGACCCTCTCTTCCTAGGTTGTGGCCTGGGACATCCCTTGGGTAGTATTCTTAGGAAGTCCTACAACTTGCTTCATTTGTTTCCAGTCTCTCAGGAGTCACTCTCCTTTGTTGCCCGGTGTCCAGTGTTCTGAAAATTGTTGTTTCATATATTTTGTCTTTTTTTGTTGTTGCCATGTTGTTATTTCAGGTGGGATAATAGATCAAGTCCCTTTTATTCCATCTTGGCTGGAAGCAGAAGTACTCTACAAGCTAAATAATTTTGCAAGGCCACACAGTTAACTTGTTTTTCAGCTTGAAATAGAATCTCTGTATATTATTTCATAATTCAGTTCTTATTCCACTGTTTTTGAAGTTTCTGCTAATATCAGTACTCTTTTTTTTGGTTCAGATTTTGAGAGAATAAGATCTGTTTTTCCTACAAAAATTTTGTTTTGAGATGAGAATATAAATACAAGACAATGCGAGTAGCAAGAACTGAGAAAAATATCAATGTGGCAGTTTTACCAGTCCCAGAGATTTGAGAGCTTTTTGGAAACACTTTAGAAAACCTGCTGCCTTGTCAGCAGCCATTTCATGTTCCATGTTGCATCATTCTTTTCATAATTGCATTCTTAAAATATGTACTTGATGAATAATCAACTCCATCTCCCACTTTCAATTATATTTACTGTATAGCATTTCCCAAGGGAACTATTAAAAACACACTCATTAGCTCCGTTACATATTTTCACAAAATATAATTGATATTTCTTTTCCCTGAGATTTTTTTTTTAACTAAGGGACCATAGTCCTATCAAAAGCATGGCAGAATCAATAAAATAGTTTGCTGAATAACCTCAGAGTGGTAAAATTTTCCCCCTTTTAATTAATTTTCTTCTTAAACAGAGATTGGCTTTCTTGAGTTTTAATTGAAAATTTTAAACATCTTATACTGAAGGGTTAATTCCCACTTTCAAATGCATCATCTTGGGGTATTTCTGCAGGAAAATTTATAGCTTTAATGTTTACCTAATTTTTTTTCTTAATAAGAGCCTTTGACTGCTAACTTATAAAGTGACCCTCATCTATTGCAGTGGTTTTCAATGCTGTCTTCACGTTGGAATCACCTGGGAGCATTTAAAAGCTGTCAATGCCAAGAGCCTCCACACAGACCAATTAAATCAGTATCTCTGGGCATAGAGCCTGGGCATCTGTATATTTTTAAACTCCCTGGTGATTTTAGTTTGCAGGCAGGATTGAAAACCACGGATGTAGTGAAAAAGCCCTCGTTTTATAGATGAGACAATGGAAGCTCAGAAGGATTAGCTGATGCCTAATGTTGTACTGAGAAGGGGACATACTATGTGTCAAGTACACACTTGGTAGTGCTTTAAGGACATTTTCTTATTCAGTTCTTATAATGAGCTAATGATTTTTTTAAAACCTGATTTGACAGTCAAGGGAATGAAGGTACACAACTGCCGAGTAACTTACCCAAGGTCATCTTGTTAGGAACTTGGACACACATCTGTTTCCTGATCCTCAGCATAATGCTTTTCTCATTAAATCTCTCTGTGTGTCCTGTCACTGGAATTGCTTTGTAACTTTATTCACAGAGAGGCACCTTGGGATTTCACGAATTGGGTTTGGCTAGTGCAGCATCAATGGCTGGAGACTTTCATAATGCCTGTTTATGGCAGGTGCTTGATATGTTTGTCAAATAAACAAATAAGTTGGGTTATGTCCATCAGACTTGTTAGTTTCATTTATTTATTATTGTTTTTAAGATTTCTTTTAAAATTAGTTAATATATAATATTACATTAGTTTCAGGTGTCCAGCATAGTGCTTAGACAGTTATATACCTTACGAAATGATCATGCTAAGTCTCGTACCCATCTGAAACCACACACAACCATTACAATATTATTGACTTTATTCCCTATGCTGTGCATCCTCATGACTATTTTTATAACTGGCAATTTGTACTTCTTAATCCCTTTTCCCTTTTTTCACCCAGGCTCCTTAGGCCCCCTCCAATTTGGTAACCCTCAGTTTGTTCTCTGTATATATGTGCTTGTTTCTTTTTTAAAAAAATATATTTTTATTGATTTCAGAGAGAAAAGGAGAGGGAGAGAGAGATAGAAACATCAACAATGAGAAAGAATCATTGACTAGCTGCTTCCTGAATTCCCCACACTGGGGATTGAGTCCACAACCCGGGCATGTGCCCTGACTGGGAATTGAACTGTGACCTCCTGGTTCATAGGTCGATGCTCAACCACTGAGCCACACTGGCTGGGCTGTTTTGTATGTTTCTTTACTTTATTTTTTAAAATTTCACATATAAATGAAACCATATGGTATTTGTCTTTCTCTGACTTATTTCACTTAGCACAATGCCCTCTAGGTTTATCCATACTGTTGTAAATGGCAAGATTTCATTCTTTTTAAATTACATTTTATATATGCACCATCACTTCTCTATCTAATAGTATATTGATGTGCACTTAAGTTGCTTCCATATCTTGGCTATTGTAAATAATGCTGCAATGAGCATAGGGGAGCATATATATTTTCAAATTAGTGTTTTGAATGTCTTTGAATAAATACCCAGAAGTGGAATTGCTGGATCATATGGTAGTTCTATTTTTAATTTTTGAGGAATTTTCATACTGTTTTTCATAGTGGCTGTACCAATTTACAATTCCACCAACAGTGCACCAAGGTTCCCTTTTTTCCACATCCTCACCAACACATGTAGTTTGTTGATTTATTGATGATAGCCATTCTGACATGTGTGAGGTGACTTGTTAGTTTTAAATAAAAGAGAAACTAGATCCAGTTGGATTATGCAGAAAGGAAGTATATTGGCTTACATCATTTTTTAAAACCCTTATGTGAGGATTTGTTTTTATTAACTTGAGAAAGAGAGAAAGAGAAAGAGAGAGAGAGAGAGAGAGAGAGAGAGAGAGAGAGAGAGAGAGAGAGAGAGATATCAATTAGTTATCAATTAGTTGTCTCCTGTATGCACAATGGGGATTGAACCTGCAACCTGAGTATGTGTCCTGACTGGGAATTGAATCCACCACCTTTTGCGGTATGGGACAATGCTCCAACCAACTGAGCTATACCAGCCAAGTCTGGCTTACATCATATTTAAGTCTAAGTATCCTGAATATAGGAGCTCAAGTTCTATAGTAAGGAGTCTTATTTAGCCCAGTTTTCTGTTTTGGTTTTCCTGTGTTTTGGCTATGGGCTTATGACTGATATTCATGATCTCTGATTGGTTTTGTTCAAGTCTCCTGTCTGTTCTTGAACCAATCATTGTGTGAAAGGAATGGAGTAGTCTCATTGGCTGAATTTGGATCACTTGACTGCCTGTGGAGCCAGAGAGACGGTTGATTGTGTTAGATCCACTAAGTCATATGGACGCAAGAAGGGGGAGAAGAGGCTCCTTTCCAAAAAGTAGGGGTTGGAATTCTGTGAACAGAAGCAAATAGATTCTAGAGAGGCAAAACAATAGGTGACTATGACATTGAAATAGGAGGAGTCTGACTAAGCTTTGAAAACTATCTCTTAAGAGGGCTGAGTGTCAGGGAAGGGCTCAGACAATTGTAAGCTTCCATCTTCTCTCAACTTTCCTGCCTCAGGTTTTGCAAATCCACCACCCCAAGGGCCCTTAGGAGGACTTTATCAGACCTAGAATGCAATCCACATCAACCCAGAAGCCAGCTACCCCATTCTTTCTGTGTTAAGACAGAGATTCAGGGATATCACTTTCTGATGGGGTTTCAAACATTACAA
Source organism: Plecotus auritus (assembly GCF_963455305.1). NCBI lineage: Eukaryota > Metazoa > Chordata > Mammalia > Chiroptera > Vespertilionidae > Plecotus > Plecotus auritus. Next base: position 76,754,870 of record NC_137774.1, on the reverse strand, counting down.
GAGCAAGTTTTTCTTATGGTGTGTGTGTGTGTGTGTGTGTGTGTGTGTGTGTGTGTGTGTAGTGGGGTGGAACCTGAGCCTGTCCTTGGACTGAATGTCAGACTTCTCATACTTCCTTTGGAATGAAACAAAGGGACCAGTTTTGTTATGGCTGATCATGTCTTCTGAGGATTTCTGAACTCTCATAATAGAAGGAAGAGAGCCTCTGTATGTGTATGTGTACACACCATCCTATATAATAAAGAGGTAATATGCAAATTGACCATCACTCCAGCACACAAAATGGCTGCCCCCATGTGGTCACAAGATGGCCACCCCATGTGGACACAAGATGGCCACCACAAGATGGCCTGCAGGGGAGGGAAGTTAGGGGTGACTAGGCTGGCAAGCAGAAGAGGTTAGGGGCAATCAGGCAGGCAGGCAGGTGAGCAGTTGGAAGCCAGCAGTCCTGGATTGTGAGAGGGCAGTCGGACATCCCTCGAGGGGTCCCAGATTGGAGACGGTTCAGGCTGGGCTGAGGGACCACCCCCCTGTGCATGAATTTTATGCACCAGGCCTCTAGTATGTATATATTGCATTACCTAGTCATAACTACTGACAGTGCTTTGTGCATTTTTTAAATTATTTTTTTAGAATTTTTCTCTCTGTATATGTCACCCTACTCAAGTCCTCAGGATTTTTGGAAACATCTTGCCCTTGCAATGAATATAGCTTGAGCTTATATTTATTAATCTGTGGTGTCTAGTCCTTGTAAAAATATCTGTGGATTTAGTGAAGTCACTATGTTTTCTCTCATTCTGCCTCCTGGGATCTATTACTCAAATAGGGCACATTGGCCACTTTTCATGTATCTTCTGAAAAAGGCTATGATGTGAGAAAGGTCTCAGATAAGCTGGAGTTAATGACAAAAAGTGTACCACGCTTCCTGGACTTCATTGCCTGTTCCCCACCACTGGGAATTTCTCACCATCATGCTTCTCTGTAAGTACTAGCCTCCCACAATCCCAACTGCTATCTCGATCAACTAGCATTCAATTAAATAATTCCTTTTAGTATATTCAGCAACTTAATTCTCCCCTTTTCATGTCAACTAGACATAAAGAGCTTTGAATTTCAAATTCAAAAATTATTATCCAGTTGTCCTCCCAAATGAAAGAGAAATTATTTCCCTAACTAGAGGTCTGGTGCACAAAATTCATGCAATGGGGTGGGGGTGTCCCTCAGCCCAGCCTGCCCCCTCTCATAGTCTGGGAGCCCTCAGGGGATGTCCTACTGATGGCTTAGGCCCGCTCCCTCTGGGGAGCGGGCCTAAGCCTCAGTCTGGCCTCTCTCTGTGGAATGTGACCGGACTGATCAGGGGAAGGTGCCAATCCCATCACCCTGCTGCCGCTGCCACTGCAGGCCACCGCAGCCTCCAAGGTGTTTTCATCAACATGGACTCCAGTCCCTTCACCACGAAAAAATGACAACTTTCTTTAGGCATTTTCAAGATGTGTATTTCATAGGATATGACATTTCTTTCTTTTCTTTTTATCCTCACCTGAGGATATGTTTCCATTGATTTTTAGAGAGTGTGGAAGAGAGAGAGAAAGACAGAGAGAAATATCAATGTGAGAGGGACACTTCAATTGGTTGCCTCCTGCATGAGCCCTGACCTGGGCTCTGGCTAGGGAGGATCCTGCAACCTAGGTACATGCCCTTGATCAGAATCGAACCTGGACCCTGCGGTCCGCAGGCGCAGGCTCTATCCACTCTGCCAAACCAGCTAGGGCAGGATATGACATTTCTTAGCCCTTCCAGCAGCGGACCTTCATTTTTTCCTCCAGGAGTGAGGTGGAAAAATCCTAGATCACCTTCTTGGATTCTTATTACCCAAGTTACCAAGAACACTACGAGTGGCGACGTACAGGGAGCTTAGCCAATGAGCAGTCAGAAAAGGTGTTTCCTCTGTATCTCATGTGCAGAGGTCCCCCTGGTGTATGTCCGCTGGGGTGGGGCGTGCTTCAAGCCGTGCTGTGGCCACTTGGAGCATGCCCCCACTCCTGTGTGTGTCCCCTGGGGTCCTGCTCCCAACTGCACCATGGAGGCTCAGAGCAGGTGCCCCTGTGTGTTGTGTCTCTGCTCCGGCCCACACCCAGCCCCAGCCTCCCCACAGCCACTGGGGCTGGGGGCGGCACGCAGTCCCCTCCCGCCCATCTGCGTGCGCAGCTCCTCCTGAGCTGGTCATGATGCAGGCTCCTCCTGAGCCAGTTGTGAAGCCTTAAGGCATCCTGACTAATTTGCATATTACCCCTTTATATATATAGATGTGTATTCTTATGTCCTCTAGAACAACCAAATTTTACTTTGTTGAAACTACATATATAAATATATATACACACACATATGAGCACAAAAGTATCTCTATAAAACACACGCACGTAAGATATATGTCAGTAATGTGTGTGTGCATATATATTATATGAATTTTAATGAATAAGCCCTGTATATATTAATTTAGAACTGATTTTTCACTACTATTTTTCATAAACTCTAGGATGCCATCGAATACACGGGTGGGCAAAAGTAGGTTTACAGTTGTTCATATGGAAAATAATATAATTAATAAATAATAATTCAAAAATTAAACTGTTTCCTGTACTCACAACTGAAACCTATTTTAGCCCACCTCTGTATAATAAACACCATCTTTTACATACCACAAAGACAGAAAAAAACCTTTCCAAAAAAATTATGACATTTCATTGATTATAATACATATCCTGACTTCAATGATATCCTATATAATAAAACCCTAATATACAAATTGACTGAATGATGGAACGACCAGTTGTTCTGACACACACTGTTCCCCTGAGAGGGCCTCCAGCCAAGGCAGGTGTCAGTGGAGGCCCCCTGATCACCCTGCCTGACGGTCGCCCCACAGATGGCCCTGATCGCAGGCCAGGCCTAGGGACCCTACCCTATATATTGGGAACAGTCTCTTAGATTGAAAATTAAAACCTGGCAAGGCTACTCTAACACTGAAAAAACAGGATGATGCAGCGATGACATGCATGGACTCTGGCTTGCACATTTTGTGGTCAGCCCTGATTCTGGCACTTATAACTGTGTGACAAAGCCAGTTATTTAACTTCTCTCTGCCTCAGTTTTTTCACCCATAAGATGGGGAAAATGGTACTACCACCTCAGAAGGATCATGTTATGTACTACTTTTTATTATCAGGGCAAAAAATTGTAGCTGCCCATACAACAGCAAGATGCCGTTTACCTGTATGAAAAGTATGGTCACTGGTGCATGCAGCGTCCTGGATTGTGAGACGGATGTCCGACTGCCGGTTTAGGCCCAACATCCCCTGAGGGGTCCCAGGTTGCGAGAAGACATAGGCCAGACTGAGGGACCCCCTCCCCGCTGTGCACAGATATCATGCACCAGGCCTCTAGTTACTACATAAAAACATGTATCTACAATAAATGAAACAGAGCATGTATTAGTCAGCTATTGCCACAATAAAACTACATAAAAAACTACCCCAAACACAACTTTTGATAATAAGAAGTTGCTCATTGCTCTTGTGTCTGATAGTTTGCTCAGGATGGGGAGCGGTTCTGCACCATATATACCATTTTGGGGCCCAGGCTAAAGAGACAGTGGCCTCCATGGTATGTTATTTCTTTGGCAGATCATTGGAGTATAAGAGGTAGTAAGCCCAACAAAGCAAGTATGTTTTATAACTACATATTATGTATTCCTAATATCCCATTAGCTAATTGCATGCTCATTCCAAAGTTAAGCTGTGTGTGTGAATATATATTTCACCCATCATGTTGAAATGTATATACCTAATACACTACTGGGGAGTGAACATTGAGACCAATAATTCAGTTAATAGGGTATTTTAAAATCATTATGTCCTGTATTTTATGCCCCTTTGTAACCTACCTCATATACTTGTTGGAACAAAGCACATCATAACATACATAAAGTGCAAGGGGAAAAATGGAAGTAAATGCACCAAAACATTAAAAATGTTGTTTCAGAGAGGGTGAGAGATGACTTTTATTTTCTTCTTTGTCCCTTTGGTTTCTCTAAGTTTTCTATGATGAGTAGGTGTTACTTTTTAAACCCACACCTACATCATTCATTATTTCCTTTAAAAAAAGTCCACGTAGGAAGGTAGTTAGGAAGAGAAATAAGCAGTTATTTCAGAGGAAATTCAGAGGAAGGCATTGGTCTTTGGGTGGGGGTGGGTGGCATCAGTATACACAATTAGATTTCCCCAACGTTAGAGAGGTTAGGGGTATGAGGCAGGTGCTTTAGATAAGAAATTCTGACCCTGGAGAAAGACAATAGCCTGGTTATCAGAACAGGTGGGCCAGATTAGCCCTGGGTCTGTGAAGCCAGGTCTACTCATTAGAGGTGAACATGAAGGAACCCGAACAAGTGTGCCGGGATCATGAATGCTACGCTCAGTTTCAGAGTATTGCGCCTGGATGCCTGACATCCTTCCTACCTCAGGTGAGAATGAGGTCTGGAGATGAAGGTGAGGCTGAACTTAGAGGTGGAGCAAAGGACTGTGAGCAGAGTCAGTAAGAGGAAGCCGAGCAGAAACTGAGCAATATCTGTTAACAAGCAGGGTGCAGTCCAACATTGAGGACCACCAGAAACGTGGTTCTTGAAATTTATTGTGCATCAGAGTCACCTGGCGAGTATATGAAAATACAGATTGCTGGGCCCCACCTGCAGGCATTCTGATTTACGAGATCTGGGGTGGGACCTGAGAACGTGCATCTCAAATAAGCATCCTGGTAATGTTGATGCTGCAGGTCTGGGGACCACGCTTTGAGTACCACCAAGGCAACTGTTCTCAACTCGCTTGCAATTTATACCATCTGGAGAGCTTTTAAATATCCCCACGCCTAGGCTGCACCCCAGACCAATTAAATCAGAATCTAGGGGTGGGACTCAGTCATCAGTATTTTTTTTTTTAAAGCTCCCAAGATGAATACAATGTGCAGCCAAGGTTGAAAACTGCTGCTCTAAGGAGAATTAATTTAATCTGTTTAACTACTGAGTACATTGGCAGCAGGTACTAAATTAGCTCATCACCAACCGCCACCCCTTTCTCTGTGGACCAAGGAGTTGAAATTGTGCCTGTGGAAGCCTCCTGGAAGAATGAAGCTTAAAAGTTGGAACTCAACTGCCTTTCTGGATGCCAAGGATATTAGGTAAAGCTCTTGACACTTGGTTGAGGAGAAAATGAGGAGAAACATGGTGAATCTTGAGCTGTTTTTATCTTCCTTGGAGAGGGACAAAGGTCATGGTGGAATGCAGGTTGCCTTTATTGAAAAGTAATGTTGTGAAAGATGCTGAAGTCTAAACACAATATGGCATGTACTTTGGTGGTGAGAGGACTTTGTCAGCCTTCTAGGTCCCCCACACGTCTCTGAAGTTGCCATGGAAGGAGTCAAAGCTATGTCATGTGAGACAGGTAAGGAGCTACACCTTGAGGGAGATGGAATTTGCCCCAGGTCTTGTCTTTTAAATCTTTTATTCCTGATTCTGTGACTCTTTCTTCCAACCCAGGCATCCACCAATCCCATTCTCTAGACTGCTTTGTGTTTTTTTATTTGTTTGTTTGTTTTTATTTTTAGACTCAGATTTTTAATGGACTTTTTTAGAGCAATTTTAGGTTCACAGCAAAACTGAGTGACAGATACAGATATAGGGGAGTATTCCATTTACCGCCTCCCCCACATATACATATCTTTTGCCATTATCAGTGTGCCCCACTAGAGTACATTTATTACAAATGATGAGCCTACATTGACATATCATTATCATCCAAAGTCCATAGTTTACATTAGAGTTCATTCTCAATGGTATATATTCTATGGGTTTGGACAAATATATAATAACTAGAGGCCTGGCACACTAATTCATGCACGGGTGGGGTCCCTTGGCCTGGCTGGCGATTGGAGCCAATTGGGGCCGGCTGGCCAGTGGGGCAGGGACTGAGAGAGGTTGGCTGGCTGTGGGAGGTTGGCTGTGGGAGCTCACTGACCACCAGGGGGCAGCTCCTGCATTGAGTGTCTTCCCCCTGGTGGTCAGTGCATGTCATAGCTACTGGCCGGTTGTCCAGTCGTCAGGTTGTAAAGGTTACTTGGGCGTTTATACATATAGCTATGCACCCACTATGACAGTATCATACAGGGTAGTTTCACTACCTTAAAAATCCTCTATGTTCTACTGATTTATCCCACCCTCCCCCAACCTTTGGCATCCACTGATCTTTATACTAACTCTGACCATTTTTACTTCTCTATTGTCTTATTTGATAATACATGCCCCTCTAATTTGATGACAGAGTTTATCTGACCCTTGTTGATCTCTGCTAAATCTGAGATGGCAGCCAGATCTTTTCCAATGAGGCATTAGCCTAAAGCCATGGTTGGCAAACTGCGGCTCGCTAGCCACATGCAGCTCTTTGGTCCCTTGAGTGTGGCTCTTCCACAAAATACCATGGCCTAGGCGAGTCTATTTTGAAGAAGTGGCGTTAGAAGAAGTTTAAGTTTAAAAAATTTGGCTCTCAAAAGAAATTTCAATCATTGTACTGTTGATATTTGGCTCTGTTGACTAATGAGTTTGCCGACCACTGGCCTAAAGCATACCTCTTTCCACAGGACAGGCCTTCCACCCTTCCACCTTGATGAGGTACACCCTGGAAACCAAGGAGACACTATTAGTGTGAGAAATGGCTCTCCAATGGGGAGAATACAGGCTTGGTGGCAGAAGAGGAATGGTCTTTAAAGACTTTTTTAATAGGCTGTATTGTCTACCCTCCCTCCCCATTAATATGCTGAAGTCTAACACCCAATACCTCAGTTTGTGACTGTATTTGGAGACAGGGTCTTTATAAAGAGGTTAAAGGAGGTCATATGGGTGAGCCTAATTCAATATGACTCCTGTCTTTACAAGAAGAGGAGATTTAGACGGACATGCACAGAAGGAAGACAATATAAGGACATTGGGAAAAGACAGTCATTAACAAGCCAAGGATAGAAGCTTCAGAAGAAACCAGCCCTGCTGACACTTAGATCATGAAGTTGTACGCTCCATAATTGTGAGAAAATAAGTTTCTATTGTTTAAACCACCCAGTCAGTAGTTCTCTGTAATGGCAGCCCTAGGAAACAAATACAGATTTGAATGATGATTTGTTGAGGAGGTAGTCAAGTTATTTTTCTTTTTTAAAAATAAGTTTTTATTGATGAGGTAGGGAGAGAGAGAGAGAGAGAAAGAGAGAGAGAGAGAGAGAGAGAGAGAGAGAGAGAGAGAGAGAGAGAGAGAGAGAAACATCAATATGATAGAGGAACATTGATGGGGAGGATCAAACATTGATGCGGAGGATCAGTTGCCTCTCTACCTGGGACCAAACCAGAAACCCGAGCATGTGCCCTGACTGGGAATCAATGATGCTCAACCAAATGAGCCACACTGGCCAGGGCTCAACTTATTTTTCATTGGACTGGACCAAATGAGTGCAAATTAGGGGTAGATGGATTTGGCTCAAAATAAATATAATAAAGTATTCTAGACTGGCTGCTGTAAACATAAATAATATCCCCTCATACATTTGTTTCTGTTTATGAGTATAGGAGTTTTGTTTTGTAAACAGGAGAGTCAAATTTTTTTTTGGTGGAGGGAGTGGGGGGTTGCAGGGCCAAACTGTGGGAAAGAAAAACTGCAAGGGATGGAATGATGTTTGTTCTTCACGGAGTCCTTGGTGTTTATTTTGAATCTCTTTGGAAAGGCAAGTTTAGATGCATAAGTTGTGAAAATAAGAGAGTTGATGTAACATATTTTAGGTATTTCCCTGACATAATGTCTGACATACAGAAACACTAAAAAATGTTAGGTATCAGCTTGTCCACTAGTCCCTTTTCCTGTACCTTTGTAGCAGACACCTTTTGGTGGCTGTTACCAGTGGGACAAAGTTGCTCTTCCTCTGGAAACTTCCCATCCCCATCAAAGACTCACAGGGAGAATCCCAATAGCCATGGCAGTGGGACTGTGTGATCCAAGCCCTGTGGCTGCAGCTGATTGGACCAGGAGTGCTCACATGACTCAAGCTAGCCCAACCCCAGTTTCTTCCCATGGAATTTGGAGTTGGACCTAAAAGACTTGTGTCTTTATCATGCTGGTTTATAAATCCAGGAGCTGAGGCATACCCACCACCACCACCACCACCACCACCACCACCACCATCATCATCATCATCATCATCATCATCAATGTGATATGTACTGCTGGTTTTCAGGGATGGAATGGCTGAATATTGGAAGTACAGGTGAGAAGTAGAAAGAAGCTAATCACTGACGGGTTTTCCCCTTTCACCTTCTTCCCGTGGCCCTACTACATTCTCGCCCTTGAGTCCTATAACCATTCCCTGTGACTTACCATGTAACAGATTCCCATTGGACTCAAGTCTTTCCATCATGACTATTTACTGAACTTGGTAAAATGTTTCTGTGATGGGTAAGAAGACCATCACTTACTTATCTTTTTATCTGCAAGACTAATGCAAACTAGATTACTGTTACTTGCAAACAACAATTACTGACTCAGAACTCCTCTGTCCCCTCTCGACCAGGCTGAGACAACCTCCATTCATTCCCAGATGAAATTCCCAGAAGTGCTATCTTTCCTCCTTCCCATGTTGAAGAATGACCATAGCTTTGCCGAGTAGCTAAATAATTTCATGTGTCCTTAGCAAAAAAAAAAAAAAAAAAAAAAAAAAAAAAAGATTAAAAAAATCTTACTCCCTTTTTAAAACTGGGGATATTGAGGGCCTTTGGAGTCACGGACTCAGTTTATAATGCAGATTTAAACTGAAAGTCACTTGGCCCAAGAGGCCAATTAGGCTTGATTCATCATTTATTCCAATCTACAAAGTTTAATACCCAACCTGACCCCATAGCCGGAAACTTTAATTCAGCCTGGTGGCCAATTAGCAACTTCTTTGTAGGAACACCTTTTAGGTGGCTGACTTATGCATGTTGAATACATGATGTTCTTTGCACTGACTCTGGTTCTGTTTTTCTATATCTAAAATGTAGCTATGATGTCCTTGGACTAGAATGAGATTTTTTTACACACAGAGTTTAGCATGGTGCCAACCACATGGTAAGAGCTCAGTATATGAGTTGTTATTATCATTACATTAACTTAGGGAAGGCCACAAAGAAGATAATCCAGGCTACCCACCACAGATCACTCTTTCCCACTCTCTTGATGATGGGAGGAAGTATAGTGGATTGATGGATGGACCAGGTTGATATATTTTGTCTGTCCCTTTTCCAAAGCTGAGGATTAACTGGACCCACAAGTTGGCACCTGACATGAGGCTTTATAGCTCCTTGCCTGGGGTGGTGGTCATATATTTAAGACTGTTCGGCAAGGAATCTTTCAAGGCCAGTTATTTGGCTTCTCCCTGTTGAGCTGAATCAGCTATTATTAAACCCAAGAAGGGCAGACTGGCCAGGCTGATGGGTTTGTAAAAAAAGCGTGCTCGTACCTGTGTATATCTCTCTCTATTTGTTTATCTCTGTACCTATCCTCTTGTCTTTGTGTGTATGTCTGCTTTGTGTTTCTCTTTGCCTCTCTTATTTTCATTTGGGAGCTCATGAATATTATTTGAGTGTGTCTGTGTCCACGTGTCTGAGATTCTTTGTCTGCCTATGGCGATCACATCAAACTTGTGAGAATAGTATTTCTTTTTTAGGCCACTCATTTGTTTTGGACTCTCCTTTTTAGAAAAGACTAAATACAGTAGTTACTTCTTTGCTGGTGTAGATATTTTGATAATGATTTTTTTTATAATCACATTCCCTAATGTTCTTTTAGAAGTTTGATTCCGCCCATTGTAGGGTTTCCCTTATAGCTAGAAATTAAACACCTTGATCAAGATTTCATAAAAACACACATCACATCAATTAACAGATATTGCCAGGGGCAGCCTCCTTGTTCAACATCTGCTACTTTATTACTAACAGCTCTAGCAGAATATATTATGGGGAGTGTGTCTGTGGATTTAGCTGGCCTCCAAAAGTGCACAGAGATTTCCACTGGGCCTGCTCACTTTTCTAATGAGGCACATTAGCACTCCATAATGAATTTGTGGGGAAGCACATTTTCCTCCCCGATCCTGGCAAAACCATGAACACTATGGTGGTTATATGGGAAAACTTGATTTTTCTTGCAAGGAGTTGTTTCTCCTCCCCCCCCCCCCCCCCCCCGCCAAGAGGCATCAAGAACAAGAAATAATGATAAGGAGTGATAAGAGCTATATTTTTGAGCATATACTGTATGTTAATCACTGTTTTAGGCATACCACATGCATCATCTAATTTAATCCTAAACCAGTCCTATATGAAGGCATTATTATTTACATTTTAAAGATGAAGAAGCTTAGGCATAGAGATAGAAAATTCAAGTATGTTGCTCAAGATCACATAAAAAGTGAGTGGCCATAGCGGACAGCTGTTAGTTCTTTAATCCCATCTGCTTTTCTTTGGGGAATGACCCTGACCTTATGACCTAAGGATTGGGCATGTGATTGACACAGGCCAACCCAGTCATCTTCTGGGCAGTCATGATTAGTCTTGGGTGGATACTGACTCAGCATGTCCAATAGGAATCCATCTCTGGGATTAAGGTTTAGATGCTGGGAGGAAGAAAGAATCTTTGCCCTGTGGGATTGCTAAGCTGGGTGCCAGTGGCTATTTTGTCCAGTGTGTGGAGATGTTCTTTTTGCTTTAGGGGAAAAAAAAATGAGACCAACAGGCAAAGAGAACCAGAGCAAGCAAAGATGAGAAACAGATGGAGAGAGAATCCAAGTAAGGTAGTGTTTGGTCCCAAGTTTCCATTCCCAAGGACGTGATTAATGCAGCTCTTCCATCCATACGGAGAGTTACCGATCTTTCCCTGCTCTGAAGCAAATAAACCCTCTCTGTGGTGTAAGCATGTTTGAGGTGGATCTGCTGGTTTAAAAAGACCCACAAATGGAACTCCTCCATTCAAGAGGCACAGTCTAATTCTGCTTTTCTTGCCTGTGGACTGGACTTAGTGACTCACTTCTAACAAATACCATAAAGTGGAAGTAATGGTGTGCCACCTTGAAGACTGGGTCATAAGGCAGTGCAGCTTTCTCCTTGCTTCTCTTCTCTTGGACCAATGCCTTTGGGAAATCCAGCTGCCATGTTGTAAAGGCACTCAAGCAGCTCTGTGGGAAGAAGCCAACAGCCACAAGAAGGAAGCATCTTGGAAGTGTATCCTCCAGCTTTGAGATGCATGCAGCCTCTACTGACACCCTCACAGCAATCTCATGAGAGGCCTTGATTCCTGATCCATAAAAACTGTGAAATAATAAATGCTTGTTGTTCTAAACTGTTAAATGTCAGAGTAATTTGTTATGCAGCAATACAGAGATAATACAGTGGGTTTCTGTCACTTAGAAGTGACAGAATCCAGTCAAGTTGAGAGGTGAAGGTACCACTCACATTAAGTGGGTGCTTATTGTTTGTCTCGTCCATATCTATTTCCCCTTCTGCCCACAGAACCATGCTTTCATCTTGGGATAATCAACATTTTTCCTGGTCTTGGTTGTGTATTTTGGATGGGATTGGTTCTAGCATTAGGTTGTCTGTGATTGACTTAAGTCAATGCATTCCATTTCCTGGCTATAGAGATTGTTTTTGAGGATGGGCATCTCATTCCCAAAAAAGTCACCGAGATGCAAAAAGATAATTCTTGAGCCTTCGAGAAAAAGTTTCCCTTTCTTCTGAAGAAGTCTTCAGAAAATTTTTACTTCTTTCCTTAGAACATGTGGTATAAGTGTGTGAGGGTGGATGCTCCTGCAGCCATTTTGTTGCCATGAGGCAGTGTCCAGTACAGGGTACGGCTATGTTTGAGAGAGATGAGAGACTGACAGATACCAGGTCTTTGGTGATATTGTTGGTCTCACAACAATCGCCTGAAGCCCTTCTACAGCTGTTTTAGTCATGTAAACCAATGAATTCTATTTATCACTTAAGCCACTTTAATGTGGGTTTTCTGTTCCATGAAACAAATAGGTTCTTAACTGATACACAATATCAGGTCTGTCTGAATCCAATGCTCATACTCTTTTAAACTGCTGTGAAATATATAGTACCATATTGAACATGATCAATGGACTTCTGCTTAAAAGTTGTACTGGACGTAGTCTTTTCCAACTTAATATTAAAAGCACACATCCAAGAAGACATAGAAAAATGGAAACTCAGACAACTCTGAAAAGCAAAACAGATACTGAAACTGTTGTCAAAATCTGTAAGAATATTCCACTAATCCTAAGACTGATGGAGCCAAATTGAGAAGTACAAAACTATGGTTGGCACCTACTTTGATGTCTAGAACATGACAAGCCTGGTATCTGTAAACAGCACAGAATAGATTTCTTCTCTTCCCAGTTTACAGCCAATGGCTGACCTGTTTTGTGGATGCTGATTGACATGATAGAGAATTGCTGAAAAGTTTTTTTTTAAAAAAATCTTTATATATGTTCAGATAGTTGCTTATTTTAGGTTATGCAGTGGCTGAGAAAAATATGTTTATTTTTTTTAAAAAAAATTGAATTTATTGGGGTGACATTGGCTCATAAAGCCATACAGGTTTCAAGTGTACAACACAACAAGACATCATCTGCACACTGCATCATGAACTCATTGCCCCAAACTAAGTCTCTTTCCATTCTCATTTATTCCCTCTTTGCCTACGTCTATCCATCTCCACTCCTTTTCCCTCTGGCTATCACCACACTGTGGTCTGTGTCTAAGTGTTATAGATATATGATTTTTTGCGTAATCCCTTCAAATTCTTTCATTCAGCACCCCCAAAACAGTACTTTAAGTTACATTCCATGCCTGGCTGGTGTGGCTCAGTGTTTGAACATTGACCTATGAACCAGGAGGTCACAGTTTGGTTCCCAGTCAGAGTACATGCCTGGGTTGTGGGCTCAATCCCAAGTAGGGGGCATGCAGGAGGTGGCTGGTCAATTATTCTCTCTCATCATTGATGTTTCTATCTCTCGCTCCCTCTCCTTTCTCTCTGAAAACAAAAAACAAAAAACAAAAAACAAAAAAACCCCCAAAAAACTAAAAAAGATACACTCCAGCCAATTGGGAAAGTATTTAAAAGAGAAAACCCAAGATTGAGACTATTTTGGCATAAAGACATTGGCAATAAAATTGATTATGAATGCTGATATATATTTTGAAAGACAAGATATGTATTGGAGAAAGCAAAAGGAAAGAAAAGCTCACTTATTATTTCTCTTCCATAGAAGAGTGTCAACAGATACCATTTCATTCATATTATTAAGCTCTTACTATATTCTAGGCACTATGCAACATATTTCACAAGAAAAATTTTATTTAAGAAGTATATGTTAAGCCCTGGCCAGTGTAGCTCAGTCAGTTGGAGTGTGGTGGGTTTGATTCCTGGTGAGGGCAAACACCTAGGTTGCAGGAGGCAACCGATGGATGTTTCTCTCTCACATTAATGTTTCTCTCTCTAAAAAAAAAGTCAATAAAATATAAAGAAATATATGTTAAAATATGTTTTTAACTAACTTAAATGTAATGCATAACACAATTAAGTCCATCTATGATAGACCCAACTTGACTGAGGGACAATTTTTTTTTATTGTTTAATGTATTACAAATAGTAGTACATATGTCTTCTTTTTCCCCCCCATTTACCTTCCCCTAGCCTCCCCCAATCCTCACCACCCCCCTGGCATATACCCTCACCCCCCAGTGTCTGTGTCCATTGGTTATGCTTATATGCATGCATAAAAGTCCTTTGATTGACCTTTTACCCCCCCTCAACACTTCCTGCTGAAGTTTGACCGTCTGTTCAATGCTTCTTTGTCTCTGTATCTATTTTTGTTCATCGGTTTATGATGTTCTTTATATTCCACAAATGAGTGAGATCATGTGACCTTTATCTTTCTGCATAGCAAAAGAAACCATCAACAAAAACAATAAGAAAGCCCACTGCAGGGGAGAACATAATGCTCTCCAGTTTCATACATGCTGTTGCAAATGGTAAGAATTCCTTCTTTTTTACTGCAGCGTAGTATTCCATTGTGTAGATGTACCACAGTTTTCTAATCCATTCATCTGCTGATGGGCACTTAGGCTGTTTCCATATCTTAGCTATTGTAAATTGTGCTGCTATGAACATAGGGGTGCATATATCTTTTGTGATTGGTGTTTCTGTTTTCTTGGGATATGTCTCTAGAAGTAGGATTACTGGGTCAAATGGCAGTTCCATTTTTAATTGTTTGAGGAAACGCCATACTGTTCTCCACAGTGGTTGCACCAGTCTGCATTCCCACCAGCAGTGTAAGAGGGTTCCTTTTTCTCTGTATCCTCCCCAGCACTTGTCGTTTGTTGATTTGTTGATGATAGCCAGTCTGACAGGTGTGAGATGGTACCTCATTGTTGTTTTGATTTGCATCTCTCAGATGATTAGTGACTTTGAGCATGTTTTCATACGTCTCTTGGCCTTCTGTATGTCCTCTTTCAAAAAGTGTCTATTTAGGTCCTTTGCTCATTTTTTGATTGGATTGTTTATCTTCCTTTTGTTAAGTTGTATGAGTTCCCTGTAAATGTTGGAGATTAAACCCTTATCAGAGATAACGTTGGCAAATATGTTCTCCCATGCAGTAGACTTTCTTGTTGTTTTGTTGATGGTTTCTTTTGCTGTGCAGAACCTTTTTATTTTGATGTAGTCCCATTTGTTTATTTTCTCCTTAGTTTCCATTGCCCTAGGAGCTGTGTCGGTCAAGATATTGCTACGACAAATGTCTGCTATTTTGCTGCCTATGGCTTCTTCTAAGAGTTTTATGGTTTTCCGTCTTACATTTAAGTCCTTTTTCCATTTTGAGTTTATTTTTGTGTATGGTGTAAGTTGGTGGTCTAGTTTCATTTTTTTGCATGTATCTGTCCAATTATCCCAACATCATTTATTGAAGAAACTGTCTTGACTCCATTGTATGCTCTTGCCTCCTTTGGTGAATATTAATTGGACATGATGGCTTGGGTCGATTTCTGGGTTCTCTGTTCTGTTCCATTGGTCTATAAGTCTGTTCTTGTGCCAGTAGCAGGCAGTTTTGAGAACAGTGGCTTTGTAGTATAGCTTGAAATCTGGTATTGTGATCCCAACTGAGGAACAAATTTAAAAGAATTCTGGGTTTGTTTTGTTTTGTTTTGTTTTTGTTTGTTTGTTTGTTTTTTGTTTTTAAAATGAGAAGACTAAATCTTATGAAGTTGTCAATTATTTGAAAATTTATATACAAAGTTCACAATACCCCAATCAGAATCCTTTGAAAATCATTCTCAAGTTCATCTGGAAGAATTAATGGGTGAAATTATCTAAGGGCATTTTGTAAAACGAAAAATGGTAATACAATGACATTCAGAAAACAAAAGTACTTGCCTGACCAAAATGTTTCATAGACTGTAATTATTGAAACAATGTGACATGGTATAAGAAACAATCAATGGAGTAAAAGAAATACTACTGACTAAAACTGAGCATATATCATATCAAATTGAGACAAAGAAGGCATCATCAGCCAATGGGAAACAAGTACATTTAAGAAGTCAGGTCAGAAGATTTAGTTGTTTAGGGGAAAAGAAGCAAGTTAGATCTTCAGAAACACATCATGCTCCCAAATACATTCCAAATGAATGAAAAAGGTACATATGAAAAAAAAATCTGTAAAAATGAAGAAATAAATTAGAATGAATTACACATAAATATTTATTTCATTTTGAGCTGGGATTGTTTTAAGCATGAAATGTATAGAGGAAATTACAAGAAAAATACTAGTAGATTCAATTTTAAAAGTAGGAAACTTTGAATAATTTCTGAGGGTCTAATGTGCATAATGTAAAAAAAAAATATGAAGACTCTGTACAACACAGGACAATGATAAAAATTAAAGGGCAAGTGGCAATTTTGTGTGTGGGGGGGTGTTGCACAAAATACAATAATGATGAATAGTTTTACAACACCAAGAAATCTTTAAAACCCAAAAGAAAAATGTACAAAGGGAAAGAAAGGTTGGTTTACAAAGTGAGACATACAAATGGTCTATCCTATATAATAAAGAGGTAATATGCAAATTGACTGTCACACCTTCGCACAAGATGGCTGCCCCCCTGTGGTCACAAGATGGCCACCACAAGATGGCTGGCAGGGGAGGGTAGTTGTGGGTGATCGGGCCAGCAGGGGAGGGCAGTTAGAGGTGACCAGGACAGCAGGGGAGGGCAGTTGGGGGTGATCAGGCCTGCAGGGAAGGGAGGGCAGTTGGGGGGGACCAGGCCTTCAGGGGAGGGCAGTTGAGGGCAACTGGGCCTGCAGGGGAAGGAGGGAAGTTGGGGGGAACCAGGCCTGTAGGGGAGGGCAATTGGGGTGACCAGGCTGGCAGGGGAGGGCAGTTGGGGGTGACCAAGCTGGCAGGGGAGGGCAGTTAGGGGCAACCAGGCCAGCAGGGGAGGGCAGTTGGGGGAGACTGGGATGGCAGAGGAGGGCATTTGGGGGCAACCAGGCCAGCAGGGGAGGGCAGTTGGGGATGATCGGGCTGGCAAGAGAGGGCAGTTGGGGGCAATCGGGCTGGCAGGGGAGTAGTTAGGGGGTGATCAGGCTGGCAGGCAGAAGCAGTTAGGGGCAATCAGGCAGGAAGGAAGGCGAGCAGTTGGGAGCCAGCAATCTCTCCCAGATTGTGAGAGGGATGTCCGACTGTGGGATTGGGCCTAAATCGGCAGTTGGACATCCCCCGAGGGGTCCCATATTGGAGAGGGTGCAGGCTGGGCTGAGGGACACCTCCTTCCCCCCCAGTGCACGAATTTCGTGTACTGGGACTCTAGTAAGCATATAAAGAAAAATGTTCATCGTTAATAGGCATCAAAGAAATGGAAACTAGGAGAACAATGAGGCATAATTTTTCCTATCAAATTGGCCAATTAAAACATTATAAGATGTAGGGCCGGCTGGGGTGTGATGAGCAGACACTCTAATGTGCGGCTGGTTGTTATATAAATTGGTGCAAATTGACTTTAGGGTCTCTAGTTATTCCTATATAAAAGTGGGATGATCATACCTCTTTTTATGGCAAGGGTCAGATGAGATAATAAATGCAAAATACCTCCAATGGTGTAAATGTTAATTACTTACATTGGAGATGATGGCTATGGAGTGGTGAAGAAAGATTTCAGAGGACTGAGGAGCAAAGTATTAGTGTGTGAACTGGGCCAGCAATTAGCACAGGGCCAAAGGGAATTGTGCAAGCAGGAGAAGTGAGAAATGCCATTTCTCTCTGCTTCCTGGATTTATGGATTAGGAAGCAGAAGCTGTGTTACAAGTGCTCACGGAGAAGGGATTTATTGGGCTTTCCCATGATGGATGACATATAGAGGCTGAGTCCCAGCACAGCCACCACCAATCCGGTTGCCGTATGACAACTGACCTCTTTCAGCATTCTTGCCTCCTTATCCCTTCTTCCCCTCCTTTCCTTCCTCACCCACTAACTTTATTTATCCAGAAACTGTTCTAGAAACACACTGATGAGGAAGACAGCACCGTTACACATCATACCTGACATCCCAAAGGTATGAGTGGAGCCACTGATAAAAGACCTGGTCTGTCCTTCTACTGCTACTGTTAAATTCCATACAGCACGCATCACTGTTTTGATTGGAAACATACAAAATATATTTCTCACTAGCAGTGGCTGTCAATGTTTTATAAAGAGAAGAAAGACTTTATATGTCAGCCAATAATACATTGGGCTTCAAAATGAGCTGGCATTCAAGACCCAGTTGAAGTGAGGGTTAGTGAAGCCAGTGATTCCTGATCTCTGAAGTAGTCAAAATAGTCTAGTTGCTTTTGCACCTCCAGAAATTAACTGGAAATCTCACCCCGTCTGTGTGCAGCCAAATTCAGGAAGCAGCACCTCAGACTGAGCATGTTGTCCAGATGTGGTAAAAGACAACCATCTGCGAAGATGCTCAAGACAACAACTGAGCTTGCTTGCTACCTGTTCTCATTAGCATATTGGCACCTTACACTTAAGTAACAGGATGTCAGGTGAAGATGGGAGCTTATGTTTTGAAATGTGGAAGGAACTGCTGATTTGGAGGTGATAATTGGTGTTTTATTTTTTAGAAGGAGTTCAAAATTTGCCTTAAGGACAATGGTCCTTAGATTTCTTCCAGAAGGACCATTTTGGAGGGCACACTAGATGTGTGAATGCCAATCAAATTCTTCCCCACAGTCTTGGAGAATCTCTAAATACAGCAAAGCAACCATCGTGCAGGTGCTTCAGACCAAAACCAGTTTAATTTCGGCAATATAAAATGGATGTGGTAGCGGAACTGAGCCATTTTAAAGTTACATTTCACCCTAAATCTGAATATGGACTGCTGTATGCTTAGAAATTGCCGTGGAGGTCTTGGGCAGTGTGTGAATGTGTGTGATCTGGTTGGAGCCTTTGTTATGGTCATGGTGGGTAGAGAATGATTGTGGCAGGGAAGACGAAGGATGAAGGACGAATTGAGTTTGACTCAGCACACCCCAACTTTGCTAGTGCCTTAGATGGGATATCATTACCGTGGAATTTGGCTTGTGTACCATTTAGTAGTTAACCAGTTGGCTATTTCAATAACCTTCTTACTGGTCCCCTGCCTCACTCTTATAGCTCCCTCCTCTGAATCTATATTCTCCATAGCAGCTGAAATGATCTTTAAAAATGTTAGTAAGATTATGCTACCCTCCTCATTAAATTCTCTCAAGGCTTTCATCACATTTGAAATGAAGTCCAACTTTCCTAGATATTCTTGTATTAGTTAAAATATTTTATAATTGGAAGGAAATCTATTCCAACTACCCATATAATTAAAGTAAAAGGAGAAAGACAAGGTGTTATTGAATTTTGTAGTTTCATGCAGAGGAAACGAGTGCAATATATAGGGTTCCATTAGTTTCACCCTGAGCACCTGCATCAGAGCTACTTTGGTGAGGGGAGGACTATACCTGTGGAAATTCTTGACCATAGAAATTTGTCTCTGGAGTAGGACCTTGGGAATTTGCAGGTCTGTCTATTAA
This sequence comes from Plecotus auritus, assembly GCF_963455305.1. Taxonomy (NCBI): domain Eukaryota; kingdom Metazoa; phylum Chordata; class Mammalia; order Chiroptera; family Vespertilionidae; genus Plecotus; species Plecotus auritus. The sequence goes on along the minus strand of NC_137774.1, from coordinate 76,735,653 downwards.
ATTCCTAGGATCACTGCCTTATGTGGTCCTGAGATCATGTTTTGGGAAACACTAACATAGGGGAAAACCCAGATGTTGGACCATTCCTGTCTTCATCTTGCTTATACCTGGATCCAAGCCCAGAATCAAGTTTGTATACAGAAAATATTCTTACCCACCTAGTAGGCCATGAATAAAACAAAGAGAAACCATTATGCAGATGTACAACCATTCAAAGTTGTTTGGCTTGGAAAGGAACAGGGTTCTGTCTGAGCTCCTTCCCAACTTCATTAGGATCACTAATATTTTACCGTAAACATCATTTGAAGAAATGGGTCATGGTGCGACAGTGAATGGAGCCATCCCAACACGGGGCACCTGCATTATCACATGCATGTCTCAGGCATACTTGTTCAGGTTGAGTCAGAGAAGAATAAAAATTGCAGTGGTGGATCCTCTTGGGGATGTGGATGTCATTGCAACTGTGGTTACTCAGGGTATTCTGTGTCCTCAAGGCTGGGTGAACCTTCTACTTCTCCCTGAAAATCTTCCACACCTGAATTTCTCAAAGTGTGTTCTCTAGACCACTCTCATTGGAGTGACCTGAAGGTACTTGTTAGAAACAAAGATTCCTGGGTCCTGTCACTCATCTACAGAATCAAAATCTCTAAGAATGGGCCCCAAGAGCTTATGTTATAAATAAGATTTCAAGTCTATTCTAATGCACACTGAATTCTATCCTATGGTTGTGCTGTCCACTATAGTATTCACTATGATAGCCACCAACCACATGTGGCTTTTTGAGCTCTCAAAATGTGGTTAGTGCCACTTATTGAGATGAAAATATGTTGGATCTCTTGGGTTAAATAAAAAATATTTTTAAAACATATACCACCTGTCTCTTTTTACTTGTCTAATGTAGTTACTAGAAAATTTAAAATGACATAGGTGGCTCACGTTACTGTTCTATTGGACTATTCTATAGAGCTGCTATGGAATATCTGTATCTTATACACCCTTAGAGAATTATTGGAAGAGAGTTCTGGAAAGTTCTGAGAATGGAGTGGTGAGTGAATGAGAGGAATCACTTTCAGAACTCGGGGAGGAGAAGTCTGTTTCATTTTCTAGATATAAGACCCTGGTTCAATTGAGGATAGCAGCCAAATGTCTCTGACTTAGACGGTGTTCAAGAGCTTGGGTTTTCCCTGTAACAGGCCATGGTCAAACACTTCCTCACAATGTGACTTTGATCAAGTTGCCTCCCTTCTCCAATTTCAGTGCTTTCATCCTTGAAAGGAATTATTCTAATAACGATGATACTAGTAGTAATAGCAATCCATTGACACAGGATTAAAATAAAATAACTTAGGTTTCCTGTTATAGAACTTGGGGCATACCAACATCCACCCAAAGTATTCAGGGTGTTTACTGTTGTCATTACTGTAATGATGTCCAGCCCTGTTCTTTCTTGGCCATCCCTTGGGTTTTTGGGGTGTGAGTCACTGGAACTCGAGACTCCCTGTGACCTGCGGACCATTACTGATCAGTGAATGGACTGGGTTGGTGTGAATGACTGAATGACTGGGTCTACCCCTGATTCATATGTTGAGATCCAACCTCCTATGTGATAGTGTTAGGAGGTGGGGCCTTTGGGAGGTAATTAGGTCATGAGGGTGGAGCCCTCATGAATGGGATTAGTGCCCTTATAAAAGAAACCTCAGAGAGCTCTGGCTCTCTTTCTACCATATGAGGATAAAGAACTTGGCAGTGTGCAACCAGGAAGAGGGCTCTCACCTGAACCCAACCAGGTTTGCACCTTGATCTTGGACTCCCAGCTTCCAGAACTATGATAAATAAATGTTGGTTTATGGCATTTTTGTTAAAGCAGCACAAAGTTGGCTAAGATGGATTTCTAGTTACACTGCTCACTGGCATTAAGAGTGCAAGTCACTAAGGGTCCCTTTCCTGTAAGTTAAAATGGCCATGGTTACTTGTAATAGCATATAATTAATGGTGCCACCTTACTACATAACTCCAGGCGGTACCATTCACAAAGAATACAAATGTAGTCTTGGAAACACTTAATTGTAATAATATTACCTCTAGACAATGGAATACTATGGTCATTAAAAAGTCACACTTTCAAGAAATGTTTAATGGTGTGAGAAATTAAGTATAGAGAAGCAGGATGAAAATTTATATATAGTACTAGAGGCCCAGTGCATGAAATTCGTGCACAGGGGGTGGGGGGTGTCCCTCAGCCCAGTCTGCACCCTCTCCAATCTGGGACCCCTCGAGGGATGTCCCTGCCCATTTAGGCACAATCCTAAATGGGCAGTCGGACATCCCTCTCACAATCCAGGATTGCAGGCTCCCAACTGCTCACCTGCCTGCCTTCCTGATTGCCCCTAACTGCTTCTGCCTGCCAGCCTGATCACCCCCTAATCACTCCCCTTCCAGCCTGATTGCCCCTAACTTCCCTCCCCTGCAGGCCTGGTCACCCCCAACTACCCTCCCCTGCAGGCCTGGTCCCCCCCAACTGCTCTCCCCTGCAGGCCTGGGTTCCCCCCAACTGCCCTTCTCTGCAGGCCCGGATGCCCCCAACTTCCCTCCTCTGCCAGCTTGGTCACCCCTAACTGCCTTCCCCTGCAGGCTTGATTGCCCCCAACTGCCCTCCCTTGCAGACCTGGTCCCTCCCAACTGCCCTTCCCTGCTGGCCATCTTGTGGTGGCCATCTTGTGTCCACATGGGGGCAGCCATCTTGTGTGTTGGAGTGATGGTCAATTTGCATATTATTCTTTTATTAGATAAGATAGAGGCCTGGTGCACGGGTGGAGGCCAGCTGGTTTGCCCTGAAGGGTGTCCTGGATCAGGGTGGGGGTTCCCTTGAGGGGCCTGTGGTGGTTTGCAGGCCAGCCACGCACCCTGGTGACCCAAGTGGAGGCCCTGGTATCTGGGATTTATTTATCTTCTATAATTGAAACTTTGTAGCTTTGAGCAGAGGTCTGGGCCGGCCAAGAAGCTTGGCTTCCTCTATTGCCAGGGAAACCCAAGCCTCCTGCTCACTCCATGGCTGTAGCCATCTTGGTTGGGTTAATTTGCATACCTGCTCCTGATTGGCTGGTGGGTGTGCCTTGTGAATGTAGCGGAGGTACAGTCAATTTGCATATTACTCTTTAATTAGATAGGGTGAGTTCTATTTTGTTGAAAAAATAATCGAGATTAGAAGGGATGCCATCAAATGTTAACAGTGGTTGCCACTGACTGGTGAGATTACTGGCATCTTTCCTACTGCTCTGCAGTGTGCACATATTTAATAGTAAACATGTGGAAAGGGAGGGTCCTTTGTTCCTCTCCGTTCTCATCACTGATGGTGGGCTCTTTAGTATAATCGCCCTTTGACATTATTCTAGGAGAGGTGATTAGTGTCACCAAGAGAGAGCCTAGTCAGAGTATGAGCTTCATTCTGGATTGGGGGCACATGGAACTTGCTGGCTCGGCCAGAGGGGCAAGTGTATGTCCCAGGACAGGGAAGGAGGGAAGAGGCCTGGCAAGGAGGGGTTTTAAAGGATCCAGGGAAAGTGAATTTTGTTTGCTTTGGCTTCTAGGAAGAAAAGCAATTTCTATGCCCAAGCACGGGTGGGATAAAAGTCCAAACCAGGAGAAATGGCAGGATTATACAAGAGAAAGGAGGAGGGAGATGAGAGTAAAGGCTTTTTTGGTTTCATTAGAGGTGGATGCTTAAGACTGAAAGGAGATTTGATGGAGAAGGAAAGTCCTATTTTGCACGCCTCACCCCCCCCGCCCCCTCCCCCCGCCGCCGCCAGTGCTCCCCCCATCGCCAGATTCTGTGTTTGTGATGGCCTAAGGGTCAGATGTGGTTTGTTTGGTCTGCCTGTGTCTACGCTAGCTCCCTCCCCAATAGCCTGGCCCAGCAGTGGCTGCATTGTTGTGTACATGCTGTCTTTCACAAAGAAACAAATAAAATTGCCATAAAAATCATGATCCCTGCCTTACCTATCTGACAGGGTTGTTGATGGGTCAAAATGAGATAATAGGCATGCTGGTGCTCTGTCAGATGCAAATGGGCGTCCCGGTTAGCAGTGCATTCCTGGCTGGGTCTGCAGTGTGTCAGCCTAGCGGCTTAACCCAGGGTGGCAGACGTCTCTCATCCTAGCAGAGCCAGGTCGCTCATTAGTGTTTCCCAGTGCTAACAGGGCCGCACTGATTGTTGGCTGTTGACCTGGGGGTCAGTTCTTTGTCATTGTGAGTGCTGCCACCTTGGGAAGATGGAAACTCACTTCTCAGAGAAGCTTTGCAAAATTCTCCCAAACAGACCTTGCCTGCCACGGGATTGAGCCACTAGCTGGGTGAGGAGTGGTGATGACCATCGATGCTGCAGGCAGAGGGATGAACCGTGTCTGGTTAAGGAGACTCCACATCAGAGATGAATCACCGGGTCAGGCTCTGTCTAAATACGCTCTTGGAAACAGATCTTTATTCCACCTCTGGCGTTGCTTCTGTAGCCTTGACATAAAATTCCAATTCATTGGAATTGAGTATGTTTCGAGGGATTTTTCAATAGCAACCACATGAAGGAACAGGTTGACCTTTAATTTATAATCCTCGTGTCATAGAGTTTAGCAGAGCTTAACCTATGTCGGTTGTGGTTCAAAACCATCCGCCTTGCTGTGGAAAAGGCAGGCCATGCTCTCAGTATCTGTTTGAAAAAAAAAAGAAAAAAGAAAATGAATCGAATGGGAAAACATGCCTCCATTGCAAAAGGCAGAGGACTAGACAGAGAAGGAAGACTGTCCAGAAAGAAGAGGGGAACCTGAGATGTGGGTGAGGTTCTGAAGAATGAGCAAGACGCTGGTGGGGAAATACAAGTGTTTGTGGCTCTTGGTAACTTGAGAGCAGCCCAACTGAGTCCAAGCAATCTCAAGGGCCATACACAGAAGGTGGAGAGCGGTGGAGAGGTCTAACCAAACAGCGATTTCCGGCTATATTGTGTATTCAGCATTAATCAAGATGCATGTGCAGATGCCCTGATGCATAGCTCAGACACCCCTTCTGTGGGAAGCCTCGTTCTGTTACCTGCCTGAACCGGTCCCATGACTCAGTAGTTACCAGCCAAAGACAACTCTGAGATGATTTTATGAGAAAGAACTTTATTGCCAGCCAGCAAGCAAGGAACACACTGGGTGTCTCTCCCAGAGCAGTGCATTCCAACACAAAGGATCGGATTCGTCTTTATTCTAGGAAATCATGCATAAAACATCAAGGTGAGCTTCCTAAGTGCTGGGGGCAACTTCCTGCACATGTGCAATTAGCAAACATGCTATACATACATCGCGTGCTCAAAAATAGTGGAAAATCTCCTCTGCCCCTGCGAGGAGATTTTAGTATTATAGAAACGTTTGTAAGTAGGTTAGTAGAGGTTCCTCGAGGCCTATCCCGGCACCCCTGGGTGATTTGAGCCTGATGAGCTCTCATTTTCCCCAAATCATCCTTGCAACTCCCTGAGAAGACAGGTTGGGCAATTGTCATGTGAAGGATGGCAAAGACACATAAGAAAGTTTAACTAAGTCTCAGCCCTTTTCTTAGCGAATCGCAGGATGTGGTTAGCACACCTTATAGCAATTAGGGTGATCTAAGTGGGTTTGCAGTTTACTCTGAACAAAATTACGAATTCTAAAATAAGAGTTAGTCCTATGCCAGGCTATCTGCAAGGCTATATATGTGTTAGGTTATGGTTCTCTTGGCGGCTGGGAGCATTGCCCAGGGTGCCCCTCAGCTGTCAGCTCTCTTTGGGGATGGTCTCAGCTGAAAAAACTTGCCTTGCCCTGGGCACCCAGTCAGTGCCTGATAGAAGAGCTGGCCGGGTGCCCTCCAACAGCTTGGTACAAACCTGACAGACATCCTATTTCCAGAGCGTATTTACCTGAGGCCAATGCTGAGACTGTATCATAGCTTCAACTTTCCCTCTGCCCAAATCCTGCCTCCTTCCCCACCTTTCAGCGGGTGTTGTGCCCCAGAGCACCCCGATCAATGTCCTGTTCACTAATTCTCATCTCAGACTCTGCTACTTGGGACCGCACCTGTGACAAAGAGGTATTTGGTAGCTTCTAAATTCATTAGTAAGTGATGATAGCAAAGATGCTAAGCTTTTGGTGAATGCATCTGTTTGTATTCTTATAGATGGAAATAATCAGTGGTAGATGGTCCCATGCATATATTACCCTACATAGCAAAGGAATGAAGGCTGGAGCTGAAATTCAGGTTGCTGATCAGATGAACACAAAATAAAGAGATTATCCTGGATTATCTAGGTCAGCCCCATGTAATCACAAGAGGCCTAAAAGTTGGAAGAGAGAGGCAGAAGAGGAGGGTCAGAGAAAGATGGGACGAGAGAAGCAGAGTCAGTGATGTATTTGACTGGGAGGGGCCACTAGCCAAGGAATGTGGGTGGCCTCTAGAAGCTGAAAAAGAAGCAAGCAAACGAATCCTCCCTTAGAGCCTCCAGGAGGAATGCAGCTCTGTCAGCACCTTGATTTCCATCCAAGGAGAACCAGGTTAGATTTCTATAAAAATGTCAGAGAATAAACTTGTGTTATTTTGAGTGGCCGTGTGTAGCAATTTGTTGGGACAGCACTAGAAAATTACTGCAACTGTTATGACACTTTTGGGAAAGTGAAGGGTAATATGCATCAAAAGCTAAAAAAAAATTTCTAACTTTTTACTCCACAAGTAGATGCTAGTAAGGCCTACCTCTGAAATTCATTCTAAGGAAATAACTGAGGAAAAAAACTACATAATTGATATTTAGAGCATTAGTTTGGTACTGCCTCTGGATAGAATACTAGCTAGCTGAATCTTGTTAATGACAAAAGCCAAGTTAAGACTGACTTTGTCAAGCATTGCAGAGCCAGCAGCCTGGGGGTATTGTGGGCAGGGGCCATTCTCCAGGACTTCTCAGATTATACCATGATCACACCTACACAGGTCTAGACAGGTCTGTGTATTTAAAGAGAGGAAGTCCTGGAGAATATGAAGGTGAAGGAAAAAGACAAACTGTTTTCCTCTTAGGACTTTAAGGACTCTCTGGCTCATTTGAAGAGTTTCCATCAACTTTCTATTTTGTGGTTTCCTTCACTAGACCTGACTGCTCCAGAAATAAGTGCTTAATTTTGAAAATGCAGGCTACATTTTGGCCTTAGATCAACAGGAATAAGAACTGAAATGATGCATAATTAATTGCTTTGCACATCAATATCAATCTGCAATATTGATTGCTTAAATATTTCAGAACCAATGTTTTTATTTATCTATAGGTGTGTGTGTGTGTATGTATACATCATATAAATGTATTTAAAAATCATCCAAACCACTAAATCTTCTCTCTGAGTCTGGTGTTCAACTTTTGAGAAGCCAACTAAACTTCCACAAAGACAGGGAAGAAATAGGGGAAAATTAAATGGATAGGTTATGCAGGTGGGAAGGGAGAAATGTCTTCATGGCAGCTTTTAGTGCTGTAATCCAAGTGTCTGAGGGGATACCATGCATTTCCTCTTTTTAAAATTTCACGCTGCAAGTTTCTACTTTGGGACCTCCTCCGCCCTCACTCCCCAGCATCTTAACTGATAAGCACTAAAATCTGAGAACCATTGCTTTACTATTAAAATAATGGGCTCTCAGGCCCGGCCAGTGTGGCTTGGTGGTTGAACATCGACCTATGAACCTAGAAGTCACGGTTCTATTCCCGGTCAGGGCACATGCCTAGGTTGTGGGCTCGATCCCCAGTGTGGGGCGTGCAGGTGGCAGCTGATCTATGATTCTCTCTCATCATTGATGTTTCTATCTCTCTCCCCCTCTCCCTTCTTCTCTCAAATTAATAAAATTATATTTTAAAAAATGGGCTCTCGGGTTTGATCTGCAAGAGATCTGGACTCAATAGGGGCCTGAGCTTAGGCGTAGGAATCTGACTTTAAGAATTTTTTCTATGTTTTTTAAAATTGATTTTTAGAGAGAGAGAGGAAGGGAGAGAGAGAGAAACATCGATCACTGCCTCCTACATGCTCCCCACTGGAGATTGAGCCCCCAACCTGGGCATGTGCCCTGACTGGGAATTGAACCAGCAACTTTGAGGTCCATGAGACGGCACACAACCAGCTGAGCCACTCCAGCCAGGGCATGAATCTGACTTTTTATCAAGCACCCCAAGAAATTCTGATTTAGGTCGTCTGTGACCTCCACTCTATGAAACGCTGCCCTGCTTGAATCCCCAAACAATTTCACCTGCAGGATTCCTTTGTGAAAGCAGCTGATGAAGTGACCTCCACCTTAAGTAGGCAGTTAGGGACTTTCCTTGCTAGGGCATTGCCTGGGTTAATCCACTTCATAAATAAAGTCTTGCTTGCAAGTCAAATATTTATCTCCTGTGTGGAATAGGAGAGAGCCCCTTTTCTATCAGCCTCCTCATGACACGTGTTGGAATGGTGCCTATGAAAAGTGATTGCACTCGGGGAGATTTTTTATTATGTGATTTTGACTAACAAAGAGAAGAGAAAAATCCAATTAAATTCCAGGAAGGAATGACAGAGAGGGATCATAATGGAGCCATATTGTTCCAAGAAGGTCCCCCCGCCAGAGCAGAGGCCCTGGGCAGAGCTAACTCCTCGGCAGACAGCTGAGGATGGGGGGGAAGGTGGCCAGGAGACCAGTGAGCAGGGACTGTGGCCACTCAGAGAAGGGAGTGACTGAATTCTGAAAGACACGGGCAAAGGGTCACCGTGGTTAAAAAAATGCACAAGATTCAGAAACTTAATTGTAAAAAATGGTTTTAATATAATGCAGGCTGTAAGATTCTGCCTTTTCAGCCTGGAAAGACAAGGGCTAAGAATGGAGTGTGCTGAACTATTAAACTCATTGTAACAGGAAAACGAGTGGTTGCAGAGCTGACAGAGGGCTCTGTGGGTCGGGGAGGGATTCCTGACTTGTTAAAAAGAGAGACTGACAATGAGAATGATAATGGAGATGGGGAAGGGTAAGAGAAGAATGACAATGGTTTACACCTGTGGTAGGTGCACTTGACAATGGGTGGGGATTGAATTGGGGGTTCTGGGTGCTGTAGGACACAGGATCTGTGTTTATGCCACGAGAATAAAGAGGCTTTGGGGACAAGAAACTCCAGGTAGAAGGGCATTACTGGGGAGCATATCCTGGCACATGGAAGGCTTCACAGGGCCTAGAACATCAGCACTGGTGGAGCAGGCAGGGACCTATGGTACCAAGGGAGGAGGGTCATGTGCTTCCATTGAGAAGAGCAGGAGGCAGAAAGGGACATAGCCTGTGGTAGGGGTGCCTTCTGGGCTTCGGAGAGGAGAGGATTTGAGCATCTTTTCTTCCCAGAAACCGGGTCTCTGGAACCACTGTGTGGTCATTGATGGTTCTGCAGCCCTGGAGGATAAGGACCACCTCAGGCTTGGTGAAAGATGCACTTGAATGTCCAGGTCTGGGGTCAACCTGAGCAACAGCTAGTCTCTCTCTAGTGCCCTGAGGTGCATAGCCTTAATGCCATTTGTTTTGCACTTATAATAATAGCACATCTACTAGCATAATAATAAAAGCATAATATGCTAATTAGATCACATGTCCTTCTGGATGACCTTCCTGACGAAGCTGGAGCTGCGAGGAAAGCCTGGGTCCCAGGTGCCAGAGAAGGAAGGCCTACTCTTGCATGAATTTCGTGCATTGGGCTCTTAGTTTCTAATAAAAGAAGTAGATATACATTGCAAAACAATTCAAGCAATACACAGGACTTATAATGAAAAACAATGATCCTCTCCCCAACCTTCCCACTGCTGAACCTTTATCTTTATTATTATTTTTTAAAAATATGTTTTTATTGATTTCAGAGAGAAGAAGAGAGAGGGAGAGAGAGATAGAAACACTAATGATGAGAGATAATCATTGACCAGCTGCCTCCTGCACGCCCCCCACTGGGGATCGAGCCCACAACTCTGGCATGTTTCCTGACCGGGTTCATGGGTCTATGCTCAACACTGAGACACACCGGCCAGGCTGAACCTTTAACTTTAGAGTCAACCATTCTTTTGGCTGTTTCTCCTGGGTCTGGAGCATCACTTGATGTTCAGAGATGCCAGATGCCATGACCTATTGTATGGAAATACTGGGCCCAACACAGGATCCATCGGACACTGGGTACCCTCTCTGATAAGGGCAGAAAGAATGGGTCTTAGCCAAGCAAGGGCTCTGCCCGGAATATGAATTTCTGATATCTGGGTTTAACAAAATTTTTCTTGACTGAGGATAATGACATGCCCAATAATTAAAAGTAACAATAATAATAGAACAATTAGCATTGAATAAGCACTTAGCAAGAATCAGAAGAACCTGGCTATGTAATTTACAAAGATAAACCCTTTTTTTTTGAGCCTGTGAGACCTGCTAGAGACTACATTTTTCATACGAGGGAATTCAAGCACAGAGGGAATAGATATATTCCCCGATCACTCTGGCAGGTTACAGAGTCAGGATTTGAGGCCCAGAATTCTGACTTCTGAACCCAAGCTTTCATCCTTCTTTTATGAATTCAGGTGATAGACCCCTGGTCATATCATTGGGGGTGGAGGGGGTTGGGGCTGTGATGGAGCTCATTCTAGAACCAGTTTTCAAACTCCAAATCTTGGGTTCTGTCCAATGTACCACCTTCTTCTCATCACCTAATCTCTGAACCACTTCCTGAGATCCAGAACTTTTGAAGAATCCAAGGAATTTAAAGAATGAAGTCTGAGCCACCGGCCCCTCCCTGGTGTACTTAAGTAAGCTGCAGAGAAGGCCAGACCATTCATTTTCAGGAACAGCCTAATGATCACCCAGCAAGTCTCGTTACAGATGTGGTTCATCAGGCCACCTGGATATACTAGTGCAAAAAGCTCACAGTCCGTCTCGGGCTGATGGATTGCCCGAGTTATTAATACGGAAAAGGAGAGAGATTTACTTTCGGTAGTGGAATTAAGGTGCTTCAGTGCACCCTGGACCAGTTGTTTTAAAATAACAGGGGACCGAGTTTCTCTTGGAAAAGGACTTCATTTTTATTGAAAACCTACCACCTTCAAATGGCCGGAAAGTTGAAGAACTATAAAACTGTCAAACAGCCCCATTATTAAAAGCTTTATTTGACAAATCTTCCACTGCTGGGGTAACTCGTGCGTTTTCCCTCCTCTCTCCCAAGAAATAAAACCACTCACTTATGCAAACTGCTGACAAGGAATGGAAACAAATGGACTTCTAAACAGGAACAGAGACACCCCAGCCCCTTCCCGCAGCCTAATGGACGGTAGAGCCATTCATAAATCTCAGGCCACTTGGACAGAATGGTGGCTCCAGGATTGCTCATTGGGCTCAGAGCTGAGGCAAATGTCCTTGTTGCTGGAAGGCTTGCCAGTGGGAGGGATTAAAGGGCAGGAAGGAGTGTTTTGCTGATACAGTTTTCTGTTGCTGCATCACAAGTTACCACAGGGTAGAGGCTTACAACAGGCACATGTATTATCTTGTGGATTGTGTGGATTGGGAATTCAGAAACACCTTGGGTGGGTCTTTTGCTTAAGATTGCAGGAGGCTGCAGTCTGGAGGCTCCACTGGAGAAGGGTTCATGTCCCCATTGGTGTGGTGTGGGCAGCATTCAGTCCAATTCCTCAGTGTTGTAGCTTATTTCCCCCTCCCCCGCCCCCCACTGATGTCCAGAGGCCACCTCCGCTCCTCACCATGCAGTTTCTTGCCACGTGAACTTTCCCCACAGCCACTGAATCAAGCAGGAAGAAGAGTCTCTGGTGAGTCCGTCAGCAAGACTGAGTCTTATGTAATGTAACTAGTTATGGAAATCCATCACCGTGGTCATCTTCAATTGGTTAGAAGCAAGTCATGGTCTTGCCCACACTCAAGGAGAGGGGATTATGCAAAATGTGAATATCAGCAGGTGGGGAAAGGGGGGTGGGGGTAACCTTAGGGTCTGTTCACCATGCCTCCCTAACCCACCTCAAGTTGAGGCTGGTCAAGTTGAGTTTGCTTAACCTGAGCTGCTGGAAGAGACAGAAGGAAGGAAAGAAGGGAAGAAGACCTATTTCTGGGGTGCTTTGGACAAATAAGAGAGCAGTCGTCCTGTCTTAGAATATCTTCAAAAGAGGAAAGGAAGCCCCTTTCTTGGCCAGGTCTAATTCTGATTCTATATAATAATGAGCGTGGTTTAAGTTTTATGTCTCCAAGGCAATCTGATACTATTCACTGAGTTTAGGGGTGCTAATATGTACCCGTAAAGCAGAGTTATTACCATTATGACTTCTACATAGTTTACATGGTTTGGAAAATTGGGTCACCAATCCTTGTTTTTGAATACGTGATCTTCCCATTAAACAAAAACTTCCTTATTGACAACCTTTTCTGCATGTTCACTCTGCGTATGTTTGCTCAGGAGCTCTGATGAGCACTTAGAACATTACAACTCCTAAACGAGGGTCCAGTGAATTAGCATGGGTGGATTTTTTTGAGGGGGGAAAGTGGTATGTGAGTGAGCAGATGACTTAGGAAGGAACAAAGGGGCAAGGTACAGGCAGGGATGAAGGGAGAGGCACAACCAACCTCACCCACAGTTGCTACAATTCAGGGTTTCTCAGCTTTGGCACTGTTGCTGTTTTGGGCCAGATAATTCTCTTTTAGAGGGAGAGGGGCTAGAATGTTTAGCAGCATCTCTGGCCTCTACCCACTAGATGCCAGCAGCACCCACCCCAACCCTCTCCAGGCATTATCAGATGTTCCCTGGTGAGGAGAACAAAATCTCCCTCAGTGGAAAAGCACTGATGTAATTCTAGCATGGAGTAAATGCCATTGATTTTTTCGGTGGCTTGAGTTGTTTTACCTGGACCAATATATAATTGTTTCGGCTTCACAAATGCTAGAACAATCTCATGGGCTTTGTAGTTTTGAAGGTGGGCATTCTAGTGTTTGAATCCTGGCTCTGTCACTTGCAAGCTGTGAAACAGGGGACAAATTTAAAAAATGACCTCTGTTCTGATCTTCTGATCTGCAAAATGGAGCTAACAACTCATCTAACTGCTGTGAGTACAAATAATAAATGTAAAATGCTTGGTGCAGGGATCCTGTGCAAGATGCTGCACAATGTAAGTTTTCTTGCTGCCTTTAGAATATTTAGACATCTGGGCTACCTCAGGTTGGCCATTTTCTTCCTTCTGCCCTCTTTTGATTTAGGATCTTGTTGGGGTAGAACAAGAGGGTGTTAACTGTGGGCCCAGTGGCCTTGCTTGGGTGAAGATGAGGGGTAGGTATTGGGACATAGGGCAGGCCAGTTGGGATGAGGAGAGGAGGCATGTTCACAGATGATATTCACATGTCCTCTGTCACTGGGGGTGTTTCTCTATGATGACATTCCTAAGATCTCCCACCTTTCCTCCTAGGGGATCTTAGTGTCTGCTAGCTGTAAACTAATCCTATGATCCCATTGGAAGGGAAGTATTTTCATGCATTAATCCATCAGGCAGTATATATGTATTATTGTAGTTAAATATGCATAATGTAAAATGTACTATTTTAACCATTTTTAAGTATACAGTTCTGTAGCATTCAGTACATTCATGTTATGCAACCACCACCACCCATCCATCTCTAAAACTCTTCTCATCATCCCAAACTGAAACTCTGTCCCCATTAGACACTAACTCCCATTTCTCCTTCCCCAGCCCCTGGCAATCACCATTCCACTTTCTATCTCTTTGACTTTGACTGCTCTAGAAACCTTATATAAGTAGAACTAATATATATATATATATATATATATATATATATATATATATATATATATATATATAATTTGTGACTGGCTTCTTTCACTTAACATAATTTCCTCAAGGTTCATCCATGTTGTAGAGTGTGTCAAAATTTCCTTCCCATTTAACTTGAAAAATATTCCTCTGGATCTGGCTGGTGTGGCTCAGTTGGTTGGGCATTGTCCTGTGCACTGAGGGGTTGTTGTTCCGATTCTTGGTCAGGGTGCATGTCAGGTTGCAGGTTTGATCCTCGATTGGGGTACAATTGATGCTTCTTTATCATGTCGATGTTTCTCTCCCTCCCTCTTTCTAAAAATCAATAAAAAAAGAAAAATATTCCTCTGTGTGTGTGCATGTATGTGTATTACACTTTTTTAATTCATTGATCTGTTGATGGACACTTGGGCAGCTTCCACCTTTGGGCTATTGTAAATAATGCTGCTATGATCATGGATGTACAAATATATGTTTGGGTTCCTGCTTTTACTTGTTTAGAGTCTATACCCAGAAGTGTAATTGCTAGATTATATGGTAATTCTGTGTTTTGTTTTTTTTTGTTTTTTTTTTTAGGAATGCCATTCTGTTTTTTGCAGCAGCTGTGCCATTTTAAATTCCTACCAGCAATGCATGAGGGTTCAGATTTCTCCACATCCTTGTGGTTTTGCTTTGCATTTCCCTAATGACTCGTTTTGTTGAGTGTCTTTTCATGTGTGTATTTATATTTTAATAAGGAATTTTGGAACACTTCCTAGTGGAATTTCAGGCAGAGACAATTTAGACAGTGGGACCTCCCCAGTTCCAAATACCCTGGTGTCCAGAAGGGCACACGATGCCTGCTTCCTGCCTACATGTGGTCATTCCTGATGCTCCGGGCTCTGAACACTCTCCACTATAAGCTCTGCTCATTCATCTTGGTTATCAAGTGATATCCCGCCTACAAAGTCTGCTGAGGGAAGCATGGCCAGCTGCCATCTCTTTAATATTTAGAGCTCTGCCTTAATAAATCCCAGCTCTTCCCGCGTGCTGCTATCTGCACTCATGGTCTCCAGTTTTCTGGGAATTCAGTGGGATGGTTTCTTATCTGTTAGCTTGTCAGAAACAGGCGTGAGGACAATCAAATGTTCATCTATTCACATCTGGTGTTCTGCGGGGAGCAGCGTTTAGACCCCTACCGTGTTTAACTGTATAAATGGTTTCTATCTATCATCTAAATCAGAACTGCTTACGTGCAGAGCAAAGCGCATCAGATAGAGAGCTACATAGGATTGGCATTGGGAGGGGGCAGAGTATCTGCCCTCTTTGAGCATTGGAAACTTGTAGAATTGTCAGCATACTCCTTCCTGACTTTTTCTATCATGATTCTTAGTTGAAGTTTAGCTTTTAATCATTGCACTGTGTGATGCATATGTGTGTGTGTGCGCATGCGTGTGCATGTGCATGTGTGCATTCATGCCCATGTGTGCATCTTTGGATCTCTGCATGTCTGCATTGTGTATTTCTTACCGTGTCTGCCTGTATTTGCATGTATTTGCATCATACATCGTCTCCTGCATGTTTATGTGTTTCTCGGTGGATGTGCTTGTGCATGGTTTCATGGTGTCTGTATGTCACACTGTGCTTATTTGTGATACCTGTCTGCTTGTCTCTGTGTCTCTCGGTGCAGGCACTGGCCTGCATATCGGTGTGTGCCTGTGATTGGCTGCCTGTGGGCCTCCCTCTGTGTATGGGTTCAGTGTGTATGTCCAGGTCACATGAGTCCTTTCCTTTCCCACATTGCCCATTTCTTTCTGTGGATGGGGCAGACCATCCATTTTTAAGCTGGAGGACAATTATGGGCGTGGCCTGTGATGGCCCCAGGCAGCTGGTCCTGCGATGCATCTGAGGCTTGGTTTGCAGGGCCTCCTGGGACAACTCCCACCCTCAGCTCTGGGCCCTGTGCGGAACACACTATTGGGGCAAAATACTCGTGCTGCAATCAATGCCTCCTCTCTCTCTCCTGCTAACGAGGTCTGCACACAGGCACCTCCACATCACATTTCCTGGTAGCCACAAAGGAAGGTGCTTGGAGGTGGTGGGACTGGAACGATTTAAATTCTCCTGTGAGTTCCAGGTGGCTCCCGGCCTTGAAATCTCATTGTTCGCAGGACAAATGGCACAATTTGGTCAGTTGACCAACTTTCTGTCTCCTTGTTAACCAGCTTGCCCTCCGCTCTACCTTGGCTTCCCCCTCTAAGCTCCGAAGGAGTTCATCATTCATTGCACCCTATCCTGTCATCAATGATGGTGACAGCATTGATCATTATCACCACCACCACCACCATACCATCATCGTCACCTGCTTCCTAGGCTTACGAGGCACTTTCTAGAGTAGAAAGGCCCAGGGCTTTACACACATTACCTCCCTCAATCCAAATGTTAAACCCATGACACAGTAACATAATTTCCATTTTCCCAGAAGCAGCTGGCATTGACTGAGAAAAAACAAAGAGTCAGACACAATGCCAAGCCCTCCACACAAGTTAAAGGACTTCATAGGCAGCACAACCGGAGGGAGTAGATATTGTTATTATCTCCATGAAACAGGCAGGAAAATGGATACCAAGAGAGGGTAAGAAATCTGAGGTTGCACAGCCTGTAAGTGGCAGAGTCAGGGAAAGAACACAGACCCTTTGGATGCCCAGCCTGTGTTCTCAGCGCCACTCAGTGGGACTCTGCCATCTGGCCAAGCCCCAGGGTTGTAGCTGGTCTTTCCCCCTTGACTTTCCTGGGCCAAGTTCACGGAGGGCTGTCTTAACTTTGGATAGTGCCTGGGCTGCTCTGGCAAAACACTCTCTGCCCAGATGCCTCCCTGTTATTCCGGGTTGACTGTTGATTCACACACACACACACATACACACACACACACACACACACACACACAAACACACTCTCTCTCTCTCCCAGAGGTCTAGGCCAAGAATTTTGGTGTCATTTTTCACCCCTCTTTTCTCATGCCTCCCATCTGACATGTTAGTAAACCCCGCCCGCTCCATCTTCCCACTGTATCGAGAATGGACCCCACTGCCATCGCCTGCTGCACATCATCCTCATCTCTTTTCTGGATATTGCAACAGCCTCCTAACCATTTGCCTTGCTGCAGTTCCCTGTCATCCATCCTCCGTACTGAAGCCACCGTGGCCATCAATCCTGAAGCAGTAAGTTAGGTCATGTCACTTCTCCCCTCTGAGCCCTCAATTGCTCCCAGCTCATCCAGAGTAAAAGCCACACTCCTTCCTGCAAACCCAAGGGATCTGACTCACGGCACCTCTCTGGCTCATTAGCCATCCCTTCCTCCCATCCCTCCTTGCTCTGGCCACATCGATCTACTCCTAGAACACAAACACGCTGAGGTCCCAGCCCTCCCGGCGGCCTGCACTGCCCTCCTCTGTGCCCGCTGGGCTGACTCTCTCCTCACTCTCTTTACTCAGTGCTCACGTAACTTGCCCTAGCATTCCAACCACTTCTCACCGATTCAAAGCCCATGACTTTTCTTTCTTTTGTTTCCTTTTAGCACTTACGACTGGCATATATGACTAGACATTTTGTGTATTTATCTTGTTTGTTTTCTATCTCTCTGCTAGCAGGGCACAGGGATTGCTGTCTGTTGATTATTGCTATGTACTTGGCACACAGTAGGCACTTAGTTTATATTTGCTGAATGACATTATGGCAACACAAGCATGTAATACAAATTTTAGGTTTTGTGTGAATGTTTATAAGAGTTTATTTGAGCCAAACTGATGACATATGCCTGAGAACAAGATCTCAAATGTTCTCATGTAATGCAACATTTACAAGGTTTAGGAGAGAAAATTTTCCTCCCCACTCTTGGCTTTTAGCCCTGCACTTGCTCTCTCAGGAAGCAACAGTCATGTCAGATCATCCTGTATCCTTCCAGAGATATTCTACAGAGACAAACATCTGTGTGTGTCTCTGTCTCTATCTCAGTCTCTGTCTCTGTCTCTATCTCTGTCTCTGTCTCTATCCTTGTCCCTGGCCCTGTGCCTATTCCTGTACCTAGTCCTATCCCTGTCCCTGTCTCTATACCTATCCCTACCCTTGTCCTTATCTCTGTACCTATTCCTCTATCTATCTATCTATCTATCTATCTATCTATCTATCTAATATCTATCTATCTATCTATCTATCTATCTATCTATCATCTATCTATTTCTGTAACATCATATACTGCCGTTTTTCACCCTTCTTTTTTTACCCAGCATCTTAGCAATCCTTTCACATCTGGACATTCATCTCTTATGTACCTGTACGAGTGTGCATGTGGTGTCTCTCCAGGCCCCCAGTGATGGACTTTGGGGCAGGTCCC
Organism: Plecotus auritus; assembly: GCF_963455305.1. NCBI lineage: Eukaryota > Metazoa > Chordata > Mammalia > Chiroptera > Vespertilionidae > Plecotus > Plecotus auritus. The sequence continues at coordinate 76,717,446 of NC_137774.1, read as the reverse complement.
AGTATCTGGCTCTTGCAGACACGACTACAATGAATAATGCAGTGCTTGCATCATTTCCCACAAATACAAGTGGATTCATGGATAGATTCCTAGAAATGAAATGGCGTTGGCTTACTTAAAAACAAAAATCAATGCTTGGCAAGTTCAGCTTTCGTGAGAGGGGTGTTCGTGGCTATGCTGATCCAGAGGGTAATGGTGTAGTGTGTTTCATAGTGTCAGGATTTAAAATCAACTCATTATGCAGTTAATGGAGAATTCACAGTGACTGCTAAATCGGAAATCTGACCCTGCAACCACCCCTCTGCCCCACCCCCCACCAGGAGAAGGTGCCATGGGTCTCAGGGACCATAAATGGCAGAGAGGTTCATGGGATGATTTTCTGTTAACAGCAGCATCAAACTCAATTATCTTTAAAAGCAGCCCTGGGGTCAGGTCTTATCTTCCATACTCTAAACGTCTCTAATTCTGACTTTGCCTATTGTCTCAGGGGTTATTTTTCTTCTTGTGCTACCGGATATGGGGGGTGGGGTGAGGTGTGGTTAGTGGGGCTGCTTTCTACAGCAAGAGACAGGGGAGAGAAAGGGGAAAGTGTCAACGCCAGCCATGCTTAGGCATCGTGCGAACTTCTGAACATTATAGTTTCCCTTTCCGTGAAATGGGAATAATGATAGCTACTCCTCCTGGGCCTGTTTCGAGGATTTAATTAGTTCACGCATTCATTTGTTTAAAATATTTACTAAATACCAACTATGCGTGAGGCTCAGGGAATGAAGACAGAATTCACAAAATTCCCTGTCACATGGATACTGTTACTATGTGAAGGGCTCTGTGTTGTTCTGGCGCCTAGTAGGACTCCACGCATGAGCGCTTCTGGCGTTTGTCCTCACCAGAAGGCAGAGAGGGATTCTTTCTGCTTGGGAGACTCGGGGACTGGGGGAGGTATTGAGTTTGCCTTGAATGATGAGGGCCTGGTCTCCAGGAAGGGAAGGGTGGTGCATGCTGAGACTTCCCAGCAGAGGAAACAGCGTGGGAAAGGGTGTGGAGAAGGAAGGACAGTAGGCTGTTTGCAAAAGTGAAGAATCTGGTCCAAATGAAGCGTAGAGGGTGCATCTCCCACCTGATGTGCTGGCTCCCAGATCTCTAGGTTGCCCCTAGCGGTAGCTAAGGACAGATGGCATGGCTCACAGCCCGATTTCCTGTTTCCCAAAGGGCAGTTCTTTCCTTGCTTGGACCTCAGCCCGAGCATTTCTGACCCATCACTCTCACATCCTTCTGCGCTTCATTCTCCATAAGAACCTGTGTATTTCCTCCACGCCTTCCCACTCTAGGACCTGGTATTTCAGTGAAGTAACCCATGGCAAGGCCAACTTTGGCTCACTTGTGTTCTTTGTCTGTTTCCACATGGCTTTTAATCATTCTCTTTTGCTTTGATAAATGAGTCTTGGCTTCTCACCACTTTCCTGAAGACCCAGGCTAAAAAAACATCCTTTCCGGTAGCGATTGCAGTGGTGAGGGAAAAATGAGCCTCCTCTATAGTCAATAAATCACTTTGTCACCTTAATCTTTTATTGATCTCAATAAAAGTTGTATCTTGTTTCTTAACAAAAATCCACCAGGGAAGACATCGTACAGGTGGGGGCATGATGGAAGTGGTGGTCGCGCCATCACCTCCCATCGTTATTTATGGGAGAGCAATGGATTTGAGGGGTCAAAGGGGGAGGCAGAGGCAGGAGACTAAGAAACCATTCCTGCAAGTGATGCATCATATTTTAAGAGACACACTTGACTCCAGGTAGCCTACTCACAGCCAAGACTCTGAAGCTGTTATTTTATGCAGACTCTTATAAACAGGTCATAAACATCCCGCTTCTCCAAGTCAGGAAGGAGAAGGCTCTTTCTTGCTTGCAAGTAATGCATCTGTGCGGTCAGTTAAATTTGGAATGCAGCAATCATTGTGCTGAGACAGGGCCCAATCTCGGGGGAAGGATACAAAACAGGTTACTCATCAGGAATGAATAACGTTTCATCAAGGCGTGGAATCAAGCTTTCGTTAAGGCTTGGGATAAATATATATCCCCCTCGCTGCAGAGGTGAAGACAGACTAATAAAAATGATCTCCAGTGTTAATGTTTGTGTCTTGTTCATATGCCCCAAGAGTGTGGATAAAGGGAGGGTTTGGTGATTTGGACTTAAAAAGAAATCAGCGAAATAGAGCAGTGCGCACACACAATACTTTTCTTGTTTGCCTACTTTTTCTGTAACACTTAACTCATTGCCATCTCTGCCAGGGTTTCATGTCTGGGGCCAGTTTTTTTTCTCACCAAATAGCCTGTGATTTCCTCTGCCATTGTGTTAATCCAGGGTATTGTAGGAATCAGGCAGGGTCCCTGACTTCATGGAGTTTACATTTCTGGGTGAAGCAACACACAAATAAAACACAAAGCTTATTACTTACATAGTAGGTGCTCAAAATATGGAGATTAAAGTTTGTTTCTATTTTCTTCATCTGGTTGATGGTTGTCATAGCACACTGGGTGCACAATTGTGTGTGTGTGTGTGTGTGTGTGTGTGTGTATTTAGGGTTCATAGCTCTTAAACCAAATAATCTTCAAAGACCAATTTTAACACTTGGTATAAGAACAGCTAAGATTAACTGAGTGTGTTCACTGTGTCAAGCACTCAATCTTATTAATAACAGATGGACTTTTGTGTGCTTATTATGTGCCAAGCACATAGTACTTGCTAAGTACTTCTCATGTATTCATCTTTTACTGTTCATAAGGATGCAGGTACTAATTCTTGTTTTACCTCAGTGTCCATGGAGGTTTAGAAGTACATCCCATGTCCCCCACGGGAAATGGCAGAGTCCATTGAGGAGCCCGGGCAGCCTGGCTCTGCAGTCCATGCTTCTTCCACTCCACTCTTCTTCATCTTCCTCTCTCTCTCTCTTTTTTTTTAAAATTTAAATGCTTTATTGTTTTCTTCATCTCTTTAATATTTTATTAGCCGAATCCTCCTAAAGGTAAGACCGTCATTCATATTACTTCAAGCACTTGCCTTGCATCTTTCATCTCTACACCAGGAATGGGATATGTTCTGGCATCAACTTGCCCAGTCTAGGGTTTTGGACAGGAACATGTCTAGGATTTTGGACAGGAACATGTTTACAACTTCAAGTCTGATCTCTTTCTATCACCTGGACCTCAGAGTCCATGAGCAGCAGCCGAGTCCTTGCGACTGGGTTGCAGTGTTTCAGGGTGCATGCTATGTGAGCGTGTTTGACTGTGAGGAGGAAAGATTCTCTGTATGACCTCCCCAAACACTGATTAAAGGGAAGATGCAGCAGGCCCCCCAATACAATGCTCTCCCCGGACGGCATCATCTCCTCTTATCTCTTCTCTGATCTACTGAATAGGGTGGGCTGTGTAAACCAATTAGCGCATTTAGCCCCGGATGTGCCAGAGAACAGAGAAACGATGCTGCCAGAAGAGTTTTGATTGTCTTTAAATCCCCAGATGCAGGGATTTACCCACTTGCAGACTGTGGAAAGCCCAGGCCTGCGCACATTTGGCGAAATATAGAGCACTGCATAAAACAAAGGGAATTGTTAGTAAAACAGATGCAGTGTTAATTGTGCTTGTGAGAGCAGCATAAATAAAACAATGCATGTACTAGAAAATCTTTTTATGATGCTCAGATTTTACAGAACTGTCTTTTCTGCAAAGGTAAAGAAAAAAAAATAACAGGAGTACTAGAATTACATCTCTTAAAAATTATTCAGATCGATGCTAATGGAGTCAATAATTTTCAGTGTCTTCATTTTTTTTATTCTACAAATCCTTGATGAAGGCCTGCTCTACACTAATCCATGTGCTTGGTGCTGATGCTAACAAAAAAAATCTCTAGCCCTTGTCCTCAAGGGGCTACAAATTTAAATGCCCACATCAATATTTAGGGCAGTGGTTCTCACTGAATGGGGTGTGTGGGCAAATGGGAATTTGATAATATCTGGAGACATTTTGGTTTTAGCAACTGGGGAGAGTGTGCTATCAGCACCTAGTAGGCAGGGAGGCCTGCGATGCTGCTAAACATCCTACAGTGTGCAGGCCAGGCTTCCACAACAAATGCCAGTTGTGCGAAGGTTGAGAAAACCTACTGCAGGGTATTAATGAGTTCTGTAATAAGCCACATGCAAGTTCTATAGGAACACAGAAAGAGCAACCAAACCAGCCGCTGGCACTGGCAAAGTTTTTATGGAGAATGTGACATTTGCATGCAGGTTTGATAGATTAATCAAAGCTTACTTGGTATGGAGAGAGAGGAAGGGCATTCATAGTAGGAGGACCTAAGGCCTAGGGGCACACAAGGTCGATTCAGCGAATGATGATAGTTTTAAGAGGGCTGAAGCCGGGTGTGTGTGTGTGTGTGTGTGTGTGTGTGTTGAAACAAAGCCACTGGGGCAAAATTGTGAAGGCTTTCAACCCCACGTTCAGGAGCTTTCCATAAAATTAGGGGTCAGCCAATTATAGCCTGAGGACCAAACCCAGCCTGTTGCCTATTTTTGAATGACTCATTAGCTATGAATGGTTTTTATCTTCAAAGGTTTTAACAAAAATCCAAAGTAGAATAATATTTTGTGACATGAGAAAATGATATGTAATTCAAATTTCAGGTAAATCAGTGTTCATGAATTAAGTTTATTGGCACATGGCACATGCTCATTTGTTTGTTTATTGTCTATGGCTGCTTTCACACTGCAGCTGAGTTGAGTAGTGATGACAGAGACCGTATGGCTTGCAAAGCCTAAAATATTTACTATCTGGCTCTTTACAGAAAAAGTTTGCTAAAGCCTCAGTTAGAGACTAGAATGATCTATCACAGGGGTGGGCAAACTTTTTGACTCGAGGGCCACAATGGGTTCTTAAACTGGACCGGAGGGCCGGAACAAAAGCATGGATGGAGTTTGTGTGAACTAATATAAATTCAAACTCATTAATACCCTGCAGTAGGTTTTCTCAACCTTCGCACAACTGGAGGGGAGAGCAAGAGAACCCTCTGCTCTTTCGGCTCCGCGGGCCGGATAGAACAGCCTAACGGGCCAGATCCGTTTGCCCATGGCTGATCTATCATATCTTTCAGGTGTGGAAGATGACCTGGAAGTTTAGAAATTAGTGGAAACTATTGTTAGCCAAATAAGATAGTTATTGAGGTAATATATCATTCAGGACATACTAGGTTGTGCTGTAGTAACAAGAGATCCTGCAAATCTCAGTGGCTTTCAAGACTGGTTTCTCTCTTGCAGTATATTCTATTAGGGTAATGTATTAGTCAGGATATGCAAGGTTGTGCTGTGGTAACAAACAAGCCCTCATGTCTCAGTGGCTTTCAAGGCTAATTTCTCATTCAAAATACATGTCCATAATTAGCTGGCTGGGTTTCTTCTCTATTCCATCCACCCGCCTGGATCCAGGCTAAGAGAGAAGCCTTTATCTGTAATATTTCAGCTGCTGTAGCAGAGGCAAAATAGATATAGTGAGTCACAAACTGACTCTAAAAGGTCCTGCCTAAGGGAGACACACCATGCTTCTGCTCATCATTCATTAGCCAAAGCAGGTCTTGTGGTACTTCTGGGCCTTGACAGGGCATGCATGCATAATCCTCCCACAGGCATGGGTGCTAAAGGCAGTAGCAGAATGAACAGAGATGAGGAGATGGATCCTCTTGCCATTTCAGAGAGAGAATGGGTTGGAAAAAGGAGGGAGAGGGCAGAGCCTAGGGAACATCCTGTTTTCCACCTTTGATATTTTGGTTCATGGTGATCAGTTTCACTGAGGTGGGCAACCCAAGAAGAGATGTTGGGAAATAAGATGGTTGATTCATTCAGGGCAAGGTGAACTTGGGGTGCCTCTGGGACATTGAAGTGACGATGTCTCTTGAGGCTGCTGGGGAAGTAAGTCTGAATAATGATAAGACAGGTGTAGGAAACTAGGGATTAACATAAATCTTATTCTAGCCTGGCTGGGGTTGCTCATTGGTTGAGCATCGACCTATGAACCAGGAGATCATGGTTCTATTCCCAGTTAGGGAACATGCCCAGGTTTTGGGCTCGATCCCCAGTGGGGGGCATGTAGGTGGCAGCCAACCAATGATTTTCTCTCATCATTGATGTTTCTATCTTTCTCTCCCTCTCCCTCTCTATGAAATCAATAAAAGTACATATTTTAGAATCTTATTCCACCTTGTGGATGTAGAAAGTGATTCTCGTCTTAAATTAGATGACAAGGTAAATAGCATGCTTAGCACAGTGTCTATTACAGAGTAAGGTATTGCTAAAGATGTCAGCAATTTTTCTTTTTCTTATGAAACCATGATTTGCCTTGCTTAACTTTGGTCACATGGCAATTCTAATAAAACTCTTGGACAATACATGTATTTTGATTGCTCTCTCCTGACCTGGAGCTGGTGTTATTAAGCACATACACTTTGCTAAACTATCTAGTCATACTCAAGCTACAGCCATTACTGTGTTTGGTTAGGACCATGATGCTATTAACCTAGACAGAATTTCTTAGTAATTTGAATTCTGTTAGGATTTGTGTCTTTTCGGTACAGTAAACAATGGGTCAACTGCTACCACCATGTGTTGGAGAACTCCAAAGCTTTGGGGATGGCCAATGTTCAGGAACCAGGCTGCAGAGACCCATCTGTAGTTTCTATTCTTCAACAGGCTGGGGAGAAATACACAGAAGCCCAAATGATAACACTGTTTGGTTACCCTGGGAAGGGCAGGATTTCAACTTTGATGAAATAAGTTAAACTGATTCAAGTTAAAATTAGAAATCAATAATGATTTCAGTTTTCTAACTCTCATCAATTTTGGGGAATAACACCATTCATTCATTCCTTCATTCAATAAATACTTGAGTTTCCATTATATCCCAGGCCATTATATCTTTTCTGGAGAGGGACATAGACATTAATTGACACATAAGTAAATGTGTAATATAATGTTAGGTTATGATAACTTTAATGAGGAATAAAAGCAAAGGAGGGCAAAGGGTTCATGTGATGTGGGAAGTGGTGGATTTCTGATTGTGGTATCTATATGTCTATGTGTTACTTTAAACAGGATCAAGAAAGCTGTCACTGAGGCTATACCAATTAGGTGAAGTCTGAATGGAGAAGGATTGAACTTTGCTGGATTTTGGGGGAGAATTTCTCCAATCAGAGGGTAGAGAACATGCAAAGATCCTGGGGTAGGAAGTTAATTGGCATGTTCAGAAAGTAACTGACAGACCCATGCAAGTGGGACAGAGTGAGCTGAATGAGAGAGCTAGGAGGAGAGTATGAAGCATGCCCAGGAGCAGGTCACGGGAAGGAGCATGATGAAGGCTGGTGGGAAGTGACTGAAGCATTGAGAACAGAGGGGTGACTTGATCTGACTCTCATTTCGGAAGGACCACCTGCTTTGGCTGTTCTGCAGGGAAGCAATTGTAGGATAGCAAAGGTGGAAAAAGGGAGGCCAGTTATTTGGCTATTGTGGTTGTCCAATGATTGAAGGTCATTATGGAGCAGATGATAAGTATATCATTTGGGGACATATTTTGAAGCTAGAGTAAATAGAATTTGCTGAAGGATTGCATGTGGCATGTGGGAGAATGAGAGGCATAAAAAATGACTCAATGATTTTTAGATAGAGCATCTGAGTGCTGCCATCTGCTGAAATGAGGACCATGGAGGGAAGAGCGGGCTTTGCTGAGTCAAGAGTTCTGTAGCCCTCTGCATAACCAGGGCCATATATCTAGGGATGACTTATATCCTTATAACACTTGACATTTTGCAAAAACCATTTCATGTCAGCCTTATGAGCCAGGCAGGACTGAAGGTGTTTGTTCCCATTTTGCAAAGGAAAATAGCCAAGGCTCAGAAAAAGTAAGCCAGAGATAGTGTCATAGGACTATTTTGATTAAGGAGACACAAAGTAACTCCAAAAAGAACTAAAAAAAATAACTCCAACTAACATAAGCACAAAAGAAAATGCACTGGCTCTGGCAAATGAGGTATCTAAGGATGTAGCTGGCATAAGTCTTGGCTAAGATTGGTGGAGAGTATTGTCTATCTCTCTGTTTGTCTGTCTGTCCCACCTCCAGGCCAGAAGCACAATCAGAGTCCCTAGAAAGAGAATTTAGAAGACTCTGTGCATGGATTCTTCCAGGATGACCTCTCTTTCATTTGTTGAAAGACTCTTCCATAAAGATGGAAGATTGAGTGTTTAGTGGGTTGGCTGACAGGCTCTAGTTTTGTTCTGATCTGGGAGAGGGGAAACCATCAGAACCCTGTCACCTCATTGCCAGAGAGATTGCCTTCCTCCAGCTCGGGGAAGATGAACTCGCTGCCTCCCAGACAAGCATTTTCCCTGCAGCTGGGCACTGCCAGACCTTCTGCACAGACATCCCCCAGACTCAGCTGCCCCTGGAGCCTGGTTTATAGAAAGGCCACTGTGGTCATGGTATGGAGGGTTAGGATTCTTGGTCAGATGCCTCAGTACTTGGAATTCTGCCTATCAAAAGCTATTCCATAGGTCTCCAACTGCCATCGTTCCCTCTGTCTGATCCTGTTGGAACATAGAAATGTCCTACACTCTGTGTCAGTTACAGGTATTCATGCCTTCTTGTAACTGACGTCCCTTCTTCACACTTTGGGTCTCCACAACATCACAACCCATTTATTTTGTTCCTACCTCATTGGCTGTCTCAAGCTTCTTAGCAGATATCTCGTCTCCCCAAATTCATAATATTGGTCACCTTCAGACATCAGTGCTGGGCCTTTTTCTCAACTCTATCTGGACTCTCCCAAGATGAGATGCCACTGTTCTCCATGGTAGAGACTACTGGCTACTTAGTGATAGTCCTCCTCCTTTCACCTGTGTTAATAATACACTGCTTTTAGGTTGAAGTCTGGGCAGGCAAGTGTTCAGGGAAAATGACAACTCTTTTATCTCTGGATGACCTATGATGGGATCTAAGCCAATTACGGGAACCTCATTACCCTTTGCCAATGATTGGTTGAGGGACGAACACTGTTGGAAGTTGCCCATTGCCTTCACTAGCAGAGAGGTGTGGACAGGGAACCCGGAAGGCTGGTCAACCTTGAAGCTCTGAAAGGTCAGAGCCAACCACCCACTGTTTAGTTGAGACAAAGGGAGCTAAAGCAACTTCCACCTTTTAGTTTTATGTAAATCCTTGCTGATTGGCTATTATTGGAATTGCCTGCCTAAGGGCTATGGGTGTATCCCACAATCTGAATAAAAGGGATGGCTAGGCTACGGCAAAGCGGAGTCCTTCCCCTTAAGTTGTGCTCCCGCCTGGCCCCCAATATTTCCAAATTAATATTTTCTAGTCTCTTTCATTTGTGTGCGGCCTCCTCCAGAGCCCGAACCCTGAACCTGAACCCTGAACCACGCAGGACGTGGCGGGGGGGGGGGGGAGGGGGGACACTCACAACTGGTGCCTTCGATGTGGGACCTCTGGAAGGGATGATATTTTCCCCTAGAGCGAAGAAAGGAAGATTTCACCGAAAAGGTGGGGAAGATTAAGAATTCACTGAAAAGGTTGGGAAAAGATCACCATATAGGTGAGGGAAATTCACCGCACACAAAGCCCATGATCAGCTGCAGAAGTTGCAATCTGTAAGTAGTGTGGGAATGTCTTTTTCAGCCAGGCTAATGGGGAAGAATTATGTTATAAAGTAAACTTTATTATAGACTTTTGGTTTGCATGCTTAAGGAATGTGGTTTCTTGTTCAAATTAAAATCTTAATTTGTATTTGGAGTCTAAAATCTGTAATAAGAAATGCAACTCCACTGCTGAAACCACCTCTGGTGCAGAGAAATTCAAAGGTGGCAGGAGAGGGCAGGGCTATCCACTCTCCCGCAATGAGATTACTTAAAATTTTGTTTAAAAATTATAGAAGAACTCCCAGGGAAATGCAAAATTTGGCCAAATTGGGTGCTAGTTATTACTTTGGAAAGTGAAAAAGAAAGAAAAAATGTAAGTTCTGTCTTTTTCTATTAAGCATGAAAAGAAATGCAGCCAGATCTGTTACTGAGAACTTCCCCCAGAACAAGCAGGATGTGGGGGAAGGGAGACACGTGGCAATCCAATATGGAAGGCCACTCTCCCAGTATGCTAATTTAAAGTCTCTTTTCTAGCCATGAAAAAGTTTTAAAGCTACACCCTTTGTTAATGGAGGAAGGGGTGGTCGCCCTTCCCCCAGCAGACAGGTAAATCAGCTTCCTGCTGAAACTTCTAATGACAAAGAATGTGGTAATTTACATTTGAAAAGACCAAACCTATTTCACCATCCAGAAAGGCGGCTTAAAAAATTTTAGAAGTTTGCTTAATTATATAAATAATAAAGTTAAAGGTTTAGATATTTTGAAATTAAAAAATGCTAAAATATTAATCTAAATTTGCCTCATGAAAAACCTAGAGGACAGAATTAAAGCTAAAGATTGTTAATGTCTTGTATTTTTGAAATTTATTCTTAAAAATATACAAATGTTACTAATCAAGAACTGCTAAATATTTGACTTGCCAGCTCTAAAAGTTCAAAGATTCAAATTGAATTGGGAGAAAATGTAAATGTGGTAACTAAATGCCTAAAGTATAGAAATTTAAAATGTGTTTTCTCTAATAATTAGGAATTTAAAATATGTTCTTTGTTGGTCTAATTAAATAAAAAAGGATTGATTCTGTGATCCCAACTGAATTTTTAATATAAAGACCAGTTTAAAATTTAATTGATATCTTAAGATAATTATAAAAAGTAATATAATCTTTAAATCATATATAGATATTTGTTTGATGTTTTTTTCCATGTTAAAATTTCAAGGCTTTAACCGAGAGATGATTCTTGGAGAGCTCCAAGGGCCCGGAGTAATTCAAGAAATTTGTACTCTCTTCTTAAAGGAAATATTTTTGAAGTTAAACTGATCTAATATACTTGAAATTGCATGGAAAGCTTTATTAAATAAAAATTAATAACTATATTTTTACTTATAAATGTTATGAAGGTTTTGAAATATTTGAAATGTTATGAAATAATTTTTCAGGCTACAGAGAGTTTCATTTAAAACTCTTTGTCTTTCTCTAAAAAGGGCAAAGTGAAGTAACTAAATATTTCTTAAAATACAACAGCAAAATTTTAAGGCGGAAAGTTAAAATGACAAAAAGCCCATAATTGGGCTGAATGTGGGGCCGCTTTTGCACCTTGTGAATCAGACACTAAATTTGCTTTACTTTGCTTTTTTAATTAAAGATACCTACTTAAATTATAAACAATTAAATTCTAATAAAGCCACCAGAAACAGCTAGTGAGATTTCTGTTTGTCCACAGTGTAGTTTTGACTTTAACAGTTTAGACCAGCCGTGGGCAAACTACGGCCCGCGGGCCGGATCCAGTCCGTTCGGCTGTTCTATCCGGCCCATTCGGCTGTGCTATCCGGCCCGTGGAGCCGAAAGAGCGGAGGGTTCTCTTGCTCTCCCCTCCATTCCTTTACTTTGAATTTATATTAGTTCACACAAACACTCCATCCATGCTTTTGTTCCGGCCCTCTGGTCCAGTTTAAGAACCCATTGTGGCCCTCGAGTCAAAAAGTTTGCCCACCCCTGGTTTAGACAGTCACTATTTTTGGACTGCCTGACTTGGCCTCATGGCTTACCACTTTCCTGGGGGCCACCATCTTGAAACAGCAAAGGCCAACCCCTCTCTTTGAATAAAGTTACTGAGACCTCCCATGATCCCTCTGTATATGCTAATTAGCCAAAGGGGATACTCTTTAAAAATAATATTCTAAGCTTAATAAAAAGGAGAAATTTGAAAATTTTGAAATCTCTTCCACTAATATTTACAGGGTAAACTAAGATTGTTGTTAAAGTATTAAATCTGACAGTAAAATAGTAGTCTTAAAGAAAGACAAAGAATTTTAAATGAAACTCTCTGTAGCCTGAAAAATTATTTTGGAAGGAAATAAAGAGAGGTTTTCTTCAAACATCTGAAGAACTGTAATTAAAAGTCAATAAATTTGGCCTCATAAACTGAAGTAAGTAATTTGTGTCTTTGTTTCCCTGACAAAGTTTATGTTAAGTTACTTAAAGATTAAGTGCCGAAATTTAATTAATGTCATTTATTGTCCATAATCTAGGACAAGTGAAGTTAAAAAATAAACCTTATTTCAGATTAATTTAAATTGGCTAATTGAAATAAGTGAATATTCAAGAAAACTTAATTGTACTGGACAAAAAACCTGTTCCTGAAGTATTAAATAAAAATTTTTTATTGATAGTTCATCTCATAGTAAAATTGCCTAACATACAATGAATCCAAAGCAGTCATATTTTTGTGCAAAAAATTAAAATTTATCAAGACTGCATTAAAAATTTCTAAAAGCCTCCTAATATTTAAATAGAAAAAGGGGGGGATAGTAGAGTAATATCCTGTAAGAAATAATATTCTGTAAGTAAATTACATCAAGAAAATTTTTTTACTTTGAAGGTTATTTTTCATTTATAATACTGATAGCAAGACACCCATGAAAAATCACATGGTGTGAAAATAAGCCAAAGGAAAATTGTTTGGGCAAAAAATGAAAAAGGATCCCAAGAAATTTATAGAAAAGAATTCTTTATTAACCTTTGGTCGAGAATATGTTTGTATATTTCCAGAAAAGACCATGTGGATTCCTGCTACAGCGGATCCCAGAGAGAAACTGACCAGATTGCTCCAGCCATGAAGACAAGAGGAGAAACAGTCCAGAGACTGAAGACGGTGAAGATGCCTTTCTATGCTAGCAATCAGCAGCTGTGCATCGCTGCAGGTTGCCCAGGACCAAACCAGAAAGGGTCGGACCTGCATTACCACCATTTGTCCACCATCCAGAACTGAAATATCATTGCTGACATGTACATATAAGGAACTGTTGGACATTGAAATTGGGACTCAAAGAACTGTTGGCCCAGAAAGAAACTTACTACAGACTGATTCATTTGCCTCTCAGCATAACCACTATTGCTTGTCTCATTTTTGTTCTTATATGTTTATTTCTAGTCTTCAAATGCAAGATTTTTTTAAGGAAAAAAAATGGGGAGATGTTGGAAGCCGCCCATTGCCTTCATTAGCAGAGAGGTGTGGATAAGGAACCCGGAAGGCTGGTCAACCTTGAAGCTCTGAAAGGTCAGAGCCAACCACCCACTGTTTAGTAGAGACAATGGTAGCTAAAGCAACTTCCACCTTTTAGTTTTATGTAAATCCTTGCTGATTGGCTATTATTGGAATTGCCTGCCTAAAGGCTATGGGTGTATCCGATAGTCTTAATAAAAGGGATAGCAAGGCCAGAGCGGGGTGAAGTCCTTCCCCTTGAGTTGGGCTCCTGCCTGGCCCCCAATATTTCCAAATTAATATTTTCTAGTCTCTTTCATTTGTGTGCGGCCTCCTCCAGAGCCCGAACCCTGAACCTGAACCCTGAACCACACAGGATGTGGGCTGTGGGGGGGACACTCGCAACTGGTAGCCCAACGTGGGGCACTTGCAAACACCTGACCCACTTCAGGCCAATGGGATCCGAAAGGAAGTTGGGGATTCAAAGAGAGATGTTCCACTCCAATAAACAGGGAGAGTTACCCACATTTGCACTCAATAATTTCAGCCATGATCAAGCTTTTTACATCTCTGGACAGTTAAATAAGTCCTTTCTCAGGCTTTGAATATTGTCCCCCGTTTGTCAGCTGATGGAGCTTTGACTCATGCTTTCAAGATCCCATGCCAGTGTCACTTCTTCTCTGTAGCCCTTGTTATTATTTTATTTACATGCCTAGGCTTTCTCCTCTTTGTTCATGCAAGATCTCATATTTACCTATAGAATGAGACCTCTTGGGTTGCATTGTGATTAGGCATCTCTCCTCCTCAACTTTGAGCTTTGTCAGGACAGGCATGCTAGCTTATATGTGAAGCCATCTCAGTGAACGGCACTCTACTTGACATGTAGAAAATGCCCAATTAGGGTGTGATGAATGAAAGTGTGACCCAGTGCTGCAAGAAAATATTGGTGCTATTGACAAGTCAGGGACAGAACTAAATGGGGGAATCAGGAGGTATCACATAGCCTTGTTTTCCCATTGTTTGCAGGACACACAAACTCATGACATTCAGGACCTCTCATGGTCATGTCCCTGACCACCTCTCTACCTCTAATTTCTTGCCCCAAGCCTACACGCATGCTGAAAGTGTGAAGTTTTGTACATACACATATGCTGTGTTCTTTCAGACAGCGGTGCCTTTTCACCTTCTAGCACCTTGCCTGGAATCTCTCCCCATCTTGTTCACCTTGTCAAACTCTTATTCATCTTTCAAACTCCTGCACCAGTATCATCCTCCCAGGATGCCTTTGCAGACCATTGTTGAACAAGTTTAATTACTCCTTGCTCTGGGCTACCTCTGCACTCTAAATATAACGTCAAGTATGGCATTTGGGTCTGTGTCCTGGTGTTTGTGTGGCTGTCCAATGATATAGATTCCTCCAATGCAGGAGCCATGCTTTCTTCATATGTGTATTCCCAGTGCCTCACTCAGAGCCCTGCACATCATGGGCTCCATAACTATCTGCCTGGGTGAGTTGAATCCTTTGCTTCCTAATTCCACTGAGGCTACTTCTGATATATCAGTTCGGAGCTCAAACCAGATTTAATAGGTTTTCCAATGGGTAATTATAATTATAGTAATAATAACCTAACATTCTGAGTTTTTATTGTGTGCCAGCATTATTTCAAAGCGTGGCACATGTTATCTCGTTTACCTACACCTTTACCTTATGAGGTAGATACTACAGGTATCTATATTTTACAGACAAGGTATAAGAGGCCCAGAAAGGGTTAGTAACTTACCCAAGGTCACAGAACCAGTATTCAAACTCAGACAATGTGACCCTGAGCTTGGGACACTTCGGGAATTGATAGCTCCTGCCGACCTGTTGTCAGTACTGTCTGCCATATTTCCTGCGGTCCCAAACCTTTGTGGCAGGGCTTTTAAATTCAGGAGCCTGCAAGAATTACTCCTCCCTCCTCCATCTGCAGGGAGCACACCAGTGAACATCACTGAAATCCTGTGGCATGGTCTTCAATCTTTCCCACACTCAGCCACTTCCAACCTTGACCTCAGAGCCGTGAAGATGATCCTTATGGGGCTGTTACTCAGAGGAAAATTGAAATGGTCCCTGTGGGGAGACTGCAGAATTTTAGTTCCAGCCTTCTAATTTCAGATCAGCCTAGAGAAAAGAACAGTGCTAGAAGCCCGATCTGCAAAATTAGGTGAGCTCTGTTCTTTG
Organism: Plecotus auritus; assembly: GCF_963455305.1. Taxonomy (NCBI): domain Eukaryota; kingdom Metazoa; phylum Chordata; class Mammalia; order Chiroptera; family Vespertilionidae; genus Plecotus; species Plecotus auritus. Next base: position 76,702,067 of record NC_137774.1, on the reverse strand, counting down.
CCTCTTTTTAAGAAATATGGGCACTGCTCTAAAAATCTTTTTTTAATCTCCTCTCTGGTCCATGTAACAGGAAATTGGTCTCTGCCATAGGCCAATAAATCTCCAACTTTTTTTTTTTATTGAATATTAAAGAAAGACTTTAAGTCAAGTTCAAGTCTCTTTGCTTGGAGTTTCTTACATAACGCTGCAGCTCCGATACCTCGGGTCACAAAGCTTTAAAAAGAAGGAGAAAAATGAAAAAGTCCTCCAGGTCAGTGGCACCCAGGGATGATTTCTTCTTCTTAGAAATAATAGCCTATTACTCTAAAAAATCTTCAACAAGGCACTTCCTCTCTGGCTTGTACATTATAATTGAGATAGGAGGATTAATATCTGGTAGACTCTGGATGCATCTAAAATGAGCACACAGCAACTTCTCTGGGAGGTTAAGGAACAGGACTAAATGGGGGTGGGTGGGGGCCCTGGGAGTAACACAGAGCTGGTCAGCCCAGGACCCTGAAAGAACCAGAACCTGTGATAACCAGTGGGTGGCACTGCCCAGATACCCTTTCAGAACAGAGGCTCTCGTTGTCCCTGCTGCTGAGAGCGTAGTGGCTGGCAAGGCTCAGCCAAGTTGTTGGCTGGAGAAAGTTGCATCACCCAAGATCACACCCTCACCCAGGAACAGCCCATATTTATTAACGACAATGTAGGAAATAAATGTCTGGCCTTCTTGCTTCAATTTGGAACAAAAGGCTGCCCCCAGCTATAGAACTCCCCAGGGATCAGCGGAGGCATTGCTCCTGAAGCCTGCTTCTCTCACTGTCCTGCAGGGGGCGCTTCTGCCAGCATTCTCCAACAAGCCTACTGCATGCTGTTTCCCAGGGACCCCATCCAAAGTAGACCATGGTGAAGCAATGTCTTGAGAAACTTAGCAAACTTTGTTGGGAAAGACCTTTAGAAGAAAATGTACAGAATGACCTAATTTTTATAGTATTTAAAACTACATGTAAGCATACATGATTTTTGAAAATGTATAAATAAATACATGGGAATGGTAAACACCAAATTTGAAAGAATATTTACCTTTTGGGTGGGGAGAGCCGTTGAGAGGAAGAGAAATGGGGTCCAGGAGGGGCACCAGAGTTTTCACCTCTATTGGTCAAGTTTTATTTCATGGTCTGGGTTGTAGGTGCATGAGTATTTATTTTATTATTCACTAGGGGCCAAGTGCATGAATTCATGCACCTTGAAAGGAACTGTAGGCCACAAGGCTGTGATGGGCATAGGGGCGGGTCTTGACCTATCCTCCGCACCCCCACCCAGCCCCTCCCGTCGCGGCCCCCAGCCCCCTGTCTGCCGGCAGCCCCACTCCTGCTGCTGCCACTCCCACGCGCTGATGGTGCCAGCCCCGCTTGCACCCACTGATGGTATGGAGCGATTGGAACCAGCGCCATCAGTGGGTGTGAGCAGCGGCTGCTGCCCCAATCACCCCTCAGGAGCAAGGAGAGGTGGAGAAGCACTCAGGGGCGATCAGGGCTGTCAGCCGCTGCTTGCACTTGCTGATGGTGCCAAGTGATTGGGACCAGTGCCAGACATCAGTAGTGGGTGTGAGGGGTGGCTCCAGCACTGGCAGCGGGTGTGAGTGGGGCCGTCGCTGGCAGTGGGTGCAAGAGGCAGCTGCTGGCCCCGATCACCCCTCAAGAGCAGGGGGAGGTGGAGAAGCCCTGAGGGGCAATCGGGGCTGGCAGCTGCTGCTCATACCTGCTGATGGTGCCGAGCAATCCGGTCTGGTGCTGGGCGCCAGCAGCAGGTGCGAGCAGGACTGGTGCCAGCAGCAGGTGCGAGCACTGGTTGGGACCATGGCGTGTGGGAGCAAAGAGTTTTCAGTAACCACCAGAGGCTCTCCCAATGACAGCGACCGGTGCCCCACCTTGGTCTGGTGTCCCTGCTCACCTGCTCCACCATCCCACTGTGGCCGACACCCACCACGATCCACGCTCTGCCACCTGCTGCCGATGCCCACCATGTTCCGCGCACACCCCCTGGTGGTCAGTGCACATCATAACGACCGGTTGTTTGGTTGTTCCACCATTTGGTCTATTTGCATATTAGCCTTTTATTATATAGGATTATGTTTTTGGAGGTAAAAATTTATAATAAATGTAAAAAACAAGTCACTTTTAGAGATTCATATTTGTATCTTACTTTCCCAGTTAAGAGAGCTGTGTGACTATAGGCAAGTAACTTAACCTCTCTGAGGCCTCAGCTTTGTAAGGAACAGAAATCCACTCAAATTAGCTCTAATGACTCCATAAGAATTTAAAGATCAAACTTAAATAGCAACTGAAAGAAAGTCTCCTGGGATTTCAGGATCTCTCTCCCTTTTCTGCCCCTCCCCCATGTGTTTGTCTTATTCTCCTTGTTCTGAAGATGAGCAGCCTCTGTTTCCTCATCAGCTGGCATATTTAATTACTCATATACTCCCCACTCTACATCATGACCTTCCTGCTTCAAGTTCCAGCTTTGGGTGTCCTAATTCCAAATTCTGAGAAAATGAGCTATTTTTGCACTGAGTACCTGTAGTCCAATCAGCTGTGGGTGCCAGATCTCATGGGTGGGGTCAGGGATAGATCACATTATTGTAAATGCTCAGTGTCCATCATCTACCAGCTTCTCATTACTGGGTGTTTGTGGTTCTTCTCCCCGCTTCCCCCGCTCCCAGCCATGGATATCAGCTTGGCCATGTGACTTGCTTTGGGTAATGGTATGAGTAAAGTAACATGAGTGACTTCTGAGCAGATGTGCTAAGAGCCATCGATATCACTATTTTTTCCTTGCCATGAGAATATTGATGTCCTAGACAGGGCTTCCTTTTCAGACAAGAAAACAGAGCCACAGCTGGCTCTCCACTAACTTGTAACATGAGTGAGAAATAAGCCTTTGTTGCCATAAGTCATTGAGATTCAAGGGTGTTTTGTTCCTGCAGCATAACCTAGATAATGCTGACTAATACAAGGGCATCACATCAATATCAGAGGCTATGATGGGGCAGATTCTCAGGCAAGAGGACAAGGGTGGGCAGGTACCTCCAAACATATTTTAAGAGAGCTGCTTGCATATCCTTGTAGAATTTTTACATAGTTGAATTAAAATAATGTACATAGTTTAAAATAAAACTTGGCTTTAGGAGGCACTCTATAAATTTTAGTACCCCTCCTTGAGTTATGAATCAAACTTCTAGGACTTAAAATCTGGCTTCATCCCTTATTCTCTGGTCAAGTAATTCAACCTTTTGGTGCTACATGTTTCTCACTTATAGAATCCAATAGGATTCTTGAGAGGAATAAATGAGATGATTTATATAATATGCTTTATTGGTGCCTGGCACAAACAAAACACCCTACTGATGCTCCATTATGTTTATTATTATCAATAAACTTGTGAATCATGAAAAAAAAATCTTGGGTAAAAAGTCCATATGTTGATGAAATTTGGCCACTGCAGCCATAGTCCACTCAATCAACTGGGGACACATTTACTAGAAATGTCTTGGGCAAGCTACAAACTCTCTCACCCAATCCAGAACTCATTTAATTTGCCATCCACATGCCAGATAGTGGGTGAGGCTTAGTTCCTGCTGTCCAATTCAAATGAAATTAAGCTTGTCTTTAAGGCAGACTGAATGAATGACTCACCTATCATTCCCACTAGTATATAAAGAGAAGCCTCAAAGGTAGAATTGGTAAAAATAGGTTGGCATCTTTAACTTGGTAAAGATAGAAAATAGAGTATATAAATCTTTTGGAACAATGCCTGGTACATAATATTTGCTATAGTATTGTTATTCCTACTATTATCATTAGTACTACAGCTATTATTACTATTGTTATTACTCTATTGCTATTATTACTATTACTACTATTATTATTTTTAAAGTATGTTTTTTGAAAAATATCTTTATTGTTGAAAGTATTACATACATCCATTCCCTTTTTTCTCCCATTGACCCCATCTAGCCTTCTTCCCCGCCCGCCCCCCCCCCCCCCCCCGCCCCCGAACTTCAACCACACTATTGTCTGTGTTCCTGGGTTATGCATATATACATACAAGTTCTTTGTTTGATCTTTTCCCACCCACCCACCCAGCCCACCTTATTTTTATTGATTTTAGAGGGAGAGAGGAGGCAGAGGAAGAGAGAGAAACATTGATGAGAGAAAAACATCAATCCACGGCCTCTTGCATGCTCCCTACTGGGGACCAGCCTGCAACCCCCCACTAGTGCCTTGATGGGGAATCAACTGGCACCCTCTCAGTGTATGGGAGGCCTAACCAACTGAATCACACTGGCTGGGCACTACTGCTATTATCCTATATAATAAAAGCCTAATATGCAAATTGACCGAACGGCAGAATGACTGGTCGCTATGATGCGCACTGACCACCAGGGGGCAGATGCTCAATGCAGGAGCTGACCCCAGCCAGCAGGCCTCAGGCCAGCCAAGGTGGTGCCCATCACCCCACTGGTCGCCCCACAGATAGGCCCTGATCGCTGGCCAGACCTAGAGACCCTACCAGTGCATGATTTCATGCACTGGGCCTCTTGTTATTAATATTATCTTCTCTCATGGTCTTCATGATCTGTTTTTGTCATCTTTCCCCCCTGTTTTTTAAAACATCTCATCTCCCAGGTTGCAAGTCCCTGGATGCTTCTTTAGATCCTCTGGAGTTAGTGCCCACTGTCTCCCTAGCATTTGGGTTCCTGTCTCCTGGTTGCCTCTGTCACCTCTTTGTTGCCTGATTCCCCTATTCCAGTGCCCAGTCTGGCAGAACCAACCCTCATCTCAGTCCCTTGAAGTAGGCTCTGGACTCTCCCAGAGGGAGGGTGGGAATTGGGACCCACTTGGATTAGAAGATCAGATACCTGCAAACTCTTTTTTGCTGGAGGAGAGAGGTGCTTCTCCACCGTCTTCTCCAAGGCCGGCGTTCAAAGTGAAGCTTAATTTCCAGGCCGCTTTCTGAAGATACTATTTCCCCACCTTCCCTGCCGCAGACATCACTGCAATATCACCGTGACCTATATTTGTGGCTTCCTCCCCTCCCAGGAGAGGGCTGCAGAGCTAGGAGACTCCCCCATACAGATGGCTTTGCAGGGCGCCCTCCCCTTCCAAAAAGCAAATAAAAAATACCAGTGCCTTGTTTGATACCACTCGAACTCCAAAGCAATATTCATTCCGCTTACAACCCTCTCCCCTCCCCCCCACAGCGAGTTATTTGCCGGATCCCAAATGGTCCGCGGTTGATGGATGGCGGGTGATTTCTACATCAGCACACCTTGGAGCCCCAGAGCTAACCCTCTGACAGCGTTAGCATAAAAGATTTACATTTATGTTACGAGGGCCACACAAGAATAATAATTTTAAGATACATTGCCTTGGCTGCTGGTGCACCCTGGGAAATCTAGCCTCGGCAGGAGCTCAGCCGCACTGTAATTACAAAATGGCAGTGCAGGAGAGGTTTTCTGGAGACAAGCAGCGAGAGACCAAAGCCATCTGCATGCCTTGGCGGAGTGAAATTATAGTAATATATGAAGACATTACCTGAAAAACCCGGCACCATTTAAATGATTTACTCTTCAGCCCCAGCAAGCTTTAATTTAAGGATAAAGTCATTCAGAAAGCTAATCTGATAGGGGAGGCATTATTTCACACGGTTAAGTTAATTTACAGTAGTTGATTGTTGTGGTTGCTTTTGGTATTATTATCTTCCTACAAACAGCTGATCTGCCAGACAGAAGCAATATACTGCTTAACACAGTGTCTTAATTCAGCAGGCAAGCTATCTGTGATAAAGGTTTTGTGTATAAGCAATAATAGGAAAGTCATTTTGAGGCCATGCTGATAACAGTGATGGGAACTATATATCCCCTCCCCCACAAAGGGGAAACGGCACAATTAAATAAATAAATGAAGGAGCAAGCCTGGCATTCGTGGTCTGTGTGTCTTGAATCGGGGTCCTGCGTGGTCATTTCCCAGTGGCATGGCCCTGCTTCCCTCTCTCGTGAGTTCTCTGCCCATGGTCCTGGGCACATTGACTCCAAGTTAGCCTCCTGCCTGGCAGTGAATTCCTCCCTGTTGCCAAATGGACTTCTCTGCCAAGCCTTTGAGCAAATCATGCCTTGGGAGCCAGTGAATTCAGCTGCCCAGTCAGCTAACTGCTTTCTAAGGAAAAAGTGAGCTTTGCTATTTGTCTTTCATGAGTTTTTGCATCTTTGAGAGACCTGGATTGTGTTATGGATGTGGAGCTAGAAACATCTCAGGAAATGGGAGCTAACAGATTAGGTGGTGGGTGAAATTGACATTTCGAAAGGGTTGGATAAAAACCAAGCTTGGCAAAACAAGGAAGGGGTGGTCGTGTTTTATGCTGACCCAGGATGCTGAGACGATTCAAGAGCCTTATTAGCCCAAGCAGGAACATTTGCCTAATGGATTTGCCTTCTCGGTTTACAGATGTTTTCTTTAAAGACAAACATTCTCTTGTGACCTCATGAGTTAATCTCAATAGAAGAGGCATAACTTTTGAGGAAGTGCCACCCAAGGGATCAGGGAATTACTTGCCAATGGTATAAGGAATGAGTTTATAGGATAAGCATCCATCAGAAGGGACAAGGAAGGTCATAGATTCATAAAACTGACAGGGGCTCAGTCCTCCCCACTCATGGGTAGCCACCACTTCTTGAGTTCTTATTGTGGACCAGGAACTTTACTGGATGGATATTATTTCACTTCATGTCCACTTTATAGAGGAATAATCCAGATTCAGGGGCACACAAAATTTTAATCAAAACAGCAGAATGAGTCGCTTCAGGTATACAAGCAGGTCCTGGAATAATGTCATTTGTTTTAATATCGTTTCATTATAACATTGATGAGATGGTGTAGGAAGTGAACGCTTGTTTATATCAGTTAGTCTATAGTAAAATTGGTTTTAAGGTGGCTTCAGTGATCCCCACCACCTGGTAATCACACCTGTGTGTAATCCTCTACCCTTGCTTCTACTGAGTAGCAAATGGAAAAAGTGATGGCTGTTATTTCTGCGATTAGGTTACAAGGATTGATTTCCTTCTTGCTCCTATTCTGCCTGACTACATTCTCAGCTTGCAGGCTTCAGTGAAGTGGGCTGCCATGTTAGAGAAGCTCATCTGGCTGGGAACTGAGGGTGGCCTCCGGCTAACAGCCAGTGAGGAACTAAATTCTGCCAACAACCACATGAGTAGGCTTGGAAATAGATCTTTCTCCAGTAGAGCCTTCAGATGACTGCAGACCTAAGGAACACACTTTGATTGCAGCCTTCAAGAGACCCTGAAGCAGAAAGCCACACCTGGATTCCTCACCCACAGAAACTGTTAATAAATGTTGTTTAAAGTCACTCAGTTTGGGAGTCACTTGTTAGTCAGCCATAGACAATGAAAACAATGTGCATTTTCAAGTAGGTGGTATAGCATGATACAAGAAATTCAACAGACCTGGCTAAAAATACTAATCTTAAACACCTTGAGCAAATTGCTTCGCCTCTTTAGGTCTCATCTATAAAATGAGGATGGTGAAATCTACTTTGCAGGGTTGCTGTAAGAATGGGATTATTGTATTAATCTGTTTCCTCTATCATACCTGGTTTATGTAGAGTAACTTCTCAATAAATGATCAGTTGTTGTTATGATTTTATATATAACTTGTGACCATAAATTAAAGCTCATTCCCATCCTTTATTATAGTCAAACTCATCTATTAATTGCTCATACTCCTAGGACTTTTCTCCTGTAATTAGGGACTTTTCTTCTGTCTGGAATTTCCTTTCCACCTTTTAGAAGTCTACCCATCCTTCAAAGTTTGGTTGAAATCCTGCATCTTCCAAGACACCCTTTCCTATTACTTCCACATTTTGTGAATTTTCCCTCCTTTGTCATCTTCAACCATTGGACCAGTTTTTGGTCCTCATATTCTGCATAAGGAATGTGGTGTGTATGTGTGTGTGTGTGTGTGTGCGTGTAGGGCGGCAGGGGATGTACTGTGTGTGTGTGTGTGTGTGTGTGTGTGTGTAGGGCGGCAGGGGATGTGCTGCTTCAACTATCCCAACTTGGAGACTTGAACTCATTTAAAAAGTAGCTAATGTTACAAACCATACTGAGCATGCACTTTAAAGTCAGATGGGTCTGGAGGTGATCTGAACCTTGCTTACTAAGTAAGCTTCATAGAGATGTTTAACTTTTCTAAGTCTGGCAAATGTGGCCATGTTAGGATCACGTTGAAAACCTTTCCATGACTTCTCATGACTCTTGAATAAAGTCTACAATCTCTCCTATGACTTACAGGACTTTGCATCATCCAGCCCCTCCAGTCTTTTCTTGGATAATTCTCCCTTTCACACACAGACTGCTGGTTTTTCAATGCCCTGAGCTTGCCCAGCTTCTTCCTGTCCAACCTCAGGGATGTTTCATGTACTGTTCCCTCTGCTAGGTACACTCTTCAACCTCTTCTTTATCAGGCTACCTCCCCTCAGTATTGAGGTCATAGATTAAATGTTGCTTCTTCATGGAATCCTTTCATGGCTCCCCTAGACTTGTCTGGGTCTCCATGGACAAGTACAGAATAACACCCTATACTTTCCCTACTTAGCTCTTATCACAATTGTAGTGAATTGCAGTTGGCCCTTTGAATCCCTGGATTCTGCATCCACAGATTCAACCAACCTCAGATGGAAAATTAAAAAAAAGTTACACTGGTTGGTGTTGCTCAGTGGTTGGCATCCTTCCATGCACCAAGAGGTCACTGGTTCAGTTCCCCATTAGGGCACTTGCCCTGGTTGTGGGCTCAATCTCCAGTAGGTGATGTGCAGCAGGCAGCTTCTTGATGTTCCTTTCTCATCCATATTTCAATCTCTCTCTTCTCCCACCTCTCTCTTCCTCTCTCTCTAAAAATCAATAAAAGCATATTTTAAAAATTTACATTGTTGTTGACATGTACTATGTAGTTAGGCCTAAACTGGTTACATCTGTACTGAGTATGTACAGACATTTTTTTCTTGTCATTATTTTCTAAACAATCTACACTAATAAAAGAGAAAGATGCAAATTGACCGTACCTTCATAACGACCACCAGCCAATCAGGAGTGAGTATGCAAATTAACCCAACAAATATGGTGGGTTAATTTGCATACAAAGGTGCCCAGTGGCTGGGGGCAGGACACTTGCATCATCACCATGGTGACGACGCAGGCATTTCGCACCGCCCCAGCTGTTCCGGGCTCTGGGCAGCGTGGGAAGGCAGAAAGGTGGCTCCGGGCTGGAGCAAAGGTGGTGCCGGCAGCCAGGGTAAGGAAGGCCCATTCTGCATGAATCTTTGTGCATTGGGCGTCTAGTCCTATATAATAAAAGGGTAATATGCAAATTGATCATCACACCCTCGCACAGATGGCTGCCCCATGTGGTCACAAGATGGCCACCATAAGATGGCCAGCAGGGGAGGGCAGTTGTGGGCAACCATGACAGCAGGGGAGGGCAGTTGAGGGGGCCAGGCCTGCAGGAGAGAACAGTTGGGGGGGGACCAGGCTGGCAGGGGAGGGCAGTTAGGGGCGACCAGGCTGGCAGGGGAGGGGCAGTTGGGGGCAATCAGGCTGGCAGGGGAGTAGTTAGGCATCGATCAGGCTGGCAGGGGAGTGGTTAGGGGGTGATCAGGCAGGCAGGCAGGCGAGCAGTTGGGAACCAGCAGTCCTGGATTGTGAGAGGGATGTCTGACTGTGGGATCGGGCCTAAACCGGCAGTCGGACATCCCCCAAGGGGTCCCAGATTGGAGAGGGTGCAGGCTGGGCTGAGGGACACGCCCCCCATTTGCACAAATTTTGTGCACCGGACCTCTAGTATAGTATAACAACTATTTACATAGCAGTTACACTGTATTAGATATTATAAGTAAGCTAGAGATGATTTAAAATATACAGAAGGATGGCCACAGGTTATATGCAAATATTATGCCATTTTATATAAGGGACTTGAGCATCTGTAGGTTTTTTAAAAAATAATTCTTTATTGTTGAAAGTATTACATATGTCCCCTTTTCCCCTCATTGACCCCCTCCAGCCCTCCCCCCCAACCCCGTGGCAGGCCTTCAGCACCTTATTGTCTGTGTGCATGGGTTGTGCATATGAGCACCTGTAGATTTTTATATCTCTGGAGGGATTCCTGGAACCAGGTCCCCATGGGTACCGAGGGACAACTATAATTAAAATTAGTTAGCTAATTAATTATTAACTGGTATGATTATTTGGTTTGTTTTATCTCAGTCACAGGTAAAATCAGGTTTTTCTTTTTTTCTCTTTCTTTTTTAAAGCTTGGCTTGCTCACCAGTGTATGTAGTCCCAGCACCAAGCACATTTCTTAGTAATATATATATATATATATATATATATATATATATATATATATATATAATATAGATTTCTTGAATGAATGATTGAGTACATAAATAAATGGGTTTCTTTAGCTGTAAGAAAGGCTTACTGGGAGGAACTAGTGAATAAATGTTTGCTAATGTAGGAGCGATGCCAATGAAGCTTTCCCCTTCTGCCTTTTGCAGTCTCATGAACAGGATGGGCTCTTCAAGGTCCACAATGAGTCTGCTTGATGGTGCGTTAGAGAGCAATGTTGTCTTTTCTGAATATTTTACATGGGAGTCAGAGGGGCTATTGACATTGTATATATCATAGCACACAGTTTATTCCCCATTGGATATTTCCTTTTGTTCCAAACTCCCTCCTCAGTGAGATCACTGGGAGATAGCCTCTTCACTCTTCCCTATGGAGTGAGCAGTTCCGCAGGCTGGTACCCACCTGCTCTTGGAACATTGTTAACTCTTCCCTCCACCATCAAACACAGTCTCTTCTTTCTTCCTTATCAGACCTGGTGCCAGGACGTAGACACTTGCATCTAAACTGTAGCAGGCTTATCAAACAATGCCATTGAAGGTGACTCTCTCTCAGATGACTACCCACTCTGCTGAAAGAGACAATGTCTTCATATAATTGCCCCCATCACTGCTGGCTCACATTGAGTGTGCATAGACATCCATTCTCTTATCCCCCATATGAAGGTTTGCACTAGAAAGAAAAAAAAGTAAGAAAAAAAAATGTTAGAAAGGGATCCCTTCCTCCTGGGAGGGAGAAGGAAATTGCTTGCTTTGCATAAAGCAGTTGTCACTCACTCCTGTATGGTTTCTATCAGTGGGGACTACTGGCTTTGAAATAAAATTTGGCTTCATTGCAATCACCTCTTTTCAGATTTGGGGTGGGGGGAATGGATCTGGGGAAGAAAAGCCAATGGGAATTGCCCATACTTGAGGACAGAGACCCTACAGATAAATTCTGAGCCTGGGTGGTCCCCTGGTTGTACACCCTTTATCCAAGTGCATGCTGCAGCCCAATTACCCAAAAAGGGAAACAAGGGTCTGATATAGCTTTGAGAAGTGAGGATGACCAAGCTCTTCCTGGAAAATTTCTGTTCCCTTAGGGCAGGGACACTGGTGCCTGACTCAGCACAACATCCTTCCCTAACTTGTTCTTCTACCAGCCAGGTATCACTCAGCATGTGCTACGTACCTGGAAACGTGCATTGTAAATCATCTGTCTTTATGCTAAACTGTAATCTGGGTGAGAAGGCTCTCTGTCATATATACACCATTGTTTCTCCAGGGCCCAGCATGATTCCTGGCGTGTAGTGACCAGTCACTTCTCTCCACTCCCAGATGCTTTCCTATAGTGACAGCTCAGATATTTGGCTCTCCCTGACTCCCCCTTTCACCTCCCACTGCTCCACGATAATCATCCAAAAGTCCTTCAAGCAACATCACTGACATCCTGTCAGTCTTCCCAGTGTGAGGGGCTGTGATTGTCCCATCAGACAAGTTCTATTAAATATGGAATCCCTGCACATTCAGGAGCACCAACCTGTATCCCACATACCATGTCCATTTGACAGGAGCGGAGTGGATTAATTAACGTGGTGGGTCTATCTTCCACCCAGCTGTCTTGTGCTGCAATGAAGAACAAGAAAAATCCATTAGATTATACTGAGAGATAGCAGAAAGGAAGTTTAGATTAAGTTTATCTCTGGAGGCAATTTTATTAGATAGATTAAGGTTCTGCTCCTCTCTCCAAAGACCGTAGTAATAACCAGTGTCGTGACTTTCAAATCCTTTGGATTGCAGAGGGTAATCAAACATGGTTGTCTTTTTATCCCACTCGTTTACTTCTTAGTATTCTACAATCCTGCCTCGTTCATCTGTCAAAGGGATAGTATTAAGGGGATCAATGTTGACAAGTGATAGTACAAATTATGTAATGCTGATGACATTTCACTGTTTCCTTTTGATCTGCGATTCCCACTCCCACTCACTCCTTATTCTACAAAAAGCATTGAAAGAGAACAGCAGCTGTGGAAGCTCTTTGCTGGCATCCCTGAGCCCCAGGCGCAAAACAGGGTGAATGTGAAGTGTACAGAAGGCTTCTGAATTAGGCATGGGGCCTGGAAAGATGGCCTGATGACAGAAGAGGAAATTAGGTCATTTTCCTACAATGGGCGTTTGGCAGCTACCACTTGGGACTGCATTGCAGCTCTGGTTGCGTTGTAGTCCCATGAAATATTCAATGTGTCAGGCCCGTGATGGCCATTGCTTTCTGTTCCAGGCATATACCTTTGACTTCTTCTCCATGGGGAATTCCATCCTTCCCTTGGGGAATTGGTAGAGGATTATTTAAATGGAAGAATCGAGCTAGTTTAGTAAGAGGAGGAGAAGATTAGGATGGCAGGTACAGGCACAAGAAGGGCTGTCTTTCTTGGGGAAGGGAAGATAAGTTTTGGACTAGGTAACCAGGGACCAAATAAGAGAAAACAGGCTCAAAATACAGCAGAAGTGACTTTTGGGGGAAGGAGTACATCTTCTTTCCTCATGTTTCCATTTGTGTGGCCGAATCTCTGTTGGTATAACACTCTGGCACTTTCTTCTCACTCTCACTCCACCCCTTAACAGGTCCGAAGGAAGGATGGCTGTTCACAAACATTGGCTCCAAATTGAGACAGACATGCCTCTTTCTAATTGTGATTGTAGATAGTTGCTCATCCTCTATGATTCATAGTTTTCTCACTTGCAAAATAACCACAATAGCACCAATCTGGCAGAAATAAAGAAGGAATAGTCCCGAGCCATTCACTTTACTAGGTACTTATTAGCGAGGAGAGTTCACAGACTTTTATGAGAACCTCTCTTGTGGAGAGAGATTTGGTATGGGTTTTACCTGTTTCCCATGATCTCATGCATGTCATCTGACCAATAAAACCTTTTATCATTTTTTTCCAGTCAAATGGGATTTGCCTTCACTCCTAAAGTCCCAGAGTAATGGGTGAGTGCATTGAGGTTTGATGGCTTTAGTTTGGCTTATTGCCTAACTGTTCCAGTAGATTCACTTATTCTACAAACATTTATTAATCATATACTATGTATTAGCTGCCTTCTTAGGCATTTACTGATGCCAAACAACACATATTAAGTCTTGTTTGTCAGCAGTTTGTCAGTTCATTGATGGAGATAGCCCTGCTTCACTCACACAGGTATTTTCATGACCTGTCATGGTATCTACAACACAGTGGTACTTAAATGTTTTCTGAATAAATGAGATGAATGCATACAGGCCACTCCGATTCTTCCTAACCACTAACATAGAGTTGATGAGAGGCTGAGTCATTACTGGGAGAGTTTTTCAAAACATGAGCAAACCCTATCACTCAAGACACACAGTCAAGGCTAGGAGGAAGAGTAGGATTCCAGACCACATTTCACCATGAAGTATTCTTTACTATGTAAAATAAAAACAAATACAATTTTATTAATCTATTTTTGCCTACAGCCTGGAAAAGCCCTTGTGTCAAAAATACCTGCCTCTAAATTATGCTTTGTCTTCCCATTATGAATTTTATTAACTACTCTTTCATTAGCAATCTTATTACAGTTGATCTGCACATGAATAGAAACAATTTACAAATGATCAGGATTGGGTTAGAGAAACCATAAACTCAATGCAAATTGTTACAAATTATTTACTGGCTTTGCACACATCTGCATATAGATGGAGGAAGTCAATCAGAAAGGTACCTTCAGGTATTCTTCCCAAGATATGATTGTGAAGATAGTTGCAGACTGGTACGTGTGGTGTGGAATAGAAATGAAAATAAATAGATTCATTTGTCAAATATACTTACCTATGGATCTCCTCATTTAATCATAACTTTGGAGCACTGGGTATGTGGGAAAATTGAAAAGGGTAAGGAAGGGGGCTTGATGAAATTGGGCTTGCTGTAAATATAAGGTCAAAAATCAGAGAGATATAAAGGGATTTTGGACAAACAGGAAGGGAAAACTGAGCCAGCATGTTAGAAACTGGCAGGATATTTCTCAAGTTTCATCTCATTAATCTTCCAGCAAGTCTGTGAAATAGGAAGGACCATTACTACTGTTTGTCAGTTGGGGGAACTAAAGGTTTGTGACTCTGCCAAGGTCACACAGCTACAGGACATGGATCTGCAATCTCCACCTCTGTGTCCTAAGATCCATCCATGGTAGCATTGCCTATGCCCTTGGAGCTGCTTTTTTTGGGGAGTTGGGGGTTCTTGGGGTAGCTTTGAAGTCCTAACTTTCTGGCAGCACCATAAGACTTAAATGAATCTATCTTGTCCCTTCATTTCTCATTTATGAGAAGCATGGTATGAAGAGATGGCATGATTTAATACAAAGAACCCTGCTGGAGTCAGGCATTGGGAGGGGTGAGCTCTTCTATCCAACTTGCTGTCTGACCTTGGACAGTTCTTTTATCTTTTACTAGAGGCCCAGTACATGAGATTCGTGCACTGGGGGGAGGGGGGTCCCTCAGCTCTGCTTGTGCCCTCTTGCAGTCTAGGAGCCCTCGGGGGATGTCTGACTGACTGCTTAGGCCTGTTCCCCATGGCTCCTGTGGAAAGTGGGCCTAAGCCCACAGTCGGACGTCCTTAGTACTGCCGTGGAGGTGGGAGAGGCTCCCGCCACCATTGCTGCACTTGTCTGCTGTGAGCCCAGCTCAGGGCTTCTAGGGGGCAGCTCCTACATTGAGTGTCTGCCCCCTGGTGGTTAGTGCACATCATAGCAACTGGTCATTCTGCTGTTCGGTCGATTTGCATATTAGCCTTTTATTATATAAGACTAGAGGCCCGGTGTACGGAATTTGTGTATGGGTGTGTGTGTCCCTCAGCCCAGCCTGCACCCTCTCCAATCTAGGACCCCTCGAGGGATGTCTGACTGCCCGTTTAGGCCTGATCCTGGGATCGGGCCTAAACGGGCAGTCGGACATCCCTCTCACAATCCAGGACTGCTGGCTCCCAACTGCTCGTCTGCCTGCCTTCCTGATTGCCCCTAATCGCTTCTGCCTGCCAGCCTGATCACCCCCTAACCACTACCCTGCCAGCCTGATTGATGCCTAACTGCTCCCCTGCCAGCCTGATTGCTTCTAACTGCCCTCCCCTGCAGGCCTGGTCCCTCCCAACTGCCCTCCTCTGCTGGCTTGGTCACCCCTAACTGCCCTCCCCTGCAGGCTTGATTGCCCCCAACTGCCTTCCCTTGCAGGCATGGTCCCTCCCAACTGCCCTCCCCTGCTGGCCTGATTGCCCACAATTGCCCTCCCTTGCAGGCCTGGTCCCTCCCATCTTCCCTCCCCTGCTGGCCATCTTGTGGTGGCTATCTTGTGTCCACATGGGGGCAGCCATCTTTGACCACATGGGGACAGCCATATTGTGTGTTGGAGTGATGGTCAATTTGCATATTACTCTTTTATTAGATAGGATAGAGGCCTGGTGCACAAGTGGGGGCCAGCTGGTTTGCCCTGAAGGGTGCCCCAGATCAGGGTGGGGGTTTCCTTGGGGCATGGGGCAGCCTGGGTGAGGGGCCTGTGGTGGTTTGCAGGCCAGCCACGTCCCCCCTCCCCCACCCCCGTGACCCAAGCGGAGGCCCTGGTATCTGGGATTTATTTATCTTCTATAATTGAAACTTTGTAGCCTTGAGCGGAGGCTAGGGCCATCCAGGAAGCTTTGCTTCCTCAATCGCCAGGGGCAACCCAAGCCTCCTGTTCTCTCCAGCTCTGTGGCTGCTGCCATTTTTGTTGGGATTTATTTATCTTTTATAATTGAAACTTTGTAGCCTGGAGCGGAGGCCAGGGCTGGCCAGAGTGGGCGGGAAGCTTGGCTTCCTCCATTGCCGGGGAAACCCAAGCCTCCTGCTCACTCCGTGGCCGCAGCCATCGTGGTTGGGTTAATTTGCATACTCACTCCTGATTGGCTGGTGGGCGTGGCTTGTGGGCATAGCGTAGGTACAGTCAATTTGCATGTTTCTCTTTTATTAGTGTAGATAGGACTTGGTTTATTCTGGGGATAGGATTAGTTTTCTCTAAATTCTCTACAAATTTACTGAAGTTAAGCCCAGAGCCAAAAGACGTGAATACTTATATGTATTCGCTATAGACCTATATCATTCCTTGGCAAGGGAGAAGTTGGGCAAAGTTGGACTTCTCATCCCTTGTCCCCACCTTTTGTTAATGCATTACTTATTTCCCCTCTCTTATATTTCATTTTTCTCCTTTAGTCTATTCTTAGGTTATTTTTTATTCCTAGTAACACAACTCCTCTCTCATAGAGTTCAGAGTCTTCAGCTATATGGCAAAACCCTTAATGGTGACATTTTAGATATTTCCATTAAATAGGAAAAGTTTTTGAGAACTCAGGGACTTCTCAGAGGCCTGAAAATTCAGCTCCAAATGTAGTTATTTATTCCTGTACATTCCATGGCTAGCCTTGGTGTGGTGTGGGTCTGGAGAGGGGATGGTACCATTTCATGGAAGAAATTTTATCTGCCCTCCTTGTTGCCATTTTGCAATGTCAATGGTGAGCATAAAAAATACTAAATTGGGAGACATTTTCCCCCTTCTACCATCTTACCAGCTGGGGGACCATACCACTTCATATGAAAAATGAGCATAATCATATTAATGGCAACAAAAGTTACAATAATTAGATGCTAAACATGGGCCAGCCATGAGCTCATAGCTCTATGTCTTTTATTTTATTGAATGCTCACAATAACTCTGTGATCTAGGATTATATTATTGCCCCATTTTACAGACAAGGAAATAGAGATTTGATTGGGCAGGGGATAATTTATTTAATTGCATACACAGATAAGAATTGGAAGAGATGGGATTCTAGCTCAGTTCTGTGTGATATGAAGTCTATATCTTTAACCAATATTAATCTTAGGAGCTTGCAATACATGGGACTGGAGAAGACAAACTTTATAGATCTTTTTAATCTCAAAGATATAACTGATAAATTCCTAGAGTTGGACAATTCATTTGAGAGCATCTAGTCCAACACCCTATATTATAGTAAAGAAACTGGGGCAATAAGATTGGTATTTTTTACAAACACATATGAGGATAAGGGCATTGGAAATGACATTGGGAACAGCAAGGAAATGGGCAGACAAAAATTTTGACTCTTCACCTATTATCCAGACCCTCCATGCATAGTCAGGAATGTTGCACACTGCACAACTCAAATGGGGACCATTTGCATGGACCGGGTGATATGAGATTGTCCCTCTCATTTTTCAGTTCCTCTATACTGTCATATATGACTAGGGCATTTTCTGATCTCCCTATAATTTCATTTAAAGCTAGAGGAAAGTTAGCATTCCTTTGTCTTTTTCTTTTTCCTAGAAGAGAAGCTGAGAGCTTGCAGACTTGGTTTGCTGGCATCACTGACTTTGGAGTTTGCCGGATAATCAATCAGGACCTGCATTGTGAATGCTTGGCGTGGATTTTCTTTTCTCTTCTCATTCTGTGTGTGTGTGTGTGTGTGTGTGTGTGTGCGTGTGCATACAACTTTGGTTCCTTTCCAGCAAAGGACTCAGAAGCTGGCTGTAATTAAATGGCAACGATATATTGCATTCAGCCCTGCTCTGCACACACGTCTTCTCCCTTGCTCCATTTACAAATGCCCCACTAGCTCTGTGCTCTGCATTCATTAAACATCTCTGCACCTGGAATGCTTCACAGCCTGCTGATGTGGCCTCCCCAGCACTGCCACCCAGAGTCTGGGGTCCATAAGGGAATTCCATGAAGCCATTAGCAATCTTTTAGGCTGCTCTGAGATTATGCAGAATGAACTGTGCAAAGTCAATAGGACCTCTTAGGGATGTCTTGTGGAGACACCAGTGGCTAAGACTTTGTTCCTCTCTGAGTGCCCAGCCAAGTCCTCAGAAGTTGAATTAGGATAAAATTGAAAGGTAAACTAATTATAGTGAGGCCACTTGTGCTTTTGTGGTTCAGCTTATGTCAGCATTTAAACCGAGTTCTTTGGGGATTTGAAAATCTGCTTTAAATGTCTTTTTAAACCCTTATTACTATTTCCCCTGGGTCCGAATCTAGTTCTTATATTTAGACAAATGGACTTTATCACCACTCTTACGTGTGACTCAGGTGCCAATTTCTCTCTCTCATAAAAAACAAACAAATGCACATGGATGCTGTATTAATTTAAGATGCTTTCAATTGTAGTAACAGAAACTCAAATCAAACTGGCCAAAAGAAATCCATAGATTGTGTAAGTGAGAAGCCCAAGGATGAATGTGGTTTCAGAGAGTCTGTTCCTGGGACTCAAATGTATTGTTATGACTTTGCCTCTCTGGTTCAGCATTTCTCACATCTGCTTGGCTCAGTTAGACATCTTTCTTCACAAAGCAAATCACTCCATGGTAGGTGAGATGGCTGCCAGTAGCCATGCAAAGGAAAGTGCCCTTCTTGCAACATTTGGGGGAGGTCACATGCCCAACCCTGAGCTAATTTCAAAAGTTTGGGAGGAATTAGGGACTGGTCAGCGTGTCATGTACTTGGGAATGTGATTGACAGACTAGTCTTGTGCCCATCCCTGAGCCAATCGCAGTGGTTGTGAGAAGTATTAGGGCTTGGCAGTCAGTGTCATTTATCCAGGGAATATGATTGACAGCCCTGCTAGACCACAGGGATTAGAGAAATTAGGGCCCTGTTGCTTCCTGGTGTATAACTGTCCAATACCCTTAACTTCTCTGTTTTTTAGTTTCTCCAACTGTGGAAGAGGGGGCATACCATTCATTTTACAGGGACTATTAAGGATGAAATGAAATAATATCCTATCTAATAAAAGAGTAATATGCAAATTGACCATCATTCCAACACACAAGATGGCTGTCCCCATGTGGTCAAAGATGGCTGCCCCATGTGGACACAAGATGGCCGCCACAAGATGGCCAGCAGGGGAGGGAAGTTGGGAGGGACCAGGCCTGCAAGGGAGGGCAGTTGTGGGCGATCAGGCCAGCAGGGGAGGGCAGTTGGGAGGGACCAGGCCTTTAAGGGAGGGCAGTTAGGGGTGACCAGGCTTGCAGGGGAGGGCAGTTAGGGGTGACCAGGCCTGCAGGGGAGGGCAGTTAGGGGCAATCAGGCTGGCAGGGGAGCAGTTAGGCATCAATCAGGTTGGCAGGGTAGTGGTTAGGGGGTGATCAGGCTGGCAGGGTAGTGGTTAGGGGGTGATCAGGCTGGCAGGCAGAAGCGGTTAAGGGCAATCAGGAAGGCAGGCAGGCAAACAGTTGGGAGCCAGCAGTCCTGGATTGTGAGAGGGATGTCTGACTGCCTGTTTAGGCCCGATCTTACCGGGATGGATCAGGCCTAAATGGGTAGTCGGACATCCCTCGAGGGGTCCTAGATTGGAGAGGGTGCAGGCTGGGCTGAGGGACACCCCCCCCCATGCATGTATTTCGTGCACTGGGCCTCTAGTACATATAATAATCACTTATAGGGTAGCTACTGGTGGTAGACATTAGACACTTAATAAGTACTTTCTTATGAAGCTAGTCATCCCCAGAACACACAGCATGGGATGTGAATAAAAAGGCCCAGTGTTCATAGGTGTGTCAGTCATAGAGGGCTAGTCAGTCTTTAACTTGAATATTCCAAATCAATTGCCAAACCAATTGACCTGGATACCTTTTGGTCATGGAGCCTCTTAGGAAAACAGTACTCCACATGGTGCAGTTTTAGAACTACTCACAGGTTTCAGTATCTGGGAACTGCATACCTCACCCAAGCATCTAAGTTTTAGTTTTCTGGAGATTGTTTCCCTCATTGCTTTGGCTGCCAGGAAATTCAAATTCAAATGTAAGTCTTACTTCTTTCAGGTTCTGTCATTCATTTTGTGTATAGCTCTGTCCCTTGCTGTATCTTTCTTTCCTACTCCTTATAATAAGTTTACTCTTTTTTTTAAAAAAATAATTACATATTTATCTTGTTTTATTTCTGTAAATGACTCAGATCTTCATGCGGTTGAGATGGAGCTAAGTAAACAACTAAATAACTGAGTGAATAAATAAAATGCAGGTGGAATCTCAGGGGCCTTTTTCTGCAAAGATAATGTTGGCTGTATTAATGCCCTTTCTCCTTCACTGCTAATGTCTTGGCTCTGCTTGGAGCCACTTGTTCAATTACAGTGCCAAGCTCCTGTTTTACAAGGCTTCCTTTGAGCACATCTAATCAGGAACAGCTCTTCACTGCAGTCTCTTTGTTCACTGATTGGAACCCTGAATGCCTTGCTTTGCCTAATAAATAACCCAGGGGCTCAAACGTGGCCTTAGGCTTGTTTAGAAAATGGACCTGGTGAAACTCTGAAGCACATTCCAAACCAAGGCCATTGGAAGGTCAAGCATCTCTCAGGTACTTTTTGAGGGTTTTATACTGCTCCGCTTCCTCCCACATTTATTGGACAATTTTTTTTTTTTTTTTATTGAGCCTTCTGTGCGTGGTCCTATCTTGGCACAAACACCACTGGAAAAAACCCCTAGTATAGGGATTGCTGGATGACTCATTCTTTTTTTAAAAAAATATATTTTATTGATTTTAGAGAGGAAGTGAGAGGGAGAGAGAGAGACGTCAATGATGAGAGAGAATCATTGATTGGCTGCCTCCTGCACGCCCCCTACTGGGGAATAGAGCCTGCAACTTGGGTATGTGACCTGACCTGGAATAGAACCGTGACCTCCTGGTTCATAGGTCAATGTTCAACCACTGAGCCATGCCAGCCCGGTGGTGACTTAGTATTTCTACTTTTGGGTGTGGACTCAGGAGTTGATTCCAGCTATGCGCAGGGCAGAGTTAAGTTTAAGTAACTATCTGTGAAGTCTTAATTACTTTCATCCCCTTGAACACTAGATGACAACTATAAAAGAGATCTGGAGGGCAAATGATATCCAATAGAAAGAGGCCATGATTGGAAGCTGGCCCCATGCTGGCTCCAGACCTGGGTTCAAATCCCAGCTTCCTTGTTATGAGTTGTATGATCTTGACTAAATTACTTTAAGTCTCCAAGTTTCAATTTCTACATCTATATGGTACCACCTATGTATACCATGTTAGGAAATGAACTCAGATCTTGCTTTTTCTGTTCCCACCCCCATCTACTTAGTTAACTTCTTTCTCTTCTCTCTCTCTGTCTCTCTGTTAATTCTCACCCAAGGACTTTTCCCCCCATTGAGTTTTAGACAGAGTGGAAAGGAGGGAGGGGGAGAGAGAGAGAGAGAGAGAGAGAGAGAGAGAGAGAGAGAGAGAGAAATGGATGTGAGAGAGGCACATCAATTGGTTGCCTCCTGCACATGCCCCAACTGAGGCTGGGGATCGAGCCTGCAACTGAGGTATGTGCCCCTTTGGTCCGGTGGCCAATGCTCTACCCACTGAGCAAACTGGCTAGAGCATCCCTTCTCTCTCTTGAACTCTTGGTTTAGGATATGCTACCTTGTGGAAAGGCTTTCCTGATCTTTTCGACTGGGGCATATCCCCTTATGATAAGTTCCCATCTTACTGAGTATCCTTCCTCCTAACTCCTGTCACAGTTGCAGTCTGACATGTGGTCATATGATTATCTAATGTCTATCTTTCCCATAAGACAGTCGGTCCATAAGGGCAGGCCCTGAGGTTGTTTCTGTTCACCATTGTATCCCCAGTGCTTGCCTCTGGGGTTGGCACATAAGAAGGGCTCAAAAAGAGTGAACAGTGAATGAGTGAGTGAAAATGGTAGGTTGTGGTGTCAATCAAATTTTCAAAAGAAAGAGAGGAGTGTGCTAGTTTGGGTATCTATCTATTGCTAAATTCATCACAACCCAATGAGGCAAGGATTGTGTTGTGTTCATCTTGGTTCCCAGAACCATGCTGAACACCAATGTAAGGCCCAATGAATGTTGTCTGGATTCAAACATTAAATAAATGAGCAAACACATCTCCATTACACCCATGGAGCTGGAAAGTCACCTACAAAAGAACTTCAGCATTGCTGGGATGGAGGTTTGAGTCCTCCTGACGCTCTATTTCTTGGAGGTAACAGGCTAAAAATGGACAGCTTCTAATTGCAAATGCAGCCACCCCACCTCTTGCCTAACCCCAGCTCATGTGAGATGGTGTGCCCTTTATTTATTATACATGTCTGCATATTGAGATAATTGGGTTGTATAATGTGGCACACAGACTAATCTGAGAATGATTTCTGCTGAATAGAAATTACTTATTTTGATTCCTCAGGGGTTTGTTTTGTCAAAACTCATGTAGTATTTAGCAAAGTAATCATTGTTCAATTGCTGAGCATAGGAAGTGTAAAATTAACCTAATAAGAATGAAAAGAATGAAGAGAACGAGTGCCGCTGACCTCGTCAACGTGATTAGTGATGTTGTTTCATCTCATTCTCCAGGCCTAACCACACATGCTGCCCATGAAGATCACCATGCACCTCTTTATCTCACCAGCCCTAATTAGGTATGCAATTTGTCATATGGTTGTTCAAGCAGAATAAAATAAAAAATAAAAAGAAGAAGGACGGTATTACTGAAATTCTTAAGAAAACTTCTCAATAACACATCAATACACAAACTGGAAGGGGAGTTTTGAAAGCAAAGAGACTGGGTTTTCCAAATATAGATACATGCTGTATGACCTTGAATTAGTCCCTTAACCTCCCTGAACCCAAATTCCTCATTTATCAGAAGGGGTTAGTAATAATACGTACCTCATGTTAGCTCCTTATAGTCAGGAACCTGTTTTGTTCATCTGCCTCATTCTAGAATGTTGTTGACCATGTGGCCCCTTTTTGCTTTGTAGTAAAACACATTCTTGTGAAAATCTTGAGGCACCATATAAAAAAATCCATGGAGGAAAGAGGATAAAGTTTTTCTTCGACATCTTCACATGGAAGTAAAAATAGAATCACAGTTAATAAAAATGCTTCCTATGAACTCTCATTTTACACTTGTGATGTCATTCTGAGATGGCTTGAAGGGACATGCTCAAGGTCACACAAGGACAAAACATAGGATACAAACGCATGTCTCAGATCTTCTATTTCTGTCTATTTCCCTGACTGGCACTGATAACCTGGGCCCTTGTGATGATCCGGATGAAGCGATTCCTACATTGTGTTTAAGGAATTGAGGTCAAGGTGAGGCACCATGACAGAATCACCAATCTACATGTCGGGTGTAGGAATAGGTAAGAGGACACACTCTGGAGTTGCAAAGCTTGCATTTGAATCTTGCCTCTAACACTCTTTTTAGATGAGTGATCTAGGCAAGAGCTTAACCTGACTGTAAACTTTTTGCCTCTGTTTCCATTGAGACGTTGGCTCTCTGTTCCCTTCCCTTGAATATTGGTAGATTCAAGTAGTAGAGCACAGCAGAAGTAACATCATGTGACCTTCAAGGTGAGGTCATTAAAGACCAAGTAGCTGCTGCTGACCTGCACAGAAGTCGCCAGATGGTGCTTGGATCACAGGGAGAGGCCACATGTTGTTCCTGCAGTTGACAACTCTAGCTGAGCTGAGCCTTCAACTCACCCAGCCCAAGTGAGTGAAGATACCTCCGGTTATCTCCAGATATCAGCCATCTGAGTCTCCTGCAGCTGATCAAGTGTTCCCAGCTGAATCCCCCAAGGTGATGGAGCAGAGACCAACTATCCCTGCTGTGCTCCACCCAATTTCCTACCCATTAAATCCATGAAGGTTGAAAAACAATTGCAGTATCACTCTCTAAGTTTTAGGATTGTTCGTTAGGCAGCAATAGTAACTGTTCTAAGCCTCAATATTTCACCTACATAATAGAGATAATAGTGATGCCTTTCTCCTAGGATAGTCAAGAATTGGAAGTTAAAGGTAAAAAGCTTAACATTATATCTTACACATAGTAAGTGCTCTGGGAGGTAAATGTTAATGGCCATGTTACTATTCATATCATCATTATCCTCATCTGTCCTGGAGGGAGATCATTTTCAGGCCATTGAGGATGGGCGTTCTGAGACCTGAATGCCACAAGGCTGATTGGTGTATTGTAACTGAATTAGGGCAAAGAAGCAATATCAAAATGCCAGCGTCAGAGGCCTTTGTTGTCTTGCACCCACTCCTGGGAAATAATGTGGCCTCCACAAATGCCCAAGGCAAGCAAAATCAGGGTATGTGCTTTGATTTCAAAAGTTTTCTGAGGAGGCAACCTGATTCCTTTATAAACCACGCAATCCTGAAAGATTTTTGATGTGGCACTGAGTGGAAGAATTTTGTGTCTCTAAGTTTTATACCCCCAAATGCCATGATAATAAAGTTGGTCTGTTTATTTCCGGCAGTGGGAAACTCAGTTGGGGATGTTCATTGCACCACATCTTTTCTCTCTCTCCCTCCACAGACCTCCTCGGCCTCCCGGTGGATTCTCCTGATGCTTCTCAGCCTCAGCAGTGAGATTTGAGATGCTTTGCCCATTCAGACCAGCTGTCAGCTGGAATATCCAGCCGGGCTGTGAGGTCTCATTATAGAGCCCAGAACCGTCCAAGTTTGCACCAGGCTGTGTTTCTTGGCATCTCTTTGCAGTAGAGGTTTTGGCCACCTCTGCAACTCACAGTCCTTCACTAAGTGATGTTACCTTCTTCTTCCTTAGCACATGGATGCTTGACTATTGCCAGGTCAGGGCTGGTCCAATATTTCTCCCCAGACTGAATGCAGGCTTGAGAATGAACCAGTGTGAAACCCTTCTAGTTGAGCCCTGGACACCTTCCCTTGTTATCAGCTTTCAACCCGTGATCCACAACACTGTTTTGCAGGCACTTATGCTCTGAGAACCTGTGGTTATCATTCTCCATTTCCTTCCTGCAGTGATAGCACCTAAGATGTGACAAACGTTGGTCAGAAAAATACCACTCATCTTTTTTATCTGTTACCAGGGTACCATGGCATCTTTCTTATGAGATAGGGCCAAAGAGCTTCAAGGTGTTTTTTCAAGCCATCATTTCCTAAATGCTTACTGTCAGACACTGTTCTCAGCATGTTCCATGGGTTGTCTCATTGAAACCTTGCAATGTTTCATTCTTTCTGTCCCCATTTTAAAGATGAGAAAGATGAGGCTTAGAGAGAAAAAGTAACTTGAAAAGCTAGGAGTCTGTGGAGTTAGGAACTGTGTGCAGGTATCCTGGATGCAGGGACTGAAATTGTTTCCTATTATGCATGCTGCTCCCTAATTTGAGACACTTAAACCTGCTTCTATCCCAGTCCCCCATGTGGGTGGATTCTGGTTGAATAAGGGGTGTTATTCATCTCTGCATTCTTTGAGCCTAATTCAGGACCAGGCCCACAGAAGGCATTGGCCAAGTACCTGTTGAATGAATAGTGACCACGGAGTGTCAACACAGTGATGGGACTGAGAGAAGGACTCCTAGTTGAAAATCTGAGTGATTCTTAGGGCCCAGGGCTTTTGAAGAGTCACCTTAATCATGGTCCAATCCTAGTGGTACTGGACTAAGAAAATGAAAGGTGAGGGGCCAAGGGATTACTGAAAGGTATTGAAACCTCTCCTGGAGGCCCAGAGAACCACATCTGAGCAAGAGTCAGGAACTAGGAACTGGAAAGCCAGCCAAGCTTTCTGATCTCTCAGTTATGATTTTCTCTGAATATCTGATCCATCTTCCTCCCTCTGCAGTAGAGACTTTCTTTTCTGCAAAATTATTATTATTTTGCTTCTTTGTCCATTTCACAGGCAAAGGATGATGTCCAGAGTTTTCCTGTCTTACTTCAAGTCCTGATTTCAAATTTTCGAGAGAGAAAATCCAATTTCCCCAGATGGTTGATAGACATTGTACATTGAAAGTTGCCTGAGGGGAGAGAGGTATGATGTCCAGTATAAATATGGCTGCCAGAAACCCTGCTCCCCACGTTGAGGGGATAACTGGGGGGGGGGGTGGGGGGGTGGCGGTCAGTGAAGGGGAAAAGACACATCCAAATATGACTACCCAAGGTTGTTGCATCAACTTCAAAATATATCTGATTTAGGATATCTGAGTTAGAGAGCAAGCAGGTAGTTTGCTCCAATCAGCCTCTCTTTGCAATAGAAATGTGCCAATGCACCATAGGAAAGTAACCCAAGAGAGCGAACCCATTCAGAATGCGCCAAGATCAGCAGAGGAACTGGGAGGTTTGGGGGCCATCTTTAAATTAGTTTCTTACCATAAGAATACCCAGTGATTTGTAAACCATTTCCAACAGCTACTCTTAGGGCAACCTCTGGGAGACAGAGTCTCTGATGGCAGGAACTGTGAGCTCAGTCTACCCGGTGCCTGGACTCTACAGGGCATCTTAGACACAGGTATTTATCCGTGAGGTCCTCCTGCACTTCAGGCTCTAAAGACAGGCATGTTTTAACTCAACGTTCATCAAAGGTCCTCATGAGTCCTAGTTAGTATCCTCTTCCCACTTTACTGATGAGAAATTGGAAGCTCAGAGAAGTTAAACAACTTGGCCAAGATCAGAGTTAGTATATCACAGGGTTTCAATCTAGGTTTATCTGAATGCATATCCTGGCCTCTTTTCACTACTCTGTAAAATCTCTCTGATCCAGAATAAGTATCTTGTAGGGAGAAAAGAAAGGAAAGTAATTTATCTTCCATGAGAGTTGCTGGGGGAAGTGAGGGGCCTCCGGGTACCCGAGCACCAAGCATATGGGAGGAAGTGTTGCTAGGGGTCTGGACTAATTAAGCTTAGGTCTAATCAGTGACACTTTGGTGCCTTGGCTCCGGGAGTGAAAAGCCATGCATAGCTAAGGATGCAGGGTAAACAGAGTGGATGCCAGGGCCGGCTCGGCTGTCAGCAGGAAACCTAAAAAAGCGAATTTAATTCCAGTGAAGGCAAAACACCCAGAGGACAGAGAGAGCTCATTTGCAAATGATCAGTGCTATATCAGAGGGAGGAAGGATGGTGGGAAAGGGCGCCAGGGACCAGATGGAAACCAGTGTGCTCCTATTCAACATCTAGGTTCCAGGGAAAGCTGAGCCTCAGCAGATGTGATGAGAATTCACACCAGGAGCCCGTGTCTTTGAAAGCATTCTCAAGGTGCCGGCTCTGTCATTCCTCTATGAGATTCCTGTTCCCAGAGCTTCCCCCACTTCTTTATATCATCCTAAGAGACACAAGGGTAGATTAGCTCTGGGCCAGTTCCTTGAGAAGAACCCAATTCTTTAATGGGCTTCAGAATGACTCTTTTAGAAGTTATTATCGAACCAATTCATCATCCCAGGAAACATCTTTACACAATTATTCTGGTTGGCTGAATAATCATTGCTAAAGTTACATGGGCCAGGAATGATGAGGGAAGTTATATTTGATTGGTCGCCTGTGAAACTGACTGTTTGCGTAAGTTCAGTGTTTGGTACGCTGGAGATCCAGTTGCTTGAATAAAGCAGAGTATGTGGCTTTTGAGAGTCAATCTCCATGTGTGAAAAATCATTAGTCATCCTTAGCTCAAATCATAAGAGTCATCCTGCCTGGCCGGCTTAGTGATTGAGCACCGACTTATGAACCAAGAGGTCACGGTTCGACTCCTGGTTAGGGCACATGCCCAGGTTGTGGGCTCAGTCCCCAGTGTGGGGCTTGCAGGAGGCAGCTGATCAATGATTCTCTCATCATTGCTGTTTCTCTCTCTCTCTTCTTCTCCTTTCCTCTCTGCAATCAAGAAAAAAACATATGAAAAATAAAAATAGAGTAATTCTTAGCTCAAAGGGTTGTTGCAAGGGTTATATGAAGTAATGGATGTCATCACGCAGCCCAATCAATGGTTCATAATGGTTCTCAACCTACTGGGCTTCTCTTGAGATGCATTTATTTTATTAAGCACTTATACAATGTTTACTAGGTGTTAAACACATTATAGATATTAACCCATACAATACACCAACCCTTGGAAGTAGGCACTGTGATTGCCTTTGTTTTACCAATGGGGAAACAGAGGAACAACGATGTTATTAAGCAATTTATGCACAGGAAGTAGCAGAACTGAGATATGAACGTGGACTCTCTGGTTCTTGAGTTCAATCTCTTTGATCATCCTGCTCAGCCCTCTTGGTGAATTGTGTGGCTCTGCTGCTCGCAGTCCCTGGAAGAGTGGCTGGCAAGGTGCTGGGGAAGCTGTGATGAGGGAACACTCAAAGGGAAAGTAGACAAGATATCCTTGGGGTTTAGCTCTATGGATGCTCTGGTTCATAAACAGTGTTCTGACAGTACAGGGTGGAATTATGGCCAGAGACCTAGAAATGCTCTACAGCAGCTACTGTCTGCATCTCCTACATCTTCCTATTTCCCTGGGCTCCGAATGACTTTGAGCTGCCACTATCTGCATCCCTACCTCTTGACATTTTCTGGAAAACCATTCCGCTTACCTGCAAGCCAGGCTGGATGTGCCAAGGAATGAACGCCACCCTCCCATGTCCACCCTGCCCCAAGGAGCATCCCTCACCCAATGTCTGAGGAGAGTGGGTGTAGATAGAACCCAGTTCCCCAGTACTGAGTCATGCATTCTACACCTTTCCCCAAGGTTCTCCTGTGGGATTAAACTTTGGCTGCCCACTGTGGAAACTGGCTTGTTAATGTACCTTTTATTGCCTGCCCTTCTCCTTCTGTGTTATTTTCCCACTTTCTTTCCAGTGTTCCATGAACTTTCAGAAAAAACAGCTCTCACTCAGATTCTTGTCTCAGGGGCCTGCTTCTGGGGGAACCCAAACAAAGATATGCTCCAATTCTGCCCCAACAGTCTTTCTCTCCCAAGGATTCCTGACTAAGGGAAGTACAGTACATGCAAAAGCAACGGCTAAACGGAAGAGAAAGTACTGCTTTTTAAATAGCTGGGTAAGCACCCAATACTCCCCAGGGCGTGGCAGTAAAACGCTAGATGGGGAATGTGGATAAGCCTGGAGGAGAGTTCATTGAGGTCCCCTGCTTGCTCTCTCCTGTGTCGATGTGCTGACAGCATGGGGTGGGAAAGCAGTGGGGTGGGAAAGCAGAGGGAGTCTACCGGAGGAAGCAGAGCTTTAAGGCACAGTAACTACATCCAGCAGCGAACGTGGCTCAGCGGAGGGGCAATTAGATTAGCCATCCCTCCTCTGTTAGGGGAGCCAGCGGGGGTGTGAGCAGAGGGTCTGAGAAGTGGGGAGCTCACCTCCTAAGGTGAATGCTCACACCTGCCTTGATTTGTCTTCTTCCTTTCCTCTTATTCAGTGTCATGATGCTCATTGATTTGCTGCTGCTCAGTGAGGTGCTGAGTTCATTTTCTCTGAGAGCATTTCTCGGCCTTGTCTTGGGTGTGGTGATTAGGAAACAGTCAAATTGTATTCTTAGGATGCTGGCCATTTGGTCTCTCTTGCACTTTGGTCAAGTGTCTTGGAGCATTGGTGGAGTTTTCTTCATATTAATGGATTGTTCCGTATCTTATAAATTGTGACAAAGCTGCAAAAATAGAAATGATGATGACGATGACATAGAAGTGGCAAAGGACTTTAGTTTGTTGCACGTTTGCCCTGCTCCAGGCTACCCAACAAACCATTTGTGTATGTCTCATGAATACTCACAGCAAGTCTAGGAAGTGGGTCATCGTGACATCATTGTGCAGATGAGGAAGGTGGTATTCAAAGAGGCTAAATAAGGTGCTTACTGTCATGAAGTTCACTATAGGAGGCTTCTGAAATGTTCAGGAATATTTTCAGGCCTTTTCTGGATAACATTCTTGCTTGTGGTGTATTCAGGTATTGGGGAGGGAGCCAAATGGAAAAGGGGCTGGGGGAGATGCCACAATGTGAGCGGCTGTGGGAAGAGCTGTTTGAACTTGTGTGAAAAGTTGTCTTTGCAATGTGGCTTGAGATAGTTCACTGCACACTTCCTTGATGAGACAGTTTTTAAAAATGCCACTGGCCTCCCCCATGGATTCCATGAATACCAGGGTGGTCCTCTACAGAACTGGGAGTATCACCTAACAGAGTGAATGAATGAATGAATGAATGGTCATTATTCTTTTATTTAAATAAAATGTCTTCAACTTGGGATTCCATGAGGGCAGGGGACATCTCCATGAAAGTGTCTCTTAAGAACTCATGGTGCCACTGGCCCTTCTTCAAGGGCAAAGGGGTCAGGCCTGGGTGAGGGGTGTGTTGGAAAGGACTCAGCAGAATCCTGGTCTTTTGGACCAACTTCGCAGAGCCACCCCGGCTCTGCCTGATTTGCCGCTCTTCTTGCTCTGAAAAGATCTGGCCCTGGTTCTTTATCCCCACTTTGATAGCTTGTATGAACTTTAGGGGAAGAAGATCATGGCATTGTCCTTTCAAACAATTTTCTGGAAAATACCAAGGGGAATGGATGCCTAAGTGGTAGAACTCCAGGCTTGGCATCACAGAATGCATTTTGCTGGGTTTAAGGGCAATGGGCAGTTCTTCTTGCCCCTTGCTACACTGGCATATGCTGCCATGCTGGGTTCTTCACCCCTGTTTGCAGGCTGAGATCTGAAACATTGGAGTGCAAAGAGGATTAGGAGCTGGTAACAATTCAAGCAGGTAAACCATCTAGGGAAGAGTTGTGCTCTCTCTCTCTCATGGAGCTGAATTCTCCCATTTATTAACGTCTTTACCACGGAGCCTTTGTCTCCCCCGGCACCCAGACAGCTCCCTGGGCCATTTCAGCCCCCACCAGGGCAGCTTGCGGAGCCCTGGATGCTGATTAAAAACATGGTGAGTAATGGGGAACAACACACACCTCCCTTCCTCGGGTAGATCTAAGCAAGTTAATAACCTCCTTTAAAGTGAAAGCAAATCAAGTCCTATTTTAAACATTTTATTGACAAGCACAAAAAGGCTGCTGTCTGTGGCCCAGGGAAATTTATCACTTGGTTTTGTTACTTGTTTTTCACTCTTGAAATGGAAAAGAGCGTTTAAATCATTCAAAGCCTTCCATTGTTCTAAGATGGGTAAACATTGGTACAGGGGAAATGGGATGAGGGGCGGCTGGGGTGGGGGGGTGGGGGAGGGGGTGGGGGATGTGTATTTCTTGAGTTTATCCTGCAGGAGCAGGACTTCTCTGGGTTCTTTCCAGACAGTGACTTGTCTGATGCTCAGATAGTCCTCCATGATGGCATTATTTTATCCCTGTTTCACAGTGGAGGACACTGAGATATAAGGCGTGAAATGTCTTGCCTGGAATCGTATGGCCGCGGTATCTCCAGGATTCACACCTTCATCTGCATTTGCAATCACCCTGGATCAGTCATGGTCCAAAGACCAAACTGATGACACAGTCCAGTTAGGGGCATCCCAGGAGAGCTAGTGAAGGGACCTCTTCTTCTTCTTCCCCCTCCTCCTCCTCCTCTTCTTCTTCTCCTTCTTTTTACTTAAAAAATTTTTTTTTTATTAAATTGATTGGGGTGACATTGGTCAACATGAACATACAGGTTTCATGTGTGGGGTTCTATGTTACAAGATCTGTATATTGCACCGTGTGCCCACCACCCAAAATCAAATCTTCTCCTCTCACCTTATATTAGGACCCCCTTCTCCCCCCACCCCCTTTCCTCTGGCAACCACCACTCTGCTGTTTGTGTTCATGAGTTTCAGTTTTATATTCCACTTCTGTAAGTGAGAGTGAGGGTTAGGAAGCCGGGAAGACTGGTGGGAAGACTGGTGTCATAGCCCAGGACTAGGAATAGTAGAATTGCTCCCACTCCTAAACCTGGGGAGCAAGGGAAGGGAGCAGTTCCTGGAATGCTGGAAAGTGTCATGTAAAGGAAACTGCTTTGAGAGGAGCAGTGACTTTTGGTCAAAGGACAGAGCCAGGCCAATGGGATTTTCCATAGAGGGAGCTAGGGAGGGAGCCCATTGGCTGCGCCAACCAGAAGCCAAGGATCCCACTATGTGACCCGTCTGGTCTGCTGCCCAGTGTGGAGGCAGGGTGCACAAAGGTCCAGGATTTCCCATGCTTCTGTTCCTGCAGGTCCTCCAGAATATTCTTTTCCAGAAGGCAGTAGCCATTGAGCTGTACCAGCAGATACACTCCTCTAAAGAAAACTGATAAATATCAGAGTGTTTCTCCTTACATGAATTGAAATAATCTCAAACCATATTACTTGGGTTTTGGCCATGACCTAGAACCTGCAAAGAGCCCGTGTCAAATAACATGTCATATTCATAAAGACAGACACCCAGCAGAGGGGAGGAAACACACAGGCTGGCAGCGGGGTGGGTCATTAAAACTCACCATCTCCATTATTTAATATAGCTTCACAATACCCTGGGGCGGGCACGGGAGAGTTTCTATAAACTGTGTCTGCTTTACACTGTTTTATTTTCTGAAGAAAATAAATGCCATTCTTCCTCTTCAAAGCAGAGTTGTTTTGCAATATTAGGTCAGTTGTGCTGCTGATCGAGTGGCTTTGGGAAGCTCCTTGCCTTGAGAACAGAGGATTTGGGAAGGAAAAAAAGCCAGAATTTCTCCGGCATTCCCTATCACATTGCCCTCATATTTCTAGTATCCTGGTATACTACTCATCCCTGGATAATGTCCTGAGTCTTAGTTTCATGGTTAGGGACCTGGAATTCAAAGCATCAGGGAGAGTCACAGTATTTTGCATCTAAAATCAGCATTCTGAGGCCTGGCTAGCATGGCTCAGTGGTTGATCACTGACTTATGAACCAGGAGGTCATGGTTCAATTCCCGGTCAGGGCACAGGCCTGGCTTGTAGGCTCGATCCCCAGTAGGAGGCGTGCAGGAGGCAGTCAATCAGTGATTCTCTCTTATCATTGATGTTTCTATCTCTCTCTCCTTTTTCCTTCCTCTATAAAAAAATAAAAAATAAAATAAATAAAACCAGCATTCTGAGACCATCGTGTGTGCCAGGACCTGTGCTGGGTTTTGTAGGTGCTTATGTAGGTGGGTTCTGACTTATGGCGAAAATCGAGTTAGATTGCACCGTAGGAACAGATCTCCGATGTAACCCGAGGACTGCCTGTATAGGGTCATTCATAAG
Organism: Plecotus auritus; assembly: GCF_963455305.1. Lineage (NCBI taxonomy): Eukaryota > Metazoa > Chordata > Mammalia > Chiroptera > Vespertilionidae > Plecotus > Plecotus auritus. The sequence goes on along the minus strand of NC_137774.1, from coordinate 76,668,592 downwards.
CTTGCCCTCTTTGCTTCATTCTCTGCTCACAAACACACTTCAGAGCTGCTGGTGAGATTAGCTGAGCCTAGACTTCAGCTGAACCTATTTCTTCACTTAGGTTCTTTTCCTGCCCCATCCTGCTTCCTCTATTTCCTTTCAAGTTTGTCCCATGAGCTCTCTATCGGTAAATCACTTACACAAGGATCTCCACCTCATATTCTGCTTTTAGGGAGTCCAAGCACAGACATAAACCCCAGGAATTGCATGCAATTCTTGTATGCATTCTCATATCTATGTCAATATTTGGGGTAAGGTCAATGGCCTCCATCAGATTCTCTAAGGAATTTATGACCCAGGAAATGTTTGAAACCTCTGCCATAGGAGATAATACCCATTTTTGCTTCTAGCTTGTGTTTGACGCTCTGTGAGCCCATCTTCCTGGAAGATTGAATGAAGAGGGTTCTCGTTTACAAGAACTACCCTGTAGAGGGCAGGCTTATTTGCTTGCAATTCCAGGCCAAATCCCCTGAAAGGTGAGAGGACTGAAGGAGGGGGAGGATGCTTGGATTGACAGAAACCTATTTGTTTGGAGGCAGGGGGGAGTCACAGTTCCAGGCCATACAGAAAGTATTAAGCTGCCCTTTTAAGTCCTAATCAAATACAAGCAAAAGCATTTCAAAAGTGGGAGTAACTGGTGGTTAAACAAAGCCTTCTTTTAGGCCACAAATGTTTCCCACACCCAGGGACTGATAAGAGGTTTTCCTCATTCCTGTCTCCTCCAGGGTAGCTGCTTACAGCTTCAGCACCAACCCTTCAACAGCACCTAGTCGAGGCGTGAAAATTACCATTGTGAATTCGGGGCAAGTCACTGGTGAGTCTTTGGTTGTTTTGGGACCGGTGGTGTCCCAGGATTGGCCAAGGAGGCTGGGATGCTGGCTACTCCACAGAAGTCTACACACACACACACACACACACACACACACACACACACACACACACCCTATAATTGTAGACATTCATGCTACCATTGTTTAACATGTGACATGAATAATTTTTTTGATGGAGGGTTCACCAATCCTGTGGGAAGCTTGTCTCCTTCTGGGACAGGGAACACCCTGGTCATCTCACTGCAATGCAGCCTGAGTCTTTGCAAGGCTGGATGACTTTTCTCTTAGTGTTTCCTTGTGGCCCTTCATGAGAATTTCTCTAGGATGTGTATTTGAGAAGTAGTCTGCTGAATCATAAATATTAAAGCCCATGCAATTTCTCCAACACTGCTCCCTTGGAGAACTATAAGACTCTATGTTGCCACTGGTGATACAGTGAGAGTTGCATTTTCTCCATACAGAGGAGTCTATCCTCCCAGTTAGATTTTTTTTTGTCCATCTGGAGGGTATAAAATGGCATCTCACTGTTGCTTTCATGTTTATTTCTCTAAATAGTGGAAATTGGAGCCTCCTATCATATATTTTCTAGTCAACTTGTTTTCTCCTTCTGTGATATTGCAATATCATCTTCCAGTCTGCTGCCTGTCAATGATATCCATCACTGAAAACACTTCTTAAATTTGTCATGAAGTAAACTAATCTATTAATCTCCTCCCTAAAGTTTGTGCTAAGAAATCACTTTATACCCTGAGGTTACAAAGCTGTTTAAATTTGTCTTTTGTTTCAATATGAAATGAATAGCTTTAATGTATTTAGAGCTGGTTTTTTGTATATAGTACTTAGGAGAGATTCAATCTATCTAAAAATAAGTATATTTACATGTAATAATTGTCAAATATCTCAAATTTTAATAAAATAATCCATTATTTTTCTCTATAGATTTGTGATTCTACTATTATATGCCAAATTTACCCCTTCTTCCTCTCTCTCTCTGTCTCTCTTCTCCCTGTCTCTCATGCTATATATTCTGTTCCATTGGTCTATTTGTTTTTGCAAGAGTACCATATTGTTTTTATTGCCAGGGTTTTGAAGACGTCATAATACCTCTCTATCCTCTCCTTTCTCCCTTTTAACCTCCCAAATTTCCTTAGCTATGTTTGCTATTTTATTCTCACATACATATTTTTAACCAGTTTGTCAAGTTTCTTATAAAGTCTTGCTGTGAGAAAGTCTACCCCGTGGGGCTGGTGGGGCAACTAAATGAGATAATGGATAAAAAGGGTTTTGCAAACAGTTTGAAAGTCTAGAAAAGTTAATACAGTGTTGAGATAAGAGCAGAGCTTTGGGGTCAGCCAGAAGTGAGATGAAGTTTCTTGGAGGGGTGATAAATCATCTAATACCTCTGATTCTTGATGTCTTTATCTGTATGAATGAAGTTGATTTTAACCTGCTCCCAGGCTTGTGCATAGGGGACACCAATTATATGGGGCACCATAGCCCAGTGTGTTGTAGGGCTGGGAGGCTGGGCGTGGGGTGGGCATATCATGGGGGATAGGGGAAGAAGAGTGAGAACGCTGAGCCAGGCCTCACACAAAGGATCAGGGCTGCTGTTGACGAGGTACAGGCTGTCAGGTTAATGAGATCATTCATCAACATTATGTTCAGGGCCATGATGGATTTATCCAAATTCCCTGCCTGAATCTGCTGGGGGAAAGGACATTAATGGTGACATCTGTGAGCACAGGGATGTGTGTCAGGCTCTCGGAGTGGCGGTTGGGTGAGGACTTGCTTCTCTCCTTCAAATTCTTTCTGTTGCCGCATCTTAAACTCAGCAATGCCTGGCGGGACCTGCTGGGTTATTACTTATCTGCCCTAGAATCAACCAGCTATGGGAGGAGTGGTGATGTTAAATGCTCCAACAGTGCTGGGAGGCAAGAAGGTAAAGTGGAAAGGGCACCAGGCTTGGAGGAAAATGCAATTGGGTCTGAGCCTGAGTTCTCCCATTTAGCAATCAGTTACGTGACCTTGGGCAAGTCATTTTGCCCAGTAATTATACCTACCATATAGAATGGTTGAGAGGGTCATGTGATCTAATGAATGACAAAGGGATATGATAAATGGTGACATGTCACAGAGATGCAAGGCAGCACAATCATTTCAAAAAATAATTATGTGCTGCCTTTCAGGTGCTTGTTTCCTTGCAATTTTAACTTTAGCCCTGCCACTAACTGGCTGTTGTTATACCTACCTGGAAAATACTGTGGACTCTAACCCTGGCTTGGGCAATATACTTTAATGATGTCTACAAGTTGGCATGTGTGTATGTGTCCTGTGTGTTTATTGGGGGGAGCAGTATTGTGAGATGAGAGGTTATAAGAAAAATTATAATCAATAATTAAATTAATTTGGACTTTTCATTAAGTGCAAGTGTAGCTGATGATTATGAATCTAGAGTGATCTTATGACTAATGATAATGATGATTAGCACTAACATGTTCCAAATACATCATTCAATTAGTATATATCCTTCCATTTCTTTTTACAGCAATTAAATGAATCCCTCTCTTACAGATGAGGAAACAGAAGCATCCAAAGGAAACACAGCTGGTAGGTTGTTGGAACGGGAGGATCAAATCCATGTCTGTCTGGCCCCAATACCAAGGCTCTTAATCACTTGGAAAGCCTGTCAGTTACTCCGGGAGATTCATTTGGGGTTCTTTTCTCTGTCAAGGGCACAATGCTCCAACCATGTCACTTCTGAAAACAGCAATTTCTGGAACTGAAACTTCAATTTTTCAGATTGGGAGGCTGACACTTGAGACGAGGCATCATGCTGGAGCCTGTCATCCTCCATCACAATTGTGGAGGTGCTTGTTGCAAAGAAAGCAGTGAGTGAAGCAGCCAGCTAGAAAATCAGAAAAGAAAAAAAAAACACCAAAAAAAGGGGGCTTCACTTGGCAGGCAATTTGTATTTTCTTCGGTCCACCAGAGCCTGATCCCTTTCCTGGTAACATCCCACTCAACTTATGGTAGAAGATAGCCTTCTCCTTTGGCCCCTGGACCTTGTGAATACTTCCCCTTTGCCCCCACACACTTCTCACAATAGACCTTGACCACAGAATAGAACAGGCTCCTGTCATGTGACCAAGAATTTATTTTACAACTTTTACCATTTGCAACAGCATGGATGGAACTGGAGAGCATTATGCTAAGCGAAATAAGCCAGTCGGAGAAAGATAAATATCACATGATCTCACTCATATGTGGGATATAATGATCAACATAATTTGATGAACACAAGTAGATCCAGAGACAAATGGCAGGGGAGGGGGAGGTTAGAAAGCAACCAAAGGACTTGTATGCATGCATATTAGCATAACCAATGGACACAGACACTGGGGCAGTGGGGGCTTGCCTGGGGTGGGAATGGCTGGTGGGGGTCAATTGGGGAGAAAGGAGACATATATAGAACAATATGTAGACAGTAAAAAATAATAAAAAAGAAAACATAGCAAAAAAAGAATTTATTTTACTATTATTAAAGAAATTATCACCCCACAACCTTAACAGAACCTACTTGGATAAAAGAAAGATGAAAAATAATCCACAGATTTTAACTGCCAGAGGCATCTTGGCTTGGTATAGAGGGCAGGGACTTTGAGACCAAGCAGAGAGTCAAATCCACACTCTGCTACTCCCCAGCTGAGTAATCTTAGGGAAGTTTCTTTGTCCCTCTGAGAAAGACCAGTTTATCACACAACTCTAGGTGTCACCACTCACCCCAAATTCCTGGGTGTGATTTTACATAGAATATTCTGTTCCTCGCTCCTACTGGAGCAGTGCAGCGTAATTTCCCTGTCTCTGAAGATCACAGTCTTCATTTATAAAATGAGGATGGTAAAATAATATCTTCTTCATAAGGGCTGTTTTCAGAATTAGATGGGATAATGACTGCAAAGAGGTTAACAGTGGCTGGCACCATAGTACGTGTTCAACAGTATTCATTCTCCTCTCACGTTGTGTTTCAGAAATTGGAAGAAATGGAGATAAATAAGATACAGCACAACACAGTGCTTGGGAAATCAAGCATAAAGATAAACGATGATATCAAAGTTGGTGAAACAATATGAAACAGGAGATTACAAAGTGATACTTGTCTAAATATTAGATAAGTGACATAGTGAGAAAGTATTATGACTTCCTGAAGGGAGGTTATCTTAGGTGAGGTTCCCCAGAAATGGATTCTGAGATGAAGATTCATGCACAAATGATTAAGGAAATGCCCCCAGTAGAAACTAGTAGAGGAGTGCAGATAGCAGGGTAAGGCAGGTGTGTGTGTGTGTGTGTGTGTGTGTGTGTGTGTGTAGGGGGGTGGGGAGGGGACCAAATAAGGATGTGCATTCAGTGAAGTCCCAGCCTTGCCCTAATCCTGCAGGGATGCTCTGCATTGTGAATTGCTTCTATGAGTCGGTCTCTACTTGCATTAAGAAGCTTTCATTCTCCTGCCCAACCAGTCATTGGCTAGGGCTGCCCTAGGAGAGTTACACTCCTGGGCACTTCTGATTCTCTCTGAAAGTTTCTAAAGACACTCACAAGAAGTTGGTGAAGGGATGCATGTCCCCAAATTGCATTTTACAAAAATGGCCACAGCAATATTTCCCATTGATTAAGTTCTTCAAGGACTTTACCACTCCCTTTCAAGAGGTATAGAGAGCCTGCTGATTTGAGGCATTGGTGACAGCCACATGAATAGACAACAGCAGAAAGAATGCCATGTGACCTATGAGACTAGTTTCTATAGCTCTCTCCCTTGGAATACGTACCCTTAGAATCCAGTCACAATGCTTTAAAGAAAGTTGGGCCACATGGAGACCCATGGAGGGAAGAATGAAGAAGTCCAGCCCTATGTGAGAGAACCTTCTTAGAAGTAGATCTTTGAGTTGAAGATTTTGATGCATACAACCAAGATGAGCCTCCCTTGTGGTGCCCTGCCAAAGTTGCAGAATTCTGAGCAAAATAAACAATTGTTCTAGTTATAAACTACTGGGTTTTAGAGGTGACTTGTATTGTGGCAGCAACTGGAACAGGAAATAGGAAATGGTAAACAGGAGGCTCATCTTGGTTTTATGCAACATCAGGTGGGTAGCTCAACTGGAAGATTACTTCTAAGAAGGTTCACTCACCTGGTTGGCAAACTGATGCTGGCTGTCCGTAGGAGCTGAGCCAGGGCTGAGGGCTGGAGTTCTTCATTCCTCCCTGCATGGGTCTCCATGTGGCCCAAGCTTCTTTAAAGCATTGTGACTGGGTTCTAAGGGAATGTGTTCCAAGGGAGAGACCTGTAGAACCTAGTCTTATACTTCACATAGCTGTTGGCTATTCATTGTGACTGTCACCAATGCCTCAAGTCAACAGACTCTCTATACCTCTGAATGAGGAGTATTAAAAGGAATCTGTGAGTTTGGGTAAAGCACTAACAGTATGGTAGGAGCTGTTGGTCATATTCAGGTTCTCTTTACCATGCTGGTGTACCCATCTTGCAGGTCCCTTGAGTGGTGGTTGGTGCCCTCTTTTGGAGAATTTCTCTGGGCCTTAAATAGGAGCCATTTCAACTGGGAGGTATTTTTTTCCTCTGGGAAATTTGCAGCCAATGATTGACTAACACAAGGATCCTAAAAGACCTGTCCCTTGTCTCAAGGTAAAGCAACTCTATGATGCAGTTGTGCTACCGAGCTCCCTATGGGATCCCATTGAATCTGGTGTCTTCACCCTTGTTTAGGTTCTTTCCCCTACTCTATCCCACCTTTCTTCCCCCACTACTTCTGAGAGTACTCGGTTAATAAATCCCTTGCATAAGAATCTCCCAAATCAGGCTCTGCTCCTGGGGAACTTGACCTAGGACAGTGTTTTCTATACAGGCATTATTATGTGACTAACATATAACAAAGGTTGTATATTTTGTATAAAATACAATGCAAGATGCTGCTGCTGCAGCAACATGATAAGATGCCTTAGCAGGGATTTTGTCAGCATGTATTTAAAATACCCTGAAGGGTATAAGGATGAGGATGTCTTTATAGGTGAGAAAGGACAGTGGTCTTTGTGTCCTAAGCCTATGCTGGCAATAGTGGATTTAGAGACTTCTGGTTCAGCATCACAGTTTGTGGACAGCACCAACTCCCCAAGGCTTAGGTACAAGGCACACATAATTAAAGTGATTTCCATTTCAGTACCACAACATGCAAAAAGCAGATGCCTCAATTAAAGGGCCATTGCTTCTCGTAAGTCTGGGTTGTAAGGTCTTATGCTATTTTTCACATATCAAGCCCCTCTCCCTTGACACTATCAGGATATTAGAAAAATCCCAGGGCCTGCCAGGGGATTACTCTGTTTATTAAATTTAGCTTCACAAACAGAAATGCTCTGCACTTTGTATCACCCTGGAGAACTTGAGCATTAAGGCATTCTATTGGCTTGAAACCCAGCAATTTCACAAGACAATAAAGCGATGTATGTTCTTTTCAATTTTTTCCCTGTATACTTTATTTGCTAGGGGAAGTAAAACATAGTGCAATGATACACCATTATGTGCTATGGAAGCTCTCTGCTGAAATTAAATCTCACCATTACAGGGTGAATATCCAAATCCGTGGTGTTAGCATTTTTACTTTGTGTATGCCAGTGGCTGAGACTTGATGTGCTACTTTATTCCACTAGTGTTTTGGTATTTTTTTTTGTTTTAGACTGGAACTTTGCAAATGAGGTGAGTGTACAGCTTAATGTTCAGAGAAACACAGAATGCAGAATTGCAGGAAACCTCAGAGATGGTTCAGCTTAGATATTTCCTTTTTAAAGAGTAAGAGACAGATGCTCAGAGAAACAAAAATGTTTTGCCTGTGGTCACAAGACTGGTTAGGGAGTCAATAAGCCAGGTATTTGGACTCCAAGCGTCATGATCTTCCTGCGGGTCTTATAGTCTTCTGTCACTCCTGCCTTTCATAATGAGACCTGCTCTAATTCATTTATTGTTTGGCTACTATTGCTGTTGGGCAAACCATACGCTGTTCCATGTAGGAGTAAACGGATTGGCTGCATAAGTCCTAAGGAAGATGAGGAGTTGGAACACAATAAAAATGTTTCTCCCAAGTACTCTAATATGCTCTGCCTTCATTGCTATCAGTGTTCAATGCCAAACATAAAAGCTATGGAGAATTTGCTGAAGATGATATTCTGAGACATGTAATAATACCATCATAGCATGTTGAAGTATGAATTCCTCATATTTGCAGATTTAAACTTCCAGGAAATTCAGGGTTTTTAAGAGTCTCCCATCTTTAAAAAGCTGAGGCATGGCCAATGGAATTTTGAAGTTCAATAGTTAGTACTCAGTGTAGATCTGTATACTGTTAGTAATGATATCAAACCTTAGTAGAATCTCTTGATTTACATTGGAGTGGTTTAGCCAGAGACTTAGAAGTCCAACACCTGGTGTTTGAAGTTGGTATCTATATATATATAAAAGTTTAAGCAACCGGTTGACAGGCCGACTGGCCGGTAGCTATGATGTGCACTGACCACCAGGGGGCAGACGCTCAATGCAGGAGCAGAAACCACAGGCATGGAAACATGGAACAGACTGATGAATCTCAGAGGGAAGGGGGGAGGAGGGAGGGCAGGAAGAGATTAACCAAAGATCTTATATGCATACTAGAGGCCCAGTGCATGGATTCATGCACTGGTGGTGTCCCGTGGCCTGGCCTGCAGGCATCGGGCTGAAACCAGCTCTCTGACACCCCCTGAGAGGTCCCAGATTGGGAGAGGGTACAGACCAGGCCAAGGGACCCCACCGGTGCACGAATCCATACTCTCGGCCGCTAGTTCTTATACTTGTTTTTGGGCAAGTCATTTAACCTCTTTAAGTCTCAGTTTCCTATTTGTATATTGATGATGATTTTTAGTAGTGCCTATATCATGTGGATTAAACAAGATCATTGATGTAAAGCCCTTTAGTACAGTGACTCACTTTTTAGAAGAACTCAATAAATGTTGGCTCTTTTTATCAATGACAAGAACTATTAATATAAGTTACATTCAGGCAGTGTTCTAGCCAGCGGTCACCAACCAGTGGTCCGTGGGCCACTGGTGGTCTGTGAGGTCCAAAAGGTTGGTGATTGCTGTTCTAGACGATGTTCATATTGTCCCCATATAGCAACCCTGTCATTACAGATGTATATACCATGGTATAGAGGGGTGAATAGCTTGTTCAAGCTTATCAAGTTCATATCTGAAGGTTCCAGGTTTTGAGTCCAAGTCTGTCAAGTCCCAGAGTCTCTGCTCATGTCACTACATTTCTGAAACTAAAAGGGATCTTGAAGACCATTGAATACAGTCTCACTACAGAATACTGGGTTTTTGTGGATTACATAAAAGTAAGTATTTCATGGTCAAACACCTTTGAGAAAGGGGACTCACTCTATGCCCTATTGAGGAGCCACCCTTTACATTGACATATTTCTGTCTTTTGAGGTTTCAGAGCAAATAAACCTTTGTAAATAAGTTAACCTCAGAATTTCTTTAGAGTATCTCATAGGACCAGTATCCTATGGAACATTCTTTGAGACATAGTGATTGGGCTACCATACTCACTTTGTAGATGAGGAAAAAAGGCTATGAGGGCTTTGTAGGAGTCATGAGATGAGCCATGACTAGACCCCAAGGCTCCAGGTCTCCAGGCTAATAATCCATCCACTGCACTACAGTCCTCGACTATCTCTCTTGCCTCTATGCCACTCTTAGCATTCATTAGCTAGCTGGTTAGGGCACTTTGTATTTCACTGTTAGGACCTCCTGCTCATCAAGGAGAGGGTTTCCCTTCCTCCTACACACTCTTCTCCTTCCTTGTTACAACAGCCCAATCTGTTGATGAATTCGTCACCAGAGTGACAGCGTTCTATGATGTACTCACATAATACATTATCAGAGTGCCAGTCCTGATGGCCTTGTGATAGATGAGGCTGGCGTTTGTCAATGCCCCGCAGTTCCAACAGAACCATCTATCACAATAGCGTCCTCTTCATGGGGGCATACATGGAGACACCTTCCCAGGGAAATGAGGAACTGTGGGGGACTGAGCAGCCAGTGACTGTAATAGCAGGGAGGCATCCAGAGAGATGGGCAGAATGCATATATAAATCCTTAAGTGGGAAAGTGCTCTATGGGCTACCCTTGCTGAGCCCAGCGCTCATTTAATTGCATTCATTCAAATATATCAAGCCAAACACTCTTCTAAGTGTTGGGGTTCAAATAATAGGATCAATAACAATCAATGTTGCTTGAGCTCTTCCTATGCATCAGACACTGTGGTAAATGCTTGATAGATGTAATTGCATTGGGTACCCCTATCATCCATTTTTAGAAGGGAAAACTGAGGCACAGTGACTCTAAGCAGTTGGTGGATCCAACATTTGAACCCTAAATATTAACCTCAAAATCTATTCCATTAGCCACTAAGCTTGTACTGCCTAATAGAAGGCACAGGTCCTCATGTAAGCTAAGCACTCAGCACTAGGCATGTGATATATGTACTTTAATGCTAATAGAAACCTACAAAAGTGGGTTTTATTAATACCATTTTCCAGATGAGGAAACCCAGAGAGGTCACACTGTTAGGAAATGGTAGAATCAAGGATTGATCTCAGGAACGTTTGACTCTAAATTTACTCATCTTATATCCCAAGGAAAAGTGGGTGGACACGAGTGACAGGTCTAGACTTAGACCTGAGTTCCAAGCCAACTCCACCTTTTACCAGCTGTGTGACAGTGGAAAAATTAATGAATCCCAGTGGGCCTTGCTTTTTCCATTAATAAGTACTAGAATGTGCCTTTTAGGATTTGCTGATGATTGAATGGGACAATTTATGCATGTATAGGAAAAGATAGCACCAGGTCTGGTGTTGGGTAGTGTTTTAAGCAGTAATTTTATTAGAAGAGGGAAATGCATTAGGGGGTATTATTAGAAATAGACATTAAAATATAACTAATGCCCAGGTCTCAGTTTCTAAATAGCATTCTCCAACTAAGGAAACCAAATTTCCTTAGAGAAATGCCTGAATCTAGGGCTGGGGCAGAGATCATAGAAATTGAACCTGGAGCATCTTGTAGCACCAGAAAGTAAGAAAGTGCTAAAAATGAAAAGAAAAGAATGAGAGTATGTCAAAGGGAACTAAGAACCAAGCTGATAGAGCTTCTAGTCACTAAGTTTGAAAAATTTAAACAACAAAATAAATAATGATGTTGATTATAACCCAAAGAATAAAATAAGTATTCTTGAGTCCATACTGATATAGATGATACTGAGCATCCTGTGACTTTGCTTGATGTATAATCCCAGTTATTGCCCATAAATCTAGTGCCCATGAATCCTTGTTACCCTCATTCTGAAAGTCCACGTTGTTACCTGGAAGGGACTTGGGACTGGTGAGTAGCAGAGCTCATTGTCCCGGGGGCCTGTATGTGGCATGGGGTTGGAGCAGTGGGTGAGCGTGCTGCACTATAAGTTCTGAATGTCCTGTGATTACTCAGGAGGGTAAAGTCAGCCCTGTGGGTATAGATGAGAGAGAACCAGGCACATAGCAAGCACTTAATAAACTAAGCTGTGATTGACAATGCTATTAACAGAACAGCATGATGCCCAAGATCAAGGGCTCTGGAGTCAGATTGCCTGAGTTCAAATCCAGACTCCACCACCAAGGTTACATTTGTAATCTTGGACAAATCACCCAACTTGTTATGCCTGAAAAATGGAGAATAATAGTATCTATATTATAGGATTGTTGTGATAATTAAATGGGTTAAAATGTTAGTGAATTACAATAGTATTTGGTACATAATAAGCACTGAAATGAGGATATTGTGTTACCACTATTACTCAATTCCTGCTATTGTGTTACCACTACTACTCAATTCGGCTGTATTGTTTTTTATTAATCCTCACCCAAGGACGTGCTTAGAGAAAGGAAGAGAGAGAGAAACATTGATGTGAGAGAAAACATTGATCGGTTGCCCTCCATATATGCCTGGACCTGGGATCAAACTGGCAACCTTTTAGTGCACAGGGTGATGCTCAACCAACCAAGCCATTCTGGCTGGGCTTCCTCCCTCCCTACCTCCCACTCTGTTAATATGACCATTACTACTGCAAGTACACAACACCACTTCCCTGTAGACTTATTGGTTTGTTGGTTGACTAATTCATTTAATCATTAAAAGTCAAGAGCAATTGGTATGAGAGGAAATAAAAGGGTTTCTCATCAGAAAAATAAAGCTCCATTGATATGTCTCCATCCTGCCTTCAGTGTGAACAATGGACCTGATGGGACATGAAGGTAGATCCACTTTCCATTGACCAGATGCTCTTAGCCCTAGTTGACTCCAAAGCGTTTTGTCTTGGCCCAGGAGCCAGAATGATGACATAAATTTCAAAATAAACAAGGCAGATAGAAATTAGGCTATTCTTTCCATTGGTAATGAGTCCTGGCAGGTGAAATGCTGAGACATCAGTTACTTTCTTCCTTGAGATACTAGATTACCTTGTACAAGACAAAATATGAATCCCTTTTCTGCAATGATTAGGCCCTTGTCAACTTTATCACATGGTAGTCTGCCCATGCGTATGTGAGGTTACCTATGAGATGTAAGCTAATGTGCTTTCTTACCATATACTTAAGGAGCTGTCCTGTTTTCTAAAATTTTACCACTTAATATCTTTTAGGTCTTAAAGTTGTGTAATCTTTAAGAACTTCCTCAAAAATTGTGAATACTTCATTAGAGGGACTTTTCAACAATAAGACTTAATTTTCAAATTGCATTCATTTCTCTTAATTTTGTCTAGCCTTAGAATAATCCCACTTTACGGATGAGAAGATTGATGTAGAGAGATTAAGCGGTTTGCACTTATTTGTCCAGGTGGCATTTGAACTTGGATTTCTTCAACTATAAAGCCTTTCCTATTCTGCCTCAGGGGTTTGGAGGGAGAAGCATCTGGCAAGGACTAGGCAGAAGATAAGGGCTTGTTGAGATTTTGAGGTGATCAAGGGTAGGTATGAAAGTCAGATAGATTTAGATTTTAGATTCAGCCCTTCTAGCCATATGACCTTGGTAAAGCAACTGAACTCTCGGAACTATAATTCCTCCCTTGTAAAATGGCAACAGTGATAATGACCCCATGGGCTGGCGGGAGAGATTAAATGGTTTATTATGTGATTGTGTTGATCCTAATGCCTAGCCCATTGGAGGCCATCACTAAATATTCGCTTCTCCCTTTTTCACTTTTTGCTGACTGCCTCTCGGAATTTTAAAAGAACAAATTCTTGTGGAATTTAATGAACAAAATGAATTGACCCACAAAATAAGACCCAAAGCAAGGAGGCATGGAACAGACTGACATATCTTGATGTGGGGTTCGGGGAATGAGAAGAGATAAGCCAAAGAACTTATATACTTATATGCATAGCCCATGGACACGGGCACTAGGGTAGTGAAGACCTGGGGAATGGATAGGGACTGATAGGATGGGGATTAAGGGGGGAAATGGGAGATATCTGTAATGCTGTCAACAATAAAAATACGTTAAAAAATAAAAGGACAAATTCTGAACTAGTTCAATAATAATGATCAGCCTCATGGCATCCCAGAAAACCACTCCCCGCCGGAGGTGTTTTGTTGGTGGATGAAATGTGACATGTACGGCCTCTTTCTACCTAGAGCTGTTGTTTATTTCACCTTTCATAAAGCCTGTGAGTCTGCCTGCCTTTCACTGGTCACAGCTGAGAACCACGCACTGCCTTAGAGAAGGCTGGCCTCCAAGAGAGTCTCAGATGCCACGGGGCCACAGCTGGTGGGACCCCTCTTCCCTGGGCAGGGTGCAATGATTTATACCTGATCTCTCGGAGGTCACCCAGCAGCTCAAAGCTAAGCTGAAAGATTAAGAATTGATCCAGGTGTAATAATGCCTCAGACTAGACATCCAGGCATCCTGTGAGGCAGGGCGCAGGTAGCCTCTATTTGCGCTGTTGGAGGGGACAGTCTGGAGCCGTCCTGGGGCTCCATCTGGGGCTCAATTATGCGTCCTGGGCTCATTGTGTGATGAAATGGTATGTTTTGAGGTAAGAAAGACTTGTAGTATGTTTATTCATTCATTCACGCATATACTGAGAATCCCAGGCCTCATCAGTATGAGGCCTACTGTCCAGTGCAGAATTCTGAACTTGAAGTCATGGAATCCTGGGTGGAGGGCAGTCAGTAACCCCACCCTTCAGTGGTGGAGTCCCTTTCACTGGCTCCACAATCCTTTTAATTGGTTCTGATTCTGGTTTGGCCTCAATTTATAAAGTGAGGTTAGTAGTAATTTCTACTTCAGGACTCAGATATCTTTTTACAGAAGATATGCAAAAGCACATGAAAAGATGTCCCATGTCATTGGTTATCAAGAAAATGCAAATCAAAACCACCATGAGATACCACATCATGGTCACTAGGATGGCTATAACAAAACAAAACAGAAACCCAGAAAATAACAAGTGTTGTTAAGAATGTGATGAATTAAGAACACCGTACGTTGCTGGAGGGAATGTAAAATGATATGGCCACTGTGGGAAACTGTGTGGTGGTTCCTCAAAAAGTTAAACATAGAGTTACCATTTGACCCAGCAATTCCACTTCTAGAGAAATGAAACCAGATGGCCACATAGGAACTTGTAAATGAATGTTGATAGATGCATCATTCATAACAGCTCAAAGGTAGAAACAACCCAATGTCCATCAACAGATAAATGGATAAACAAATTGTGGTATATACATACATAGAATATTGTTCAGACATAAAAAGAAATGAAATACCGTTTTGTGCCATAACTTGGATGAACCTTGAAAACATGAATCTAAGAAGCCAGACATGGAAGGTCACGTATTGTATGATTCCTTTTATATGAAATGTCCAGAATAGTCAAATCCATAGAGACAGAAAGTAGATTACTGGCTGTCAGGGGATGGGGAAATGGGAGTGATTACAGAGAATTCATCTGGGATGATGAAAAAGTTTTGAAACTAGAGAGAGATAGTGGTTGCACAATAATGGGAATGCATTCAATGTCCCTGAATTGTACACTTTACTATAACTAATTGCATGTTATGTAAATTAAAAAATAGTAATATTTACCTCTAAAGGTTTTTGTAAAAATTAAAAGAATACATGTATCTGAATAAACATATAGTATTTATCTCAGCAAAATATTATTTTGTATGATTATGGTGATAGTATTTACTTTTCTAAGAAAAGCTTCCAAATGGCTTGGATTCTCAAAGAGATCTGTGAGCCCCAGAACACTGGAATAAACCAATGAAACTTTGGCCTTAGGGGTACAGATTGGTGCAGCCCTTCTGGACAACAGTTTGATAACACTTGGCTAGTCAAAATGGAATGTACTAGTATATGCCCCATTTTCCGACTATTGCATTTCTGGGTATGTGTCTTGAGGAGATTCTCAATGGGGCTCCTATAAAGCTATGCACAGCGACATTTACTCTGACATTGTGGCTGGAGGCAGTGAGGGTGTGGTCCCCGGGGGAGGAGACAGGTAAAGGTGGGTGATGCACATTGTGGAATTTTGTGAAACCTTAGAACAGTGATTAGCTTTTTTTTTTTTTAATTCTTATTTTTAAAAATTTTAATTAAAGTATAGTGATTCAACATTTATATACCTTATGATGTGATCCCCACAATAAGTCTGGTAACCATCTGTCACCAAGCAAAGTTATTACAATGTTTATTGACTAGATTGCCTGTGCTGTATACCACATCTCCAAGGCTTATTTACTTCAAAACTGGAGGTTTGTACTTCTTTTTATTCACCTTTCACCCATTCCTCCATACTCCTCCCTGGTGGCAACCATTTGTTTATTCTCTGTTTCTATGAGTCTATTTTTGTCTTGTTTGTTCATTTGTTTTGTTCTTTAAAGTCCTAATATAATTAAAATCATACAGCATTTATCTTTTTATGTCTGATTTATCTGATTTAGCATAATACCCTCTAGGGTCATCCATGTTGTCACAAATGGTAAGATTTCATTCTTTTTTCTGGCCGAGTAATATTCCATTGTATAAGTGATCAGTTATTTTAGTAGCAACACAGAGTGATCTTAAGAACTCAGTTCTGTCCTAGCCAGTTTGGCTCAGTGGATAGAGCATCGGCCTGTGAACTGAAAGGTCCCAGGTTCCATTCTGGTCAAGGGCACATGCTCAGGTTGTGGGCTCGATCCCCAGTGGGGGACTTGCAAGAGGTAGCCGATCCATGATTCTCTCTCATCATGGATGTTTCTATCTCTCTCTCCCTCTTCCTTCCTCTCTGAAATCAATAAAATATATATTTTTTAAAAAAAGAACACAGTGCTGGGTGCAAAAAAGAAAAGGAGCAGAGGGGAATCCATTGTCCTCTTCCATATATGCAATTAAAAATGATGTCAGAAACTCTTCACGTGCAATTTACAGGGCCACAAATGAATGAAAGAACACACAGCAAATGCAGTAGAATGCTGGCCTAGGGAGAGGGGAGGGGATGATGTGGGATTGGTAAAGAGAATAAAGAAAGAAAGCCTAACAGGAACTTGCCCAAACACAGGGATGACCTGAGTCCGAACAACTCAAACTTCTGCGCCCGAAGTCCAACAACACAGAAAACAAAACAAAACTGCATTGGTCTGGGTAACCAATATATTAAAGAGCAATTAGAACCTGGTGATGGGGTCTGCCTTCAAACTTGGCTGCTAATGATCTTTACCTGGGTTTCGCAGGCCAATGACATCAGGCTCTCCAGGAGGTGAGGTTGGGTACCACCGACTGACCACCTTCAGAAGCCTCCTAGGAGGTTCTGCCGTGCAGTCACGGTGCGGAGCCGGGGGCTGCACATCCTGAATCCAGGTAGGCAGCAGTAGGATAGGCCCAGGGAGAGGAGGAGGCAGAGGGCCAGGTGAGGCTGAGGGATGGTCCGGGCCAGATGACATAGGTGGACGCCTCTAGACTGTTTTTCAGAAGTTGATGGGGAAATCTTGGGAGAGTTTCAGCTGGGGAGCGACAAGACCAGATTTGCATGGTAGAGCATTCTGGTGCATTGTTTGGGATGGATGGGAGGTGGTTAGGAGAGGAGAAAGGGATCCCATTGAGAAAACAGTCAAAATGCTCCAGGCAAGATGATAAGAGTCTGAACTGGGGAGAGGAAGAGTAGGTTGTAAATACAAGTTCAGGGCAGAGAACAGCCACCCCTTTTCACAGATGGGCAAACAAGGGCAGTGGAGAATGAAATGGCTCTCACCTTATCGTCTACAGGGGACGGAAGGAAGCTCTCCTGCCCTGGAGTTCGGTGCACTACTTCCAGTCCGAGTGGCGGTTGAGTGCGAGTTTCACATCTCCATGCACTGCTCTCCTCCAGGGAATGACTGGAATAGTCCCGCTGGGGCCGCCACATGGGCGATACCAAGCTTCTCGCTTTGTTCCGCAGTAACCCAGGCCGGGCGGGGCCGCTGTAGCATGCAGCTTCATGGAGCAGAGTGAATCAAGCAACGTGCCTGTCTGGTCACAGACGACTTCCTGATCCACCCTGCGCGTGCTCACTCCTGGGCCTGCAGTTATCATACGACATACAACCCATGGATAAAGGCTGGAAAGTTAATAGTCATGAGTGATGGAAGGAGGGGGCCCTTGCTAGCTCTGTTGAGGGGATGGGATAATACTAATACCAGGAACCGTTTTTTACATTTGTTATCCCTTGTAATCATTTCAACAATCCAATGAGCACAAGAGTAGGTCCTGCCAAACCCACTGTCCCTGTGATGACCAAAACAAGGCTCTGAGACCAGCTGGAGGCAGTAGAGTGGTCTGTCCTGGCCCCGCCCATTTCCACCACAGCTCTGCAGGCCGTAGATGGTGTGAGCAGGTACCACCAGCCTTTGACACCTGCAGGAAAGATGAGCCTCATTTTCCGTAGGTTTGCCAGGGTCTGCAAGGGGTGCTCTGAGCACTTTCGAGAATTACTCAGCCGCACCATCAGGCTGGCAAACCTGGGGACATGCCATTTGGCCCTCTCCGAAATGGAGGCAGAGGGGAGTGTTTGGGGGACAATTTAAGAGCTTCCAGAAAAGCAAAAAGAACAGTTCCCAGAAGAACACAGGGGCTCTCACTGTCACAACGGGGCTGCCCGAAAGACCCCGCATTGCTATGGAAACGGCGCATTTCTTTTTTTATGGAGCAGGCACATAAAACTCCCAGAATGTGTCATGAAATAAGTTACTACTGTCCCGAGGCTGCCAAAGATGTACGCCCTCATTAGGGGAGCGGTGTGACAGTTTGGGGTTTATAATGAACGGTTTGCAGGCTCTGAGGCTGAGCTAAGCCTACCCTTGTTGGTATCACACCCTCTTGGTTTGGGGACTAAAGGGGACCCCTTCCTCAGTGTCCACAGACCAAAGGCCCATCAGCTTCTGCACCGAAGCAAGACGCAAGACGGCCAGGTGATGTAATTACGGCGCCTGCACATCTCATTTGTATGCAACCAGTGAACACATTCTGGCGTTTCCATAAAGACACTCCTGCTGAAATGAAGCGTTTTATCGCCTTCTTTTCACCTGGAGCCCTTAATTGGGTAGCTCTGCTTCCATCAAAGTTTTATTTACCTGGTAATATGCAGATGTTAGTTGCCCAGCTTAGAAGTAGAGAGAGGCATTCCACAGGAGAGGGGAAAGGGAGACCACACAGGTAGGTATGTCTCCCCTTTGACCTGGAAAGAGGCAGCCTTTGACTGTACACCCCACCTTGGGACCTGGAAGTCTTTTGTCTTTCAAATCTGTTGTGTCTCCTGTTGATTGAAAGTATCTCTGGTAGTGCTTTTGAGAAAGGCAAGCTTGTTCTGGGAAGCAGACAATTAGATTGTGAAAAGGAAGGAGGCGAGACAATAAAACTCAGGAAACACCTGGACTGTTATCAATACATCCTGGCAACCATAAAGGGTTTGTCATTGAAGAGATGACCATTGATGCTCAACATTGATGTAGAGAGGGCCAGGGCCACCTTGAGGGAAGACTTCTGTGGCTGTAAAGAAATAGCTGCTTTAATAAGACTAACAGCCAGGCACTCAAGTGATGACAATGTAACACCCCCCTTGGGGGATTTCTCACTGTGCAGGGGGCAGAATAGCAAAATGGTTATGAGCTTGGGCTCTGGGTTGCAATGCCTGGGTACAATTTTCTGCCTTGCTCCACCAGTATTTTGAGTGCCTGCTGTGTTCCAGGCACCATTTTTGTTATCCTTATGACCGTGAATAAGTTATTCATCATCCCTAAGCGCCGGTTTCCTAATTTGTAAAATGGGAATAGCAATCATACCTTCCTTACTGAGTTACTGTGATGGTTAAATGAATGCATGGGCGCAAAGTGCCAATTACACTTGATTTACACATCTTCACCTGTAAACAAATAATGTACCATCAAACAGGCTGATCGACAAGCTTGAAACATTCAGCAAATTGGTCAACACATTGGATGGAGCACCCACTGAGAGTTACGAGGCTGCCATGCTGTGGCCATTAGCAGAGTTAAGTTACTCCATTGGTAAGCTGTTCATTGAGTGTAGTAAGTACACTGCTACCAAGTGTCAGTCAAGAATCTATTGCACAGTCCAAGGAGGGAGTAGAAAGGGAATGGGACGGAGGGCATGATAACATTCACTGAGAACTCACTAAATGAAGCACTTTCCCACAAGGTCTTGTTGAATTCACATGCCACCACAAGTCTGACAGGCACCATCATTTCCATGTTAGATGAGGATGCTCGAACTCAGAGTTGATGTGATTTTCTCAAGGTCACACAGCTACCAGAGTGGCTGAGCTGAGGTTCAAACCTGACTGCAATGTCAATGTCACCCTGACTTCCTATCCAGTTTGGGTACTTAGAAATCATCATGAACACTAGGTAATGTTGGTTCAAATTAGAGTTTTCCTCCTTAAATTAACTAAAATGAGACAAATTATTAGGTAAAGCTGAGAGCTTTATCTTAATACTCTATGAAGCAGTGAATGTAACACTATATAAATGTTCTGGTATAGTCAATTATGTTTCTTTAAGCTTATGCTCATTTTTTACAGCAACCATTTTTCTTCTTAAGCCAGTGGTCCTCAACTGGGCATGATTTTGTCCCCCACCCACCCATCCCCTGGGAACATTTGACAATGTCTAGAGATGATTCTGTTTGTTACAGCTGGGGTTGGGGGTGTTACTGGCATCTAGTGGGTCTGTGAGGCCAGGGATGCTGCTAAACTTCCTACAGTGCACAGGATGGCCCCCACAGCAGAGAATTATCCAGCCCCAAAGCAATAGTGCCCAGGTGGGGAAATCCTGGCTTTAATACATCCAAGGTGAACTTAATATTGAACATGGCATCTCAGTCCTAGCACAGGGTTTTCTTTTCATAAAGTAGAATTATTTCTCTCACCATTAAAATGATGCTGACATGATGACTTGGGCCTTGGAGTCTGAAATAAAGGTCCTGTTCCTCCCTTAGCAGCTGAGCATACTTGGGCAAGTTGCTCAATCACTCTGAACTCCACTTTTCCTTATCTGCAAAGTGCAGGTATTTCAATACAAGTATCTTGGGGACTTTGGGAGATTAAATGAGAGGAATTGCATAAATACATAATACAAAACACAATGGACAATAGATGATTATTAATTTGTGTACTTTCCTCTCTTTCCTCCTTGAGACAGATACTGTAACATCCTTATTTAATTAAAAAAATTAAAAATACATTGTCCTGGTAGGCACGCACCAAATCTTTGAATAAAACAATGTAAACTTTAGTTCTAACTTGGTTATGGAAAGTGGAGTTAAAAATTCACAGGGTTAAGTTACAAGATGATGGAAACCGGGCAGGTTCCCACTTATCTCATCACACTGTGCCAAATTCTGTGTTAGACTGCAGGGAGATAAGAGGAAGACATGAGTCACGATTATGGTCACCAGACACCAGTTATGGAAGGACATTGAAAGCTGAAGGAGAGGACAGAAGAGGACAAAGTTAAAATGATTCTTGGAAAAGGTAGAATCCAACAAAGGAAAATAAATTCACCCATTCAGAAAATAATTAGAATTATTTTACTGTGGAAGTGAATCTATAGAATTTACGAAGCTCCCACTTTATTTTTCCTAGTTAAACAACAAAAATAGATAGCATTGAATGAGTTTTAAATCCCAGTTGGGCTGATAATTCAATCAAAAGTGGAGGAATCACATAAACTTAATGGTAAGAGGTGTTTCCAATCTGGGCAAGGGGCTCAAACCTCTCCTCATTGAAACCCACTTGTGTGAAGGCTATTATAACTTTTTGATAATCATTCTAAGAAACATATAGATTTATGATACCTGGATTGGAATAATCTCACCATTAAGTCCATTTTTATTTTATTTTTGTCTGTTTAAGTGCTTACCTTGTTTGGATCAAAGTGCACTTCCCATTTATTGCCTCCTTTTCACTTCAAATCATGATTTTTTATTATAATGGAAGTTCTACAGTTTCCTTTCAACTATTCCCTTATGGAAAGGCAATTCAATTATTTCCAATCTGGGTCTGTTATAAACAGCAAATAACGAACATTTGTGTGCATATATCTTTGTTATTTTATGATAGGCAAACTCTAGGATGACCCTCGTGATCCTTGCCTTCTGGTAGTGACGGCTTAGTGTAATCTTCCCTTGAGTAACTTGCTTTCATTTTTTTAAATTTATATTTTTATTTAAGTATAGTTGGTATATAATCTTATATAGGTTATATTAGTTTCAGGTATACGATATAGTGATTCAAAATTTTTATACCGTACAATGTGATCATCCCACCAATTCTAGTAAGTAACTTGCTTTTAACCACTAAAATGTGACAATGTTGAGGGGATGTCAGTTCCCTTATTAGGTTGTGAAAAATTCTAACTTCTGTTTGGATAGGAAGACTTTCTGTTGCCCTCTTGGTTTGCATGCTTTGTTGAAGCATGATGCCAGTTGGAGAGGTGCATGTGGCAAGGAACTGAGGCCCTCAGGCCAATAGCTCTCGTGGAACTGAATGCTGACAACAATCCCTGAGTGAGTTTGGAAGCAGATCCTTCTCCGGATGAGCCTTCAGATGAGGCCTCAGCCCTGGCCCAAACTTTGCAGCCTTATGAGAGATTGTGAAATAGAGCACCCAGTTAAGCCACACCCAGATTCCTGACCCACAGAACCTTCGAGACAGTAAATGTCTATGGTTTAAAGTCCCTATGTTTAGACATATTTTGTTACACAGCACAGGGAGCTAATACAAGTAGCTACCAATTAAATAGAGAAACTGTGAAAAATAAGCAAATAAATACACTAACAAGATAGACTATTTTGAGGACCAACAGAATTTTAGGGAAAGGGCTGTGGGGAAGAAAGACACCTTTATTTGAAAAAATATTTTTATTGATTTCAGAAAGGAAGGGAGAGGGAGAGAGAGATAAAAACATCAATGATGAGAGAGAATCATGCCCCACTCTGGGGATCAAGCCCACAATCTGGGCATGTGCCTGATTGAACCGTGGGAATTGAACCGTGACCTCCTGGTTCATAGGTCGACTTAACCACTGAGCCACGCTGGCTGGACAGAAAAGACACCTTTAGCTAAGAGTGCTTTAGCTAGTAAGGAGACACTTATTCATTTACTCAGAGACTATTTATTAAACTTTTTCTGCATGCCAGGCACTGTGCTAGGGTCAGGAGCTAAAATGGTGAAAATGGCAAAGTTCTCCTTCTGTTGATGTCTATACCCTCTGGGGATAAAGGCAGAGAATAAAGGGTAGATAAACAAATGGACAAGATGATTTCTAGCAGCCAGGCAGTAGGAGGGAATGTGATAAAGTGTGATCAATAAAGCCAGGTGGGTTCTTTGTTTCTGGTGGTCAAGAGGGACATCTCCCTGAGGAGGCAAGAGGGGCTGAAAACCACCTTTAGGCTGCACACAGGGGAGGTTTGCATAAACCTGGAGGGGCCGGGGTTGCACCCTCCCATCCCAGTGTTGGCTGCCGAGCGCCCCCTGCTCCTGGTGGGCAGTCGATGACAACGAGAGGTAGCTCAGCCCAACAGAGGCAGTATATTGGTTCAGGCTTCTGTGGCTTCCAAGGGCTGGATGATGGATGCCACGGTGGAAAGGGGGACCTGCTTTGATGTACGCGGCCTGGGTTGATTAATGAGTGGCTCTGCCGGGAGGCTATGCTGGGAGTAAATTACTCTTTTCAGAAATGGCTAGATCGGCACTATTGTACTAATTATTTCACAAGCTCGGGGTCAGTTCCAAATTTCCTGACACACACAAGGGAACAAACACCCAGGCTAACTGAAGCCGACAGAGCTCTAATTAAAGAAGAAATTGTTTGTGACTCCCCCTTTCCCCACCCTCCACCCCACCAACCCTGTTTTTCCAGAGGAGGAAGCTGTCAGACACATTTCCTTCCTGCCCCGGGCGTAGCCCTGGACAAACCCTTAGAGTTTCAGGAATCAGTCCATGGTATCCCCAACATATAGGCTGAGCACTGGCAAAGAAGGTCCAATGTCTTGATTTCTGGTTTCTTTTAATCACATGCACAGGTGTTATAATCACTCATTCACTCACTCATTTCTTTGTTCATTTGTTTGTTCATTCCATACATTTGTATTAAATGCCTTTTATGGGCCAGACACTGTGCTGAGAACTAATAGAGCCCCAGCCTCCAAGAGCTTACTGCTTGGTGGGGAAGACATATTATATGAGATAATCACATAGGCAAATAAAAAGCTGCAACTCTAAGGAGTGCTTTCATAAGGGGACTGTGGCTTTAAGGATGTGTAATAGGACATTGGATTTGGTTGGGAACTCAGATCCTTGAGGATGTGTTGCCAGACCTGACAAAGTTTAACTAAGTGAAGAGTATGGGAGATGAGAAGTGTTCCAGATGGTGGAGATAGCATGTGCAAAGGCCCTGTGGTAGGAGTAAAGGTGATTCAGAAAGAATCAATAGCAAGGCACAGAAAAAAAGGCAATATGGCTGGAACTCCAGAATGAACAGACTGATCTGGGTCCAGGCTTTTGTTATGTGTGTGGCCATGGGATCCTTAGCCTGGTTGTACCTCCATTTTCTTACCAGCAAAATGAGGATAAAATTTGGCAAGCTTTTCATAAACATTGTGGTAGCTTCCGCAGCAAGTTCTCCTAAGTACTACCCTGGCCACTGGGCTCCTGCTGAACTGCACTCCTCACACTCTCCAACCTCTGTGCAGCCTCCCCCATCGACCTCAGGAAGGCTGGCTTCCTCTTAACCCACTTATAGGGGAGAAAGTGGGTAAAAGTTTGGACATGCCTCCATGAACATCACATACCTTTCTATGTATGACTGCTGATCACTCCCAATTAGTGTGTCTTAGCCATGCCCTTTTACATATGTTGTTTTATTTAATTCTCCTGACAACACTTCCTGGTAGATATCACTGGAAAATAAATGATCCTAAGGTTCAGTGATGCTGAATAACTTGCCCAAAGACACATATCTAATAAATGTGTGCTAGAGTTGGGGTTAGGCCCTTTTTTAAAGCCTTCTACCCCCCTCCTCCCGACTATATCTTGTTGTTACTAAATTTATTTATTTGTTTTATAAATAATAAAAGTGAACTTTGATGTATTAAATGCTTATTTTAGGGTAGACATTGTGCCAGATACTTTCCATGCATTAACTTATACATACACTATAAGGTAGAAACCACAATTACTCCCATTTTATAGATGTTAAAACTGAGGCACAGAGGGATTCAGTGATTCGCTATATAGCTATGAAGCCATGGAGATTGGATATATGCCCAGGAATGAGATGCTAGAACTCGACTCTGTGAGGGACTGTCACCTCCTTGTCAGTTTTGACGCTTGAACAAGAAAGGATCTTTCTTCTGATGGACCACAAAGCCCCCTCTGAAGCTGGTCAACGTGGATGGCTAAGGCAGGTGCAGAAAGGGTGTAAAAAGGCCGTGTTTACTTAGATTCCTTTAGTTTGGGAGTCGGGGATTTTTCAGCTCCAGGCTCCTGTGCACCATCTAAAAAGAATGGACTAAATGGGAAAATCAATAATGCACACAGATGGTCCCGGTGATGTTTACACTATTTAAGAGAACAAATTATTCTGAATCACCTGGGATTCATTCTTTCCCCCACAAAAGGAGAAAGGCGAGGGACTTACAGGTCACTCTTAGCTATTCATTGAAGCCGACTCCCTGAGAGGCGATTATTCCAGGGTTCCATTAGTTTACACTGGTCATTTCTTATTGCCCCCGCTAATGCCAATTAAGAAAGTTTCACTTTACTGCAATTTCCAGAATAGATTTTAAAAAAGTAAAATAATAGAATTCATGCAATAAGCACTTACTGAGTGACTACTATATGCCCGATACTAAGCCAGGGGCTGGGACTAAGAAGAAATAGCCATAAATGCAGCAACAACCATGACAAACACTAATAAAGCACTTACTCTGCACCAAGTTCTCATCTAAGACCCATGAGGTAGGAGCTAGTATTATTGCCTTTTATGGGAGAGGAAACTGGCCCAAGATCATGTATTTAGGATATGAAACAGTTAGGATTTGAGCCCAGGAATTCTGGTGAAGAAATTTTGTTACTTATTTAGTGGGAGAAGCAGACTTATCCCCCCCACCCCCCCCCCCCCCACACACACAAACACACACTGAAAAGGCAGGCAAATAAGAAAATTTGCAACTCATATGCAAAACAAAACCTCTGCAAAATTGTAGTATGCTGTAAATAAATACAGATAAACCTGGAGAGTTATATTAAAACCTAAGGGATGACAAAGAGTGAGAGATGGGATATTGGTGAAGATTCTAGTGGTGGTGGGATGGAAAATTCTGGAAAGAGGGAACTAGGTGGGCAAGAAGTCTGAGGTGGAAATAAGCTTGGAGTATTTTTTTTTTCATGTTAGTACCTGGAACTGAATAAGTACTCAATTTAATGTTCATTTTTATGACCACTATGGTTATTCCATATCTTGTCCCTTTGACTTTGACTTGTTTTAGATTATTTAAAGGGAAAAAAATTACAGTTTTTCTTTTAAGTGTTTTCCTCTCTCCATATAAGTTCATGCTTATAGGATTCTGAAAGGATTCTAGGTGGAGGGCCTCAGGCTCATCCCAGGATCACAACAGAGATGGTGCTGAGGTGTGTGTCTATGGAAATAACCTAAACGTGCATGGATGAATGAATGGATTGGGGAAGTGTGGTATCCTATATAACAAAAGCCTAATATGCTAAGTGTCCGGTAGTCCAGTTGTTCGTTCAATCAATCAAAGTATAATATGCTAGGCTCAGACGCGGACACTGCGCCATCTTGAAAAGGAAAGTGGAGCTTATCAGAAGCCTGAAAATCCACAACTGCGGCACCCACCGAAGAGCTGTGAGCCCCAGAACACCAGTCCCCAATTGGCACAAACACACGGATTCAGAGAAGCTCTACACTCCACCAAGGAAAGTTCAGGTTTCACCTGGGATAAAGAAAGAGAGAACTACATAACCAGGCATCTGGAGAAGAGAGACCATGGGGAGACAAAGAAACAGCCCGTATATGAAAGAAAAGCAGGCATCACCAGAAAAGGAAGTAAACGAAATGGAGGCAAGCAACCTTCCAGAGAAAGAATTCAGAGAAATGGTCATAAGGTGGCTGAAAAGAATAGAAGACAAATTCGACAATATGAGTAAGAACCAAGAGGAAATGAAGAAGAACCAAGAAGAAATGAAAAATGACATCGCTGCTGTAAAGAACTCAATAGAAAGCATCAGGAGTAGACTAGAAGAAGCAGAGGACCGCATCAGTGAGCTAGAAGACAAGATGGGAAAAAATACCCAAGTAGAGCAGCTTCTAGAAAAAAAAATTAAAAAACAGGAAGAGAGCCTCAGGGAAATTTGGGACAACACGAAACAAAACAACATCTGCATAATAGGGGTTCCAGAAGGAAAGGAAACTGAGCAAGGAATAGAAAACCTGTTTGAAGAAATAATGACAGAAAACTTCCCTGATATAGAGAAGAAAAAACCCACACAAATCCAAGAAGCTCCCAGAGTTCCAAGCAAAATGAACCCCAAAAGACCAACACCAAGGCACATTATAATTAAATTGGCAAACACCAACAACAAAGTAAGAATCTTAAAAGTGACAAGAGAGAGACAGAAAGTTGCATACAAAGGAACCCCCATCAGACTAGCAACTGATTTCTCAACAGAAACTCATCAGGCCAGAAGGGAATGGAATGAAATATACAAAGTCATGCAAAGGAAGGGTCTGAATCCAACAATACTGTACCCAGCAAGGCTATCAATCAAAATTGAAGGTGAAATCAGGAGCTTGACAGACAAAAAAGGACTAAGGGAATTTATTACCACCAAACCAGCAATGCAAGAAATGCTAAAGGGTCTGCTGTAAAAAAAAGAAATAGGAAGCGAAGAAGGAACACAGGGGTAAAGAATAAAAATGGTGACAAATAAGTTCCTATCAATAATAACTTTAAATGTAAATGGATTAAATGCCCCAATCAAGAGACATAGGGTAACAGATTAGATAAGAAAACACGACCCATATATCTGCTGTTTACAAGAAACCCACCTCAGAAAAAAAGACGCACACAGACTGAGGGTAAAGGGATGGAAAAAGATTTTCCAGGCGAATGGAAATGAAAAAAAAGCTGGGGTAGCAATACTTATATCTGACAAATTAAATCTCAAAGTGAAGGACATAACAAGAGATAAGGAAAGCCACTTCATAATACTAAAGGGAGCAATCCAACAAGAAGAAATAACTCTGGTAAACATATATGCACCCAATACAGGAGCACCCAAATACATAAAAAATCTCCTGGAAGATATCAAGGGAGAGATTGACAGCAATACAATCATAGTAGGAGACTTTAATACCCCACTATCACCATTGGACAAATCCTCTAAACAAAAAATCAGCAAAGAAACATCAATCCTAAACGACTCACTAGACCAGATGGAATAAATTGACATCTTCAGAACATCTCACCCCAAAGCCACAGAATATACATTCTTCTCAAGTGCACATGGGTCATTTTCAAAGATAGACCATATGTTGGGACATAGGCAAAGTATCTTCAAATTCAAGAAGATAGAAATCATATCAAGCATCTTCTCAGACCACAGTGGCATAAAACTGGAAATCAACTACAATAAAAACAATCCAAAAAAATCAAACACATGGAGACTAAACAGCATGCTATTAAACTATGACTGGGTTACCAGAGAGATCAAGGAAGAAATAGAAAACATCATGGCAACAAATGACAATGAAAACACAACAATCCAAAATCTATGGGACACAGCGAAAGCAGTCTTGAGAGGGAAGTTCATAGCTCTACAAGCATACGGCAAAAAACAAGAAACAATAGTAATAAACTGCCTAACCCTACAACTCAAAGAGTTAGAAAAAGAGCAACAAGAAAAGCCCAGTGTAAGCATAAGGAAGGAAATAATGAAGATCAGAGTGGAGATAAACGACATAGAGACCAAAGAAGCAATACAAAAGATCAACAAAACCAAGAGCTGGTTCTTTGAAAGGATAAACAAGATTGATGAACCTCTAGCCAGGCTCACCAAGAAGCAAAGAGAGAGGACCCAAATAAACAAAATCAGAAATGAAAGAGGTGAAATAACAACAGATCCCACTGAAATACAAAGCATTGTTAAAAAATACTACGAACAACTCTATTCCAACAAACTGGACAACCTGGAGGAAATGGACATATTCCTAGAAAAATATAACCTTCCAAAACTCAATCAGGAAGAATCTAAACAGCTCAATATGCCAGTAACAATGGAAGAAATTGTAGCAGTCATCAAAAAGCTTCCAGCAAACAAAAGCCCAGGGCCAGACGGCTTCACAGGAGAGTTTTACCAAACATTCAAGGAAGAACTAAAACCTATCCTCCTCAGACTATTACAAAAAATTCAAGAGGAAGGAACACTTCCAAACTCCTTCTATGAAGCCAGCATCATCCTAATACCAAAACCAGATAAAGACAACACAATGAAAGAGAATTACAGGCCAATATCCCTCATGAACGTAGATGCCAAAATCCTCAACAAAATTCTAGCAAATCGGATGCAGCAGTACATCAGAAAGATCATACACCATGACCAAGTAGGGTTTATCCCAGGAATGCAAGGATGGTACAATATCCGCAAATCAATAAACGTGATACATCACATAAACAAATTGAGAGATAAAAATCACATAGTCATATCAATTGATGCAGAAAAAGCATTTGACAAAATCCAACACCCTTTCTTGATAAAAACTCTCAACAAGGTGGGAATAGAAGGATTATACCTCAACATAATAAAAGATACATATGATAAACCCACAGCTAACATAATACTCAATGGGCAAAAACTAAAACCATTTCCCCTAAGAACAGGAACAAGACAGGGATGCCCACTCTCACCACTCCTGTTTGACATAGTACTGGAAGTATTAGCCATTGCAATTAGACAAGAAGAAGAAATAAAAGGCATCCAAATTGGAAAAGAAGAAGTAAAGCTGTCCTTATTTGCAGATGACATGATATTGTACATAAAAAACCCAAAAGACTCCATCAAAAAACTAACAGACTTAATAAATGAATTCGGCAATGTAGTAGAATACAAAATTAATGCCAAGAAGTCTATGGCATTTCTATACACAAATAGTGAACTTACAGAAAGAGAGACTAAAAAAGTAATACCATTTACCATCACACCAAAAAAATTAAGATACCTAGGAATAAACTTAACTAAGGAGGTAAAAGACCTATATGCGGAAAACTACATGACACTGAAAAAAGAGATAGAGGAAGACGTAAACAGATGGAAGAACATACCATGTTCATGGATTGGTAGAATCAACATCATTAAAATGTCCATACTACCCAAAGCAATCTATAGATTCAATGCACTCCCCATTAAAATACCAACAGCATATTTCACAGACCTAGAAAGAATGCTCCAAAAATTCATCTGGAATAAAAAAAGACCCCGAATAGCCACAGCAATCCTGAGAAAGAAGAATAAAGTAGGAGGGATCTCAGTACCAGATTTCAAGCTGTATTACAAAGCCACTGTTCTCAAAACAGCCTGGTACTGGCACAAGAACAGACATATAGATCAATGGAATAGAATAGAGAATCCAGATATCGACCCAAACCACTATGCGCAATTAATATTTGACAAAGGAGGCATGAACATACAATGGAGTCAAGACAGTCTCTTCAATAAATGGTGTTGGGAAAATTGGACAGATACATGCAAAAAAAAAATTAAACTAGATCACCAACTTACACCATACACAAAAATAAACTCAAAATGGATACAGGACTTAAACATAAGATGGGAAACCATAAAATACTAGAGGAATCCACAGGCAGCAAAATCTCAGACATGTGCCGAAAGAACTTCTTCACTGATACTGCCCCTAGGGCAATGGAAGCCAAAGAGAAAATAAACAAATGGGACTACATCAAAATAAAAAGCTTTTTTCACAGCAAAAGAGATCATCAACAAAACAACAAGAAACCCCACTGTATGGGAGAACATATTTGCAAATGTTATCACTGATAAAGGTTTAATCTCCAACATCTACAGGCAGCTTATACAACTTAATAAAAGGAAGATAAATGATCCAATAAAAAAATGGGCAATGGACCTAAATAGAATCTTTTTGAAAGAAGAGAGAAGGAAGGCCAAGAGACACATGAAAACATGCTCAAAGTCACTAATTATCCGAGAGATGCAAATCAAAACGACAATGCAATACCATCTCACACCTGTCAGAATGGCTATCATCAACAAATCAACAAACGACAAGTGTTGGCGAGGATGCGGAGAAAAAGGAACCCTCGTGCACTGCTGGTGGGAATGCAGACTGGTGCAGCCACTGTGGAGAACAGTATGGAGTTTCCTCAAAAAACTGAAAATGGAACTCCCATTTGACCCAGTAATCCCACTCCTAGGAATATATCCTAAGAAACTAGAAACACCAATCAGAAAGGATATATGCACCCCCTATGTTCATAGCAGCACAATTTACAATAGCTAAGATTTGGAAACAGCCTAGGTGCCTGTCAGCAGATGACTGGATCAGAAAACTATGGTACATCTACACAATGGAATACTATGCTGCCATAAAAAAGAAGGATTTCTTACCATTTGTAGCAACCTGGATGGAATTGGATAACATTATGCTAAGTGAAATAAGCCAGTCAATGAAAGAAAAATACCACATGATCTCACTCATTTGTGGATAATAAAAAACATTATAAACTGATGAACAAAAAGATAGATACAGAGGCAGTAAAGTATCAAACAGACTGTCAAATTACAGCAGGAAGGTTAGGGAGAGGTGGGGGAAATAAGAGATCAACTGAAGGACTTATATGCATGCATATAAGAGTAACCAATGGATGCAAAACATTGGGGGGTGAGGGCATGTATGGGAGTGGGGTGGGGGGGGCAATGGTAAGATATGTACATATATAATACCTTAATAAAAAATAAAATCTTAAAACAATAATAATAATAATAAAGTGAGAAAAAAAACAAAAAAAACACACAAAAAAACTTCACAAAGTATAATATGCTAATGATATGCTAAGGCCGCTCATCCACTCCCTATGATGTGTACTGACCACTAGGGTCAGATGCTCCAACTGGTAGGTTAGCTTGTTGCTGGGGTCCGGCCAGTTGGGACTGAGCGAGATGGGCCAGACATGCCCTGGAGCCCTCCTGTGGTCCCTCCCTGGCTGGCCAACCTCTCACGTCCTTCCCAGGCCCCAATCATGCACTGGTGGGGTCTCTCGGCCTGGCCTGCACCCTCTCGCAATCCAGGCTGAGGGACCCTCCGTTGAGTGCACGATTTCGTGCACCAGGCCTCTAGTATATGTATAAAGAAGTACTATTTAGTCTTGAAAAGGGGGACATTTTGCAATATGTGATAACATATTGCATCTCTTGGTATGCTAAGTGAAATAAGCCAATCACAGAAGGGCAAACACTGTATGATTCCACTTACATGAGGAATCTACAATAATCAAATTCACAGACTCAACAAGTGGAGTGGTGGTTGCCAGGGTCTGGGGGAGGAGGAAATGCAGCATGGCTAATGGATAGGCATAGAGTTTCACTTGAGCAAGATGAATAAGCTGTAGAGATCAGCTGTACAATGCTGTAACCATAGTCAACAGTAACATATTGTTCACTTAAAACTGCGTTAAGAGGTTAGAGTTCAGTTAAGTGTTCTTCCCACAGTAAAACGATATTTAAGGAATAGTGCAGTGAATGAGCATTTCCAGTTGGCAGTGAGGGACTGAGGAGAGCAGCGCGGAGTCAGGCCAGGGGCTGCCTCTCGTTGAGATGCGGGTCCTTACAGGGGCGCTAAGCCTCTTGGCAGAGATGACAGGGGCTTGCGCGGAGAAAAACCTAAGGGCTTTATTTTAAGACCTTCTGTCAAAAAAGGCCTTTGGAGCAAATTCAACCATTCGACCGCATTCCTGAAGGTCAAGCAGCAGCTATATGATCTGCTGGATTTGGGAAAACATTTAAAAAAGAAGAAGAAGGAGGAGGAAAAAAAATCATATTCTTCCTGAGGGATCATTTTTGTTTTTACCGAGAGACAGGGCAAGACGTGAGAAGGTTCTGGTAGGAGGGAGTGAAAGGGAGCTGAAACCCTGCCTCTCCAGGGACTGGGGAAACTGTTCTTAAATCAAGCTGCGGTTTTTGGACAGGGCCGTGCAATTGATTATAAATGTTGGAATTTATTTCAATAAGCCCTGTCATTCCTTAGCAGCTGTTTTGCTTTATAGCGAACCAACAAACAGACGGAGGTGTTGGATGCAGCCTGCCTTTTGTCTTCGCCTTTGATGAGTCTGAATTGTTTGTGGTGAGATGCTTCTGGCTGAGGTTTGCAAGAGGCGAGGCCCCGGTTTTCTCTGTCTCCCATCGGCAGAGGGCAGAGGGAGCAGGGAGGAGAACGGAGCTGCGGTTAAGCAGCCTGTCTTCTCGGGGGGCCCTGGGAGTACCCATGCCTGTGCATCACTCCCTGTATCTCCTCTCCCAGAGCCAGAGGAAGGGATGGTATCTTTACCCACATTCCTCAGCCCAGGGAAGCCAGCCAGGTGTTCTGAGAGGAAGCCCATCTTTTATTCATGCAAAAACAACGAGAGGTGGTGGGAAAGAAGGTCTTTTTAAGGTCTAAACCTAGACACTGCTTCTCTTTTACGCAGTGAGAGCTTTCTGGCTCTCAGATGGGGGAATGATTCCTACACCCAGAGCTGTTGGGAAGATTCAATCCATTGACCTCGAGATGGAAGCACTCTGTGAAGTTCCTGGCACACAGTAGGCACTCAATAAATGTCTAGCTGAATCTCAGTTTACAAGTCACCTCCCACCTGCTCTGGCTCACCCAGGTGGCTCCTCTGTGCCACCTTGCTCGCTCAGTGCTGAGCGTGGGGCAGTGAAGAGATCCCAGTTCAAGTCCTGACTCTGACACCTAACTCTGGACCAGACAGATCACCTCCTCTCTTTCTCCAACTGCAACATGTTGAAACAATCAGAACTTGCCTCCCAGGATGGATGTCAGGTTGAAAAGGGTTTTTAGAAGGGCAAACACGTTGGGGTCCTGAAAAACATGTTATACACAGAATGGGTTATGTTATAGGCTGTCTTCTGCTGCTGCATTTCCTTCACTTTATTAAAAGCTGGTTTCCCATCTAGGTGGTAAGGTTAATTAAGGCAGTCACCACAGCTTTGACATTCTTTGTGCTCCTGGTCTAAATCCCTGTCTGGTCCTTTGGTTAAGATCATGAAGGGAACTTCTAAAGGGATTGGGGAGCTAGCAGCAGTAGGGAGCTTAGAAGTCAAGGGTCTTCTGTCTTCTTTCCCCCAACTGAATCCCAGTTTTCTGTATTTCCTTGCTCACACTCTCCTCTTTTCCCCTGCCCCAGCCATATTTTCAGTAGTATCACTTGTTACCTCTTGCCTCAGGACCTTTGAACATGCTGCTCTCTCTTTGGGATGCTCTTTTTAAGGTCTTTGCATGAATGGTCCTCTGGTCATTAGGGCTGATGAAAAAGACCCTTCCCAATCCAAGGCCACTCCCCTCACCCCAACCTGTTGCTTTCAGATGGTGAAATATGACTTGACTTTCTTATCACTCTGTGAAATGACCTCAATCTATTATTGTGTCTATGTTTGTTTCCTCTCTTCCACCAGAATGTAAGCTGCATAATGCCAGGGACTTTGATTTTTTTTTTTTTGAATCATCACCATCACATCCCTCATAGTAGGCACCAGCTAATGATCACTTAATTAATTAGTTACCTTTTCTTCACAATCTTAGCTTTCCTTCCTCTAGGAAGTCTTACAGGATTGTTCCAGTACTTGTTGATTTTTCCTACTCCAAGAGTTTCTGCTTTTAGAGTTTATAGTGCTTCATGACTGGACTTGATTTTCTTCAGATGTGATGTCTGCGATGGTCTTGTCTTCCTTTCCTCTGTCTTTGAGGTGGGCATGGAGAAGTTCCTCAGGGAATGTCTGCCTGACTAAGAGACATCTTTTTGCTTGGCTGGGATGGAGAATGGGAAGCAGAGAGCTCTGGGGCCTCTAGAAGGCAGAGGAAGAAGGGGGAGAGCGGGGCGGACATCCCTCACTCATGCCTTGGGGCTTTCGTTCCTGGGCAAATAGGGAGTTAAGAAGTAAGGATGTGGCCGAAACCGGTTTGGCTCAGTGGATAGAGCGTCGGCCTGTGGACTGAAAGGTCCCAGGTTCGATTCCGGTCAAGGGCATGTACCTTGGTTGCGGGCACATCCCCAGTAGGGGGTGTGCGGGAGGCAGCTGATTGGTGTTTCTCTCTCATCGATGTTTCTAACTCTCTATCCCTCTCCCTTCCTCTCTGTAAAAAATCAATAAAATATATATATATATATAAAAAAAGAAGTAAGGATGTGCTTACATTTTCCAGAGCAGTAAAATCTGGAGTGATACTCAGAGGTAGTGAAAAATCCAGCTCCCTCATTTGAAAAAGATATGTATTTATTGATTTCAGGGAGGAAGGGAGAGGGAGAGAGAGATAGAAATATCAATGATGCGAAAGAATCATTGATCAACTGCCTCTTGCACAATCGGGGATTTATTATGTAACCCAGGCATATGCCCTGACTGGGGAAAAAAACTGTGACTTCCTGGTTCATAGGTCAACGCTCTGCCACTGAGCCATCATGGCCGGGCATCTCCCTGATTTTTCTCAGATGAGAAAATAGGAAAAGATCCAGGGAAATGAAACAAAGGAGAGGCAAACAGAAATCATTCAACACCTGTGTTCTGGGTTATTTCCTTATGTATCATCTAATTTAATATTCACAACTTATAAAGGAGATCAGTGAAGCTGTACCCATTTCACAGATGCTATGACTGAGGCTCAGAGAAGCTAAGTAACTGGCTAAAAACACATAGCTCGCAGCAGGCATATAGCTAGGACTTAAACCTAGGTCTTTCATGTTATTTTCCTATCACATTGAGGGGTTTAGAATAAACCTCCCACATTCCCCAATGGGGCCCTGCCTCCCCAGCCTCTGTGTTTATCAGCCCACCAGAATCACGGGTGGTGGAGGCAACATCCTTTTACTTTTTCTAGGCAGGGCGCTGAGATTCAGGAGAACGCCCTGTAGCTTCCAGAGCTCTGCTGTAAAATCTGCCATTATGAGCTTAATTAAATTAATATTCCCGTGCGAAGGGCTGCTGGGAGCAGGGCTCCCTGAGGCTCCTGGCTTTCACGTGGAGGAGAAAGTTTCCTGCGCTCCCTCTCCTGAGGCTGCATGAAATATTCATGGGAGGCTTGGATAGCCGCGAGTGCTCGTGGCAATGGCATCTTTGTGCAATTAAACATTTTAAAAGTTTTTCTTCTCTTCCCCTCCCCTAGCTGCATGCAGGGAACAGGACAAACCAGGGAGCTTTAAAGTGAGATGGACAGAGTTTGAATTCACCCCGCCTGGCTGGCAAAGTGTCCTGGAGAGGATTAAGAACACCCATCAGGAAAGCAGGGTCTGAGCAGCCTGGTGACTCCATTTGAAATAGAACAACACTTGAATGAAGGAGTAGACAGTCAAAGACAATAGGAGGAAGCATGATGCAACAGAGCGGCTCCGAGAGCTGCTATTTAGAAGATGGAGCTTACGGTATCCTGTCCATGAGCTTATTGTCAGGGTTCATGACAGAACGCATGCAAAATGCTCAACGAATGGTTTTTCAGATGATACCTAGTGTTACTAATTGCTCACAATATGCCAGACGGTGCGAAGCCCAGTTAACCAATTGAACTGTTACATCAGCCTTCTGAGATATATTTAATTACTAGAGGCCCAATGCATGAAATTTGTGCAAGAGTAGGTCTTCCTTCCCCCAACTGCTGGCACCGGCTTCCCTCTGGCACCCGAGACCTGGGCTTCCCTCGCAGCCCCAGCTTTGTCCGGAAGGTCATCAGGAAGGACGCCCGGAAGGATGTCTGGTCCAATTGGCATATTACGCTTTTATTATTATAGATTATAGTGCATTGAATGGAGGGTTCCCAAAGATATATCTACTCAGTACCATGAATGTGACCTTATTTGGAAAAACGGTCTTTGCAGATATAACTAAACTAAGGGCCTCAAGATGAGATCAACCTGGATTCTCTGGGTAGGCCCTGCATCCAATCACAGGTGCCCTTACAAGAGGAGATGAAGACAGAGGAGAGAAGACCTGCAGAAGGGAAGCTATGTGAAGAAGGAAGCAGGGACTGGAGGGATGCAGTCCTAAGCCTAGATGCTCCTGGAGTCAACTGGAAGCTGGAAGAGGCAAGGAAGGATTCTTTCCTAGAGTCTTTGGAGAAAGCACCACCCTACCGACACCTTGATTTCAGATCTCTGACCTTCAGAATTGTGAGAGAGTAACTTCCTGTTGTTTTAAGCCACTTGGTTTGTGATGATTTGTTATGACAGCCCTAGGAAAACTAATACAATCACCATCATCACAATTTTACTGATGGACAAATTAATGCACAGAGAGGTCAAGTAATTTGCACAGTCTCACAACTAAAGAGAAAAATATCTGGTGATTAAAATCAGGCAGTGTGGCTCACAGTATTAGGATCCAGGGAAACTGAAGATGCAAGCATGCTGTGCAACTTTATCCAGGTCACTTAACCTCTCTGGCATCTGATCATATCATCTAAAGTGGCGATTGATTGATTAATTGCCGACTGGTTGTAAGATTCTAAAGAGGGGTTGACAATGTATGGCTTATGGGCCAAGAATGGTTTTTGCATTTTTAAGTGGTTATATTTCACAGTGTTTATTTTGCTGCATGGTCTACAGGCTTAAATTGTTAAGTATATGACCTTTTTAAAGCAGTGTGCTGACCCTTTTCTAAAGAATGAGGGATGATGGTACTTTCTATTCCAAGGATAGTTGTCAAAATACTTTTGTTCCTAAATGTATCAAACATTTATTGAGCACCTACTAATAGTCAGGAACTCTTGAAGGAATTGGCCATGTAAAGATGACAGTGCAGTGGGGGACACAGACATGTAAGCAAGGCTATGACTGTGCCGATGCAGTTACTGACGGAGATACAGAATATCTTGAGGGAAGAATGGGAGGGATCCGGGGTGGGTGCTTTCAGGGAACTGTAATTCTTGTATACTATAGCCATCATCCCAAGACAGCACAGGTCTCTTTCTGTACATAACAGAAGCTCTACAAACTTCTGTTGGTTAAACAGAGGATTGACTTTACCTCCTGGACCCAGAGAAGTATTCCCCTAAATAGCTGAGTTCTGAACTGAGTCTTAAAGGTTAAAGAAGACAAAGACAAGGGTGAGCGGTGTTCTTGGCCCAGAAAACATCCTTTTCAAAGGCTTGGCTGCTAGAGAGGGCATGAAGCATTTGAGGACCTTCATGCAGTTTGGGTTGTCTCCATGGGATGTCAACAGGAAGAGATGAAAGATGCAATGGCCGAAAGCCAGGTCCCAAAGCGCCTTCAAAGCTGTGTCCAAGACCTTGAATGTTCTCCGAGAGGCAGTGGGAGCCACCAGAGTTTGGCTCCTTCTGACTCTCCGTGTACACCCTCCCCCCATTCTTCCCCCCATCCCCAGCCTCAGATGAATGGTCGTGCTCCCTCCAGTCCTAGGTACTTTCCATATGCTTTTCTGTACCTGAGATTTTCTCCTCCATGGGTACAGGGTGTTCCCAAAATATGTATACACACTTTGAATAATTATTCATTTCAATGGGTTAAATCTGAAAACAAACATCAATTGAGCTATCAGCTCTTAAAGAGTGTATACTTTTTTTGGGACAATATATATATATATATACCTTTATATATATGTGTATGCATACATACACACATATATTTAATTGACCCATATTTTCTTTTAG
Source organism: Plecotus auritus (assembly GCF_963455305.1). Taxonomy (NCBI): domain Eukaryota; kingdom Metazoa; phylum Chordata; class Mammalia; order Chiroptera; family Vespertilionidae; genus Plecotus; species Plecotus auritus. The sequence goes on along the minus strand of NC_137774.1, from coordinate 76,630,133 downwards.
ATCTTGACTCTACTCTTTCTTTTTCAGGGAGGCCATCCCTGACCTCACCCAAGACTAGATCAGTTCTTCCTGATATACCTGTCTATATTCATATCTATATCAATATCTATATTTGTATTCCTATCCATAGTCATGTCCCATCTATATCCATGTCTCAATCTGTACCCATATGTTTATATCAGTATCAATATCTATATATTTGTATCCATTTCAATATCTATCTCTCACCATATTGTCCTCCTTAACACATATAGGCTTATAATCATTAGGCTAGTTATTGTCTTTCAAACTAAATCATAAGCTCCATGAGACTATGTGTCAGTCAGCTTGGCTGCCATCACAAAGTACCACGGACTGATCGGCTTAAATAAGAGGAATTCATTGTCTCATCGTTCTGGAGGCTGCAAGTCTGAGATCAAGGTATCAGCAGGATTGGTTCCTTCTGAGGCCTCCCTCCTTGATTTATGGATGGCTGTCTTCTCCCTGAGAGTTCACACTGTCTTCCCTCTGTGTGCATCTGTGTCCTATTTTTTTAAAATATATTTTTATTGATTCAGAGAGGAAAGGAGAAGGAGAGAGAGATAGAAACATCAATGATGAGATAGAATCACTGATTGGTTGCCTCCTGCATGTCCCACTACTGGGGATCAAGCCTGCAACTAGGTATATGCACTTGACCGGAATCAAACCTGGGACCCTTCAGTCCACAGGTTGACACTTTATCCTCTGAGCCAAACCAGCTGTCCTAATTGTGTTCTAATTTTTTCTTCTCAGGAGGATACCCATCACGTTGGGTTAGGGCCCACACCAATGAACTTATTTTAATCTAATCACCTCTTTAAAGACCTCCATCTCCAAATATAGCCGCATTCTGAAATACAGGGGGCTAGCACTTCAATATATTAATATTAGGGGGACACAATTCATCTCATAACAGATGGTATCTGTCCTTTTTTCTCATAATTGCACTGCTTTTAAAAATTGATTGGGGTGACATTGGTTCACAAAACCATACAAGTTTTAAGTGTACAACTCAATAAAACATCATCTGCACACTGCATCCTGCGCCTACTGACTAAAACCAAGTCTCTTTCCTTCTCCATTTCTTCTCCTTTGCCCACCTCCACCACCCCACCTCCTTTCTGTCTGGCTATCACCACACTGTGGTCTCTGTTTACATGTTCGTTCTATCTATCTATCTATCTATCTATCTATCTATCTATCTATCTATGTTTTTTATTAACCTCTTTACCTTCTTTTATCCAGCCCTTCACCCCCTCCCATCTAACAGTTGTCAGTCTGTTCTATATATCCATGCCTCTCTGTCTATTTTGTCAGTTCCAAAATATATAAAAAACGTATACAACTCAACACCAAGAAGACAAACAACCCAATTAAAAAACGAGTTAAGGACCTGAATAGACACTTCTCCAGAGAGGACATACAGATGGCCAATAGACAAATGAAAAGATGCTCAATGTCCCTAATCATCAGAGAAATTCAAACTAAAACTGCAGTGAGAGATCACCTCATGCCTGCCAGAATGGCTGTCACCAATAAATCAATAAACAACAAGTGCTGGCAAGGGTGTGGAGAAAAGAGAACCCTCTGCACTGCTGGTGGGAATGCGCACTGGTGCAGCCACTGTGGAAAACAGTATGGAGTTTCCTCAAAAAATTAAAAATGGAACTGCCTTTTGACCCAGCAGTCCCACTTCTGGGAATATCCAAAGAAACCTGCAATACTAATTTCAAAGAACATACGTACCCCATGTTCATTCAGCATTATTTGCAATAGCCAAGATCTGGAAACAGCCCCAAGTGTCCATCAGTAGGTGAGTGGTTAAAAAAACTGCTACATTCACACAATGAAATACTACTTGGCTGTACAAAAAGGAAATCTTACCTTTTACAATCACAATGCTTTTAAACAATTTCTTCTCCCAATGCTAAGCACAGTGCCTGGCACATAGTAGGTGCTCAGTAAATATCTGAGGAGGTCAAAAGATGTTACCCACTCTCCGAGGAAATGACTTTGGGGTATACTGCAGGAGGAGGGACAGGTTCAGGGAGAGAGTGGTCTTTGGTTACAGCTTTTTATTTTTTTAAATTTCTTTATTGATTAAGGTATTACATATGTTACAGCTCTTGAGATAAGAGACAACAATGAAGGTACTGGGGCAGTGGCAATGGGGGCAGAGGAAAGTGCAGATTTGAGAAAGACTATAGGGTCAGTGTACATTGAACTTAGTGAGTGTTTGCAGAGAGTGAGAGAAGGGGGGATGCAAAATTAATTCAGCTCCATTGTCACTTTGTGGGCCCTCTCTGCATCCACACCAACGTGAATGAGGAGTGGAGGCCTGGGATGGGCCAGCTAGGTCTGCGTTCACAAGCAATGCTCTGCCTCCAGCTTCCACACTTCCAGCAAGGTGGGCACCCTCCTCCCTAATGCCTTTCCTTCCTTTCTTCCAGCTCCCGTTTCTTCAAACGACAGACTATTACCTGCTGGAAGCCACTGAGGGCGAAGCTGCTGGGCTCCCAAGCCATTTTATTCAAGGAGAAAGGGAGGATAAAGGATGAATGCCGGGGAACACGAGTTCATGGGATTTAAGTAAGAAGTAACTAGACCCTAAAATGTAGACCTCAGAGCAGAGGCAGGGAATCTGAACTTCCAGGCTGTCACAGCCGACCTGAGACTTTCAGTCATATCTTGTTAGGCCTAATCGCCCTGTCCCTGATCACATTGGCGTCTCCGGGAGCTGACTCAGAAATGCGGGCGCTGCAAACGGGAGATTAGGCGTGGTGTTGAATGGCACATCCACCTTTCACAAGCTTTGCTGCTCCAGACGCTTATGAAATAATTTTCGCCTTTATCTGAAGGCAGAAGGGCTTTTCCTCCAGCTAGTGTTCCGCACCCCCCCCTCCCCGCCCCCCAGCCTCTCCGTCTTTCCACCTAATAAAACCCTCTACAAGATGCCTGCCAGTGTAATCAGAGCCTTGCAGGCCGCTCTCAGCTCTCAGAGCTCTTCCCAGGCTGCTCTGCAGCAGCAGCGGAGGCGGGAGGGAGACGGGGAAGGCATGATGTCTCCAACACCAGCTGGCTCCTGGGGGTGACGGCTCCGCCTGCCCTCTGTGCATCCCCAGAAAAGAAGTCTGGCTTATTTACCATTTTAGAAAGTTAGACCTTTTCAAAGAGCTGCCCCAGGCAAAACATCCTTCCTTTCCCGTGTCTCTGCAACTAATGACTCTTGTCAGAAAGTTTTGACAGGGAGAGCTGCTCCGACAGCTGAGAGAGGATGCCGGGAGCCCGGCTGGGCGCGCAGCCCGCGGAAATTGCTGGTCTGCGGGCTGCTGGCTCCGGGATGCCTGCTTCTCACATGCAACAAGTTTGACTTTCTGGGTTGGAAATGGAAATGTCGGAAAGACTCCTGAGCTGGGGAAGTCTCAAGACTGGTGTCACTCTCTGGACATCGGATCATGGATGAGGGCTTCGTGTTCAGGCTCCTGAAATACTTGAATTATTACAACAATAATAGTGTTGATGATGGCATCAGATTTAAAAGAAGACGAAACGACATTATTTGCACACACACCATCTCATTACATCTCTAGGATGATGACAACGGGTAAATGTTTAAATGCCTCCTTGTATCTCAGAGGGGAAAAGAAGCTCAGAGAAGACAATATTGAACAGGTTTTATAGCTCCAGTCCCACCTGGGAGTCAAACTTAGGGCTTTCTACCTCCAGCTACATCATGCTGGCTGTCATGGACCCCAGAGGACACTGGATGGGAGGCTCACTGGCTGGAGATGGAGAACTTAAAGCCAAAAAACCCTGTGACCCTGTGCAATGGACAAAGCAATGACTACACAGACCTTCATGGAGTAGAGAACAACGAAGCTGAAATTATGACTATAGTAGCCTATTCCACATCCATTAGAACCACGGTTTTCAGAAAAATCTGGTGAGTTAGTGAGGGTTGTTGGGCTTAGAGTAACTCCCATTGGTGGAGGTGAGGACTCTGAAGTGGAGATTGCCTGGGAGACTCGAGGAAGATCATAAAGTTGGTGGGCAGTGCAGCTGCCAGCATTTTGTTGCAACAGGAAACTGGGGGTGCTTCTTAAAGACAGACTGCTGGCTCCACATCAGACCCATATACCGCATCAGAACATGTGGATTTTGAAGTAATTCCTCTAGGGGATTCTAATGCCACTGGCCCATGGCTAGATGGCTGGGACCTATTCATCACGCCATCCTTCTTACACCAAGTTCCAAATAAGGATGCTGGGGTCGTGGGGAAGGAGAAAGAAGTGACAAGGCACCTGACAGCCTTTCTCACTATCTAATTGTGTCGTAAATCCTCACTCTCTCAGCTCCACTGGGGACCCCACATGTCTCATGAAGTCAAGCCCCCATTTCTCATGGTACCTGATACCTGAGATGTGCTTAATCTTTGTATACTTGAATCAAGTAAAAGGAACGTCTCCCATTAACATACACTGTTGACAAAATAAACTCAAGCCTTCTGATTTATTTTCAAGAGATGAATGACTCCAATGATAACTAGATGACACTTGTGACTATGAGCCATGACTACATTATTGTAGTAAAAAAGTCATGCCTTATAGATAAAGTTCCCCTTGACCACCCTTGTCTGCAGGTCCAGTCTGCTTCCCAGAGTTAAAAGCTGTGATCAGTTTCAAGAGTACCATTTCAGAATTTGTCTTTTCATTTAAATATGAAGATGTACATATGGGACTATATATTTTGTGTGTATACAGATTTCTTTATATATAAAGTCAAAAGCATAATGGTTGGCCCTGGCCAATGTGGCTCAGTCAGTTGGACACCATCCTGTGCACCTAAAGGTTGTCAGTTCGATTCCCAGTCAGGGCACATGCCCAGGTTGCGGGCTCGATCCCCACTAGGTTGATGTTTCACTCTCACATCGATGTGTCTCTATCTCCCTCTCCCTTCCTCTCTCTCTAAAAATCAATAAAAATATTTTTTAAAAAGCATACTGCTTGTATTAGTTTGCAATTTGCTTTTCCCTTCCATAGTAGGTCTGAGGCATCTTTTACCATCAGTTCATCCAGACCTATCACATTCTGTTACATGGCTGCACAGTGTTGGAAAAACTGACTTTACTTAACCAGCCTCTTTTGATGGACACCTAGGTTGTTTCCAATTTTAGAATTGACCATCTTTGAATGTTCTGCTTATTTGCTCTTCTGTGTGTTTTTCTCTAAAGTGGAATAGAGAAGCTAATTTTCTGGGTCACAGATATATGCAAATTATAATTTTTATGTGTAACCTGAAATTTTCTCCCAGATGGTATTATCAATTTTTACCCCCTCCTCCCAGTAGTGTTTGAGAATACCCATATCCTACAACTCATCAACACATGATATTGTCAGACTTTTAAGTTTTGAGATCTATGATTTTAAGGGATGATTGAGAGCTTTACATAGGCTTCCATGAGCAAAGACTTTCCACTTGTTTCCAGAGAACATCCTGGAAAGGAGAGTGTGTCCTGAGCATCTCCCCACCATGCCCATGTCTGATTCTTTGCCACCTTCACAGGAGTTACTGATGTCATTGGTGTCAGGGATGAACTCTCCTCCCAGATCTTCTGAGAAGAGACTTGCTGATTTTATTTGATATGGAGGTAGAGGGAAGGCATTTGCATATTTCACCTTTATTAGAATGTACATGTTGCTGCCTATACTGTGTTTCCTGAAACTGGCTGGTCTTTGTAATCAATGAGAAGCTTAAAACAAAAACAAACATAACAGATACTCCTTCACATTCCCAGGCACTGATACAGACAAATAGAATCAAAGTCTCAGAGATGGGTCAAAGGAATCTGTGCTTTTAAAAGCTTTCCATCCTGGCCGGGTTGCTCAGTTGGTTGGAGTGTCGTCCCATAAACCACAAAGGTTGTGGGTTCCATCCCTGTTCAGGGCGCATTCTGGAGGCAACTGATCAATGTTTCTGTCTCACATTGATGTTTCTCTCTCTCTTTCTTGCTCACTTTCTCTCTTCCTCTTTTTCTAAAATCAATAAACATATCCTCATGATATGAGGCTTTAAAACAAAAGCAATGTCAGTTATAGCACACTTACAAGGCATGAAGCAGGAAAGCTTTGCAGCCAGGAATACCTGAGTTCAATTTTCTGGTCAGCTTCTGCCCAAGTTGGTGGCCTTGGGCAAGTCCCTCTAACTCTATAGCTCTCTAGTGTTTGTCCCAAATGGTTGTGGTTGATGTAAGATGTGAAGCACTGATTTATATCCAGCCATACAAATTAAAATAGACTCAAAACAAAACAAATCATGCTGCTTTTACCTGTTTCCATGGTATCCCTACTCCAAGCTGAAGCTCTGGGAAGTTATCACCCCTGTCATCCCACCATCTGTGAAATCTGAACCAGCAAAAAAAGCACTCAGGTCTCCAAGTAACAGGAGTAGATTCAGATCTGCTAAGTTGAGAGGTGAGCAGCCATGGGAGATAGGAAGGAGCACGTGCAGCTGGGACACAGCATAGGGCATGAAGCTTAGCGGTGAGTCCACAAGACCTGGAGTCTGTAGATCAAAGATGTAAGCACTTATTAACTTTGGGACTCGATACCACAATTTCCCCATCTGTGAGATGGGACAATAATGACCACATTGAGTGTGGTTGTCAGGATTAAAGTAGATAATTCATATAAAACACTGTCTAGCATAAAATGTGTTGTGATTATTATTATGACAACATGAGGACTGAAACTTGATGCCTCTCTGGGAGTAAATTGAAAGAGAAAAATAAACCAACATGTAAAGATAGGTTGGCTGAATTTTAGGAAAAATGTTAGAACTATGCTAAAGTAAGTGTCAGTGTACTATGGCTGCTGTAACAAATGCCCACAAACTTAGTGGCTTAAAACAGTCACATTTATTATCTCACAGTTGTGGAGGTCAGAAGTCTAAAATGGCCCTACTGGGCTAAAATCAAGGTGTTGGCAGGGCTGCATTCTTTCTGGAGACTCTAGAGGCTCCTGCATTCCTTGGCTCATGACCCCTCTTTCTATCTTCAAAAACAGCACTATAATAAGCATCACCTCCAAAAATTTCCTCATGTCATGACAACATGTTAGGTGTGTACTATGCAACAACATGAGGGACCCAAATGAATGAGGTAGTTACCAAATGATACACTGAGTCGAGAGGCATTCTATCTCAGTCTTAGATGTACTCTGTTGCCCCAGTGAGAAATATATATTAGACTAGAGGCCCAGTGCACAAAATTCGTGCATGGGGGGAGGTCCCTCAGTCCGGCCTGCACCCTCTCCAATCCGGGACATCCCTCTCACAATCTGGGACCACTGCTCCTAACAGCTCGCCTGCCTGCCTGCCTGATTGCCCCTAACTGCCTCTGCCTGCCAGCCTGATTGCCCCTAACCACCTCTGCCTGCCAGCCTGATAGCCCCCTAACTGCTCCCCACTGCTGGCCTGATCACCCCTAACTGCCCTCTCCTGCTGGCCTGATATCTCCTAACTGCCTCTGCCTTGGCCCCTGCCACCATGGCTTTGTCTGGAAGGACTTCTGGAAGCTGTCCGGTCTAATTAGCATATTACCCTTTTATTAGTATACATAATTATGAAGAATTGCCTAGTAGGCAGGATGTCACATCCTTAAAGGTGAATGGATACAACCAACATGAAGAGTTCTCCTGCAAGAATAGTTTGGACTTCTCATTGGGTGAGGAGGTTGTAGAAATAATTAAAGAGCTATTCCAACCTGAAGATTGATGATCAATGAACTGTGGCTTGTTTGAGGCATTTTGTGAACTCTGGGCCAAAAAAATTAGGCTCAGGATGAGGGCAGAGCGGTGCATGGATCTTTTGGTAGTTACTCCAGGGAGCCCGATGGCCATGGTTCTATATCCTGGAGGATAAGGTGGGGCTGCATGGTGAGAGAAGCACAGCCTTGAGCTGGCTGCTGAAGGTAGGCTTATAGAAGAAGACAGTGGTCTTTGAGATAGAAGGCCTTCTAGGAGAGACATACTCGAACTTTGGAAGTTGTGGAAGCCTTAATATGCTCTACAACTCTGTGCAAGGGACACTCATTTGCTGCTAATGGCATGATGCTTAAGCTCCTCTTAACTCTCCCAGAGCTAATCTAGTGTTTGTGTGTGTGTGTGTGTGTGTGTGTGTGTGTGTGTGTGTGTGCGCGCGCACGCGCGCGCGCGTGCTAGCATGGTTAGCAGAGAAAAGGAGAATTGGGATGTCAAGAAAGCCCCATTTGAGGAGAGGAAAGAGTAATAACATATAGAAAACAAAGCCCATCTGCTGAGTTAGGAGCTGTTTTTTTCAAAAACCCCACAGCAGAGGAGAGAACTCTAGCCTGCTGCAATATGCCTTCTGTGCTTTATCCTGTTGAATCTTCCATCAGGCTTAGCCTGTATCATCTTTATGTTACAGGTGAGGAAACTTGAACTTGGGTTAGGAACTGCACTCAAGGAGACTGGTGAGAGATAAGATTGGGTGAGATTATACAAGAACTTCAGGGCCAATGAAGGATTTTGGATTTCCAGTGAAATGTAGTGGGGAACTGCTGACAAGCCTTGAGCAGTGGATTGCCAAAGCATGGCTCTGGCTGCTGTGTTGTCTTGAAATGCAGTGGGGAGTGAGTGGGCACAGAGAGGCCAGCCAGAAGGCTATTCACTATTCCCCATGGAGCAAGAGAGTGGCTTGGGCCAGCATAGTGAAACAATTTTAGATATATGTTGAAGATAGACTGCCTATGGAAACTTTTTTCCAACTTGAAAGTACTCTGGAGTTACTTGCTGGGTGAATAAAGTGGTGGACATGGGAACTGAGAAAAGGACACCTTTGATGGTGGCACAGACTCATGAATATAATCTGGGTGATGGTGAGTCTCCTGTGCAGACAGTATCCCAGGAGATGCTTCTCTGCAAGGGAACCTCCCAGCCCATGAAGGTCTAAACTATCAAGGGTGGAAACTGATCACATGCAAATATCATCTCTTCTCTAGAACTCTACAGACCCCAAACTCTTTCTAGAGCAAAGTAAAAGGCCATGATCTTGATTTGGGAGATGAGTGGGGGAAGCACAACATTTATTGAGCTCCCACTGGTTTACACACTCCCAACTTCTGACTTAACCCTCACACTCATGAAACTTTGGCATGCTTCCCTGGCTCTGTGGACCAGGAAGGTGAAACTCAGTGATTCTAAGACCTTGAGTGAACGGCAGAATTAAGATCTGAATCTGCTTCTATATCCAAAGCACAAGCAGTTATTACCACAACATACTGTGATATGCAAGGGGCGAAGGGTTCTAAAGTGGTGATGAGTGTGGTGGGTGCTGGCGATGGGAGGCCTTGGGGATCATTAGGATATTATAGACCAGTGGTAGGCAAACTTCGGCTCGCGAGCCACATGCGGCTGTTTGGCCCCTTGAGTGTGGCTCTTCCACAAAATACCACGGCCTGGGCAAGTCTATTTTGAAGAAGTGGAGTTAGAAGAAGTTTAAGTTTAAAAAATTTGGCTCTCAAAAGAAATTTCAATTGTTGTACTGTTGATATTTGGCTCTGTTGACTAATGAGTTTGCAGACCACTGTTATAGACCATTCTAGCCCCTATCTCACCTGCATCTGGACCAAGTTTAGGTGGCACTTATTGACTGAGACGCAATGGTAGATCAGAGCTGCCACATTTCTCATCAACACTAATATGCATGAACATGGATAAGGTAATTTTGGAGGCCTTTGGGAAGATACATAAAGGGAGAAAGAAATACAATTTTACCAAGAGTTTTCTTGACTTCATAATCTTTTGGCAATAGCATTTGCTGGTGCTTGAGCTCTTCCCTGGGACAAGGGCAGCTTGGGGTCTCACTGGGCCTCAGAAAGGGGAGAGAGGAGGATGCTCAGAGCAAGGTGGTCATGGGAGAAGGGGCCTGGACACAAAGCTCTCACTGATCTCCAATCAGACGTCCGCCCCGTGCTGCTTGCAGCCCCTCTCTCTGGAATTACAGGTAATAACGTAGAGCTGATGTTAATGGTTTATGACACGAATTCATTTTGAGAACTATATGCTTCACCCATCGCTTTTATTTTTCAATTTGGATCTGTTGGGTATTAATAGCTTTGGGGCTGTGTTTTCCATTTTAATCTTGCTTTTTCTCATTTCCAACTAGATTCCTTCTTTCAATTTACACAAACATTAAACCTTCATTTCCTGCAGCCCCACACTCCCCGCTCTCTCGTTCTCTCTGTTGACCTTGTGATAAAACTTTTCTTTAGTGTGGGAACTTCCCTCAAACCAGGCCTACCTTTCCACACCTACTGGCCACCATTCCCTGATGCTTTGGCCACACTTGATTACTTGTAGTTTCTCATAGACATAACAGTTGGGGCTGCAAGGAAAAGATGATTCAAATCAACAGAAGCTTAAAATATACAGGCCTCTAATATCTCACCTAATAAAATGCCCAGAGGTGGTCAGTCCTAGGGCTGGTTTATTTGAAGGCACTATGACCTCATCAAGGTTACAGTTTCTTCCCATCTTTCTGCTCTGTCCTTCTTATCATATAGATCTTTCCCCTCCCAACCTGTCTCCTTATCACTGTGAGAAACCTGGGCAGCTTCAGGTATCCTGTCCTCCACAGGAAGGAAAGGGACTTTTTTCCTTGTCCATTTCCTTTTTAGGGGCACACCATTTCCCCCAGAAGCTCTCCCATTAGTCACCACTGGACCCCATGCCTAAACCAATCACTGCATGACCTTGATTGGCCCAGAGAAATCATGACTCATTTCCCAGGGCTCCCATATCCTCCCTTGAGCTTGGTGTTGGCAGATACCTGAACAAGTGCTAAGGGGAGAGTGGCTATTGTACCAGCAGAGGCTGCTGACCCACGACAGCTCTTCCTGATCTATAGGCCTTTGCTCACGCTGTGTGACTTTCTGTCAAGTCTTTTTCTGTCACCCCTTGACCTCAGATGTAGGGAACATCTGTCTTAGTCTTGGGCAGATCCTACAATAGCACAGGTACCACCTTCTGCGAGTTGTCCTGGTTTCATCACTTCTCATCTGCACTCTCAGAGTTCCCCAGGCATATGCCAAGCAGTGCGTTTGCAATGTCATCTACACTAATGAAAGAGAAACATGCAAATTGACCATACCTCTGCTATACCCACAAGCCAAGCCCATCAGCCAATCAGCAGCAAGTATGCAAATTAACCCAACCAAGTTGGCCACGGCCATGGAGCTGGAGCAAGCAGGAGGCTTAGGTTGCCCCTGGTGATGGAGGAAGCAAAGCTTCCCCACCCTGGCAAGCCCTGGCCTCCAGTCAAGGTTACAAAGTTTCAATTATAGAAGATAAATAAATCCCAGATACTTCCAGCCAGTCCTGGCCTCTGCTTGGGTTGCCGGGGGGTGTGCCCAGCCTGCAATCCACCAGAAGCCCCTTGCCCAGGCCGCCCCATGCCCCAAGGGAAACCTCACCCTGATCTGGGACACTCTTCAGGGCAAACCAGCCAGCCCCTCCTGTGCACCAGGCCTCTATCCTATCTAATAAAAGAGTAATATGCAAATAGACTGTCACTCCAACACACAAGATGGCTGCCCCCCTGTGGTCAAAGATAGCTGCCCCCATGTGGACACAAGATGGCCAGCAGGAGAGGGCAGTTGGGAGGGACCAGGCCTGCAAGGGAGGGCAGTTGGAGGCAATCAAGCCTGCAGGGGAGGGCATTTATGGGTGACCAGGCTGGCAGAGGAGGGAAGTTGGGGGCGACCAGGCCTGCAGGGAAGGGCAGTTGGGGGGGACCCAGGCCTGCAGGGGAGAGCAGTTGGGGGGGGGGACCAAGCCTGCAGGGGAGGGCAGTTGGGGGGGGGACCCAGGCCTGCAGGGGAAGGTAGTTGGGAGGGACCAGGCCTGCAAGGGAGGGCAGTTGTGGGCGATCAGGCCAAAAGGGGAGGGCAGTTGGGAGGGATCAGGCTTGCAAGGGAGGGCAGTTGGGGGCGACCGGGCCTGCAGGGGAGAGCAGTTTGAGGGGACCAGGCCTGCAAGGGAGGGCAGTTGGGGGCGACTGGGCCTGCAGGAAAGGGCAGCTGGGGGCGGGGGACTCAGGCTGGCAGGGGAGAGCAGTTGGGGGAGGACCCAGGCCTGCAGGAAGGGTAGTTGGGAGGGGGCAGACCAACAGGGGAGAGCAGTTAGGGGCGATGAGGCTGGCAGGGGAGGGCAGTTAGGGTCAATTGGGCTGGCAGGGGACCAGTTAGGCATCAATCAGGCTGGCAGGGGAGTGGTTAGGGGGTGATCAGGCTGGCAGGCAGGCGAGCAGTTGGGAGCCAGCAGTCCTGGATTGTGAGAGGAATGTCTGACTGCCCTGGTAGGATCGGGCCTAAACGGGCAGTCAGACATCCCTCGTGGGGTCCCAGATTGGAGAGGGTGCAGGCTGAGCTGAGGGACACCCCCCCATGCATGAATTCATGCACCGGGCCTCTAGTCCTTATAATAATCTGCTTATCCTATGAGGCTGGGAGGTCCTTGCAGGCAGAGGCTGGTCTTATTTGCCTCTGGCACAGAGTAAGTGCTCAATAAAATTTCCAAAGGGACAAATGGCCCAGAGGAAGGGAAAGTTGAGAGATGCCCTCACCATACTGCTGTCTTGAAGTAGTCTCCCCTAGAGCACTAGGCATCAGTAACGTAGAGCTATGAGTAGTTCCCCAGATGAGTTATGCCATTTTGTGCCAGAGTGTCTTAGAACTCTTTTGTATCTGCTGTCTGCATGCCCTCATCTGAGTCTCTGCTCCAAAGGCCATTTTCTTGGCTAACCCCTTCTCTTTTTTAAAAATAATAATCTCCAACATAAGCAGATCTTTCTGGAAATCCCTCCCAAATTTGGACACTTTTTTTTATGGTCCTATTGTATTTTGTGTGTACTTCCATTAACAGAGGAACATTTTAAAAGCCTTTCTGTGCATTGCTTATCTCATATGATAAAAGGAATGATAAAGCACTTGTCTATGTTTTTGAGGAGTAAATGGGTGCAAACATGTCAAACTCATGGCATGTGGCCCTCCAGCTCGTGCTTGGATCCCCAACCATTAGAAGGGAACTTAACACAAATTTAGGCATCTGATGTGTGCTGTCCGTGGTGCTTGCTGGAGCATGCATCCCTCTGCATTGAGCATGTTTCACCACTGTCCTCTCTTCTCAAGTGCACTATGGGAACCCTGCAAATAAAGACAATATTGTGTCCATCATCAACTTCCCAGCTCCCAAATTCAATGCTCAGACAGTTTGTTGGGGACTGAGTGAACATGGAAGTTTTCCTCTTGAAGGAAAGCTCCAGTCACTCTCCATCTCTCTAGAAGAAGCAACCAGTAGGAGGTATTGGAATTGCAGTGGAAGGGATGGAAATTGGACAGGAGGAAGTGATTCAAGACTTTCTAATCCTTGTCCACAAACCACAAAAATCAACCCAGGCAAATAAGCATCTTAGTAAAGATCACCTCTCTCTGCATGTTTGGAATGGATTAAAAATCAGGGGATCAAGGTTCTAATTCTGCCTTTGCCATAGACTCTGTGAGTGGCTGTGCGTGGGCTCCTGAAACAAGGTGCTAGCTTCCCAGTCCATAAAATGCTGGAGGATGGGTTGACTGATAGCTCACAGACTTAGTATCTTGGACAATTAAAATAAATAAATAAATGATAGAATAAAAATGAAGCATTCTGTGGTGCTAAGAATTTCATAAACTTCCTTGGGACCAATGGATGGAGAGGACAAGCATTATGAGCTATAATTAGTGCTAGAAAGGCAGGCCTGATCCCAGGGAGGTGACACCTAGACCTGAGAGAGGTGGGGGCAGTAGGCTCTGGATCCAGGCAGGACTGGTGTCCAGTCCTCATCATGTTACATCAGGGCTATGACCTCTTCAGAAAGCCAATGAAACACTCTAAGCCTCAATGTTCTTATCTGTAAAATGGGAAGATAGAATCTACCCCATAGCATAGTTATGAGAGTGATGCATAGACTTGGTACATGGTAACCCCTCTCCCCATTGCAATGATTAACCGAGAGCCCCTGTTAACCACAGTCATTAGTGGGTGGTATTTGAGATGAAATATGAAAAATGGGTACTGGTCAACTAGGCACAGAGAGGTGAAAAATGAGAAATGTCTAAGGCAAGGAAATTATAATGATGATGTGAGATAATGATGGTGGTTGTGACTCACTATGCATTACATAGTCTCATTGGATTCTCAGAGCAACCCTATAAAGCCTATACTATGATTTGTCCCTTTTTATATGTTTGAGACAAAGTTTCAGGTAAGTTAAGTAACCTGTCCAAGGTCACAAAGCTAGTACCATCTGAGATGAAACTGGAATGCATGCAGACCTGTTTTAGAGCTCATATGTAAGAGCTAGCTCTATAAGAGTCTGAGCAAAGCCTTGAATACCAGGCTCACATCTTTGAATAGTTAGCTGGCATGGCATGGTGGCCTTTAAAGGACAACAGAGGTTGTCCAGGACCAGAGCCAGGTTTCAGATTCCCTCACTCGAGTAGAGGAAGGGCAGCTCAGCCCTTCCAGCTCACTCTCTACTCTGAGAAGCCCCCACAATGCCCGGTTGCCCGAAGGCTGACTCACAGCTCTCGTGATCCTGGCTGGCAATTGGAGACACCCTTAATTGGATGCTGAAAAAACTCCGCCTGCTGCACAATGGCTCCAACAGAAGAGTTATAGCTGTTTACTGTAACACACAGACAGTCCCATTAACAAGAATGATGGGAGGCTGCTCCGTGGCATTACTCTTAGCAAAAGACTTGACAAATATGCTTTGTAAATGAAGGTGCTCCAACAGAGAAAACATATAACACTCCGTCTCCCCACCCCCATACACCCCCTCCCCTTCCTAAGGAGACTTTGCATGTTGAATCCTTTATACATTATTCAAGGCTCCATATTCTGACGACGTTCATCAATAGCGGTGCCTATGGCAGGGAGAAGCTTGTATCAACTGACAAATGTAGACAAAGCAGGCTACTTAACCCAGGAACAGTGGGGCAGAGAACAAACAGGGAAATTGATTGTGCCCACCATATTTCTGCAGGAATGGAGGAGTAAATGAACACCATACGTCACATCTTATCACATACGGTAGGAGGCGATCGTGAATGGAGCAGCCTGGCTTACTTAAGGAATGCTGATGGATCATTCACAGAAAGCTTTTGTTCTAGGCTGGGGTTTGTCTTATCTACAACGGGTCTGAGGCATCTTTAGGTGAGAGCCATAAGAGTGAGAGCCGCAGGCATTGGAGGTGGCCTCTATTGAATGGAGAGTGATGGAAATGTCCAATCACATGGCCACTGGATACAGGGATGAGTGTTCTGATGCACCCACTGGACTTTCATGGATCCCTATAGGCATACAGATCGTGCAATGGTTATGGTCCGGGCTTTGCCTTCAGTTATAGCAGGTCCTGGACTGTCATGTATTAAAGTTAGTGAACCAAGATTCCTCACAGGGGAAGTGGGACAATAATAGTACTTTCTTCCCAGGAGTGCAATCAGGATTGACTGAGTTGCCCTTGGAACAGCGTGTGGCATCCGGTTGTACTCAGTAAATGCTTATTAAGAAATGTCTTATGAGGTAGTGAGTTTGCCATCACTGGAGGTTTTGAGCAGAGGAAAACCTGCCCCTCTGGGACGATTCTGGGTGGTAGGAGTGGCATGTTTACAATGCTTGCTTTGGAGTCCTACTTCTGCCAGTTTGCTATTCATGGAAACCTGTCAAGTCTCATGACCTCTGAGTGTGTCCCTCCCCACAGAAGGCCTTCAGAGACCTGTATTGATATTTTCTGAAAGACGGGTGGGGCTAGGGGCAGAGCCCTCTGAGCTGTGTTTAGTCCCATGAGCCCACGATGTTCTGGAGAAAAATTATGGGTCTCCTCTTCCTCCCACACCAGAGGCAATGAAGAAGATAACAATAAAATAAAAGAAAAAATACTATGCATTGAATATCTATTGTTCATTAAGCACATCCAATCATTTCATTCAAAACTCACCACAGCCCTTCAGTTGTTATTATTGTCCTCATTGTGCCGACTGCCACAAACAGCAAAATTGCGAAGCAGCTAAGAAGGGGAGACCTCCTAGAGGTGATTCTGAGTCCAAAAGTGACCACGGAAGGCTGCTGTCCCCTGTCCCTGCCCCACCCCTGTGGGAGTGATGTCCTCCTGAAGACCCTCCATGGAACTATCCTTTTTTCCTTCTATCAGCTGGTTCCAAACAGCCAATTTCAAGCGAGGTTGGACAAGCTCATTCAGTTCCCAGCCAGACATCAATGCAATAGTTAAAACCCCCAAGTTTCTATGAGGAAAATTGGCTTTGGTCTTGTTCAGTGAGCTCACTCCTAGAAAGAGCCACAGCAGCTGGAAAAGGGACCCAGGGAGTCAGCACAGCTCTGTTCCTGGCAGCTGGGTGCTGGGTGGATGGAGGGAACATACACATCCCTGTGGGTTGAGGGGCGATGGGCTGATGGCCAAGAAAGACCCATAGATTACTTAAGACATGCTCTGACTCTTCCTAGGAAGGGATGCTTTCACGTCCCCAAGGACCACCAACACATCCACTCTATTCATTACCACACGGCAGGTGAGACAGAATCCTTAATGTAAATTCATTCTCATGAATTCCTTTCAACACCCACACAAGCAAAGTGCAATTAGCATCCTTCTCAGGGCCGAGGATGCTCGGGACCTCCCAAGTTCACACAGCCAGCAAGCCGCACCTCCAGGACAAAGACCCTTTCCGATGTTCTCACACTTCGGAACTTTGCATTTATTTTTCTTTCTGTCTGGAGCAGTTCCGCTCGTGGAAACATAATGTGACCTGTGAATGTGTGCCATGTAGGCAATTTTAAATTTTGTCGTAGCCACATTTGAAAAAATAAAAAAAGAAATTAATTTTAACAATAACTCCAATAACCTAAAATATCATCTCAGCACCTGACCAATATTAAAAAATTATTGATGAGATATTTTATATATTTCCCTTCTTACCAGGTCTTCAATATCTCACATGGATTCTACAACAATGGCAGCCTTAAGTCTGACTGGCTGTGTTTCAAATGCCCAGTGGCCACATGCGGCCAGACAGTGCAGGTCTAGAGGGGGACCTCTCAGCTCACAAGTCACCCCCTCAGAGAGCCTTCCCTGAACCTTTCACCAAGTGGTATCCCAGCCCTCCATCACATCACCCTGTTTAATTGCCTACCTGGCATAATTCACTACCTGCTGGTCTTCCTGTTGTTGTTTGTTTTTATTTTTTTTAAATATATTTTTATTGATTTCAGAGAGGAAGGGAGAGGGAGAAAGAGATTAGAAACATCAGTGATGAGAGGGAATCATTAATTGGTCGCTTCCTGCACGCCCACTACTGTGGGTCAAACCTGCAACCCAGGCATGTGCCCTTGACTGGAATCGAATCTGGGACCCTTCAGTCCGAAGGCCAATGCTCTACCCACTGAGATAAACCAGCTAGGGCTGTTTGTTTTTATTGCCTGTCTCCTCCAACAGAATGTAAGTCCCCAACAGCATTTATTGCTATGTCCCTGGCATAGAGAACAGTGCATGGGGCAGAGGAGGAGCTCAGAAAACGTAACTATGTGTTGAACAATGAACAGACATCTGAATAAAGGGATGTCTGAATCCAAGGCTAACAATAAGGGCTATGGCAGGACCCACCACACCACTGAGTACAGCTTTTGTCTTTCTCCCCACCCCAGTAGCACCTCCCCACTCCAGTAATTTATAAATTGGGGGTTCTCTCTTGTATCGCCTTTGTCCACATTCTAAGTGTTGACGATCTGTTGCCTAGTCTAGTTCTTCCAGTGCAGGTGCTTAAAGGACAAAGAAGATCCAGGGCCTGTGTGTATGTATCCCTCATACATGCTCATTTGCCCGTTCTTATGTAATTTGTAAGGTGGCAAAGACCTGACATACTACCACAGTCTGGGCAGCCAGGGCTGTTTATAAGCTGCCTCCTGGTGCAGCCATTGAACAATTCTTGGCTGCCTCTAAACAGCAATCCACCAGATTCATGAAGTCCGACGTGCATAGCCATTCGCCATACACGCGAACCTGGTACAGTAGCCTGGGATGAGGGATCCTGCACAGTCAGAATTCCTGGATTGCTCTTTGCCCCTCAGTTCATGCGCAAAAAGGAAGGATAAACTTCCCCAGGGGAATGACAACCTTTGTTGTCAAAGCTTGAATTAGAGACCCGTCCTGTTGTTATTGCAAGAAGCCCAGTGTGGAGATACATACACACTATGTGCATCTCTCTGGGCTTCCTTCTAGCTTAGAAACCTGCATCGGATATGCCTGTGGGCTGCATCAGACCCTGAACTTCTCCTGGGATGAAAACATGTCCTGTTCATCTTTGTCACCTCAGCTCCTAGACCAGGCCAGACACATAGTATATGTTTGTTGATAGAATAAATTAACCAAGTTAGTCTATCAACCATTCATTTATTCATTCAAAATTCTTTACTGAGTATCTACTGTGTGTTGATCCAGTCCCACACATCTGAGACAAGTCCACAGCCCTTTTGGAGCTTACCTGCTAGTAAAGTTGAATAATACTCTGTGAGGTTTTTTCTTCTCCAAAAGAATACTGGAAGCCTGTTTTGCTCCTGTTACTGTCACTAATACCTCTATAACCTTTATCACAGTGATAAGAAATTGGATTCCATAGACTGATGACCCCAGGGTCAGATACTCTGGTCTGCTTCCCCATCTGTAAAGGAAGATAATGACAGTCCCCAACCAGAGGCATGGAAACATGGGACAGACTAACAAATCTTAGAAGGGGGATGGGGAGAGATTAACCAAAGAACCTATATGCATATATGCATAGCCCATGGACACATACAACAGGGTGGTGAAGGACTGGGGTGGGAACTAAGTGGAGGGGGCAATGGAAGGAAACAAAGGGGGGACATCTATAATATCTGAACAGTAAAGATTTTTTAAAAAGGTGGTTGGGGGCATTGAATCGACCATGCATTTAACCTGCATAGCATGGTTCCTGGCTTGGATGTCATATGCATGTGATGCATATTTAATATTTAATTTAATTTAAATTTTATATTGAATTTATTGGGGTGACTTTGGTTAATAAATTATATAGGTTTCAAGTGCACATTCTATAATGTATCATCTGTATATTGTATTGTGTGTTCACCACCTCGAGCCAAGTCCACTTCCATCCCCCCTTTACTCTCTTCTACTTGTCCCCACCTGTTTCCCTTGGTGACCACCATATTGTTGTCTGTGTCTATGAGGTTGTTTGTTTGTTTACACTAGGGAATGCTGTATTTGGTTGGAAAGGAGACTAACAAGTAAATTTGGGGCCTTTTCAAAGGAACCACACACTGGCCCAGGTGGGAGGTACCCAGAGGGGGGATTGCTGTGTGGGTTTTGCATGATGGTGGGAAGGAGCCAAGGAGGTGCAATGGCAACAGCTGCAGGATTTCTGGTGGTAAGCAGTTAACATGGTACCATGACGATGCAGCATTGCCCAGAAACAGGACAGCAGGCCCCTGTGATCCAAAAGAGCCACAGGGAGAGCAGCTGTCTCCACACTCCCAGAGAAAGCTGTCTGTCCACTTCTGATGAGAAAGAGGCAGGATACCTCCTATAATAGCTCATTTCTGAAACCCTGGTGGGTCCTGGAGGGCTGCCCCAGGATGACATAGGGAGCAAAGGTCTGAGTGAGAATGGCACAGAACATTCCATAGCATTCTGGGCTCTTCAGAGCTTGCTTTCTGGAGTCAGATTGTCCAGGTTGGACTCCTGGCTCTGTCACTAATGGCTGGGTGACTTTGGTAAGGCTCTTACCCTCAATCTGCCTCAGTTTCCCTATCTATAAAATGGAGATAATATTAATACCCATCTCATGGTGTGGGTTGTGTGTGTGTGTGTGTGTGTGTGTGTGTGTGTGTGTGTGTGTGTGTGAGGTTAAATGGGATAATTTGCATAAAGCGCTTAAGATAGTGCCTGGTAGATAGCAACACCCCAATCAATCCTCTATAGGATTTACAACCACCCAACGAATTCCCCCAACATTTCACCTCCTTTTTCTTGTATCCCCATCCTTCCAGGGTCCTCACTTTATTCTCATGCCCCATCTAGGATTCAGGCCAGTGAGTCTCATTGCCATGATGCTCAGAGTTTCTTCAGGGAGGTGCAAATACAAGATGGATAAACCTTCATCTTACTAATATTGATAGCTGCTTATAGCAAAATCTGGCTGTGTTATTGGACTGTAAGTACCCCCTTGCATCCTAGGTGGAAGTGGAGGTGATGGTGAAGAAGATGAAAGAAAAATCAGGGGGGAAATGGATTTCTTATCTCAAATAAAAAATACGTAATTGCAACTGTCTGTCTATTTTTATGTGTTGTTTATTATTTAGAGCCACACTGTTGCTAACAGCTTTAGCCAAATTAGAATTGCAAGTGGTGTGTGGGGGGATATTCTTTTTATCAAATTATTTTTGAAACATTCAAACAATCCTATTTTAGGGAACAAAAAATGTGTATTGGTGATAGGTTCTCAGGAAAGAGTTTCAACTGAAAGAAATAAATTAATGATTATTATTTTTTAATTAAAGATAAAACAGCAAAGAAGTAAAAAAGAAAAAGTGAGCCTGGAACCTTAAAATAAAATGGGATGATAACCTTTTTTTTTGCTGGCAAAGTTGCAATTTCTCCATTGGGTTTTGGATCTGGCTTTTATTATTAAGGCTGGTGCTGCAAGCTGGCGTTTTGACAGGAACATGGAGCGTTTGTCACTATCTGGGGAAGAGATAGATGTTGAATGACATTTTGGAAGAAATGTGTACATTTTGGGTCTAAGTACTCTTTCGCCTTACTAGGAAAATTCCACCAGCAAATAACTGATTGGTTATCTTGAGTTCCCAATGCTCATGGCTTTTAAAATAAAAACAAAATTAAATTTTCTTTTTTGTCTCTCTTTAACCTTTGGGGAAAATGGACAGGAGTTTTCTCCACAGGCAGTATCCTCTCCAGGTAAGGGCATTTTCCTGGCTAGGAAAATCCAATAGCACCTTCTTTGTTTGGAGGTGAAATAATTGGAAGAGCATAGAATACATCCCTGGAGGAGTAGCTGAAATCCACGATTAGGGAGCAGATCATTTCTATCTCCAAGCCCCACTTATTAATGCAAATAATTCAAGAAAGGAATGTGGCAAAGAGGAGGAAGGATCTCAGCAATGTCACCCAGGAGGCCTGGGTTTCTCTAGCTCAGCTACGTACCAGCTGTGTGACACTGAGCAAGTCACTTTCCATTTGTGGCTTCTTCATTCAAAATAGTCAGAGTGGAATGGGCACTCCTTCCCTTGCTTTGAGGATCAAGAGTGCTGAAAGGCAGAAAACACTTTAGAATGTTATACAAGTACATGCTGCTGTAGCTAAGAAGCTAAGTTTGTGGTCCTGAAGGGGCAAGACAAAGAACCTGCAATGAGTGGAAGGACCATAACCGTAGGATGAAGAACACCTTGGAGATGCAGATTGGCTGCACCTCTATCTAGCAAGCAGAGAGGTGGCAGTGTTGCCTGTTAGACCAAATTAGATTTAGGTTTCGTTTCTTTCCTTGGATTTTACTCTACTGATAGCTTAGACACTGCCCTCCTTGTGTAGATCACTAAATAGTTATAAGAGGTTACTGACCTGCCATACACAAGAGGACTTTCTGCTTAAGAAGTCCAAGTCCAAGTGCCTGGCAGCCCAACTCTAGTGAGTGATAGTTTGATATTATGGCCATTCTTAGCCTTTCATGCATGGTCTTTCTCCTTTGCTCTTGGCTTCTTTCCCTTTAGTCATGGTCTCCTACAGCTCTCAGGAGAACCAATAAAAGCTAAACCTAAAGCTATTAAAACCTGGGGAGGTCATCCTTACAAAGAGAAGAGTCTCTAAGGAAAAAGATCAAGTGATGACTCCAACTCCTCTCAAAGGAGAGAGTTTGGTTCAGGTCTGTATGGAGTACAGGAATCCTCTTCCATCTACAGCAGTGCTTTGGAGGTTGAGATGTTCATATATTCTGGATTGATTACCCATGACCAAAGTCCCTTCAAGACTTTTTTGTAATCATTTCCAACTTTCTGGGGCTAATTTCTGCATTCATGTTTATGACAGTGTTGGACTTTACCTGAGTCCTGGACTCCCCAGAAAATAGTGGTGCTTAAGAAATACCCTCATCCTTTTGTTTTCCAGAGAACTGGCTGACTATAAAAGACCACCTTGCTTTTGCATGTTTCAAGATGAGGCCCACCTTCATTTTCCTCAATGACTCAGATAAGACATTCTCTGTCCTTTTTCACGATTCCCATAAGACATGTTAATGACTTCCTGGCCTACACGTCTTTATAAAATTCCAGATCTCCTTCCTTATCATTGAGATACTCTCATTAACAAATGTTCTCCCTATTGCAATAATAGACTGAAATGAAATCACCTCCTTAGCTGTCTGGTGTATTTTGTCTTTGTCTTTGACAATTCCAAGTTGAATATTTTTCCCAGACCATAGGGAAATGCGGGTCTCCATCACAACCATAAAAGACTAGAAGTAAGAAGGTTATAGTGAAGGTCTCAGAAAAGAATTTCAATGGAAAGGAATAAACTGATGATTAATTTTTTAATTAAAGAGAAAATGGTAAAAAAGAAAAAGAAAAAGTGAGCCTGGTACCTTAAAATACAGTGAGATGATAAACTCTTTTCTGGCAAAGTTGCAATTTCTCTGTTTTTGGATCTGGCTTTTGTTATTAAGGTTGGTATTCAGCAGGAATATTTTTTTTTGAAAATGAGCTAGAGCTAAGACTGAAGAAGGAACAAAAGGAAAATTTGTATGCAAATGAATGAGCATCACACCTTTCTGCTTTGAGGCAAGCATCACATCATTGGCAAAGGAAAGAGAAAAGGTTATAAAAGATGCCCTTGTTGGCCCACAAACTTCCTTTCTTTTATTATAATCACCAGGCTTACAATCTATGTCAGCATTCTGGTGACCATGGACCCAGTGTAAACACATGCAAAGGCTGGGACAAGATCGTCAGACTAGGAATTATGGGATATCTACAAATATTTTGACTTTTGGAGAAATGCCCTTGGATGCTGGAGTTTCCCAATATTCCATTCTGAAAGCCAGAAATGTCTGGAAGTTTCACCCCTCACCCTAATGCCACTGCCAATGACTGGTGGGAAAGTACAAAATCTAGTGCCTTTGCCTCAAGGGTGAGGGATCTTTTTTGGTCCAGAGATGGCCATGGGTATAGGCTGAATATGAAACTTCCCTGTGACTGCTCTTCGGTCGGTGTCTTTCCTTCTCTTTTCTAATGTGTCCACTCCCTATTGGTTTCTCCTGGATCCTTTCCTTAATAAATCATTTGCACTTGAATCCTTGGTTCAAGGTCTGCTTCTGAGTGACCAGAGCTAGGACACTCTGTTGACCTACTGTGGGGAAGGAAGGAATAATGAAAGAAGGAAGAATGGAAGAGGAGGGAGAGAGGGTGGAAAGGGAAAGCAGAAAGGTTGGAAGGAAAGAAGTAAAGAAGGGGAAATACTTTCTTTGTAGGAAAACAGCTAAGGGACAATGAGAATTCTTGTTTTGCAATCAACATCCCTGCATTAGATTTCCAGCTCAGCCACTTCCCAGATGTATAATCTTGGACATGCTATTTCCATGACTTGAGTCTAAACTCTCTCTGAGTAAAGACTATCACTGATTCAAGGTTGATCAATAATTAATATCATGCTTTTGAGCGCACCCAGCACACGAGCAGATCAGTTTATTTAAACGTGTTATGGTTTTTCAAGTGAAGTCCATAAAGAAAACCTGTCTTCTCTGATGTGAGTTGATCCTAGCATTTTCCCCCTGGTTCCAAAAAAGAAGAATTTACTCACATCTTCCTCCTTCCTCAACTACTGTCTGTAGGTCTAGGTAGTCTAACTAAAGTAGAGAGGAGTAGTGGGGTCTTTGTTCAATAGATTCCAAATTCTCAGGGACACAAAAATCACTTGGAGTCTTTGTTAAACATATAGATTTTCAGATTCTCCCAGGAGATTCTGGTTCAGTGGCTATGGATGGCCTAGAAGTCCTGGTTTTCTACAAATGCTGTGACCGCAAGTCTGGCAACCCACAGACTTGATTTTTAGAGAGTTGGTTCAGGGCTAACTGTTCACCAGCACTATTCTTGATGCCTTTGATGCTCAGTGGTCTGCCTGCTTGTATGCATTACAGTCCCTGCCAGCTCTGTGCAGCCCAGGCTGGACACTCAGTGCCTTCTCCCTGACCCCTGCTGCATAGCTGGGCTCCCAGATCCATCTGCCTCTTGGTGTACCTTGCCCCATTGGGTTGACACTTTGCTCTGCACATCGATGAATTCATTCATGGATGTCAATGAGCACTTGTCTGTTTAGTGCAAAACAAATGGGCTGAGATGACACAGACGATCAATCACAGCACGCCGAGGGCCCACCTAGCCCTTGAAGTGACAGATCCATTACGGTCGATTAAGACCAAGAATGACAAGAAGCCAAGGCTCTGCCTAATCTGTGGCACTTGTGACAAGGCCAGAGTTCGTCCTTTGTCTTTGACCTCAAATGCTGTCACCTCTAGGCATCACATTGCTATTTCTAGTTATTTATATCTCAATAAATGTGTTGGCTCATTTATATTCAGTGCTAACTGCAGCTCGGTCAACAGCATCTCCCCAGGCCTGTCCAACAGCTGTCCCTCAACTCCACACACCTCAAGTTCCTGAGGTTCCCAACACACAGCCTTCTTTTCCACCTATGTCATCCTGCTGGGCATAGGTTGGATAGAGGAGGAAACACATTTATTATTCATAAGACTTTCTTGTTTTTATGTTACTCACTTTACCTCCCGAGAAACACTGAAATCTAGTCTAGGGGTCAGCAAACTTCTTCTGTAAAGAGCTAAATATTTTAGGCTTTGTGGGCCAGATGGTTTCTGTGACAAATACCCCACTTTGCCATTGCAGCGCAGAAGTAGCAATAGACAACAGGTGAACAAAAGTGGGTGTGGCTGTTCCAATAAATCTTCAGATGGAGGAACGGATTTGATTGATGGGTCATAGTTTACACTAGTCCATCTTTATTCATTCAACAAATATTTATTGCACATCTCCATGTGACAGACACTGTGCCGGGCACTGGGGATCAGCAGGGGGCAGGACAGGTAGAGTCCCTGCAGTTTAATAGTGGGGGTCAAATAATAAGTACCTAATAACACAATAAATGGTTAATTGCTATTGTTACAGGTGACCTAAAGGTGAAGTGCAAGCTGTGAAGGGGTTTGGAGAAGTGAGGGTGAAGAGATGAGGCAAAGAGGGGATGGGCCATCCTACAGAAGGAGAACAAAGAGAAGGTCCTGAGGAGAAAGGAACTTGGCACATGAAGAGAGTCAGGGTCACGGTCACCCAGAGAAGGAGCGAGATCCAGAGTTGGTCCTTCTAGCTAAGTATTGTAGACTGGCCCCTCAAAGCCACGGGAAGTCTCCAAGCATTTTAAAGCAGGAGGGTGACATGAGTAGACTTAGGTTCCAGATCAATTTATCTGGCCACAGTTTGGAGAACAGACAGGAGGCAATACTAAATCCAAGATAGAGAGAAGGTTTCTGCAGTACTTTTTCAATCTGGGTATAACATAAATTCTCACTGTACTTCTCTTTTTTGCCAGCATCACCCACACAGTCAGGGACTTGATGAAATGTCCATGCCCGAGGTCACTGTGTTGAGGCAAGACTGCCCCTGACTGGGAATATACATCGCTGGTGATGACTCTGCTCTTGGGAAACATATTTCAGAGTTGTGTTGGGTGCAAGGTTCCCATGGAGAAGGGCGGGCGCTGAACTGGAGAGCTGGGTTGGGGTCAGATAGTGCAGTGCCTATTAATTACCAGGGATGGAGACTTCTAGAAACCAGAGGCCTTCTCTCTTGCCACCGCGATGCTCTGCATTCCAAGGCCACCTGGACCTTCTGAAGCTTTGCTTACAGCCAATTCAGGTAATGATAATTTTCGCTTGAAGATGCTATAACATTGCAGAGCGTCTGCACATTCCAAGGCATTTAATACCTTAATACCTTCGCTTGGAATGCACTGATACGCAGATCATTAAGCAGAACAGACCTTCTCGGTGAAAGGAGTACTAATTGCAGTTTCAAATGCCATTTTCATTTGCTATTTGGCAGGGGTACCACAGTCACAGTCCTCCTATTTCTATTAACTACAAGGGCTAGGACAAAGTCATCCTATCTTCTTCTTGGCAAGCCTTCATTTCAGACTGAGTAGTGTGGCTATTTAGGCAATGAAGAGAAATGTAAAGCCAGCCTCCGAGATGGCCCTCAATGATCCCACACGCATGGTGCACCCTCTTACATTGTTCCAGGGTTGTTTTGTGTGACCAATAGCATTTGGCCAAGGTGATGGACACATTACTCCCAAGATTAGGTTATAGAAGATATCATATAGAAGACATCTTGGTCTTGCTCTATCTCACATCACTCAGGGAAAAACTGAGCAGCTCCATGGATAGACACCATGGTGAGAAACTGGAGCTTCTTGCCACCTGTTAGGTGAGTGAGCTTGGATGTGGATTCCAGCCTCAGGCAGGCCTTCAGATAAAGGGTCCCATTGTCTGGAGGGTGGAGACTGAGGCAGGACCTGAATGAGAGTTGAAAATCCTTATTGGGGCCACTAACAATTTTTGTCACTTTCCCTTCTGGACCTTGTTTTCCCTTGCTATAAAAGCAAGAAGAAGTTGGACAAGATAAGCTCAGGGAGGCAGAGTCCCTTCCCTGAGGCTCAGGTATTTGGTGATGGATGTAAGAAATAATGTTACCACACATGGGCACACATGCATGCGTGTGCACACCCACTTAAAATGTGAAGAGTTTAGCTAGCAATTAGTAGCTGTTGAACTACAGGTCAGGCATTGAATTACACAAGAGTTTACCAATTAATCCTCACAACAACCAATAAAAGTAGGTGCTTCTACTATTAGTATTTACTAGACCAGGCTCAGAAAGCTTAATTTTGATCAGGGACACTGTGTTTAGTTCTCTGTTGTTGATAATACATTACCACAAATTTAGCGCCTTAAAAAACACATTTATTATCTCACAGTTTCTGTGGGCCGGGCTTCCAGGCATGGCTTGGCTGTGCCTGCTGCTCACGTTTTACAAGGCTGCAAACAAGGTGTCAGTCAGGGCTGCATTCTCATCTTTAACTCAGGGTCCTCTTCTGAGCTCCCCCAAGATGTTGGCAGAATGTACTTCCTTGCAATTATAGAACCGAAGACCTCAGCTCCCAGAGGCAGCCCCTCCTGGTAAGTAGTTAGCAACACAGCTCTTTGATTCTTTGAGGCCAGGAGGAGAGCACCTGTCTCTTCAGAAAGAGCCCAGCCTCTTTCAGCCTTTCACCTGATTAGGCCAGGCTCATCAGAACACCATTCCTTTTGATTAACTCAAAATCAATCGATTCAGAATCTTAATTAGATCTTCAACCCCCCCCACCCCCCCAAACTTTACCATATAACATAACCTAATATGGGAGTAACACCCAATCATATTCACAGTTCCTGTCCACCTTCAAGAGGAGGGAATAATCTAGAACATTAAACCTGGGGTGAGGGTGGGGTAAATCTTTGGGCCATCTTAGAATTCCATCTACCACAGACACGTAGTAGGTATTCAAGTTCAGGTGTGCTTGACTCCAATGTCCATGTTTTAAATCTCTGGCCATGCCCTACCCGCTTGGCTCAGTGGTTGGCCATTCGATTCCCAGTGAGGGCACAAGTCCGTGTTGTGGGTTGATCCCTAGTCGGGGGTGTACAGGAGGCAGCGGATCAATGATTCTTTCTCATCATTGATGATTCTATATATATTTCTCTCTCTCCCTTCCTCTCTGAAATCAATAAAAATATATAAAACAAACAAAACAAAACCTCTGGTCATACATCCTTGACTGAGAGCAACTTGAGAGCAGGGATTATGGCATTTATCTTGGTATCCCCAGTGCTTAGCATATATAATGATGCTTCTTTTTTTGTTAATTCTCACCCAAGGATATTTTTCCCATTGATTTTTAGAGAGAATGGAAGGGAGGGGGAGAGACTTAGAAGGTGAAACATGGATATAAGAAAGACACATCAACTGGTTGCCTTCCACATGGGTCCTGACTGGAGCCAGGATCAGGCCTGCAACAAAGGTACATACCTTTGATGGGGAATCAAACCCAGAACCCTTCAGTCTGCAGGCCAACAACTATCCACTGAGCCAAACCGGCCAGGGCATGATGCTTTTGATTACCAGCAACAGAAATCTAACTCAAACTAGCTTAAGAAAACTCAAGAACATGACCATTAATTGGGAAGTCGGGGGGCTGGACGCAGGGGCATAAGCAATGTTTTGTGGCTCTGTTGTTCTCCTGTCAGTGCCCTGTGGCTGTACTCTCAGGCAGCTCTCCTCCCATACTGGTAAAATAGGTCCCTGGCAGCTATAATCTCATATCCTCATGGCTCAAAATCCAAAAGGAACTAAGATCTTTCTTCTGTAGTATCCATATACCAAAATGTAAAGGAGATTCTAATTGGCCTGAGTCATGTACTTTCCAGATCCAAAGTGTGTATGGAGGAAGGAGCCCTCTGATTGGTCAGCCCGAGTCACATGACCTCCTTCTAGTGGGGGAGGGGAAGAGAAGGACACCGTAACAAACAGCTTCCCTAAGACAAGGTGGGATATCCAAGACGTGTTTTCTGCAAGAAGAGCTGGGCACTGTTACTAAAAGGAAGTGATGTTGGGGCTGATAAAAACATTGGCTATACACAAAGCCTAGAGATAAAGCTCTTTAACACTCTGCATTGGGCAAAATGGTTATACAAATTGTTCAGAACTGAGAAACTTCGTACAAATTCTTCCTCCTGTTTTAAATTCTCAAACATTCAAATTACGGAGCTGGAGGATGGGGACTGGACCCAATGCATAAACCAATGGTGCCATTCCCAAAACTAATTATTTCTGAAACTTTGGAGATGAGCTCATTGTTGAGATTTAAATTCATTAACCTTATCTTAGCCTGGGGAACTTTCTCCACGGTATTCTAGATTTTTAAATGAGCTGAACTCCAGGAGAGCGACATTAGCACACATTCTCCCTGGTTGGGGTGGCCTAACTCCAAGGAGCTAATACAGCTTAATAGTATGGTTTGAAAAAGGTGGAAGATATCCTAAGGATGGGACTAACCTTTATTTTACAATCATTTCAGTAACATAATGGAGGGATTTATCAAAGAGGGTTGATGGCAGGGTCAGGGTGCTAAATCCTCTCTTCCCTGGGAGACAGGTCCTCTGCAGAGTCTCCCCCTGAATTCCAAGAAAGCAGCTCATTTCTGTCTGTTTTCTTGTGTCTCTCTGTGTGTGTCTTTATTTCCACTTTATTCAAATCACATGGATATTTTCTCATTTTGCTTTCAAAAGCTTTTAACCTCATTTTGGCTGCTTTTAAGGCCTTGCATTTGGGAACCTCTCTAGAGAAAGGACTTAGGCTTCCTCCAAAATCTTGTCTGCAAATGATTCAGCAGTGTGACAAGTCAGAGATCTGCTTCCATAGGGAGAGGGAAGTGGAACCATGGCCAACTTTCTATGAAATTTAATTTTCCAAAGTGGTGACTCCATCTTGCAGCTATGCATGGAGAAAATATGCAATATGAAGTGCTGAGGTATTATGCCAACCAAGGGCTTACCTCTCCCTTGTTAATTATCCAAAGCTCACTGCCCTCCTTCATTTCCTGCTGTGCATACCTTCCCAATCCTACCTCACCCAGCCACCCCAAAGCCATAGGAAACAAGCATGGGTGGGGGAACAATGGAAGATATAAAAGAAACTGCTGCCCCCAGTTAACAGGTGGACTCAATGTGTTTGGAGGCTTTTTCATGTTTCCTAGTATAGTGGTAGGAAAGATTTCAAGTTGCTTCCAGTGATCTCCACCTCCTGGTATTCATGCCCTTGTGTAATCTCCTCCCTCTGCATGGGAACTTGACCTAGTGACTCAATTCTAATCAGTAGAATATGGCAGAAATGATAAGATGTTACTCCTAAGAATAGGTTACACAGAGACTGTGGCTTCCAACTCCAGCATTTTTTCATAATTTCTCACATGTCCACTCTGATGGAAGTCACCTGCTAGATTGTGAGCTGCCCTATTGGGAGACCCATGTGGCTGGGCACTGAGGGTGGGCTCTGGCTAACAGCCAATGGAAAGCGGATGGCCTCAGTCCAACAATCCATAAGGGCCTGTATCCTGGCAACACCATGTTAGAGAGGTTGGAAATGATGCTCACCTGAGTCTTCGGATGAGACTGCAGCCCAGATCAACACATTGACTGAAACCTTATGAGGGATCTTGAGGCAGAGGCACCCTGTTGACCAGCACTGAGATTCCTGACTAACAGAGATGGGGAAAACATATGATTATTGTTTGATGATTTGTTATAAAGATATAGATAACATCTATCTATCTATCTATCTATCTATCTATCTATCATCTATCTATCTATCTATCTATCTATCATCTATCTATCTATATCTATGTATAGCTCTCTCTCTCTCTCTCTGGCTATCTCTCATTTCTATCTATTTCTATCATCTATCTATTCCCCTTCTCCCCACAATCTATATACTTGTCAGGTAGAGATGCTTCCCTTTTAGAGAAATCGAGGCTCAGAGAACTTGTAACATATTCCATATCACAGAGAAGGCAGGGCTGTTATTGGTCGAGGCTCTCCTAATCACCCGACTGTCTTCGGTGCCTCCATTCTGTGCCCTTCTTGAATCCTCATCTCCCTCTGAAATAGGTATTCTTATCCTCCATTTAAAAGTGAGAACACTGGAGATTAGAGAAGTGCAGTATTTTTTTTACTAACTCAGGCCACACAATTAGTAAATAGAGTAGCTAGGACTCACTATCGTTTTTTTGTTTGTTTGTTTGTTTTTGCTTTTTTTGAGTTGGGGGGAAGGGTGTTGTGCCAGTTTTATTCCATAGAGACAGCTTCCTTGGCCATTTCTTTGGACCTTTCTGCTCTTTCTCCACTACATGCTGTACGTCAGAATTGAGAGACATAAACCTTCCATTTCAGAAAGGGCTGAGAGTGGAGTTAGTGTCTTAAGTCCCGGTCTGCATCCTCTCTTATAGTGAAAATGAAACCAGAATCTGAGCACTTACTGTGTGCTAAGAATTATTGTCACCCCAACATACAGATGAGGAGACTGAGGCTTAGAGGTTTATTGGTTTCATACCATGTAGCTAGTAAGTGGCAGAGTCAGAATTCAAGTCAGACTCCAACAAGGCCATGCCGATTAGGCGCTTTCCTCCTCCTCCTCTCCTCTCCTGCGTATCCTGTTCCCAGGGTCCAAAAATGGGGGTGACTCTCATTATTTACCCCCATCCTGTCAGTATGGATGAAAGTGTGACATCTGTCAGACATCTGTACTCAGGCAAGGATTATGAGGCACATCATTCAGGAGAGTTCTTGGAAAGAATAGCCACCCAGCACAGAGTGACCTCTTATGAAGACTGTCACTCTATGAAGAGGAACTTGCAAGTGGAATTCCAGGCTGACATGTCACAGACAGAAACAAAACAATAACTGCAATAAATAGGAGGACCCTGCAGGCAAACCAGACCCAATTGCAGCTGACTAGACATGTGTGAACATGGCATCCCTAATGAATTTGCTTCCAAAGCTCAGTACCTATTGGGCATGGGATACTACGATGAATACATCACTGGGGTGGATATGAGGGTAGAGAGCGAACTTCGGGTTCCACCCTCCAGGAGGTCAGAGGGTACTGGACAGCAGCAGAGACATACATCAGCAATTTAACAGGATACACTTACCAGTGAACTATATAAGACAGAGCTATAAAGTTAAGTATGCAGAGATTAATTCCCCCTCCTAAGCCCCTGCCTCCCACTCCCTTGCCTATTTTCCACATCCAGGTAATTGGAACACTCTCTTTTTTTTTGCTCTAAATGGGTGTCCAGGAAATTCTTGTTTAAGGGCTGTCCTTGCTCACGAACTTGAGTTGGTTTCTATTCTCCTAATTTTAAGCCTCCTTCTGATCACCCCGACCCCCTACCCAGGGACACTTGGCAATGTCTGGAGACCTTTTATTGTTGTCACAACTACAGGGAGGAGTGCCACTGATACCTAATTGATAGAGGTCAAGGATGCAGCTAAACATCCTTCCATGCACAGGGCAGCCTCTCTCAAGAAAGAATGGTCTAGCCTAAAATGTCAACAGTGCCAGGGTTGAACACCCTGATCTAGACAGACATCTGAGATAGAAGAGAAGCAGAGATGGTGTATCAAGAAAAAAATGTTCTCAAGACTGGGTTCTAGTCCAATCATGACACTAACTCACTGTGTGATTTTTTCAAGTCCCTGAACTTCTCTGGACCTTAGGGTTCTCACATGAGAACCTATCATCTCAGAGAAGCATGGAGCTACTCCTAAATCCTTGATTCTCTCCCAGTTTGGAAATGTTATGCGTTTGCAACTGCCCCTAGGGCCTTCTCATCATCGCTAAGAATTTCATTTTCAGTCTTGCTCATAGATTATTTTGGGAGAGATCATGTCAGGGGCTTCCCTTATAGATGGCTTGACCCTCAAAATTGTTTTGAAAAGATTCCCATCCTGCAGAAGGACATTGGTTGCAAGGGTTGTATGTTCTTTCTTTGGAGAAAATATTGTTTCACAATTTTTCTTTTGAAATTCAATAGCCTGAACTCAACCTCACTGCTGAGGAGAAAATGAGGAAAAGAGACTGGAAGGCAGAACTAAAATCTGGGAATCAAGGTTTAAGAACCAAAGGATTCCTCAATGTTTTCATGCAAAAAAAAAGGGGGGGCGGAATTTAACATTAGCACTATGTACCACCACTCAAAGTTGCTGTTAAGATGAAATGAGCTATTAGTCAAATAATTTTAAAGAACATCTATTGATCAAATGCTATGTCCCGGGCATGAGTTGTATATTGAAAAGCATGTTGGATGGTGCAAAATATGGAATAAATATAGGAATCATTATTAACAGCTCATAGAAAAATGTGCAGAGTGGGTGAGAAAATGCCAAATGATGGGCAAATTAGTTAGAGTTCAATTTACAGTCCTCTCTTGTTCTCCTGGGGTCACTTCACACTGGGATGCATGATCATTAAATATGACCCTCTACGGCACTATGTCGAGAGTAGAGGAAATTACTCAATTTTTAAGACAAGATTTTAAACAAGGGCCAAACTGTTTTATCTACTTGGATTTTTGTCACTAATTATACCCACTGATCTTCAAGTAATGAATCTAACAATGACCTCATAAATTGTGCAATGACAACGAGTTTCCTTTCTGTCCTTTTTTTCATCATAAAATGAGACTGATGCCTTACCCAATTAGTTATGGCAAGTATATTGTCTATCAAAGAGATGAGACAAAGGAGAACCAGCGCTGTGCTATTAGGAGACTTGCTAGTTTCAGTTGTGTGGAAGCTGCGTGTCCCTAAAGCTGCCCTTCCCCCTCTCTAATCCTGTTTCCTTGTAGGAAAAGGTCTGATGTTGCATTGGAGGATTCCTAAAGTCTTTTCTAAGCCCAAAATTTCAGGATTCTGAATAAAACTTGTAACATTGAAGAAAAGACACCATTAAAAAGATCAAACTCAGCATTGTTCCAAAATAAGGTAATATATTTGAACTACATTTAATTTATGGTCATAAAAATAATAAAACAGGTTTAAAGAATAGCAATAGACATTTGGGAGAGAGAAGAAATGCTGTCTAAGTGGTCATTGTAAAGAGGATAAGCCACTGAGTATCTTTCCAAAACTGTGGTGTGATTTTTACTCGTTGAGATCATTAAGGGAAGCTAGAAGCTTTTAATCTTTTTAATTTTTTTTTTATTGGCGAAATGCATGTAATGGACTGCATGTAGGTATCTTACAAAATTCATGTTGAAATCCTGATGGTATTAGGAGGTGGAGCCTTTGAGAGGTAATTAAGTTATGAGGGTGGAGCTCTTTGAATGAAATTTACACTGTGGGAAGTAAATTTCTGTTGTTTAAGCCACCCAGTCTGTAGTATTTCTGTTAAAACTATCTGAATAAACACAGTACATTTCTTTCCACTGGATACTCCTAACCAATCACTGCTAAGAAGCTAGGTTCTGTAAAACTATATAATTAATATAATATAATATAATATAATATAATATAATATAATATAATATATATTATATATTGTTTTACAGAACCTAGCTTCTTAGCAGTGATTGGTTAGGAGTATCCAGTGCAGAATTGTGGAGTATCTCTATAAACGGTTCACTTAATGGACTCTCAGTGATCTCTTTACTGAATATGGAGTCCTTAGCATTTTCAAATCTAATCAGATTAGAGGGCCAATTCCAGAAACTCCAGAACCAATTCAGAAAACTCAGCCTTAAAATTTTGTTCCTGTGGAATGAGGCCATCCTGGTTTTCAGGGACCCAGTCATTGCTCCTGGCATCAGGCTGCAGAGGGAAGCAAAGTGCCCATAGACAGCTCTGAACCATTCTGGAGTGAGGGAAGGAGCTTCATGCCACAAGTTTTCACTCAGTCTTCGAAGATTCCACCTGCCCCCTTCTACCCTCTTCCCTGCCCCCAACTCAATTTGGGAATTCCTCTTCAATTTCATAATGGAAGTCAATGGGAAATGGATTCATCTGCAGATAATTTTCTGGGAAAACTTCTATCCTAAAAAGCAGGATCAAAATAATTCTAAAGTAGGACATTTAAAAAAATATAGTTTTATTGATTTCAGAGAGGAAGGGAAAGGGAGAGAGAGAGATAGAAACATCAATGATGAGAGAGAACCAGGGATCCTCTGCCTCCTGCACGTGTCCTACTTGAGATCGAGCACTTGAGATCCAGCCTGCAACCTGGGCATGTGCCCTTGATGGGAATCGAACTGGAGACCCTTCAGTCCACAGGCCAATGCTTTGTCCACTGAGCCAAATGGGCTAGGGCTAAAGTTGGACATTTTAAATAAGTAACAGTAATTAAAATTGTTACACAAGGTTATATTAAATATTTATTGAAAGGTAAGCAGGAAAGTAAACTGCCCAACACAATGGCATGTTTCTTCATGAATAATATGAGTAGGTTAAATAGGTAAATGGAGATTAAAAAACCCCACAAAAATGCAGGTAAACAGCTAAATTTTAAAATTCTGCCAACTGTACTATTTTTCTCTTCTCTCCTATTCCCTTCTGTTCCCTTCTACTCTTCCCCTTTTATCTTCTTTCTAAGTTTATTCTGATTCTGTCCTGAGAAACTAATTGGAGGGGGAAGCAGGGAAACAAGGGGACTAATTAATTGTCCATCAAAGACATCCAGGTGAGGGGAGATGGCAGCTTGGACAGGGGTGTAGCATTGAGTGGAGGAGATATAGGTGGATTTGAGCAACTTTAATATTAATTGA
Source organism: Plecotus auritus (assembly GCF_963455305.1). Lineage (NCBI taxonomy): Eukaryota > Metazoa > Chordata > Mammalia > Chiroptera > Vespertilionidae > Plecotus > Plecotus auritus. Next base: position 76,594,520 of record NC_137774.1, on the reverse strand, counting down.
GGGTATTTGGTGATGGATTGGATATGAGAGGGGGAGGTAAGAGGAAGAAAGGTACATTAAAGTCAAACTGCTATTACCCATCCTGGAGGCCAGGGGGAGCTCGCCCTGCCACCCACACAAGCGCCTTTGTGAAGTACAATTGGAGGGACCCTCTGCAGTGAAGCACTACCTGGGGACCCCTCCCTGGAGAGAGCCTCATTTCAAGAGCTCAGACAACTAGTTCTCAAGTCACTTCTGGCGAGAGGGAGAGAGGTAGAGGAGGAGAAAAAAGAGAGGCAATAATTCAACTAATTATCACATACACACACACACACACACCCTAGAAAAGAACCTGCCTAAAACATTTTATAGTGACTTCTCCCAGGGTTTTACCATGAATTGAAAATGTAAAATCTGGTACCTCTTTCAGTAATTCCCTAAAAGCACTTTGATTCAATGCGTATGTATATAACACCTATTAAGTGCCAGACATTAGGATCAAAGATGAACAGGACACAGCACACCTGCTCTATTGGACTGTAATCCAATAGTGTGGACGATGTACAGCACAACAGAATACTTGTACCAAAAGGATGTACTAGTATAAGGTAATAAGGTACCTGAGTGGTAGTATTTTATTCTGTCAAGGGTGCAGTAATGGGAAAATCAAAGAGGGATTTACAGAGGAGGTGATATATGCGTGGGTGTCAGAGGTTGAATAGGACATTTTGTGTCATCAAGGCTGCTTCAGGGTACACTCCTTTGTTTTTTTTAAATTAAAAACACTTTCTCCCCTTTGACCCTAAAATTTATTTAGAAATTTTCCTTAATGAAATAAAGATTGCACAAGTGTGCTAAAGGTTGTCCAAAGATGTTCTTTGCAGTGTTGCTTATAATGAGGAACAATCTAAAACACCTATGAACGGTGCAGGGAATTACATAAACCATAGTATGTACATAAATTAAATATCTGCCTTAAAATGATATGCCCGATGCACGAAATTCATGCAAGAAGAGGCCTTCCATCCCCCTGCTGCCGGCACCGGCTTCCCTCTGGCACCCGGGACCCAGGCTTCTCTCGCAACTACAGCTTCCTCCGGAAGGTCATCCGGAATGACGTCTGGTCTACTTAGCATATTATGCTTTTACTAGAGGCCCGGTGCACGAAATTCGTGCACGGGGGTGTGTGTCCCTCAGCCCAGCCTGCACCCTTTCCAATCTGGGACCCCTTGAGGGATGTCCGACTGCCCAGTGGGATTGGGCCTAAACGGGCAGTCGGACATCCCTCTCACAATCCAGGACTGCTGGCTCCCAACTGCTCGCCTGCTTGCCTTCCTGATTGCCCCTAACCGCTTCTGCCTGCCAGCCTGATCACCCCCTAACCACTCCCCTGCCAGCCTGATTAATGCCTAACTGCTCCCCTGCCAACCTGTTTTCCCCTAACTGCCCTCCCCTGCAGGCCTGGTCACCCCTAACTGCCCTCTCCTGCAGGCCTGGTCCCCCCAACTGCCCTTCCCTGCAGGCCTGGTTGCCCCCAACTTCCCTACTCTGCCAGCTTGGTCATCCCTAACTGCCCTCCCCTGCAGGCTTGATTGTCCCCAGCTGCCCTCCCTTGCAGGCCTGGTCCCTCCCAACTGCCTCACCTGCTGACCATCTTGTGGTGGCCATCTTGTGTCCACATGGGGGCAGGATCTTTGACCACATGGGGGCAGCCATCTTGTGTGTTGGAGTGATGGTCAATCTGCATATTACTCTTTTATTAGATAGGATAGAGTCCTGCTGCACAGGTGGAGGCCAGCTGGTTTGCCCTGAAGGGTATCCCGGATCAGGGTGGGGGTTCCCTTGGGGTGTGGGGCGGCCTGGGTGAGGGGCCTGTGGTGGTTTGCAGGCCAGCCACACCCCCCGGCGACCCAAGTGGAGGCCCTGGTATCTGGGGTTTATTTATCTTCTACAATTGAAACTTTGTAGCCTAGAGAGGAGCCAAGCCTTCTGCTTGCTCCGTGGAGGCAGCCATTTTGGGGGGGATTTATGTATCTTCTATAATTGAAACTTTGTAGCCTTAAGCGAGGCCTGGGCCAGCCAGGGTGTGCAGAAAGCTTGGCTTCCTCCATTGCCAGGGGCAACCCTAGCCTCCTGCTCTTTCCAGCTCCGTGGCTGCTGCCATTTCTGTTTGGGTTTGTGTATCTTCTATCATTGAAACTTTGTAGCCTTGAGTGGAGGCCTAGGCTGGCAAGGGCAGGCGGATAGCTTGGCTTCCTCCATTGCCGGGGAAACCCAAGCCTCTCTCCTGCTCTCTGTGGCCGTAGCCATCTTGGTTGGGTTTATTTGCATATTCGCTCCTGATTGGCTGGTGGGCGTGACTTGTGGGTGTATTGAAGTGATGGTTAATTTGCATATTACTCTTTTATTAGATAGGATTATTATAGATATACACTGAGTGGCCAGATTATTATGACCACCTCATCAGTACTTCGTTCGGCCACCTTTTGCCTTCAATACTGCTGTGATTCTTCTTGGCATTGATTCCACGAGATGTTGAAAGGTGATGCGAGAAATCTGACACCATGCCTGATGAATAGCTCTGTCCAGTTCTGTGAAATTTGATGGTTGTGGAACCAGCTGCCTGATGGCTTTTTTAACTTCGTCCCACAAATGCTCAATTGGATTGATATCTGGTGATTGTGGGGGCCACCTAAGCAAGGTAAAGTCTCCCTCATGTTCTTGAACCACTCCTGCACAATGCGAGCACCGTGGCATGGCGCATTGTCTTGTTGGAAGAAGCCATCTCCATTGGGATACGCCATCACCATGATAGGATGAACTTGATCAGCAACGATACTTAGGTATGTTGTGCTATTCAGATGTTGTTCCACACGAATTAAAGGGCCCAAATCATGCCAGGAAAACATGCCCCAAACCATCACACTGCCCCCACCAGCTTGAAGGGTTGTACTCATGCATGTGGGGTGCATGCTTTCATGCTGTTTCCACGAAATTCTCACTCTGCCATCTGCATGATGCAACTGGAGACGTGATTCATCGAACCTCATGACTTTTTAATAGAAGAGTATGAATGTCATGAGACTATTTTGAAGTTTTGGCCATTTCTTTAATGTCTTATGGTATTAAGAGAGATGTCTGGACAGATGGTGCTGTGGGCTGTGGGCTTTCCAAGCCCTCCTGAATTCTTAAAGGAAGGGGGTAGATGCCCAGTGCACATTCATGAAATTTATGACAAAAAGATGGCAAATGGGTTGCAAAAATGGATTCAATCGGAAAACAATGAACTGGTCTTGGTTGTTTACAAGGCCTGGAGCTGCCCTGATTTCAGCTTGAGAAAACAGTCTTGGTTGGCTCAGCGGTTAATCCCAGATGAAGTCCTTCAAAGTGGAAATTTTCACTGTGATTTATTTTTTTTCCAGATGTAAATATGTAGCAACAATCCAGTTATAAAACTGGCATTGTATTAAACCATAAATTATAGTTGACACATAATAATGTTGAATTACTATGAAAGTCCATCAACACACAGTGGCATTGCCAACGCACCAGCCGCCGCTCCTCGCACCAGCCTGATTGCTTGCTCTGCAATGAATACGTTGTGGGGATCTTTGCTCTTGGGATCAAAAGGGATCAACTCTAGCTGAGAAGAAATGTGTCAGAGTCCAGTCGAGGCTGAGGGCCCCAGAACATAGGGACTCATTCTTTTGCTTATGTATTCTTTCAGAACATCATTACTGAAGACCTAATTGTGCAGTGCTAGGCCCTGATAGTGGGTAAAACAGGCATGGCCCACCCTCAAGCACCCAACACAGACATTTAGAAATAAAATGCACAACTCATTTCTTAATTATGGTGAATTCATGTAGTGATTTCCTGGAGATTTGGTCTCTTCCCACTGGCACTGGGACTGTCAATGGCAGGCTATGGGCCAGTCTAGAGGGACTGAGGGAAATTAACTGGAGTCCAAGCACAGGAGCTTCGTCTCCAGAGCTGCACGTGGGGCCATGCCAAAAAATCTGCACTGATCGGCCGATTGAAGGACTCAGGACCAGCGAAGAGATACTACTAGACTAAGGACTTAAACCAGGTCATGACAGCAGAGGAGCCTCTGTATTTTGTTTGTTTTAATTGCTTATTCCCCATTGTCAAGGCCAACGCCTTGCTTGAGGAGCATTCAAAAATAGTTATTGAAAAAGTGAATGAACTAAACCTTCAATAACATAGGAGTGTTGAGTATTATTATGATGATGAGGGTCACAGTGGAGACTTAATCTGCTTAGTGGGGATATGGGGACAAATTATCTAGAGGTCTGTTTATATGACTCTCCCTAAGCTCCTGGGGAAGGGGTACAGGGAACGTTGGAGCCCCCATTTGGGTTTCCTAGAGGGCAAATTAGTCACACCCTTATATAGGGAACCTACAGGGGTGGTAGAGCGAACGAATGAAATGAATGAGCATTCTCTCTGAGGTAGGAGGACATTGGAACAACTCTAACACAGTTCATGATGATCAGTGGAGAAAAAGGGGACATCTTAAAAATCCTCACTAGTGGACATGCTTATTGATTTTAGAGAGAGGGGATGGGAGCAGGGAGGGAGAGAGGGAGGAAGAGAGAAAGAGAGAGAGAGAGAGAGAGAGAGAGAGAGAGAGACATCAATGTGAGAAACAAACATTAATTGGTTGCCTCCCATTTGTGCCCCGATTGGGGATCAAACCCACAACCCAGGTATATGCCCTGACTTGGAATGGAACCCCCAAACTTTTGGTGTACAGGATGATGCTTCAACCATGTGAGCCACAACAGCCAGGACACAACGGAGGGAATGGGTCAGAACCGTATGGCTTATGGGAGGAATTGTAGCCAGCTGGTGTTGCTGGGAACAAAAAGGGAAATAGAAGGAGAAGAGGAGGTGAGGGCCAGGTGTACTCAGTCTGCAGATGCTCCTTTGGGCCATGCGCTGTCCTAGAACTGAAGATATTGTGAAGCGTAGGATCCAAAGGGGTTTGACCACCATGTTCAGGAGTTTGGGGTTTTCTCGTCAGGGCAATGGGGAGCCATGCTGGTTTTAAGCAGCAGAGCCACGTGAAGTCATATTTGCATCTCAAAATCATGTCTCTGGTTGCCGTATGGAAATTAGGTTTGAGGGGGAGATGTGGAGGTGAGAGGCATAGTCATAAGAAACCAACAAGAGAGATGATGAGGGCTTGAGCCTGGAGGAAGCTCTCCCCCACCCCTGGTTCCCCAAGGTGGGCGTGGCTCTGAGAAACATGGCTATTAGGACACCTGTGGGCAGAAGGATGAAATCCCATCCTTCAATTCTTAGGGGAACAATTAGGTGCCCAGGAAAAGGGAAAACATTTATCTGCCCCATCTTCTCAGCGGTGCTTTTGCGCAGCAAGAAGTCGATAAGTAGGAGGTGTGATTTATTTCACCCAGTCCTTCTCAAACCAAGGGTGGTCAGGGCATCGATGCAGACCACAAGCTGGCCAGGGGAGATGAGAAAACCAACCCCAATTTGGGAGGCAGGCCGTTCCTAATTGAACTGTTGAGGGAATTTTGATAAATGACCCCGCCAACGCAGTGAAATTAATAAATCATGCTTCAGGCTGAGAGGCTGGCTCCTGAGGGACAGCAGCAGAGCGCAAATCCTGTTGATGCCGATGGGCTGGAAGATGGCAGGGAACTCATGCGCTCTCTCAGCTCTGCAGGTGGGCCGCAGGAGCAATAACCCCAGTTAGCATGGTCACCATTCGGTTCTTTTAAAAAGCAGGAGAAAGTTCTATTTCCTGAGCAAGGAGGGGGGACCACGCTGCTACCTGAAACTGAAGGTTAAAGACATCCTTCTCAGACTTAGCAATGGGTGAATGGCTTCTGATAGAGAAGCCGGTGGCCTGCATTGCTGCTCAAATCACACGCCAGAGGGAAAATGGGGGCAAGACCTTCTGCTGTCTGCAATGATCTCTGTTTCTTCTAAGAGTTAGGGCCCCTAGGATCATTGTCTTTTCAGATACCCTCTCCAGGTTCCTTGGCTCTGAGCTGCTGCACCTTTGTCCATCAATTCAAAGCATTTGCAAAAAAAAAAAAAAAAAAAAAAAAAAAAAAAGGAAAGAAAGAAAAAGAAAAAGAAAAAAGAAAAGAAAAGAAAATCAGGTTCCTCTTGGCACCTGACTTTTCATGGCACTTGAAGCCCAAGTCCAATTTCACACTTTCAGCATCTGTTTGTGTGTGGAGAATGTGTTATCTGGGAAAAGGAGGTGGAATATAATCCTCATAAAGTTGGCATGACTATCCCCATTTGAAAAATAAGGAAATTGAGGCTGTGATCTTGTGACTTATATTAAGAAAGATATACTTTGGTCTTCGTCCTGTTTCTAGCACAGGGCTCCCAAAACCTTTGTAATTTCCTCTGGGGAGGAGAGAAGAGCTGGGTATTGATTTTAATCACCAATGACCGATGATTTGATCCATCATGATGGTGTGCTGCAGCCTCCATAAAAGCAAGACAGAGGAGGTTTGGAGAGATCCGGGCTGGTGAACACTTGGAGATTTGTGAGTCATGTGTGTGAAGAGGATATTGACGTTCCCTGACCTTTCCTCAGACCTGCCCTATGCAGCTCTTCCATCTGGCTGCTCCTGGATATCCTTTTATAAAAACAACAGTAACCTAGTAAGTAAAATATTTCTCTGAGTTCTATTAGTCATTGTAGCAATTAATCAAACCCCAAGAGGGAGTCTTTGGAAACGTTCATCTATAGCCATGTGATTGGAAGCATAGGTAACAACCTGGACTTGCAATTGGCATCTGTGGTGGTGGTGGTGGTGGTGGTGGTGGGGTAGACTTGTAGGCTGAGACTTTAACCCGTGGGATCTGACACTGTCTCCAGGTAGATAGTGTCAGAATTGAGTTGAATTGTAGGACATCCAATTGGTATCTGAGAATTGCATGGTGGTGGAGAAACCCCTCCTCTTAGTTCACTGGAATCTTAGCTGGTGATCAGAAATGGGATCAGAGTCAGAATCTGAGAGGCTAGGAAAGGTTAGTTTATCCCATTTGGATTTGAAATGTTAACAGGGGATAATAACTTCAGACATGGGTTTTAGAAGGCAAGAGGGTCATGTGTATGCCTCTTATCAACTGTCCTAGAGAGCTAACCGCTTCCTTTAGAAATAGGAACATCCTTGCCCATCACTTTCTGGCAACTATCAAGATCCAAGGGCAAAGCAACTCGGAAAGGAGCTTTATAACCTATATAATGAATAAGCACTGTGTTTACTTAGAAAATTTACTTGATAGCTCTGGTTTGGGGAAGAGAGGACTTAAGAGTAGGAAGACCTGCCCTTCTTGTCAAAAAAGAATTTCTGCTGATGCCAAGACAAGAGGAAGGGAAAGAGAGGGTGGGGGCAGTGAGTTGGGTTTGCTTCTTGCCACTCACAGAAGTGGTGATAAATAGACCTTCCCTTGCACCCCTATGTCTTCCATAGCTCACACCAGGAGTGAGCATGTGATGCTGGTAGCGTGTCACCAGAGGAGGACTGTCATTTGTGCCCCATGGATGCAGAATAGAACAGCTAGTGTGTCTTCAAGATTGGGCATGGGAGAAGCACCAAGAGGTGGCCTCTAAAACTCTCAGAACTCGAGGAATGTGGGCTATCATAGCTTATAGTATTGGGGATCCATCCAAATATAAACAAATCCATGGCGGGGGGGGGGGGGGGAGCAAGGAGACTTCAGCCCATGCTGGGATTATATAAATTATTAAATTTCTTATTATTTTGAACCATGTTAGGCAGGTAAATTATGCATAATGAAGGATCTGACTCAATCCAGGGGTGGAGGTCAGAAAGGGCTTTCTGATGACTGGACCTTTAGCTAAAATACAGTGAGTGAGCAGGAGGAGTGGAGCCGGGCTGGGTAGAGGGCCGAGAAGCAGGGAGACCCATGCAAAGCCCACTGGGGTGTGAGGAGGAAGAGCACAGCCAATTTGAGAACTCTGGACACAAGCATAAACAGGAAGCTTGCCTTTCTGCTCACACCCACCTCCCATTCTACAACTCCTCGATGTGTAAGGACAGAGAAACATTTGTGTTCAAGCTCAGGGAGCAACTCTGCCATCAATTAGCTGCTCTATGCTTAGGGATAACAGACAGGTAATTTAGTGTAATTGCATGGGCTAAAGCCAAAGTGTGTGTGTGTGTGTGTGTGTGTGTGTGTGTGTGTGTGTGTAATGACAAGTCTATAAATATATATTCGTGACTTGTACTTTGAGAATTCTCTGCAGCACTGGAAGGGAATAAATATAATATGGTAGATGAACTGTATTTTTATTGTCATATTTAAGAATTAGTGAATATTTTAGTTCAGAATTTTTTGTTGTTGTTGCTTGGGTAGGCATATTCAATTCTCAGATGGGCATGGGCATAAAATCATAATTTGTTGATTACATCCATATAACAGTTCACAAATCATTATCTTGTAAGATGCTCTTGACAGCCCCGGGAGGTGGGTAATTCATTAACACATGCATTCAGTCACTTACTCATTCAACAAATATTCTTTGAGGGCTTGCTACATGCCAGGCATGTTTTTAAATTCTGGGATTGGGGTGCCTATAGCAGAAAAGATCCTTGTCCTTGTGGAGCTAAAAATCTGGGTGGGGGAAGGTAGAGTAAATAAGTAACTGGCAATGGTGGTGTAAGAGATCGTGTGAAGTGATAGCTGGTGGATTGAGGAGAGTGATTGGGGGTGGGAGGCAGTGATGACCTTTCCAAGGAAGTAACATCTGATCTGATATTTGATAGACAAGGAGGAGTTGGCCATGGGAAGCTACAAAGAGCTGGATTGTGCCAGCAAGGGTGTCACAGGATGGATGGGAAGTCTCAGAGGGGCTGAAGGGCTTATTACAGCCACACAGCTAAGTGCTGGGTCTGTTGGAGATTCTGCACTGTCTTTAACTCCAAGTCAAGGGTTTTGTCATATGCTACCCTCCCAATGCTCACTTTCAATATCTCTGGCCAAATCTTGATACTGTAGTATGATAATGTACTCTAATATTTATTCTTTCATTATTTTAAACTTCAGTGGTTGTTCTAAGTCATACAACAATTCTATGGAATGAGTATGGGTGAGGAAACTGAGTGGAAGATTTGATAGACTGTTATACTGGAAAATGTTAAATTAGGAATTAGGAGACTAGCTTGCTCTGCCTTTAACTTACTATAGGGTCTTGAACAAGTCTTCTAATCCTTCTAGTTCCATTTTTTTCTCCACTGGCATCATGAGAGTTGAATTAGATGAATTCTAAAGTCCATCTCTGGTCATGGTATCTTTCAGCCCACTTGGAATTGCGAGCAGCAGGCTTTGAGGGACATTGGTGTTAAGAAAACATTTCTCTGAATTCATCTGTCACACGCATTGTCATTTCAGTGTTGGTTTAGCTCCAGCAAAATAAGCCACATGATTATCCGTATGCAGGTGCTGCTGTGATTAGCAAAATGCAAAGTCATCTAAACATTTGCAGAATTCATAGCCACTTTCTGCAACTATGCATTTTCTCAATCAATAGATGCTAAAAATTCAACTACTACTACATGAGAGTCTGTCTTCTCAAGTTTAATGTGATAGAGGGGTTCTCATACTCAGAGGAGGGAATCCCAGACATTGTGGGGTGGGCACCATGCTTGGAGTCAGGCAAACCTGGACTGGACATCCAGTGCTGCCTACATTGGCTGTGATCTGTGGTAAAGGTATCCACTCACTTTAAATCTCCATTATTTATCAGTGAAATGGGGATAGTGGTTAGTAGTTCCTAGTTTGATTTTTAAGATTAAATGAGGGAATATTGGCAAAACAATGAACACAGTGCCTGGCAACTAGGAATCACATTAATGTTAGCTGTTATTTTTGAGGTGATGATTATTGGAATTAATAGTTATTACTACAGTAATGGTAGTAGAAGTAGTAATAAAACTGGCATTATCAAGAGCTACGCAGTGTAATGAGAGCAGCAGTATGTCACAGGTAAATTTCCCCAACAACCAGTGACTTGTATGAGATACCACCAATCAACTAGCTTTTCTAAAGTCCATTTTCTTGTAAACACCTGAACTCAGACCCATGAAATGTCTCTGAAAGTCCTTACCCACCATCATTCTGAAATCTTTGATTTAGAGGACTTTTAAATATAATTCCACTTGTGAAACACTGTGTTAGTGGGAGAAAATCATAAGTGCAGTGAGTTTTAAGCAAAAATGAATATATTATTTTATAGACCAACCGCAGATCAGCAGGGATCCCAAAGGCTGACTGTTGACTTTGTGAGCGTACAAAGAAAATAAATCATGCTCAATGTTGATAAATGAGCAACAGAGGGCATCCAGCCTGCCTGAGTGACGCAGGCACTTCTGTGTGTGGGTGTTTGACTAGGGGTGGGAATAGCTCAAAGCCACCCACTTCAAGGCTGAAAAAATGGACTCTAGTTTTGGAAAATTACCCCAAGAGTTTTTGGGTCTGTCAAGCAGGAAGGTCATGTGATTTTATTATACATTTTAAATAAGTAAAATATTTAATTGAATAGGAGTTGGAGTAGGCAGGTGTATTTTTATATCAGAACTCTGAGTGCCTGATATTTATTGTGTGTCTCTGTGTTAAGTACTTCATTTTACATAGTTCTATATAATCTATGCAATGAACCTTTGAGCTGTATTTGTACCCCATTATACAGACGACAAATTGATCAGGAGGTGTTAAAACACAGGCTGTAACTGTCAAAAATCCATGTTTGACTGACCCCACAACTCTCACCACCCCCAGCATTCTTTGGTTTCTTAACATTTGATTTGATGACCACTTGTGACAAATTCCCTGGATTTCTAGCTAGTAAAATGCAGATTAATGCAACCTACCTTGGATTTACTGATTAAAAGAATTTCTGGAGGAATCGGTATTTTTAGTAAACTCCCAAGAGATTCTTCTATCCACAAACATTGAAGAGTTACTGCTCTATACTTTTTTACCTTCCACCCAGCATTCCAACACCATACTTGGCTATCTGGGAACTGGCAGATTCCTTAGGTTTTAGGTTACTGTCAGTCTTCCTCCAACCCCAGGAAATGGAAATATGGAAACCTTTTCTTTTTCTTTACCCTGGAGGATTCCTAATAATATGATATCAATGACTCTATTACATAGGGTAGCCAAGAATATCCTAAATATTTAGAATATATGTTGCTATAGGATATCTCTTATACATCATTAAAAATATTACATCTTGAAAATAGTGACTTAAAAATAGTAAGAGTTCTTTAGAATGAGCTTGAAGCCAAATTGCTAAACAATTGGGTATTACACTTTGGAGTTTACAGAGTGAGGATGATTGCGTTAAATGACTATGTTTGCAATTTAAGTGCTTTTCCACCAGGGGTCAGTGATGTCCTCTTTATACATAATTTGATGGTCAGCTAGTTTTCCCACTGATAATTAAACTGAGAAGCATAGATTGCAATAATGGAATTGCAAATGGAGCTTAATGGGGCCAAAGAATATGAGAGTTGATGGAAATCTGTGAATAACAAATGATTAGCTAGCTAAAAACCACTTAATGAGTCCTAAACATGCCTCTGAAATCTGTTGTCTTCGCAGACAAAAGAGTGGGACCCCAACTAAATAAAGGTGGCTTCAAAATTTATTCAAGAATTATCCTTTTAGTTGTGCCCCCTTTTCATCTTTCCCTCTTTGAGAGTCTTATCTGAATCCCTTCATTTATTCTTCCCTCTGTTTCTTAGTATTTGTTATGGGCTGAATTGTATCTTCCCCCACTCACATCTCCATGTTAAAATCCTAACTCCCAGTACCTCAGAATGTGACTGTATTTGGAGCTAGCATCATTACAGAAGTAATTAAGTTAACATGTGGTCATTAGGGTTGGTATTAACACAATATAATTAGTGTATAATTAGTGTCCTTATAAATAGAGTAAATTTGGCTACAAATAGGTACAGAAGGAAGACAATGTCAAGACACAGGGAGAAGATGGGCATCTATAGACAAGGAGAGAGGAAGAAACCAACCCTCAGAAGAAACCAACACTGGATCTTGGACTTCTAGCTTCCAGAACTGTGAGAAAATACATTTGTGTTGCTTAAGCCGCCCAGTCTGTGGTACTTCGTTATAGCAGCTCGAGCTGACTAACTCAGTATTTCTCTGTATAGTTACTCTCTCTGGATTGCTATGGCTCTTGATTTCTCTCTGTATCTCTCTGGATATCACTGTGGTTTTTCTCTGACTATATTTCTGTTTCTCTGTCTCTGTCTTTTTCTGTGTCTACCCTCCCCTTCTTGTCTCTCTAGCCTATCATTTTCTCTCTTCCTTGGATAAAACAGGATAGCCCATGTGAAATGTTTAGAACAGTGCCTGTCATATAGAACTTATTCAAAAAAGTGAATTCCTCTCTGTTCTTGCTCCTTCATTTTTTCTTTCCTTTTTCAGCATTTTCTTTCCACTCTCTTTCACTCACTCCCTAACTGGACATAAAATAAAACTGGAAATTTGTTTTTCAGAATAACATTTTATTCTCCCCCACCCTCCTAATTCTGATTTGAAAGCAACTCACTTGACTGTTTTACATTCCTCAAAGGGCGAGGGAAGGGGAATTTAAGTTGCATTGCCTTTAGTAAGTGATTTCGATTTGATATTTTTGTTTCTTTCTTTTGGGTAAAAATCTTTAGATCAGTTGATATCAATTTTACTAAACCAAAACTTGTCCAGGGGACTGGATAAATATGCACATTTTTGCTCTGTCACCCCAAGTTTTGAATTAGTACCTTTGTGTTGGGAATTACAAAATTGAAAATATTTCCAGGTAATTCTGATGCAGGTGATTCTTTTTGTATGCTCTGAGAATCACGGTCTTAGAAAATAAAAAACGGATTTTCCCTTTGAGCACTGCCTAACTTTCGTTCATTCTAAACAAAGAATAAAATAAAGCCAAGTTTCATTTCAAGATGAGGTTTCAAAATGATCTTTCTGAATAGCAAGTTGTGATATTTCCCCCCTTTTATTTCTCTGTTTCTGACACACGGAGCCCATTGCCTCGAATCGTCTGAGCAGAGAGCTGACATTCATTTCCAAACAATTTAGGGAGATGGGAAGGAAGAGCAGGACTTGAAAAATTAACAGACATAGATTTGCTTCTTGGCACCTGTTTTGATTATTTGAATTAAGAAAGCTCTGGCAGCTACAACTGGCTCTGCCAGATGTTGAAGAGTACATTTCAGGGAGAATGGAAGGGATGTCAGAAGATGTAAAGATCATTCATTTAAAGAATAAACTGTCTGGATCAAGTTCGGTTTAGGCTGTCAGAACTGATCGTGAGCATAATGGAACATCAAGAACAAAGGGGTGAGGAGACATTGATAGAGCCCAAATGCATCTCGAAATAGAAAAATCTGCTGATTTTTAAGTCAATACCCTGAGTGTCAGCTTATCAGCTTATGGAATCCACCGGGCAGGTTGAGAGGAGTCCATTTTCCCTGCATTTTGGTGCAGCTTCAGCCACTGGTTTTATGGAGGCTGCAAACGATGCTCTGGGGGCACCTGATAGGTAGTGATGGGAGGAAAGGTGAGCCCATGTCAGCAAGGGAATTGCTCAGCATCACTGCAGAATAAGCCGGCATCTGCTTCTGTGAATCCTGAGCATTCATTGCAAATACACACGCACTTGCCCACAGACATACACATATGCATCACATGCACACACAAACATGAATGGGCACACATACACAGATGTACAAGGATGCATACCACGGTGCACACACCCGTTACATATGGCAAACAAAATCTTGCATTTGTACACAACCACATTCATGGACAATGCCACACAGCGTGGAGCAAACACCTTTCCCAGCCCTTGGCTCAGCCTCTTCGTGAGATGTGGAAGAGGCTGTGAGAGCCAATGGGAGCATCTTTTCCTGGAATTCTGGCAAGTTATTCCATTAAAAATTGCTTTGCTAGTATAGAGTTGGCTTGGGCATCTATTACTTGGATCCACCTTTCAGGACAAATTGGGGTGTGATTCTCCCTGTTAGTCATGGCCTGCACAAGCAGGCTCACATACTCAGACACATATTTCATGGTGTGGAGACCAGGAAGCCTGTCTGGAGAATTGGCAAGAACCTAGCAAGGCTCAACTGGCTGAAATCCCCCAGGATCGCCCATACTTCATCACCATGATGCTGGGGCTGTGTTCGTCAGGATAGCTGTCCGTGAGGATAGTGGGTAGTTTACCCAAGATTACACAAGACTCCAGAATAAGTACAACACATCTTCCTAGAGCACAAGTAATTATATGAAATAAAATAATTTAAAGCATTACTTTATAGCTAGTCAGACTAATCAGCTGTTCATACTCTGAAGCAGAATGTGAAATTTATATGCCTTTTTAAGGGGAAAGAGAGCTGACCTGGGAATCCACAGGGCCTGGTACATTTGTAAAGGAGTGGGTCTTTGCTGTTTAAATTGTATGCTATTAGCTTTTCTACCTCTTTTTGAGGCAATTTTGGCTACTTATAATTTTAGAACTAATGCTTTTATCTATATTTCAAATTTCCATATATGTATATACACACATATATACATACATATATATTTATTTATGGTATTTTTAAAAGATGTTATTGTTTTAGAGTAGTTTTAGGTTAACAACAAAATTAAGAGGAAGGTACAGGGAGTTCCCATACATCCCCTTCTCCCACACATGCAATAAAATGCATACGTGTTTGTGTTTAATGTATGCATTTATGTAACCCCCCTCTCCCAATCAAGATAGAGAACATTTCCATCACTCAGTGAAGTTCCCTTATGCCTCTGCATTCACTCACCTCCTCCCCAAAACCACTGATCTGATTTCAGTCAGCACAGTTTATTTTGCCTGTTTTGGAATTTACATAATAAAATTACACACTGTCTGTATTCCTTCAATCTACATAATGTTTTTGAGATTCATCTACATTTTTATATATATATATCTCAATAGTTTATATAGATAACATAATATACAATCCCAAAACTATATATCCCACAATATGCCCATCAGTTTACTGACTGATGGGCATTTGGGTTGATTTTAATGTTTGACCATTATGAATAAAGCTGCTATAAAAATTCCAGTGCAAGTCATGTTTTGAAGACACAGGTTTTCATTTTTTCTTGGATAAATACCAAGCATTATAGCTGTTGCATATTATTTATGTTTAGCTTTGTAAACAATTGTCAAACAGTTTTGTGTAGTAGTCATAAGCTGCTACATTCCTACCAGTAGTATGAGAATTCTATGAAGAGTCCTCATTCTTGCCAGCACTTAGTGTTGTCAGTCTTGTCATTACATGGATAGGAAATGAGATCTCATTGTGGTGTTAATCCGCATTTTCCTCATGATGGAAGTGTTGAGCTTTTCATGTGCCTTAGATATCTTGCTTTGTGAAGTGTTCATTTAAGTCTTTTGCCCATTAAAAAAAATTGTGTTGTCTGTTTATTATGAAGTTATAGGAGTTCTTTATTATATTATGGATGCAAGTCCTTTTACAGATGTGTGTGCTGAAAAGAAATATTTTCTCAAAGTTGTTGGCTTGCTGCTTCATATTTTTAATACTATTTCTTGACCAGAAGTTTTTAATTTTGATGAAACCAAATTTGTGTTGCCTCTAACTAAAGTCTTTCTCTATCCTTAGATTCTAAATATATTCTTTTTTGTTTTCATCTAGAAATTTCACAGTTTTAGTTTATATGCTTGGATTTATGATTCATTTTATTTTATTTTTTATTTTTTAATATATTTTATTGATTTTTTTACAGAGAGGAAGGGAGAGGGAGAGAGTTAGAAACATCGATGAGAGAGAAACATCAATCAGCTGCCTCCTGCACACCCACTACTGGGGATGTGCCCGCAACCAAGGTACATGCCCTTGACCGGAATCGAACCTGGGACCCTTCAGTCCGCAGGCCGATGCTCTGTCCACTGAGCCAAACCGGTTAGGGCCATTTTATTTTATTTATTTATTATTTTATTTTAAAAAATCTCTATTGTTGAAAGTATTACATATGTCCCTTTTCTCCAATTGATTAATTTTTAAATTAATTTTTATGTGTGGAGTAAGATAGGGGTTGAGATTTAATTTTTGCTGTTATTAATAAATGTAATTTGAAAATGTTTTCCAAATTTTTATTGGAAGTCTGTGAAATATAATCTTTGCATATTGACCTTGAAATCTATGGGTTCAGAAACTTTTTTGTCAATTCCTTAGGATTTCCTTGTAAATAATCATGACATCTGTGAGTAAAACACTTTTATTCTGTCCTTTCCAATCTTTATACTTTTTTTTCTCTCCATACATTATTGCACTGGATTGGACCACCTGAACAGTGAAATAGAAGGGAGAGGTTCAACATTTCACCATTAAGAATGATATTCATGCTAAGAATTTTTTTTGTGTGTGTGATTGTTATTGCTTGTTTTTGTGGATACCTTTTGTCAACAGAAAACGTTCCCTGGTAGTCCCATGTTGTTGAGGATATTTTAAAATCATAAATGAATGATTAATTTTATTAAATATGTTCCTGCATCTGTTGGAAGGTTCATATAAATGTTCTCCATAATTTTGTTAATATGATGTTACATTAATTGTTTTTCACATGTTAAATCAACCTTGAATATCTGGAAAAAACCTCACCTGACCAAGATATGTTATACTGTTTAAATACTGCTGGATTTAATTTGCTACTATTTAGTCAGAAATTTCTACCTCTTTGTTCATGACAAATACTGGAGTGTATTTTTTTTCTTCTTTGAGAATGCCTTTATGAAATTGTGTTATTAAAATTATGTTGACCTCATAAACTAAGACAAGAATTGTTCCCTTCTTCTCTACATGCTGATAAGAATTTTTTTAGAACTGGTATTATTTCTTCTTTAACTGTTAATATAATTCACGAGTGAAATCATCTGGGCCTAGAGTTTATTTGTGAGAGGGTTATTTAAATGACAAATCCAACTTCTAGAATAGGTAAAGCACCATTCAAGTTTGAAAAATTTTTCTTAATCAGTTTTGGTTATTTGTGTTTTTCAAAGATGTGTTTATATCATCTTAAGTGTCAAACTTACGAACACAAACATATTTATAATATGTCCTTATCATGCTTTTAATACCCTCAGACTCCTGGTCAAGTCTTCTTTTTCATTCCTGATATTGATCATGTTTGTTTTCTCTCTGTATTCTTGACCAGTCTTGCTAGAGGCTTATCAATTTTTATTAATCCTTTCAAAAGATCAATTTGGGACTTCTAATTTTCTTCATTTAAAAATGTGTTTTATTTTGTTGATTATGTTTAACATTTCCCTTTCATTTCTTTTGCTTACTTTGCATTTAATTTCCTCTTCTCTTTCTAGCTGACTTATGTCAAAGTATAGATCATTGATGTTCTGCTTTCTTCTAATGTGCTAAAAGAAACCTTGCTATGGCTTCACCTATGGATCTGATGACTCCCTCAGGATCTGATCCCAATTTTTGCCCTTGGGCCTCTTTCTCTGCCAGTGTAGGTGAGAGTCATTCTCTGTGCTTCTGACCCTGACTTGGCAGCTTTAACCCACTTTGCCTCCTGGGCAAGAAGAGGGTATCAGAGGGTCTCTAGCTGGCCCCATTATTCACATCTGTTTTCTGTTACCATATTTAGTCTTTAAACATTTATATGACAAGCATCCTAGTCTCATTTTTTTAGGTTAAAAAGATGATACTAAATATTTATCTAAGGCTCCTGACATTGCTGAAATTTAGATTCAGTCCTTTTGACTCCAAAGTCCAATGTAAATTGCTGTGTACTCCTGCTTCCCAGGAGCACATTTATTGAACATTTATTGAGACTTTACTAGGGACTATACCATGATAGGTGAATTGTAGACATTGCATCACTTAGTCCACACAGTAGTCTATGAGGTGGGCACTTTGTATAACCATTTAAAAATCAGACAATGGAGTCAAGGAGTTGAGGTGTCCTGCCCACAATGCATATAATGAACCTAGGGTTCAATATTTAGTATTCTTTAGACGTCTTTTATATTACGGCCTTGTGACTTCATTGAGTGACCTTCCCCTTTACAGACAGACAGAATGAGATGGGATTTTACATCTCACGGCGTGGAGAGCTTGCTCTATATGTGGACTCGAATAGTTTAATTTAAACTTGACCCTCTAGGTCTGGGGGTCTTATAACATCGAGATCTCTTTTAAGATAGAGTATGATCAACCTCAGAGGGGTTAAGCAACTAACCCAATCTCACCAGCTAGTAGGCGGTAGGGCTGGGATTTGAACCTAGGTCTATCTGATTCAATATAAAAAAGAAAGCAAAGAAACCAAATGTTC
Organism: Plecotus auritus; assembly: GCF_963455305.1. NCBI lineage: Eukaryota > Metazoa > Chordata > Mammalia > Chiroptera > Vespertilionidae > Plecotus > Plecotus auritus. The sequence continues at coordinate 76,576,127 of NC_137774.1, read as the reverse complement.
AAAGAATACCAAGCAACTCCTTTTACCCTCAGGCAGGAGATGGATGGTATGTCTGTGAGACACGTGATCACTTTCCATTATTCTCAAAGTGTTGATGTGACATTCTCAACATTGAATGGAGATAGAAATGCAAGGATGGCCAGCCATCTGAATAGATTCCCAGAGGAGAGTCTGCAGCCATTCTGTCAGAGCATGTTGGATCTGGAAGAAAAGTGAAGGTATCTAGTTTCACCTCTTTTTTTACAGGTGAAGAAACAAAGGCTTCAGCGGAGGTCCTCCTCTCTTCCCCTGGGGGTATTTGATATGGAGGCTAATGATACTAGGGGCATACATGCTGCTTCATTATAGTTCCCACAGGAACCATGTGAGGTAAGTGAGGCAGACACTTCTTTTTTAAAAAATACTTAAACATTTTTTTAATTTATTTTTGTTGTTCAATTATAGTTGACATTCAATATTATATTAATTTCAGGTGTACAATATAGTGGTTAGACAATTATATAACTTACTAAGTGTTTCCCCCTCCTAATAAGACTAGTACCCACTAGACATCAAACATAATTATTACAATATTATCTATAATAATAAAAGCATAATATGCTAATTAGACCAGACAGCCAAATGACCTCTGGACGTCCTTCCAGACATCCTTCCAGACGAAGCCGCACCTGCGAGGGACAAGCCCCTTGCACAAATTTCATGCATTGGGCCTCTAGTTGATTATATTTTCTATGCTGTACTATCTTACAATATTATTGATTATATTCCCTATGCTGTGCTTAGTGACTGTTTTGTAACTGCCAATTCTTACTTCTTAATCCCTTCAACTTTTTCATCAATCCTCTAACTCCCCTCTCCCTCCCATCTCACAAGCATTAGTTTGTTCTCTATATTTGAGTCTGTTTCTGTTTTTATTCTGTTTTGTTTTGTTTTTTAGATTCCACATGTAAGTAAGATCATATGGTATTTGACTTTCTCTGTTTGACTTATTTCACTTAGTATAATAGCCTCTACATCCATCCATGTTGTTGCAAATGGTAAAGATTTCATTCATTTTTATGGATGGTTAATATTCCATTGTAAATATGTACTCACATCTTCTTTATCCAATTGTTTATCAGTGGACACTTAGGCTATTATATATGAAATGTCCTTTTTTTGTCTCTTGTTATATCCTTTGTTTTCAAGTCTATTTTAAGTTATATAAGTATTGATACCCCAGCTTTTTTTGTTTTGTTTCCTTTTGCATAAAATATCTTTTCCATTCCTCTACTTTTAGTTTGTGTTTCTTTCAGTCTGAAGTAGGTCTCTTTACGCAGCGTGTGTATGGACCTTATTTTCTCCTGTATTCAACTACCCTATGCCTTTTGATTTGAGCATTGAATCCATTTATATTTAAAGTAATTATTGATGGGTATGTAGTTATTTGCCATTTTTTAACTCATATTTTTTATCTTCCGTCTTCTTCAAGTCCCTGTAACATTTCTTGTAATACTGTTTTGGTGGTGATGAATTCCTTTAGCTATTTCTTACCTAGGAAGTTCTTTTTCTGTCCTTCCATTATAAATGATAGCCTTGCTGGATAGAGTAGTCTTGGTCATAGGTCCTTGCTTGTCATCACCTGGAATATTTCTTGCCAATCCCTTATGGCCTATAAAGTTTCTGTTGAGAAATCATCTGACAGTCTTATGGGAGCTCCATTGGAGGTAACTAACTGTCTTTCTCTTGCTGCTTTTAAAATGTTCTCTTTGCCTTTGACTTTTGGCATTTTAATTCTGAAGTGTCTTGGTGTGGGCCTCTTTGGGTTCATCTTGTTTGGGACTCCAGACACTTACACTACACTCCTAATTTACAGTGGGGATACTGAGAACCCGAGAGATGACTAACTCCTATCCTGATGGAGTAGCAGTGCCTGGACTTGAACTCTGAACTTCAAGTCCACATTCACAGAGACCTTAGGACTGAACACACTTGACTGAGTGGAGGCATGGGAAGGAGAGCATCTCACTAAGAAAGTCTAGGAAAACTTGTTCAGGAGCTAATTAGGTGAGTTCAACCCAAACCCATCCTGTTCAAGGTTTGTTTTCCACTGAGGAAAAGAAGATGAGACGATAGAACATCTTCACAGATGTTTATGTCTTTCAGGAACTTCTTCTAACCTTTTCCCCACCTGCTTTTGCAGTGGGAAAAATAATTTTCTCCGTGTGATGGGTCTTCAATATCCTCTTTCCTCCTCCTCGACACTGTACTCCAAGATAGTATACTAAATTACAGTGATTCATTATTCCTATTAAAACAAACAATATCTTCAAATTACCAGACAAACTAAGCAATTGTGAACAGTAAATTCAAACAGTAAAGCATGGGCACATATTGGGTAAATGTTATTTTCCCGAACAAGAAAGGCTTTCGGCAAAGTGTTTAACTTGAATACAACAAAAGGCAATTTAATTTAGTAATACAGCTGGGTGAGAAATGGAGACCTCGGGTTTAATAAGAAGGGGGAAAAGACACGCATATATCATCCCAAAGGATAATTATGAGAAACTATTTTGTATGATCCAGCTAAATCAAAGCTTCTAATGCTTTCTTACTCCTGTCAAAATAGGGAGATTTAAGGCCTTAAAAATGGGAATTTTGCAGACTTCACTGCCAAGAAAAAATGATTTGTCTCTTGATAAATTACTATTGGGCTTTATACTTGGGGGAAAAAAATACACTTACATTGAAATAAATGCCAAGGAATGGCTAGAGAATTTATATTATTCGTTCATATCTGTCACCAGTTTGGTGGGAAGACAGCAGTCCCATTTAAAACATCTTCTGGCTGGCCAACAGCATGCCACAGAGGCAAGATGAAAACCCCCGGGGAATGGGGGGCAGGTGTGGAGCCCGGGGAGGCTGCACAAATCTATCCTGACCTTCTTACTTTTCTCCCAGAACACAAACTTTTCTCCTCTCTGGATTCCACATTTCAAAAAGGAACCCCAAATCCAAACACACGCTTTTTACAGATTCTGAACATTTTTAAGGGGTCTTCTGTATATCCTAGACAAGTTTGCCTTCCAACACAGGAAGGGAACAGGAAAAGAAAAGACAAACGTTGGCAACCACACAGCCACCAGTTTGTCAATTATAATGGGGCCTGGCAAAGAGGGTGAAAGCATGACTGTTCATTGCCTCCATGAAAGGCTTGCCGAACAAGTCAGTGGTCACAGTCCTGGAGAGAACACTGGCCACCGAGGCAGGAACCCAGACTCCGGTGTCACTTCTTTCACAACTGGTGTAACCTTCGGCAAAACAGGTAACACCTCTGGGCCTCACCTTCCCCATCTGTAAAATGGCTGGCTTAGACAAGAAATGTTTTCTTTGCAAGAATGTCTGTACAACACTTCAGACACGCTTTTATATAAAACTGCACCAGTAGGGTCCATACTAAAGAGGAACTGCTGCAGTTCCCCCTACATCCTCTATGGAAAGAACTTCAGGGCTTGGACAATCACTAAATTAGGCACTTTATAAGGATCCTTCCAGTTTGAATATGCCATGCTTCTGGGGCTGGTCTGCTCCTGAAATGGTTTACTTAGGCTGTGAAAATGCTGGGGCAGCTATGCCAGCTTTTCTTTTCCTCTATGTTGTTGTTGTGGTTGTGTGTGTGCTTCAACTAGCTGGATTATGACAAATCTGCTATAAAAATAAGTAAATGAAAGAGCTAGGTAAATGCTTTGGGAAAGGAAGGTTCTGCTAATTCACTTTATTTTATTATATATACACTAGAGGCCTGATGCACAAAATTCGTGCAGGGGGCTTGCCCTTGCAGCTGTGGTGGCTTGCCTCGGCCCTCACAACCCTAGCTTCATCTGTAAGGTCATCCAGAAGGACGTCCGGAAGGTCGTTTGGTGGTCTGGTCTAATTAGCATATTACGCTTTTATTATTATAGATATATTGACTTTATTGGTGCTAAAAGAACCACCTTTATTTTTAAGTTGAAAATCTTTCTAAAATGCGTGGATCAATTTTCTGTCTTAGTAACACCCATTTAAAGATTTTTTTCATCCTAAATCTTTTTCTGTAGTTTATAGAGTACCACAGATTCCACAAAGCACTTTTTAGCTTATAAACATAGTTTACAGGAGCCTTTATAGTTTATAAGGTGCTGTACCCTTTCAAGGTACTTTATAGTTTACAAAACCTTCTACAAAACATTCTTTGGTATAAGCCACTTTATCAAAAGTATTTGGCACTTTACAAAGCCTTCTTCTCATTGCAAAGCACTTGCTAACTTACCAAATGCCTTGCAATTTGTAAAAGGATTCCAAGCCTATAACCGCATTCAGTTTTAGCAGACAGGAGTCACATGATTGCATCTTTGTTTGATGATTCTAGGAATCATGCTGGGTGTGAGAGTCATAATTGGGAACTTGCCTTTACTGAGCACAGACCGACCGTCTGTGTTCATAGATGCTTGTTATTGCCTGATTGATTAAGAATATTACGGCTGCAAAGGGATATAACTGATGAAGGCCTGGAATTTTGGTCTTGATCCCTGCTTCTCCATGGGGAGTGATTTTACCCCCCAGCGACAGGTGGCAATATGTGAAGACTTATTTAGTTGTAACAACTGGTGTGGTGGGGGGGGGTTCTCCTGGCATCTAGTGGGTAGAGGCGAGGGGTGCTGTTAAACATCTGACAATGCACATCACAACCCCACAACAAAGAAACATCTGGCTCACACTGTCAATGATGCCAAGATTCAGAAGCTCTGGTCTCCATGAAGGTCAGACCATTGGTTAATTTTATGCTACTATCTCCTGCATGAGGAGGATGTTTCGAGTTGCAAATAACAGAAAACCGCTTCAAAATGGTTTAAGCATTACATACATTTATCTTCTCCCCTAACTGGTAGTCAAGAGGAAGGTCAGGCTGCAAGGCTGAGTGATTCAGACACTGACCTATGGCATCCAGGCCCTGATTTTCCCCTTTTCTCCTTTCGATTCAGTCTCAGCTCCTTCTGAGGCTGCCTCAGGGCTGTCAGCAGCAACTGGAGCAACCTTCCCTTGTTCTTATTCAAGGATGAAAACATAGACTTTTCTTTCCCATAATCCCAGAAAGAACCTCTGTGTAGGAATAAACATCCCATCATATAGGAACCTGCTTAATTACAGAATGTGTACAAGATACCAAAGACAGAGCCTTATATAGCTGGTGCTCATTCAATCTTCTCCCTGTACCTCCATCCTTTCTTGAGCACTACTATTGGCTGATGACTAGGGTTTCTGTGAGAATAAAAATACAACAAAATCACTTGTTGGTCCCACTGGAAATGGTTCCTGTGAAACTGCTGAGTAGATTTATACTCAGAAATTCATGGTGTTTCTCAGGTTGGAATTCTGAACTATAAATCCTTCCCCAACACATTACAGGTGCACCCATACACACACTCTATTTCTTGCAAATTAAAAGTCACATATATCCTGCCAAAGCATTTCTGACACAGCTTTGGCATTCAAAGCCTTAGGCAAGCCATAGTGATGTGTAACTAACTGGCCAGGGATGTTGCAAAGCCCAGAATTCAATGACTAGTCTTCAGATATTCTTAAAAAAAAAATTATATATATATATATATATATATTGATTTCAGAGAAGGACAGAGAGATAGAAACATCAATGATGAGAGAGAATCATTGATAGGCTGCCTCCTGCACGCCCCCTACTGGGTATCGAGCCCACAACCCGGGCATGTGCCCTTGACCAGAATCAAACCTGGGACCCTTCAGTCTACAGGCCGACACTCCATTCACTGAGCCAAACTGGCTAGGGCGTAGTCTTCAGCTATTCTGGCAAAAGTTGGCTGTCTCCTGCCTAAAAATTCTTATCTGCAGGAAGGACCTTGTATAGGGAGATATGGCTGAATCCTGTAGCCTACATTCAAGGGGAAAAATTATTTGTGTTGTAGAATTCTCATGGTCAACCAGACACTCTCAGTGTTTCATTCAACTGTTTTCATGTTGGCTTGGGGATGCTGCTAAGTTGCAGAGGTTAGTCATCAGGCCATCTCTGAGATGTGGAATGGTGCTGTTGACTCCTCATCTGCAAAAGCTTTTACTGGCTTTCAGTTACATGGAGGACAATCTCAGATCCCTCAGCCTGACTTTCACAGTCTGGCCCTGGCACATTGCTTTCAGAATTATCTCTCCAATGACTATTTTCCTACAAGTATCACCTACTTAATTCAGACCAGTCTCTGAGTTATATTTCAAATAAGTTGTATGTGTTTCTGAATTACAGAACCTGGACTATAACAGGCATCAAAAAGCAACATATTTGAGTCTTCATTGTGACTCTATCACATACAGGCCACATGACCATGGAAAAATAGCCTGTTCAGTGAGATTCAGTTTATTCCTCCAAAAAATGATGATACTACCATCTGGTAGGACAGATGTGAGTGTTGAATGAGATAATTATTCAATGTGCTTAGCTCAAGGCTTGCCATGTAGAAGGTGTTTAATAAAATTATTATTGTTCCTTTACTTCCTTACCTGCCCATATTGACTTCCTTTATACATTTGTATTTTTGAGTTATTTTAAGGAAGATGCCCTTCATTTCTCCATACAGCACTTATTGCAATTTTAATTTTTTCTACTTTGTGGAACTAATTGTGTAGTATTTGTTCCTCTCCATAGACACAAGTTGCCTAGGAGCAGAGAGCATGTCTGACTTGCTCCTGTATATCACACCTCTACGTTCCTCATACCTACAACAGTTTCTGACACAGTTTAGTAAGTGCTAAAGAAATATTGAATGAATGGATTATCGAATGGACAGTTAAGATGAATTGGGTTCTTTATAGTACCAGGCACAAGTTCTTTATATATATAATTTCACAACCCTAGACACTATTATTAGCATTCTTATTTCCTGATAGAGAGATTGAGACTTAGGGGGCTAAAATAGCACAAGGAAATCACAATCTAGGAAGAAGCAAAGTCAGGAGATGAATTTCTGTCCTCTGACTCCAAGTCCAACCTTCTAACCATCCAATTATCAAGGCACCTTTTCTCCAAAGATGGCAGGTGGTGGGAGATGATAATGGGTGAGAGCTTGGGTGATTTGAGTATTGGGTAATCCTGCTTTAAAGCGGTGTGAGTTGCCCAAACAGGGTTCAGAAAACATGACTTCCTTTTCAACAACTTTTGTAGTCATGATGTCCTTTGATCTTCGCATGAGACTTTGCTCTGTCAATGAAAAAAACAGGACACAGCAGGAGTGATTTGCTCAAGGTCACTCAGGTAGCCACTGATGTGGGGACGCACAGCAGGAAGCGCCTGTAATAATCAGTGGAGTAATCACACCCAGTCACTGCAGTCCTTGCAGTCTGCCAGGCCTACCCTCCGCCTCCCACTGTTTTGGAGGGGAGCACAATGTTGGCCTGCCCTTAGAGATAAGTAAGGATGAGCCTGGTGCTATGGGGAAAGTTGGAGACCCGGAGTCAGGGCCTTGTGTCACATGGACCTGAGCTTATGGCCCCTATGTGCTGAGTTCTGATTTTCCATCTGAACAATGAGAAGGTTAGCCTGGATGTTTTTTTAAAAGCTCTAGTGGATGTATTCATTCAACACAGACTTATTGAGGGCCTACTAAGATCGTGCCTGTCTTGCTCACTTCTATATTCCTTGTCCCTACAACAGTTTCTGATACATAGTAAGTGGTAAATCATTATGGAGTGAGTGGAGGATTGTGAATGAATGTGATAAAACAGTGAGCAATACCTAGTCAGCTCCTGGCCTGTAGTTGACAGAGATAAATAAGTCAACTGCTTATGATCCTGCACTCTGTGAATACTTTCATTGAGGTAACTGCAGAGTGCACTGGGAATTTAGTTGGGAGATGGACAAGATTTAAGGAGGCCTTCTTGAAGGAGGTGGTCTCTAATTGCTGATACCAGAAGAATGTGTAGGGGTAAGCAGGGAAAACAGTGTGTAAATACATGGGCAGAGCTGAGAGGTGGAGAGGAAATTGAAAGGTTTGGTTGATTGTTCCAAACAGAAGGGGGAACTAAATATAGTTCAGTTTGGCTTGAGGTTTAAAGTTCAGGTGGGGCAGGGGCGAAATGAGTCTGGGGAGGTAGGTCGAGGAAAGATAAAGGGTAAATCATTTTAAAGGGCTAGAGCTTTGCCCTAGCTGGTTTGGCTCAGTGGATAGGGCTTTGGGCTGTGGACTGGAAGGTCCCGGGTTTGATTCCGGTCAAGGGCACATGCTCGGGTTGCTGGCTCGATCCCCAGTAGGGGGTGTGCAGGAGGCAGCCAATCAATGATACTCTCTCATCATTGATGTTTCTATGTCTCTCTCCCTCTCCCTTCCTCTCTGAAATCAATAAAAAAATATATACTTAAGAAATAAAATAAAGGGCTAGAGCTTTATCCTGAGGTTTGTGGGGAGCCATGGCTAGATCCCTAAGTGGGGGAAGGGGGAGGGTTTAAAGAGATCACTCTGGTTTCTCTGTATGAAATTCTTTGGTGAAGGAGGTTGTAGAAGCAGGAAGACCAGTTTGAATGCTGTCAATGAGGTCTAGGAGAATAAAATAAAGGAATAGAATGGGCCGTTAGTCTCTTGAGCTCACTTGCTATGTTCAAAGTTTATAAGAGCCTGGGGAGAGGAATAGAGAGAACAAATTTGAGGGTGGAAGCAGAGCTAATATTCAATTCCAGGTCACTCTATTCCTATCCACAGCAGTGGGGCAAAGAGCACCTATGAGAAGCAGGTGTTTCTGCACAGCCCAAGGCCCCTCTTCTCTCCCACTCACCTGTGCTGAGCTGTGGCTGCATGTATCCGCCCCCTGCCAGCATGGCTTCATCCTGTGCTGTTACCTGCAGATTCCATGGCCCCTCTTGTCCTCACGATGCTGGCCTGTCACTTCTCATTGTGCCACTCTGGTCAGTATGGCTGACCTCACCACTTCCTTAAGTGGGGTCTTGGCTGTTGAATTTATTCCCTTGGCCCCTCCAATTCTAAGGCAAAGTCTCTGACAATAGAGATTGTTCTAAGGGATTAGCCTTGACTCTTCTTCATGATCAGTTTGGAAGCAAAAGGCCACAAAGCTTTTTCAAAACTGAGAAGACAGAGTTGTACATATAGGAAAGAGCCTCACAGTGACAGGTGGGACACTGGGGATACCTGTGACCTTGACCTAGTCAGTCAATCTCACCTATCTATAAAGAGAGCAAAGGAAATAGCACATACTGAGCATTGGTATGTGCCAGTGTCATCGTCCTTCCTCTGTGCTCTCTTGCATCTTAAACACATTCTTATTAAAGAGTTCATTCATAAATTCATTCATTCATTCATTCAATAGACATCTAAGATCAGTTGTTCTGTGATTGCCTTACTCCTCCATCAGACTGCAAGTAGTTTGAGGAACAGGTCTATTTTATATAAAGTATTAATTATATTTGACACAAAGGCTAGCACATGGTAGGTACTTAATGTATGGTGAGTAAATGAAAATGTTGCTAGGAGCTATACCTTAGAGGGTAGCCACCTGGATTCAAACAGAAATGGCTACTTTTTAGCTTTGGGGCCTTAAACAAATCTAACCTCTCTGAGCCTCAGTTTTCTCATCTGCAAAAAAAGGGGGATGTACATGGGACCTCCTCAGGTGTCCATGCAACACAGGCAAATTGATGGCAAGCAGGAATGATATTTTATTTTATTTTTTTATTTTTAATTTTTTTTAGGAAGGATATTTTAGGATCACAATGAGGTCATGTGATGAGAGGTGGTCAAATCTGAAGAGGTGAGGCTTGTTGGCTAGTAAAATCTCCACTGTGAAGAATCTGAACGACTAGATGGTGCTCTCATTGAGGACTGTGAGCAGCTCATCCTTAGCAAGGTCCTTCCCCAGGAGTGAAGGTCCCATGGTGTTGGTATGCAGTGCATGGATAACAGAAGAAGAGGAAACAGAAAGAGGCAAATGGGACACCCCATGGAGGTTGATTCTCTGTGGACTCTAAAGAGCTGTAGGAGAAAAGTGTAGACAGGGTCATAGCCCCTGGATCCCGTGTGCATTTATGTTTGACTTTTGGTTTGACTATTTCTCCCTGTTTTGGCCGTTGCTATCCATGTACTAGTAAAACATTTAGGACTATGTCTGGACACATAGACTTATTGTTATCCTTGAAGTATTAAGCAATGATGAGTATCTCAATGAGCCCTTTTAGTGCAAACATATGCAAAGAGTCTCAAAGACAGCCTTCCCCCATCTTGGGATAACTTTAGATACCTAAGCACTTCTTTGGGAATGCCATTAGAATTGTTTGTAGGAAAATAGATAGGCATAACATAAGGGACACACTGTATTAATCAACTTCTTCAGAGAAACAGAACCAATAGTAGATTCTATCTATCTATCTATCTATCTATCTATCATCTATCTATTTATCATCTATCTAATAGGAGATTTATTATAGAAATTGGATCACATTATAATGGAGGCTGATTAGTCCCATGATTTGCTGCTATCTGCAAGCTGGAGGCCCAGGAAAGTTGGAGGTATAATTCAGTCTGCGTCTGAAGGCCCAAGAATAGGGGTGCCAATGTTCAAGGGAAGGAGAAGGTGGTGGCCTCACCTCCAGCAAGGAGAGCAAGTTTGCCCTTCTCTACCTTTTTCTTCTATGCAGGCCCTTAATGGATTGGGTGATGCCCACCTGCATTGGTGAGGATGACCTTCTTTCCTGATTAAAATCCTAATCTCTGTGAGAAGAAACACCCTCCACCTAGAAACAATGTTTTAGCAGCTCTTTGGGCATCCCTTAACCCAGTCAAGTCGACACATAAAATGAAGCATACTTTTGCAAAGGGAAATCCATCATAAAACCGGATGGAGATCAGAGAGGGTGGGAACGTGGCCACACAGTGAAAGGTAAGAAACAGTGAGATCTTCCCCCTTCACATTGGCTCCTAGAAAGAGCAGCTGGTCCCCGCCTGGAGCATCTTCCATTGTTATCATTTTTTTAATTTTTTAAAAAAATTTATTGTTTAAGGCATTACAAATAGTAGTAGTACATATGACTTCTTCCCCACACCCCCCCCCGACTGATGTCCCCCTGGCCTCCCCTACCCCCCCGGCACTTACCCTCGTCCCCCCGCCCCCAGTGTCTCGCATCTGTTGGTTGTGCTTATATGCATGCATACAAGTCCTTCAGTTGATCTCTTACCCCCCAATGACATTCACACAGCAATATCCAAGCAGGGAGAAACTGCTCCGTGGCTGACACATTCACAAGGAGCAATGGATTTTAAAACTGTTTTCCATGAACAAATTGACAGTCTTTGCCTTCCCTCACCCAGGGCTCACTCCCTGGGGCCCAGCACAGGCGGAGGTGGATGAGGGCTGATCAAATCGAATCCTGCGTTTCCAGAATCAGACAGGGTTTTCCTAATCACCCGATAGAGGGTTTCCCCCTCTCCACCCAATTTCCTCTGAAATCACTTATGAGAGGTCAGAAGAAGGGGTGATAAGCTGTCCACCATCAGGTGGGTTGAAAAGGCCCGATTTCATTCCATCAGAGCAGTGTCAGAGTTTATAAATTGTCATGTCTGTCTTTTAAAAAGTGATAAAGTCTATCATCTCACAAAAAAATGTATGTTTTCCACATAGATTTATCACCTTTAATATTCCGGAAGCATGGGAGAGAGAGAGACAGAGATAGAAAGATCTGTAGGGGTAAAGGCAAAGGATGTAGGGGTGCCGTGGGCTAGGCCAACCTACAGGTATACAATGAGGACCCAGTTCCTTCTGCAAGGTGGAGGCCCGGGAGAGGGAACAAGGCAGGAAAAGGAAAGTGCAAAGTTAAGAGTGCAGACTTTGGTGTTTGACTACCTAGGTTCAAGGTCAGACTGTGCCACTAGATGGATTTCTGTGAGTTGCATCCTTTCCGTGAACTTCCTCATCTTGGAGTTGGGGACAATGATAGAATGGGCATGCCTCAGTTGAGAGTTTCCTGGGAATTACATACAGGAATGCCATCAAGTATTTAGCACAACGCCTGGAACATAGCAGGGTTTATTCAGGCTGAGCGTGGCTGTACAAAACGCACAGAGTGAGGTTCCTGTGGATGTACACCCAGATTGCCTTTCCCTCTGGGGGCGCATGTGGTGCAGGAAAACATCTTCAATCTGTCCTAACCACATGCAGCCCTATGCCACCCCCTCCCTCCCCGTGCCCCTGTGTTCCCCTGCTGTGGTGTGTAAGTCAGTGCTGGGTGGTGATGGGAAATCAGGAGAGACGGGGCCCATTAGACAGAACTGCAGGCGGGTAAGGTTTGCCAATTATGCTTTGTTTCTTTCTGCTTTCTCTGTGACTTTAGGATACACAGAGTCTTCCTGGCACTCCTCCGGCTCCGCGCCTATAAAATAAGTTTAATGGCTGAATTTTCTTTACGATAATCAGCGGCGGTATAATTTATGCATATGAATAGGATTGTAGCCAGATGTAATTTTGCTCGAAGTTGTGGCATTACAGTTAGAAATGGCTCTGCTGGCTGTGTTTTGTAGAATTTGCAATTTATTTAACAGTTGACTGAGCAGTGACCCCAGATAAAATAACCATAATCAGAGTCGTTTTTTAAAAAAAATATCTAAAAAACAAAGGTAGGAGTGGGCTTTGGAGAAAGACTTGGTCTGGTGCCGATGGGAGGAACACAGGTGGTGAGGACTGCAAGGCAGGTGAGTACCATCTAGTTAGTGCAGGAGGCAGAGGAATCCTTGATGGAGGAAGGACTGGCATCCTTGACTTGGAGTCTCTCCCCCAGCCCAGGGCTTTCTGTTGGGAAGTTCATCTCCCTTTGATTGAAAAGCAACAGATTATTTTTGCATTGCTCATTGAAGCTGTGCGGTTTTTCGTCCCTGAAGTCCCAGGGTTGTATGCCAGAGGTCCAGAGAAAACTCAAAGGGGGTGCTAGCAGAGTAAATCTGTGGCTTCTGTCAGAAGTGACCCCAACCTTTCCAAAAACCTGGCACTTCTATGGTTGGCTTCATGCCACGGGGGGAGAAGACTCTCTCTCTACACACCAAGCCTGCCTCTGCCTGCCCCCTGCCTCTGTCTCTACCTCACACCTTTGAAAAATGCAAGAATGCTTGGAAGAGTCCAGGACCAATGGTGGTCCTCATTCTACCACGGGAGGGTGCTCATGTCCATGCATTCAGGCTACATGCCTTTTTACTGGCATCCTGCCAGGGTCTGGCCCCTTAGAGTGGGTTGTCCATCTGGTCGTGCTTCCTTCTCCCTGAGCGCGTAGGGCCAGGGAGAGCTGAGGATCACTCATGCTTGGAGCCTCACCTGATGCTTCAACCCAGTCTCTGCTGTGGAGATTTATACAGCTGTTGATAAGTGTTGATAAAGATGAGTCCCATTTTTTTTGTAGCTCCCACATCCTGCTCCTTCATGGGAATGGTGGTCCTGGTCCTTCAGGGAGTATTAATTAGGTAAAGAGAAATGTCTTGTCCCTGGCCATAGAACTGTTAGAACAACCGTCAACTTCTCAGCCTGCAGCCTTCATGTATTTCAAGCTCACATTCTTAATCTGCCAAGTCACTCCTCTGCTTGAATCCTGCAAAGGTCAAGTTGAACATATTTTAGCTGGGTGTGGGGACCCTATTCAGAGTACACTGGATGCTCAAGGCCAACCAGAGTGTAGAGGCCCTATTCAGAGTACACCAGATGTGCAAGGCCACTCTGAATGTGGGAATTTAATCAGAATGGTCAAGGCTAAGTGCTATACACAGGTGCAAGGATGCAGCAATCTATAGGCTGCACAAGCATGCCCTTCTATAACCCAAATGACTGAAGTCACTATTTGAAAGGAAGCTTCTTTTGTCCAAGTAGTATATAATTGTTACTGACCAGCCGGCTGCTTGGTGAGGCTGCTCCTATGTAAGGCAGGCTACTGTTATGTGGAGCTGCTGCATTATGGGGAAGATGTATTGCTGAACAGCAGGCTGTGACTGTGAGTGCAGAGGCTGCTGCTGCTGTGTGGGGAAGATATACTGTTACCTAGCCGGTGCGCGGCTACTATGTGGGACAGTACTATGGGGAAGATGAATCACTGACCAGCCAGTACGGGCTGCTCCTATGTAAGGCAGGCTGCTGTTATGTGGGAATGCACTATGGGGAAGATACATCGCTAACTAGCAAGTGCATCTACTTGGTGAGGCTAGCTCCCATGTTAAATAGGGCTAGCTGCATTATGGGGAAGATATGTGGCTGCTCAGATAATGGCTACTTGGCCACTAGCTCCTACAATAAACATTCTCTTATATATCTGCATCTTTCATGTTTTTTTCTGTTTACCACAGGCGTCCAAGAGGGTCCAGCCCCTGGCAGAGGGGCTTGGACCCAACATTGGGCTTGTGAGGTTTTTGTGATCTGGCTCTGGCTTGCAATCATTTTTATCCCTAGTGAACTCTGAACCAGTGATCCCCGAGATCTCAGTCTTTCATTTACACCCAAATGTCTAAACCTTTTTTACCCAGATAATTCCTCCTCATTGCCCCAAGAAACACACTCTTTACTCCTAAAGGAGACATGCCCTCCTCTGTGACCTCATCACTCTCCATGTTGCTTCTTCTATGATAGGCATATTCATATCCATTACAGCTTTGCTCTGTCATTCGTGTATTCTCCAAGCACCGAGTGCTGCCTTGCCTATGGAAGTAGCTCAATGTATATTTGTTAAATAAAGGCATAAATAAATGTTCTCTAAAAAATTGTCATTGGGACTAATCTGTAGGGGGAAGCAAGCGAGGGGAGGGCATTTTAAGGAAAAGAGATAAAATCTCACTCTAGGAATTGAAATACTACAAGGTTGAAGAGGATAAAAAATAAATATGCTGGCTTGTATATACTGTATGTATATATCAGATATCGCACATATTGCCTGACACTAGGCTAAGAATTTTACTGTTGTCATCTCATTGAATTTATATAACGACACTACACTATGGCAACTATGATTTCCTCTACATGTTGAGGAAACTGAGGCTTAGAAAGGTGACAGAATGACTATGTAACAGGCCTAAGATTCAAACCTCTAGGTTCTGGATTTTGTAATTTTTTTCCTTTTGGCTTTTTAAATACATCTTTTTAAAATTCTAGAATATTTTATATATTCATAAAAGTACAAAGAATAGAACAATAAGCAATATGGAACAATAAGTTGTACAATGTGTTACTTAGCTACATTTATTAATATGGTTGCCATTTAAGCAATATTTATAACCTTACATCATTATAGGGCAATATTATTGTTGATGTTTATTACACCCCATTTCATAGCTACACTCTCAAAGACAGCGAGTATCTTCAGGTTGTTTTATACTCCTCTCCTTTCATGTTTTTTTGCTTTTATGTTTTTACATCTTGAGTCTATACCTATTAACAATCAATGGTATTTTTGAAGGTTTTAGATATTTTCATAAATGGAATCATACTACATGTATTTCTTTTCAGCTTATTCATATTTTTTCTTTGAATTAAATACTGTTTTATTTTAGATTAATTTTAGGTTACTGAAAAAGTAGAAGATAATGCAGAGAATTCCCACACTTTACCTGGTTTCCCCGTTGTTAACACCTTATGTCACCAGCGGTGCATGGTCAAAACCAGAAAGACAACATTATTACCAGTATTAATTGAACTCCAGACTTTATTTGAATTTCTTTAGTTTTTCTCTTAATGTCCTCTTTCTATTCCAAGATCCAAATGCATTTAGTTGTTGAGTCTTCCCAGTCTCTTCCTGGTTATGACTATTTCTCAGTCTTTCCTTGCTTTTCATGAACTCAACATCCTGAGGAGTCAGGTGTCCTGTAGAATGTTCCCCAATGTGGCTTTGTCCATGGTTAGCCTGAGGTTACAGGTTTCTGGGGAAACCACAGGGGTGCAGTATCCTTCATCCCCTAATATCAGGGCATTCAGGATGTTCCCCATGATGTCCCTGGTGATTAACCTGATTAACTTGGTTGAGGTGGTGTCTCCCACGTGTCTCCAGTGCACAGTGACTGCTTTTCCTTTCCGCACTCTAATTCTTTGGAAGCAAGCTGGTAAGTCTAGTCCGCTCTCAAGGGCTGGGGGTTTCAAACCCCACCTCCTGGAGAGGCTGTATCTGTGCATAATAAGTGGAAATCTTCTGTAAGGCAAATTTGTATCTTCTCCTCCCATTTATTTATTTACTCAGTTGTTTATTTATTTACTAAAGGCCTGATGCACGAAATTCGTGTGAGGGGCTCAGCCCTCGCAGCCCTGGCTTCATCCCGAAGGTCATCCAGAAGGTCGTTCAACTGTTTCGCAGTTCAGTCGATTTGCATATTACGCTTTTATTATTTAAATAGATGTCAGTACCGACTCATTTTTATTGTATACTTTGGGTTATAATCCAATGCTACATTATTTGTTTTGTAGCCCACGTTGTGTCGACTTTGGCCACTGGGAACTCTGTAAGTTGACGCCTGTGTCCCTTTGACATGGCCCATCCTTTTATTTTTTGAGCTCTTCCTTACTTTCTCCATGGATTGTTTTCTTTTTAGATTTTTCTTTATTGTGGTAAAATATATATAAAAGCTGCCATTTTAATCATTTTTAAATGTACAATTCAGTGCCAGCATGCATATTCACCTGGTGGTGCAACTATCACCACTCTACAGATTGAATTCATTCATTTTGACAGCTGTATAGTATGCCACTGTTAGAATATGGCATAATATATTCATTCATTCTTCTACTGGTGGAGAGTTAGGTTGACCCCAACTTCTCACTTCTCAGACACTGCTAAACAGTGAACACCTTCTTACCTGAGTAAAATGTGCATGGTCGGGAGCTTCTCTTGGATATATTTCAAGAAGCACTAGATGCTGGGATGTGGGAGATAAACATCTTCAAATAATTTAGGCCTTGTTAAATCTGTCTCTAAGTGGGATGTAGTTTATATTCCCTAGGATGTTATTACATAGCCTTGCCCACCTCTTGCCCACCCCTTGCCCACACCTTGCCACTCTGATGGGTGGGTACCTTGTTTTCATCTGCATTTTCCCGTTTACTTGGCAAGCTGAGCTCCTTTCCACAAATGTACTGGCCACTCCGGATTCCTCACTGTCAATTGCCTCTTCTCATGTTGGGTTGTTCATCTTTCCTTATTGATCTGTAGGACTTCTTTATATTCTGGAAACGAATCCACTCTGGGTTTTATGTGTTGCAAATATCTCTTCCCAGCTCTGTCTCGTCTTTGAGCTTTTCTGCTGGTATCTATTTTTTTTTTTTGTCATACAAAATATTTTAAAGATTTTCTTTTTGCTTATATGCCTTTAATCCATTCAGAATATAACTTTTTACATGGTGGGAATTAGGGATCTAACTTTATTTGTCTTCCACGGGGTTTTTATTGTATGTCATTGATTCTAACATGTACTTTCTGCCCCCAATTTTGCCATCTCCAAAATTGCGATGCATATTACTATCAATGTAATATCATAGCATTTTCCCCTCTCTTTGTGACTTGTAAAATAGTATGTGTCTTACAATCAGTGGCATTTTAGATTCAATGAAAGGTAGATATATTCAAGGTTTATCCTAATCCTTGTTTCCATCATTCTAGCAATTATTGGTCTTTTAATATTTCACTTAAGTATTTGAATAACTTTGTCAAATTCTGAAAACAACTCATAGGTTGTTTGTTTTTAAAATTGGAATGGCATTGACTACACAGACTGTATTTTTTAATAGTCATGATTAAGATATTTTGTTAGGCCTAAATTAATGCAAAGGTTGAGTTCCCAGTTTAAGCAACTGGGTCCTGTGGCATGGTGAGCAGTTACAGACCCAGGATTCTGTTGTTATTTTTTTTCCTCTCCTTTCTGCAATGGCATATTGCACTTGCTGCAGTAAGCCACCTCTGGAACTTTGAAACCCCCTGTCTCCGAGGGTGTCCATGGTGGGGCTAAGTGGCCAGCTGACTGAGTGTGGGTCCTTCAGGTTGGGTGGAAATAAACTCCTTGGCTCTTCTGAGTGTAAAACTCCATGAAGGGAGTGCAGTGTGATTTGGAAAGCTGAGCGTGAGAAAGACATGAGAAGCTCCTGCTTTATAACTGCCTGGGGCCAGCCCTGATCTAGGAGGGAGAGAGTGACATTTGCCCATTTTTTCATTCACTTCCCTTGCCAGTGAATATCCCAGTGCCTCTTCAGCTCGACTATCCTCTTCTCTCTCTCTCTCTTCTTCTCTCCCCTCAACCCCCTCACCCCCGCAATGTATTGAAAAAGTTTAAAGTAGCAATTGGCAAACAACAGTCTGCAGGCCAAATCCACAGGCTGCCTGTTTTTGTAAATAAAATTTTATTGGAGTACAGCTACCCCATCCGTTAACATGTCTAACTAACATATTGGCTTTCAGGCTGCAACCTCATAGTTGAATGGTTGCAACAGAAACCATATGACTTTCAAGTCTAAATTACTTACTATCTGACCTTTTATGGAAAAAAAAAATGGCCACACCCTTGTCTAGAGAAAGAGACTATTAACACAAAGCCCATTTGTTCTCCGGATTCCAAAACCCAGGGTTGCCCTTCTGGTTTGATTCTGTTCACAGTATAGATTTTTCTTTTCTTTGAAAAGGTTAGATGGCTCACTTACACCTCTGAGCAGAAATATGAAAATATAGGTGAGGTGCAAACCCACTCAGGGAAAAATGGACCTCAGCAAAATGCAATCAATCGCTCTCTCCTAGTTTGAGGCTGTCCTTGGGAAATCATCTTTGGAAGAGGCTGAGGATAGAATGGGGAGAGAGAACTGCAGAGCAACTTTCTAGTGGAGCTAATTTTCTCTTCCCCAAACTCGCTGTGGAGAGGCCGGCAGTGAAGGGTTATTACAGTCCTTTATTACAAAGTCCTCTGGGCCACTAAGCGATTGGGTGAAATGTGGCACTTCAAATTGTTTGTGACCAAATTATTGGTTTTGGACAAAAATGCTCTTCTGGATCTGAAATGTCTGGCTGTCTCTTTTTAGCTGCTCTTCCTTCCTCAGTCCCCTTTCTCTCCATCTCTTTATCATCATATGTTTATATATCATCCAACTGCTCTGCCCTCATCCGAAGTCTGAGAGCCAAGGATTATGGACCGTGACCTTTCCCACCATTGTGAGTAGCCACAGTTACACAGATATTCCTTCCCAGTGTTGCACATGGACCAGAACACAGGTCTCTTTTTGGTAGAACACTAATAGACTTAATAAGGAATAAATATAAATAAATAAAAGGTAGAAATGAAAATTTAAAATAATAGGAATTTGAAAAATAATTCTGGCATATTGAACTCAGATTTCTTGAGCAGAACTATTGGGTTTAGTAAAAATAATAATAGCTGTGGTAGGGAGAATCTTGCGCTTGCCACCCTCAAGCATGTCCACATGCCAATCTCCGGAACCTGTAAATATGTCACCTTACATGGCAAAAGGGACTTTGTAACTGTGGTTAAGTTAAGGATTTTGAGAAGATGATATGATCCTGCACTACCCGCCTAAGGTAATCACCAGGATCCTTATCAGAGGGAGGCAAAAGGGTCAAAGTTCAAGGGAAGGAGCCGTGATGATGGGATTGGAAAGTGAGAGAACAAGAGAGATGGAGATAATAGATAGATAGATAGATAGATAGATAGATAGATAGATAGATAGAGATACTTTGATTGAGATTTTATGAAGATGCTGTGCTGCTGGCTTTTAAGATGGAGGAAGGAGCCAGGAGGCAAGGAACACACGTGGGCTCTGGAAACTGAAAAAGACATGAAAATGGGTTTTTCCTTAGAGCCTCTGGAAGGGACACAGTCCTGCCAGCACCTTGGTTTCAGCCAAGTGACTCTCATGGCGGACTTCTGACCCCCAGAACTGTCAGGTGACAAGCTTATACAGTTTTAAGCCACTAAATGTGTGGTCCTTTGTCATAGCAGCCATAGAAAGCTAATACAACAGGTAACAAGTAATGGATACTCCCGTGTTCCTGGCACTGTGTTAGTGTGACATCTGATGACAATCACACTTGCCTGGCTGATAAGGAATTGTTATTTCGCTTTAGGATGAGGAGGCTGAAACTCTGGGAAGCTGCTGAGCTGCAATCCGACCCGTGTCTACCTCACTCCGAAGTTTGTGTTCTCACCAGAAGGCTACCCTGTGATAGGAACCTCAGCCCTGAGCAGTTTGCTGGAAACCTGACATTTACAAGGGGTGGTCTCTCAGACATTTCCTGTGCTGTTGCCTCCTGGCCTGGTGCACAGATGGCAAGGATGGATGATGGATAATCAGGCCTTGTCTTTGATTGGGTGACCTTTCACCACCTCTCTTTGTCTTGGCTGTGGTCTTTTTATCTACCTGGGTGGAAGGGTGTGGATAAGGTGACATTTACACGCTCATTAATCTCTGAGACGTGGCGTGATATTTCTAGTTCACCCAGGTTTGTGGACACACACAGGGAACTGAGTTGCCACCTCTGTCCCTCCCTTGGATTTTGTACCTCCAACCTGGGCTTTCCCATCGGAGGAAAACGGATTTAAAATTTCAGCCCTCAAGTGTTCAGTGTAGAAGCAAAGAGTGAAGAGAAAGCTGCACAAAGAAACCGTGACCGGGAAAACTTGGTATCTCACAGAGATATATTTATCTTGTTAGTTACTGGAGACTATTTGCATAGCAGGAAAAATAACTTTTAACTCGTTTCCTTATCTCGCCTTCTTACCGTGGAGAATATTTTCTCCCTGCAGGTGTATCTCGCTATTGAATCTAGCGTTTAAAGGAAGTGTCATCCGGCCCCGGGATGAAAATTGAATTTTCCCGATGCCTAAGGTTGGCTTTCTTTAACTAACTTCGCAGACTCCACACCTGAAATGGAGACATTGGCTGCTTTGAATCTGCTATTGTCTCCCCACTTCACCTTCTTTGATGGGTCTCGCTCTCTACCTTCTCCTCTGCTGCCTGTATGGTTTGCCCGTCATCCTTTCTTCTATGTTCAGCTCTCTCCTTCTGAAATTGAAAAGTCCCTCATCTTTTTCCTCCTGTGGCTGGGTTTAAAGCCTGGGAAACTGGCAGTTCCTTTTCTCTTATTCAATCACGGTGGGATTCTCAGTATCATTTCAATACCTGGATGTCCCTGAACAAGCAGGGAGGAGAGCACCTGCCTACAGCACGGGTACAAGATTCTGGGAAGATGCAGGAATGGAAGGGCTGGCATTTTTTTAACCCTCAAGCGACCTCAACTTCCACTGAAACTTATTATTATGTCCATTTCAACAGCTGCCTCTAATCCTGATCTGGGAGGGGTCAGCTCATCCAATGAGTGAATGTTAGGTGACATTTGATACCTGGGGAGCCCAGGTATAAGAGCCCCACAGCACTCCACTCTTCAGAGGGCGAGCCTGAGGCAGCCCTGGCTCCCTGCACCTCCTTCCCAGCCTTAGGAAAAGAAGAGTAGGAGGCTACGGAGACAGGACAGCTTATATGGCCAGATGGCTTTGCCCTAAAAGAGAAAATGAGACATCCTTTTTGCAAGATTTGGACAATCCATAAGCCTCACATATACCTGCTTGTTTAAATTACTTGAATGCAGAGGCAGGGGCTGTGCTTTAGAGCCGAGGAACCTATGTAGGGACCCCTGGGGGCACTGCACAGCCCATACAATGGAGAATGGGAGAAACTCCACCCTCTGGGTTGAATACACAGCTAGAGAGCATGACATCCCCTCAGGTGTTTGGTTGAAAATAGTCTCCTTCAAATAGAATTATGTAATTTATTGTCCAAGCCAGGAAACTTGTTCTTGTGTGTGTGTGTGTGTGTGTGTGTGTGTGTGTGTGTAGATAGATAGATAGATAGATAGATAGATAGATAGATAGATAGATGTCGAGAAGAAGGGAGAGGGAGAGATAGAAACATCAATATGAAAGAATCATTGATTGGCTGTCTCCTGCACGCCCACACTGGGGATGGAGCCGCAACCTGGGCATGTGCCCTGACTGAGAATCAAACCTTGACCTCTTGGTTTATAGGGCAACGCTCAACCACTGAGCCACGCCGGCCAGGCAGGGCACTTGTTCTAAAATTTCTATAGAGTAAATACATAAATCTTAATTGTACATCTGGATACAGTTTTGCATGTGCATTCCCCAGATACATGTGCATCTGGGTGTAACCACCACCCAGATCAATATAGAAAGAATTTTCATCACCCCAGAAAGCTCCATCATGATTCTCTCCAGCCACTAGCTACCTCCCATAAGGGTAACTGCTCTTCTAATTTCTGTCACTATAACTGAATTCTGCCTGCTCATAAACTTTAAATGAAATCATGGCCCTGGCTGGTGTGGCTCAGTGCACCAAAAGGTTGCTGGTTCGATTCCCTGTCAAGGCACATGCCCAGGTTTCCAGTTTGATCCCGGTAGGAGGCATGTAGAAGGCAGCCAGTGTTTCACTCTCATATAATTTTTTTCTCTCTCTCCCTCCCTTCCTTTCTCTCTAAAAAAATAAAAAATCGCCGAAACCGGTTTGGCTCAGTGGATAGAGCGTCGGCCTGCGGACTGAAGGGTCCCGGGTTCGATTCCGGTCAAGGGCACGTACCTTGGTTGTGGGCATATCCCCAGTAGGGGGTGTGCAGGAGGCAGCTGGTCGATGTTTCTCTCTCATCGATGTTTCTAGCTCTCTATCCCTCTCCCTTCCTCTCTGTAAAATATCAATAAAAATATATTAAAAAAAATAAAAATAAAAAATCAATAAAATATTTTTAAAAATAAATGAAATCATGTAGTATGTACATTTTTGGGGGTTTTGTTAATCCTCACCTGAGGATATATTGGATATATTTTTCCATTGCTTTTTCAGAGAAAATGGAAGGAAGGGAGGGAGGGGGAGAGAGATAGAGATAGATAGATAGAGAGAAACATTGATGTGAAAGAAACACATTGACTGGTGCTTCCCACATGCACCCCGGGCCAGGACTGGGAAGCAAACCTGCAACACAGATACTGGTATGTGTCCTTGTCTGGGAATTGAACCTGAGACCCTTCTGTGTGTGGGCTGATGCTCTAACCACTATGTCCACCCAACAAGAACAAAGAATGAATGATTTGCGACACAAAGAAGGATCTAAGAAACATCATACTGAGTTAAATAAACTGGAGTCCATTTGGGACTGAAGGGCTTGCCACCTACATATGTGAGGTCAGCAGGCATGGGGGGACTGTCCTGGGGAGTCAGGATGAATGCTCACCTGATCTTTAGAAAATGAAAGCCTCAAGCCTACGCCTGATATAGCACAGTATAGTGTCTGGGAAATCCATCCCACAAAATAAGGTTTTATTCTTTTAATAGACAACTCAGGCTCTGTTCCCACTGCATGTCACCTGCCTTATCAGCAATTCTGCCTTCTCTTTGGAGGTTCACCTACTTGGCCAGGGAGCAGTGGGTGATGAGAGGGGGAGTGAATACGGGGCCCTTCTCATGCCTTTGGAACACCACCCCCCCTTCTCTCAGGTGGCACATCCCCTCACATTTAAGCTCCCTGTCCTCTCAAAGCCTGCAGGATTGATCCAGCCTGAGAGCTGCTCTCCGCCCACCCGCACCTTTCCGAAAGCCACTGTTTCTCACCTGCTTCCACGCCCCTAGCAGAATGCAGGAATCATTAGTGTTTGATGATCTTGTGTTTCAAGACTTCAATCTCTCGTACTTTGAAATTGAAATTCCTGAGCCTGCAAGGGACCTGCTGCTGACAGCTGACGTATTGAACTCTCTCCGGCTTCCACAGCTCAGAAAGTCAATCTCTCCGCTTTACTCCTCACAGTGCACGATCTGTCAGGAAGCTCGAATCCAGGCTGTATTTGTGAAACCAAGAGCTGTGTCCATTCCCATCTTTTCCCTAGGTCAGGGAATGAGATGACATCAACTTGCATCAACTTAACAAATATCAGGGTGGTGAAATGCCACGCAGGACTCTACGTGCCTAGACTCTGCCTCTGGGAGTGGTGTCAGGGGTGCATTTACCTTCCTGAAATCCATTGTCAAATTCTTGCTCTCCAGCATAACTCATCCTGAATTCAGGACTTGTGCTAGCTTTCTTCCTCTGTATAGCATATATATTTGTTGCCTCTGCCTTGCATTTTCTCCATCAGTAAAGTGGGTCATAAGTACCTAACACGGAGGTGAATATTAAATGCTAAATGTCAGTGTTCAGCAGAGTTCCTGACACATAGTAAGGTTAGAATAAACATTAGCAGTTACTATTATGATAGGTAGAAAACCAAGCTCCTTCTCAATCTGCCTATTGCTTGATGATCACCTCTGTCTTCTACCTCTATTGCTCCATGAGCATACTGATTTGAATTTGTACTTCCATCTGCCAAAAATGCCATTTCAACTTCTCCCATCTGACCAATTTCTACTTTCCCGTGAGACCCCTTCAGTAGAAAGATTCAGGATCCTCATGGAGTATGAATTGCCACCTCATCTAGACTATAACTCTCTATGTTCGTACTTTGTACCTGCCTCATATTTCTCTCTATGTATCTGACCCCACTGTGTGAGCTTCGTGTGGACTGGAAGTTCTGCAATGTCTGGGGAGAATTGTCAGTCTTCTCTCTATAAATTAATTATTGGTGTTACTAACACAGGGACAGCTAGAGATGCACCATCATAAATCAACTCCTGTAGTCCAAACTATTCTTTCCTGGCACTTTTGAAAAAATCCTTACCCGAGGATATGTTTTCATTGATTTTTAGAGAGAGAGGAAAGAAGGGGGGGGGAGAGAGAGAGAGAAAGAGATAGAGATAGAGATAGAGAGAGAGAGAGAGAGAGAGAGAGAGAGAGAGAGAGAGAGAGAGATGAGAGAGAAACATCCATCTGTTGCCTCTTGAAAGTGCTCCAACTGGGATGGAAGCCTTGACCTAGGTAAATGTCCTGACCAGGAATAGAACCTGAAACCTTTTTGATGTAAGGAATGATGCTTCAACCAACTGAACTACCTGGCCAGGATTCCTGGAACTTCTTATTTGGAACTAATATTTGAAGCCCACATTTATTTTCTCTATCTTTTCCTTCATGGTGTGTCTCTCTTGATTGACAGTCACATGCATCTCTCATTGTACATCAGTTTCATCTGATGCCTCCTTCTTGTCCTCCAAAGTAAAATTCATGTTGAATCAGTAGCTGGTATATTTACTCAATATCTTTAAATATTGATGGAAAACTATTTAGATGTTTTTATCTGGTGAGGCAACAATAAATTAATAATAATATAAATCATAATAATTTTATAATAGCATAATGATATAATTATATATAGCTTAATAACATAATATAATAGTATACTTCCAGTGATTAGCATAATTCATGGTGCATGCTTCCAACCAACATATCAACTATAAACAATTCTTTCAAATGCTCAAACATAAACACACGCAGAAAGTCCATTAACAAGCCCTCTCCCTCCTTTGGTCTCCAGGCCTGGAGCATTGTTATTATCATCTATCTTTGTTTCCTCTCAATCCTGTGTTGGGTCTCTTATTTACTGGGTTCCATATAATTCTCTTTTTAAATTTACTTCCCCATTTTATTAAAGCTCATTTTCTAATACCTGAATTGGGTTTTTTAAATTACTTGTATATCTGAGAAATTTCTATTATACCCTTTCATTTGATTGATAGTTTAGCTAGGTATGGAAAGTTAACAAATTTTTTTATTCAAAATTTTGATGACATGGATCCATGATCTTCCAGCATTTGATGTTTCTGTTGAAATGTCTAATGCCATTCTAGTTCTTACTGCTTTGTATGTGACTTGTTGCTTCTTTCCCCATGTCTATCCCATCCCTAAAATCTCTTAGTGACTCTTCTATGTCTCAGAAGCCCTGAAATTCCACAATGATGCATCTTGGTGTAGAAGTCTTCCTCTCCATCTCTCTTGCTCCCTCCTTCTGTTTTTATTTTCTTCCTGTACTTACTATGGGTACACTTAATATGAAAACACACATCCTTCAGTTCTGGCAACTGTGTTTATTATTATTAATGGACAATGCCATCCTGTTTTTATTTTCTATTCTATATTTTTGGAACATCCATTATTTGGATAATAAACTTCCTTATGATTTTTAGAAAATATACTAACTCAGCCCTAGCTGGTTTTGCTCAGTGAATAGAGCATCAACCTGCAGACTGAAGGGTCCCAGGTTTGATTTCAGTCAAAGGCATATGCCAGGGCTGCCAGTAGAAGGCATGCTTCTCTCTTATCTTTTGGAGTTGACTTATTTTAGGCTTTGTAATTGTCTTTTTCTCCCTCCTGCAGAGGGAGGCCAGACTGAAGCTTAGTTGGACATCCCCCGAGGGCTCCTGGACTGCGAGAGGGCCCTGGCCGGGCTGAGGGACCCCCCCCCCACAAATGCATGAATTTTTGTGCACCGGGCCTCTAGTGAGTTGATATTTTTAATGCCAGGCTTAAGTTAGTGTGGGTCTTATGTGGCTGTTGGGTCACTTTTATGGTGACACAAAATCTTCTACAAAGTGTTTTCTCCCAAAAAGGCACAATCCCAGAAGACCAGATGTAGGACAAATTGGCAGGCTTAATGAAAGCCCTTGGAAATAAAGTATTGTTGAGAGCATTACAGATGTCTCCTTTTTTCTTCCATTGCCCCCCTCCACCTGGTTCCTGCCCCACCCTAGTCCTTCACCACCCTATTGTCTGGGTCCATGGACAATGCATATATGCATACCAGTTAATCGTTTTCCTCCCCCTGCCTTTCCCTCTGAGATTGGTCAGTCTGTTCCATGTTTCCATGTCTATGGTCCTATTTTGTTTATCAGTTTATTTTGTTCATTAGATTCCACATATAAGTGAGATTATGTGATATTTATCTTTATCTGATTGGCTTATTTAGCTTAGCATAATGATCTCCAGGTCTTTTCACGCTGTCTCAAATTAATAGATCTTTTATTGGTCTTTTCTATTTGTTCTTGGGTAGCATGGTAAATATTTGTTGGATGTATGAATAAATCATTGAATAAAGGTCTTGTTTGTTTGAAATTATAGATAAAGTTTATATAGAAATTAGAACTTTGCTTGGTAGAAGTGATATTGAGAGTTAACCTGTAAAAAATAATAGAACTATTGTTTCCTTGATTCAATAATAGTAGACAATTATGGGTGATCTACAAAGTTCCAGGACTGTGCTATATGCTCCAGTCATTAATGACTAAGATAAACAAGCTGATAATTTTATTTTAGTTTGCTTTGTAATGTTTGAATATATATGTAGATATTTTCCTTTTGCCTATATTTATATGTTAATGCATATGTTATTGAAATATACAGAAATTTCTACATATGATAAAGTTAAAAAAAATCCATAACCCCTCCACTCAAGTAAGGTCTGCTACCATTATTTTTAAATAAAAGTAACAAATAAATATGGAAGATTTAAAGTAAAAGTTTAACCCCCTATCAAAGTCCCTCTCAGTAAGGTAATTAGCAGTCAACAGGATTGAGTGTATGTGTGTGTGTATGTCTTATACACAAATAGAAACATCTTAGATAGTGTTTTTTAAGTTTATGTTTATTATTGAAAGTATTACAGATGTCTCCCCCTCGTTTTCCCCATTGACCCCCTCAACACCCACACCTGCCTCTCCCAGGCCTTCACCACACTATTGTCTGTGTCCATGGGCTATGCATATCTATAATAATCTATAATAATAAAAGCATAATATGCTAATAGACCAGATGTCCTTCCAGATGTCCTTCCAGTTGACCTTCTGGATGACCTTCTTGACGAAGCCAGGGCTGTGAGGGAAGCCCGAGTCTCAGGAACCTGGGCCGCCTGAGGGAAGCCAGGTCCCTGGAGCCTGCTGGTGGCCAGAGGGAAGCTCGGGTCCTGGGTGCCAGAGGGAAGCTGGTGCCGGCAGCTGAAGGAAGGCAGGCCTACTTTT
The DNA here is from genome assembly GCF_963455305.1 of Plecotus auritus. Lineage (NCBI taxonomy): Eukaryota > Metazoa > Chordata > Mammalia > Chiroptera > Vespertilionidae > Plecotus > Plecotus auritus. The sequence continues at coordinate 76,548,140 of NC_137774.1, read as the reverse complement.
GCATGATTTTCGTGCATCGGGCCTCTAATATGCATGTAAGTTCCCTTGTTATTCTCTCCCCTCCACCCCTGCCTTCCCACTGAGATTTGTCAGTCTGTTCCATGCATTTTTAATCTCTTTTCCACTTAATTCTGGTAAATCTTAGCGATCTCATTCTTCTTTAATAGGTGCATATTAGTTCATTCTCTCTACATAGCATATTTTAATCAATCTGCTTTAGACAGGTTCCTCCCAAATTTTTACAATTGCAAAGTCATAGCAATAAGCACCCTTGTATTTATGCTTTGCATCAGGTGGAAACCCAAGATGGGCTAAAAGAACGACTTCAAAGACCTCTCCACTTTGGATTGAGCTTTGGTCCTGAGTTTCCTCCTCTGCCTGGTACCTGCATGGCATCTAATCATAAAGTGAAAATGAAAAATCTGCAAAGAGCCTAGCTTTTTGAGAATTCTGAATGCACCATGGAGATCCATTTACTTCCAAAGAAATTTTTCAACCCCATCCCCCAAACTCCCCTCTAGTTTGGATACAACAAAGCCTCTTTTAAATTAATAAAATGGATCATTATCACCACCCTCTCCTGGCCTCTTGGGAATAATTCTGTTCAGGTTCATAATCCTCTTTGTGTTGAGTGAGGGGTAATGGCTTTCCTCACATCCGGGTAGAGCAAAATGAACCAACTCCTCTTTTGTGCTCCCACAACATGTATTCCTACCTGCTTGAGAGGCCAACAATGTCTAGAACTTTCTCCTTGATAACAAAGGGGATGGTGGTAGAACATCCTTCTGTACTAACTGTGCCTGGGCAGAATGTCTTTCCTGGTTAGCCAGAGTGAAACTTGAGAATGAAAATTTCTGAACTGCTATCAAGGTGAGAGCACCGGATCAGAACTGTGGGGCCAGGAATGAGAGCTTGTAGGGAGGAGAGCAAGTGATGAAACGGAAACTGTGAGTGTTGTAGGCTGCTTGGGAGAAGCAGAGCACCCACGGGCAGCCTTTGTGCAGCCCGGGCTTCCTGTTGGCATAAACAAGCGGGGTAAGCTCATGATTCCTTCTCAGATCCCATAGCTATTTGTCAGTGTGTTCATCTTTACAACTGACCTGTGAGATCCTCAAGGTCAGGGGTCTGTTGATTCATTTCCATCTTCGCACTCAACGTGAGGGTCTGCTCACAAGAGGTGCTGAAGCTGTGTTTGCTAAATGAAGACAGTGCATCCCAGGAGTGGTCCCAAACCTGACTCTGCATCAGGGCATCAGAATCACTGGGCTAGAGCACAGCCCACATCTCCGGGCTTCACTCCTGATCAAAATCAGACTCTCTAGGGCCGTGGTCGGCAAACTATGGCTTGCGAGCCACATGCGGCTCTTTGGCCCCTTGAGTGTGGCTCTTCCACAAAATATCACGACCTGGGCGAGTCTATTTTGAAGAAGTGGCGTTAGAAAAAGTTTAAGTTTAAAAAATTTGGCTCTCAAAAGAAATTTCAGTCGTTGTCCTGTTGATATTTGGCTCTGTTGACTAATGAGTTTGCAGACCACTGCTCTAGGGCGTCCTGAGCATCAGCTGCTTAGACAAGATGGCTGGGTGGTTCTTATGCATCCACCTCTCTGCTGCTCTGTGGTCCAGCGGATGACTCCATTAATTCATAAACACTATGGTTCTCACCCCCAGTGTCCTGAGTGGCAAATGTGACATATTCCTTATGGAAGGACCCCGTCTTCACACTGTTCCAGCCAGTGCCCCCTTGTCAAGGACTACAGAGCAATGTATAGCATTTTACCATGGGAAACCAGCAGGGGGTATGTTTCTGTCTTTCCCGAGGTCTAGGCTTTGCGGACAGGCTGCAGCCTGGGTGTGCTTGGGTATTCCTCCTCGAAAGTCACATTCCTCCTGAGATATTTACAATGGCAGAGATAATGGGTTATTGATGAACCAATCAGCTGGGATGGCCCCTGGTGAATTAGCTGCTGGCCACTGGCCTGCCTGGATAAGGAACTATTGCTGAGCTCAGCAGCAGCTGGGAAAGGTCTAAATCACGCCCATCACCTCCTGTCATGCCAGTAATCTCTGCTAAAGCCGCTACCCCAGCCAATTCCTCATACACGGAAGCAACTAATTAAATTTATAGTTAATTGAAGGCTTGGAGCTTTGGAATCAGATGGATGAGGCTCCTTCTCGCCTTTGTAACCAATGCAGCATTGTGCAACATTCCTGACTTTCAGCTTCCTCTCCTACGAAGTGATGGTTCTGTTATTGGCTTTGCAGCATTGCTGTAAATAGTACACAAAATAATGAATGTCGAGCATTTCACAGTTTACAGAGCACTTCCATGTTTATTCTCTCATTTAATTCTCACAATAATCCTAAAGGTATGTCTAATAAGCTCATTTCTATACATAAATATTACAAGGTTCAGAGTGTCTGGGTGTGTTACTCAGGAATCCATCCCTCCCTCACCCCCATTACTCACAGCTTCTATAGAGAGAAAACACTCAAGAGGGCATGTGACTTACCCGAGGTCACATGATCAATAAACAGTCAGCTTTGTAGCTTCTTATAGTCATTAGAATAAAATCTAAACTATATGTATTGGTCTTCAAGAGCCCAATTGAACTGGTTTCTATTTATCTGTCTCTCTAATTGTGGAATGTTGAAAACATGGCACCAATTCTTCACCCACCTGGCATTCAGGTTCTTTATCATGTAATTTCATGATACCCTCCCGTCCTGACTGTGAGCTCAGCTCTATGACTGACTTTGGCTAATGACATGATGATGGTATGACAGTACTGAGCCCATGCCTCATCAGGCACTGCACATATTCATGCACACTGGTGCCTTTGTCGATGAGAGGGACACATGGACAGAACTTAGAGAGAGCTGACCCGGAGATGACCCTTGGCCCATGCATAATAGACATATCACCAAATAGGTAATATCACCAAAGTGTGTGGATGTTATACGACCTTGTTGTGCCAAAGATAGCTGATACACAACCTCATCTCATGGTGCTCTCTCCCTCGCTTACTTCCCTCCATCCACATGGGCTTTCCTTCAGTCCCTCACAAAAGCCAAGTGCATTCTCTCCTCTGTCCCAATATGACTGGGTTGCTTTGCCTGGAATGCACCCTCCTCACTGTTTCTCACAACTCTTCATTTCTCAGCCTTTAAATCTCAGCTAGCATGCTACCTTCTTAGAGAGAACTTACCTGACCTGTCTGCATTAGGGTATAATATGGCATTTTACATGTTCTCTATTACAGTATCCTGTTCTTTCCCATCATAGCCTTTATTACAATTTATAATCACTCAAAAAGGTTGTTTTAGTTTAATGAGGTCCATTAAGACAGAACTGGTGGCTGGATGCTTTTTTAAAAAAATATATTTCTTTATTTATTTCAGAGAGGAAGGGAGAGGGAGAGAGAGATAGAAACATCAATGATGAGAGAGAATCATTGATTGGCTGCCTCCTGCACATCCCCTACTGGGGATTGAGCCTGCAACCCAGGCATGTGCCCTTGGCTGGAATCGAACCCCGGACCCTTCAGTCCGCAGGCTGATGCTCTATCCACTGTGCCAAACCAGCTAGGGCTGCTTTTTTTTTTTAAACCCTCAACAGAGGATATGTTTTCTTTATTTATTTTAGAGAGAGAAGAGAGGAAGGGGGAGAGGGAGAAACATCAGTGTGAGAGAGAAACATTGATCGGTTGCCTCCTGTATGCACCCCAACTAGAGATCCAACCCACAACCTGGGTATGTGCCCTGACTGGGAATCAACCCTGCAAACTTTTGGTGTGTGGGACGACACTCCAATCAACTGAGCCACCCGGCCAGGGCTGGTGGCTGGATGTTTTATTCACTGCTCCATTCTCAGCACCTTACACAGAGCCTGGCACAGAGCATGCTCTCGGTACACAATCGGTGAATAAATGGATACAGTAACTGATGAAGGCAGAACCAGGGTTTCAACTCTTCACCCTGTCCTCTCCTCCTTCCACACCACAATCATGGCATTATTGAAGATTTAGGACTTCTCTTTTCTGGAGAACATATCTAAAATGAACCATTCCCTGATAGTGTTTAGTCTGTTTAGCTAGCATCTTCTCATCCATTTACACTCAAGTGAATAACTTAACATTTTAAGTGATTAGCTGACAGTCAGCTGAGAGCAGAGATGGGAAATGACTCAGGGAAGATCAGGACACGGGGATGAAGGCTTCAGGGTCAAAGAAAGGGAACCTGAGACTGTGGCAAGAACATGTATAGGGTTCAGCCACGGCCCCGTTCTACATGGGGGCAATTCTGACTCCTGGTGTCGGCTATTGTTGCAGCAACTGGCTGACGTGTTTTGGCCTTTAGAGTTATTCTGGAGGAGACACACCTGGATGGAGGAGTGATTGCCATCTTCTGCAGACAAGCCTTTTAACCTGGGCCACTAATCACCACTCTCTGGGATCCAGAGCTCGACATACTCTGGGTCTTGCTGCTCCAGGTGCTTGGCCACAGTGTGTGCTCTGGCCCCAAATTCAGGAGGTCCAAAGTCTTGGGGACTCGCTGTTCTGTTTTGAGTTTTATTATATTACAAAGGGAGGGGAGTGCTTCCTGGAGTCAAGTCAGAATCCTGAGCAAACAGCCCTCTTAGCACCGAGAGCCCAGGTATGGGTGGGGTGGGAGTACAGAAGCAGAGAATGCAAAAGTCAAAGTGAAAACTCAGCTGTCCAGAGCAGGGCCAGGGAGCATCTACCAAAAAGAGACTCTCCGGTGGTCCCCAAATTTATAAGGCTTCCAGCGAACTGAAAGGAGTAGCAAAAGGAATAAACAAATCACAGAACAGATTCTACTCGCTGCTCTGGTTGTGGGAACATTGCCTCAAATGACCAGAAATTTCTAGTGGCGAATGTCTGATAGAGCTGTGATCATCCTACAGCAATGATTTTCTAAAGTATATTTCTGAAAGCAGTTTTCTGTAAAATATTAACAAGAATCCCAGGGAGGAAACATGGAGTTCTGCTTAGAAATAAATTATGAAAACATTGCAGACTTTATCCTTCTTCTGGAGAGTCACATGCACATTTCCATAGGAAAAGCTCAGGAAAGTCCTTCAGAGAAAAAGAAAACATTAAGAATATTTTATCAAATTTTTATCTCTAGCTAACTTATTCCACTAAGGAACTTCCTCCCTCCCTCCCTCCTCCTCCCTCCGGGTTTCCCTCGCTCCCTACCTCCCTTCCTAATGTGTTCAATACCAGTTAATTCTGCAAATCACAATTTGGGAATAAATTGACCTTGAGACATTTTTTCCAACGTGTTCCATTTTGTGTTCATGATTAAAATAATACAAACAAAAATAATAATTATCCATTGAGGCCCTCCTGTGCATCAGTCATTGTGCTAAGCACTTTTTGTATGCCTGACCTCATCTTATTCTCAAAACCACGGTGAAGTAGGGAATATTATCAGTTTTTCAGGAGAGGAAACTGAGGCACAGAGAGGTGGGGTTACTTGTCCAGAGTTGCACCAATAGTATAATGACCTCGCGGGTTTCAAACCCAGATAATCTACCCTCAAGTCTATCTACCACCAGGCTATTACAGTCTGGGAACTAACGGAAAGGTAGTCTCCTAGTTAACCAGAAAAACCTATAAATTCTGTGTTTTACCAATTTGTGGTTGTACCTTTATTTCCATTGAGATATGCTGACGTAGGGGTGTCCACATTTCTGGGAGCTACACAAGTGAAACTGTCAGCCAGTGGCATCCAAAGAGACCCGCCCCCCCCCCTCCCCCCCCGAGTCCGCCTGCAAGCCTGGTGGGCTGTTTCGCTGTTTCCCTTCCTCTGTGATGTGTAGATGAGCGCGGTCAATAATTATGTCCTGTGGTTACATGGGTGTATAATTATATCTATTTACCAGTTAGCTTTCTTCTCCAAAGGGCGAGTACACAGCCTGCTGAGATGTTTATGAAGAATAACTAGATCCGTCCTTGACTGCGTTACAGATATTGTGTATCCCCACGCCGTCTTCCCCCAGGTGGGGCTGCTCTGACCCTCTGCCCAAATCCCGCCCCATGCAGTTCACGTGTCACCGTCATCATCCTGTTCACAAAGAGAGGAAACCCCTCCTGGCTCCTCTCACCTCACGTCTGCCTCACTTCTGTTTTAAAAAAGTAAAAAAAAAATCTTTATTGTTGAAAGCATTTTTCCTCATTGACCCCTTCTAGCCCCTACTCGCCCCCCAACCCAGGCCTTCACCACACTATTGTCTGTGTGCATGGATTATGCATATATGCATACAGGTTCTTTGGTTGATCTCTCCCCACCACCCTCCCTCCCCTGCCTTCCCTCTGACGTTCCACAGTCTGTTCCATGCTTCCGTGTCTCTGGATCTATATTGTTCGTCAATCTATTTTGTTCTTTAGATTCCACATATGAGTGAGGTCGTGTGATACTCGTCTTTCTCTGACTGGCTTATTTTGCTTAGCATCCTGTTTATCCACCACAGTGGAGTAGAGCATTTAAGAATTTAGAGCCAGCCGAAACCGGTTTGGCTCAGTGGATAGAGCGTCAGCCTGCGGACTGAAAGGTCCCAGGTTCGATTCCGGTCAAGGGCATGTACCTTGGTTGCGGGCACATCCCCAGTGGGAGGTGTGCAGGAGGCAGCTGATCGATGTTTCTCTCTCATCTATGTTTCTAACTCTCTATCCCTCTCCCTTCCTCTCTGTAAAATATCAATAAAATATTAAAAAAAAAAAAAAAGAATTTAGAGCCAGACAGAATTGGTTTCCAGTCATATTTTTGATGCTTTTATTCCCTGTGCTAAGCAGTTTCTTTGTGTTACTTTATCCTATTTTCCAACAACCCTGTATGGCAGGTTCTATTGTGATCCCCATTTTAAAGAAGAAAAGGTTGAGTTTTAGGGTAGTTAAGGAACTTGATCACCGGGACATACTATTTGCATGGCTCATGCTATAGATAGAGTCCTTTATTGGCAATTCAGTTCCTTAAAGGCAGTAGGACTAAGCTCTCTGTTCTTCAGAGCTATTGGCTAGAGGTCTCCATAGAGTACCTTAAAACACAGTGACTTCATTTCCTTAAAACATAGTAACTTCATTAGAGAGAGCACAGGGGAAAGAATACCAACAAGATGGAAATTGCCCTCTTTTTAACCTCATCATGGGAATGACATCTCACTATCTTCGCTGGATTCATTATTTTCAGAAGCAAGTCACTAGATCCAGTTTGCACTCAAGGGCAGGAGGTTACATAAGACCATGAATACCCTTGGTGGGGAGCACTGGGGGCCATGTCAGGAGTGCCTTCTTCAAGGGGTCAAGAGCCCAATGCCTTGACCTGAGCTCCACTGGCTGTGGAACCCACTGGTTCTCTCTTCCCATGAGCCTCTGTAAGGTGCTGAGCAGAGGAAGGAACCAGGGTGCTGGAGATGGGCATTCCAGCTCTCTAACTGGCTGTATCATTTCGTGCATGGTTCTGTTGTTTTCTCTTCTCAGGGACTTTGTTTATTCACTTGCAAAAGTAGGGTGTCGGATAGAGATAGCGAGACGTTTTCATTTTTTCCTGTACAGATTCTAAATGGTTGGCCATGGATTTCTGGAGCTTCATATTGAGAAAGATTTCACTGGTGTGCAGGAGCCAGTTCCCACGTCTCTAACCGACTCTGCATTCAGTGATGTCACATTGAAGTCAGCCACGCTGGGAGTATTTCCACCATGGGTACAGGCAGATGTTACAGACAGGTCTCTCTTATCCCCGCCTGAGAGCAGGTTGTTAAGCATTCACCATGGTTCTGGTGTTTTCAAAGCTCCATGGGAAAGAGGACAATAATGTATTGCAACACCTACCAAAAACTAGGGAAGAGGATGTGGGATAAATGCATACTTGCCGTCTCTGGTTAGTTAGTTTCTGACAACCTCCTTGCACTGGCGTTCTTGGAGTGTCTGAATTTTTAGGAGGAAGAATTACTGGGGCAGGGGAAAGGTTGCTAGCACAGGCTCTGTCTCTGAAATAAAAAGCATAATAAAGTCCAGTTTATTATCTGCTGACAACATTCCCACATCTCAGTTTCTTAAAATTGTCCAAGAATTTAGTAGCTGGGTAATGCCCACATAGGCTCATGAGACATGTTGGGCTGTCTTTCCTTTTCTCTGAATGGATGAAAAGCAAGCATGAAGTTGGTAATGTGCACAATTGCATATCTGATCTTCTCAATCACAGCCACCACACCTGGTGGGTAGGTGTATTGGTCAGGACATGCCAGAGAAACAGCCACAGGATATCTATGTATTTCTTATGAGCAACTGGCTCATGCCAGTATAAAGGTTGAGAAGTCCTATGACCTGCCATCTCAGGGAAACACCCAGAAATAGTTTAATTTGCACTCCCCATGACCCCAGTGAAATTGACACAATTAACCATCTTTGTAGAGAAGAGGTTATTACCAACTCCCCCAAATCCCCCGAACCTGAATGCTGAAGGTCAGAGATGCCCATAAAAAGATTTACCAATGATCCCACAGTAAAGAATGGTCAGGCTGGAACCAGTACCCAGGTCTTCTTAAGATAGCCCTTATGTTTTAGACATTAGGATGAGAAAAGCTGGGGTATGGTGGGAAGTGGGAGCGGGGGGGAGAGGCAACCCATCCTGGTTGTCCCTTTATGCAATGCTGGTCTCCAAAGTAGTGAGATGTGGTCACCATCATAGTATGTTATCCAGAGAGGAGCTAATGACACAATCATGAACTTTCTACAGTCAATTATTGCAATTACTGGGAGCCACTCTCTTGTCATATTTCATTTAGCACAAAATGGCACAAAGGAGGCAAGTGACACCAGGGTCCTGGGCCCGTTGTCGCTGCCCCTCGCTGGAGCAGGCATCTAAAAAGGAGAATGCCAACGCCAATAAACTGTTTCTGCAGAAGCCATTAGGCTGGGTGACATGTTCACTTAGGGCGACATATATTGATCATGTAAAACACGCACACTGTATAATATGATTAAACAAATGCAACCAGTTCCAAAGAGGGCCAGCTGAACCTTGTGTGGCAGCTGGCTCTGCAGCGAGATCCTTGTGGGCCTGATTGGGACTGCCCAGTTCAAAGGAGGAACTGCACACAGCGTGTTCCTGTCAGTGATCATTCATTCATTCATTCAGCAGGTATTTATTCAGTGTCCACAATGTGAGGGGCACTGTGGCAAGTACTGGGAATGAAATGAGGAATGAGATGCACGTGCCTGGGTTTTGGGCTCAATCCCCAGTAGGGGGTGTGCAGGAGGCAGCTGATCAATGTTTCATGCCCACATTGATTTTTCTCTCTTTCTCTCTCTCTCTCTTTCTCTCAAAAAAAAAAAAATAAATAAAAATAAAAAATAAAAAAAATAAAAAAAAAGATACACAAAGTTGAAGGAAGAAACACACAAATTTTAGGTTAGGAGCTTAACTGCTTTGTCTCTGTTTCCTCATCTGTAAATGAGGATAAGAATAAGACCCTTCCCCTCTGGGATAGTCTAAAGATTAAACAAAATAACACACTGAGACTGGCAGATAGTGGTTGCTCCATAAATGACAGCTTTTACTTAATTCGTGGAGAGCCCACCCATGAAAGGGAATGATATTGATTGCAATTTCAAATAGTCTAGTCATGGATAGCTTCCTGTATATTAGATTTAGACTGTGAACTCCCTGAGAACTAGGGGCACAATTTAATAATTATAATTAAATTATAATTATGGGTACGATTATAATTATGGGTAATTATAATTACCATAGAAATAGCAGCATATATTGAGCACCTACTGTTTGAAACACTCAGATGCATTTAGTGCTGATATCATCTCATTTAATTCTCTCAACAATGCAGTGAGGTTGGCATTAATTTTTCTTTTTTTATATTTTATTGCTTTTTTACAGAGAGGAAGGGAGAGGGATAGAGAGTTAGAAACATCGATGAGAGAGAAACATCGATCAGCTGCCTCCTGCACACCTCCCACTGGGGATGTGCCCGCAACCAAGGTGCGTGCCCTTGACCGGAATCGAACCTGGGACCCTTCAATCCGCAAGCCGACGCTCTATCCACTGAGCCAAACCGGTTAGGGCAATTTTTCTGTTTTCAAGTATGGAAAGGGGGCAAGGAGAAAGAAATAGAGAGAGAGAGAGAGAGAGAGAGAGAGAGAGAGAGAGAGAGAGAGAGAAAGAGAGAAAGAGAGACCAGAACTGTTTTATTCCCAGTACCTTGAATAATCACTAGCCTGAATGGAGTTCCACAGAGGTGGGTGAATTAATTATCAAATGAATAAATGGGAAAATTGGGTGGATGGAGATAAAGAAATAAACCATAGATCCTGGCAGGCTTGGCTCCTCACTCATTGTGGACCTACACTTTTAGCTCAGGGGCCTGGCATTGGTAGAGCATTCTTTGGGGTTTTCTTCTCTCCAAGAGCTGAGCCAGGAAGTCACTGCACCATCTTTTTGCTTTGTGGCTCTAATTACTGCTCATTGGCATGCAAGATCCTCCCCAGTGCTGTTCCTGAGAGGGAGTGGAAATTCTGTGAGAATCCTACCCATTAAGGCCTTTTATGATCACCATTATGTAATAAAGAGCATCTGGACCTCAAGGAATTACTGCAAGCTTTTGTTTTGTTTTAAGTATAATTGTCTCTTCACAAGCTTCTTCTTTGGATGATTGCAATAATAGTGATAACTGTGAGTTAGCTCTCTCTCTTTCTCTCTCTCTGGTCAGATCCTGTGATGAACAGTATCCAACTCCCTTCCTCTTTCTCAACAGAAACCCACTTTTGTTCTGGTATCTGCCCTTCCCCCACAGGGTATGTGCTGACCTCACTCTCAGTCTTGAATGGACCTGTGTGGTCTAAGAACTATGAAAGTGAAGATTTCTCCCCCTCTTTCTTCTCTTCCTCCTTCCTTTCCTTCTTCTTGTAGTCTCAGTAGAACAGTAGAAGGAAGACTTTTTTAAAGGGCTAGAGCAGCTGTATTTATGGAAAATGGAGTGGCTGTAGAAGTGGGAAGCCTGCAGCTCCTTGGTGTTTGTCTTGCAGAGCAGAATCAGGCATCTGCCTCTCCCAACAAAGACAAGACTGGTCTGGATGCAATAAGCACAAGCAGCCTAGAGCTAGGACACTTCTAGGAGTCTCTTTCTATAAACCAACAAATAAAAAATAAGCAAACAGAATATACACACCCCTATGTTCATAGCAGTAAAATTTACAATAGCTAAGATTTGGAAACAGCCTAAGTGCCCATTAACAGATGAGTGGATTAAAAAACTGTGGTACATCTACACAATGGAATACTACACTGCTATAAAAAAGAAAGAACTCTTACCATTTGCAACAGCATGGATGGACCTAGAGAGCATTATGCTAAGTGAAATAAGCCAGTCAGAGAAAGATAAGTATTACATGATCTCACTCATGTGGAATCTAATGAACAACATAAACTAATGAACAAAAATAGACCCAGAGACATAGAAATATCGAACAGACTGTCAAACCTCAGATGGAAGGAGGGGAAGGTGGAGGGGGGGCAGGAAGAGATCAACCAATGAACTCATATGCATATATGCATAACCATAGACACAGAAAATAGGGTGATGAAGGCCTTGGGGGGAGAAGGGTGGGAGAGGGCAATGGGGGAAAAAGAGGACATATGTAATACTTTCAACAATAAAGATTTATTAAAAAATAAGCAAACAATCAAATATAATTACCAGTCTTATCAATGCTGATGATACCCCTTCGACAACCTTCTTGAAGTGTTAGGTCTTTGCATCCTCATTTCTTCTTTCATGGCTGAAAATCTGGTACCATATGGAGAGCCACTGAAACTAAAGACTAAAAGTCCTTTGATTTTTTTCTTTAATTTTCTAATTGGTTTCCATATTTGAATGTTCACCCTAAGAAACAGACCCCAAATGAACAAGGTCCAGGAAGGGTACCAGGTTACTGAATTCATGGACAGATGGGCAGGGCAGCCTATGAAAAGCCATGGTGTTCTGAGACCCTGTGCAAGCATCCTAACTACCTGTGGTGCATAAACCCGGGGCTGGGAACCAGCTATTCATCACTGCTCACACCTCCCATAGAAAGACAGACAGGAAAGGTCAAAGCAAAGTTTCTGAGTATGAAAGGCTGAAGTTGGGCAGTCTCAGGCTGGAAACAGAGATTAGCCGGCCCCTCTAGTGTCCTAAAATGTCCCATAAAGACACCCTCGAATGCCACACAGGCCAAATCTCTGTCCCAAAGATTCTTCATTTGGTGAATGCCAAAGACAGGATTCAAACTGAGGTTTTCTGATTCTGAGTTTTGCACATTTTTCTGTTTCATTTCCCCATTCCTTCTAGTCAACTCCTGAGAGCTTAGGAGAAATTGACTCAATGCTTCATGTTTCATAGAACAAGTTCTTTGCTAAATACCTTGAACATAAACACGGCTTCTGGGATACTGAGAATAGCTTGTTTTGGGGTCTGCTGTAATGAGAGATGTGTCCCAATTCTGGGAGTGGAATGTATTTTTATTTTTTCTAATTATCATGAAACATCTATGTTGAACACTGAGCGAGAAATACCTCAAGGGGCTCCAATCTCTCCTTACTTCCAAGTAGATACAAGCCTGTGCATTAATTGTCAGCCCCATTTTCTCTGTGGACAGGAGCGTTCTTTGGTAGTAAGGAATTCCAGCCCCTACATCTGGTGTGGCTTACTTGGTGCTGGGAATAAATCAAAAGAGCTTTGCCCCCAGAACATAGTTAAACCACTAGTGGAACAACCTTGCAACTTCTCATTGGATGTGTGGGCCTTTTTTTTTTTTTTTTTTTTTTTTTTTTATCCAATTTGTTATCTTTCTTGGGATAGAAACTGAGCTCATGCTGACAATTGTAACTTTTTTCACCTTATTTGGGATTAAAGGATGATCCCTTCCTTCCCTGAGAACTACAACAACTAGCAGAATTTTAAATATAAAAGAGCAAGCAAGCAGGGTTTCTGTTTATTAAAATTGTATATATTTAAGGTGTACAACTTGATGACTTGATATGTGTATACATCATGCAATAATCACTATAGTCAAGCTAATTAATATATCCATCACTTCACAGAGGTACTTTTTGGTGTGTGAAGACAGTAAATCTCAAATATGCAGTGCACTGTCTATAATAATAAAAGCATAATATTCTAATTAGACTGGACGACCTTCCGGACATCCTTCTGGACGACCTTCCATATGAAGCCGGGGCTGTGAGGGAAGCCCGGGTCCCGGATCCCCGGTGCTGGCAGCCAGGGGAAGGAAGGTCTACTCTTGCATGAATTTTGTGCATTGGGCCTTGAGTTATTACCTATAATCATCATTCTATACATTCTGTACATTAGATCTCCAGCCAGAACTTTGTCATCTGAAACTTTGTCCCTTTGATCAACATCTCCCCATGTTGCCCATCCCCATCCCAGCCCCTGGGAATCACCACTTTACTCTCTGCTTCGTTGAGGTTAGCTATTTTGGGTTGTACATGTAAGTGAGATTACACAGTATTTGCTCTCCATGCCTGGTTTATTTCACTTAGCATAATGTCCTCCAGGTCCAGCAATCCCATTCTGGATATTGATCCAAAGGAATTAAAATCATCATCTTGAAGAGATACCTGCACTCCCATGTTCATTGCAGCATTAATCAAAGTAGCCAGATATGTGATACAGAAACAACATAAATGTCCCAAACAAGAAAATGTGGTATATACACAGAATGAAATATTATTCAGCCTGAAGACTAAGGAAGCAGGATTCTAAACACAGGGTCTTTAATCAGAAGATTTCCAGTTTTTCCCCCTTACCTTTATTTTTTGTATATCTTCTTTATGTGCAAAAGTGCAGCTGATGTTTCCAGAAAGAATACCAAGCTTTAGCTCACTCTGTGTTAGAACAATAGACCTTTTACAGCTTAATCCTGTTTTCAACAAAAAGGGAAAAATTGGTAAGGTGGTGGTGCCATAAGATTTCAAATCCTGTTTAAATTAGTCCTTAAGTCCCCAAGTCTTCTGTAACTACAGGTTAAGAGACTAAGATTTGGAGCAGAAAAAGCTAGGTTTGAGTCTGGGGCACTGTTCTTACAAAGAATGAATTTTCAATAAATGTTAGCTTTTGTTGATTTTATTGATTTTATTCATCCCTTACTTAGTCCAGGCCCTGGGCATTGGGGAGTGGGAGGGAAGGAGGAGCTGGTTTAATCTTCCCAACCCCAGTTTTCTACCATTCCTCAAGTTCTCACCTTGAGTTTATTGATGTGACACCAGACTCACTTGGGAGCTTTTTCCTCCCAAGGGATGAGACGTTATTATGTAAAGCATTAAAAGTAGGATCAAGATTTTGGAGAAAGCCTGTAGTACCACCTGGTGCCAGAGAGGGGCAGCATACAGCCACCAGCAGGGAGGATCCAACCACTGCTGACCAGAGCTTTCTTTAGTAGGTAGGGCTCAGGAGTCTAGCCAGTATGCTGGAGCCTTAAGAAAGCTAGTTAATGGACCTCAGGTGAAATGGACGCTAAAATGAAAATAGCAAAAGAGCTGGGGCAGAAAACACATGAAGAAATGAAGCTGAAATGTTTGTGGAGTATTGAATGTGGTACGCCCCAGCCACTGCCTACTTTGTCCTTCACAAGGACATACAATCTAAGCACTAGCTCAGTCATACTCACTCATGCTGGCATTCGATTTCCAAACCATTCCTTCCTTCATTCATTCACTGACAAGGACAGAGTAACTGCCTTTTAGGGCCCTTGAATCTGACAAGGGTCTGGGCTCTCAGGGAAAACATCATAGGTCAATAGGATTTGAAGTCAGAGTCCTGCACTGGAAGGTGAGTCAAATGTCAGGGCCTGGGGTATCAGACAGGTTAGAGCATGTGCTGGGTGTGCTGCAGAGTAATGGGAGTGCAGCTTCTTTCTGGTAGGCCCACCTTCCCTGTTTCACCAGAAGTAGATCCAGGGTAGCATGGCTGGACTAATTAAACAGCTCAACACAAGGGTCCCATTCACCTCATTGCCATTACAGATTTGTATAGTTATTACAATGACTACCAGGAGATGGCAGTAAAGAGTGTTCAGGATGGAGTGCCATTTTGTAATTTTCCTATGGATCCTACTGGAACTTGGTGGAGAATCCTGGAGGAAGCCAATGAATTCTGACAGGAAGCAGTGTCTGCCTTGATGGGCAGCAAGAAGTAAGGGTCCTCACCATAAGTACAACTGGCCCTGGTAAGAAGCAGCAAGGACCCTCACAAGGGTACTTGAATTGACAAAAGAAAAACTTGGAATGTGTACATTTTCACCCCCTTTCTTAATTACGTACCACCAATGGATTGAGCAGAGATGGAGATTATTTCCAATATTTAAATATTACATAATTATAGGGTCATAAGCAGATTAGGTCAAGGTAGTTTTATTTAATATTAAAATTTTTATGTAGTTGAATTTCATAATCTTCAGTGTGAGTTTTCTACTCCCCATTTGACTATAGTTGGTTGAATAAAGAGTGGTAGAAACTGCTTGACTTTAAATAGTTTTGAATAGAGGAGAGAGTAGAAAATTTTCAAAACAGACCAAGTGTTAAATATTGTTTTGTTGTTGTTGTTAAAAAAAAAGAAATAAATTATCATTGTTGCTATTATTAGTTGTTATAGAAAGGAAAACTTTTCCTAGTGAATTGCTTCTTTAAAATGAATAATTGCCACAACATTATTTTGTTTCTGAAATAAATTTTGTCAAAAAGTTCTAATAACCCAATAGATTTCTATGTTCTCAATAAACTCAAGCTGTCAAAGGCAATATTAACTCCATGAGGAATGATTCAAATCAGCAGGATTTTGAATATATGGGCCTATGTCAGTCTCTCTCTCTCTCTCACACATGAACATGTACACAGACACAACATAATTATTTTAGAAGTATGATGCTTGCATAGAAATGTCACTGTAACCAGCTGTCTTCTTGCAGTGGACGTGTGTTGTCTTTATTTGCTTATATTAGTTTCCAGTGCTTGACATCAAAATATTTCCAGTATTCACCCATTCCAGGCCCATGGTAGGGTGCATTTTCCTGGCCCATGAAGTCTGGTATGGCCATGTGATTTGCTTTGGGGAAAAAATTAAATGAAGGGGAAGCTTGTAACAGCCAGTGTGAAATTCAGCATGCCCATTTATTCCTAGCTGGGCAATCTGGCAACTTTAGAGATGCATCTTCTGTCAGCTTCAGTGAGGTGATCCAGAGTCCCCCACCCAAGCCCCAATGTACATGGTGATGAGAAGTAAACAGATATTGTTTTAAGCTGATGAGGTTTGGGGGTTATTTGTTACTGCAGCATAACCCATCCTTATCTGATGAATACACTTCCTTTCCTTTATTCCCCTTTTACAGAACCAAATCCCTCTCTACTTCTTTTCTATGTGGTTGGGGGAAGTAATGGGACCACTGCCTTTTCTTCTCCACTTCAGAGCTGATTATAAAGCACATCCTGGCCAAACAAACATTCCATCCTCGGTCCTCAATTACTGGTTCAAAACAGGCAAATAATTCAACCAGGGAAATGAGAATCAATCCCCAGTTAAGGAAGAAGCTCTCTGTTTACACAGGAGGACTCATTAAGCAAGTAGGACATAAGCCTGGAGGTATGGGGGCCATTTTTACCACCACGTGGGAGAGCCCCTCTGAGAATAGAGCTGACCCAAAGAAGCAAGAGCTGAAATGTGGAGAAGCACAGATTTCAGGATGGCATTTTTTAAGTATTCAGATTCCGAACATTCTTGATCTCCGGTGACACTAACTAGTAACTTCTTTTTCTTATTTTATTTTTTGCTCAGTTTCTTGTCATTTGCAATAAAAAATCTAAACTAATATTCTTCCTAAACACACTGGATTAAGCATGTTGGCTTTTCAACCATATTCATCTACAGAATAAAGTTGAAATCTCTCAGCACGGCCTTCAGTACCTTTCAGGTTTTAGGTCCAACATACATTCCCAACTTTATGTCTGGGTCCCATCCTTCACCCCTCTCCCCCTCCTTTGTCCCACAGTGTTAGCCTGGACTGCACAGTGGCCACTGTCCAAGAACAACCACCTCATGCTGCCTTGGGCCACAGTGACACTTGTGTATCTGTTCTCCCCACTGGGACATCGGCTCCATTAGATGGGGAGGGGCAGTATGCCATTTCACTTTTATTTTCTTCAGAGTATCAAACACCAATTCTTGCATAGTTGGAGGTGCTGAGGAAGTAGTTGCAAAACAGAAACAAAGTCTACATTCCCATTTCACACTGTACATGCTCAGACCCCTACTCAATAAGTCCATATTTGGTTGAGCTTTTGAGAAAACCACATTTGCTTTGTTGCTATTCCCTCATATTTTAGGGATGCTGTTTGCCCTAGATCTTTAAATATGAGTCTCCTTTCTGGAAGTCAAGGGGGTCTTGATTAACTAAAGCAAGTAGCTCGGTATGGTTGGGCATTGCCACATGCACTGAATGGTTGCCAGTTCCATTCCTGGTCAGGACATATGTCCTGATTTCAGACTCCATCCCTGAAGGGGGTGTGCAGGAGGCAGTTGATTGATGTTCCATTCTCACACTGATGTTTCTCTGTCTTCCCCTCTTCCTTCCTCTCCCTCTAAAAATGTCAATAAAATGCCCTAGCTGGTTTGGCTCAGTGGATAGAGCGCCCACCTGTGGACTGAAGGGTACCGGGTTTGATTCCAGTCAAGGGCACATCCCTGGGTTGCGGGCTTGATCCCTAGTAGGGGGCATGCAGGAGGCAGCTGATGAATGATTCTCTCTCATCATTGATGTTTCTATCTCTCTCTCCCTTCCTCTCTGAAATCAATAAAAATATATTTAAAAAAAATAAAAAATCAATTAAAATTTTTAAAAAGTAGCTTGTTGAAGAAAAATAATGCGCTATATGCCGTGCTGTGTTAGAAATGTACATTTAACACTCTCAACAGCCCTGGATTGATACTTTCATTAACTCCATTGTACAGACAGGAGATAAAATCCAGAGAAGTTAAGTAACTTGCATAGTGCCCCTCAGCAGTGCTCAGACTGGAGCCCAGACTATCTGATGCCAGAACCTTTGCTGTCTTTTCTTCATGTGTATTCCTCAGTTGAACGTTAAGCGGTGGTCAACCACCTTTCTGAGAAAGAGAGACCGTTTTTTCACTGTGTTGAAGTCTTTTTAAAATATGTTTTTTATTGATTTTTAGAGAGAAGGAAGGAGAAGGGGAGAGAGATAGAAATATCAACGAGAGAGAAACATCAACATTGATTGGCTGCCTCCTGCACCCCACCCCTACTGGGGATGGAGCCCGATACCCAGGCATGTGCCCTGACCGGGAATTGAACTGTGACCTTTCAGTGGTGCATGGGTCGACGCTCAACCATTGAACCCCAACGGCAGAGCTGTGTTGAAGTCTTTCTGATCCATTCTAATCAAAGATGGACCTTGACACTCCCCAGGGGAGAGGGCAGTGCCCTGTAGCACAGAGAGGGGAGTGGATCCTGAAAGCGAGAATCTTCCCCTTTCTAGCTCTGTGACCTTTGACAAGCCACGGAAGTGTCCCCAGTCTTAGTTTAGTCGTTTGCAAAACAGAGATAAGAGCCACTGCATGGAGTTGGGAGGATTAGGAGTGAAATGTTCCCATAGAGGACCTGGCACAAAGCTGTGCTGTGTCAATAGGAACTATGAATATAATGCGTTGATTTCTAATTTTAGTCATGCACATGTCCTACATCATCATAGCTACTAGGCTGTGGAGGCTGTCTTATCTAGATGCATAGCCTTACTGCCTAGCAGGGTGCCCGGCATAAGGTAGTGCCCCGCAATCTTTAGGGAAGTCTCCTAAACTTCGTTATCCCGATTTCTAAAGTGGGGCAATCATATCTACCGCATGGGGCTGTGAGGATGAAGTGAGGCCTGCGTGCAAAGTCATCAGCGTAGGCACTGACCCCTAGAGAGTGAATTTAAATGAACTGGATGGAGGCAACTGACAACGCAGAACTCATTAGAGAAGATGCCCCACATGCTTCCTAAAGCCCCAGTCCTCACCACCCCTCCTCCTTGTGTCCTCCTCACTCTGTGGGGTGCACTTGGAGCCCTGCCTTCCCCAAAGTGCGGCCGCAGCAACAGGCCCGTGCCAGACACAGATGTGTGCCTATCCACAGGACACAGGCGGACCCTGGAGAGGGGGCCGGGGAGGGGTGCAGTGGGACAAGACCATCTTATTAAATGCCAACTCCTATTCTGCAGCGTGGCGGCGAGATGCTCAATTTCCTCGTCCCTCACCAAAGGCAAGATTCAGGTTGTCACTGTTTGCAGCATATGCACGAAGCTCCGGTCATAAAGAGGACGGTTTATGAGGACATATGCTACATGCCCAGAAGCTCTGCCAGGCCCGAATGCTCTTCCGTGGCGACACCACGATTATCTCTCCATCGAGTCCGGGGAGCCTCTCAGGCCTGCAAGGCTGCAATTTTGAAATGGATTTCACAGCTGCAAACTCTAAGATGGCCCAATTTGTCTTTTCCATTTCTGCCTCCTCTCCTATAACTATGGAAATCTGCATCCGTGCCTCGGTGACGGGCTGCATAAAATATGCAGCAGGACTTAATGCTCAGAATGGAGAGCTGCAAAATTTAAGGACAGCTGCTAACGTGGGCTTGGGCTAGGTGGGGGTGTGAGCAAAGCTGTTGGAGGGTGTCTGCTCCTCCTGACACACAGGCCTCCTTTTTCTCCAGTGCTTGCCCCAAAGGCAAGAGGAGAGGAAGGATATGCCCCCTTTCTTTTCCAAGGAACCCGGGGCTGCCCATCCTCCAAAGAACATCCCAGATGGTAAACGGAACTGAAGTTTGCACATAAATTCTCCCCAGGGAATTGGTGGTGGGTGATAGCAGGCCTAATGAAATTTTTTATTGTGGTTATTACATACAATTTGTACAGTATATCATGCACGGAAATTTCTTCTATTCCTATAAATCTGGAATTGCCAGCGTAAATGCCCAGGCTTACAAACTGCGGCAGAACACAATTACCTCTAGATACAAACTCTCTTTAGGACATAAAAATTGTTGCTACTGAGAAGGCTGAATTGCACTAGCAATTTTGTAAATATTTGAGTGATATATTTCCTTTTGGATAAGTTTTCATAGCCCTGGAAAGCTGTCTCGTTTCTTAATGCTTTTGTTCTCATTGTTGTGTTTTTCCTGAGTATCACTTTGTGGCCTGATTGTTGTTTTCCATCACGCTTAGTCAATCAGACTATTGGGCAAATGTCATTTATAAAAGGCTCAGGATGGCAAGGCCTTCTGCTGGCGTTAGGAGGACTGTCTTCATGGGACGTTTCTTAGAGATGCGAGAGGAAAGAAAAAACACACACACGTGATTGAGGCACATCCTGTACTTCCTCCCCCATATGGTTTTTCAAGCTGGAAGCTGCAGCGAGGAGTCCATTTTTAATGAGGCCCATGCACAGCGCCCCCCTCTTCATGCCTCCTTGGGTCAATGAGGGAATCGCTCTCGGATGTGCTGGGTTGGTTTCACCCGGGCCAGACGCCCCCGCCGCCTGAAGCGTCCGCACCTTTCCTAGTTAGACTTTATTACCGAGTGTGATGGTGAAGGATGCTATTCCCTCGGATTGATTTTCTACAAGTTCTAATATTGGAGATAAGGAGAGTTCTTCCATCAGCTCCCAGCAAACAGAACAGACTGTTAAAACTCCTCATAACAGTTTCCCAAGGAAGACAGCAGTGATGGATTAGAGTCTGCCCTGCAAATGAGGAAATGTGCTCACTGAGCAAAGAGAAAGTGTTCAAATACAGCCACACTAACGAAAAGGGAAAAAATGCCCTTTCTCTCTCTTCTTCCCTTCTTTTTCCCCTTCCTTTCTTCCTCCCTCCCCCCTTCCCTCCCTCCCTCCCTCTCTTCCTCCTTCCCTCCCTCTCAATCCCTCCCTTCCTCCCTTCTCTCTCCTTCCTTCCTTCCTTCCTTCCTTCCTTCCTTCCTTCCTTCCTTCCTTCCTTCCTTCCTTCCTTCCTTCTTTCCTTCCTCCCTTCCTCCCTTTCTTCCTGCCTCCCTGCCTCCCTCACTCCCTCCCTCCCTGACTCCCTTCCTGCCTGCCTTCCTGCCTGCCTTCCTCTCTCTTCCTAACTGTGGCATTTAGTTCTCATAACAAGGAATGAGCTGCCTCTTGTGATTCTGCATTTTACCAATGAGGAAAATGAAGGACTAAGTCCTTTGCTGGAGTCACAGTGTGCAGTAAGGCAGCTGGGATTCGCATCAGGGCAAAGCTGAGTCTCTTACACAGCATGAGAGCCAGTCAGTTGCCTGCTTCTCCCAACTTCCTTCATCCATGTTTATACCAAGCGTTCGACACTCAGGACTGTGGATACCACCTGATTGCATTCATTGAGACATTCCAGCATCATGAACTGGATATCTGAGAAACAAAAAGAGAGTTGATATACATCCCCTATGCTAATAGGACAAGGAATTATGTTTGCATCCTATGCATGGAAGCTTGAAGATGGATTTCATCGAAGGCAGATAAAAGCACCAAAGCACCAGGGAGGGCTTGGGACTCAATATAGAGATTTCCAGTAAATGTGGACTGAATGTGAGTTAAATAATTTGGACAAAGAACACGAATTAGTACTTACCGAGAAGAAGCAAAAAGAAGAAGAGGAAAAATGTTAGCGTTCCTAGTAAATAAAGTAATGCAAAATAGAATAATAGAATCTCAATTCTCATTGGTTAAAATAACTTTATTTTTCTAATCACTGTTTCTGCTGTCTCGAGGGGCCAGGTGAAGGAGCTGTGCTGATAAACATATGTTTTGATCCATCAATAGTGGAAGTAAATGTTGATAAAAACTCAATGGGGAGACTTATCTGTCCATGCCTCTAGCCTTTCCTGAGCACATACTGTGTGCAAGACTGACCTGGATACTGACATCCATAAAAATGACTGAGTCACATTCTCACCCTTGTGGAGTTTAAATTCCAATGAGGAAAAGAGGCATTAATCAAATGATTTCACCAGTGAATGTAGAATGACAAACTAAGAGTTGTTGTTTTTAAACGCATTTATCAAATCTGATGATAACAAAGAAACCTGGTCTAGAGCAGGTAAAATGAAATAAAAACATTTAGAAAAATTAGGAAGAAAAATATTTCCTGAGGAAGTAGTGCTGTATAAAAGTATTAAAAATATACTGTTGATTCAGAAATTCCATGTCAATCAAGTTTTTGGAAATAATCATTGATTTATATAAATTTCTAGGCACAAAGATTTTCGTCATTGTGTGGTTTATAAGAACAGAAAGTTGGAAATGATATTTGGCAATGGGAGAATACTGAAAGTAAGGTATAAATACGCAATGAAACTCCAGGCCTTATCTAGAAATCAGGGTTTTGAAGAATTTCATGACATGGCATTACATACTAATATAATGTTGAGAGAAAAATACAGGCTGCAAACCTGCACACATATTATGGTTTTAATTGTATAAAACAGAAAGGAAATGTAACAGAAGGCAACGGTGCGGGATTACAGGTGAGCCATGTTCCCTTTGCTATTGTCTGTGTTCCCCCAGATTTCTGCAATGAATCCCTGTTAGTGTATTACAAAGAAAATGATTAACTTTTAAACAGACAGTAGATTGACTACGTGAGTAGATGTGGAGGGGTGGGCACCGGGTGTATCTGTAAATATAAACACAAAGGAAGGTGCCTCTGGCTGAGTGCAGTTTGGGCTTGGGATGAGAAGTGACCATTTTTCTTTCATATTAGACCCACTTAGTGCCCCCATCTTACCTAGAATTTTTTTAAGTATATTTTTTATTGGTTTCAGAGAGGAAGGGGGAGAGACAAAGAGACATCAATGATGATAGAGAATCATGATTGGCTGCCTTCTGCACACCCCACACTGGGGATTGAGCTCTCAACCCTGGCATGTGTTCTGACCAAGAATTGAACCGTGACCTCCTGGTTCATAGGTTGCCGCTCAGCCACTGAGCCACCGCGCCATGCCGCCTGGGCACCTACACTATTTGTGAACTTTTCTCCTGTGAATAAGAAAGAATTGAACTTGGCAGCTAACACTCACAGTGTGACTTATCTAATTAATTTAATTAACAATAAATAACACTATTGGCCAGGGACTGTCCTAAGTGCCCTACAAATATTAGCTTACTTACCTAAGTTTATAAAATGGCACAGCTATTTTGGAGAGCAAGCAGTTTGGCGTTTCTTCAGAAAGTACAACGTAGAATTACCAGAGGACCCAGCAATTCCACTCCTAGGTGCAGCTGATCTTTATTATGTGCAGATTCTGCAATTGACAAATTCACCTATTTGCGAAAATTTATTTTACCCCTTAATCAACACTTGTGGCAATTGGGGATGGTTTACACAGACATGCACATAGTGGCAGCAAATTTGAGTGGCCTGTCTGGCAAGTTCCAGGCTGAGGACAGACCAGGAACTGCCCTGCCCTCTGGTTTCCCTCTTCTGCAGATGTGGTCAGAAGATGGAGACAGCAGGGTGGTGCCTTGGGCAGATGGGTGGGGTGAGTGGGGTGGCTTTAGCCAAGTCACTTAGCACTTCTGAACCTCATTTTCTCTTGTGTGAAGCCAAGAAAATAGAATCTCCCAGGATAAATTGTTTTCAGGATTTCAGATTATAATCAGCATGATATATATCTATGTGTTTCCCCTAGGAGCAAGGACTTAGTATTTGCTAATTCAGTATGAGCTGCAACTTTATAGGACACAACTACAGCCCATAATGAGAACTGACTGTATACCAGTATACCCAACAGAATTGCAAAGAAGTATTCGAGTACTTATACACGAAGGTTCACAACAGCTGAAAGGTGGGAAAACTGAAATATCTATTAATGGATGAATAGAGAAGCAAAGTGTGATCTATCCATGTACTGAAATGTTGCTCAGCCATAGAAAGAAACAAAGCACTGATACATGCTACAACATGGGTTAATCTTGAAAACATGATACAGTGAAGTGAAAGAAGCCTGCCACCAAAGGTCACATATTTAAGATTCTAGAAACTAGAGGCCTGGTGCACAAAATTCGTGCATAGGTAGGGTCTCTAGGCCTGGCTGGCAATCAAGGCCAATCTGTGGGTCGACCGTTGGGCCAATCAGGGGCAATCCTGCTGGCACCCACCTTGGCCGGCCTGGTGCCACCCGCTAGCCAGCCCCACCGGTCGCCTCCCTCTGCAGGGTGTCCAGCGGGGCTATTGAGGGGCCCTCGCTGGCACCTGCCTTGGCCAGCATGGGGCCTGCCAGCTGGGGGCAGCTCCTACATTGAACATCTGCCCCCTGATGGTCAGTGCATGTCATAGCAACCGGTCATTCTGCCTTTCAATCAACTTGCATATTAGGCTTTTATTATATAGGACTAGTGGCCTGGTGTACGAAATTCATGCACGGGGGGGGGGGGAGTGGGAGAGGAGGTGTCCTCAGTCGGCCTGCAGCCTCTCTAATCTGGGACCCCTCGGACATCCCTCTCTCAATCTGAGACCACTGGCTCCTAACCACTCACCTGCCTGCCTACCTGATCACCCCTAACCACTCTGCCTGCTCACCCCCAACTGCCCCCATCCTGCTGACCTGATCACCCCCAATTGCCCTCCCCTCCTGGCCTGATCACCCCTAACCACCTCTGCCTCAACCCCACCACCATGGCTTTGTCCGGAAGGACCTCCCAGAAGGTCTCCTGGTCTAATTAGCATATTACCCTTTTATTAGTATAGATGGCCAGAATAGGTAAATCCATGGAGGCAGAAAGCCAGTTAGTGGTTGGCAGGGGGTGGAGCAGGGGGAAAGGAGAACTGTTTAATGGGTATGGGATTTCCTATTGGGGTGACTAGAATATTTTGGAGCTAAATAAATGTGATGGTCTCACAACCTTCTGGATATATTAAATGCCAACTTAATTGTACTTTTAAAATGGTTCATTGCATGCTGTGTGAATAAAAAAGAAACCCACAAAAACCCCCTGTAAGGTAGGGATTAGCATTATGCCTATTTTACAGGTGAATAAATTAAGTCATTTGGTCAAGGCACCCAGTGTAAGAGGAGGAGTTGGGATCTGAACCCAGGCACCCTGAGTTGCCATGTACATGCACGTAGACACCATGATATGCCTTAGCTATTTAGAACAAAGCATGGAGACGGACCCATAGTAGGTTCTTAACAGGTGTCCGTGTCTTTCCCCACTGCTTTCTTTGCCAGCAGGAACTGTAGATGACTCCATTGGATGTCCGTATCACCATAGAGAAAACAAATGCATGCATTTGCTTATTCTCTTCATCTTCTATTGTTAGGCTCTAAAAAGTGTCCAGTTGTAAAAACTGAACATGCACAACACAATGTGGCATGGAGCTGAAGAAAACATCCATGAACCAAAAAAAAAAGTCTAGACTTGCACTTTTCGAAATGATGTAGGAGAAAAATAATGGGCCAGAGGAGAGAAGCCCTGGGTTGCGTTCCCTCGGTATCTAAGATTTATCACCTGCACATGCTGGATGCTACAGAAAGAAGATCTGGTGACCATGGCAATAACTCAAAAGCCAGCCATGCAGCCTGCTTCTGGCTGATAGCACCTGCCACGTGACGTGTGGCCCCACCATCTGGAACTGCACGCGTGGGCTGGGCCTGATTTCTAATGATTCTCCGCCTCTTCTTTCCTACTCACTGTTTGTCTGTAAAGTAGCAAGTTGGGGATGGGGAGGATAAGTGTTTTAGTTGCAGATACTGATGTTTAGAAAAACGGAATAGGGATTGGGGAGAAAATGCAAAAATAACCAATCCAACTGCGAGCCTTATGTTTGGGGAACTATTTCATTCCCCTCCGATGAAGAAAAATGGCTCAAGTGATCAGAGAGGTTTGGGCTGGGAGACCCCTTTAAGACTTGGCTCTGTATTTGCAGGCATTTCGGATGCTTCTAAACAAGTAGCTCAAAGATGATGTGTTGTGGAATTGTGCAAAACCTGTATAATTTTGTTAACCAGTGTCACCCCAATAAATTGAATCAAAAGGAAGGAAGAAATAAAAATTACTATTCACCCAAGGTGCCCACAGGATGAATGGATTACAGAGAATCAAACTTATGGAAAATAATGGTTTGGTTTTTAGTGGTGGAAAGCAATTTGTATCCATTCACTATAAACATAATTGTATTAGCATAAGCAAAAGAATGTTTTCATTGTAAACTCAATTGGAAGTGACTCTGAACTCACGGATGATGAAATGTATTCTGCCTTCCTTTCTTCTCCTCGAAAAGTCCTTACAAAAGTGAAATTTCCTCGCATAGCTCTGCTTCCGGTATATCAGCAAATACGGAAATTCAGTTTCTGATCTGTTTTTGACTCTGAATAAATCATCTGCATTCATTCATTCATCATTCATTCATTCATTCATTATTCATTCATTCATTCAGTATTTACCATGTATTAACTAGGCTACCAAAGCTTATGATTTAATGAGAGAGATACGTATCCATTGGGAACATATTTTAATGTGTGTTGGACTCACCTGCATGGATTTCACTATTCTTGCTAGCAACGTCTGTTCCCTGGTCACAGAGAGGGTCACAGCTCGAAGTGGGTTGTGGGTAGGCCTAGAATCTCAGCCTTCTGTCAACAGTGACTATTGTATGCATGGGTGAAGTTTCTGGAGATTTTTAGGGAGAAGACAAGATATTTTTACTGAGAATATGTTTTGGAAACATTCTTTGCATTCACCTGAAGCACTTTGTATCCATTCACTATTCAGGGGTCCTCAAACTTTTTAAACAGGGGGCCAGTTCACTGTCCCTCAGACCGTTGGAGGGCCGGACTATAGTTTTTTTAAAAAAAACTATGAACAAATTCCTATGTGCACTGCGGGCCCGGGACGAGTCTGCTGCTAAGCAGGACAGGCAGCGGCACCCGGCGGGCCAGATAAAGGTCCTTGGCGGGCCGCATGTGGCCCGTGGGCCGTAGTTTGAGGACGCCTGCAGGTGGTTGGAGCATCACACATGTATAGCAGCCGAATGTCATCTCCATCCCCACTTTCTCCATCCTGCTGCGTTTTCCTCTCTGGCCAGCACGGCAGCTGAGTGACTGGGGGGTCTCCTCTCACCACCATGAAGCTGTCAACACCCATGGTGGGCCTTGCAAAGTATAAAGGACAATTTATCCACAGAGCAGTGGCAGCATCCTTGCTTATGAAACGATAACTGCTTCAGGTAGCAGCAAGTTCCAACATTAGCACAACAAAAGCTCTGAGCTGGACCATCTGTTGCCACGTGGACAATCTGGTGGGTTTGCCAAAGCCATTTATCCGAGTCGAGTGCATATCCACACCGGCCAGTCCTCATGCTGAGCAGAAAGGAAATTTAAAGAAAGGCCCATCATTTATCATTGTAGACAGCTGGGCTGGAGTGTGGGGTGAGAATGCTTTTTTTTCCTTGAGAGAAACAAAGACCCTGAAGATGGGTAATGCTTGCTCAGCTCCCAGCTTCTGTTAACAGTCCCTCTAGCTGGCTACATTTTTATTTTTATTTTTTTTGCTTTTCCAGATTGTAGAAGAGAAGCTGTCACCATGGGTGCTGGCTTCTCTACCCCATATCTCATGACCTGGTTGGTGGCCCTTGGAATTCTTGGAGTGGCACATTTATTTGTGTCTCCTGCAAGAGACCTCTGAAACAAAAATCTTCCTGCTGTGTAAATATCAGCGGCCAAGGCCACTGACCTTGGAGCTCATTGCCCTCAAGGTGGGTGTGGACTCTGGCTGCTGAGTGTGAGTAAACAGGGCCATGAGCACTCAGCTCTCTGAACGTCAGCTTTATGTTCTGAAACTTGGGGGTGATCGCTTCTACCTGCAGTCCTGTTTGCGTGTGCAAGACCACCCTTTGACTTTCATAGGCCCCACCCACAAAATATTAGACACTATGTTTTGTAA
This sequence comes from Plecotus auritus, assembly GCF_963455305.1. Taxonomy (NCBI): domain Eukaryota; kingdom Metazoa; phylum Chordata; class Mammalia; order Chiroptera; family Vespertilionidae; genus Plecotus; species Plecotus auritus. Next base: position 76,520,119 of record NC_137774.1, on the reverse strand, counting down.
CTGTGTTGGTATAAAGATGAAGATATTAACATTATACATTAAGACATTTTTTTAAACTGAAAGTTCATTTTTTCTTCTGTTGTTTTGTTTTTAAAGAAATTAAAACATTTTCATGAACCCTAAAAATTATTGGGGGCTCTAGGCACGCTGTTTACTGTGCCTAATGGATGAGTCAGCCCTGGGTATGTGTGTTTGAGATGAAGTACAATGGATGGAAGTACCTGACATTACTGTTGGCAATAGCACAGCAAGGCTGTTAAACACATAGTTCAAGAACTGGATTTTCTGAGTTCAAATCCTGCCTGCCTCTGTTGCTTATAAGCTAAATGAATTTGGAAAAGCTACTTAATTTCTTATATGTATAAAAATATATGTATTATTTCCATATATGATGGTTATCAAATTATTACTACAACTATCTACCTTAAAGAATGGTTGTAAAGGTTGTATAAATTGATTAATATAAAACCCCTCAGGCAATTATGTGGAATAGAATAAATCATTGCTAAATGTTAGCTCTTTATCTGCTCACTTTGCTAACTGTCTTATAAGACAGCAAGCATGTTGGGAAGCAGTAGACCTACTGGTTCAGAGCAGAGCCTCTAAAGTCAGAAGGCCTTTATGAATAAGAAATAAATATCCATAAAACACCATCACTGCATTGAGATCCCAACTCAAGCCATTCCTCTCTGCAGAATGTTTAGCAAATCTCATGGAAATGACCAGCATTGCACACATACAAAACTGGATAGGTGGCTAGTGGTGCATGAGCGTGTTTTATGGGAATCCACTTGACCTGGGAGGGATCAACTCCGTTTCTTGATTAAAGGCTTAACCTTTCAGAGTCTGGCTCTGACTTCATGTTCACAGATAAATCTCCAAAGCTGATAGATCCTGACATTTAAGAGTGTTGCCCAAGGAAAGGTGATATTCCATTTTCCATTTTCCTAATAGAGATGAAATAGACCCAGGCATGCTATTAATTAGCTGCATCATTTTGGCCAACTCTCATTTGCTCTCTTGGCCTGAGTTTTTACATTAGTACCATAACAGAACCAGGCTAGAGAAGCATCATTACAACTGTTCTGCACCGATTTGGGGGAATTTATAAAGTACTCCAGTGGTTGCTGGGGAAGTCCAGTGGGCAAGACCTTGCTCTCTTCCACTTCTTCCAGAAAGTTACATTGCTATCTCTATAACTTCTTGATTTCACATCACAAAGTGTTTTATGGCTAAAAAAAATATGTGTAAAGCATCAGACTAGATGATATCTCCATTCAATCCTAATTATGATATTTGGAAGCAGTAGGCCAAATCTGAGGTAAAATTGAATAGGAATACACATAAGATGGCACACTGAATTCCCCAAAGAACAGCATCCACCCACAGAATGAGAGGACATGCTTAGGAAAACACCAACAAAAGCTACTTGGATGTTTTGGCTGGTGGAAATCTCAGTATGAATTAAGGTTGTGATGATAGACCCTGGCCATATAGTTTAGGTGGTTGGAGCATCGTCTGGATATGCCAAGGTTTCGAGTTTGACCCCCCATCAGGGTATACAGAAGAGTCAACCAATGAATGCATAAATAAATAGGATAACAAATCTCTCTCCCTTTCTCTCTCTCTCTACCTCTCTCCCTCAAATCAATAAAACAAAAAAAATTGTGATGTTATCATAAACCAATAAGCCCAAGAAACTGTTAGCCATAACATTGACTACCATCGCCATGGTAAATTAATGGGTGTTGAGGCTAAATGGACAGGAAGAACATCTTGGGAGCTATAAAGGTGAAATTCCCTTTGTACTTTTTTTCTGGTCATACCACACTCTCTGCATTCTAATTGTTTAGGGGTATAAGTGTCATTATGGTAGCATTTCATGGTTTTGAGGAGAAATTCCAGAAATATTTATATCCTTCCCAGTCAAATACATTTTCTCAAAGTTCCCTAGGAAGTTACAAGCCAGTGGAAATACATCAAAATCAAAATATTCACAAGCATTTATTTACAAGATTAAGAGAGGCTCAAAGTATATTGTACATATTATCTTATTAAATCTCCTTTAATTTTAATAGTTACCCTGTGAAGTTCTTTTTGCTCTTTTTTTTCCCACAGGAGGAAATTAACTCACAGGGATGTCAAATAATTGATGCAACATCACAGGGCAAGAGGCAGAGCTAATGAAAACCCAACTGTGACTTTGCCACTAGCTAGGTCCAGGCCAAGGAACCTCTATGAAGTGGGAGAGCAGTCTTGGAGATTTTGGCTCCAGCTTGAATCCTGGGCAACTTCTCTACATTCTCCTTCAAACATGAATAGATGGATCTTTCCATATCTGGCCAGCCACATGGTACTGGAACTTAGAGTAGTAAACTTTAAGTTTATGCAAGAAAACTGAGCATCATTCTGAATGCCCCGGTGAAACGTTTTACTTTCTATCAACATGATGGAAGTAAAGCAAATGAGAGAGTGATGCCTGGGTACTGCCTTTGAACTCCAAAATGCCCTTGCCCACTGTAGATCTGACCAAGCAGTATCTGCACCCTGAATCATCTGATCACTTTCCCTGCCCTTCTGGAGAAATCAGAGAAGCAAGCCAATGGGGTAGAAGCATCCATCATTGCCCTCTGTTGTAATCAGTCCTAGAAGCTGGACTCTAAGCATACCATTGCAAGCTCAAGTGCAGGGGCCCAGGAGAAGAGAAGTCAGAGTTTGGCCATAAAGTGGTTATCCTCATATACCTGCAAAGCTGTGACTGGAAAAAGAGATGAGTCTTGTTGTATGTGGGTCAGAGGTAGAACCTTGGCCAGTGTGTATAGAAAAGTGGGCTTTGGTTTCTGATAATCAGAGCAGTGCAGCAATGGAATGAGTTGCCTGGTGAGGTCCCTGTTATGAGAGATGCTCTGGAAACTGGATGAGGCTTGGCAAGAATTGTATAGATCAGTTCTACTCAATGTGTGTTCTGAGGACCAATTCTCACCTGTGTATTGTTACTCATCTGCAGCTATGTAAATACGCAAATTGAGAATAAGCATTTAGAAAATGTATATGAACTTAACAGTCATTTTTATATCTTTTGACACTACTAATAAAAGTAAGTGTGAGCTTGCATATTGGACATTTTATTTTATCTTTTCTAGTCTGTGGATACATAAAAAATTGTAAAAAGCAAGTCCTTCTCCATGGATAGTTTGAGAAGCATCCATAGAGAGGGCTTTCTGGTATTGGGTACATTGGGCTATACAGACATTAAAGTCCCTAGTAAGCTTGAGTCATGCTCACTCTAATGAATGACTTATGCAAAGTTCCAAGCACACAATAGGTACTCAGTACCATCTTTCTTATCCTAGTTTCATGATTATTATAGTGCATACAGTGGGAGGCCACCCACCATTGGTGCACAAAAAGTAAAATATTATACTTACATGGGAGGAAAGTTGGAAACTTCAATGCAATTACAAAGTATTGGCCTCTGTGCTTTTTGGTGCATGCTTGCAAATGGAGATACACAGACACACACTTGCACACTTAGACTTTCTTTGTCCTGTGGGCTATTGAAAATAACCTCTTCCTTTCTTGCTGTGGTTGTGCCTTTTCATTCATGTAGTATGCATTAAATGAAATGTCATGCAATCATCACTGAGTGCTTTTTTTTTACTTTTCTTTTTAAAGCTTTTTATTTGAACTGGAGCTTTGGAAGCAAACACTGACATTTGAGCTCTGGCACTCCTGAAAAACCTGCTATATTCCAGCCCCAGTTTGGGACCACAAAATGAGGCAGGAACAGCCATGTCACTGACCACTAGGTGGCAAACTCAAACACTCACAGCTTTTACCATCAGCTACTGTTCAAACGCACTGGCCAGGATGGGTTAACACACACAAAAGATGATGGACGAGAAGTGAAATGTAGACTGGAGCAAGTTGGAGTGTATTATCCTGAGCACACCTGTCAAAGGACTTTATCATTTTTGTGGGGGAGGGCGGGAAATCATGCTTGAGCTAGCTCCATAATAAATATTGTATCTGCTTTGCATCCCACAGGGTGGGTTATGGAACGTTCAACCTCCTCTGTTTTTCCCTCCCCCCTCCCCCCTACAAAACACTAAATTTAAGAATCCCTCCCGATATATCTACCTGCCTATGCATCCCTCTTCATGAAGTTACAGTGGACTCAGATGTCAGGCCACCTCACAGAACGCTTTTTTAATGTGCAAGGATTGTTTCTGCCCAGGTGTGTGAGATACTGCATATATGGCTAATGGCTTGGATAGAGCTAACATCAGAATATATGCATGTGCTGAGCTTGGACAGATGAGATCCCAACCTGCCGTGCTATCGCAGAGGGATGGCTTTTACATTTGAAGGAAGCCGTTCCCCACCATAAAGCTGGAAGGCAGCAGTGAGCCCATCACTTTTGGCAGGTTTGAGGAGTCCAGATGTCCATCGTGAATTGGGTTATTTAATGTATCTCTGGGCTGTTTGCAAAGTGGAAATGCCTTCAATTTTGCAAACACCATGTGGGCAAATGCCAAATGCGTTGGCCACCAACATCAATGTGTATTTGGGTACCAAATACGTATAAAGGACCCTTGCTATTCAATCCAATGCAAATCAAACACTTTGCATTTTAATTTATGTCTGCTTAATTCTGTTTCCTGCATGGAAGCAGCTCCATTAGGTCACCCTGCCAAACTCTGGTGACAGAGGTGTCTCTGGATCTTCTTCCCATGAGGCAATTATCAAACTTATCTATGCAATGCTTGGGTGTGGCATGATCCTGACTCACCTTCATCTTAACTCATCAAATCCCATTTCCCCAAAAAGAATTGGAAAAATAACCCTGGTTTAGCTAAGAAGCTTTCAATATCTGATTCTGAAGAAAATAATTAATTTTGGATGAAACCCAGAGCACAGGCATTGTCAGGATGAGCTTCAAGTGCCTTACTCAATCCCATTCCCTGAATCTATGACTTGTAACCAGTTTGTGTGTGTGTGCATGGGAGTGCACACCTGGGTGTTTGAGAATAACATCTTTGAGAATGTGTTTGCAGCAATGGATTCATTCGTGGAGGGTTAGGGCAATTGTACTCAAAATTCTGTAAACATTTTTAGGGAACTTGTGGACTTTCTATATGTCTATAGATTAAGAACATGCTTTATATTTTCTCCATATGGTTCAAATTAAATCAAAAGGTTTATTAAAATGAAAAATGATAGCTATCTGAATACCCACCTTTTATTTTCATTCAACATGATAGACTAGATTTCATTAATCGCACTTTTATAATTTAAAGTGACTATTGTTAAGGAAGGCTCCTTTTCTAAAGGTCCTGCTGGAATAGGAAGATATATTGAAAGTGTTAAATAGTCAAATTGGAACAGGAAGATTATTTTGATGAAACGCAGTGAATCAAGGTTATAGCCAAATGATAGTGTCTTCTGTGCTCAAAGAAAACTTGGCCCTTCAGAGATCATTGCTCAAGGAAGGGCGATTTGGACATGCTGGTTCTGTGTCTCTAATTTACCAACCCATCCTCAAGTCAATCAGTCCCACGGTCTTAACATCCAGGAAGACAATGGAATCAGATAGACATTTTACAGACCACATTGTCTTCTGGTCTGTACGCAATCTGACCAATATAAGTTCTAGCCACTCAACCAAGGGCCACCTAATCCACCTTTGCTGACCATTTTTGCTGTCATTACTCTCTCTGAGTCCTACAGAATGTGCCATCCACATCATTAGGTAATTATAACAATTGCAGTATTTGACTTGGCTTTCCCAAATTTCTGCTCACTTGGATCCACAGAGGCATTCCCTCTCTCTTGCCTTTTACTCTCCAATCACATGATCTTATCCTAGTACCAAAGCCAATTTTGGGTGAAGCTAGAAATGTACAAAAGCCTCATTTCTACCATCTGATGAGGACTCCGAATCTGTCCTGCTGTGTTCTCCCAGTCCAGCTTCAATAAAAAAAGATATAGCTCAGACTTTCTTGGCTTACCTTTGCTGAGTTAGATGTCCTTCCTCTGTACTCTCTTCACCCTTTTCCCTCCCCCGCTTTGGTAGCACAGGGCTGACTATGCCGTGTCATGTTTGCCTGTTTATAAGTCTGTCCTTCAACCAGATTGTGAGATCTGTCAGGATAGAGATTGTCTTATTTTCTCTGAAACCCTAGCACATAGCACAGTGCCCATTGTCACTGTTTTGTAGTGATTATGGAATTCTCAGATGAGACTTCTCATTGAGCCTTCACCCTTGGTCTTTTCTGCACTAACCAGGTTGATCATGCCCAATTCACTCATCCCGTGACCTTCTTTCTGGAATGCACCCGCTCCCTGCTGGCCTGACTCCTACTGGTTACTGGCCTGCCTGGGTTAACTGGACAAACTTCTTTCTCCTGAATCATTTTATATCTGAGTTATTTTTCCAAGTCCCTTCCTTTGCCTAAGTGGACAGCTCTCCAAATTCCATCATCCCCGCTCCTCCATGCTACCAGTTTACTCTCTGGGAACCTAGTTTTCCACATTGCCCATGGCATCTGCTACCATTTTAACTTCAAGAAATTGATTCTTGTGAGTCTCACAAATTGGCATCTTTCTGGGCCACTTATCTTTGTGTCCACAACTCAGTCCTGGGCACCTTTTGGAATAGACTGAGTCACTGCTCTGAAGGGGAGGTTTCTCTCTCTTCACTCTAGTGCTGTCTATTTTGGGAGAGTCTGCTGACAAGGGAGCATTCCACTCCCTGCACAGGCCATGCAGAGTTTATAAACAGCCTAACTTTGAACCATCCCTGCAAACCCACTTAGGCATAAAACAGTGTTTCTCAAAAGTCCACGTGAACAAGAATCTCCAGGATATGCTTAGTGAGACCAGATTCCCACAGCCCTCCCCTTTGGTGACTCCACATCAGTACTTCTTAGGTGGGGTTCAGGAAGCTGTGTGTTTGATAAACACCCCAGATAATTCTAACGGCACTATCAATGTAGCCTACAAATCCACCAATGTCACTGCAGAGTAGTGACAAACTTGATCTCTGGGTGAAGAATGGGCAACAGAACAAGTCCCAGATGAGCTCTGTCTACATGGACTAGAGAAAGGTCCATCTTGGAAATTTACATTTCACAAGGGAGATGGCACGACAAACTGGCATGAACTCAGATGTTAGAGACAGACAGACCCTGGTGAGAATCCTGGCTTGACCATCTACGGGCTATGTTCATTTGAGAATACCACTTACCCCTTTGGGGCATCCATTTCCTGATTTGCAAACTGGGCTCTTCTTTTCAGGGTTTTTAATGGACTTAGAGATACATAATTTGAATAGTTTCCATGGGGCCTAGTGTGTGCTTGGCACTCAGTAAGTGGTGATTTTATCTTCATATTATAAGGGTTAATATCTCTTTAAATTCTAATGATCAGATGCTAGTCAAAAATGAATCGAAATCAGGAGGGTCTTCCAGAATGCCTTTTTCCCGCTCCACTTTCTGTTTCTTCCTCTGTTTCTCTTTAAGTGGTTGCAGGTTTCAAATGAGAAGTTCCCTTCATGTTATTTTAAATACCACAGGAAGTCAGATTTTGACAGCTCTTGTCTGCAGGAATGTGATGCCAGGAGGGGGCTGAGGAGGAAAGCAGAGGCTCTCTGCCCACGTGGAGGTGTGCAAAGTGGCTGATTAGCCAGGTATTTTTAAAGTTTCATAGGTGTGAGGCAGCCTCCGCTAATGAGAATTTTAGGGGATTTCTCAAATCTAAAGTGAAGGGTGCCAAGAGTGGAACATGACCTTGGGGCTTTGCAGTACATGTTAACTAATATTACAAAGAACGCTCCGAACACCCTCTGAAGTCAACTTCTGCAGGAGGCGAGGGGAGAACAGGTGAGGCTCTGGGGACTGGCCCCGGAGAGCTAATGATGGCTGCTATAAATAGCTTTCTTCCGAAGGCTGGGGAAGAATACTAGTATCGCAGGTACTCTGCTCAGAGCAGGAAATGGAGAGCTCTGAGCCAGAAATCAGGTCAAGGGTCCCCACGACAGGGTTTTATTTGGAGCCAAAAGTTAAAGACATCCATGTATAGAGCCACCAAAGCACATGGCTGGATGGGAGCGACACAGCCCTCTGGCCCCCAGCCGCCCCTGGGACACCCATCCCCAGCTTTTCCACAGTTCAAATCTGTCATGCGTGAAGACCTATCTGTGGGGAACTCAGCTCTCTGGGAGTGGGCAGGCTTGGTGGGGGAACCGAGGCATCCCGAGCTCCTGTTATATGCCAAACCCTGTGCTGGGCAGTTCACATGAGCCGGTTCTAGCCTCCCGTTGAGACTGGGGAGCATCCTCTTCTTATTTTATAGGCGGTGGTACAACTGATGTCTTGGAGAGGCTGAGCAATGCTCCAAAGCTCACACCAGCGCTGAGTGGTATTCAGGGTGTGGACTCAGGACTCCTTGTACTCACAGCAGCTGACTTACTGGCACACGGGGTCTAAAAGAGGAGACAAGTGGGCTGCAAATATGGCCCTTGTGGGCAAAAAGGAGGGTGCCTACAACAGGATGAGAAGGCAAAGCTGGGATACCAACAGGAGTCCAGTTCTGGGGTGGAGAAATACAGGAACAAGCAGCCACAGTGTGCACTGCAATTGGCGATCCAGGTAGCAGGTGAGTCCTTGGGGGGTGGGGTGGGAGAAGGCCAGGTTACTGCATATCTGATTATGGCATGGAGCTGTGCCCCAGCAAAGCAATGGAATGGCAAAGCTTAAAGTCTAGTGGGAAATCCTGTGGCCTTGTGGGGAAACTGAGGCATACACTAAGGCAAATGGAATGTACTGAATCATTACGGGATTGGGCAAGGAAGTGTTAATGAAAAGTTTGTCTCACGGTTACCTGGGAAATGAGTCTTCTCAATGCCAGTTTTCCAGGGCCACCAGAAGAAGTTGAGGGTTTTTATATATCTCTTTTTTAAATCTTTTTATATATTTTTTTGGTTTTTATATCTCTTATTCAGCCCCCCAGCACTGAGCACAATGCCTGGCTAACAAGGTCGCGGGGTCCTCATCCCTGCCCCTGCCTAACCGGGAGCTTCATGCACGCACGTACGGAGGAGCTAGAAATCTGAGATTTAAGGACACATTCTGCAGCCGACTTCTGTGTCGACTTGAGCAAGACGATCAACTTCTCTGCAGAGTTTCTTCATCTGTAGAATTTGTAAAAACTCTTTCCTCACATGCTTTGCAGAGGGGCTGCTCCGAAAAGACATAACCACACTCCTTACATCGCAGCCATCTGGGGCACAGCCCAAAGTGATGTCTTCGACGTCTCAGACTTCATCTTTAAAAAAAAAAATCACAGTTCTACATTCTGCTGCACAATATATTCAAGTTTGTTTTTAATAAAAACTAATGTTATTTTCACCCCAAATTGAGTTCAGCTGATTCACTGGGAAGATGTCTCCCCACCCCCCTTGGACCTTCACATGTCTCCTGGTACCCTGGGTGTCCCAGTTTTAAAAGTCCTTTGAAAAGAGGAAAGCCAAAATGAAAGAAAACCATAAAGCACTGAACAAGTACAAGGCATTCTTAGAGTTCTTATTTATTAATAAATAACTCTTTTTAATGATTAATGCCAATCAAATCCACTTAAATGGCCCAAGTCCTTTAGGAACGAGAGGCAGCTTCAGTCACAGCTAAAGGAAAGCATTGCTAGAAATAGAACATCTTCATCTGGCTCAGGGCTGGCGAATGTGTTGTTTTTATCCATAAGAGCTACTGGCTCTTACGTTGGATTTCCTTTTTCCATCACACCTGATAGGGATAGCCATGCTCAAAACACACACACACACACACACACACACACACACACACACACACACACACACAAACGCATACCAGCAGCTCCAGCAAAAACCAACAACAACACAGCAACACCTCCACAATGCCTCTTACTTTACACATGATTGATCAGCCCTATCTCATACTTCTCAGCAGTTACTTAGTGGGTGTTACATGCCATTTGCAGAAGAGGAAACAGAAGCTGAGGGAGGGCAGTAATTTTCCATGTGCACATGGTTAGGTGGAGATAAAAGCAGGTTTGCAGTGCAGGTCTAAAGCGGAGGTCTGTCTGCAAACTACAACTACATCCTGTGGCCCAATCTGGCCCACCACCTGGTTCTGTCAATAAAGTTTAGTTGGAACACAGCCACACCCATTCAGGTATATACTGTTTATGGCTGCTTTTTAGGCTATAATGGCGAATCGAGTTATTATAATAGAGACTATTAGGTGCACAACGTACCAATATTTATCATCTGACCTGGTACAGGAAAAGTTAGCCAACCTCCACCTAGAACTCTCACTGTTCATCACAACCCTTATTTTTATCAATTGCATTTGTCTTTTTGAGAGTTTGACCCTGAAGTCCCACAGGATGCAGAACCCCCTGAGAGCTGAGAGCAAAGTTTGGTCCAGAAGAGAAAAGGTCCTGGTGGGAGGGCTGAGTGCACCCCTGCTTTGCTTTTACATGGGGTCCTGCAGGCTCTGGCCCGAGTACCAGTTCACTTGCTGCTGCAGTGACTTATTGAACACTCACATCCCACTCATCCACTTGCTGAAATTCCTTCCCCGGCTTCTGCTGCGTGGTGATCACATTTAAGTTCCCTGCCATGGCATCAGAAGGTGTTCCATTCACATCTCCCTCCCTTGGTGCTTGACATTTTTTGAGGACAGGATTTCTACCACTATGCCACATTTGCATGTGTCTGAGCATCCTCCTGAAATATGTCCCTCTTGCCTAAGGGAGGAGCCTTGGATATGACCAGTCAGTATCCAAGCTAATGCGTATTGGTAAATAGGGTTCCTGTGCTTCTAAAAAGCAGACCCAGAGGTGGTCTACCTCTTTTTAAAAATATATATTTTTATTGATTTCAGAGGGAAAGGGAGAGGGAGAGAGAGCTAGAAACATCAATTATCAGAGAGAATCATTGATTGGCTGCCTCCTGCACACCCCTACTGGGGATTGAGCCTGCAACCTGGGCATCTGCCCTGACCAGGAATTGAACCATGACCTCCTGGTTCATAGGTCGATGCTCAACCACAGAGCCACGCCGGCAGGGCGGTGGTCTACCTCTTGCAATTACTTGTCTTCTTTCCCTTCCATGTCCCCTCCTCTTCACTGCACAGGTAAATCAGATGGTTCTTTTCTGCCAGCTTCAAAGGTGAAGGCATTGGCCCATCTCTTCTCATCTCATCTCATCTCATTTCATCTCATCTCATCTCATCTCACACCTGCTGTCTCACCAGAGCTGTGCAAAGGTAGAGTGTAGCCTGCTGGCTGCACTGACAGAGTCTGTTTCTATGGCCAGTGTGTGTGTAGAATTTGCTCTGTTGGGAAACTTAGACCTGAGAAGGGATCAGTGGCAGGACTGGGCCACTACTGTGGTCCTGGATGAAAAACACATAACAACCCCCCAAACTCATTCTGAAGTCATAGAGACTTTCCTCTTTATCTTCATGCTAGACACACAAAACCCCATTCAGCTAACCTAGGACTTATGAATCTGTACATATTGCCCTTTTTATGAAATAAACCCTCTCTTTCTCTAACTGGCTAAATCCTACTCCTTCTTAATAGCTCAGTGCAAGATGTGTTGCTGTTGTTGTTGTTGTTGTTGTTTTTTCCGGGGGGAAAAGGATGTTCTGTGATGTCTTCAGTTGGATTTGTATGTCTCTCCTCCAGGCTCCAAAACTTCCTGTACCTGCTCCTACCCTGGCAATGATTACATCCTCTTAAATTGTGGCTTTACTTCTCTGTACTCCCACTAGATTGGAGCTCTGTGGGTATATTCTTATTCATTCATTCATCTTCTATTTCCCCAAACTAGCACACCATCTGGCACAGGGTGTGTGCATCAGTTAGGGTCCATTCGGCTACAAGTAACAGCTCTTGAACGACAATGGCTGAGACCAAACATCTCATGTTTACTAAAGTGGAAGTCTAGTGCTCGATGGTCCCAGGGTTGGTTAAGGCTCTCAGAAATGTCATCTAAGATGCTGGATTTTTCAGCCCTTTCACTGGCCATCGTCTACATTGGGGAGGTCTCCTTCATGGCTAAAAGGTGGGTGTCTTAGCTCAGAGCATCACATCCTTGCATGGTGACTTTTAAAAAGAGAGCAGGAGGGGTAATGGGTACCAAAAAGGCTTTCTACCTGTGTGGGTTTTCTTACATCGCTGGGGGGTAGTTCCTGGAAACCACCTCCAGATAATTTTTCTTTATATCTGTTAAGCAAGAACGAGGTTACAAGCCCTCTACTAAACCACTCTCTAGAAAAGGGGCACCTATCTATGGTGACTGGCTTGTAAGAAAGTTTATCAACCAAGAATTCCCAAATGTCTACGTATGCCATAAATTTTGCATATAGGGGGCAAGTTCTATTCAAAGAGTCACTGACATCATTAAAAGATGAGGGTTTACCTAACCACTTTCACAAGGGGGTCATTTCCTAGTCAGAGGGAGGAGGGAGGAGCTACACTCTTCAATACTCCATCCTGTCCCACCATGCCAGATAGGGAATGAGGGAGTGTAATGGAGGCAACATTGTGGCCCACCACTGATCACACGGATTCTCTGGAACACATCTTAGCTTTCTTTAGTTCAATCACCAGCTATTAGAACCTATGAAGTATCATTTCCAGCTTGAGACACTGGGGTTTGAGCTGAGAACTGGACAGAAAACTGCCCTCCAAGGAAGCTGACATCGAGAGGAGATCCACAGTGGACAAGAGGATGAAGGGACTTACCTCCATCAAGGTTGTGTTCTGTCGTTCATTCAATCAAGTATTTATTACAAACCATGATGGCGATCTAGTGATGAACAAGTCAGAAAGGATCCTTGCTTCTAAGGATTCTTGGCAGTCTACTTGAGGAGACAGATGATAAAGATGGGAATATATAAATAAAAAAAGGACATCTAGAAGTAAGTGCTTCTAATCAAGAGGCTAAAGATGGGAAGTGAATGGGAGAGGACCCAGTGACATGAAGTGGTGTGTGTGTGTGTGTGTGTGTGTGTGTGTGTGTGTGTGCACGCGTGTGCGCACATGTCCAGGGTGACTTATCCAAGTGAGGGCGAAAATCCAGAGACAGGGGGGTTTATGGAGGAAGGCAGGGCTTTGCAGTTTATGCTAAGGAACTTCTTTAAAGTACACTTGCCCTGCCTACTCTTGGGCTAGCATGAGCGACCTAGATAAGAAATGCATAAGATACTTCAAATAGCAGCTGTGGGGCTTGCCTGAGCCTATTATTTGTTATTATGTTCTTTGAATTGGAGGATGCAGCTGGCATGAATACTGCTGTTTGCACAGCCTATTTGCTTGGTGTACCGTGGTCCTGGTTAATGCAAGCGTCGGTGCAATCTTCCTGTGTTCTGTGGCTTCCCGAGAGAAGCTGCATCGTGGATTCAATAAAGCTGGCAATAAAGCCCATATTAATAATGTATGCGGAGCTGTATATGTCTATTTATAAGGTGCAGAATTGCAGTCCGAATGCATCACTTCTCCCTCCTCAGATGAATGTAAGTGGCCCGAGCTATGTTAGATGAGGTTTCTCTCCCAACCTGACACCCCTTTCCTCCACACCGCATATTAAGAGCTGAGCTAAGTGCTGTGCCAGCCCTAGGACTGTTGCATACACATTGCCCCTTGGGTCTGGGATGATCATTTATGCAGGAAGCAGGAGATAAAGCATGCCTAGACACATGCTCTGACTTGCAGCTAGAAACAGGAATAAGTGACTGGGAAACCATGTGAATCAGGAGATGGATACGTTTTCTTGGGGGACATTCTTGTAAGAAAAGTGTTCAGTGAGGCAGGAGGACGAGGACGAGGACGAGGCACCTAATGTGTGATGTACACCTACTATGTGCCAGAGAAATGCTAGAATATATGTGTGTGTGTATGCTATAGACTGAATGTTTGTGTCTCCCCCAAATTCATGTTAAAACTTAGCCTCTAATGGGATGATAATTGGAGATGGGGACTTTGGGAGGTGATTAGCTCGTACAGGTGGAGCCCTGGTGAATGAGATAAAGGCCTCTATAAAATAGAACTGCCTCACTCCTTCCAACATGTAAGGACACAGTGAGAAACCGGCCATCTGTGAACCAGGAAGTGGGTCCTCACCAGACACCGAATCTGCTGGTGCCTTATCTTGGACTTCCAGCCTCAGAAACATGAGAAATAAATTTCCATTGCTTCCTAGCCACTCTGTCTATGGTATTCTTTTATAGCAGCCAGAATGGACCAACACAATATACTTTTTTAAATGATAACAGAAACACACAGGCCATCAACTTAAAGGGAACAATTCATATTTATAGAAACCTACTATGTGCTAGATAGCTCCATATACATTATTTTATTTCACTGACCCCTCACACCAAACCCATCATTGATCAGTTAGAAAAGATTAAGTTTTGTTGCTATAACAAATGACCCCACAGTCTCTATGGCTTCTATTAACAAGGCTTAATAAAATCTCGGTCATACCCCAAGTTCATTGTGGGTCGTTGTCTCTCTGCTTTATGACATCTTCACTCTGGGCCATCTTCACTCTGTCTGGAGCATCACTGATCATTGTGGCTGAGAGAAAAGACTCCTGGTGAACCACGCAGGGACGAGTAAAGCTTCTGTTCAGAATTGGCATACGTTGTTCACATTTAATTGGCCAGAACAAGTTACATGACCAACCTGAGCTGAATAAGATGAGGATGTATAATCTTCATAACATCCTCCCCACAGGTACCCCTGCCTCTGCTCAGAAAAAATAACTTTTCCAAAGTACAAATCTAGCCATGCTTCTTTCCATATTAATGCCCTTCATTCTTTCTCCTTCAATGATCCCATTAAAAACTACTTACAAAGCACCTACTATGTACAAGCATTTAGTAGGCTTTAGGATCATAGTAGCGGCCAAAATAACACTCTCACTACTTTTATGGGGTTTATAGCCTAGAGGGGAACCCAGACTTAGCCGTTTACACAGGCATGTGTAAAATGGTGATGGTGTTAAAATCTACAAAGGAGAGAGACACGGTGCTGTGGGATAAAGTCCAAGCTCATAAAGGATGCATCACGGTGTGTTGTTATTTTTGCACTGTCCTTCTCTCTCCTCCATTAATCTTGAGACTGTAGAACAGGGAATGTGTCTTCTTCATAAATTTATCCTCAGAGACTTCTCTAGAGCTTGTTACATAATGGGAACTCATTATTCCTTGTTGGTTGATTGAATCAATAAATAATTTTATGAATTATACTTGCTTGTATTTCCAAACCTGGGGTGAAATAGGTTAGGATTCAGTCAAGGAGAATGAAAAGAAAGGTAAGTAATGTTCAAAACCATGGGCCTCGGTGTCACAATACCTCAGGCTGGGTCCCAGAAATGACATTCATGAGTTATAAGATCTTGAATAAATAACAGCACTAGTCTGATCCTTAGCACTTTCCCATAGGGTGGTGTGAAAATGGAATAAAACAAAGCATGTAAAACACTAACTGTGATGCCTGGGCAATGGCAATCACCCAATAAATGCTAAGACACATTAGAATTTGTATTATTTATTGAGGATATACCATGTGCTAAACATTTGGGAGGTGCTTAACATGTATCATCCAATGTAATTCTCAGAGCAAGTGCCAGCAATCCCATTGCACAGATGCACAAACTGAGGCCCAGAGAGTTGAAATAAATTTTGCTAAAGCCCATAGAGAGTAAACAATAAGGTCAGGAAAATAACATAAAATATTGCTGTAGCTTTTTAAGGATGAGGGGGAATGACAAAATAACTCGCCATTGGGGATTTATTTAAACACTGGTCTTCAGCAGTTTCCATCCTTTTTCTAACAGTTGCTACAGGTTCCAGGGAGTTGGGCTTAGTTTGTAGAGGCCCATTCTGTCCTTTCACCGGGCCTCCCCAAGTAGAATTACTCTTAATATGTTTTACCTTGACTGTTTTTCATCTGTGAAAGCAATCCCATCTTTTGAGAAGGTCTGTGAATATTTAAAACACGTAAAATGCTGCAGATATTCACCAAGGACATAAATTTATTTAATAAAATACCTGCATGTGTCAAACACTAAAATGCTGACAATTATTATTAAGAAATACAGGGTAAGCAATTAGTCAAGAAAAAAAAAATACAGGGTAAGCAATTAGTCAAGAAAAAAAAATAAGATGCATTTTGATTGGAAAGAAAGATGTGTAACTATACTTTTTGATGACATAATCTTGCCTAGAAAAATACTAAGGAATCCACATACATTTAAAAAATTGTTAGAGCTAATAAATGAGTTCACCAAGTTTGCAGGATACAATGTTTCTATATAAAAATCAGTTGTATTTTTATGCACTAGCAATGCACAATCTGAAAATAAAATTAAGAAAACAATTTTGTTATAGTAGCATCAAAAAGAATAAAAGACTTAGGAATAAATGAACAAAAGAAGTACAAGACTTGTACAGCAAATATTGAAAATTATTGTTGGAATAAATTAAAGATGACAAATAAATAAAAAGGATTGGAAGCCTTAATAGTGTTTAGGTACCAATACTTCTTAGATTAATCTATAAAGTCAATGTAATTCCTATCAAAATCCAGGTGCCCTTTTTTGCAGAAATCGGCAAGCCGATCCTAAAATTAATATGTAAATGCAAGGGACCCAAAGGAGCCAAAAGCATCTTGAAAAAGAACAAAGTTGGCAGACTCCCATTTTCTATTGGGAACAATCCAATTATCTATCAACTGATGAATGAATAAACAAAATATAGCGTGTCCACGCAGTAGAATATTATTCAGCCATAAAAAGGAATGGATCATCGACACTAGCTACAACGTGGATGTACCTTGAAAACTTTCTAAATAAAAGAAGTCAGATACAAACGTCCACATGTTGCGTGAGGCTACTTGACTGTAGAAAGTATGTAAATTGTTGCCAGGAGCTGAGACTAGTGAGGAGTGGGGGTGACTGAAAAGTGGTGTGGAGTTTTGGGGGAGATGTTGAAAATATGCTGGAATTAGATAGTGGTGATGGTTGTACAACCTTGTAACCATAAAAAATAAAAACACTGAATTACACTTAAAAAGGCTTAATTTTATTGTATGTGAATTATATATACCATTAAAAAAATTTAGTGTAGGATGACACATACTTCTCTAGAGTCAATTACCGCTATGTTTGTATCTCAGCTTGACACTGGCTGTGAGACCTTGTACCTGATACCTACATTCTCAGTGCCTCAGTGTCCTAATGTGTAAAAGGGATAAAGGCCTCTGGGTTATAACATGCATGTGAGGTGCCTGGAACAGTCCCCAGCATGAAGTAAGAGCTCCGTAAATTGCTGTCTTGGCCTGGAGGAGTTATAATCTAGACAGAGGGTTGACACACAAATAAGTAGAAACAACAATACAGCCTGTCACATGCTTTGATGGTGAGAAACGCCAGGTGTTTGGGGAGCAGTTGGACAGGCTGTCTCAGCAGCCGGAGGCGGCAGGGAGGTTTTCCAGAAGGAGATGATACCTTGGGTGAGCTTAAAGGACAAGAAGGAATCAAGCAGGGCAAGAAAATGTTTGTACTTCCAGATACAGTGGTATGCCCAAGACTCAGATTTGAGAGAAAGAGCATGCGCCTTCCTGGAAGAGAGAATGGGAGATGAGAAAGGAGTGAAATATGGGGCTGGGGCAGCAAGCAGGAGCCAGACCACAAAGAGCCTCATACAATTTTTTAAAAAGAATTGGGTTTTGTCTTGGGGACAATAGGAAACCATTGCAGGGTTGTAAGCGAGGAATATAGAATTAGACTTATGTTTTATACTAGAGGCCCGATGCATGAAGATTGGTGCAACAATGGGCCTTCCTTACCCTGGCAGCCAGCACTGCCTTCACTCTGGCCCAGATCCGCCTTTCCACCTTCCCACACTGCCCAGAGGCCCTGAGCGGCTGGGGGCAGGGCAGGGCAGGACGCCATGGCGACAACACAAGAGTCCCGCCCCTCCCCCGGCTGCTTGGTGCCTGTGTATGCAAATTAACCTGCCATCTTTGTTAAGTTAATTTGCATACTCACTCCTAATTGGCTGGTGGGCATCCCAAAGGTACAGTCAATTAAGCATGTTTCTCTTTTATTAGTGTAGAAAGCTCCCTATGGCCAAGGGGTGAAGGGTATCCTAGCAATGGGCAAAAAAATAGTCTAGATGTGGTACCTTACAACTGACAGAATGGTTACTATCAACAAATCAACAAAGAACAAGTGTTGGTGAGGATGTGGAGAAATGGGAACTCTAGTACACTGCTGGAGGGAATGCAGACTGGTATGGCCACTATGGAGAACAGTGTGTGTTTCCTCAAAAAATTAAAAATGGAACTGTCATTTGATCCAGCGATCCCACTTCTAGGAATATATCATAAGAAGCCTGAAACAACAATCAGAAAGAATATATGCAGCCCTATGTTCATAGCAGCACTATTTACAATAGCTAAGATCCGGAAACAGCTCAAGTGCCCATCATAGACAAGTGGATAAAAAAGCTGTGGTACATTTATACACATGAAATACTATGCAGCAGTAAAAAAGAAGGATACCCTTTGAGACAGCATGGAGGGACCTGGAGAGTATCATGCTAAGCAAAATAAGCCAGTCAGATAAAGACAAGTATCACATGATCTTACTCATATGTGAAATCTAATGAACATAATAAACTGACAAACAAAATAGATCCAGAGACATGGAATCATGCAACAGACCAATGAATCTCAGAGGGAATCACAGGAGAGGGAGGGAAGAGATTAAACAAAGAACTTGTATGTATTTGTGCATAACCCATGGACGCAGACAATAGCGATGTGCAGGCCTAGGGAGGGGGCGAGAGTGAGGAGGAGGAGCCAGTGGGTGGGGGGAAGAGGACATCTGTAATACTTTCAACAATAAAGATACATTTTTTTAAAAAGAAAGAAACTAACTATGGGATGAGGAGTGAATGTGAAGAACAGGGTGGCTTCTGGGTCCTTGGTTTGGCTGAGAGGGAAGGTGGTAACTTTTGCTGAGACAGAGAGCCGAGGGGGGAGAAGGGTGAGGGGGAGGAGGAAACAACAGGATTTCTAGTTTGGGCAGGTGAGAGGCAGGTATCTGTGCACCTCCGGGTGCTGGTGCCAGCTCTACAAGGCCATACCAACAGCCCACCCTCAAATTGGATCATTCATCACTTTTAAAGAGCTAGCATCAGATGAGTTGTCAGGCTTGAAGTTACTATCGCTCACAGGCAGCTTTGAGTGAACTTGGCCAAACCATTTCGCTATCTGAACTTGGATCTGATCACCAGTAAATTTGGGTAAATGACAATTCCTCCCTGCTGTCATTCACAGGGGAGTTTGTGGGCATGAAATGAAATCCATGTATAAAAGTGATGTATGTTTTGTAAAGTGTTACATGCACAGAAGGTGCTAGCATTATAACATAGAACAAATAATAATTCTATGATGAATGATGGATTTTCAATGAGTTTTCTTGTCTTTTCTTTTTAAATCCTCACCCGAGGATTTTTCCATTGATTTTTAGACAAAGTGGAAGAGAGAGGGAAAGACAGACAGAAACATAGATGTGAGAGAAACACATTGATTGGTTGCCACCTGCATGAGCCCCAACCATGGCCCGGGCCAGGGAGGAACCTGTTACCAAAGTATGTGCCCTTGACTGGAACCAAGCCCGGGACCCTTTGGTCCGCAGGTCAATGCTCTATCCACTGAGCCAAACCAGCTAGGGCTCAATGAGTTTTCTTAAAGACAGTAAATGTGTGCATTGATCATAATAATGTTAATTGAGTCCTGGCATCTATTTGATGCTCCCCTCTTTGACACACTGCTTCCACACTTATAATCTGAGCAGATACTTCCCTGAGTAGACAACCAGGCTGAGAGCATTATTTGGAGGATGAGGAAGTCTAGATGCAGAGCACTGAAATGTATTTCCCAAGGTCACCTGGCTAGTAAGTATCAGAGATGGTCTGACTCCTATTCTATGATGCCTGCCACTAGGCTGTACTGATATGCTCTGTTGAAAAGGCACTTGAGCCTGGCCAGGGTGCCTCAGTGGTTGAGTGTCAACCTATGAACCAGGAGGTCATGGTTCAATTCCCAGTCAGGGCACATGCCTGGGTTGTGGGCTCAATCTCCAGTAGGGGGTATGCAGGAGGCAACCAACTGATGATTCTCTCTCATCATTAATGTTTCTATTTCCCTCTCCCTCTCCCTTCCTCTCTGAAATAAATAAAAATATATTTTTAAAAAAAGAAAAGAAAAGGCACTTGAAGGTCTGGTTCTCTAGATTCTAGACCAGGGGTCCTCAAACTTTTTAAACAGGGGGCCGGTTCACTGTCCCTCAGACAGTTGGAGGGCTGGACTATAGTTTAAAAAAAAACAACAATGAACAAATTCCTATGCGCACTGCGGGCCTGAGACGAGTCGGCTGCTAAGCAGGACAGGCAGTGGCACCCGGCGGGCCAGATAAATGTCCTCGGCGGGCCGCATGTGGCCCGCGGGCTGTAGTTTGAGGATGCCTGTTCTAGACAATAGGTGTTATTTTACAGTAATTGCAGAGACTGCTATTGCCTACTTAGCGACTACTCTCCCCTTTTTACTTAGTAACAAAATTCTGATTATATTTGGTGTGGCAAAGTGCTCAGCTACCACAGTACATATCCCAGCCTTCCTTGTGGCAAGGTATGGCTATTTGACTAAGTTCTCTTCACTTACATGTAAGTGGAAATGTATAGGATTATGAGAAATTTTTTTAGAAAGAACTGACATCACAGGAATGCCCTTCTCTCGTCCTGCCGTCTAGAATGGGGACATGATGGCTGGAGCTCCAGCAGCCATCTTAGTCCATGAAGTGACCTTGAGAAGGAAAGCCTGAACTCCTAAACCATCCTATCAGCTCTGAACTGCCCACCTCTAAACTTTATTTGAGATCTAAGCTTTATTGAGATATAATTGACAAAATTATGTATTTATAGACATAAAATATCTATATATATATAAAGAGCCAGGGTCGTAACATCCAAAATGACTGAAGGCTCTACCGAACGCCAGGCTGCGTGCTCAGCAGGTGAGTTGGCTGAACTGCTGACCTCTTAGAGAGAGAGAGAGGCGAGGCTGATCAGCAGGGGCAGTGGCTGCTGGCGAGGCCTGGAGAGAGAAGCAGGGTGATCAGACCCTGCTTCTCTCTCTGGGCCTCACCAGCAGCCAAGCCTCTCTCTCTCTCCCAGAGGTTAGCAGTTCAGCCAACTTGCCAGCAGCCTGGGGCAGCTACTGATCAGCTCCGCCTCTATGATCAGGCACAGAGATAGGCCCAGAGATGCTTACTGGCATAGAAACCGACCAATCAGAACCAAAGCTGGGTGAATTGGGAGGAGCCAATGGCTGCCTTGGAGGCGGAGCTTTTGCACTGACTGGCATAGAAACCAACCAACCAGAACCAAATATGAGTGAACTGTGAGGAGCCAATGGCAGCCTAGGAAGTGGAGCTTTTAACACTGACTGGCATAGAAACCAAACAATCAGAACCTACTCTGGGTGAACTGCGAAGGCAGAACCTAAGGTGGGGGCTGAGGAGGGGTTTTAAGGGCAACAGCTGTTTGGTGTAAGGTGTAAGAAAGTGATTCAATTTTTTAATGACCAGTTTAGCAGTATAGTGCATATGGCTGACTATCAGTCCAGATATAAGGATTATGTGTTTTTGTTTGCCAGGAGCATCTCCTCTTGCTGAAAAAGGGTCCGTGCGCCCGCCCCCCCTTTTAAGCAATCCTATCCTATATAATCTATCTATACTAATAAAAGGGTAATATGCTAATTAGACCGGGTCGACCGGCCATCTTCCAGATGTCCGACTTCCTTCCAGACAAAGCCATGGTGGTAGGGGCCGAGGCAGAGGCAGTTAGGGGTGATCAGGCCAGCAGGGGAGGGGTTAGGGGGTGATCATGCAGGCAGGAGCCAGTCGTCCCGGATTGCGAGAGGGATGTCTGACTGCCGGTTTAGGCCCGATCCACGTGAGATCGGGCCTAAACTGGCAGTTGGATATCCCCCGAGAGGTCCCAGATTGGAGATGGTGCAGGCCGGGCTGAGGAACCCCCCACAGTGCACGAATTTCATGCACCGGGCCTCTAGTAGTGAAATAATCACCAAAATAATTAAAATATCCATCACCTCACCATGTTATCATTTTCTTTTTCCCTCCTTCCCTCCCTTCCTCCCTCCCTTTCTCCCTTCCTCCCTCCCTTCCTTCCTTTCTTTCTCTTTTTTGTGTGGTGACAATACATAAGATCTATCCTCTTAGAATACTGTTAACTGTAGTCATATTGCTGTCCATTAGATCTCTAGAAATTCATTCTATATAACTGAAACTTTGAACCTTTGGACCAACATCTCCCATTCCTCCTCCTCCCCTCAGGCCCTGGCAACTACCATTCTACTCTCTGCTTCTATGAGTGAAACTTTATTTTTCATATGAGGGAGAAAAAATTTCTACTTCACTTAAGCCCCCATCTTCTTGGCTTTTTTTGTTAAATGCAGGCAATAACCTATTCAAGAAAATAACACCTCTCTATGCAGGGTCGACCGCTGAGACCCCCACGTCTTAGATAGGGGGTATGGGGTTTTCCCCACCAGTCACTTAAAGTGAGGGCCCTATGAGAAGTCGGTTTGCATGAGAGATCATGTCACAGGATGGCAGCATTGGAAAGTAAGCATCTTTTCAACCTGTGGTGGTCCTTTCCAATGTCCCTACACCCAGGGCTCACTGTGCACATTTCCTCTATTGTCATGCCTGTGGTCCAATGAGTAGCATTTCTTCTTACCTTGCTCTTTTAATGCCAGCCCAGCAGATTGCCGACTGCATCTAAATACCCTCCATTATCATCAAGGCAAATGGGTGGCTGGACCCCCCCCGGCCAGGCAAGTCAACTGGAGCAAATTGACGTTGCGCTGGAGCAAACGGGAGGGCTAACGAGCAATCTGGGCAAGTCTGGGGACCGCTGACGCTGCTCCACTGCTCGGATTTCCAGAGACAGTTTAATGTCAGCATCAGTGGATTCTACATTGGCAGCCTCCTACCCACGACGTCAACTCCACACCCGCTGACATCTTCCTTTCTTTCAAATTGGCAGCTGGAGCCAGGGAAAACCTAAATTTAACCTCCGGAGAATAGGCCACATGACATTCGTGGGCCTTGCATGTTCGGTTTAAGACTTTGAAAGCTAATTTAGCCATGCGATGCCTCCGTAAGTGATGAGGGTTGATACACCTGAACTTCTGTCATTGTTAGCCACTGCGTTTCATTCTGTCTCTTGAGACTTCATCCCTTAATAACTGCTATCTTAGGCCCCAGAGGATAGCACTAATGAGTATTTGAAAATGCCAGGTTCTTGGCACCGTGTGCTGATTTAAAAAAAAAAAAAAATGAAATAACACCCATCAGTGTAATGGTCACTCAGTGAGGGGCATCGGGGATGCATTATGCATGACTTGTCTCGTCATTTCCAGCTCTCCCTTGAATTCCCACATTCAAAGTATAAGCAATTAAGTGGCTCCTGGACCAAATCTTAATTAATTCCAGGTACTGTGACCAAGGGCCTGAAATAAAATGCCATATATATTTTATGGCATTTATATATTAGCTTTGGAGGGATCAATAATGGCTGCTTAGGGACAAATCTCTCTTCTTAGTCTGGGCTCCCCAGTATACAACATTGCTGTTCAAGTTTGAAATCTTTGTGGGGAAATGCTGAAATCTACCATAAAATATCAGAGACTAAACAAGTCTGTAAGATAACAATTCCTTGGAGCAAAGAGCTTTCTTAGTTGTCTTACATTTTCAACATCTAGCACATAGTAGGTGTTCACCAAGTTCTGGTTCAATGAAACACCACTAATCAAGTTTCTGCACTCTGACGTTAGCACTGCGGCCTGGTGGATCTGGACATGGGCCTGCTTATTATGTCCAGTTGATGTATTTGAAACTGGGGGCCTGTTGGTTTGGGGGTTGCTGCACCTAGAAAATCTATTTTGAGCAGTTAAATACTCTCTATATTTGATTTGATCTTCATGTTCTGCTCTAAAAAAATCACATTGCCATTCCTCTTTCCTCCTAGCATTTAAAGTCTTTAAAAAGGCAAAGTAATCTTGAGCACAAATGGTAGGATTCCCATCTGGCAGGCATATGACCACTGTCAGCTATGTGACTGTGAACATTATCAAAGTTTGCCTGTCCATTTAAGCCTTTGCTGGGTATATTGGTTTTTATTTTTCAAAATTGCTTAGGTAATGTCAATATCAACCAGTGTCAGAAATGAACCCACAGGGCAGGTCCAGCCAGCTCACTTGCACGTTGCAGAGCAAAGCTCACGGCATTGTATATCCAGTTAGTGAAGAATGGCACCTCTTTTCTCTCTGTTCATTTGTGTTGGTTAAAACATGGTTGTTCCGTGCTAGCCCAATACCTTGGGAACATACCAAGAATCTTTTTTCTTTTTATAGACATAAATCTCCCCAGTTTAGTAACTGCCCCAAAAGGGAGGAGGTGCATAAAGAGGCGGAGCGGGCAATCAGAGAAGGAAGAACCGCCCAACGCAACAGCAATAAAAAGTCATCAGAAAAAAAACAGTTTTACTTCCAGTTATATAGAGCACCAAACTCAGGCACAATTTTTCCATAAAGAAAGCATAAATGTGGGATCAATTTGAAAGAATATCCTCAAAGAAGACATATAGATGGCCAACGGGTACATGAAAAGATGCTCAACATCACTAATCATGAGGGAAATACAAATCAAAACTACAATGAGATATGACTTCACATTAACAATGGTTATTATACAATAGATAAGACAGAACTAGTGCTGGTGAGGTTGTGGAGAAAAGGGAACTCTGGTGTACTTTTGGTGAGAACATAGCTTAGTACAGCCACTATGGAAAATAATATGGAGATTCCTACAAAAAATTAAAATTAGAACTACCATATGATCTAGCAATCCCACCTCTGGGGATATACAGTAGATCCTCAGGTTACGTCAGAGATCCGTTCCTATGGTGCGACGTAACATGATTTTCGCCTTAAGTTAGAACCCACCTGCATAAGCACCTACGTCACTCACATGGAGCACATACACAGCAGTAATGAAGTGAAACAGTAAAAAAAAATTAAAAGAAAGATAACAATTCCTGACCTTTACTTGTGGTAAATAAATAATAAAAAACATAAAGCACATATGTACATACATTGAAATGATGGAACTTTTTTTTAATAAATAAACTAGGGGCCCAGTACACGAATTCGTGCACTTTGAAAACAACTGTGGGCCGTGAGGCTGTGGTGGGCACAGAGGCGGGTCTCCGCCCATCCTCTGTGCCCCAGCACGGCCCCTCCCACTATGGCCCCTGGTCCCCTGTCTGCCAGCAGCCCCACTCCTGTCACTGCCGCTCCCGCTGCTGCCACTCCCGCTGCTGCCACTCCCACACACTGATGGTGTGGAGCGATTGGGGCCAGCGCCAGCTGCAGGTATGAGCAGGGCCAGCGCCAGCAGCAGGTGTGAGTGGCACACGGAAGTAAAGAATTTTAAGTAACCACCAGAGGATCACCCTGATGACAGTGACCGGCGCCCCCACTCACCTGCTCCACCATCCCACCGTGGCCAATGCCCACCATGTTCTGCACATGCCCCCTGGTGGTCAGCGCATGTCATAGCAACCAGTTGTTCGGTTGTTCTGCTTTGGTCTATTTGCATATTAGCCTTTTATTAAATAGGATGGGAGATGGCGATGTAACCACAAAACGATGTACATCCAGTCCGGTGTAACCCGAGGACTCCCTATATGTGAAAGAAATTAAATTGTTATATTAAAGAGATATCTGCACCCCCATCACAAAATCATTCACAACAGCCAAGACATAGATATGACCTAAGTGTCCCTCAATAGATTGTGAATGGATAAAGAACATGGGATACACACACACACACATACACACACACACACACACTCACACACACAGGAATATTATCTATCTATCTATCTATCTATCTATCTATCTATCTATATATACTAGAGGCCCAGTGCACGAAATTCGTGCATGGGGGTGGTGTCCCTCAGTCCAGCATGCACCCTCGAGGGATGTCCGACTGCCCATGTAGGCCTGACCCAGGTAGTATCAGTCCTAAACAGGCAGTCGTACATCCCTCTCACAATCCAGGACTGCTGGCTCCCAACTGCTCGCCTGCCTGCCTTCCTGATTGCCCCTAACCGCTTCTGCCTGCCAGCCTGATCACCCCCTAACCACTCCCCTGCCAGCCTGATTGATGCCTAACTGCCCTCCCCTACTGGCCTGGTCACCCCTAACTGCCCTTCCCTGCAGGCCTTGTCCCTCCCAACTGCTCTCCCCTACAGGCCTGGGTCCCCCCCAACTGCCTTCTCTGCAGGCTTGATCGCCCCCAACTGCCCTCCCTTGCAAGCCTGGTCCCTCCCAACTGCCCTCCCCTGCTGGCCTGATCGCCCACAACTGCCCTCCCCTGCTGGCCTGGTCCCTCCCAACTGCCCTCCCCTGCTGGCCATCTTGTGGTGGCCATCTTGTGTCCACATGGGGGCAGCCATCTTTGACCACATGGGGGCAGCTATCTTGTGTGTTGTAGTGATGGTCAATCTGCATGTTACTCTTTTATTAGATAGGATAGAGGCCTGGTGCATGGGTGGGGGCCAGCTGGTTTGCCCTGAAGGGTGTCCCAGATCAGGGTGGGGGTCTCCTTGGGGTGTGGGGCAGCCTGGGTGAGGGGCCTGCGGTGGTTTTCAGGCTGGCCATGCCTCCCGCTGACCCAAGTGGAGGCCCTGGTATCTGGGATTTCTTTATCTTCTATAATTGAAACTTTGTAGCCTTGAGTGGAGTCCAGGGCCGGCCAGGGTGTGCAGGAAGCTTGGCTTCCTCCATTGCCAGGGAAACCCAAGCCTCCTGCTCTCTCTGTGGCCACAGCCATTTTGGTTGGGTTAATTTGCATACTTGCTCCTGATTGGCTGGTGGGCGTAGCTTGTTGGTGTAGTGGAGGTACGGTCTATTTGCATATTACTCTTTTATTAGATAGGATAAGCCTAAGCAACTGTCCTACCGTCCAACTCTCCAACTGGTTGCTATGATGCGCAATGACCACCAGGGGGCAGATGCTAAGCACCGGAGCTGCCAAGATGCGCACTGGCCATTTACAAAGAAATGGCACTGTGGACCTGGCACCCACAAAGCAATACTCGGCTTTCCCCAAGTGGGACACAGGCCCTCCACCATCCCAGAGCAATACCCCACCAAATCACAGCTGATGCTGCCGAGACCCCATGGCACAAATGCGGCCCACAGCCCCATCCAGCCCTGAACTGTCTGTAGCAACACCTGGCTTCCTTTCCCTAGCAATGACTAGCCTCCTTGCAGTTTCTTCAGCCCAGGAACGCAACTTGCTTTATAGCCAGGTGCAAACATTTCACACTTTAACCAAATGTCTATGAAGCGTTTCCTGTGCCTCATCTCATTTGATCCTCACAGAAGTCCTGGAGTAGGTAGATAGGAGATTTGGTGGAATCCTATTTTCTTTTCATTAGCCAGAAAACGGAAATTTAGAAACTTGACCCAATTGAAAAGAAGTAAAAATGGTGGACCTTGAAAATGACTTCAGGTTTTCTCACTGCACAGAATATAGTCAAACACTGCTCCAGTTAAATATTTTACCCTTTGTTCTCCCTGTGTGATCTACAATAATAATCTGCTTTGTGTTGATATTTACTGCTGTGTTGCTGACAATTACCTGAAAGAGAAGTTGGGGTGCTTCACTGGGCTGGAAAAAGTTTAGCTACATCAGAAAGCAGGTCTAATTAAACAAGTTTATTCACTATATATAAAAGACTAAGTTGACTCACACATGCGCAATACATGTAAAGCTCTTGCTGACGCCAATCGCATGCGTGTGTTTCGATCTGTCATTGTTGATTGTGAAGTTGGTTAATACTTCTCTCATAGAGAAAGGGCAAATAGCGATATTAAAATATTTCTTCTAATTAATTTCCTTTCAATGTGCATGGATTCATGCACCGGGCCTCTAGTTTATATACATAAAATCATCACATTGTTCCCTTTAAACTTACACAATGTTATATATCCGTTATATCTTATTACAGCTGGGGAAAGAAGAAAGAACATCCTCACTTTAGGAAAATGGCAACTCATGGGCAGGAGACTTTGACTTTGGCATTTAAAAGAGTGCTACTTAGTACAGGAAACAAAGCAGGGATCCAGCAGCTGCAGCCTTGGTGCAATTAAGGTCAAAGAGAACATCTGCAGAACAGTCCTGGTTCATAACTTCTGCCCTGAGGAAGTCTGCTCCCCAGACTGCTAGAACACCTCATGGCAATTTGAGCTGATGGACTTACTGTGCACTTGTAGGCAGTTTCCAAAGCAGCAGCGACCAAGGACTGAGATTTCTTTCATCTGCTCACATCAACATGTATTTGTTCTGATGGCTCAGAGATTTCTGGAACCCAGAACCACAATTAACAAATAACCTTCTGAGGGAACAGTATTGTGCCTTTGAAAAGACTGCTTTCTTTTTCTTTTACTGTGTTGGCAAGAACCCCAGTTGGTATAGCTTTATTTTGAGCTCAATCCATCAACAATTCAAGAGAATTAATAATGTATTTATATCACATGCTAGTAGTAGCATAAAATTATCTATAAATGTTTAATAAATACTCTGTAATGCTTTTGGAACACACTCTACATGATAAATAAATAACAATGGATTCCTTATGAAATATTTATCCTCAGGATGGTTATTGTTATGTTGTAACTGCTTGGGAAGCCATTATTAACAAAGTGAATTGAGTTATCAAAGTTATAGATATATTTAGTCGCCATTCATAATGAAATGTGTAACACTTAGAATGAAAATAAAGACACTGGAAACAGTTGTTGACAAATTGTAGCTGTCGGAATCACCAGTCATACTTAGCAATTCACAGACATAAAAGACTGGCAACTGTTTAACAAACTACTGTTTAATAAACTATGTCTCATAAAAACTGGGTCCTGGTGTCCTGTAAATTTGGGGGACTCCTGATGGATTCTTCTTTATGAATGGCAATTAAGCATGGAGTCTTCCCAAAAGTCTCATGGGTTTGACAGGGCATGGAGCAAAGAGTTCAACAGATGATCCTACATTTGATACAAAAAAGGTATTGCCTCAGTGGGAACAATATACATAGGATATCCAAGGGTGAACATATAAGATGAGTTCCATAGTTTCAGCACTTGTATTTTGACAGTCAACAGAAAGATTTTTATCCTTTTTTAAAAAATTGAGGCATCATTCACATACATCCAATTTATATGACAAATGTCCACAGTCATGTAAACACCACTAAATTCAAGTACCCCCAATTTTCCCATGTCCCTTGCGGTCAACCCCTTTCCTAACTCCAGTTTCTGGAAAACAATGTCTGTACTCCATCCCTATAAATTTGCCTTTTCAAGTATGTCATTATAAGTGGAATCATAATTTTATAGCCTTTTGTGTCTGGCTTCTTTCAGCGTAATGCATTTGAAATTTATCCATGTCATTGTATCTATCAATAGTTCATTCCTTCTATTGCTGAGTAGTATTTCACTGCGTGGATATAGCATAGTTTGTTTATTCTTTCACCAGTTGAAGGGCATTTGAATTGTTTGTCAGTTTGGGGGAATTGTGAATAAATCTGCTGTTAACATTTGGTTACAGGTTTGTGTGTGAATATAAATTTTTGTTTTTATAGGATAAATACTTAGGAGTGAGGCTACTGGGTCATATTGTAAACATGTGTTTAATTTTATAAGAAAACACCACCCAACCTAGTCAGTTTGGTTCAGTGGATAGAGTGTTGGCCTGTGAATCAAAGGGTCCTGGGCTCAATTCCGGCCAAGGGCATGTACCTTGGTTGCAGGCTCCTCCCTAGCCCAGGCCCTGGTCGGGGCTCGTGCAGGAGGCAACCAATCGATGTGCTTCTCTCACATCAATCTTTCTCTGTCTTTCCCTATCTCTTCTACTCTCCCTAAAAATCAATGGAAAAATATCCGCAGGTGAGGATTAAAGAAAGAAAAAGCCACCCTGATTTCTGTGTGGCTGTGTCATTTTTGTTTCCTTCAGCAATATATGAGTGCCAGTTGCTCTGCATCATCATTAGCTCATGGTATTGCCTTTCATTTCCTGTTTTTAATTCAAACAATGCAAACATTTTATTTCATGTAACCACATCAAAATAGAAAAAAAAAAAACATTTTTTAATCATGTAATATGAACCAAAAGCATCCTGAGTTTTAATCCTTGCCTGGTGGCCATGGGCAGATTTAGGTTGGACACAGGACAGGTAAACCTGAGGGGTGAAATTCAACTCTCAGCTGTGTATGATGCTAGTTAATGATACATAAGAGCAAATCATTTAAGAGTGCCTTTTCAGCTGTATGAAACATTCCAATTCAAATTAGCTATGCCAACATGGCAAATATCCTTAGAGTTGGCATTTAAAAAAATTATCTTTATTGTTGAAAGTAATACAGATGTAACCTTTTCCGCCCCATTTACCCCTTCTAGCCTGCCCCCTTCTGGCATTTTGACTGAGGTTTTTCTTTTCTAATCCTTACTAAGAGGTGGGCATTACCATACCCATTTTACAAATGAGAAAAATAATCTCAGAGAGGTTAAATAACTCACTCAAGCATAGAAGTAGCAAAGTAAGGATTTAAACTCAGCTTTGCCTGAACACAAAGCCCATGCATTTTTCCAAGGCAGTATGCTACCAAAAGTATATTAAAACTCTAAAATGACCCTGGCAAATATAACCAAGTGATTTTAGCAAGGATGCCAAGTTCATTTAATAGAGGAAAGAATAAAGGAGACACATGTACTACTATTTGTAATACTTTAAACAAACAAACAAAAAAAAAGACAACTGGGAAAAGGTCTAGCAAAGCAAGCCAGTAAATTCCATTATCAAAGTGTATTTTTGCTATCTCTTTAATGAGTTTTATCTCTTTTCCAACCCCTTAAATATATGTAAGCAAAATGTTTAAAAAAATCAATAAGTGATATGGGGAAAACTGGATATCTACATGCAAAAGAATAAATAAAGTTGGGCCCCTACCTTACATCATACACAGAAAATGAACTAAAAATAGAATAAAGGAATAAACATAAGGGTGAAAACTATAAAATTCTTAAAAGAAAATAGA
Source organism: Plecotus auritus (assembly GCF_963455305.1). Taxonomy (NCBI): domain Eukaryota; kingdom Metazoa; phylum Chordata; class Mammalia; order Chiroptera; family Vespertilionidae; genus Plecotus; species Plecotus auritus. The sequence goes on along the minus strand of NC_137774.1, from coordinate 76,488,805 downwards.
GAGGAAATGTTTCATGACATTGGATTTGACAATGATTTCTCAGGTATGATACTAAAAGCACAGGCAACAAAAGAAAAAATTAGATGAACTGGACTTTATTAAAATTAGAAAATTGTATGCTTCAGAGGACACTATCAACTGTGAAAGGCAACCCATTGTATGGGAGAAAATATTTGCAAATCATCTAGCTGATAAGGTATTAATTTCCAGAATATATAAAGAACTTTCTAGAGCTAAAATCACAACAAACTCTAATTTTAAAAATGGGGAAAAGACTTCAATAGACATTACTTCAAGAAGACATACAACTGTCTGACAAATACATGAGTAGATGTTTAACATTGCCAACAGCTGGGTAAATGCAAACAACAACAACAAAACAACAACAAACAAACAAACCCCAAAGTGAAATAACATGCTATACCCAGGAAGTCTATTATTTTTAAAAAAGTATTGAGGATGTGGAGAAAGAAATTGGAACAGTTGTGCATTGCTGGTGGGAATATTAAATGGTGCAATCATTGTGGAAAACAGTATAGCAGGTCCTCAAAAAATTAAACATAGATTTACCATATGATCCAGCAATTCCACTGTTAGGTATATACACAAAATTATTGAAAGCAAGAACTTAAAGAGATATTTATACAACAAATCCATAGTTGCATTACTTATAATAACCAAAGAGAGGAAATAATCCATTAATCCATTGATATGTGAATAGATAAACAAAATGGAATACACACATAATGGAAAATGAATGAAATTCTAACACATACTACAATGTGGGTGAACCTTGAAGACACTATGCTACATGAGATAAGCCAGCCATAAAGGATAAACAGTATATGATTCTACTTTTATGAGATACCTATAATAGTCATATTCATTGGAATAGAATGTAGAATAGTGGTTACCAGGGACAGAGGGAAGGAGGATTGGGGATCCAGTGTTTAACAGATAAAGGGTTTCATTTTGGGTTGATGAAAACCTTCTAGAGATGGATAGTGGTGATGGTTGCACAACAATGTGAATGGACTTAATGCCACTGAACTGTACATTTTAAACATGGTTAAAATGGTAAAGTATATTATGTATATTTTGCTACAGTTTAAAAAATCCTCTACAATGGGAAAGATTAGCATATAAGGTTCAAAAGTGATTCACATAGGGTCCCATGAAAAAGAAATAAAAATATAAAGCCTGGGGGTGGGGGTTGATAAAAAGTCTCTAAGTAGCCAGAGATCAGAGTGGCAGGTCCAGGGAGTAGGTATTCCATGGGACTCACAACACTTAGAAACAGCTCTTTGCATCCTTATGATTTGCCAGAGAAAAAATAATTCCCACCCTATAAAGGTGCCAAGAGTTAAAATTTTCCTTCTGTTATTCCAACCATCAGACACTCTGTAGGTCCATATTCACAGCTCTTATAATTAAAGGGGACAGGCTGAAAAGATGGCACATTAATTAAGGCTGAATTACTCTGGACCACTGCAGAGCTCCTCATGCAAGAGTCTCATGAATAGCAAAGATCAGCTCCTCATTATTAGCGAGGAAAGGGAGAGCTAAGTATGAGATCCTCATTTTCTGCTAGATATTATTGCCAAGCCAATTTAGCATATTGGATCTTAAGCTCTTCTTGAGTTCAGTGAAGCTTCACAACTATTAAAATACTCGGGATTCAACTGATACACCAAAAATAAAATGGAAACTCATCTCCATAACAAAGGCTGGGAGAAAGCAGGCTGGGGATCAGCCATTGCCAGATCTTGGCTTTTCAGCAAGCCTGGAGTGTAACAGAATGAATGCCCTACACTTAGCTCACCATTTGAAGGTTAAGGGCCTGCTTTGGGCAACCAAGAGAAAGTGATGCACATCAGATGTATACATTCTGGTAGTGAGTATACATGTGGAGCGGGGAGAACAGTGGGTTAGATTTTTATTTTATTTTTTTACTGTAGTGTTAGCTCTCTGTCCCATTCATGTCCATTTTAACTTAAAAAGATGTAGTCACCACACTTCTTCCAGCCCACACAATCAAGTCTCAAATGTTATATAACATCTAGGCAAGAAGCTTAAAACTCCAATACCTTCAAGGGAGGTCCCACAAATAGGACCATGAATAGGAGAAGTGTGTAAGGTGTGATAAAATAGAGAAGGATGGTTACTCTGATACATATTCCATCATTTTAACAGTTGTTTTAAGATTATGATTTGGACACCACAGTTTGGTGGAAAAAGGACTGCTTTGGAAATCTCTTCCTTTGTGTTTAATCTACACTTAATTTATCTTATTAATATTCACAGCTATTTGTAAATAAAGTAATGGTGTTTATTATGAAAGCACACAGACACATAGAAAAAAAGACAAAAGGGAAGAACTGGTGATTGGATTGGGCTCTGAGCTTCCCAATAGCCCAAAGGAAGTAGGGAAATGATGCATTGAAAGCTTTCATTGTCTGACTAATACTTGATTTTCTCAGGTCTTCAGGAATGTCTGACCTTTTTAAATGAAGTCCAGATATTAAGATAGGACCAGGCGTGTACTGGTAAAGAATATCATTCAGAGGGAAGAAAGAATAAAGATCTAAAAGAATTACAGTGTTGTGTTGGTAATGATGACATAGACGTTGGTATGTACTTAATAAACATATTAATTTATTCAACAAATACTTCTTGAGTGCCTACTATATGCTAGAAACTGTCCTAGATATTTGAGATTAATGAATGAAGTAAGTAAAGATTTCTACTGTTGTTCTAGCAGAACAGAGGGAACTATGCAAAACCATGTAATAAATAAGTACTTTAAGTGTTATGTTAAAGGTGATATATGCTACAGGAAAAAAATGACAATGCAAAGCGAAGGGAATCAGGTGTGTGATGGAAATTGTAATAAGTGCTATGCTTTTATTTCAATTGTTCTGAAAATCAAATGAAATCATGTAGGCAAAAATGCTTCATAAGCTATTTTGTAAAAGTCAATCGATAGAATAATTAGAAGATTGTTTTAAAAAGCTTCACACACACACAATATTTAGCTTTTGGAATATTCCAAAGGACACATCTATTCTGTTGTTTCTCCTATTAAATGATCGTCTGCTACTAGGGGAATATTCTTGGTTCTTGGCCAATAGCAATTAGGAAATGACATTTCAGAAGATGAAAAGGAACGGAGATCTGACCCCATGCCTTGGCTTGTAGTTCTCTCATTTCCAACCCACTAGTGACACCACCAGGGCTACAGAGGCCAGTAGCCAAGTCCAGCCTCTTTGCAGTCCACTAGCAGCTCACTTCTTCCTCCAGCTGCTAATGACTGAAGGTCACACAGTCTCACCATTCCTTTCCTTTCCTTTATCAAAACAGGTTAAGTACTCAAACCGGCTAATCTGGTATTCATCACAACTGAAACCAGGGAACAAAAGGCAAATTATATGATTAACTGGCAACAGAGTTAACCCAACAACCAAACACATTGTGTAAAGTTGTTTTTTGTTGTTGTTGTTGTTTGTTTGTTTTGGTTTCTTTATAGAGCTACCTCTCCTTATTCCATCAAGTTCTGGGTTGACAAGATGGTGGAGCCCATAGGATTTCTGGGTGCATTGGATGTGGGGTGCTTGAATGAGAAAGAAATTAAGTGTGCCTTTGAAGTTTTTGTGCTGAACAGCTACAAAGATCAAGCTTCCTCAGCTGAAATGGGGAAGGCTGTGGATGCAGAAGGATTTGTGGAAGGGTCCAGAGTTTGGTGGTGGATATGTTGAGTTTGAGATATTGATTAGACTAGGATGTTGAGAAGGGGGAGTATGTCTATGATTCTGATGTTTGGAAGACAGGTTTAGGCTGGAAATCTGAGTTGTCAGCTTATATATGGTGTTGCATGAGACCAGATAAGATCTTCAAGAAGGTGAGTGTATGGAGAAGAGAGGAGGGTCCAGAGTTGAGGGTTACTCAAATAATAGCAGAAAAAGAGAGGGGATAAGGAAAGAAGGGAGAAGACTGAGCAGAGTTCATAGTGAGGTGGGAGGAAAACCCAGGAATAAGATTTCTTGGAAGGCAAATTGGAGATTATCATGGAGGAGGGACTAATCTCTGCCAATACTGCAAAGGTAAAACCTATAATTTAGTAACCCCTAAATTAGAATGGGAAACACTACACGTCTCCGTTTCTAAAGGAGACTCCAAATCTGAACCCTAGTGACCCCAGGAACCTTGTGAGTAGCAATTACGGTCCTGACGGTGAAGAGCTCAGTGAGATTGGGTGCCTCCCAAGGTCACATTGCTTGTGCCTGACCATGGATTCAAACCCAAGACCCTCTAACTTCGATGCCCAAACTCCTTGCATTACACAAACATTTATGTGCCTTCTCTTCCACTACCCTCCCCCAACTTTTGGGAAAGGTGGGAAGTGAGGGAAAGAGAGTGTTAGTGCTTTTCATATTCATTTTATGTTATCTTTCACAAATTAATTCAGTGGAAAAAGTGAAATGAGCTCAGTACCATATTGTGTTTGAATTATTGACAACCATTCTTATTCTAACCAGGAAAAAATATCTTTTGATAGAAATAAAGCCCCCACTCCCACTCTACCTTGCTATTATTTAAAAAAAAGCCTTGCGATTCTGTGCCTATTATTTTACATTGCAAAGTGATGAGGAATTAGAAATTGTTAGGTAGCAGGTGACAAATTGCAATCTGATGGGCCAACATGAACCTATAAAAACGTTATCAAGATGATATTAAACAGTCTATTCCTTACTTAGCATCCAGGCAGGAAATTGGAGCTATTCTTGCTGGATATCTCACACTTTGCTATTTTTCATTTAGATAATGCTATTTAAAATTTAACTGGATTACTGGCAATTTGTCTTCCAAAATCATGTACTTGAGTACTTGGCTCAGAATATCCTTTCCTGAGTTTTTAGTGAAAGGTATTTGGTACTTTCTAGAATTTTTGGACTTTTTTGGGGAGAGGGCAGTGATTTTTTGTTTCACCTGCCCAAAGACTGATTTTTTGTTTGTTTACAAAGGAGAAAACCATGATTTCATATGTTGTTACGTGGCAGTTGCATGTGAGGTACAACTGGGTCTCTGAGCATCTGATGACATGAGTGTGTCAGTGTAGTTTGTGGTTCTGTCCCCAATGCTCAGCAGAATGTGTGTCCCAAAGTAGGTACCCGATTCACATGTGTTGAATGAATGTTTTACTTACCCATAATACACCTGTACCTGGTATGATGCCTGACACAGAACAGGTGCAGAATTGATACCTATTGCATTGACTTACTCAGGGTACAGGTGGGTAACCACTCCTTGAAGCTCAGTTTCACCTCCCACCCCCTTTTCTCATAGACCTGTGGGGGCTGAGATGAGTCTCCTCTCTAAGACTAGGCATTTCCCTGCAGAAAAGAGGACACCTGATCTAGTCTAAAAGTAGAATTAGAGGCAGTGGAATTTGAGGCTACATTTGGTAAGTGGGTGGAGGATCCCTGGGGGTATGGTCACAACATTGTAGAGTAAGGCCAAAAATAAGTCTTCAAAGAAAAGCTATGTCGTATGAAAATGATAACAAACAAACCATCTGGGTTGGACTCTCAGATCCAAAGCCCGAGGAGGAAGGAAGGGGGGTGAAGAAATGTCTTCTTTTACTCAGAACAGTTACTGAGGATGTGCTGGGTGCAATGCTCTCTGCTTGGTGCTGGAACTACAGTGGCAGCAAGACCAAGTTTCTGGCCTCCTGAGGTGTATATCTTATCAAGCAAGACAGGCTTTAAAGACATTAAATATACATATAGGCATGAAGATGAATCACCAAGGATAATATAAATTAAATGATGATCTTGAGAAAATTATTAGCCAATAATAGGGCAAAAAATAAGATGTATGCTTTTCCCATTGTTGGAAAGGTGACATGATAAATAGGCCTTGGTACCAATTCCAAAATGAGGGGAAGTTTCCCACACCAAGCAATTCCTGGATGCAAGCTGGGCGTCCTATAATTCAACTCAGTTCTGACACCATCTAACTGAAGACAGAATAGGTTCAGTCCTATAAGGGTGCACTCCCCTCCCACCTCAGAAGCCAGTTGAAATCCAGGTTGTTACCTGAACCTATGACCCTGACTGGCTGGCTCTAAATCAGATGTTCCCACGACCCCTTCCTTGGATTTGATCAGTTTGCTAGAGTGGCTCCCAGAACTCAGAGGAACATTGTACTTACCAGATTATTGGTTTATTTTAAAGGGATATAACCCAGGGACAGACAGATGGGAGAGGTGCACAGGGGAAAGCATGGGGGAGGGTGTGCACTTCCATGTTCTCCAAGCAGACCACTGTCTCCAAAGCTCCTTGCATTCACCAACCTGAAACCTGTCCTTTCAGATTTTTTATTTTTATTTTCGTGATTTTTAGAGAGAGAGGAAAGGAGAGAAAGAGAGAGAAACATCGATTGGGGTATATGCCCTGACTGGGAATCGAACCAATAACCTTTCGGTGTACGGGACAACACTCAACCACTGAGCCACAACCGCTAGGGCTGTCCATTCAGGTTTTTATGCAGGTTTCATTATATCCACATGATTGAGGAACTCATCGGCCATTGGTGATTGATTCAACTCCCTGGCCTTCTCCCCTTCGTCAGAGACTGGGACTGAACGTTCAGCCCTCTAATCACCTGGTTGGCACTCCTAGCAGGCAGCCCCCATCCTTAGGTTACCTAGGGGCTTTTCAGAAATCACCTCACTCATGTAACAAAACACACCTTTATTGCTCTTTTCACTTAGGAAATTACAAGGGTTTTAGGAGCCTTGTGACAGAAACCAGTACTATTTTTATCAATTGCAGTATTACCCTGTGTAACCAAATGGAATCCATATGGGAAAGGTCAGAAAAACCAAAGAAATTTTAAGGAAGCACCAAAAACAAAACAAAATAATAACAAGAAACATAAAGCATAAGATAGAATGACACTCATAAGAGTGAAAATATCACGTTAAGATAATAAGTTTCTAGGGTTTAAACTCCCCTATTAAAAGAAAAAGAGAGAGAGAGAGACTCTCATACTAAGAAAAAAAGAAATGAAATCCAATTAAATGGAAAGGAAAATGACATTAAAAGTTTAAAATCAATAAAAGAAGCAAAGCTTTATATGAAAAAACAAACAAAAAGAAAGATGTTGCCCGAAACCGGTTTGGCTCAGTGGATAGAGTGTCGGCCTGCAGACTGAGGGATCCCGAGTTCGATTCCAGTCAGGGGCATGTACCTTGGTTGCGGGCACATCTCCAGTGGGAGGTGTGCAGGAGGCAGCTGATCGATGTTTCTCTCTCATCGATGTTTCTAACTCTCTATCCCTCTCCCTTCCTCTCTGTAAAAAATCAATAAAATAAAAAAAATTAATAAAAAGAAAGATGTTGGATATTCTGCTTTTACGTAAGGTAAGATGCAAAGCAAAATTCATGAACTGAGACAAGGATCATGTTACACTGATAAAATATGCCATCTGCAATAAAAGTACAAGGGCTGTCATTTATCTACCAAACAACATATTTGAATATCTAAAATAATTAAAGGATTTAGCAATTTGTTTTCTTTGTGTTTTGTATTTTTTATTTTCAGCAAATGTTAGGATGGCATCACCATCACTTGAGATGGGGTAAGCTATGTGTAGAGAGAGTTTGCAGGAGGGATCAGGGGTTCAGTATGGGACATTGCATTTGCAATAACTGCTAAACTTCCAAACATGTGCCTAATGAATCACAGAGGCAAAGTCTAGAGTGAAGTTTTCAAGGACACCCATGAGCGGCTAAAGATGGGTGAAGAGAAAACAGTTACTGGGTTTCCCCGAAAATAAGACAGTGTCTTATATTAATTTTTGCCCCTAAAGACACACTAGGTCTTATTTTCAGGGGATATCTTATTTTTCCATGAAGAGGAATACGGTACACACTTATTGTTAAATGAAAATAAAGGAAATTTATTACCTGTATATGGTACGGTAGTACGGTAGTTGTCAACACAAACCAGACAAACTGTGAATCCTACAGTATCAAGAATTTACTCATCTATTCAATGACAATCATGTCATCATCTTCTGGAACATCATCATAACAATCCAATTCCTGAATTTCCTGGTGAATTTCTTGTGACTCCATTTCTTTCAGAATCAGTTGACCAAATCTCTCATGTTTAGCAATAGCATTGTCTTTAAATGAGTACTTCTTGTCAAGGTAGCCTGCTCTCAGTGCATTTGCAATGCAACTGTCAGTGATTTTCTCCCATGAATTTTTCACCCAAGTCACAACTTCTTGCAGTTTAGGTTTCACAAAGTTTCCACGCTGATTTCTCTCCATTCTATTTTCAATGTAGTCATTAATTTCCATTCGCAAATTGTCTTTGTTTATTGCAATATCAAGAGTCTGGAGATAGGCCATCATTCCTGAGGGAATCATTATCTGATCTATTTTTCTTTCGTGAAGAAATGTCTTCATGTCTTTAGCACGGTGAGTGCTGGCTGCATCCCAGACTAGCAGACCTCTTTGGCTCCCTCGCATAATAAGCGGCAGCATTAAATCGACCCACTTCCTTATAACTGCTTGTGTGGCCCAGGCCTTTTCAGTTTCAAGAATAAAAACGCCCAAAACATGTTCAATCTTTTCCTTCTTGCCCTTAGAAATGATTAAAGGTGGGATTTTAGTGCCATCCAGACGAATTGCCAAAATATAGGAAACACGTGCACTTTCGTAAGCAGTGGAGGCACCCCGCTGTTCAATTGTTGTTTGAGATGATTGGCCCATAAACACTGCAGGTTCATCCATAGCAATCATGTTGGAAAGATTATATTTAGAGAAGTCAGCATCATCAATAAAAGACTTGAATGCAAGTGCTCGCTTAATAACTTGAGTATCTTCCAACCTAAACAATGTTGTAGATCTTCTTAAAGACAGTTCACTTCACTGCAGGAAATTATCCAGCCAGTGTTGTGATGCTTTGAAGTCTTCGGGGGCTATGTCAAACTGTGGTGCCATTGCAAGGGCAAATTCTTGAATCTGAGCCCTATTCACAACCAAAGCCTTTGCTCTCCTGTCAACAACCCATTCACAGATCAGGTCTTCCAGCTCGGAAAATAATGGTTGCCGACCTAATCCACACTTGCGCTTTTTAGCATTTCCCTTGTCCACTTGCTCAATGAGGTTACCATACTCCGCTCGCCATTTTCGGACCAATTGGATACTCAACATCTTCTCTTTGCAGAAAGCAGTAAGATTTTGGCCCCAAGAGTCTTCCACGATTCCTTTCTTGTACTCCACCGAGTAGCTTTTTCTTTTTGCGCTCATTTCTAGGGGTAAAAAAAAAAGGAATTGGGGTATCAAGGTGGGGGGAGGGGGGATCACTCAAAATGGCACAGGGGGGGTCAGAGGGGGGAATCAAAATGGCACAGGAGAATCACAGGGGGGATTACCATTTTAGTAACCCCTTTTGATCCTCCTGTGTCATTTTGATTGCCCCCTCTGATCCTCCTGTGTCATTTTAAGTGATCCCCCTCCCCCCACCCCGTGCCACTGAACACCTTCACCAGACATCCCCCCTACCCCTTTATCAGACATTTACCCCCTGGGGCCTGCCTGGGGACTGTCACTGGGCTTGCTGGGGCCTGGATCTGGGCTGGAGCAGGGTCTGCCACTGACTGAGAACCTTCAGTCATCATGAAGGCGGCCGTGAGCATCAGGTAGTGTCACCAGAGACAGACCAGCACTCACCACCTTCGCCGCGTCCCGTCCACTGTAATCCTGCTGTTCTACATACATCTGCGAAAGTCTCCTCCTCTCTCCCGCCCCGCGCTCACCGCTCACTCCGACCTCCGCTCCGCCTCCACACAGCAGTGACGTCAGGACTCTGCGTAACATCACTGGTTGCTAGATGCCAGTCGGGGCGGCCCTAGCGACCAGTTTACGGTAAATTAATTTTCATTCTGAGACAGAGCCTGGGGGCCTTATTTTCGGGGGATGCCTTATATTTCACTCAGAAGGAAACCTGTAAGTAGGTCTTATTTTCGGAGGATGTCTTATTTTCGGGGAACCCTGTACTTATTAAGCACCTAGTGTGTACTGGGAACTCATCAAGGCCTTTCCACAAAATGTTATTTTATGTAATAGTCACAACAACTCTGATGATTTACCATTCATTAATTGAGCACCTTCTATGTCCAGTCACTGTGTTTAGAGAGATAAATAAGACAGAACTGGTGCCTTAAAGAAATTACTATTGCCACTTAATAGGAGAGGTAATTGAGTCTACAAGAAGTGAAGGAACTGTACAATCCTATCTAATAAAGAGGGAATATGCTAATTGACCATCACACCCTCACAAAGATGGTGGTGCCCACTGCCAATAAGGAGGGAATATGCTAATTGACTGCCATGCCCTCAAATATGGGGGTGCCCATAGCCACAGGATGGCAGCACCCAGTCCCCTCAGCCCCCCTGAGGCACAGGCAAGCCTTGGATGGCGGCTGCACAGCTGCCCAGGGCCGGCCCAAGGTTCAGACAAGCCTCGGATGGTGGCTGCCCAGCCGCCCAGGGCCACCCGAGGCTCAGGTAACCAGGGCCAGCTGAGGCTTGCACTGCCGGCAGTGGCAGCAGCAGAGGTGTGATGGGGGCATCGCCTTCCCCTGATTGCTGGGTCGTCTCCCTCCCCTGAGGGCTCCCGGACTGTGAGAGGGAGCAAGCTGGGCTGAGGGACTCCCCCTCCAGTACATGAATTTTCATGCACCAGGCCTCTAGTTGTCATACAATTAGTAAATGTCATAACTGGCTGACACTGTCTTATAGACCCATTTGTCTTCAGAGTCACTACTCTTTTCAATCTTCTATCTTGTGTCTATCAGCCCTTCCCTCTGCTTTTAAGAGGGGAATGCTGTCAATATTACAGAAAAATACTAAAGACAACCAACCCACCAGTTGCTGGCAAGTTTTCATGTTTCTGTACAAGCACTGATCGTTTTGTTACAAATTGGCCTTGGCAATTATTTAAAGCAGGACTTCTAAAGAACTCATCTTCCGTCTCATGTTGTTATCATCATGATTCATCTCCGATTCTACTGAAGAGTTGGTATTCCAAGTCCTCATTTTCCCAGAATACCTTTGTCACATGAGGGTAGTGTGCTAATGGGAACAGAAAGGCCGGGCCGCACAAAGCCTGCCTCGAAGAACCTGCTGTTCTGTGGGCAGGTGGTGAAGATCCGCTTTTCACCTTTCTCCTCCTTCCCCAGATGTTCTGTGCAAAGCAGCATCGGTTGCATAATTTCCTCACAGAAAGGTTATACCGCTTTTGGAGAATGCCAACCAGAGAAGCCTTGCCTTTAGAAGTGAGGCCCTTTCAGGTAATTCAACCTCTTAAAGTGAATGTTAATATTTACATAATCTTGTTAACATCTTTGTGCGTCTTCCTCTGTCTGAGATAGGAGCCTGAGGGTTCAAATATTTTAAGCAGATGTTCCTTGGAGGGAAACTGGTCTTTCATAGCATTTCGGAGAGGAAAGAACATGTCCTCTGGAATCTGTCCATTTGAATTGGACTGCCGTTGTGGCCATTGATTTTGCTGGGTGCTCTTGGAAAGTTAGGTCCTCTGGGCCTTAAGTCTCTCATCTGTAAAATGGGACACATGTCTCCTTCCTCAGTCGGTTACTGGGAGGATAAACTTGGATCATTTATTGATGCTCTCCTGCCTGGGTACTCAGTAGTGTGGAACTATTGTACTTGTTGTTGTGGTTTTTGTTGTTCAAATGGACACAAATAGGAGCAAATCCACTTCAGTTTTGTTCACTTCCTCTTTTAAAGAAGCCCAACTATTGTCATTATTAACACAGGATATATTTACTTAATTCTTTTCACAACCTATCCTGTCCATTGTGAGAGGTGAACCGTGTGATGGTCATGAATTCAGACCCCAGATCTGGACTGAGTTCAAATCCTGACATTGGCACACTCTGGGGTTATAACCCTGAGAAACTTTTGTCCTCTCTGTGTCTCATTCCTCCTCCTTCTACCAGTGATAATTCTGGTGTCCATCTCCTGAGGTCCTTGTGGGTGTTAAGTTAGTTAGTGCAAAAAAAAAGAGCTTAATACATGCCTGGCAAGTAGTATATATTGGATAAGTCGTAGTGATTTTTAGGTCATTGAAATTTGATCGTGTATGATGCAATACTGTGAGCAATGGAAAACATGATATTCATCCTCATTTAAAAGGTGGGGAAACTGAGTCCTTGAGCAATCTACAGGCATGGCCAAAGTCACACAGCTAATTGGTAGCCAGCCAGGACAGCACTGCCTCCTCTGGCTCTCAAAGCAGTTCCCTCGCCCAGGAAAAGCCCCACCGCTGGAGCTCCGCCAGGATTTATTTCAAAGGCAGCTTTCCCGCACCCTGCTCCTCCTTCCCACCATTGTTGCGGGAAATTATGCTGCGAGCCATGTATCTTCTTCGACACGCTCTGCTCTTGAAGAAACACTCCCAATTACTGTGGCTGTGTTCTCCGTGATTGCAATGTGTCATGACATTTCCAAGATGTAAGTTTCTTCGAAAAAGGCATTAGCACCAGGCGAGTGGAGCAGCTCATTTTTCAAACTCGGAAACTGTCGTTTGCCCTGCTCGGTGCCGGTGAAGCCTGAAGGCACTGTTTAGTGAGCGACCGGCGTTCACCCCATGGGCACGTTCGGCTGCTCTCCTTCTCGAAGATCTTTGGCTGAAAACGTGCAAATGTGTGTACACATTTCCCACACTCACACACACGCACACACTTTACACCATGTACCCTCATTCTCTTTTAGGCTCTGCCCTATTCCCAGTTCCTCCCTGGAAACGAATCCTCTCCCCTACCCCTTGGAGCCTCTTAACACCCCCTCCCAGACCATTCTTCCCAGACCATTCTTAACCTCTGTCTACCACTTCAGGAATGCATCACATCCTTTATGGTTCCCCATCTGTATCAGCCTGGTTGTCAGTTGCAAGCAAAAGAAAGGGTGGTGTGCTGATTTAAGCAGCAGTGGAATTTACTGGAAGACTCTCAGCACACAGAATGGTCAGCTTCAAGAAACAGGCAGGAACAAAGAAAGACAACACAGTCAGAACCGTGGGCAAATTCATGCCATAGCAGCAGTGCAGTGAGGGCATCAGGTGCCCAGGTGGGTACAATTCTCACACTGAAGATGGATGTTATTGCTGTGCTCCTTTGTCCACTTCAGATCCTGGGTGGATGCACCTGATTGGCTAAACCTCAGTCACATACCTCTGCTATAGCTGCAAGGGAAGCTGACAAAAGTGAGTAATGGCTGTCTTCAAAATGGGCGCCTTAGAATAACAGAAATGTATTGTCTCACAGTTCTGGAGGCCACAAGTCCAAAGTTAAGGTGTTAGCCTGGCTTTGCTCCTCTGAGGGGCTAGGGTTGGATCTGTTCCGGGTCTCTCCTAGCCTCCAGTAGTCTCGGGGGTCCCTTGCCTAGTATATGGCAGTCTTCTTTCTCTTCATGTCTGTCTCTGTGTTCAAAGTTTTTCCTTATAAGGACACCAGTCATATTAAATTAGGAACCACCCTAATTTTAACTTGACCTCATTTTAATTTGACTACATCTGCAAATATGATATTTCCAAGTAGACTACATTCTGAGGTACTGGGGGTAAGAATTAAACCTGTCTTTCTGGGGAAAAATAAGTCACACATAACACTGTCATTTTAATTTACTTGGTAGGAGGGAGACTATGGTGGCATTATACCCAGTGGTGAATCTTTTTTTTTTTTTACACATACAATGGGGTTCAGGTACAGACAGCCAAAACATGCTAACAAAAAGCCTAAAAATATCCTCATGCCATCACCCTAAGAATCCTATACTCCAAGCTTCTTAACAGCATTTAAAGATCTCCTTCTTGACTCGAACCCCTCTTTCTTTCTCTTATCTTCTGCCACTCCTTAAGATATTCTTTGGCCTATTATACAAAACTATCATTTCCTGAATATTAATTTTTTTCTTAACATATGGAAAGCTGTACATAATTAATGTATACAACTAGATAAGTTTAGAGATATCTACCACTGTGAAAGCATCCCCACAACCTGTTATCACTCCCAAATTTTCTCTTGCTCTTTATTATTATTATTGTTACTTTATAATATCTTTCTTTTTATTATGTTATGATAAGAATACTTAACATAAGATCTACCTTCTTAGCAAACACATATGCAATACAGTATGGCTAACTATAGGCACTATGCTGCATGGTAAATCTCTAGGAATTATTCATCTCCTGAATATTTTGTAACAGATGAATTACTAAGAAAAAAAAATCTAATGATTTTCCCTGGATGATGTGGCTCAGTTAGTTGGAGCAATGCCCCATAAACCAAGATGTGGTTGGTTTGATTTCCAGTCAGGGCACATATCCAGGTTATAGGTTCAATCCCCAGTTGCATGCATGCAGGAGGCAACCTATTGTTATTTCTTATTTCTCTTTCCCTCCCTTCCTTCATCTTTAAAAAATACAACAAACAACCACATAATGGTTTGAAGTTTTGAGCATTTCACCCCCCATCCCTTGGACCAGTACTGGAGCCTGCTAATAAGAGATAATGTCTCTTACCCTCCCTGATAAAAAGCAGATGTGACAAAGCATTGATGTGCGAGGAAGATGAGAAAACTTCCCCAAGATGAGTGAGGTGATGGGGGCTTAGGTAGGAAGTGTAAAAAAACATTGTTATTGCCCTTGCAGCTCCAGAGGGAATTGTCTGCAAAGGGTAGTGAGGCATGTGAGACCCGGGCCCTGGGGCTTTATGTCTTGAGGAACAGGGGGTGTTGCAGGACAAAGAAGCATATTAATGGTAACCAGTGTAGCACAAGGGCTGGAAGACCTTTGTCAAAGATTCTAGAATCAACTATTTAGGAACCCCAGAATGTTGCTCGACTCTGGATGACCCTGGAAGAAAGGCATGACAATAATAGAGCTTAAATTTCCTGCCAGCCCAGAAGGGTGGAGAGTTATATTCAGATATAGCTAGATTTATCTAGAAGAAAATATATTCTTTCGAGTAATGCTTTTTTTTCTTGCACCATGTGTGGTTGAAAATGTAAATTCTATAAACTCCACATTTTCTTATGTCTCCATTTCTGCGCATCAGCCCATCCTCCTTCCTAGAATCACCCCCTCCTACATTGGCCAACTCATTCCCATCCTCCTGTTCTGGGAGCCTTCCCCCCATCTCTCAGCACCTGGTTCTCCATATCGATCACGGAACACCCAGGTCATAATTGCCTCCTTCCTAACCTGTCATCCCCACTGATCTGTGAGCTCTGGGACCATCACTTTGATTTCTCAATGTCTAGCACAGGGCCAGGTGCATAATAGATGCTCAATCATTGACAGACATGAAGGAGATGATGAAAAACAATAAGACAGATGTCCAATCCTCCTAGGCCTTGAGAACAGCAAATTACTGAGCCACAGAGTGACAAAGCCAAGTTTCTCTGTGGGTAAGAGCTCATGGAGAGCGTCATCTGCAAGCTAGGATGCACGTAGCGTGCACTGTCCAATACAGTAGCCACTAGCCACCTCCTGCTATGTAAAATTAAATATAAATTACTTAAAATTAAACAAAATTATAAATGCAGTTCCTCTGTTGTAGGAGTTACATTTCGACTATTTTACAGCTCCATGTGTCTAGTAGCTATCATGACAGCACAAGTATAGAATAATCCCATTGCCACAGAATGTTCTATAGAATGGTGCTGACACAGGCTTCCTGTAGCTCTTCAAAGAGGCTGCATTCTAATCTTAGTAAGTGACCCATTCCCTCTATACCACGTTTATTTTTAACTCATAAAATCACAACACATACACACAATTAACTATCCAAACCACCATTTACTTTTCTTTCGTAAAAAGAGCATTCATTGATTTTTACTAAAAAGATGTTTGTTGCAGGAGGAAGTCTATAGATAGCAATAAAACTTTTTCTTTTGGGGGTAACTTAAGACAATGTTTGGATTTGAACAGGACTACTGATCTTGTGTCATTGCCATAATGGTGCCAAGCATTTAGCTTCTGCTCCCTTGTGCACAACCCTAAGAAAGTGCTCAGAAGGGCATGCTCTGAAGGTGAGAGTCCTGATCCCCATAGCAACTATGACGGTCTCTTAGAGTGGATGAGTTTTTTAAAAAAATTATTTTCCAACTACAGTTGACATACAATATTAAATTAGTTTCAGGTGTGAAACATCGTGGTGATTAGACATTTATATAGCTTACCAAATGAGGGTGAGTTTTATCATTTCTTCGGAACTGGATGGCTGCCATTCACAATGGCACCTAGACGGGCTTTATTGGTTGGATCAACCATGTGATACAATAGCTCCTTCAAATGTTTTCAAGCCACCGGTGGGTGCTGAGGTTAACTATGGACTGGGCTCTACACAGGAAGTGAAGCCTGAAAAAAGATGGGGGAGGAAGAGGAGAGAGATAGATAGAGATAGAGATAGAGATAGAGATAGAGATAGAGATAGAGATAGAGATAGAGAAAGAGATAGAGAGAGAGAGAGAGAGAGAGAGAGAGAGAACCTCATTCATATGCACCTACTGTTACTGAAATCCTTTTTAAATTTTTTTATCCAGGCCCATTACATAGGCATGATTGATAATATCATTGGCCATTGGCAACTGAGTCAACCTTCAGCCCCTCCCCCATCTCTGGAGGTCAGTGGGGTAGGACTGAAAGTTCCCATCCTCTAATCACATGGTTGGTATTTCTGGCAACCACTTCCCCCTACCCATCCTTAGGTGGGTTCCAAAAGTCACCTCCTTAACATAATGAGAGACAGACTTAAGGCTCTTATCACTAGAAATTCCAAGGGTTTCAGGAGCTCTGCACCCCAAATGGGGACTAAGACCAAGTATATATGTCTTACTATAGATCACAATATCATATGTCGTAATTGAGTATCTAGTCTATGCCAGAATCCAAGCTTGATGGTATTTAAAACTCATGATCAATATCATGATCCATCTCATTTTTATATTTGAGGAAACTGAGGCTCAGAGCCTAGAAGTGATTCGTCCATGGTGAACAGCTAGTAAGAGATCAAAACTGGGATCCTATGGCTCTGATGTCAAATCTTATAATTAATTTATCACACATCAGCTGCCTTCACTTGGGCTGCTATAATAAAGTGCCACAGAGTAGGTGTATAGGTGTCTTATAAATAAGAGAAATTTATTTCTCACAGTTCTGGAGGCTGGAAGTCTGAGATTAGGCTGAGACTGCCACCTCTTATCATATCTTCACATGCAGAGAGAGGAAGCAAGCTTTCTTGTGACTTTAAAAGGGCACAAATGCCATTCATGATGGCTCCATCCTCTTGACCTCATTTAGTCCTAAATACCTCCCAAAGACCCCCCCTCCTAATACCATCACTTTGGAGGGAAGGATTTCAACATATGAATTAAGAGGACATAAACATTTAGTCCACAACACCACTTTCACACCTTCTACAATTTGAACTCAGGGCCATAAGAAACATCTCTGTCTTAGGTAATCCATTAGACCAGTAGGATTGCTTAGCTTCTCTGATTCTGGCTTCCCATCCCCACCTGCCACCAGCTTGGTGCTCAGAAGCAGCAGACAAGGCGAGCCACCTCTTTCTACATTCCTGTTTATCTCCTGGAGCCCAGAGAAAGTCCCCTTCGGTGTCTCCTCCTCATCAAGGCACTCATTTAATTGTCTGCAGGCTCTGCCTTTGATCACCCAGGCTGGGGTGAAGACTGCATTTGGCTTCTTTAGGATGAATTTAGTAGATAAACCCAACACCTTACATAGACATCCCCCTCCGCCCTTCCCTGCATCCATGTGTGGGCTAAGAACACATTACCGTATCCTTTGAGAATCCTAGAGGGTTCCTGGGTCACTGAAAAGTAACTGCACGTGAATTGCAAGCTATGGCTCCAGATTTGGTAGAGAAGAAGAAAGAAAAGAAAGGCTGTGTAAACAGGGAAGCACTTTAAAAACACAAGTTGGTGAAGACAGAATGGGGGAATTAAAACAAGGGGGACCCACTGGAGGTCCACAGGGGCCCCCTCTGGGCTGCTCACACTGATCTTATGTTTAACATTAATACTTGCTAAATTATATTAAATGGCATATCAGTCAGATTAATAAGACTTACACTATTTAGAGCATCGAGTTTGCTAAAATCACTGGCATCTGTGCCTATTAAAAATGACAGATGATTAGGATATCCAAAGTTTTGTGGAATCTGCTAGCTAACAAGGTAAATTAAAATTTACATCTTGTTCCGGCATAATGAAGATAATTAAAAAGAGTGATAAAACCCTTTGATTAACCCTCATCTCCTCTTGCATAGCATTTTATTATGCAAATGGAACCTCCAACACTGTAAACTTAATACCAGTTAGGAATATGAAGATGTTCTCATTTTCAAAGCACAAAGATATGTGTGTACATATAAAATATTTGATTGAGGTTGGAGTCGGGGCCCATTTTGCAATACAGTGTAACTTAGGAGTGTGTGTCTCGGGGAACAGTTCTGTCTCCGTTTTCTACAGGCTTGAATGCTGGCCCCACTGTGCTACCGACACAACTTCTCAATAGCTTCCGTTTTGTTAATTGCCTGCCCTGCCGTGGATGTCATTGCGGATGCCCAGACCCCCAAACAAGAAGGGCTGTGTCCTGCTTTTGCTCACCTGAGTTAAAGGGCACCTCACACTGACTTTTAAAAAGCAGGGAATTCCTTGGCCATCCATCTCTTAGGTTGAAGAAAAAGAGATTAGAAAGCCCAAGGGAGGAGAATCTTTTGGAAGGAATTCTGTTTTATTTTCTT
The DNA here is from genome assembly GCF_963455305.1 of Plecotus auritus. Taxonomy (NCBI): domain Eukaryota; kingdom Metazoa; phylum Chordata; class Mammalia; order Chiroptera; family Vespertilionidae; genus Plecotus; species Plecotus auritus. The sequence goes on along the minus strand of NC_137774.1, from coordinate 76,469,941 downwards.
TTAAGAAATACTGTTTGAATATGTAACCTCCTCCCCAAGGATTATTTCTTCCTCTCCAGTAGTGTTAAAAGGAACACTGGGATACCAAGATCCCTAAAAGGTGCTGTGATGGTTTAATGAACTTTCAGCCATTTGAGTTCATCGATATGAAAACAATTATTATATGTACTACTATTTCTAATACTTCAAACAATTTAAAAAAATGTAAAAAAAAATAAAAAAATAAAAAAATAAAAAAATAAAGGAAAAAAAATAAAATAATAAAAAAAAAAGAAAACAATTATTATTTTTTCCTGTTGTCAGATTTCTCTGCCTCCCTCTGCACTCTTCATTCATCAGTCCCATCTTCATCTGGACAGAGAAAGAGCTTTTAGTTGTGTGATAAGAAGCAACTAACGTCAGCAAGATAAATTTGAGGTTGCTTCTAAAAGCCACTCTTCTCTTCAAAGATTAAGATTCAGGGATGATGTGGATTGTGGGAATGGATGCACAAAAGGGGTCTTGCTGGCTCAGGGACGTGGGGCAGGATGAAGGTGAGGAGATGAAGGGAGAAGACCAGAAATGCAAAAAGAAATTGAGATGAATGGAGAGAGGTTTTGGAAACTCTGACAGAGAAGAAGGCAATGTGAAACTGTAGCAGAGGGAGATGTGGGCAGTAGCCAAGGAGTGCAGACAGGTACCAGCACTGGAGGAGGCAAAGGATGGGATGGCTCCTCCCCTAAAGCCTGTGGACAGAGGGTGGCCCCACCAACACCTTGATTTTAACTCCTGGCTTCCAGAACTTGTGAAAACACATTTCTGTTCTTTGAAGCCACCCAGTGGGTGGTAATTTGTGCCAGCAGCCCTAGGGAACGGACTTGGCTTTTGGTGTCAGGAAGTGGGATATGGATGAAAAAGTGAGGGGAAGGGGGAGGGGGTAGAGGAGACAGGCCTGCAGCATCTTCCTGACCTCAGGTGCATTCCTGAGCAGCCATAGGTGAAGATGGTCCTGATGTCGATGTGTCCTCATCTTGCAAATGGGAAGAATAATAGTACTTGCCTCACAGGGCTGTTGAGAGGATTTAAATGAGTTCGTAAACGTGAGGGTCTCAGCACAACATCTGGCAAACAATCTGTATTCTTTCACTGTTAGCTTTTATTTCTACTGTTGTTGCTGCTGCTATCATGTTTATTATTATTATTTGCCAGAATTTACATGCCTACTTGATTATTGCAGGGCCTATTTGAATAATTTCATTTGCATATGCATTTATGAAAAAAAAAAGAGAGAGAGAAGTTCATCCTCCAAATGATAATAAACAGTTATCTTTGGGTGATGTGTTTACCATAGAATTTTATTTGCTTCTGTTTGTTTCTATTTTCTAAATTTTCAACAATGAACACATATTACTTTGGTAATAAGAACATTAAAGATTTGATTTTCTCTTTGGTTTTAAAAATTGCTTTGTTTTAATTCTTAACATAATCAAAGAAGCCCAAATCCAGGCATTTTCAATGTCAATGAGTTGATAAAAAAAACACTGTATATAATATTATTGATGAAACCCTAATATTTGTAAGAATTTTCAACTGCGGGGGGGGGGGAGGGTGTGGGTTGAGAGTAGTGAGGGTGCAGAAAACTAATTTGGAAGTGAATTTTAAAGGTTTGCAAATAAACTAGAGTAAGGATCCCCAACTGTCCTCCATTTGTGCCTGAAATCCCAAGTCTGGACTGGGTTTTCAGGTTCTCACTCTCTTCTCCAAGGAGATTATTGCTAGGAATAGAAAGACATGTGATCATTATAGACCAGGGTTAATCAACCTGGACACCATTGACATTTAGGGCTGGGTTAATTCTGTGTTGTGGGGCTGTCCTGTGCATAGTGGACTATTTAGCAGCATCCCTGGTCCCCACCCACTAGATGCAATTAGCACCTCCCCCTTCAGTTGTGATAATCAATGTCTCCAGATATTACCCACATATCCCCTGGGGGACAGGGGACAAAATGCCCCAGTCCCCTAGCTGCAAAGCACTGCCTAGACTGAAGTCCAGTGCTGCTTCCTTCAGATTCTGTACAGGGCAACCCTTGGCTTGGACTCCAAGTTGCTCCAGGCCATTTTCTGCAAAAGAGAAACCAACCAGGTATAATCGTGTGAGCTGTGGATGCAGAATGCTTTACAACTTCAGTCCCTCACTGGCCATGTGATCTTGCACTAAGTGCTTAACTCCCCCAAGAGCAGTTTCTTCACCATAAAATAGGATGAATAACATCAACCTTTGCAAATTTCTATGTGAATAAAAGATAATATATAAGCTACATTGCACGCTGCCTAGCACACAGTAGGGCTTAGTAAGTGCCTCATCCCTTCTCTGCAAAGTGTTTGGTGTATCTCGAAAATAAGAGGGATTAATTAGAAACACTGTGTAATTGATCCTCCCATCAAAAACTCATCAACTGCATTATGGACATGCTTCTTTGACCAAACCTAGTTTTCCAGGGCCCCTAACCTCCAGTAAAAATAAAATAAAATCTAAAATCAAAGTTGATGCAGAATTATGATTTATATTCCATTGGTAGTTTAGGAGGGTCCAAACATAACGCCCTTATCACTGAGCCTCAGCTGCAGAAGGAATCCTGTAATCACGACCTTTCTCCTGGAAGTAGAATGTAGAGTTAGGGCCAGACTCGGGTTACTGAGCAAGGAGGAGACGCTGCCAGAAGCTACCCTGCCATTACTTGGCTCCAAAAGGCTTTAATCTGCTTCCACTGTCTTTTGGAAGTCTGGAGATATTTGAGTGCAGCCTAATTAGGAAGTGTGGGCTCAGAGAGAATTTATTTCTGTCGAACACATGGCACAGAGGGAAGCGTGTCAACGATGCTTATGAAGAAGCTGGCCTCTGGTTCCTTCGGTTCCTCAGACCCCCCTGCATTATCCTTAGAGTCCTTTGGGGGGATGGTTGCAATGTCTGAAGGAATCTCTACTACCCCTGTGTCCCCTCCCTGTTTGTGGTAGTATAAGGCTTAGGTCCAAAATCAGAGTGAACTGGATTTAAATCTCGGTTCAGTTGGTTATGAGCTGGGCAACCTTAAGCAAGTAACAACTTCTCTGTACAGTGAGGACATTAAGCTTAGCTAAATCAGTTGAGTCAACATCTGTTTAACACTTGCTACGTGAAAGGTACTCTTTGTTCTCGGTGCCAGAATGAAAATAAAACCCACATGTAATGTACCTATTGTCACATACTTTATATTCAGTGATGCGGAGTAATATTTAACAAATGGGTTGGGTCACAGACACACACAAGGCCTTATTTGTAATGTTTGCCAGTATCTATAGTGAAAATACTCCCATTACGTTTGACTGCCAGGTCGGAAGAGACTGCTCAGTGCACAGCTGAGAGGGATATGCAAGATCATCTCTCAGGAGTGGTGCACACATGCTCCAGTATAACATTGCTATTAACATGACAACATGCCTGCAAGAGCCTTATTTACATAGTACCTGCCTCTCTCTCTCTCTCTGTCTTAATTTGGGGTCAGAAAGAATCAAGTTTAAATCCCAGTTACACAGCTTATTATCTCAGTCTATTTCCTAATCTGTAAAACAACAACAACAACAGATGACTGTGTAATACAGTGTAATTGTTTGTCAATCAGGGATATTAGCCTATAATTTTTTTTCTTTGCTGTTTCTTTATCTGGTTTTGGAATTAGGATAATGCTGGTCTTATAAAATGAGCTTGGGAGTCTTTCCTCCTCTTAAATTTTTTGGAATAGTTTGAGAAGGATATGTGTTAGTTCTTGGAATGTTCATAAAATTCAAATGTGAAGCCATCCAGTCCAGAACTTTTGTTTGTTGGGGTTTTTTGTTTGTTTTGCTGTTGTTGTTTTCTTACTGCTTCAATTTCACTTGTCTTTTCAGATTCTCTGATTCTTCCTGATTCAGATTTGGAAGACTGCATGTTTCTAGGAATTTATCCATTTCTTCCATGTTGTCCAATTTGTTGGCATGTAGTTGTTTGTAATATTTATTTTATAATCCTTTGTATTTCTGTGATGTCAGTCATTACTTCTCTTTCATTTCTGATTTTATTTAGAAAATAAAATTCTTTCATTTTTTCTTGACAAGTCTTGTTAAAGGTTCATCAATCTTGTTTATCTTTTCAAAGATCCAGCTATTGGTTACATTGATTTTTGGTATTGTGTTTTTTTTTAATTTGTTTTTTTTTTAGACTCTATACCAATTATTTCTGTTCTGATCGTTAATATTTTATTTGTTCTACTCTCTTTGGTTTTTGTTTGTTGTTCTTTTTCTAGTATCTTTAAGTGTAAAGTTAAGTTGTTTATTTGAGATTTTTCTTGTTTCTTGACTTAGGCCTATAATGTTATGTAGATTCCTCTTAGGACAGCTTTGCTGTGTGCCATAAATTTTCGGTTGCTGTGCTCTCATTTTCATTTGTTTCAATGTATCTTTTGATTTCTTCCTTGATCTCATTGTTAATCCATTCATTGTTTAGTAACATTTATTTACCTCATGTCTTTTGTTTTTCAGATTTTTCTTGTAATTGATTTCTAGTTTCATAGTGTTATGGTCAGAGAAGATGCTTGATTTGATTTCAATGTTCTTAAATTTATTGAGACTTTGTTTTGCATCCTAACATGTAGTCTATCCTAGAAAGTGTTCCATTCTGTTGCTTTTGGGTGAAATGTTCTCAAGATATCAATTAAATCCATCTGATCTAGTATGTCATTTAAGGCCACTATGTCACTGTTGATTTTCTGTCTAGAAGATCTATCCACTGATGTAAATAGGGAGTTAAAATCCCCTACTATGACTGTATTATTATCAATCTCTCTCTTTATGTCCATCAATATTTGCTTTATATATTTAGATGCACCTCTTTTGAGTGCATAAATGTTTACAAGGGTTATATCTTCTTGTTGGATTGCTCCTTTTATCATTATGTAGTGCCCTTCTCTGTCTCTTACTGTAGCATTTGTTTTAAAGTTTACTTTGTCAGATATATGCATTGCTACCCCAGCTTTTTTTTTCACTTTCATTTGCATGAAATATCTTTTTCCATCTTTTCACTTTTAGTCTGTGTGTGTCTTATGTTCTGAGGTGTGTCTCTTGTAGATAGCATTTATATGGGTCTTGTTTTCTTATCTATTCAGCTACCTTATGTCTTTTGGTTAGAGCATTTTAGCCATTTATGTTTAAAATGATTATAGTTAGGTACATATTTATTACTGTTTTATTCTTTATAACTGTATTCCTCTGTTATTGTTTTTCTTCTTCCTAAAGCAGAACCTTTAACATTTCTTGTAACACAAGTTTGGTGGTAACAAACTCCTTTTGTTTTTCTTTTCTGGGAAGGTCTTTATTTCTCCTTCATTTTTAAATGATGGCCTTGCTGGGTAAAGTACTCTTGGTTGTAGGTCCTTGCTTTTCATAACTTTGAATATTTCAGGCCAACCCCTTCTGGCCTGTTTCTGTTGAGAAATCAGCTGACAGCCTTATGGGAGCTCCCTTGTAGGTAACATACTGCTTTTCTCTTGCTGCTTTTAAGACTCTCTCTCTGTCTTTAACCTTTGGCATTCTAATTATGATGTGTCAGATGCTGACTGTGATTAGCCCTGGGAAACATATTTGGAGCTACAAGGTTATCCACAGTTTGTAGCTCTCTATGCTTGACCTTGGTGTGCATAGGGAAGACCAAGTTGCACACCAAGACTGGCTTCCACCACCACCGAGCCTGAGGATTGGTCAGAAAAAGGCCCAAAACACCCCAAGATCTGCCTCCACCTGCCTCTGCCTGATGGTTGCCTGTTAGGCTCAGTCACTGAAAGTTTGAGCTTCTTGTGGTACCTGAGTTGTATTAAATATATTCTCAGTGAGTCACCAGGTGGGGGTGAGTGGTATTCACCAGACTAATGAAGATTCAAACTCAGTGCCAGTACTGGGTCTGAGGTTACTCAGTAAAAGTCCCAGGGTAGCCCAGCCAGTGTGGCTCAGTGGTTGAGCATTGACGCAGGAACCAAAAAGTCACTGGTTTGATTCCCATTCAGGGCACATGCCCAGGTTGTGGGCTCAATCCCAGTAGTGGGTGTGTAGGAGACAGCTGATAGATTATGTTTCTCTCTCATTGATGTTTCTATCTCTATCCCTCCCTCTTCCCCTCTCTATAAAAATCAATAAAAAGCATATTTTTAAAAGTCTCAGAGTATACCAAGTCTAGCTATCCCCTGCTGGGTGCCTGTAAACCTTTGTGGTAGGCCTAGGTGTCAAGGAGTCTTCAGAGTGAGGACAGCAGAGTTTATCAGGCCCAAACAGATCAAGATTTGGTCAAGTGAAGGGAAGGCTCTGCACCTGTTGGGTGTGCTAGGGGAAAAGGGCCCTAATCCTAGAGCCACACAATTCAGTCTGTTCCAGTTTCTGCTAAAAACTTGGAGGGCGGGGCTAGTGGATCTCCCATGTGGGGGAGGATGGTCACCACTGGTAAGGCTCCTGGGGAAAGTGGAGGCAATGGCCTCCACCCCAAAGATACACAACTCAGTCACTGTCACTCCATGAGTCTGCTGAGGCAGACTGACTCCTCAGCAGGGTATGAGCTCCACAGGGTGGGGCAACAGAAAATCCAGAGGATGGGGCTATTGCACCCCTCATATTGCTGCTATAAGGAGGGGAGTGCTCAACTGAAAAATGATGGCATCTCCAGTGTCAGAGAGGGACTCAGCACAAGGATCCTGGTGGCTGTCCCTTCAGCTCTTTCCTCAGTGCCACAAACCCCAATCTCTCCTCACATGACTCTAGTCAACTCAGCCTTTCCTCCACTAGAGTCCAGAATGAGTGGCTGAAAAAAAGATTTTGTGTGCTGGCCCTTTAAGGGGACACCTGTCTCTAGCCCAGGGTGAATGGCTGCGAAAGAGATTTTGTGTCCTGGTGCTTTAAGAATATGTCTGTGTCTCTAGCTGACTTCTGTCTCTCCCTGGTGGACAGAATCCCCGGTGCTTTTCACAGCCAGGTGTTATGTGGGCACTTCCTCCTGGCTCTGGTGCTCTGGGTTGGGGTGCCCAGCATGGGACTGAGACACCATGCTTGCCAGGGGAACTTTTGCAGCTGAGATATCCCTCAGGAATTTCAGCCACCACCTGTGGGAGTAGGGCCAATTATTTTTGCATCTTCACCCTTCCTATTAGTGTTGATGTGGCTTCTATAAATCCTTCATTATAAAACATTTGTTCAGCTAGACTTCAGTTGGTTATTCAGGTTGATTATTTTATATTTTAGTTGTAATTTTAGTTTGGTCCTTGGAGGAGGTGAGTGTACCTTCTAGCTCAGGGGTGGGCAAACTTTTTGACTCGAGGGCCACAATGGGTTCTTAAACTGGACCAGAGGGCCGGAACAAAAGCATGGATGGAGTGTTTGTGTGAACTAATATAAATTCAAAGTAAAGGAGCGGAGGGGAGAGCAAGAGAACCGGATAGAACAGCCAGATCCGGCCCGTGGGCCATAGTTTGCCCAAGGTTGTTAACTACTCCACCACCATCTAGGATCTTTTCTATGGTATATTTTTATGGTATAAATGTCCAGTCTACAATTAGACCCATTTGATAAATTCTTCCTTAAAGATATTTTTAAAAATATATTTTATTGCTTTTTTACAGAGAGGAAGCGAGAGGGATAGAGAGTTAGAAACATCGATGAGAGAGAAACATCGATCAGCTGCCTCCTGCACACCTCCCACTGGGGATGTGCCCACAACCAAGGTACATGCCCTTGACTGGAATCGAACCTGGGACCCTTCAGTCCGCAAGCCGACGCTCTATCCACTGAGCCAAACCGGTCAGGGCAAGATATTATTATTTTTTAATTCTAACATTTCTGTTTTTCTTTGATAGTGTTTTATTTCTCTGTTGAAATTCTTCTTCTATTCATGCTTATTGTCCACTTTTTTTTTTCACTAGATGCTTTAGCATGTTGATAGTAGTTATTATTGTAAAGTGATTTTATGCTAATTATAACATTTCAGTCATCTGCGAGTTTACTGACCATTTTTTCTCTGTGTGGGTCACATTTTTCTCTTGTGTTTTTTTAAATATCTTGTAATTGTGTATAAAAGACATTGCATTTAAAAGGAGAGCAGAGCCTGAATTAAATAATATTTACCCTGGAAAAGGGTTTTGCTTCTTCCTCTCTCAGCCCACTAGAGTGAGAGGGTTCATCCTGCTTCATTTCACCTTCGTGTTACTGGGCTGGGGCTGGCTTCAGTTCACTGTTGGTTTTAAATGTTTCACAGGTGAGATCAAGATTCTCCCTACAGCAGGGCTCGGGATCTGAGTCACAGTAAGGCTTCTTAGATCTCTCTCGCTGCTTTACCATCAAGGCCCCAGCTCTTTGGAGAACCCTCTCCAGCCCACCTGCTTACTTTCAAGTTTTTGAAGCTGTGTCTTAGTCCATGTGCCCTCCAGCCCTCAGTGAGCTGCATCATGAATTCCTGAAAGGCTCAGGTGGAAACAGTTAGCGGGCGGGTATGCCTCAGGTGACTGACTGCGCTCCCGTCCTGACCCCAGCCGCCTGTGTGCAGCTCAAAAATCAATAGGAATGCTGGAGAGCAAGTCTCCCAAAGTGATCAAGAAGCAATTGCTGAAATAGGGGAGAAACGGATGCTGTGAAGTCACTGGTCCCCCGCTATATCATTACAGCACTCCACACATGTAAAATAGTAACCGCATGTAAAAAAGTGACTTCGATTCATCTGGCCAGCTCACCTCTCCAGCTCCTTCCCTTCCTTTCAGTTTCCGTTCACTTTCCAATTGTGCTGAATCACATGCAGTCCCAGGTGCTTGTTCACTTGTTCTGAAAGAAACACCATTAACATTTCCCTTTCATCACTCCATTGATCCTCTTTATCCTGCAGAATTCCTTTTCAAGTTCACCTCCTCAAGCAAGCATTCCCTCCATTGGTCCAGAAGGCCAACCTGTAAGTACTCATGGACTCACTTTTCTCAAAGCCCCTATCATACTTTATTTTGATTATTCACATACAGATAAATACTAGACATTGTGCTCCATCTGGGGAGAAGCCAGGCCCAGTTTCATCTAGCACCCCCAGAATCTATCAGAGCTCCAGAAACTCAGTAACTTGTGTCAAGGGCTGTGGACAAAAAAGTACTTAGCTTCCTCTCCTCTCGGCCTCCTATTGGCTCCTGCTTCCTTCAGAGTCTGCACAACTACATCTATCATCCTTTCCTTGGACCTGTCTGACCACTTACTGAGTACTCACTGCTTCCAAGAGCTTTCCGATTATCGTCGCAGGCAATCCTTTATGATCTGGCCATTTTAGTACTATAGCTGTACTTGTCATTTACAGATAAGGAAACTGAGGCTGAAGATATTTCAGTGACTTGCCAGAAAGAGCTAACATCCTGGCCCACATCCATGCCCATGGAGACCCCACGGTCTTAGAACTAGACTCGGGTTTTTGTATCTGCTCCCCTCCCTTCCATTTCTCTACTCTCCTCCCCCGTCTGCCTCTGACACTGAATTCAGTGAGCGGTTGATCAGCGGAGCCCATCTATCTGGCATCGCCTCGGAGCTCCGTTTTCCCCATTTCTGCTTCTGTATCATTCAGCACTTCTGTTTTCCTCCGAGGTCACCCTTAAAGGTCCACGTGTCATGTTTCTCATTTCTGCCTTGTCGAGGAAATCTTGCCAGTGCATCTATCAAAGTAATCATCACAAGCCTGATGTAAGAGTATGGTTCCTCTCACATTTTTCATTACTAGATAATTTATTAATATCCTTCCCGAGCAGCACTAGATTTATCTTGATAAAACTGCTATCCGCAGCGACACAGGCAACACCACTGGGATGCATGCGCAAGAGCCGCGCGCTCACCTCCTTCACCCCTTAATGCCTCGGGAAGCCCAACCCAGAGCCAGCCCGGGGGGCTGCCGAGACCCACAACATTTTATCATTTTGATAAAGCTGACCTGGGGCAGCCTCTCAGGGATTGCTACCTGTCTTGCCTTTCTTCCCTGCTCGTGGCAAACACAGGATTGCCTATGTATGGGAAAGGCAGGGAGCGAGGAGTGGATAAATTACCTTCAAAAAGTTCACGATTTATCTCATTTTCCTTGGAGCATCAGCAGTCAACAACTTCACTGCTCAGCTCAAGTGGGCTTTCGTGGTGGCCCTGTGTCTGCAATGGGTGGAGGACGTTAGGGTTGTTTCAGGGCAGATTCAGGTGCGGGTTCTTTAGGTAGAGAGCTGAGTGGCCTCTGCCATGTCCACCTTCTTCTCCTCTGCATGTCTCTCTCCAGGAAGAGAGCAGAGAGCAGAGGCAGCCCGCTCCCTCCCTGCTGATGAGTCACCAAAATGACAGCAGAGGAAGTCTCTGGGGCAAGGTGGCTGCCTCCACAGGCTTCGGGTAGGCTTTGTTACAGGGGTGCAGTGCAGGTGGGAGCAGAACCTCTGTAGCTTTTCATTTGCCACAATTCAGAGCAACTATTATAAACTGGGTTTCATGGTTTATTGTCCCCCTGAAGCCCTAAAATAAGTAAACAAATAAAAGCATACTTCCACACTCACTGAGGAAAGTGAGGTCTGTGAGTGTCTGGTATGGTGCGTCTGTGTGTAAATGGAGATCGCATATGCATTGCTGATTGGTTTAGCAAATGGAGAATAAATATTTATACCCCACGATTCACAAACCTTTATCTAATGCTTTACCTACATGTACAAAAGACTGACTTTTGTAATTTTTTAATTTGCAGCATTATTTATAACAGCAAAAATAGTTGTTGTCACAGAACAACTGGAAAACTGGTGAAAGAAACATCCACATGGTGGAATATTATATAGTCAGGCAAAGGAGGAGACAGGTACCTATGTTCTGAATTGGGGCAAGATATCTCAGTGATAAAAAAGCAAAGTAAAAGTCTCTTTTGTAGAAGGAGCCTCAGTCTATAATTGGTTGGTGCATGAAGGACATAAAAGAAACTAGCCACAGTGATTTTTTGTGAGAGGGAAACATGATCGTCTGAGGAGGGTGAGGAGGGTATGTTTGTTATTATGAATTCTTTCATCCTGTTTAAAATTTTCCTAATAATATGTTACATTTCCGATTAAAAGTTAAGGCTATTCATATGCCTTTTTTTTTTTTACATGTGTTTCTAGGAACGTTTCTGAGGCTCTTAATGAATGCTTTTTTTTTTTGCTTCTCTCCTAAAATAAGCTTGAGCCATGCCATCTGGTTGTCCTGCTCATCCCCTCCCAAAATAATAAAATCCATGTTGTGCAAGGGGGCTGAGCTGACGACACCGAGGAAACAGTCCTCTCCGCTAATTGGTCACTCTCTGATTGGCAAAGCCAATTTTCATAATGGTCTGGGAAGGAGGAAGAGAAGAGTCCATTATTTTCCAGTTGCAGAAATTGGGTCTCTCCATAAAGTGATTTAAGATCATGCATCCTGTAGGGGGTGGAGCTAAGATTCAAACCGAAATTTGACTGAATCCTTCATACACACCCTTTCCCTTGTGCCCAACTCACACTCAGGAAATCATTTCTCCTGGCTGTTTCAGAGGGGAGGCTGTGAGCTCCATTCATTATGCAGGGCCCCTCGCTCTCCCTGCTGTTGAACAGGGGACCTTCCCACTGGCTGTTTGCTAGCTGGTGAGAGCCTGTCTGTGAGCCTGTGGCTCCAGGTGCCTTTTGGAGAAGAGCTGGCTTTTGCGGTTGCTAATTTCAAAGCTGAGGATGGCTCTGGCCTCCTGGACAGATGGCCAATTGCACTAGAGCTCTCAGAGTGCACATATGTCACCAGTGACAGGGAGTTTCAGCTGTGGCCCGAGCTGGGACAGCTGTCCAAATGCAGGGCCATTCGTCACTGTGGTTGATTCCATAAAACCAATGACGAGGGGCAGATGGGGGCTGCAGTCTCAGCAGCCTGTGACTTGGCAATACCGGGAGAACCCAGCGCACACCCAGCCCAGTGAGTATTGAGACTTCAATCTTGTACAGATTCAAAATTCACAGGGAATTGTTTTTCTTGACATACCAGTCACATCCAGTGATTGCTTAAAAAATATCCCACTACTACTAATACTATTAAATCTAACCAAATGCTAGTTGCTTCTTCCCTTGTTGTTTCACTTTGCCTTCTAATGCCGAATGCTGACTTCTCCAGGATCTAAGAGAGATGTCCCAGCAGAGTGAAAGAAAACGCAAATGCTGGCTCCACTGTTTCTTAGCTGGATGACCTGGGAAGTTGCTGACTAGGCCTAAGTCTCAGTCTCCATCCTGAACCTTGTGAGGATTAAAGAGGGCATCCTATTTCGACATCACCAAGGTGCCTCCTACAACACAAGTGATCCAGCCTGCATGACACCATTTCTAGAGTTGCCCTTGAGACCAGACACAGGGTGGTGGTTCTCAACCAGGAGACACCTAGTAATGACTGGTGACATTTTGGATTATCATAAGTGGGATGGGGGCCATTGCTACTAGTGAAGGCTGAGGGAGAGGAGTTTTAGCTACAGAAGGATCTAGAATCACTTATCAATACCCTGCCAATGTACATACAAGACATTTGGACTCTAGAATGAAATAAGGGAGCTCAAATCTGGAGTCTGCTATTTACCTATGTCATAAAGTAGAGGATCTCAACTGGGGAAACTGTGTCCTCCAGGGGACTATTCAGCAGTGTCTTATCATCACAACTGGGGAAGGAATGCAATTGGCATCTGGTAGATTCAGATTATTGGTGCTGCTAAGTATCCTGCAGTGCACAGGATAGCCCCCGACTACAGAGAATTATCCAGCCCCAAACGTCAGCAGCTCCGAGGTTGAGAACCTGAGCCTGCAGTGTAGTGTACTATTTTTTTTTTTTTTTTACTTTTTATTACCATATTCACATTGTCTTTCAGTTTTATAAACATCAGGGACTTTTATGAATATACTAGAGGCCCGTTGCATGGAATTCTTGCACGGGTAGGGTCCCTAGGCCTGGCTGGCGATCAGGGCCAATCGAGGTCTTCCGTCTGCCAGTCAGGCCTTCCTTCATTCTGCACTGCCCCCTGGTGGTCAGCACACATCATAGCAAGTGATCGGTCTTCAGGTCGAACTCCTGCAGGGACAATTTGCATATTAGGCTTTTATACATATAGATTTTGCTAGAGTGGTGGTCCACTAACCCTTATGGAAAAGTCCAGTCCGTAGATTGATATGGATTACTGGGAGGTGGGAGAACTGGACAGAGAGAGAGACGAGGTCCTCAGATTGTTGAAATTTCTATACTTGTACTGAGTTGTATCTTTAAAACCCTGATTAGCTTCGAGGAAAACATTAAGCAGCAAACGCATGGGGTTTGGATGCTCCCTAGAAACAAAGGAAAGAAAATGGAGCAGAGATCAGATGCCCAGGCTTTGCTCTAGATGCAGGGGGCGGGGTGCCTGTAGCAATGCAGCAAGGCTGGCTGGGAACCAGAGAACTGGGGGCTCCTGATACTCTGCATGATTAACTCCAAGGTGCTAATAAGATCTTTAATGCCTGTACACTAAGTACCAGCTACAGAAACCCTGTGGCCTGGGAAATACAGAAATGGGAGAGAGATATGCCTGTTTTTAGAGAAGAAGTGATGGGGCTCAGTTTGCAGAAGCTCATTTATTCAGTGTGATGGTTAATCATATATGTTCACTTGATTTGACCCATGAGATGCCCAGATATCTGCTCAAAGTATTATTCTGAATGTTCCTGTGAGGGTGTTTTTAGATGAGATTAACATTTAAAATCAGCAGACTGAGTAAAGCAGATTGCTCTCCCTAATGTGGGTGGGCCTTGACCAATCAGTTGAAGGCTGGAATAGAACAAAAGGGCTGTAAGTAAGAGGGAACTCCTCCTGCCTGACTGCTAAGTGGGACATTGGTCTTTTCCAGCTTTCAGGGTTAAACTGGAACATCAGCTCTTCCTGGGTCTTGAGCCTTGGTTATACCTATACTATTGTCTTTCCTGGGCCTCCAGTCTGCTGACTCACCCTGTAGATCTTGAGACTTGTCAGCTTCCTAAGTCACATGAGCCAATTCCTTATACTAATCTTTCTTTGTCTCTGATTCTATATCTCCTGTTGGTTCTGTTTATCTGGATGACTCTGACAAACACATTCAATAATGAGTTTCTACTATGTGCATGGCACCCAGTCTAGTTCTATGCATAATGCAAGGTAGAAATTGCTGGCTTCTATAATACTAGAGGCCTGGTGCATGAAATTTGTGCATGGGGGGGGGGGGGGTGTCCCTCAGCCCAGCCTGCACACTTTCCAATCTGGGACCCCTTGAGGGATGTCCGACCTCCCGTTTAGGCCCTATCCCACCAGGATCTGGCCTAAACGGGCGGTCGGACATCCCTCTCACAATCCAGGACTGCTGGCTCCCAACCCCTCGCCTGCCTCTGCCTGATTGCCCCTAACCGCTTCTGCTTGCCAGCCCGATCACCCCCTAACCAGGGGTCCTCAAACTATGGCCCGTGGGCCACATGCAGCCCGCCGAGGACATTTATCTGGCCCGCCGGGTGCCACTGCCTGTACTGCTTAGCAGCCGACTCGTCCCGGGCCCGCAGTGCGCATAGGAATTTGTTCATAGTTTTTTTTTAAACTATAGTCCGGCCTTCCAACAGTCTGAGGAACAGTGAACTGGCCCCCTGTTTAAAAAGTTTGAGGACCCCTGCTAACCACTCCCCTGCCAGCCTGATCGATGCCTAACTGCTCCCCAGCCAGCCCGATTGCCCCTAACTGGCCTCCTCTGCAGGCCTGGTCACCCCCAACGGCCCTCCCCTGTTGGCCTGGTCACCCCTAACTGCCCTCCCCTGGGCCTGGTCACCCCTAAATATCCTCCCTGCAGTCCTGCCCTCCCCAATGCCCTCCCTGCAGGCCTGGTCCCCCCCACAATAGCCCTCCACTGCAGGCCTGGTCCCCCCCAACTGCCCTCCCCTGCAGGCCTGGTCCCTTCAACTGCTCTCCCCTGCAGACCTGGTCACCCCTAACTGCCCTCCCTGTAGGCCTGCCCCCACAACTGCCCTCCCCTGCAGGCCTGGTCCCCCCCAACTGCCCTCCCCTGCTGGCCTGGTCACCCCTAACTGCCCTCACCTGGGCCTGGTCACCCCTAAATGCCCTCCTTGCAATCCTGCCCTGTCCCAAACTGCCCTCTCCTGCAGTCCTGGTACCCCCCAACTGCCCTCCTCTGCTGGCCTGGTCACCCCTAACTGCCCACAACTGCCCTCCCATGCAGGCCATCTTGTGGTGGCCATCTTGTGTCCACATGGTGGCAGCCATCTTTGACCACATGGGGGCAGCCATCTTTGACCACATGGGGGCGGCCATCTTGTGTCTTGGAGTGACAGTCAATTTGCATATTACTCTTTTATTAGATAGGATAGGGTGGATAAATGTCTGTGGGAGTTCAGAGGGTAACGGATGAGACAGTTTGCTGTAGAAGAGGCAAGGGACATTTGTCACTGAGCTATGAAAAGGGGAGTCCAATATTTATGGAGCACCTATTTAAAATATTAGCACATTTAATTCCATATAAAACTTCAGAAGCTAAACTGTCTAATTCTCATTTCTATACTAGGAAAGTCACATTGAGAAGGGAATAGCCAGGATTCAAATCCATACCTGTTGTTTCCAGGGCCTACTAACTTTGGGCTCTTGGTGTTCCCTGGAATCAAGATCATCAGACAGTCTTGAGAGCAGAATCAACACTCAAATTAGTCTCAAGAAGCTTGAATCCTACTCAGTTAAAGGTTGAACTCAACCTCTGGGCATATGAAAGTAAAAAGTCAAGCTTTATACTCAGGATCTAAAAAAGCAAGCACACACAAAACTATGAGATTCTGCTTTTGCATCTGTAAAATGGGTATGAGATAGCCATTATGGAGCTGTTGCAAGAGCATAAGTATAATTCATGTAAAGAATAGTCATGGTGTCTACTATTACAGAAATTTTGCCACATTTGAATATTTACCTCTGTTCACATTGCTATTTTATGCCAGCACAATCTTGCTGAACACCACATGTCCCTGGTCTTGCTTACATTAATTACTCCTTTGGTTGCTTGCAACCATTCTTCATAAACACAGATCTCTCACAACTCTTAACACTTCTGGTTGGAAAGGATGAGTCTATGGCCAAGTGATCTTACACTAGTAGGTTCCAGAGTGACCTCTAGGAAGATGAAGAGTTAGGCTTATAATTTTCCCTTCAACATCACCTATAGAATAACACAAATTCTGGAAATATCTTTAAATCTACAACTTTATCAATCTTTTTTTTAAAGCATGGTGTCCTTAAACCATAGTGATTCAAGAGGAATCAAGAGGAGCTTACTGGATGATGAGGGATTTGAGAGCTAGACCTTGCAACCTTATATCTATTACTCAAACTGTAAAGGAGAGCACATATGGATGTCAGAGGGGCAGGCACATGGCAACCACAACTGGGGGCCTATCCTCTAAATGTGGACATATTTAAGTGGCAATGAAATAACAGAGTCAATAAGAAACTCCAAATCAATGTCTTCTATCATTAAACGAATATTTTATGTCAACCATGGTGCTACATCCCCAAGAGATAGTTGATGTCAGAGAACATGAGAACATAAACTCCCACACTAAGTGGCTGAGGAGGTGGAGCAATGAGTCATGAAATCAATAGCTAAGCTCTTCTCAAGGTTATGCAGCAGATGGAAAAGTTTCTATAAAATTCCAATGACCACTTTGGAACCCTTTGACTGGGCTGATTCTTACAATGAGTCTTAAGCTCCAATGGGGGCTATAAAAGAGACCAATAATGATGACAGAAGAGGCTCAACAAGGTTAGCCAAAGACTGAACCTCACAAGGGAAGTGGAAGTCTGTTGCCTATGAGTGCCAATGGGCCTTGACTGCCCATTGTAGGGAGAAGCAAATGGCAAAAGGGCTTAGAGAACTCTCAGGCTGATAGTTAAGTTTCTAACTCCTCCGCTGCCTTCTTCAGTAATGAGGGAATCTCGTTAGGGGTTGACACTGCACCAAGCCTTATAGAACTCCATTTGGAGGCACCAAAGTGAGATGGGCTTAGCTTGTCCTGGGTTCTTTCTCCCATGGGTAGAGACTGATCCCATTGAGGCAGTGCCCATGTGAGACCAGGCATGGCCAAACAAAAAGCTTAGAGCCCTGGCTTCAGACTAGAAAGAATGGCTTTACATCAGGAACACTAATAGTGAACTCCAATTTTGAGGATCTAATGCCATACCTGAGTCTTGGTGTCTTTTTCTGGGGAACATGGGCAATAAATATATCCTTTACAGTATAAATTGCTGATTCAGTAAAAGAATGAGGTCAAATTACCTAACACCTTTCTGGGCACAGATTAAATGTTCAGAAAGTGGTAACTTTCTGACCCATCACTTTGCAGATCTAGAGAAACTATATTACTGAACAGATGTAGATTTTGACTCAGATGTTAGGAACTCAACAGATAGATTTGGGCCTGCTCACCTCTCTCATAACCAGTTCTGTTTCCTGTCTTCCCACCTGCCTCCCCGCCTTTGGTATTCCAACTTAAAGTCAGCTCAACTTCTGATATAGCTCCCTCTCCACTCTGGCTTTGCTTTATTGTAAACCCCAGCAAGATATTCCTGTGATTAGGACAATTCCTTCCCAGCTCTGCATCAGGTCTCCTTGGCTACTTCTGTGAGCTGTTGCTCTGCTCAAAGATTAAATGCAGTGTTTGCCTAAGTGGGTTTGGTGGAAAGTCAAGCAGGCCTGTCTCTCCCTAAACCACCTCCATGCAGGTTAGGAGCCAGAAATCAGAATAGAAAGTCTTGTGATGGAGAAGAAAAAGGTGTGTCTCGTGTACTGGAGTTTTCTAGAACAAAGAGAACAAGAACAGCCTCACATCTCAATAGATGATCTCTGAACAGGAAAAATGTGCTGTGAGCAGTCGTCAGACTTTATGGCGAAGGGGAGTTTCTCTCTGAATGCCGAAGGGGGGAGCGTGCCTGCTGTAGAAGGGGAAAAGGTCAATTCCTTCAGAAAGAAAGGGATATACAAACATACAGAGGCAGGTTCAAAAAAAGTTCTTTGTGGTTGAAGCACGGAATGTATAATAGCAGGTGGGGCTGGGGATGAAAAGTGGTGCCCAATGTGAACAGATTGAAGACAGGGAGCTATGAAAGGGGCAAGAAGATAAGTCAGAAAGTTTTGGTGAATATTTTCTGTGTCCTTCTGCAGGGATTCAAAAGGGACATAGAGAACATTTACTTAATTATGCCAGGATTAAAGATGAGAACTCATCCAAACATACACTAAAACAGATCCCATTGCTGCAGACCAAGGCTCCCTCAGTCACTCAGAATCAAGGGGAAAAATATTTCAGAACAAGTATTTTTGGGTAAGGAAAAAAGAAGCTGAATTACTCAAATTTTTACAGTCCTACTTAAAAGGCAAAATTCCCCATGGGTTCAAAGCATATCCATATTTTAAATGACAATTCAACAGTGAATTCTCAGAGACATTAACAGGAGGAGTTATGAGGAACATAGCAGAGGAGTTAAAATTTGCAGGAAAAAAGGGTTGGGGATTATATGGACTTGAACTATGGAAAAGGTTGAAATGCATGTAAGAAAGCAATAAAGATGAGTGAACCAGAAACTCCCTGCTCACTTATGATAAAACTAGAGGCCCAGTGCACGAAATTCGTGCATGGGGGGGGGGTGTCCCTCAGCCCAGCCTGCACCTGCTCCAATCTGGGTCCCCTCAAGAGATGTCCAACTGCCCATTTAGGCCCTATCCTGGTAGGATCGGACCTGAACGGGCAGTCGGACATCTCTCTCACAATCTGGCTCCCAACTGCTTGCCTGCCTGCCTTCCTGATTGCCCCTAACTGCTTTTGCCTGCTGGTCTGATCACCCCCTAACCACTCCCCTGCCAGCCTGATTGATGCCTAACTGCTCCCCTGCCAGCCTGGTCACCCCTAACTGCCCTCCCCTGCAGGCCTGGTCACCCCCAACTGCTCTCCCCTGCAGGCCTGGGTCCCCCCCAACTGCCCTTCCCTGCAGGCCCGGTCACCCCCAACTTCCCTCCTCTGCCAGCCTGTTTGCCCCTAACTGACCTCCCCTGCAGACCTTGTCACCCCTAACTGCCCTCCCTTGCAGGCCTGGTCCCTCCCAACTGCCCTCTCCTGCTGGCCATCTTGTGGGGGCCATCTTGTGTCCACATGGGAGCATCCATCTTTGACCACATGGGGGCAGCCATCTTGTGTGTTAAAGTGATGGTCAATTTGCATATTACTCTTTTATTAGATAGGATAGAGGCCTGATGCACAGGTGGGGGCCAGCTGGTTTGCTCCGAAGGGTGTCCTGGATCAGGGTGGGGGTTCCCTTGGGGCATGGGGTGGCCTGGGTGAGGGGCCTGTGGTGGTTTGCAGGCCATGCCCCCCAGCGACCCAAGCAGAGGCCCTGGTATCTGGGATTTATTTATCTTCTATCATTGAAATTTTTAACCTTGAGCAGAGGCTGAGGCAGGCCAGGGCTGCAGAAGCTTGGCTTCCTCCATTGCTGGGGAAACCCAAGCCTCCTGCTCACTCTGCGGCCGCAGCCATCTTGGTTGGGTTAATTTGCATACTTGCTCCTGATTGGCTGGTGGGTGTGGCTTGTGGGTGTAGCGGAGGTACAGTCAATTTGCATATCACCCTTTTATTAGATAGGATATCTAGTTAATACCAAATAAAAGATACAAATAGACCTGTTATTTTTTTTTTTTAGAAAGTCTCTCTAAAATGATGATTGTGTTAATGACGAACCAAACGGCACCAGATGTTAGACCTTGGGTTTGTCTAAGAAAGGAATTCAGAACCAAGGAACTCAAATATAAGCAAAAGTTTATTTAGAAAGTCACAGGGGTAGAAGAAGTGAGCTGTGGATGAAGTGAGCCAGCTGGGCTACGTGGACTCACAAAACCAGTTACAGAGGCAAAAGAAGGGCCCTTGGAACTTAGGAGAGAGAAAGGAAAAGAAAATGTACCTGCACCTGGGGAAAGAAGTGGGTGGGAAAAGGTACGGGAGGGTTGGAGAGAGAGAGAGAGAGAGAGAGAGAGAGAGAGAGAGAGAGAGAGAGAACAGAGAGAAAGCACACCTGGGTCCTTCGTCATAAGGGCTTTTTTTTATTATTATTATTGTGGGGGCCATCTTGTGTCCACATGGGAGCATCCATCTTTGACCACATGGGGGCAGCCATCTTGTGTGTTAAAGTGATGGTCAATTTGCATATTACTCTTTTATTATGATGAAAAACATGTAACATGCAATTTCCCATCTTTTTTTTTTCAATTATAGTTCATATTCAATATTATTCTGTATTAGTTCCAGGTGCACAACATAGTGGTTAGACAATCATATACCCTATAGAGTAGTCCTCCTGATATTTCAAGTACCCACGCCCTGGCCTTACATAGCTATTACAATATTATTTTTCCCCCATTGAGTTCTCCCCGGCCACTCCCACTTCCCAGCACATTGACCTTACCGCCCCCCCACAGTGTCTGTGTCCATTGGTTATGCTCATATGCATGCATGCAAGTCCTTTGGTTGATCTCTTAGCACCCCCCCACTCCCGCCTCCCCCTGCTTCCCTCTGAGTTAGATGCTTCTCTGTCTCTGGATCTATTTTGTGTATCAGTGTATGTTGTTCACTATATTCCACAAATGAGTGAGATCGTGTGGTATTTATCTTTCTCTGACTGGCTTATTTCACTTAGCATAATTCTCTCCAGGTCCATCTATGCTGTTGCAAATGGTAAGAGTTCCTTCTTTTTTACAGCAGCGTAGTATTCCATTGTGTAGATGTACCACAGTTTTTTAATCCATTCGTCTGCTGATGGGCATTAGGCTATTTCCAAATCTTAATTATTACAAATTGTGCTGCTATGAACATAGGGGTGCATCTATCCTTTCTGATTGGTGTTTCTCAGGGGAGGATCTCAATAGAATATTCATCAGCTCCCCAGGTGTGTCTCCTCAGAGTTGTCTCCACATATTGGTGGGCACCAGGGAAGGGGTTCATTAGTCATCGAAGTTGGTTCTGATGTCAGCCATAGCATCCCCCCACCTGGCCTTGCTGCTTTTCTGGACCTGGAGCTGAACCCAGCTAAGGCCTAGATATCATCTCCAATTTGACCAAAACTCTGTCTCTATGGTCAACAGACCTGAGACTTTGCTCTTAAGATTATTTGATGTGGGTCAGCACCTTATTGTTGTGAGGCTTAATGTTGAAGGGAGTGGCTATACAAGGACTTGTATGGGAGTTATATGAGGCTATTCTCCAGCTCCCCTTCCTCTTCTGAGAGAATCTACTGTGTGGCTGGTGACATGTCAGGGGAGGGTCCAAACCACATACCAGCAATATGTTAGGGGAGGAAAGGTCACCCTGGAGCTTTCTGCCCCAGTGACCTTCTGTATCTGGCCTATCATTCCTACTCTGCTCATGCCTGTCTAACTGCCTACCATATCATTTTCTTCCCCTTCTCCCCCCAGCCCCCATTTTTTAGAAGCACTTTCACAAATAAAGTGCTGCCTTTAGGAAGGAAGATTGGCTATGGGGAAGAAGCACCTTAATTCGAAGGAAAAAGGTATGAAAGGCATACAATTTCTGAACTTAGAATTGTTCTTAGACACCGTTGGAAGAATCCTACTTTGAGAACAAGATTCACCATTTATTTTATATAGGTTTGTATGGGCTTCTGATCACACATACACTCACCTTAAACTTGAAATGCACATCAATTTAGTGGAAGAGATGAAAATTAAATTGATAATTTTAGTAAAGAATGAAGAATGCTCTAAAAATGTGTTACTTACAAAGGAATGCTCAGTGGTTGGGAAAAATCTTGAGGACATCATAGAAGAGGTGACATTTGAGCTGTTTAAAACAATTTTTATTGTTTTTTGTTTTTGTTTTTGTTTTTTTAGAGAGAGAGAGAGAGAGGAAAGGAGAGGGATAGAAAGATAGAAACACCGATCAGCTGCCTCCTGCATGCCTCCTGCTGGGGATCAAGCCCACACCTGGGCATGTGCCCTGATGGGGAATCAAACCTGTGACCTCTTGGTGCATGGTATGATGCTTAACCACTGAGCAACACTAGCTGGGCTGAGCTAGTTCTTGGGAGATCAATAGGAGTTCACCAGGTTGGAGAATGACTTCTGTTTGGAAAGCACAGGTCTGCCACATTGCAGAGAACAGCGATAGAGCTTCAATGAGGTGGAATTTTAGTCTAAAGGAGAGTTCATGTGGCTGGGCAAAAAGCAGGGTATACCAACTTGCAGACCAAAGAGTCTTTATCTTCTTTCATGGCCTGTAAATTAACAGATGTTGCTTATGAGAAGTACATATCTGCAAAGGGACCTGAGGGATATTTAATAGTGGGCATTTTCCCAAATCTAAGGGAAGCATGAGTCAAGTCAAGCCCAGTGCTTCTCCCCTCAGGGAAAAGCTAACTAAAAATGTTCATCCTCTCGGTATTAATTTTTGAGGGCTGCTATATCAAAGAATCACAAACTGGGTGACAACACAAGTTTATTCTGTCGTTTTAGAGATCGGAAGTCTAAAATCCAAGTGTCAGCAGGATTGGTTTCTTCTGGGAGCTCTGAGGGAGAATGTGTTCCACGCCTTTATCGCAGCTTCTGGGGGCTGCCTGCAGTTCTTGAAGCTCCTTGTCTTGTAGACACATCACTCCAACCTCTGTCTTCCTCTTCATATGGCCCTTTCCTCAGCGTCTCTATCTTCTCCTCTGTTTCTTACAAGAACACTCATCATTGGATTTAGGGTCCACATTACTTCTAGAATTGTCTTATTTCAAGATCCTTAACTTAGTTCCATGAACAAAGATCCTACTTCCAAACAAGATCACACTCACTGGTATGAGAGGTTAGGAGCTGGACATAAAACTTTGGGGTCACTATTCAACCTACTACAACTCCATTCCATTTTTTCAAAGTTCTTCCTTCTAGAGAGAAGGTGGCTCTATAATTTCACAAGGGAAAGGGAGAAGTGGTGATAATTATGCAGTCTAAGGTAGATGTTGGCCCATCCAGAAAGTAGAGCTTGAGGCCAGAATTAAAGTGTTAATACTTTATTTGAGGGTTGAAAATTCAGGACGGTGCAGGTAAGGGAAAGATGGAAGCGAGGCAAGGGAAGTGATGAAGTGATACCTATGCACTGCATTTTAGGGATGGCCACCACTTCATGACAAGCTATGGAGGGACCCATCAGTTTTGCTCATCAAGCACGGTGGCTCTGCAGAAGGGACTTTCTCAGGAAGGGTTGCAAGAAGGAACTGAACTTGGGAGGAGACTCCATAATGCTGGGAGAAGAGGAGAACTATTTATTCAGGTCCTCTACAGCTATTTTCCTTTAGTGAAGTTTTACCTTATGGGTAACTGACTTTCCACACTTCAAGGTTATATCATTGCCATTGAATATCGCTCGGGAGGCTGGGTCTCATGGTGTGCCAATCCATCCAAAACCAGAAGTGGATGGATGATTTGGGGTTGTCAGGGGTCAGCATACTGGGAATGAGGGTCATCTAGGCCCAGGGCTTCAACCTTGGCCCTAGCCAACTCAGGGAGTTTGGCAATGGAACCAGCAAAGATTGCAGGTGAGTGGCCTAGAAGTCGGATGGTACTTTCCCAAAGAAGAAAGGGGTTGAAGGAAATCTAATAAGGCTTATATTTGTGCCTGATACTAGTATCAAGGCACAATGTTGATGGAGACAGTTTTTACACCAAGAGTTTGCTGCAAACACTAAAAATTTTTACTTTCTAAAGAAGTTGTGGGGAAGTTAGTATGGGCGAGAAAGGCAAAGATATTCCATTAACTAGCAATTCCCTTTCACAGCATAGATGTTTTTATATATATATATATATATATATATATTTAAAAAAATACCCTTGACTAAGTTGTTTATGGGAATGTATAACCATTTGTATTGCAATACAAAAAGAAGTAAACAATGAATGAAATGATATGTACATCTTTCACCTGAATTATTATTTACCTTTTTTTTTTTTTTTTTTTTTTTTTTTTTTACTTAACAGAAAGGGAAGAGAGAGAAATGGCATCTATACACCCGAGCTTTGCATAATTTTTTTAAAATATATTTTATTGATTTTTTACAGAGAGGAAGGAAGAAGGATAGATAGTCAGAAACATCGATGAGAGAGAAACATCGATCAGCTGCCTCCTGCACACCTCCCACTGGGGATGTGCCCGCAACCAAGTTACATGCCCTTGACCGGAATCGAACCCGGGACCCCTCAGTCCGCAGGCTGACACTCTGTCCACTGAGCCAAACCGGTTTTGGCTGCATAATTTTTTAATGCTAGAATCATAATAAGATCTGGAAGAAATAAAAACTTATGATCAGAACAAGCATTATAGACATTTATGGAAAACTGGAAGTGAATAGTCCTTTCCCATCTGTTACTAATTCATAACCGGATTCTCTCTGGTACTGTGACTGAAGTACATTTTTATAATTCATTTCTTGGTTTCAACTATTGGGGAGTTCTCATCTTTGTTAATTTCACAACATCAGATGTTCATGAGGAAGTTACCATTATGACTCTGAGTCAACATGCTATCAATTCCAAGAGGAGAGGATGAAGCCAGATAAAGTGGTTTAAAATAGAGCTGTATTTCTAAACACTCTATGCTCCAGGAAACTACTGGGAAAACTAGGAAAATGGCTTAGGGCCTGGAGGCGGGGGGGGGGGGGGGGGTGGGGGCAGGGGAGGGGGGGCTGTGCACAATTACAGGCCATCCCATGATCCAACAGTCCTGTTTGTGCTGGTGTCTTCATTGGTGCCCAAACCCATTAACTTCTCATTAGCAGAAGTGAACATTTGACAGAATAGGAGAGAGGAAAGGAGAGGAGAGTGAGGAGGAGGGGAGGGGAGGGGAGGGGAGGGGAAGGGAGGGGAGGGGAGGGGAGGGGAGGGGAGGGGAGGGGAGGGGAGGGGAGGGGAGGGGAGGGGAGGAGAGGGGAAGGGAGGAGTGCTAAGCTTAGATAGTCCCACAGCCCCAAATTTTGATATGCTTGTCCAGAAGAACTTCACCACTAAGAGCAAAAGGAAAACCGCTGTTCTTAATAACAACAGTCACAAGCAAATATTTTTTTATGAAGCAACAGGTTTTAACACAGGATCTCATTTTAAGCCAGCAACTGTTTGGCTGACATTTGCTATCCACACAAAGAAAGACAAAATTATACTGAACCTGATCAAGATATATTGTATTCTAGCCCAATCTATGGAATTTTTAGTAAGATAACTGTCCTTTATATTCCCCCCTCCCATCATAATATCACTTTCCAGATTAATTTATATGTCTTTGCTTATATGTTGTATAAGTTACAGTATTTTTTACTATGAAAACAATATTCATCTGGTTATTTCATATATCAACAGAGACTGAAACAACAAAATGTAAACAAAAGCACAGCTGTCATTTCCCAGATCATGAATCTTACATTATTGAAGTACTAGAGTGTTTTTTTTTTAAGCTTCCTATCCTCTTTCCTCTAGTATCATATTATTGAACTTAAGAGGGTTTAGCTGGTGGAAAAAAATTAGTAGAATACTTTAGAAAAACATAATGATTTCAAAATGAATCAAGTTAATATTGTCTGACACAGTAATTCCAAATGCAGAAATTCATCCTGAGGAAATAATACTGATTCCAAGAAAATATTTTATACTCAAAGTTATTGACCACAATGTTATTTACAAGAGTAAAGATTTCAAAACCATTTCAATGAATCACCATGGTTACAAAAATTGTAAAATACCCATTCGTTGCCAGGTATTCTAAATTTTATTTTTTATGACTATTATGTAATAACATGAGGGGAAAAAATCTCAGAGAATGATTACTGCAGCTCATTAGGTGCCGTCTATAATTGATCCCATTGCTGGCACAGTACTCTGGTTATTTAAATGAAAAGTAGAAAGAAAAGCAGCAGACAAATAAACCAAACAAAAAAAAATTTCTTCATTAAAATGTTTAGACCTCATATTACTCTCTCTGAGTTCAACCTTTTAAACCTATTCAAACAAAATGGTAATAAAATGCTAAGAGTAATAACCAAAGTTTCTTAAAGTTTGCTCTATAATAAACCTAATGTAGATATTGTTCTCATTTTGCAGATGAGGACATTGAAGTCTAAAAATATTTAATCGCCTCTCTGAGTTCTCACAGCTATTAAGTGGTAGGTGGAGCATTTAAATTCATGTTGATTTGACTCCAAATCTGTGTTATTTTACAAACAACCTTTAATATGTTTCTTAAGGTTAAAACTAGAGAGATGGAAAACTATAAAGTATTAACAGAGGCAACCAATAGGTGTGAAAACTGTGAAAAAAGAAAATGAAAATAGAAATTAAGGCTATAGTGAGCTCTGAGATAATCAGATACTCTTTGGAGAAGGGAAAAATTGATGAGAAATTTTAATCAGACTGTCTATATTCAACATCTTTTTTAAGTCTTTGTAGCATTCTCTCCAATGACAACAATGGCAACAAAAACATAGAAATAATAAAATTTTCCATGTATAGGAGAATGATGAACTAAATAAAGTTCCATCAACATAATAGATATTTTTCAGATATTAAAAATTATCATTTTATAAACCAGCTTCTGTGGCTCAGCAGTTGTGCATCGACCTAGGAACCAAGAGGTCACTGGTTCAATTCCTGGTCAGGGCAGATGCCCAAAATGTGGGCTCGATCCAGTAGGGGGCATGCAAGAGGCAGGCAACTGGGATCTTTCTCTTTCTCTATCCCTCTCCCTTCCTCTCTCTCTCTTAAAATCAATAAAAACATAGTTTTAAAAATTATCATTATGAAAACTGTGTGCAAATATGGAAAATGTTTTTGATCAACTGTGAAATGAACAAAGCAAAACACAAAATGACCTGGGCAATATCAATGCCATTCTGTGAAAACACGGGTTATGCTCTTGGACTGGAGTCGGGCATCTAGTACAAAAATAACTATGTTTGGAGTAATATTTTTATATTAGTACATAATTGAGCTATTATATCTTCATTTCAATGATAGACATGAACACACACATATATTTAAAATCTAAGTTCCACAACTTTGCTTAGCTTAATATATAAAGCTCAATCAGATAAAAGAATAGATTCCATGTATCCATGAAAATGGAATAAAATGATGAAACAGTTTTATCCATTATACAGCCTTGAAAATTATTAACTTTTTTGTATAAGGCATTTGTATTATTATAAAATTGACATGAGGTTTAGGAGGAATTAACTTTGGAGATCATCAGCAAACCTTGGGAAAAGTCTCATGTTAGAAATTGAAAATCTATTGACTGACTCAGCTCAGAATGGATCACTCATTTTGGCTGTACATGTGAGCCAATAACTGCTGCCATCTCTAATTAAGAGGTATTAGGGATTGACACCAAAGAAAATAGAAGTTTGGGAATAGAAAAAAGCTAAGAAACGTGTGCCTGGTTGTCAGAGAGAAATAATTAAGTGTAACATGATTTAGAGAAAATAGTGTCCACTACTAGGACCTCAAATCTCCCCAGAGGGTAAAACAACATGACAGTTTAGAACCATGAGTAAGGTTAAATTTCACCAAAGGGCATAATGCCCCAGTTCCTGGCAAGTAAATATAATTCAAACACACTGACATGTCTGAGATATATGATGGAGAAGAATGAGTTGGATCAAGGGTATATGGGTTTATTTAATGATGAATAAATAAATAGTCACTAGGTCTAAATACCTCTAGGAATGAGAAGGAAAATTAATTCATTAATTAATCTATTTCTCAATCTATCTGCCAATGCCTTCATCCACCTATCCTTGCATCCATCCATCTTCTTATCCAGCCAGCCAACCAGCCAGCCAGTCATCCATCTTTCCATCCATCCATCCATCCATCCATCCATCCATCCATCCATCCGTCATACATTATCCATCTATCCATTTATTGATCAATCATCCATCCATCCAGTCAGCCAGCCAGCCAGCCAATAACTCATCATTTACCAGAAATTAAAAAACCTTCAGAATGTTTAGAATGTATAGTATGGGGGAGTATTAACAAAAAGTCTGAATGTCAAGGAGATTATTTGCCTAAAAGTTTAGACTTTATCCTGAGAATGATTGGAAACCATTGAAGAATTTTGAGCTGCCAAGTGACAAGATGAGATTTTCCTTTTAGAATCAAGTGGCTAGTAATTAGCATATGGTCACAAAAGGACTGCAGACTTTGACTTCCTAGAGAGGCAAATAGTAAAGGGGAGTGTCTGAGGTGTCTGACTAAGCTGGAAGAGAGACATTCTAGCAGGTTTTCTGACAGTGGGGTTTCAGAACTTCCAATTATTCCAGAAAACCACGCCTTTCTTCTTTAATCATACATAACCATCATCTATCAATCAGACATTTAATCTAGCAGGTTCTGCTGAGCTGAGCCTCTATTTCCATAGTCAATCTTAACTACCATTTTAGGTTCACATCAAACTTGTCACTAGGGGCAATATGATAGCATATAAGAGCTGGGAAATGATAAAAAATAATACAGTCTGAATTTTTCCCTCTCTAATGACACCATCACATCCCTGCAAGGTCTCTCTGGTTAAGAAATAAATAGGTAACATGCCAATTCAGTGCCTTTTTTGAAGATGAAGCCAAACCATCCAATTTCACCTCTGCAGAGTTCTGTCAGACTTTGTAGAAAAGTGTAGAAGGTTCACCCTGCCATGGTCTCTTTCCTTTCTACTCCCCAAACTCTCCCTAGTAGTAACCCAAAAGTATGACAGCCAAATATCATCTATGTTAAATCACTTCTTCAATAGTAAGATGATTTATAGTTGATTAGGTAATTAAATCAAATACAAGTAGCTGGAAGTAAATCTATTTTTATCATCCCTGTAAATTAAAAGTTCCGCATCATAAAAAATCATGACCATCTTGAAAATGACGAGTCAAGTGCCTTTTAGAGGCAAGTGGGATTTATTGTCAATTAACGTATTGAACTGTATAGTCAGCATAAGCCTGTGCTCAAGACTTTTAAAATTATTGGCTTCCGCTTCTGAGCTTCTCTCGATCACGGTAATGAAATGTACCTAACTATTCTCATATTGAACAATTCCGTAGGTTGGGTTTATATCTCACTATAACAACATTTCATTTTATTATTATCTCTAACCCCCTGTAATGAATACAGATACATTCCTTTTTTTTCCATCATGAGTTTATCAATTTTCATTGATTTGCCTATAATGAATACAGGCAGAAAAAGAAAGGCAGACAGATCATATCCATTAAAGTGTCTTTAGCTTCCTTCAAAAGTTAGTCTGCAGCATTGTTTAATTAAAAAAGAAAAAGAAAGTCATCAGGAAACTAATTAAAAAGAGACATTACTTTCGGGCCTGCTTATAAATAAGAAGTCAATTATTATTGCATAAAGGAGCTAGGGAGCTATGGCATTTTAGAAATTTGGTATCTTTACCCAGCCCACTTGGTAAAATAAAAGAATTGATTCTTATCAGATATTTATTGCCTACATTATCTAGCTATAACGTCCTATATTTTTCTTAGTCTCCTGTACTGTTTACTGTTGCATTTATGGTAGCTTGAATTCATGAGGATACAGTTATTAACATTAAAAGTAGTTTGACAGTAAGATAGTCCAGGATGCTCCAAAGGTCAGCTTGGACATAGACTATCTTTTATGCTAATCTTAATACCTATATCCGCCCTCAAATTCTCCTCATAGTCCAAGATAGATGCTGGGGTTCCAGCCATTGCATCAATATTATAAGAAGCCTAAAGGAGGAAAGATAGTGATGACAGGAAAAGGAGTTAACTCGAAGCCCAGGCAATTCTTAGTAGTAACCTTTTCCCAAATGCCACAGAACATGTCCACTTATATCTCATTGACCACAACTATAAAGGAGGATGAGAAATGTAATCTTTGAGTCTGACACAATACTCTGAAAAAATCACATTCTATTACTAAGTAAGGGAGAATAGATATGAGGCAAACAGCCAGCTGTGTCAGTCTTTTCAAACCAGTGTGTAGCCTCACTGTTTGGAGATACTCAATCCTGATCAAACTACACCATCATCTTCCCAACCTTGAATGGAGGGGAGCTCAAAGAAATTATTTTTCCTATAACAACTGAAAGATGTTTTAATTGGGACTGTAGGAGCAAAGAGGAGTGGCCCTTGGTGTGGGCTGGTGGAAAGGGGTCAGGCCCTAGCCAGTTTAATTCAGTGGATAGAGTGTCGACCTGTGTACTAAAGGGTCCCAGGTTCGAATCTGGCCAAGGGCACATGCCGGGTTGTGGGCTCAATCCCCCCAAGTAGGGGGCATGCAGGAGATAGCCAATCAATGATTCTCTCTCATCACTGATGTTTCTATCTCTCTCCCTTCCTCTCTGAAATCAATATATATATTAAAAAAAAAAAAGAAAGGGGTCAGGAAATGCTTTCTAGAGGAGGACACAGAGCTAAATCTTAAAGGAGGGATCCAGACCAGTGGTACATATCTGGCCCAGAGGCAACAAAGTATGTAAGGAAAAAGAAATGAAAGTAAGTTTCTGAGCACCTTTCTTAAAAGCTTCCCCTAGACACCATTGCTCTGGAGCAGAGTTGGCCAAATCCTATATAATAAAAGCCTAATATACAAATCAACCGAATGGTGGAACTACCGGTGGAACAACCAGTCGCTATGACACACACACTGACCACCAGAGGGAAGATGCTCAATGCAGCAGCTGCCCCCAGCCCACAGGCCCCAGGCCAGCCAAGGTGAGTGCCTGCGGGGGGCCCCCAATCGCCCCGCCGATTGCCCCACAGATTGGCCCTGATTGCTGGCCAGGCCTAGGGACCCTACCCATGCATGAATTTTGTGCACTGGGCCACTAGTTTATAATAATAAAAGTGTAATATGTTAATTAGACCAGACAACCTTCTGGACGAAGCCAGGGCTGCGAGGGAAGCTGGGGTCCCATGTGCCAGAGGGAAGCCAATGCCAGCAGCTGGGGAAGGAATGCCTACTCTTGCATGAATTTTATGAATTGGACCTCTAGTTGTCTATAAAAGGGGAAGAGAGTAGATATGTGAGACTTGGTGGTCATACCTTCTCTATTATGAGCACTCAACTCTACCTCCTGTAGCAAGAAAGCAACCACATGCAATAGGTAAGCAACCATGACAGCTTCTTCACAGTCCTGACCTGGGCTCTGGACTCAGTGTTCCAGCCCCTGCCTTTGAGAAGAGACAGAAGGATCCTTCCATTCTCCTGGTAAAAAATGGCATCACAAAATTTGGAGCATATGAAGAAGCGACTGATTGGTCCACACAAAAAATCAACAACAACAAAGTAAGAAAACCATGTGATGAACATACATGTCAAAAAGAAGATCATAGAAACTGTTATTTTCTGGATTTTTTAAACTTTGCAGTGTGCTGTAGCATTTAAAAATTTGTAATTTGCCATCGTTTTATTATTCAAAATAAGTATTCCCATTCATATCTGCATTTGTATTAGTACTTTCTTTCTTTTAGAAGGGCCTCAAAAACTGTATAAACAGATCCATTCTTGCCCAGAGGCATGAGAAAATTGCACATTGGGGGAATTGCAAGTAATTTGGTATTGCTCATGCGAAATGGTGAAGTGATTAAAATCACAGTCGGACTGCCTGGGTTGAAATCCGGGTGTTACCACTATTCCCTCTAAGACTTGGGGAAGTTATTTCAGCCCCGTTTTCCTTCATCTGTAGAATGGAGATAACAACATGCCTGGCCTCGGAGGGTTGTTGGAGGATGAGATGAGATAATTCACGCGCAGGGGTAAGTGCAGTGCAGTACCCGGTGAGTATGCCTCGGTGCTAGTGGTGGAGACGATGGTGAGCCAGGAAAGTGGCTGGTGGGGAAGGGGCAAACAGGGCCGGATTCGAAGGGCTGTGTGTGCAACAGCAGGGATTTGGAATCCATCCTGGAGCCGGTGGGGAATGCAGGAGTCTCAGTCCAAGCCTGGCCTGGTAGATTTGCATTTGCATGAGCTCCTGGAACTGTGAATCGCAGCTCTTAAAAAAGGAGGCCGACTGGGCCCCGCTCATACAGTTCTTGCAGTGTCAGCGAAGTTGGAGGTTTAGTTTTCAAAATCCCTCCCGGGGAAATCTTCTGTTGAGTTATATCAGCCGGCATCAGGGCCCAGAGCAGAAGGAAATGAAATGCATCAGCGCAGGCCTGGAAGTGTCCTGAAGGACCCCTGTAATTAAAGCTATCTATCCATGTTTCTGGGCGCTGGGAGGTGAACCCAGAGGTGTGTGTTGAGGATGGGCGGCAGGGCCAAGTGCCTGGGCCTTCCTCAGTGCCCCAGGTAGGGCCGTCCATCCCCGCAGTGACAGGGCCAGGGCTTCTCCACACACTGCCTGGCTCTGCAGTCTTTCACTAAAGGCTCAGTCAGTGTGCGAGGAGTGGCCGGTGGTGTTACCAAGACTGCCCAGGTGCGGGATTGGTATGAGCTGAAAATTACCTGACCTCCGGGGCTCTGTCCAGACTGGACAAGCAGTATTCTTATACGCTCCACTGGAGCTTTGGCTGTTTCTCCTTCCTAGCTCTTAACACAACTGCAATAACAGCAGCAGCAACAATAGTAATAATAAATCTCTCTGGGTAATATCTTGTTAAATATCAGGCTATCATCCTACGCAATTAGCTCTGTGGTGATAGGGAACAGTTCTGTTTCATTCACTTTGCATCCCCAGGACCTGCCATGGTGGAGGTGCATAATAAACCCGATTGTGTTTGTTGTGTAAATAACTCAATAATTTAGCGAGTCAGGTGAGAGAGGTGTTTTTTGTTTGTTTTATTTTGCTTTTATCTAGGGAGCTACCCCATTAACCTATATTAACCTGGTTCAGGATTCACGCCTTCACTCACTCATTCTTTTCCATTTTTAAGCAGCTTTATTGAGATATATTTCACATACCAAACAATTCACCCACTGAAAGTGTATAATGCGATGACTTTTAGTATATGTAGGGAGTGATGCATCTACCACCTAATCAATTTTTAGAAAATTTCCCGAAAAGGAACTCCACACCCTTTAGCCATCACTACTGCTCCACCTCACCCCAACCCTCATCCTCCCCAGCCTAGCAACCCACCAGCCTACTTTCTGTATCTATAGCTTTCCCCATTCTGGACATTTCGTGTAAATTAAATAATATAATATGTGGTCTTTTGTGACTAATTGTTTTTCTCTTAGCATAATTATTTCAAGGTTCATCCACATTGCAATGTGTATTGCTAGTTTATTTCTTTTTACTGCCAACTAACATTTCATTGTAAGGATATAGCACGTTTTATTTATCCATTCATCAGTCGATGGGCATTCGGGCTGTTTTGGGGGCTTTTATGAAACTCATTCATTGTTAAGCACTGATTGGCACCTACTCTCTGCTGAGTACCATCCTGGGCTCCTTATGCAGAGATAAGTAAGAGTTTGTCTTTGTCCAGGTAGAACAGTGCAGCCTTTATAGGGAGAGCATTGTAGTTAAGGAATAGATAACCCAAGAGATGCTGAGGAAAAGGACTAAATAAATCCAGATGAATAAATAAGTACATTTGCAACAAAGGGGCTAGAGTCAGTGATTCAGGCTGGATGAGTGGGAGTTCAGTGGAAGAGCTGAGAGGAAATAGAGGCTGTGGCCAAGCCTGTGTGTTCTAGACAGAGTAAGTGGGTTGAGGCGGCCAGAGGTCAGAGTGCATGGTGGGGAGGTGGAAATGAAGCCAATAGGAGCTTCTACACTCTGGGGTATTCAGGGTAAATGATGGAAAAAAGTCTCTTTCCCACCCCAGAACCCCAACCACACAGACCCTTTCTTTTGACATATTAAGCAATAGATTTTAATGAGCACCTATTATGTATAGATACTGGGGATAGAGTAGGGAAAAAGACAGAGTCTTTGAACTCTTAGAGGCCACATTTTAGAAATGTATAATATATTTTTCTGTCACTTTTGAAAGGATTATCCTGTTTGCATTCTTCCATTGCACAAGTTGCTTCTTTATTTTACACTCAAAGAGATATCTTGGCAAGTTGCTCCATAAAAGCACTTAAGTGTCCACCTTATGGTTGTTGTTTTTTTCTTTAAAGAGCCACATGGCATTCCTGCTAGAGCAGCATAATTTATTTAAACAGCATCAATTAATGATTATTTAGGTTTTTTCTGGTCTTTATTGTGACCCATGTTGCAATACATTGATCTGGCTAGTATATCTGGAGGGAAATTATTAGAATTAGAATTTAAGGGTTAGGAGTATGCACATTTTAAGGGTGTATTATTCATAAATTGATCTTCAGAGGGGCTACAATGAGTCCATGCCCCTGTGAAGGAAGTGTCAGAGGCTGGCACAGCCAGTATGACTCAGTGGTTGAGCATCAACTTATCAACCAGGAGGTCACAGTTCCATTCCCAATCAGGGCACAACGTGGGCATGATCCCCAGTGTTGGGCATGCAGGAGGCAGCCAATTAATGATTCTCTCTCACCACTGATGTTTCTCTCTCTCTCTCCCTCTCCCTTCCTCTCTGAAATCAATAAAAATACATTTTTTAAAAAAGGAAGTATAAGAGGCTGAATATTACACTGAGATGCCAGTATGATGCAGTGTGTGTTTGGAAACTATGATGTAGAAGCCATTTTGACTTGGAGGGGTGGGGTGAGGTGGGAGAGAGTAAGGGAAAGAAACACCAGTGTGCAGTTACCTAGGGTGAGAAAGGATATGTCAGAGGCAGAGGACTGGGTCAGAATTTAAGTAAGAAAACTCAGCCAGGACAGATGACTGTAGAAATGAGGAAATAAGTGGTTTCAAATCTATCATGTTGGACGTGAAAGGGACCAGAACCATGGCTGCACCTGAAAGATAAGGAAACTGAGGCCTTGAGGAAGGGACCTGACTCTCAGAAGCCAGCACCGTGCATTCCAAAGGCACAGACTTCATTCAGATCAGCTAGGAGAGCTGACCTTGAATGCTTCCCAGGGAAGGCTGGAAAAACAAACTCTCAAAGTGCCCATGTGGGAATTGCGCTTGCTTTTGGAAAGAGACCCTAGGCAGAGCTTGTCGTCTGGGGGACATATGGAACAAGGCGTTCTCCCCGAAGAGAAAAGGGTGTGATGCAAAGCTGCCAGGGGACCAGATGGGATTCTTGAA
Source organism: Plecotus auritus (assembly GCF_963455305.1). Taxonomy (NCBI): domain Eukaryota; kingdom Metazoa; phylum Chordata; class Mammalia; order Chiroptera; family Vespertilionidae; genus Plecotus; species Plecotus auritus. The sequence continues at coordinate 76,434,665 of NC_137774.1, read as the reverse complement.
AATCAGAAGCTTCCTCCGTGTTTCCATCACTGCATCAAAATGGGGCTTCATTTGAGGGGTTCCCAAGTAAGACCATGAGACTTAGAGGGACATTACCTTCAGGTTTCTGGGGTTCAATTTGGACACCGGAGAATTGTGTCCTCACTAGAAATGTGAGATTCTGACAAATTCCACAGCTTGAAATGTAGACCCAAATATTCATTTCCAGTTCTGACAAACAAGTTTAAATTAGACTAACACTCCCACCAGGATCAACTAAAAATATTGTGTTATAATAGAAAGCATTATCAGAGCAGCTGTGACTGGGAGGGTGCTGTTCTAGAGAGAAAAGAAATTGACTGAGGTGAGCCCGATAAGCTGGAGAATCTGAGCAGAAAACATCGCTAAAAGTCAAAGAAATGGACTGGAACTTTTGTCACTCTCATAGGGTTGTGGAGGCCAAACAGAAAAGCAAATACAAAACTCAGAATTATCTAGACAGCCATGACCCAAGTGGACAAGATCCCAGACAGAATATAAGTATAGGAATGGAACCTAATAGTCAGAGCTGAGTTCCCCCTTGAATTATTTGTTGATTTGTAAGTAGGGACAGAAGGAGGGGCAGAAAGTCACTGCTGGGGGGCTGAGAAGCGAACAAGTTGAGGGGAGATAAGGATTGGGGTGCAGAAGTCTTCAAAGTGGAAGAGCTCCGGTAAACATGCAGGCCTTCCCTCGGGGCCGCTGATAGACTGCATCCGGAGGATCACTCAAATGAAATAGAAACATCCTTAGAAAGTTAAAGCACACTTTGAACCATATTTGTTTTGGATTGCTTTTGGATGATCTTCTCCCACTGGAAGATAAATACATAGTTCTAGGAGAAAGACAACAGCATCCAGAGACTCAACAATTTTTTTCTAATACATATTGTGTAGCATTCATCCAAAATTTACCATGTGGATCAAGAGATGAGGCCGGTAGACAAAACAGACAATAGAGATAGAACCAGGAGGGATCCATGTACTAGAGAGTACATCAAACATGGACTACTTTGATTGATATGTTCAGAGAATGAAAGACAAGACAGAAAATCTAGAAAGATAACTGAAATATAGAGAAACTAATTTAAGGAAAACCCTAAACTGGAAAACAATGAAATCCACATTGCAATAATGTTGGGCTCACAAAGCAGCCCTATACCAAGAGAGCATCAATGGACCAGAAGTAAGTCAGTGGGAAGTATCCAGACAGTTGCTCAGAAAAAGAAGAGAAGAGTGGCCCAGGGGATCCAGTGTTTTGATCTAATGTGCATGTATCAGGATTATCAGAATTGGATGAGTCATAAAGGGACAGAAGCAATATTTGAAGAAACAATGACTGGTACTTTTCTAAAACTGATAAAAGACATGGACCCACAGATTCAGGAAGCACAACAAACTCAGGTAAGATGTATACAAAGAAAATCACACTGGGTCACATTATAGTGAAATTGTTCAAAACTGAAGACAGAATATCTTAAAAGCAGACAGAGAAAAACATTATATTCACAGAAATAACAAGTATGACAGATAATTCTCAGGAAAAGATAGATATCAGAATACAAACACTGAATAAAAGTAAATGCCAAATTAGAATTCTGTAAAAGCCAAAATATATTTTTTAAATGAAGACATGGTCAGGAAAACAAAGCCTGAGGTAATTATAGCAGACCTAAACTAAAATAAATACTTTAAAATTAGAGTTATTTTGGTTCAGAAAAAAAATTATTCTAGATGGAAGCATGAAAATGCAGAAAGGAATTAAGAACAATAAAAAATTTAATATATTTGAATATATATGTATCAAATGTATCTATTGACTATAAAAAATGTCTTATGTGATTTAAAATATATGTAGAATTGCCCTGGCCAGTGTGGCTCAGTGGATAGAGCATTAGTCCGCACACAGAAGGGTATTGGGTTTGATTCCTGGTCAAGGGCATGTACCTGGGCTGCAGGTTTGATCCCCAGCCCTAGTCAGGACAAGTGAGGGAGGCAACCAATCTATGTGTCTCTATCACATTGATGTTTCTCTCTCTCACTCCTTCCTCCCTTCTACTCTCTCTAAAAATCAATGACAAAAATATCCTCAGGAGAGGATTAACAAATAAATAAATTGAATATATGTAAAATTGAAATATATGACAATGACATAACAAAAGGCAAGTTGTAATGCCAGGTTCTGTTCTAATCTAATCTAATCTAATCTAATCTAATCTAATCTAAGGTTCTAATATCAGAAAAAGAGTAAAAGCAGTATCTCATATACTTTGGACAAGGATGCATGCTGTAACCTCTAACTATTAAAAGAATAGCAAAAGTATGCATAATTGGGACCCACGCTCTTGTGGGGGGAGTCTGGACTCTCAGGCGGAGACTCGAGCTGGGGAAGGCGGAGGACTGAAAGCGCACATGCGCGCAAGGGCAAGGCTGACAGGAAGCCAAGACTGAGACTCCACCCCATCCAAGCTGAGCACAGAGGCTATTGCAATTTGGCAAGTCTAATCCTATAAGGCTGTCTCCAGCACTGAACTTCTCCCAGCATAGACACAGCTGATCCTTACAGCCAACTGGCCCGGAGGTCAATTCTTCCCAGTGATACCAACAACAATAAAGACTTAATTACAACAAGGCTGTACACACAGTCCACAAAGGGGTGCACCAAGAGTGTCCACCTCAGGTTAACTGGGGAAGCAGACCCACTGGGCCATATTGGAAACCTAGCACAAATATCTACCTTACCAACTCAGGGAATCAGTGAAAATGTGGGGTCAAAGAATCAGATCACAAACGAAAGAAATGGAGGAAAACAAACGACTGGATATAGAATTCAAAACCACGGTTATAAGACTTTTTAAGAATATCCTAGAAAAGGCCGATAAATATAACGAGACCCTCGAAGATATGAAAAAGGACCAACTAGAAATTAAACATACACTGACTGAAATAAAAAATATTATACAGAGACCCAAAAACAGAATAGAGGAACACAAGAATCAAGTCAAAGAATTGAAATACAAAGAAGCAAAAAACACTCAACCGAAAAAGCAAAAAGCAAAAAAAAAAATCCAAAAAGTTGAAGATAGTGTAAGAAGACTCTGGGACAACTTCAAGCGTACCAACATCAGAATTATGGGGGTGCCAGAAGAAGAGAGAGAGCAAGATACTGAAAACCTATTTGAAGAAATAATGACCGAAAACTTCCCCCACCTGGTGAAAGAAATAGACTTACAAGTCCAGGAAGCCCACAGAACCCCAAACAAAAGGAATCCAAAGAGGACCACACCAAGACACATCATAATTAGAATGCCAAGAGCAAAAGACAAAGAGAGAATATTAAAAGCAGCAAGAGAAAAACAGTTAATTACCTACAAGGGAGCACCCATACGATTATCAGCTGACTTCTCAACAGAAACTATGCAGGCCAGACAGGAGTGGCAAGAAATTTTCTATGTGATGAATAGCAAGAACCTACAACCAAGATTACTCTACCCAGCAAAGCTATCATTCAGAATTGAAGGGCAGATAAAGAGCTTCACAGATAAGAAAAAGCTGAAGGAGTTCATCACCACCAAACCAGTATTATATGAAATGCTGAAAGGTATTCTTAAAGAAGAGGAAGAAGAAAAAAGTAAAGAGAAAAATTATGAACAACAAATACATATCTATCAACAAGCAAACCTAAAAATCAAGTGAATTAAAAACCTGAGGAGCAGAATAATCTGGTGAATATAATAGAATCAGGGGCATAGAAAGGGAGTGGACTGATAATTCTCAGGGGGAAAGGGGTATGGGGGGTCCATGAAGAGAATGGACAAAAATCATACACCTATGGGTGAGGACAGTGGGGGGGAGGTAAGGGCAGAAGGTGGGGTGGGAAATGGGTGGAGGGGAGCTATGGGGGGAAAAAGGAGAAATAATTGTAATAATCTGAATAAAGATTTATTTTAAAAAAAAGTATGCATAATTACTATATCAATAGACGAGGACACCACAAGAAAAATATCCCAATAGAAATAAAAGACAGAAAAAAGATAGAAAAATGAGATAGAGAAAATTGAACAGTGGTGGCTATGCCTAAATATATCATAAATTATATTAAATGTAAATAGGTGAGCTAATCCATTTAAAATACAAACATTGTCAGAATTGAAGAGACTGATATATTCTGTTTACAAAAATACTCTTTAGATATGACGGTAAATCGATGTTAAAAATAAAGGCATGGGAAATACTTTCTGAGCAATCTCATCTTTGGATATACTCTTGATGATCTAATTTTTTTAAAATATTGAATTTATTGGGGTGACATTAGTTAATAAAATTATATAAGTTTCAGGTGTACAATTCTATAATACGTCATCTGCATGTTGCATTGTGTGTTCACCACCCCAAGTCATGTCTCCTTCCATCATCATTCATCACCCCTTTACCCTTTTTTACCTCCCCCATCTCTTTCCCTCTGGTAATCAAGTACTGTTGTCTATGAATTTTTTTTTCTTAATCCCTTCACCAGTATCTCTCAGAACATTCTGAGAGCTAGCCATTACCAAATTCACCTTGGAAGAATTTAGTTCTGTTCATACCTTAGAGTGTATTTAGTTCACCACCTGAGTGTTGCTGGGACCCAAAAGGAATGATGCTGAGAAGAAAGAAAATGCTCTGTAGAGTGAAAGGCAGGCCTATTTGGGTCAGACACTTTGGACAACAAGAGGGTGCTGTGTATCTGAGACATAGAAAAGAAGAGGCAGGAGAAGGAGAAGGCGTAACAACAAAACCAGCCTTGCCTATTTACACATTAGCTGATGTTTCATCCAAAAGGAAACCAATAGCCAAGTTTAAGTATCTGAAAGTTTGAGATATCCCAAGACTCAAAAACCAGGACATTTGGATGTTTACTTCTCCTTCATCCAGTGGACTGTTCCGAAAAACAATAAAATGATGTGGTGTGCAAAGTGGTGATAATGAATAGCTAGTCTGGCAATTATGTCACTAATCCATGCAAAACCACTATGACCCACCTGCTCTATTTTAATCACTTTTTTTCCGGTAGCCCCATTTGATAAATACACTATCTTCTATGAGGAAAAAAAAAAAGAAAGGCATGGGAAGGCTGTGCCATGCAAACACTCTCCAAAAGAAAGCAGATACAGCTATGCTAACATAAATGTGGCCGCCCGGGAGGCTGCAGCTGGACACAGCGGATAGCGTCAGTCTAAGGAGAAACTGGGATTTATTCATTTATTCAGCACATGGCTGCTGCACATCTACCATGGGACCAGGAAGGACAGCTGTCAGGAGGGATTTCAGGCATCAGGAAGATGAGCGGGGGGAATATTTTAAAGTAGGGAGGGGCTGTGGTGACCCATCTCAGCCCTACTAGGCAGATTGGACTCCTTTTCCATGCAGAAGTTTGCTTTGGTTTTGATAAAAAAAAAAAAAATTATTTTTTAACTAAGAAAGGTTCAGATTAATAAAGTGGGATGAATGGATGAATAGAAACAATGTGTTTGCTTGTGCTTGTATTTTTAATAGAACGATCTTAAAAAGAAGGGGTATTTGTATTGTTTCTGGATACTTGCTCTACATTATCAAGAACAAAGCGAGACCAGCCCACTTAACCCTTCCACTACTGCCACTGAATTCCTGGTTCTGTCTGGACAAGGCACTTCTTCTGTCTGTGCTAATTGAGATAAAATAGGAAGATAAGACTAGCAGTTTCCAGAAGTTTCTGGAATTCTATTATTTAAAAATATCAGAAGCTCAATTTGAGAAGGGTTAGTCCTCAGGGGACTTCTCTGAACAGTGTATGTGTTAAGAATAATAGTAATTATAATGATAATAAAATAATTATATATTAATAAGTTATATTGTTATAGTAATACATATAATTATTGTTGATAAACCCTCTACCATTTAACTATACCCACAATAATTATTATTGTTAATTTATATTAGCTAACATATATTGAGTGTTCACTCCATGCAAGGCATTGTGCTAAATTTAAAAAAATGTTTTTTTATTGATTTTTAGAGAGAAAGGAAGGGAGAGGGAGAGAGAGAAACATCAATCAGCTGCCTCCTGTATGACCCCAAATGGAGACTGAACCCACAACTCCCAGCTGTGCCCTGACCAGGAATCAAACTGGGACCTTTTGGTACACAGGACGACACTCAACTAACTGAGCCACAGTGGCCAGGGCTATTCTAAACTCTTTAAATGTTTTGTTTTATTTAATTATCACAAACGTGGAAACTCAATCTTTGATTAACCAACCTGCCAAGGTGACCTCATTTATTAGTGTCCAGTGGATGAATGAAGGTCTGTGTGAAAAGGACATCTTTATTGTCCTCTTCTCTCCTTGTCTATGCCCATTTCTTCCTCAAAGACCACCAACAAGTTAGGACTGTACCCCTGCCCCCTGTCATCCTACATGCAAGCAAGGCTGTGCTTTAAGGGACAGTTTCTGCCTCCATGTGAGATTACAGTTTATTCTCCAATTAATTATGCAGCAGCCTCGTTGGCTAATAAGGTCTAAACAAAGAGCATTTAATCCAATCCATGTTGTTGTTTTTTTCCTCTCTCCAGCATGAGCAGCCTGTCAAACACAATCAGATGCGGCATGCAAAGCAGAGAGGAAGCAGGCGCTGGCCACACCTGCTTAGCAGGGCTGCAAGCAGGAAGCTGGGAAGCTCACAGTCAGAGAACAGTTGGCTGCACAGATGGTGGAGCTGGGAAGACTTGGGGGAAAGCCACTCTCTGGCTCCAGCTCAGCGCTGGGAAGGGGCCCTCTGGGGGCTGCAGGCAGAGAAACACTTCCTTGCTTGACTTGATCCAACCAATGGGTGGTGAGACCCAGAAAGAAAAGGCGCAGATATTTGCCAAGAGCCTCCTATGTGGCGGACACTGAACATACGTGATCTCTAATTATCACACAATCATCAGAGGTAGAGAAGAGCTCTCCTTTTCTCCAGGTGAGATAAATGAAGACTTGACAGGTAAAGCAACTCACTTAAGGTAATACAGTGAGGAAGTAGAGCTGTGGGGGTTGGAATCCATTTCCTCCAGATTGTCTTTTCTGCACCAGGCGTATTGAAGATGCTCAAAGAACATCACTGAGCAGTTGATATCTGCCCTCCCCCTCCGCTTCCCCCGGAAGAAATTCCAGGTAGAGATGCCAGAAATGGGGAAAGCACCGTCCTTGCCTTTAAGGAACACTTGATACAAATGAGGAGAGCGTGAATAGATAGGGACTAATTACTTTTTTCTTATTTTTATGTCCTTTTTAAAAATTATCTTTATTGTTGGAAGTATTATAGCTTTTATAGGGACTAATTTAAAACCAGTAATGTGGTGACCTTTGTGACCCTGACACTGGGTTAAGTTAGAAAAAGACTGATACCAGAGGCTGGCGTGGCCAGAGCAGCCTGGAGGTTCATCACAACTAAGGAGCCATCATAACTCTGTGTGCAGACGCCACTGGGGCTCGTGGAGAAAGGAGACCATGTCTGATTCATCACTATGTCCAGGGCTTTGATCACTGTTAGGAAATAGGTATTGACTGTGTACATGGAAATTAACCTTAAAGAATAAATAAGGAAACACAAACATTTTCTATTATATCTTGTTTTTTTCTGGGTCATGAACTCCTTGGAGAAATTTTTAAACTATGATCTCTTTCCTGGGGAAAAACACACATAACAATTTCTGAGGGTCTAGGTTTCCCTAGAAGCCTCTTAATATTACCATCTTCAACATCAGAGGATGATTTAGGAAAGTGTAACACATCTGTTCAATTGAAAGGTGCACAATTTCAAATAATATGTTTCTAATAACATTAAGAAGAACTGCTTGGTTATAGAGTTAAAGAAAATAAAACCAGCAGGCAACAATTTTATATAGTTTATGATCTCTTCTAGGTATAAAATCATGATTAAAACTCCCCAGGTCCATCCCTAGTTCCTCCACAGCAGTGTGGTCTTGAATAAGCTACTTAATCCCTCAGTGCCTCAGTTTCTTTACTTTTAAAGAGGTACTTTTTGCATGGTGTTATTGTGAGAATTAAGTGATAAAACATACCACAGATAAAGCACTAATACAAGTGTCTGGCATTGAGGAAAACCTTAAATGAACATAATCATTATTATATATTTTTTACCTCTAAAATTTCTTCTCATCATTTTACATATATCATACACACACAAACATACACACAGAAATAAGTTATAAATAGACCTCTGAGAAGGCAATATAATTGATTTTGGAAAGTGCCTTGGTAAACAGGGACTTCAAAAATTTTTTTCAGTAGAAATATGTGTGTACATTACTGCAAGTCAAAGTAGAGACTGCTCTACACATGTGTAATATTATTGCAAATATGAGCTGCCCTTTGCACACTGTCTGGAGCACAGAACGTTTTCTCTACCCTGAAATGAATGCCTTTTCAGGATAGTTTGTCTACACTGAGTGGCCAGATTATTATGATCTCTGAATGCATAATAATCTGGCCACTCAGTGTATATCCTATATAATAAAAGGCTAATATGCAAATTGTCCCTTTGACCAGGAGTTCGACCAGTAGGCAGGCCAGCCAACCGCCCACGTCCCCTCCCCCTGGCTAGGCTGGCCGGACCCCACCCATGCATGAATTTATGCACTGGGCCTCTAATATATATATATATATATATATATATATATATATATATATATATATATGTATATACACACACACACACACACACACACACACACACACACACTGAGTGTCCAGATTATTATGCGTTCAGAGATCATAATAATCTGGCCACTCAGTGTATATTGAGTCCCAATGCTTACCTTGTCTTCTCCAAGGAAAGAGAAGAAATGGGCAATGACCGATAAATAGTGCAAGATCTTCTCCAGAAGACAGATGCCTAATGGACTAGTTGTCATGAGTCTTGCACGTCTTCACACCGCTGATATCCTGAAGTGATTGGCTCCATGTACTCCCAGGGGGTCAAATTACCCAAATGGAATTACCCTGCCACCATTTAAGGAAGCAAAGGGACTAAAAGCAGAGACTGTTAAATATCTTCTTTGAATATTAACTCTTCCATTGTGACCTGTGCTTCACCATCCAAAAAATAAATATTTTGTCCTAGCTGGTTTGGCTCAGTGAATAGAGCATTGGCTCAGGTTCAATTCTGGTCAAGGGCACATGTCTGGACTGTGGGCTCGATCTTCAGAAGGGGGCATGCAAAAGGCAGCCAATCATTGATTCTCTTTCATTATTGATGTTTCTCTCTCTCTCCTTCTCCCTTCCTCTCTGAAATAAAAATAAATAAATAAATAAATAAATAAAAATTTTGGTAAGAAATATTTCTATCTACTTTCCTCTACAACGACATGGCCAGGGGCAACTAGCAAGTCCTGGCAAGCTGCCATTCCAAAGAGAGTAAGAGAAAGCCCGGTATTCTAGGAACCAAGTAGAAGTTCCTCAGAAACGGGCATGTAAGTGGAGTGACTGAAGCAAAGTTTTAAAATTCGCAAAGTTTCAATTACCCAAACAACAGAACTTCCAGGAGAGTTTTTGTGACTGATGAAGTTGAGATGAAATTAGCAGAGAGGAGAGCATATGTTTCCTGATGAAGAGGAAATTTCAGAACCATCAGGAGAGAAAGGAGGGGAAGGATATCTTTGTCAGAAAATGCAGCCCCTACTGCTCTGAGATGACAGGGGGAAGTTGAGTGTTTAAGTAACACAATAACCTCACAAATGGTCTGACTTTTCAGTAGAACATACCCAAAGTCCTCAGTAAAGGTGGAGTGGGGATAGTGATGTGCCCTTCAGCAACGATAGAGAAGAAAATGTGTCTCATATTCTCATCTTTACTTATTGAAGAAATATTTCTTGAGCATCTCTGTCTGTCATTTTGGTTTGAGGCACTGCCTTTTTTTCTAACCATGAACAAGCTAAAGGAAAGCGCTGTCTTGTTCAGGAGGGAACCCAGATAATTAATACGCGAACACATTTATAAATAAAACAGATACAGTTAGTACTAAGTGCCATGAAGGGAATAAAACAGGGTAAAATAATAATGCTTGGGTTAATCAGGGAGGACCTATCTGGGGAAATGAACTATGCAGAGCTTAAAGCCACCTATTTCAACATTTGAAGACAACATGTTTCAGGTAGAGGGATCAGCAAGTGCAAAGGCTCAGAGGCTAAGCTTCATTTGTTGGAGGAAGAAGAAACCTAAAGTGAACAAAATATTTAAGAGTGGTAGGCAATAAGGATATCCCCTTGGGAGACATATACTTGGCTGCATTTCTATTATCTACTGATCGGTGCTATGATATAAAACAATCTGGAATAAGATGATCAAATTTACATATACAATGCTGATCTTTGGATCTACATTTTTTCAAGGGTAACCATAACACAGTCCCTGTAAAACAAAAATGAACTTACTTTAATTGAGTTACAGAAAACCAACTGACCGGAATCTGATTGATATTTGTGTATTAGTCAGGATGGGCTAGGTGATGCTGTGGTAACAAGCATTTCCAAAAAATCTCAGCAGCTTAAGAAAAGAAAAAAGTTTGATTTCTTGCTTTCACTAAAAATCCAACACAACTCAGCTTCAGAACCTTGCTTATTTTGTTAACTGGGAAATTCAGGCTGATGGGACAGTTGTTGTCTAGAGCATCTCAGGTAGTTGCTGTGCTGTGAGAGAGTGCTGGGAGTCTTGCACCGGCAATTAAAATCTCCAGTGTGGATGTGACAGCCACTAACATTACTTTGGTTGACAACTCAATGGTCAGTATTAATCACTTGGCTCTAATTCAATGGCATCGTGCTCAAGAAATGAAGTTCTACCATGTGTTCAAAGGCAGGTAAAAATGGTACATATTTGTCAAATACCCTTCATGACAATCACAGCTCAACATGAAGTTATTTTTCAACATTTACTCTCATTTTCCTCAAGTGCCAGTGATTTGCCTAGCAAACCTGTTTTAGATGTGAAAGTGTTAAATGGGAAGCTAGGTGAGTTGCAGAACTCCAGGGCAGCAACAGTATGCTATTTGGCCTTGGATTCTGAAGCATAACCTAGTTATTATAATACTAGAGGCCCAGTGCACGAATTCGTGCATGGATGGGGTCCCTCAGGGTGGCCTGTGGAGATAGGGCCCCAGCTCGTGCCCCCAGCCTCACAGCCCTACAGCCCCGCCTGACACCCCGCCTTGGCCTGGTGCTGCCCCCTCACCTGCTCTACCATCCCGCCTGTGGGTGATCTATCAGGGATGGGCCCCCTGCCCTGCTCCCTCAGCGCCTGGGAGCCAGGTGGTGGCCCCGCCCCCTGCCACCACTTCTTGTCAACATCTGTGGAGCAATCAGCAGGGCAATCAGGCCCCCGCTCACACCTGCCTTGGCCTGGCATGGCCCGCTAACCTGCTCTACCATCCTGTTGCGATCCCACTCTCATCGGGGCCCATCGGGGCTGGCAGCACCTCCACTGCTGCCGGCTGCCAGCGCCGCGTCGCCAATGCCCTCCATGTTCCATGCTGCCCCCTAGTGGTCAGTGCACATCATAGTGAGTAGCTGAACTCGGTCTCCCAGTGAATGACAGCTCGAGGGGACAATTTGCATATTAGGCTTTTATTATATAAGATGTTTAGTGTCTACTTCATCTGCCTTAGATCTGGATGTTACCTCATCATTTCACTTACTCTTCACAACCACTCCAAGCAAAAGGTACAATAATCTACACTTGACCCCCATAGGAGTGAATGCTCTGGACTGCTGAATAACAGGCTCTTAAATGTTGGGTGTTAGGTTAGGTCCACCTGATGCCAAAGCTCCACAATATACTTCACCTTGATATTTAAGGTTTAGTCATTCCAGAAAGTAACCAAGATATGGCTTAATCATTCAGGATGAATTGATGGTCTTCCATAGCTTTTGCCTTTGGGTATTTCATCACACCTTTAATTCTGCTATGTTTTACACTTTTGACATTCATCATGGTTTTAACTAGCAGACTGAGAGTCCAGTGGATGAGAGTTTGTCATCAAATTGGTGGGCCAAAGAAACTAGAGTTGATAGTTACTTGCCACCCTCCCTGTATACCCTGAGGTACATGTGCAATCACAGCAATACTAATAGGGGTGTGAGCCACACCGCCAATGATTTCTTTTTCAAGGGACATATTTTCACTTGACACTTTTAGATTCTACCTTAAAGAGTGGTGCACTATCAGAACAAGCCCTCTGTCCAGGGTCAGAAGTCCTGAGGCATTGGTGGTGACAAGCTTATGGTCAGATATTTAGATTCTAATTCTCCTGGGGGCTTAATCACAAGGAACAACAACAGCATGTAATTATTGGAATTAAGAGTCTAGGTCAGTGGTCGGCAAACTCATTAGTCAATAGAGTGGCAAACCGCGGTTCGCAAGCCGCAGTTTGCCTACCACTGTCCTGGGGGGATGATATTTATAAATTAAATCCAGGATTGACCTTAATAATCTGTATTTTCTTTTTTCTCTGCTAAAAACCCTGGTTCCCAATGAAACCAATATAATTACTCATTTGTTTTTAATCTCACACCACACACACAACAGACCAGAGTGACAATAGAAACACTACCACCACCAATATGATTTCTTAAAATTTTCCCCAAGTTTTTTTGGATGAGAGTGTATCTCGTAAGAGGTGTAGAGTAAACTTATTTTAAAACCACCATGTAGTTGCCCCCTCAGTGTGTAAGCCAGCAACCGCTCATACAATTAGGCTCATGTGTTATGTTTTAGGAATAGTTTTTTAAAAATATAAGTTTGTTTTGTGATTATGTAAAATATTCACATGGTTTTAGAGTCTAATTTATAGTCAAATGGGTCTATAATTTAAAAGAACAAGATTCTATCCCAGTTCTTCCCATTGTTTTCTCTTCCCTTCTTTCTGTCTCATTTTAGAATTCTGTAAGTCCTTTCATTGTTTTTAACATGTTATTACACACACATATTCCCTTTCTCTCTTAAATGGTAGCACCAGGCTATAAATACATTTCTCTATTTTAGATTTGTAATTTTGAAATATATCCCAGCGGTCACTCCATAACAATCCATGGAGATATTTCACATTCCTTTTCACTGCTGTATTGTACTCCCCTGCATGGATTTTCTGTAGTTTAGTACATCAGTCTTTGATAGGTAGACATTAGGTTGAGACCTGGCTCTAGTTTTCCCCTAAATAATAGCTAATGTTATCATTATCAGTATGTATTCACAAATTCAAAATTTATAATTTCTCTATTTTTAGGCCCATGCTGTGTCATAATCTCTCTTTACTGAACAGGGATTACAGGGTGATGCCTGCCAAGCTAAGTCCTCTACATTCTATCCTTGTTGTTCACGCCCTGTCAGCACACACTGGGAGCTCTCAACTTGTTACTTTGTGAAAGAAATGGCCCCCATGGGGCAGCCACCTCCTGCAAGAGACCGAAAGGATGAGAGAGGGCAGGGATTTAAGCAAGTGGTGTTTCTTAGACAGAAATCCAGTTCTGTGTTTACAGACTCACTGTTTTTCTGCAGGGCAGCCTGCTTTTCTTCAGCCGTGCTTTACCGCGTTCACCAGGAGCCTTGAGTGTGGCTCTGGTGGCATTTGGGAACTTGAGAATTTGTGAAGGTCTTGGACCTTTCTTCATGTCACAGTCACCGAGTGCTCCCCTGAAGACACTACCCTGCAGTTTAGAAAGCATGGACTTTGGAGTCGAGCAGATTGAGGTGTAAATCCTGATCCTGATTTGTTTAATTGTGACCTTGTGCAAATCCTTTAGCTTCTCTTAGCAGGATGCGTGCACAGCTGTGAACCGGGGATCAAACCATGAGCTGGTGGTATTGCTGAGGCAGAATAAATGAAATCAGGCAGACAGAGCACTTCGCACAAGGAGTCATCATCACCATCTTTTTCATCTTCATCTTCATCATCATTATCTGCAACAGGCCTCATCGTGTGGTGTATAGCGTGCAGGCCTGAAAACTTCCCGCTTTGGTTTGAATCCTGCCTCCACTCTTTCTGGATATGTGACTTCATGCAAATTTCTGTATATGTTCCTCAGTTTCACCAACTTGTCTGGGGATAAAAATAGAATTATGGTGAGAATTAACTGCACACACACTTGGAAAGAGCCTGGAACAATGGCATTCATTGCGACTGTCTCCGTATGAGAAGGAAGGCACATCTATCTGTATTATTTAATGCTGGAACTCCCATATTTGAATTTAAAGGTATAGCTGGGTTATTTAATGCTGGAACTCCCATATTTTAATTTAAAAACTCTGCTTCTGAGATCTGAAGCCAGATGATCTGGATAGTCATCTGCTCATGTCTTGTTTCTCAGCATGAATGAAAGATAAACGGGGTGCCCCAAATCCTCAGCGCCTACCCCCCCACCCCACCCCGCCGCCGGGTCTATCCTACCCTTCCCAGAGGAGACACCGAAGCTGCAGGCCAGCTGGTGGGAAGGAGGGAGGGAATCAGACTCCAGCTGCAGCCCACCCTAGCCCCCCCGCTCCCCACGATGGGCTCCTCCTGGCAAACCCCTTCAGGTCTCCATAATTCACGGCAGTCTCCATGCTCAGACACGCTGCCTGGGAAAGCGAGCTCTGAACCAAGGGTTTTGGCAGGTCTTAAAATATCTCCTTCTGTGCAAGTGCAATCACATCTCCATCACAGGCACCTGGGAGCACAAGGCGTACAGGGGAGAGGAATGAGGAACAAATGCCGCTCTTGGTTTATAACTCACCCTTGTCACAGGGAGAGCCAGGCACGGCCAACCTGGCTTGCAGTGTGAGATCCGGGGCAAATGAAGGGGTGCCTTTTTGGTTGTATCTACTTTAATTTTCCCAGGTAAACAAGGTGTGGGGCTGCTCTTAGGGGCAGGTACGGGTTGTTTCTACAATTGCAGTGGCCAACGCTTAGAAAATGCATGTGTTACTGTCCACGCGCCACTAGCTCATATAGGTTTGCCACCTCCTATATTTTTTCTAGAAAATTCTGGAAGCGGAGGGAGCATTGAAACTGAGATAAACACATGAGAAGAGCTCAGTCTGAGTGTTCTGTGGCAAAGTGATGTGTGTGGTGGTTCTGGGGCGAATCATCATAGGGGCTACATTCATTATTAACATCCAAGAGGGAAAGATGTGGGTGATTTTTCTGTTTTATACTTCATTCATAGGAAAACGCTTGGTACATTACATGTATGCAATAAATTGTTGAATAAAAAGAGGGGGGGAATAGAAAAAGGAAGTAAGAATGATCTGATCAATCAAAAGACCACTTAATGATAATGTCAGAGATGGGATTCAGTATAGAATCTGTGCATTGTGAATACCCTGGAAAATGACTGCCAACTCCCTCTCTCTCTGTCCCCCTGGGCTTATGCATCTAATATCCTAAGTCTTGAATATTTATCAATTCTCCCCAAGTCTCAGTAAAGTAATAACATTAGCTTTCATGTATTGAGATTCACTATATACTAGACATCATGCTAAATACATGCATTTTTTCATTCTCCATGAGACAGTTACTATTTTCATCTTTA
The DNA here is from genome assembly GCF_963455305.1 of Plecotus auritus. Classification (NCBI taxonomy): domain Eukaryota; kingdom Metazoa; phylum Chordata; class Mammalia; order Chiroptera; family Vespertilionidae; genus Plecotus; species Plecotus auritus. The sequence continues at coordinate 76,419,068 of NC_137774.1, read as the reverse complement.
TTTTTATAGACCAAGAATCTGAAACATGGGATTTTTTTTTTTTTTTTTTTTTTTGGTTCACCATCATTATACTTTTACAGACAGCCAAATTTTGAAATAATATGCCTGATGACTGCCCCCATGATTTCAATCTGTTTACAAGTGAAGTGAAACGGAGGCCCTTGGAGGTGCAGCAGCATCCACAGTGACACCACAGGCAGTGGAAGAGCGGGAGTTAGAGCTCAGCTTCTACACTCCTAGGCCAGTGGCCTTCCCACTACACTTCAGGACCTTAGGTGCCAGTCATGGATATTTGAAAGTAGAACCAACTTCAACCTGTCTCTGGCCTTGCAGTGAGATTTTGGGAAGAAGCCTGACCATACCCTCACACAGATGTTTGGCAAATCAGTTTGGATTCTGAGTTGCAGGTGACAGAAAGCCAGCTAAGACTAGATAAAGTGACAACAGCAAAGGGAATAGAGTGGGAATGACTCATGCAACTGCACGTTCCTTGTATGAAAATGAATTCAGGTACAATTTCCTGCAGGGGCTCAAATTATATTCTCTCTCTCTCTCTCCCTTTCCTATCTCTTAGATCCATTTTTTTTGTTTGTTGCCTTATTTCTCAATCATACCTTTTCCAAGTGAGTTTCAGACTTACAGACCTCTCAGTCTTGGGAGGAGAGAGATCCTTTCTTTCCTCGGGGCCTTATCAATCTCTGATTGGCCTTTTTGGGGTTATAGCCATGGTCCTGGATCAGTGGTTGTGTCCTGGAGGATAGTATGCTCTGAGCAATTAGCTGCAGTCACATGGCCATTTCAATGGTTAGAAGACAGATGGGTCAGGGTGAGAAATTTTGCAAAGGAAAAAGGGATATTCTATAATCAGAAAAATAAGAGAAGAGATACTGGGCAAGACAATAGGTGAATGCCCATTACTTACCTACACCCAAGCAATTCCCTATCCATAAGTGGCTCATTGCAACCCTACCGTCCTGCCCAAGTGGCTTATGAAGAACCATGGATTTATCACACTCGGTGTGATAGGGGTGTTTGTTTAAAAAAAAAAAAAAATCGGCACTGCCTGGCCCTGCTTGGTGTGGCTTAGTTGTTTGGGTGTGGTCCTGTGCACCGAAAGGTTGCTGGCTCAGTTCCCTGTCAGGGCACATGCCCTGGTTTCAGTCTTCATAGGGGTAGGGGGCTTGCAGGACGCAGCTGATCAATATTTTCCTCTCTTCCTCTCCCTTTACTTCTCTCTAAAAATCAATAAAAATATTGGGGGGAAAAGTCTGCACTGCCTGCCACAACTTTCTCTTACTATAGAAAGATTTAATCATTTATCATTTGAAAATCACTTCCTGACATCTGAAATGCTAGCAGTACTAGTAAAGGCAGGGAACGCCCACTTGGCAAACACTGGGGCCAGGCGGAGCATTGTTCTCGGCTAATCACAGCACCAAGCCGAGTCGTTTTTATTGACGATCTCCTCAGGCAGGATGGATGTCTCCATAAGCCCGAGAAGGAAAGAAAGCAGCAAACATGACAGAAGGAAACTGAGAAGAAAATGTGACAAATGTTGAAGCAGGTAGGAAATTGTTTCAAGAAACCAGAAATCCGTGGAGAATATTGAACTAGCTTGGCCCATAGATGAGCAGAGTGCAATTCCACACTGCAGGTTCTGAGGCTCCAGTGTGAGCTCGGACACACATTCCCATTGTTTGCAGAATGATGGGCCTCTTTGGACCAGGAGGATGTCATTAGGATCTTCACACTAGGATACAAAACTGATCTGTCAGCCATGACACAGGGAGAACCCACAATTCCTATTATTTGTGTTCTTTCTTTGGCTCTGCCACACCCCTCCAGCCCCCTTTTTGCATCTGAGCATGTGACAATGAAGAAGTCTTTAGCTGACATCTAAGCTCTCATTCTAGAACTGTACATTGGCATTTTATTTTAGATGACTTCTGCCAATTATCTGAAAAATATAAATGAATAAAGAAAGACTGAAACACGATAAATCAGCAGGAAAGCTGGACAATCAAAAACATGAATCCTTAATGGTTGACAGAGCAAGAACGCTATGTCCATTTAAAAAAAATTTTTTTTATTGATTGACTTTATAGAGATAGGAAGGGAGGCAGGAGAGAGAGCAAGAGGGAGAGGGAGAGAGAGAGGGAGAAAAATATCGACTGTTGTTCCACTTACTTATGCATCCACTGGTTGATTCTTGTATGTTCCCTGACTGGGAATCAAACCAGCAACCTTGGCATATCGGGATGATGCTATAATCAGCAGAACTACCTGGCCAGGACTAAGAACACTGTGTCCTCTTTCATGGAGCCTGGTCATTTCAAATCTGGTGCTAAGAAGTCATTGAGTCTATTTTGTTTGACTATAGCAGGTGCTTCTAATCATGAAGACTAGAGGGGTGGGAGCACATATATGCTGGTTATTTTGCCTGAAATATTATCTGAAACATTGGAAAGACTCTTGGACTTAAGCTGAGGAGATTTGGGTGAATTAAAATAACTAATGACAACAACAACAATAATACCAGTAACAGCACAGGTGATACAATTAGGCCCTTATATACATTGTCTCAGTTGATCCTTATAACAACCGTGTGAGGTTGATATAATGTTAGTCCCATTTTACAGATGGGGAAATGGAGACTGAGGGCAAATTAGCAATGCCCTCCAACCTGCAGAGTGAACTAGAGACTGAGCTGGGATTTAAATGTGGCTGTCTCTGCCGCAAAGCGTATATTCACCAATACTTTTCTGTACTGCCTGGGTCCTCACCCAGGTTCTGTTACTAGTCTACTTTGCGATCTTGGGAAAGTCACTTCCTCTCTAAGTTTATTCATCTGTAAAACAAGATTGAACAAAAATCTGTAGAAATCAATCTTTTTCAGTGTGAGAGCTTTATTTTAAGGCCAAAACCATTTTTCAGGCACTCAGATAACTTTTTAAGAAGCTAGTCCCTGAGAAAATAAAGAAAATACAACTTTTATGCAGTCAGTAATTTTATTTATTTATGAAATTCATGCACGAGGGGGCGAGAGGGGAGTGTCCCTCAGCCCAGCTTGCACCCTCTCCAATCTGGGACCCCTCAAGGGATGTTGGACTGCCTGTTTAGGCCCGATCCTGGTAGGATTGGGCCTAAATGGGCAGTCGGACATCCCTCTCACAATCCAGGACTGCTGGCTCCCAACTGCTCACCTGCCTGCCTTCCTGATTGCCCCTAACCACTTCTGCCTGCCAGCCTGATCACCACCTAACCACACCCCTGCCAGCCTGATTGATGCCTAACTGCTCCCCTGCCAGCCTTATTGCCCCTAACTGGCCTCCCCTGCAGGCTTGATTGCTCCCAACTGCCCTCCCTTGCAGGCCTGGTTCCTCCCAACTGCCCTCCCCTGCTGGCCTGATTACCCACAACTGCCCTCCCCTGCTGGCCTGATCCCTCCCAACTGCTCTCCCCTGCTGGCCATCTTGTGGTGGCCATCTTGTGTCCACATGGGGGCAGCCATATTGTGTGTTGGAGTGACGGTCAATTTGCATATTACTCTTTCCTTAGATAGGCTAAATAACAGGAAATATTTCCCAGTGGTTGAAAGCACAGTGTCCAGAGTCATATTATTTGGGTGCACATCTCGTGCACTTACTATCCACGTGGCCTTGGACCAACTGCTTAGTCTCCCCATGCTCTATTTCCTTTATCTGTAGAGAAGGAAAATAATAGTGCATCCCTCATGAGATGGTTGCAAAGACCAAATGAGTTTCTATTTGGAAAGCACTTAGAAAAATTGCCAGAGAATAGGCAATGCAATGTAAGTCTTTGGTATTATTTTGAACTTGTATTTCATTCATCATAGTGATAGTAATCTTCTAATATTATCACAGACTTCCTAATTTTTCACGCGAGGTTAGCTATATATTCAGAAACTCTAGGCAGACCATCAAGGTCTGAAACACAAAGATAGGAAACAAAAGACAAATTCCTTTCTGAGCTTTCTTCCAATTTGAGCATTGTATAAAAAGGAAAGATCTCTTCAGCCCCCAAGTTCCTGATGTCACAGAGGAATTATTTTTTTTTTAATATATTTTTATTGATTTCAGAGAGGAAGGGAGAGGGAGAGAGAGATAGAATCATCCATGATGAGAGAGAAACATCAATTGGCTGCCTCCTGCAGGCCTCCCCACTGGGGATTGAGCCGCCAACCTGGGCATGTGCCCTTGACCAGAATTGAACCTGGAATCTTTCAGTCTGCAGGCTGATGCTCTATCCACTGTGCCAAACCGGGTAAGGCCAGAGGAATTATTTTTACTTGTTTGTTGTTTCTACTAGACTGCAAGCTCTCAGAGAAGGAAATTTATAGGTGATCCCTGTCTGTAACTACCAGTCCCACACTTCCATGTCTTCTTAGTGGTAATAAAACATATTCAGTGTGGGAAGAAGGGGGAGAGGAGAGAAAAGAAGAGGAAGGAAGGAATATGTCATGCACACAGTGCTCTAAGACTGGGGGGCCTGGAACCTTTGCAGATGGAAAAGGTTTAGGAAATAGTTGACTATGCAGACTGGGAAGTGAGAGAAATGATCAGGAAGGGGGGTCACGTGCACCACGGTGAAATTTAGAACAGGGACCAGAGGAGCATCAGGTGCAGCCCGGCCCAGCGGCAGCAGCAGCCTGCATGAATATTTTAACATTGAATCTAGGTACCACCTCCCTTTCCTACCATCTGCTTCTCGGGGCTCCCATGGCACACCCACGCTGTCTTCCCTCACTGAGATGTCCCTCACTCCTCCCCACCCCCAGCCCACTTTCTCCCCTTTGGCTCTTCCAATCAGACAATTCACCCAATAAACCCTGCTGCATCTCAAGTAGAAGGGAAGACCACTGTCTGTGTCGGCGCTGAGCTGCGAGTCATCACAGTGCGGGTTGACTCACCACAGGGATTGAGATCCTGGTCCCAAGCCATACTGTCAAGGTTGAATTCCTCTCTGTGTCACTGACCAGGTGTATGACTTTGGGCAAGAACTTTAACCTCTCTAGGCCTCACTCTACTCCTTCAGAAAATGGGAATAATACTAACAACTATCTTACAGGGTGGTCGTAAGGGTGAAAGCTTAGACCTGTGCCTGGCACATAGTAGTCACCATGTAGCTGGTTGTCCTGGACATATAATCCTGAAAATTCTTTCTTCTACCTAGAATGTGATTGAACCTATAGTTTTTCTTTTCCTGGTTTCATCCTACTTGTCCTGTAGTCTCTGCTGAAGTGGTACCATCTTGGAAATGTCCCTTCTGTCTCACCATCTGACTCAGCTGTTCATCCTTTGTGCCCATTAATGCTCAGACACATCAGTAGACAATGCACTTTTGCTCTATATGATAAAGTCAGTATGTTTATCTTTCCCACTGGACTTCTTAAGCCCCCCAGGCTCCTTAAGACAAGGCACTGTGGGCCATACATTATTTGGGGCCAAATAATGTGTTCCTGTTTAGTCAGCATGTGGTTTGGGTTGGTGGGCAAGCAGAGGTGTTCTTTGTTTTCTCTTTAATATTTTTTATTGATTTTTAGAGAGAGAGGAAGGGAGAGGAAGAGAAAGAGAGAAATAACAATGTGAGAGCTAACCACTGATCAGCTGCTTTCTGCACACCCCCTATTGGAGATCAAGCCTGCAACCCTGGCATGTGCCCTGACCAGGAATCAAACCTACAACCTTTCAGTGTCCAGGATCATGCCCAACCAAGTGATCCATACCGGCTAGGGCCAAGCAGAGGTTTGGGGGAAAAACAAGTGTGAGTTCACTTCCCACCTCTGCCACCATGTTGTATCAACTACATGGTCCTATGTCTGTATTATTTCTCACTTAGTCACTACCCCTGCTTTGATTCAGATTTCTTCAGTGCCTCATCTGGATCTCTCCAGATCATTACAAACCATTTCTATTTTGTTCCCTTGTTTTCAGACACTCCTTCCCATATGCCCTACATACTGCAAGATTAATCTTCCTAAAATGCAAATTCAATTATGGCTTACCTCCCTGTCTCTCCCACTAGACTGTAAATGTATTATATCTTTCCTTATGTCCACATTCCCAGAATAGTATCTGATGCAAAACAGCACTCAAATTACCTAACGTTACTTTTTCCCTTTTTCTATGTTTATATCCTCAGTCCTTAGAAAAAACAATTCATGCATGCACCAGGATGGTAATAGATAAATATATAGTGACATGTTCATAGAATGGAGAAGTGAATAGAAGATGAGATCAAAGAACTAGGTCTACTTGTATTAGCATGGATAGTTCTCAAACACAGAGTCTCGAGTGAACCAAGTCAATTTCAGGATGATATGCATAGTATATGCCCTTAATCTGAATTAATAATACATTACAATGCTTTATGTTTTTATGGTTAATCAAGGTATATAAGATATGGACCACATGTTAAAAATTATTACCTCTGGGGATAAAGTAGAAAAATGTCATTGAGGAGGGCAGTATGTAGAATTTGGCTTTGTCTACTAAGCTTTATAGAGGGAGAAAGAGAAAAAGAAAGAAAGAGAAAGAGGTGAGAAGGGCAGAGAAGGGGAAGCGAAGTAAGGGGATGGAAGGAGAGGAGAGAGAGCATTCTAGAGATGGAAGGAAACCTAAGTAAACTAAAATCCAGAAAGGCCTGAGCTATGTATAGGAGAGAAGAAACTCGTGGAATCTTTTGACCCTGGGCAAGGTGGGAGAAGGAGAAATCCTGCTGCAGATGGAGAGAAGTCAGCCAAACTTCCACAGACCTGTGGTCAGCATGATGCATCAGAATCCGTGGGGCTCCCATCAGAGGCTGAGCTGTGCCCATCTGAGGACAGTTGGTCTAGGGCAGTGGCCGGCAAACTCATTAGTCAACAGAGCCAAATATCAACAGTACAACGATTGAAATTTCTTTTGAGAGCCAAATTTTTTAAACTTAAACTTCTTCTAACGTCACTTCTTCAAAATAGACTCGCCCAGGCCATGGTATTTTGTGGAAGAGCCACACTCAAAGGGCCAAAGAGCCTCATGTGGCTCACAAGCCACAGTTTGCCAACCACTGGTCTAGGGGCTTCCCTGGTACACAGAGGCTGCACATGGAAGGCTGGGAGGAGGGAGGGAGGGCTGAGAGGAATTCCAAGGCCTGCAGATCCTTTTCAGAGTGCAAGGCATGGGCTGCTAAAGATCAGAGGCGTGGAGGGAAAACCCAAGGCACAGAGCATTTGGCAATGGCTGGTGAAAGGTTGGGGCAGGGCCAAGAGCTGAAACATACCCTTCAAGATGCACAGGGCCTTCCCCAGGCACAGGTGGCAGCTTCATGGTACTGGGGCAGGGCAGCCAAGGGGGAAAATCATCTGAGGCACAGAGAGCTGGGGTGGGAGGGCTCACAACAAAGGGAACTCGGTGACGCCAAACGCTGGTGGCTGGTCTCCAAAGTATGGTGAGCTCTCTAGAATCTGCCCCGTGCTTAGCTCCCAAACCCTGTTAGGATAAGTCCTGATTCTACTCTGAGAACATTTGGAGCCAGTGGTGCACTGAATGTAATGATGGCTGTGATGGGAATCAAGTAGTTCAACTCAGGTGATATTGGCTCCACCCCAACTCTAGCAACAGGACAGAGAAAGAGCCATGCACTTATTTGGGGGTGAATGTTATCTTCTTCAGTCTCTACTGTTCTTTTACACAGTGTCTGGCTTACACATATGGAGCTCAAAAATGATCATTGAATGAATGCTAGTCTTTGCTATTCATTCATCTTCTGGGTCACCTTGCTGGTGGAAAGCAAGTTATCAATTTGGGACCCAAAGCTCTACTTACTAAGAATGATTTTGCCCTTTCTCTACTTCTCTTGGAAACCAACATTGGTGGTCAGAGACACACTTTTAAGTAAAAATGAGCAAAACAAAGTATATATTTTATAACACTGAATTTATTTAATAAGAAGGGCTGACATTAATTTAATGATGTCTCCTTATTTTCCTGGTGTTACAATGTTCTTTTTTCCATGAAATTATGATATTAAATAGCTGTTTTAAAATATGTACTTAATCAGCAAAATGAAAATTTGGCTGTGCTGAGAGGCCCTCCCTTAGAAAGGCTGGACTTATTTTTATTCCTCTGATGATCCAGACCTTCCCTCTCCCACCCCGCCTCACCACTTAGCTGAATGAATTCATTACTCAGAGCTTGGATTAAAAAGTCGCCCACTCCTAGAAATATTTCCTGACTCTGCAGACATTGTCTGATCTCCCTGTAAGAGAAACCCATTGTGTCGGTCACTGTTTAGAACCCTCAGCACATGTGCTTTTACTAAGTCAAGGAGAGTCTTCTCCATCCCAGGAGATTACAAGCTCCATGAGGACAAAGATGATGTGTATCTTTCTCACCAATGTATCCACAGGGATAATACTGTGCCTAGCATATGGTAGTTGCTCAATAGAAATATTTGCCAAACAAATGAATGAGCCACTGCAAATTTAGGAGAAACATCTGGTTTCTTTATCTTAGTTACCCCAAAATCTACACAAAGCACTTTCTCCTAACTCTCAGTTCCATCTTCTGTGGGAATGGCAATGTGCAGGTGAGCTGAGGATGAGGCAAGCTCTGGGGTATCCCTGCCTCTTCTCTACCTACAGCGTCAGTATATTATAAAGGGCTAAGAGGAGCTACCCAGATGTGTTATGGACACTTACTTGAAGTTATCTCAGTCACTTCTCATAAGGGTCTTGTGAGTTGTCATTTTATTAACCTCATTTAATTCATGAAGAAACTGGGGCTTAAAGAGATGGAATCACTTATTTGCCTAAACTTACCTAATGTTATATGGCAGGGCTGGCCCCTGAGCTCAGCTCCATCTGCTTGCAAGGACCACACCACGTTCCACTGTGTTTGATGTGTCCTTCATCATCTTGTCAGGGCCCAGGGCAGGCCACCCTGAAACAGCCCACAGTGGCATATTGACTATGTTGAATTAAAGTTACTTGACCAGCAGCTGCTGCCCAAAGGGTAACTTGCCCTCCCTTGTCTCCTTGGATGCTGGAGGTAAATCTCCCTGTGAGAGGTGCCCTCCCTGCTGCAGAGGTGGCTAAGTGTGACACCTTTGGTGCCACAGATAAGGAATCCAGGGCCAGCGAGCTTACAGAAACACACTTTCCTACTCTTTCACTAATTTAGAACCCAAGCCCAAACTTTGCTTAGATTCATCACTAATGAGTGCCTGAACCTTGATATCTTTGCCATGTCAATTCTTCAACCATGTATCGTCTGTCTAAGAAGTATAAAGGGCTGGCTGGTTCATCATTTTCAGGAGCATCATTTATGATCTCCTGTGTGCACCTATCACATTGGTTTCCCCCCTGTTAATCTGGTCTTGTGTCAATGTTATTATTAGTTCAGGTGTAAGAAGGGTAGAGGGGTGTGTGTGTGGGGGGGGGGGGGTATTTCCCCTTCCCAGAGAATCTCCATCAAGGAGAGGCACCTGGTCCTTATCCACTCTTTTGATTTGTGCAGCGGAAGTGCAGAAGCCAATGAATTCTCCTTGGGCACCACCTGCCCCTCTGGGAACTGGCACGCAGGGCTCCTCCTTACCACTAGAGCAGACCCGTGTTGGCACCATTTCCCACTTAATCAGTAGGAAATCATTACTGCATTGCTAGGAAAATGAAACAATGCAAGTTCTACAAGATCAACGGTGACACTGAGGAATGAGGGGCTGCCACAAGCGCCGTGCAGCCGGATTTGTATGCCTGCCAGCCCAGTCACAAACAGCCCCTCTCACATTTGTCTTGGAAGACAGGAAGCTCTAATTGTGGCGCATAATCAACACTCTGGCAGCAGAGAGCAGCCCAGGAGCCTCACACATGGGACAGGATGGAGGCCAATCTGGGTTTTCTGTAGCAAGCCCAACTCACTAACCTATGGAGTCATCATTGCCCTGAGCCAAGAGGGTTCCAGGTACTTTGTTGCCAGGTAACCTTCTCAGCATCATCCCTGCTGACTCTTGAAGTTCCTTTGGTATAATGCTTCTTTGACTCAAAACTCCCTGTTTGCTAAGTGACCCACCTTTGGACATCCTGGTCAATGTTTCCCAAAGTGTGGGAGCCCCTCTGAGGAGAAGGGAGATAGAGAGGATGAAAAGGTAAATGATGTTAATGACTCCTAGAGTGAAAACTATCTCCTTCTTAGTTCGTTTGCATTTCAAGCAGCAAGGGGATCTCAGTACTCCCTGTCTTTAACACCTCTCCAACACTTCTCTATCTTCCTTTTTGACAGAGGCAGCAGCCCTCAGACCATCTGGAATTCCATAACACTTCCTTTTTATCTTGCTTTTCTAATTTAGAACCCAAGCCCAAACTTTGCTTAGATTCATCACTAATGAATTCTTTACTCTCATTAATGATGAGTGGCACCCGTTTTCCATTTATGGCGATGCTTAGAAGGTATCCCTTTCAAATGCATTTATTGATATTTAATAGAAAAAATCCAGTTTCAAGAAAAATGGACAGGCACACAGCACAGGTGTTCCGCAGGTACAGTGAAGGTGGTACAAAAATGGCTGAGATTTGGGAAACACAGCTTCTGACTATGGGAGCATCATTCTGATGCGGTTCCTAACTCTGTCTCACTACGCTTCTAGCCACAGGTCCTAGTAACAAGCCCGGAGTTTCGCTGTTTATCTTCTCTTCCAGGAAACTAAGGCTTTGATATGAAAGAAGATAATTATATTTCTAAAAGCCTCTCCTCTCAAAAAAACATTTCTCATTTTCTTTGACTTTTTTTTTATGATGAACTTCCAGTATTCTCCCCATTCTGCTCACCTTCTACTGTACAGCCATGACTCAGTGTTAGGCATTTTTCACCTCCTCTCTTGAAGATATTATGCAGACTGAATGTGTAATGCCAGGTTTTGGGGGTCCCTGCACACAAAGTATGGCATTTTTCTCATTCCAGTCATTTCCCCACCTAACACAGGTCACTACTCCACTGAGGTTTTTGTTTTCCTGTTTGTGTGCTGTCATCACATGCCTATTTTTAAATATGTATATACATTGAATTCAGAGAGGAAGGGAGAGGGAGAGAGGATAGAAACATCAATGATGAGAGAGAATCATTGATCGGCTGCCTCCCATATGCCCCCCATTGGGGATTGAGCCCGCAATCCGGGCATGTGCCCTCGACTGGAATTGAACTTGGGACCCTTCGGTCTGCAGGCCAACGCTCTATCCACTGAGCCAAAACTGCTAGGGCAGCACATGCTTATTGAGATTACTACACAGGCAGTGTTTGTGAAAACTCCTGGATGCTCCTTAGCTTGTACTTGCAGATATAACTAAGAACTTCTGGACCATTATGTTGGATACAGAATAGCACATTGCTCAAGCTTCAGAGGCAGATTAAAAAAGCATTGAATCTTGACTCTGGCTCTTGCCAGCAAAGTGCCAGGCCCAAGGGAGACCCAAGACCTAGGCCCATGAAGCTGTTGCTCATGAGGCTCAATTGCCGGCTAGTAATTTCCGAACATGAAATTACACCACCTACTACTTAAGCATAGTGACACCAAATAATTTTTCCTTGGATCTATACAGGATTTACTTGGGAAGCTCTGTTAAAAAAAAAATCATCTACACTATTGTTAAGTAGAAGGAAGGCAGAGAACAGTAGCTGTTTGGATTTATTAGAGACCCAGGAATGCTAAGATCAAAAAGTAAAGTTGCCCTGCCTGGTGTGGCTCAGTTGGTTGGAGCATCATCCATACACTGAAAGGTTGCAGGTTTGATTCCTGGTCAGAGCACATACCTAGGTTGTGGGTTTGATCCTTGGTCAGGGCGAGTATGAGATGCAACCGATCGATGTTTCTCTCTCTCCCTTCTTCTTCCTAAAACCAATAAACATATATGCAGATGAGGATTTGTTTTAAAAAAGGCAAGTTAATATTCAAGGTCAGCAATAAATATCAAAGTGCTGTTATTCCATGTATTCACAAAAATGCATCGAGGCACCACTCTGTACAAGATGGGCAACATTGCATCAGTCAAGACCTTTCTCATCTAACCTGACAGATGAAGGTGAGGAAACGATGCTTATGGCCAAGCCCCACGGGACTCACACCTGGACCTGGAAAGGCATTGTTAGCTAAGGTTGCCTCCACTGCTGTGGGGCTCCATGGAGTGCCTGCTCTGTTTCTCAGGTTCCCCTGTGTCTGCTGATCTGTTTTATTTTACTCTCTCAGAAGCCCTGTTTATCTCCACAACTCCTTCACCCCAGTTGACCCCCTATTGGAAATATCAATGACTGACAGTCTTACCGCTCCTGTTGGATGAGGTGTTACTCCGGATGGAGCCAACTCAGTCGGGGAGGGGGATGGTAATGAAGGTCATTTTCCATGCACAGGTCAACAGCAGCTCACCTCTGAGGGTGGCAGAAAGTCAGGGACTGTAGGATGCCCAGACACCCAAAAGTTGTCTAATAGAGAGGGATACAAACAAACAGAGCCCATGTTGCTCTAAGAACTTTTTTATGTCTCCCCGTGATAGAAAAGTGGGGATACCATCATAGACGAAGGTTAGACTAAGGCTAAATACGTTGATCCTATACAACCATGACCCAGTGTTAGGGATTTTATTTCTTTTCTAGGATGTGATTTTTATATTCCAAAGGCAGCCAGTCACTCCCCTGCACTAGAAGCCTGCACGACTTCCCCTGCACTAGAAGCCTCTCTTCACCCAATCCTGAAATATATTATTTTGCCAGTCCAAATATGTCAGGGATTTTATTGCATTTGCATTTCAAACCTGATAAAATCATTTTCCGGCTTGACATTTTTCCTTGAAGGCAACTTCAAATTGAATATTTTTTCCTTGTTATCTCTCTCTCCTTTCCAGTCCAACTTCACGTTCAGATTGCAAATCACTCAGTATCAGGAGCGAGGCGAGGATCCCCTGTTACCGTCTTTCCCTCCCTGGTGTGTGGAGAGGCTCGGCTTTGCATTGCCGAGTCAGGTCTATGCTTACAGAAAAATCTTTCGCAAACACCTTAAAATAACTTTATTGCCCATATCTCACCAGTCGATCGTTGCTTTCTGCCAGGTGTTACCAGTGGATGCCTTGTATTGTGTCCCAAAGGAAGGCGAGGTTAAGAGAGACATTCATATTTAAAGATTTGAAGGGCTTCACCCTTCATCTATGACCCTTATTCTTTTCTTTTTAATGTTTTTATTGGAGAGAGAGAGAGAGAGAGAGAGAGAATGATCGGCTGCCTCCCGCACATTACCCACTGGAGATCAGGTCCAAAACCCAGGCATGTGCCCTGACGGGGATTCAAACCGGGGCCATTTGGTTACCAAGTGAGCCACACCAGCCAGGGCTATGACCCTCATTCTTGATTTCCTTTAAGCACTTGTAACAAAGGACAGAGACTTGTCTTTTTTTTGTGTGGTACCTGAGAAGAGTCGAGCCTAAAGTATATGGTACATGATAAGATTCAAAAAAAAAAAAACATCTAGTGCAGTGCCACCTGTGAGTGTAAGCCATTGTGCTCTCTCTCTCTCTCTCTCTCTTTTTTTAAATCTGGTTCACATAATCTTCCATTAAACCTGTTCTTAGGAAAATCTCTTATATACAAACCACTTGCACTGGGAAAGTCCCTAGTTTAGTAAGGAAAAAAGTCAAACATGGAATTGAAAAGTAGGCTTCAGTTTGGAGCCACTTAAAACTGAAGGACAAGGAGTGCATTATTTAACCTCTTGAGCTGTGGCTTTCACCTTTGTAACAGGAGGGCGAACCCTCTGCAGTTTACAGGGTTGATGTGAGGATACAATTAGATGTACTGCCCAGAACAGCTTTGCAATCTTCAAAATAGCCCTCTTGCCATTGTTCATAAGGGATGTTTTGTTTAGAACGTCTGCTAAGGGCCAGGCAGTGTGCCAGAATTTGATCCTCTTTGTGATATTGTTTCTTTATTTCAACCCTATTCCCATAGGGTTGTATTCTTCCAGTTTGATACATAAAGAAATGGAGGCACCTAGAAGTCCAACTTTTCCTTAGTAAGTTGCAGAGCCAGGGTTCATCCCCAGGTTGTGGACGCTGCTGACATCGTCACAGTGCTCTCTCTGCCTGAGGTATAGGCCTTTTAAACCCTAAAGTTAAAAGGGAAAACAAACGGAAGTCATTGTGAAAGAAGAGAGAGAAATTTAACGCTCAGAGAGAATTTTTCTTGGCACTTCCTCAAAATACTAATTGAAAACTTGTGTAAACACGCAGTACTGTCATCCAGATGGTGAAACATATAATTAAAATAATTTTCCTAAATCTGGCAATCTAGAATTACCATTTATTATTATTAATATAGCACCTATTCACACAGAATTAAGGGTTTTTTTTGCTTCATTTTTGTTCTGTAATATTTAGCACAGCCGCCTAGGCATGAGGATTATCTGTCTTTTGGATAAAGTCTTTATAATGCCTTTCATTTGCATTCCCATAAAGAGGGTTTTCTCAGGCGTGGAATTATTTGCCCAGCAATCCTACAATAGGGGGCAATCTGATTCCTGTGTCAAGGACGGGGATATTGCCCTGGCCAATGTGGCTCAGTTGGTTAGGCCCCATGCACCGAAAGGTTGCTGGTTCAATTCCTGGTCAGGGCACATGCCCAGGTTGTGGGCTCGAACCCTAGTAGGGGGCATGTAGGAGGCAGCAGATGTTCTGCTCTTACATAGATGTTTTTCTCTCCCGCTCCCTTCCTCTCTCTCTAAAAACCAATAAAAAAAAAACTTTAAAAATGGATGGGAATATTAATGTCTCATATAGCTATGCCAACTGGCTGCTACATGTAAGGCAGGAATTTGGTTTCCCAACTATGGTATGTCATGTAGTGATTTGAAATATTTTAATATGCTTCTTAACTCTGGCCAGACATAAGCTGTTTAAATTATGAAGATCAAAGTAATAAAATGGAACTAATTGAAACTGAGAGTCTTTATGATTTTGATTACATTTAGCTTTAAATCCTAATTCTAGATGTCAAATATTTCCCTCTCTCTCTCCCTCTCTCTCTCTCTCTCTCTCTCTCTCTCTCTCTCTCTCTCTCTCTCTCTCTCTCTCTTTCTCTTTCTTAGAGACCCAGCCTTTCTCCTAGATCACTGGTTGGCAAACGGCAGCTCGCAAGCCACATGCGGCTCTTTGGCCCCTTGAGTGTGGCTCTTCCACAAAATACCACGTGTGGACGCACACGTACAGTGCGATTAAAGGAGTACCCTAATTAAGTTAATAACAATGTACCTACCTATATAGTTTAAGTTTAAAAAATTTGGCTCTCAAAAGAAATTTCAATCGTTGTACTGTTGATACTTGGCTCTGTTGACTAATGAGTTTGCCGACCACTGTCCTAGATAATCAGCAACCCCTGAAGCAGCTGAAGACAGTAGCCGGGACCTGACTAATGGTGCCAAGGTCTGACCCTCTGGCAGGTTAAAGATAACCTCTTGACCTACGTTATGTTTCAGCTCTTGAGTCCTAAGGTGGAATGATCCCCTAGCTACTCTCCCATGAGAATGGACAGAGGGACCCAGAGCAGACCTCAGAGCTGAAGTTATTTATTACCCTTACCTCACCTCCAACCAATCAGCTGCCAGCACAACCCCGAACCCCTAACCCACAGTGTCTTGTGATTTTTCCCTATATAATCCGTAACCACATGCCACTGGGAGTCGGGCCTTAAGCATTAGCTCCCCGCCTCCAGATAGCCAATTCAATATGAAACGATTTCTCTTTCTATGCTGCAAACTCCTGCTCATGCATTTCTTTGGACCGGTGTGTGCAGACCGATGGACTCAAAACATTGGGGTCCCAGTACTATAATGTACAAGAGTGTTAAATATTGACCTTATTCATTAGAACAAAACATTGGAAAATGCCTAGATTTCCAACTTTAGAAAAGGGTTATGTGTGATTTTGTTCACCAACTTGATGGTATGTTATCTAGTGACTTGAAATGCTTTTAAAAAGCATGTGATATCATGTAATCCTACTTATTATATACTAATAGATAGATTGTATTTGCTGTATAATGTTGGGTGAATCAAAACTAGAATTTAAAGTTCTATACAATGAATGATTACAACACTCAGAAAATTAACAAAAAGGAAATTCATTGAACTGTTAACAGAACTTGTGCTTGATAAGAGAAAAATTGATTTAATCTTTTCAAGTTTTTATATTTTTACATTTATGTGATAGTGGTACTAATTTTAAAGTAAAAATGATCACTGATGTATTTTTAAAATGTGCTTCTGCAGATATAGAAGTGAAAACCAGAATGGCTACCTGATTCCAAGACAGCTTATATAATAATGACTAAAAAATAAAAATGACAGGCCTTTGGGCATTCTCATTTTCTCTCTAAGATGCCTCACAGCTTAGTAAGCTATATAATTGTGTGGATTCCACTGGCTGCTTTACCAATGTATTAATTTTGTTACTCTGACGGAAACACCAACTGCTGAGGGACTGGGGCTATTTGCCTGTTAGTTCTGATTGGAAAGGAGAGCGCTATTATGCCGTCTCAAATAATCAGAATTGACTCACTGGAGAAGGCAAATGAGTTGAGGGACGCGGTGGTGATTTCAGGCATGAGAAACCACTTAGCGGAAGGGCATGCAGAGTTGGAAGACTCCTGCTCACACTGCCAGGTCAGTCTTGCAGAAAAAATATAAAGACAAACAACAGAATATGAACACTTTCTATTCGGTTCTTTCTTAGCTCAACAACAACAAACATTTTCCCTGATCAAGCCCAATTCCTTAGCCAGGGGTTGGCCCTGTGTAGATAGATAAACAGGGCATTGGCTTTGGAAATGGGATGAAGAGGTCAACGTCTCAGGTTAGTCAACTGCTGGCTGTGAGAACTCAGATAAGATGCTTAACATTTCTGAATGTCCAACGCTCTGTTTGTGAAGAGAGGATAGTGTGAAGTGAGAAGGGAGGTTTGGGGATTGCAGACTGAGGTTCAGAGGTAGGATTGACACTTTCTTCCTGTGTGGCTCCTCCCCCTTCCCACCCATGGTGGTGCTTTCTCAATGCTCCCCAAATAGCCACACTCTTCTTTTCTCATATGGGTGTTGTTGTGTGTTTTTTTCAGGAGAGTTGCATATCTTATATAATAAAGAGGTAAAATGCAAATTAACCCTCATACCCTCACAAGATGGCTGCCTACCACCAGGCCGGCAGGGAGTTAGTGAGGGATGACCAAATGACTGAACAAGCAGGCTGCTTGGGGCAACCAGGCTGGCGGGGGGGGGGGGGGCAGTAAGAGGCAACCAGGCTGGCAGAGGGGGGGCAGTTAGGGGCGACCAGGTCGGCGTGGGGATGCAGTTGGGGGTGACCAGGCTGGCAGGGGGGCAGTGAGGGGTTACTAGGCTGTGGAGGGGGGGGGTAGTTGGGGGTGACCAGGCTGGTGAGGGGGGGCAGTTAGGGGCGACCAGGCTGGCAAGGGGGGATGGTTAGGAGCAACCAGGCAGGCAGGAAGGTGAGTGATTAGAAGCCAGTGGTCCAGGATTGTGAGAGGGATGTCCTACTGCAGGTTTAGCCCCGATCCCCAGGATTGGGCTTAAACTGGCAGTCAGACAACCCCCGAGGGGTCCCAGATTGGAGAGGGTGCAGGCTGGGCTGAGGGGACCTCCTCCCCCTGTGCACAAATTTCGTGCACCAGGCCTCTAGTCTATAATAATAGAAGCATAATATGCTAACAGCCGACGACCTTCTGGGTGAAGTTGGGGCTGTGAGGGCCGAGGCAAGTTGCGCTGCAGCTACGAGAGCCAAGCCCCTTGCATGCATTTTGTGCATTGGGCCTCTAGTTTAAATATAAGAGACTGTATTTTAAAACTTTAGGAGTAAAAAATAGAAAAAGAATGTCTTTATAACACAAACAAAGTAACATTTCCTAATCAAGACAAAAATCACAGCCACAGAGCAGAAGTCAGTAAGTTTGACCATGTCCAAATTTAGAACTTTTGTTTATCAAAACACAAACGCTAACATATAAAACCCAAAGCAAACCACAAACTGATAGAAGTTAGCAACACATAAAATCCACAATAAAATTCCAAGACTCAATAGGGAATACCAAACAACCAGTAATAAAATGGACAAAGTCTTTGAGTCGACATTCTTATCAAATAGAACAAGATACTCATCTTCATTGCTAATCAGAAAAATGCAAGTGAAAGACAGCATAAAATATTAATATAGGCCAGTTTGATAAAATTAAAAAGTTTGAAAATATGAAGAATGGGCACTCGCATACAACTGCTGGTTGGGAGCATGAATATTTGCAATCACTTTAGAATACAATAGGCATATTTCATATTGCTTAAAAAAATGTATACCATAGAGAACCTCTTAAACTTTGTTAGCACTATTGTTTCCTGAAGGACATTTTAAAAAACCTGGAAACATCCAACAATAGTTGAACAGGTGGATAAACTGTGGCATAGTCACACACTGAAATACCATGCAGAGATGAAGTAAGTAAACATTATCTGTACACATCATAGATTAATCTCACAGACTCCTTTGAGCTAAATCTAAATAAAAACAAGGATTAAAAGAATACGTACAGTATGATTTTATTCCTATACGGCTCCCAAACTTGAAAAGTGAATAATACATTGAATTAGCAGTACCTGGTAGGACTCTATAGAAAAGCTAAGACATGATTGACCATAAAGTTCAGGAGATGGTTTCTTTAGGTTCAAAGTAGGAAGGTTCGTCCAAGATAGGAAACCCAAGGGAGGCTTCAAAAGTATTGGTGATATTCTTTCTTTTTTGCTGATTGATCAGTGCACTGTTATATGTTTTATTATTGTTTTATAACTTATAAATCCATAATATATTTATTCATGAAATATTACAGACTTATTTTAAATGGAGGAAGAACTAGTTAAGTAATTCTGGTGCCTTCTCATAGTATTCATTTTCCAATCAATTTGATTGTTGGTAAATATAGATCTCTGAAACCAAGTCAATTTTTCTATTCTGGCTTTCTGAGTCTATGAGATGACTAATGAGTGGACAGCCAGACCACTTACCTTGTCATTTAGGTATCTTTTATTTAGATCTAAATCTGTTTTAATCAAGGCATGTTCCCCATGAATTGAAATCCCATGAAGGCCATGCTAGTTATAAAAATGGACAATGAAGCAGTCCCTTTGAACAAAGTGTCATTCATAATGATCTGTGGAACTGTCACTTCCTCAACTGTCCTTTGATAATGATGCAGACCTTTCTTGCTCAGCTGACTGAAGCTGGGTGACTGAATATTCTTGCAGATCTGATGTTCATTGCCCTATAGAAATGGACACCTTTTCTAACCAGAACTGTTAATATGAAAATTGTTCCTTTCCTCTGATGAGTTTCTTTAAATGTTGGATTAATTAATACAGTGAATGGTTAGATTTCTGGTGGTCTCTGCTTGTTCTATTGGTGAAGATGCTCTCAGGCTTGAGACAGGGCTGCTGTGCTGCATTCTGTCAGTGACAGAAAATCTCCCTCTTGGCCACTTGGGTCTGATCTTTCTGAACATTGCCTGGAGGACTGTGGATGGTTCTGAATTACCATGGGGCAACCAAGATAGAATATTACTATTTGCTGCATAAATTGAAAACTATAAGTGAATCTTAGATCTTGGCTGCTAGATACAATTCAGCAAATCTTCATCTTTGGAGGAATTCAGACCTAGTGATATAAGAAGGTTTTATGGTGTGTAGGGAATTATGAAGGTGAACGCCATTATTTGGCTGCTTCACTGTTTCAGCAAGCTTTGCTTGTTGTTATTTGGTATTCACAAATTTCATGTTGTGGTACCTCTGGATATGCACCAGAATCTTTTGGAGTGTTGTGTTTTGTGGTTGTTTGTTTGTTTGTTTTTTAAGTATGCCCAGCGTTTATACACATCAATAGTATTGGATTTGTGAGTGTGAGATTTAGGTATTGATGTATTTTAATTTTTCTATAGGTAGCTTAAATATGCAATGAGGATTACAAACAATCTTTGAAGTCAAATCAGATCTGAATTTGAATCTCAACCATAGCAATTAGCTGCTTGGCTGTATGCTTAAACCTTTCTAAATGACTAGTTTCCTTACCTGGATAAAGTGGCTAATAATAGTGTCAACCTCACCAGTTTGTTACAAAGGATAAATGAGGTCGTCTCTGCAATGTGCTCAGGACAGTGCGTGGCACCTAAAAATGTCCAATGCATGATGGCTCTTGCTGCCATGCTGATTTGCTTTATGAATATTTACGGCAGAGGTGCAGACTAAAGAAGATATTGGAATCGGCCAGTCAAGAAGGCTGCAGAGGTTACTTAAGTCCCTATTTCTCCCTGATGAAAGCAAAGCACCTTCCTTCTGTTTTATTTCTCCTACACTGGGGCCTCTTTCATAAGAAGTGTGGGAGACGTCAGATCTTTCAAATCCATACTTGAGTTCTAACAGTGCTATGTGCTTTTCACACCACGAACTCTCCTGAGCAGCCTCTAAAACGAGAAGACTTGGACTAACCCAAAAGGGTGGGTGGAAAAGCTCAGCTGTCCCCGGCATCCTGCCAATCTGGACAGAACTCGTGGAAATGTTTTATCTCTGAAAATAAAAATCAATTTAGTGGACCCGAAGATAATGTAGTATTCACAGACATGCCATTTTTCTTCCAACATAATTCCCCCTGATACTGCTAAAGGGTTCAGTTGTCAGCCGCGAGTCAGAGGGAGCATTTTTTTTCCCCTGAGATAAATTATGAATTGGCTCCCACTCCATCAGCCCAGTGCTAATATGTCACCAGCCATCAAGGTCAGGCACAGTTTCAGTTCACTTACCCCCAAGGTGATAGAATGGCTAACAGCACAGGATTTTGATTATAGAGGTTCAACTTCTGGCTGTGCCCCTGTCTTAATAGCATCACAAATGACAAGTTACTCCATCTCTTGGTGCTTCCATTCTCATCTGTAAAATGGGAACAATATTACCCACTTCACATGGCCTTTGCAAGAAATCAGTGAACTAATGCTTTTTTAACATCCTTTTTTTTTTTCATTTTTAAAAAACAGGTAGCATTTAAAAAGGACTCTGTGGGGTGCCCGGCTAGCTCAGTCGGTAGAGCATGAGACTCTTAAAAAGGACTCTGTGCATTGCGGCTGTTAGGATAGTGGTAGTGATTTTGAGAAAACAAGGCATATTTAAAGTTATCTGTGTGCTCTATGCATCATAGCTTCCATTGATAGCTGAAAAAACATACCAAAAATGGCAAATAAACCTAAAACCAGGATGCAAGGAATTTATATTTCCCCTGGTAACCAAAATAAAATGCTCATATTTATAGGTTTAAAGTTGTAGTGGCTAGAATGCTAGGTGAGCTGCAGAAATGTTAAGTGAGGTACAGAAAAGCTGGTTCCAGTCCTTGTTCTCACCATAACTAGCTATATAATCCTAGGCAAAAGAATTTCATTTTCCTCATCCTGTTTTCTTGGGATTAGATATATCTAGGTTGGTGTCGATGTTAAGGCCAAAACCTGCTTGACTCTGCATTGAAAATGCTCATATTTAGGGAATCAATGTTAGTTTCACAGAAGAGCTCAAAAGAGGTCTCCCAACATGGGATGATGTCAGTGGTTGCTGATAAACACCTGGCCTGTTGCTCTGTTACTTAACTGTTAAATAAGTTAGACTGATTTAACTGTTAGATTCCAAACCAAAGACCAGGGACTTGATCTGTTCTGTTCTGGTTATCCTCCTTGTTGCCACAGCCTGCTTTATGTGCTGAAACACTACAAGGCTATGGGCCCCAAGGGGCTGCACTAGTTGGGCCTCCTTGCCCTCTAGCCATTAGTTGAGTCAATGGCAGGAACTGCTAGGAGATCAGCAGGAGATCATATGGGAAGAGGAGATACAGATTCCAGTATTTATTGCCAGGTCTCCTTCCTGTTTAGACTATGGTGTACTATGGTTTAGAGCTCAGTGGTTCCTCTATTCAAAGTCATGTCTTCCATCGGGCTGTCTTATCATATATCTATAGATCTCATGAGGCTTGGCAGCTACTTTCTTCACTTGCCCCTCGGGGGAATGATCTAAGGATGATGATGGCATTCCCTTTGTTGCTAGCATCAGGATACATCCCCATGTTGATTTCCCATGTCTTATAAGGAGTTCATTCATTAAATTCCCTTTAATTGCCTTTTGTGTCTGTGCCATCTGGTTTATGTTAGGCCGTGCTCAATACCATAATTTAAGACACACAAAGTCCATTGTATTTAGTAGATATTCAAGGAGTGTTTTTTTTTTAATTTCTTTATTGATTAAGGTATCACATATTTGTCCTCATCCCCCCATTCCCATCCCAAACCTTTCCCCACGCATGCCCCACCCCGCCGTTGTCCGTGACCACTGGTTAGGCTTATATGCATGCATACAAGTCCTTTGGTTGATCTCTCCCCCTTACCCCCACCCTCCCCTACCTTCCCTCTGACAGAGAGGAATTGACAGGACTGCTCCAGCCATGAAGACAGAAGAGAAACTGTCCAGAGATGGAAGACACTGACGACGCCTTGCCATACTAGCAGTCAGCAGCTGTGCATCGCTGCAGGTTGCCCAGGACCAAACCAGAGATGGTCGGACCTGCATTACCACCATTTGTTCACCATCCAGAACTGAAATATCATTGCTGACATGTACACATAAGGAACTGTTTGACATTGAAATTGGGACTCAAAAGAACTGTTGGCCCAGAAAGAAACTCACTACAGACTGATTCATTTGCATCTCAGCATAACCATTATTGCTTGTCTCATTTTTGGTTCTTATAAGTGTATTGCAAGGAGTGTTTTTAAAGTGACCCCTTGGCTTATTATGATAATACATGTCTGAATCCTAATAGTACACTAGCTATCAGAATTAAAGTGGCCAAGATCATGTATTTCTTTTTTTCTTCAATGCCCATTTTTTTTTTCATTCAACTCCCAATTATTAAGCATCTATTGTCTTTCAAGAACTACATAAAATGTTGAAATAGATATTTTAAAGAAATTAACGCAGGCAAATACCATATGATTTCACTTATGTTTGGAATCTAAAGAATAAAATAAATGAACAAACAAAATTGAAACTGACTCATAGACACAGAGAACAGAATGATGGTTGCCAGAGGGGAAGGGGCCTAGGGGACTGGGTGAAAAAGGTGAGGAGATTAAGAAATGCAAATTGTCCCTGGCTGGTTTGGCTCAGTGGATAGAGTGTCAGCCTGTGGACTGAAAGGCCCAGGTTCGATTCCAGTCAAGGGCATGTACCTTGGTTGCGGCTACATCCCCAGTGGGAGGTGTGCAGGAGGCAGCTGATCGATGTTTCTCTCTCATTGATGTTTCTGACTCTCTATCCCTCTCCCTCTCTCTCTGTAAAAAATCAATAAAATATATTTTAAAAAAAAGAAATGCAAATTGGTAGTTACAAAATAGTATGGGGATGTCAAGTACAGCCTAGAGAATACAGTCAATAATATTATAATACCTATGTATGGTGCCAGGTGGGTACTGGAAATATTGGGGTGAACACTTTGTCAGGTATATGATTGTCTAACTAACATGCTATACACCTGAAACCAATACAAAATATTGATAGTAAACTGTAATTGAAAAATTAAATATTTGGGTAAAAATTGTATTTTATATTCACCCAAATATTTGTTACTTCCAGCATTCTGCTCCTGAAGAACTGAGTTACCCACTGGTACCATTGTCCTTCAGCCCAGGAACTTCCTTTAGCATTTCTTATAGTGTATCTCTGCTATCAATGAATTCTTTTAGTTTTTATTTATCTGAAAATATATTTATCTCACCTTAAAATTTGAAGGATATTTCAAAAGAATTCTGGATTGATATTGATGTGTGTTTTTTTCTTTGAACACTTTAAAAATGATGCTTTACCCTCTTCTGGACTCCATTGTTTCTGGTAAGAAATCAACAGTTATTTTCTTGCAGAAAATGTGTTGTTTCCACCTTTGCCTTTTCTGTACACAGTTCGATTATGATGTGTCTGGATATCTGGATGTGGTATTCTTTATATTTACTTTGGATTGGTTTAATTAAACTCTTTAGTCTTTAAATTCATATTTTTCTACAAACTTGGAAAAGTTTGTATACTAGTACATTATTTCTCCCCCAAAATCATGATCCATTTCTTTTTCCCTCTCCTCTGGCATTCCAATTATACATACATTGGATCTTTTGTACTGTCCCACAGATGCCTGAGGCTCTGTTCATTTTCTAAGTCTTTCATCTTTTTACGTTACAGATCTATCTTCAAGTTTACAGACTCTTTCTTCTGCCATTTCTAATATAGCTGTTAAGTGTATATGGTAAATTTTAATTTCAAATATTGTACTTGTTAGTTCTAAAATGTCCATTTGTTTCTTTTTAAAGCTTTATGAATCTTTTTGGACATTTCTTATATTTTACTTATTATTAACTATTTTCTTTGCATCATCAAATGTAGTGGCAATAGATCATTTAAAATAATTTCCTGCTATTTCCAATCTATTAATCATCTCAGCCTGGTCTCATTGATATTATTTTCTCTTTAAAGAATCAAGCCCATTTTCCTTTTTGGTATGGGTAGTATATGAATGTTGTATTATTGAGACCCTATATTATGTTATATTCCTTCAAAACATGTTGATTTTTAAAATTCATTTATTTTAGCAGAAAATTAACCTGGTTGGACTCAGACTGAAAATCCTACCTCTTAGGAGGCAACTCAAACCTCACTTCCCTTATTTTATCTTTGGCTTGGGTGTTTATAGTCTGCTCTGTGCATGGGTGGTTCAATGGTCATTTAGACAGCCAGGCAAAGTATATGCACATGTTCTAATGTCCCCCTTCTCATATTCTCTCTTTTTCAGAAACCCTCCTCACTTTCAGAAGGTGCGATCGCCTCAAATTTGATGCTCTAATTTATTAGTCAAGACATACTGTGGGTTTAGCTGCCCAACATGGCACAGAAGGATGCCTGCCATCAGCCAGGTGCTATAAAGGTGGGAAACTCACCCAGGTAATGCTCTTCTTTCAAGTGACGACTCCTTTCAAGAATGTCTGCTTTTATGTTTCCATGTATTTTAATTTGTCCAGAATTTATAATTTAGATTTGTGGGAAGGTCTGTAGAGTAGAAGCTTTCTAAGCCCTACTGAAAGCCAAACTGAAATATATCTTTTTTTAAAAAATTCAATATGACCAGGTGTTTAGAAATGCTAACAGGGTAATGGATTCAACCCCAAAATGCAAACCAAATATTACAGCTTCTTTTGAAAAGGGCATAGAACCTATCCCAGAAAGCATGCTTAAAATATAAGGGTAGCATTTGATTTGATTACACATGTAATTGGAAAACCTAATGGCAGTGTTTCTCAATCTCTATCAACATATGCCTCTAAATTTAAAGGAAATGACTTGTATTTCAACATCTTCACTCCTTCCAAGTGAGGCTAGCATACTCATGCAAAGCAGCTTCTTCATTGGAAGGTGGTTGTGAAGTCTTACACTTTCTTTAGAAAACCTCAACAGCAATAAGAGTAATTGCAAGCATGACATTGCTGTGCTGTACTACTACTAACCTTGCTTGCCAGGAGCTCTGCCGTAGTAGATATTGCTATCATCGTCATCTTACAATTAAATTGAAGTTCATTGAGGTAAGCAACGATAAGTTTGCCCAGCTTGTCAGTGGTGGGTCCCAGGTTTAAATCTAGGTTCCTGGGTGGATAATGTGATTCTCTTGTTACTTATGTTCTAGGCTGACACCAATTCTCATTTAAAAATGATATTTGTCTAAAACTTTAATGCTAGAGGAACTAATAAACTTCGATCAAAGAGAGATCAGTTGACATCTGAAGTCAAAAGAGGTACTGAATGCACCACTAATTTTCAGATCTTTTGACACAGACTGAATCATGAACCTGTACATTCACATAGCAGTAAACAGAAGTTGATTGGCAGAAGTAAATTCAGTTCCCAGGAAGGGGGAGGAAGTTGCTGTGGAAAGCCTATCAGACCTTTTTGTAGACCTCATAAGAAATTCCATTATTCCAGAATCCTAACATGATTGAAAACCCAGGGCATCAGTCACTTTCAGAAGCTAATCATATTCTTAACAGCCAGAACAGTGTGACTTTGGCTCAAGATAGGTCAAGCTTGTTTGTTTCCCTTTGGTTGGGGGTCAGGGTGGGGCAGGGGAAATTTAACTAGATTGAAAATAGTTTTTAATTTGAAAGGCACTTGAATAAAATTTTTCTACCAGTTCCAACCTATGTCTTCATTAAGAAGGTCATTTTCAAAATTTTTGCACATTTTGTTTCAGCCAGTGTGAGGAGACACCACGCTGTGGTTTTGCTCTAGCATTGTCTTGGGTTAAAATGATCTTGGCATACACGGAGGGTATTTGCTGAATATAACTGAATTTGTTGCTTTGAAAGGCCAAACCAGTGCACCCTAAAAGAGCTGTATAAGCCCTATGTGCCAGAACCAGGAGAGAGGATACCAAGAAACTCACCAATCTTTTAGCATATGTGTGGTTGTGGCCTCACATTCTGGGCTAACTGCACACAAAACCTCTTACATTGCTTATTTATATACTAGAGGCCCAGTGCACAAAATTTGTGCACTGGGGGGTTTCCTTCAGCCCACCCTGCACCCTCTCCAATCTGGGACCCCTCAGGGGATGTCTGACTGCTGGATGTCCCAGAGGGATCGGGCCTAAACTGGCAGTCGGACATCCCTCTCACAATCCAGGACTGCTGGCTCCTAACCACTTGCTTGCCTGGCTGCCTGATTGTCCCTAACCACTCTGCCTGCCAGCTTGATAGTCCCTTAACCGCTCCCCTGCCGGCCCGATTGCCCCCAACTGCACACCCCTGCCAGCCTGATCACCCCCAACTGCCCTCCCCTGCAGGCCCAGTCGCCCCCAACTGCCCTTCCCTGCTGGCCATCTTGTGACAACATGGGGGTGGCCATCTTGTGGCAGCCATCTTGTGAGGACATGGGGGTGGCCATCTTGTGATGACGTGGGGGTGGCCATTTTGTGATGTGAGGGCATGAGGGTCAATTTGCATATTACCTCTTCATTATATAGGATTAACCTAGCCTGGGAAATACCCAAGCCAATTCTTGAATCATTGAACTTCCTGTGATGACATCACAATCAAATGTTGCAGAAATACAAGAGGACAGAGAAGATGGACATCACGCTTAGATCTGGTGACATCTTCCCTATTTTTGAGTCTAGGTACAAAACAATTGACTATATACATGACAGTTTAGATGTAAAATAATGCAGGTCATACATGTGTCTGGCACACATTTTATTTCCTTTCCTTTCATAGTATGATGTAGGATATTCCATTTCTTCATCCCTTCCCTAACTTACTGACTTTTTGCTCTGAATTCCATCTTGTTTCTCCTGGTTCTTCTTCTTGACCATGTCTCGCCACTTAAGACCTTGTTTATTGCATTGTGCCAGGTGCTAGGGATACAATAGTAACCCCCCTTCATGAAGTTTATTCTCTAGTGGTGGGAACACAGTAAAGGTCGAATTGTGGAGTCACCTATGTGATGACTGCTTTGTGAATGACTTGTTAAAGTTGCAAGTCATCGTACATAGCTGCATGCATGTATTACCTATGTAGTCATAACTTCTGAAGTTATGTTATTTTGAAAATCCATACCACCTTTAGCTTAATGACAACTTTCTTTCAATATAATGATTTCTTACACACAAACACATGAATAGGTACTGGGCTATAAGAAGTTATATTGAGATATTACAGTCAATATGCTCTCCTTAAGAATTTCTAGTCAGAGAATCTCATATGTACCAAATTTGAATTGCACTCCATGTTCAGATAAGCCCCAAACATCTTGCATACCCGGGACCCTTCAGTCCACAGGCCCAATGCTCTAACCACTGAGCAAACCATCTAGGGATGAAGAGGTAGCATCTGAGATTAATCCATCTTTGGTCCATTGGTGCTATTCTATGCATTACAGAGCTCTTTTGTGCTTAGCCTTTATTTTGCATTACATGTATTTTCAGTGCTCTAACTTTAAAATGCAGTTTGTGTAAAAGATAGTTATTAGTTCCTGCAAGTGGTAGACCATTGATACAGAAAGGAGAATGCTTCTTTAAACACTACCCACTATTAACTATTTTTTATCCTTTGATCTGTGAAATTTTCATTATATGACTTTTCACATGAAGATTATTTACTTTTAAACTATTGCTCATTCCTCACATTTATTTGTTATTCTTATTTTTTATTAAATTTATTGGAGTGACATTGGTTAATAGAATCATATAGGTTTCAAGTGTGCATTTCTATGATACAAAATCTGTATATTGCATTGTGTGACCACCAAATGGATAAGTTCCTAGAAATATATAACCTTCCTAGACTAAATCATGAAGAATCGGAACATCTAAATATGTCCCATGAGGAAATTGAAACAACCATCAAAAACCTGCCCAAAAATAAAAGGCCAGGACCAGATGGCTTCACCAGTGAATTCTATCAAACATTCAAAAAAAGGTTTAAAATCTATCCTTCTCAAACTCTTCCAAAAACTTAAAGAGGCAATACTTTCTAACACATTTTATGAGGCCAATGTAGCCCTGATACCAAATCCTCATGTTTATATTATCAATTCATATATGTACATATACATAAACACATACATGTGAATATGCAGTTGATCCTTGAACAACACACAGTCCCCTACTCACACAGTCAACAATCTGCATATAATTTGTTGGCCCTCCCATATGCAGAGTCCCAAGTGCAGATGAAGCTAAGCATTAAACCCATTTGTGTATTATATATTGATACAAAATTAAAAATAACTTTGCCATTAAAATTAATGGAGACTTATTTGACTATTTTTCAATTAGTGGCATGGTTTCCGGAGCTAATGTTGTTAAGTAAGAAATAGGTGTGTAGGAAGTGCAGCTTTGGAGATCACATGCCTGGAGGAAGTACCCTTTAAGCTGAGACTTGAATAATGAGAAAGATTTAAACAGGAGAAGAGCAGAGAGATAGTGAAGAGAATGTGTTTAGGTCCTTCAGCAGAAGAGGGCTTGACTTGACTAGGGAATTGGGAGTAAAGTCTATACTGAGTCTATTAAATTAGTGGTAAGTTGGCACAGGATGTGGCTTGAGGGACACTGAGAGCTGACTTATTCATGAAAAGAGCAGTGGGGCCTTAGACGGTTTTTCTCAGTGGTTAGAGCATCAGCTCATGGACTGAAGAGTCCCAGGTTCATTTCCAGTCAAGGGCACGTACCTCAGTTGCAGGCTCAATTTCTGGCCCTGATTGAGGCGTGTGAGAGGCAACCAATCAATGCATCTCTCTCACATTGATGTTTCTCTCTCTGTCTTTCCCCATTCCTTTCACTCTTTCTAAAAATCAATGGGAAAATATCCTTGGATGAGGATTAACAAAAAAATTAAAAAGAAAGAAAAGAGCAGTGGGGAGGTGAAGGGCTTCATAGAGCAAAGTATCATGACCATATTGACTTTTCCAAAGGCCACTTAGATTGCTCTGCCCCTAGTGAATTGGAAGGAAGAGATGGCATGGAGGTGAAGGTGGCTCAGAGTGGACTGGCAACAGAAGTGATGAAGAAAACTGGATGAGATTGAGTTTTAAAAAACACACCACACTTTTATTTTGAAATAATTACAGACTCACAGTAAGTTTCAGATAGTACAGAGAAATCTCCAGTACCCTTTACCCAGTTTCCCCCATGGTTATAAAATATTCATTTTGGTGTTTCATTGACATAAATAACAATTAATTGCCTATGAAGATAGAGAGGGAGATATTTATATCTCTTTCCCTAGGGTTGAAACTTTATCCTTAGAATCCAAACATATTATTCTGACTCCTTTTGACTTTAACAATGATGAGAGCGAGTGTTTACTATATGCTAGGTCCTGTCGCAAGTGCTTTGCATGTCTTCTATCATATATTTTTCACTACAAGTCTCTGTGTCTTATTAACATTTACACTTCATAGATAAGTTAAATAACTTGGATGATTGATTAGTGGGAGAATCTCATTTCAAATCCAGGCACTTTGACTTGAGAAACCACCCACTTAACCCCGAATAGTAACATACCCTCCTATCTCTAATCTCACACTCAATTAGAAAATGAACGATTAGGTTTGTACATTTCTCTATTTTTCTACTTCAGGTAAGACTAAAATATTGGCTGTTTTCTACATTTTTATATTATCCATATATTCCCTGGCTTTCAGAATGAAAGATAACTACATGTTGGCCACATGTCTAAATGCTGCAATGCTGAGGAATTTCCAGTTCCTTAAATGTCATCTCTTTGAAAGACTCTGGGAAGCTACTTGCAAAGTGAGAATCCTTTGTGTGTGATTAGAGTGTTCAATTAATTCTTAGAGGAGTTTCTTGCAACTTCAAATAATTTCCAGCAGAAGAAAAAATCCCAGACACCCTGTTTTTCCTTGACAAATTCAGCTGCAGAAAAATAGAGGAATGTGCAAACATCCATGGTGACACTTTATCTCATCAAAGAAACATGCTGGTGACAATGATGACAACTGAGTGGAAACATTAGTCCATGACCGATTCAATCTCAGTATAAATCATGACTTTCATGTACTTGGGTGTTCAGACAGAATATCATCCTGATATTTTCTATATAAAGGAAAACTTTGCATGGCCCACTGGGACACTTTTGAGAGTTCTCGGAGCCACTGTCTGGATGCAGAAACAGATATAAACCAGAAATATTCCAGAGAAATCAGAATGCATGGACACCCACCTGTGGATATAGTTATTTTATACCAAAGCACCATCTATGGTTAGTGCACAGTTCTCACCAGCAGCATTTGTCTTGAATTATCAGTATCAGAATCTTTCCCTCAGACTTGCTTCTCCCAGACATAATTTCAAGTGGTCCATTTAATCATCTCACAGTGATTTTTCTTTCTATTAGGCATTGAGTCGTTCACTGCAAGAGTGAGCCAAGGGACAGGTGAGTGATAAGGTGGATAGAAAAGTCTTAGGAGGAAGAGTGTGGGGTTGAAGCCTGACAAACCTGTCTCAAATTTATTGCATGATCTAAGTAAGACCAAACTCAGCTCAAGGTCAAGGGACTGGTCTAAACTATACTCATGGCCCTGTTGTCTCATCGGAACATTAAAAATGATAAGCATAAGGCATCTGACACTTAGAGAGCTCTCAGGAACAATGTAAAGATTAATACCATTATTTTTCTTTGTACATATCCCTGTTTAGTGACAGTTATTAGAGGTATATTCTTTCCCCTATTCATTGGTATAAATTAAGTAAGACATCTAGTGTCAGGACAATAGTAAGTGCCCAACAATATTGAGCTGGATGCCAATTAAGAACCTGTTAGGCTATATGCAACCAAAGACAATATCTTTGAGAAATGTAGATTTATTTGTCCCACGAAACAAAAATCCCAGGGTTGGGAGATGCAAGGCTGATACACTGCCTCACTGATGCTAAGAACCCAAGATGTTTACAACTGCACATTCCACCACCCTCAGCAGGAAATAAGTCAAGTAGATGAGCTCCTTAGAAGGAGTTTTCATCCTGAGTTCCCACCAGCATCTGAAGTAATCTGAGTGCATACAGAGCTGGGAGCTGTCAGGTAGGTAATTAATGGGCCCTTTAGACAGTTCTCCAGTTCTCCTGGACACCACTCTTCACATTAGTTCTTATCAAGAGCTCCCTGAACGCATTTGTTTGTTAGCGGAATGAAATATTGATCAACTCAGTCCTCAGCATGTCCACTCGGGGACTACAGTGCTCAGATCCTTCGTGTCAGTCACTTTCAGACCAGCCCAGAGAAGCCTCGCTGTAACTTACTGCAGAAAAAGGCTAAAATAGTATCATTTTCATGTGTTCCAGGATATGAGAAAATGTAAAAAGCAGGTCAGCAAAAAGCAAGTCTCAATGAGAATATTTACACCCAACAGATTAGCAAAAATTAAGAACACTAACAGTAATGAGGGTAGGAAACAGGATACATTTACACTTTTCTGAGAGGAGTATAATTTCGTCCAAACACTTTGGAAAACAAGTTGGCATTAGACTGTAACACTTACATATTCTGCACAACTTAGCAATACACACCCCAGGGAAATGTTATCACGTGTCCACCCCAGAAACATGCATAAGAATGTCCATAGCAGCATTATCCATTGTGAAAACAAACAAACTAGAAAAAAAACACACCCAGATTCTAAAGAAGGAAACAGATAAATAATGTGTGGTATATTTGTACCATGGCATCCCATGCCACAGTGAAAATGAACGTTGAACAAACGGCCATGGGCTTGACTTAGGAGCCTAATTTTGGGGAAAAGTCCCTAAAGCAAGATATAGTTTGAAACCATTTTTTAAAAGTATAGTAACAAGTAAAGTTAAACTAAGTTTAACTCTGGATGTGGGAGTGTGTGTGTGTAATAAACTTTTTAAAAAATAATAAAAGAAAATAAATTTCTCTTTTATTATTATTTCAATAATAATAATAATAATAATAATAATAATAATAATAATTAAAAAGGACAACTAATTTTCCTGTAATCATTTACTTTCCAGAGTCATAGGATAGTTTCTTCATTTATTCTAGCTGGATTTTTTTAGTTCTAATCGGGTGTGGGGGGGTGAATGGGGGAGATAGATTGGAGTGTTGGAGTGTGCTAACTTTATCTTAGCTGGAATCAGAAGTCCTCAGTCCTTTTTCAAAACATGGACAGGTAGCCCGTGGTGCCCGTGACGGAGATGAAATGAGCAGAAAGTAGGAGGAGACTTTAGTATATGTGTCCCATTGGAAAGTTTCACTTCCACAATATGCCCCAGCCACATGAGTTGCTTTCAATGCTATTACTGGAAGATTCATCTCTGAAAAGTGCCAAGGACTTTATCAAGCACCTTCTTGGGCTTCATGTTGCTAACCTGGTCTGTAGGGAGACTCCCACAGAGCACCTGGAACACACACCATTCTCTCGTGCTCGGGTAAGTGGCGAGACCAGCTTTGCCCGCAATCAGGGGACAGCCCCCAGTGCCTTCTCTGCCATGCTGGTGGCTCTGTTTACTGAGGGTATTTCTCCTGAGAGTAGGGTGACCATACAATTTATTGTCTAATACAAGACACTTTTTAAAAATTTATTTTTCTTTATTGATATCAGAGAGGAAGGGGGAGAGAGAGAGGGGGAGAGAGAGAGAGAGAGAGAGAGAGAGAGAGAGAGAGAGAGAGAGAGAGAGAGAGAATAATTGACACACCCACTACTGGGGCTCACACCTGCACCTCAGGCATATGCCCTGACTGGAATCGAACCATGACCTCTGGGTTCATAGGTCGATGCTAAAATGCTGAGCCACACCGGCTGCACACAAGACACTTTTGAGAGTAAAAAGGAATGCTAACCATGTAGCACATTGAAAAAGCAGTTGTAAACTGGAACCGATTTTGGAAAAAGCAGAGCCTATGGTGAACTTATGACAAGTGTAGTCAGATCACATTATCCTGTGGTTAGCGCACAACTTTCACCAACCAGCAGACATTTCCATTTGATTGAAAAGGCCAAGTCAGGCCAGAAAGTCAGTCCTACTACCATGACCTCTGTGGAGCCGATCAGCTGGAGGTCATATAAGAAACAAGACTAAAGCTAAAGCAGAACTAACCACGTCCCAATTTCCTCCCCATCGAGTCCAGCAGCCGGTGGCTACTTCTCACCCACATCTTAAAGAAGAGGGAATCATTTCCTTTGATCCTTTATCCAGAAATGCTCCAAAGAGTTTACTCTCTCTCTCTCTCTCTCTCTCTCTCTCTCTCTCTCTCTCTCATTTCCATAATAACAACTCTCAATGTGTTCTATTCTTCCAGTTCTCACCAGTTTCATAGTTTCTTCACCCTAAACCAGTGGTCGGCAAACTCATTAGTCAACAGAGCCAAATATCAACAGTACAATTGAAATTTCTTTTGAGAGCCAAATTTTTTAAACTTAAACTTCTTCTAACACCACTTCTTCAAAATAGACTCGTGCAGGCCATGGTATTCTGTGGAAGAGCCACACTCAAGAGGCCAAAGAGCCGCATGTGGCTTGCGAGCCGCAGTTTGCCGACCACTGTCCTAAACCATTAAGAGGTGACATAATCACATCAATGCTTGAATTTGAAACCAGGAAAAAAAGAAGACTCTGCTTATCCTGAATGAAACAAAGATTTTTATTTCTCCTTCTCTCACTATTAATATTAAGATACAATCCGGGAGTTGACTAACTGGGGGGAGGGGAGGTAGCTATTTGAATATATCTCTTTGCTGAATAAGTGACAAAAGTTAAAAAGCAGTAATTTAGGAAACTTAGATGTGACAGTGGATGATCGATGGTGGCTGGCAAGGCTGCAAAATGAGAAACATTAAAACCATATATTAGACTAGATCAAGCTCCGCACTCCAGTCTGTGTCAGCAAGTTTCTTTTGATATGTCAAGTCTTCAAGGCCTGTAACTCCAGTCGACTTTGAAGATGGATTTTAAAAGGAATATGTTTATGTT
The DNA here is from genome assembly GCF_963455305.1 of Plecotus auritus. Classification (NCBI taxonomy): domain Eukaryota; kingdom Metazoa; phylum Chordata; class Mammalia; order Chiroptera; family Vespertilionidae; genus Plecotus; species Plecotus auritus. The sequence continues at coordinate 76,384,419 of NC_137774.1, read as the reverse complement.
TAGGAGCTTAATAATGCCATGTGCACCAAGAAGCCAGGGACAAAATCAAACTGAATGTGTTACTGTTTATTTGCTGTGGGATCTTCCCACGCCTGGCACCCCGGAGCTCAGTGTCTACTCAGAAGTTCTGGAGGTCCTTTCAGAGCAAGATCAAATACCACCTCCTCCAGGAAGGCCTTCTGATCCCCCCAGCAGGGTGCATTTCTGCTTCTCCAGAATCCGCAGCCCCCTGTTTAGACCTGTCTGTGGCACTTAATATTTTCTCCCTTGCAAAAGGCTTGCCTGCCTCGGTGTCTTATCTTCCTTGCTAACCTGTGAGCTCTCAAGAATTGGGACAGGGGTTGTTCCATCTCTGTACAGAGCCTGGACAAGAACACTGTGGTTGCAAGTGTGCCTGAAGGTCCTCTGCTATCACATCAGTGCTACCACCTCATGAGGTAACAACACTGCATATGCGTCTGTTAGAATCTCTGTTCATCAAGAATCAGTCATTTATTTTTGTGCCTTGAGGATAGAGCATATGTGCTATTCAACTTGGGAATCCCAGTAACCAGAACAGGGTCTGAGTGATAGTGAATATTTTTTAGATGTGTGGATCCATGTATCAATGAGTGCATAAACGAATTCCAAGAATTTTAACTCTTTGTAGCTGAGTGTCCTGGACCATAAGCTTTGTCTCTAAGTAGGTATTCATCCAAGGACAAATCAGTTCCCTCTCTAGAAAGGCTAAGTCAAGTGATCTCCAAGAGCCTTCTACCACTGATAATTGTATTGGCTAAATTCTTTGAATAACAATAACACTATTCTCCCAATTTAATGTTGCCATTATATCTTTCTTTTATGTAAACATATTCATCAACATTGTTAAGTCACATGGGGACCTGGGTTGGAGGGGGAAGGAAGAACCTTCTAGCAGGAAGCTCTCAGGGGTTAGTTCTCTCCTAGAGTCTCAAAGACAAGTCAAGAGGAGCTGAACCTCCGAGCATCCAAGAGTACGACTCTTCATTTTCCTCCCAACAACAGGCGTGAAACAGGGAAAGAGAGATGTGAAGGTCAGCGGGGAGAGGACCACCTTTTCATTCTTCCCTCTCCATCTGCCTAATTTACTTCATCTCAGGACTGGGCATTTAAGATCATTGCCTTCCTTTGCTATAACTTCTCAACATGTCACATTCTCTAATCAAACCTAGATTCAATATTTTGAAAATTGTTACCTAAATTTTAAATAATATCTCTTTGTTATTTGTATAGTGCTATTTCAAACCTGGCCAATGTCTTTTAAAAAACAACCACCTAATTAAGGTATGATTGACATACAGAAATCTGCACATATGTAATAATACAACTTGATGAGTTTGGGGGTCAGTGTACACCCAGGAAATCATGACCACAATCCGTGCCATAAATGTACTCAGCACCTCCTAAAGTTCCCTCCTGCCCTAATAGAGTTTATGTTAAGTAGGCAATGTCTTTTGAAGCCAGGCTAGTAGATAAGATGTTGGATGTTGTGTTCTGGAGTATCACCTATTAAATAAAAGTCATTTCCTTATGACTTGTATTGTATTTTTTAGAAATATAATCCACTTCTAGCTGGAAATTTTACTAGAGTATTGCAAATAAAAGTAATGACAGTTTTTTAGAGCTTTTCCTGTGTTAACATTTCTGTCCTGTTCATGGTATCAGTATTTCAGAGCTCATGATCTAAAAATCACATGGTCTAGACTTGAATACACCTACAAATCAAAGAAGCCACTCACCCTCTTTGAGCCTCTGCTGTCTCATCTTTTAAATGGAAACAATTATAGGCATTTCGTAGGGTGGTTGTAAAAACAAGGCAGGTGAAGCCTTTCCAATAGTCCTTGTGATATCAGTTGGCCCGATTTCATTTCAGTTGTGATTATTGCATATTTGATTTCCCCACAGCAATTGTCCCCAGAACATAGATATTAATCTCTGCACATAACAGCTGAGGATACTGAGGGGGAAAGGGGTTGTCAAGGCTGTCTGCTGAGACATGAGAGTAAGGATTTTCTTTGTACCCATCTATAGCTTTCACTGCACCAGTAGCAGCCTTCCTGTCAGGCTATTATATTCACATGAGGCAACACTGGAGGATAGATGAGCTGGAGGGAGAGAACCTAATGGAATATGGGGAAGGGGAAGAAGCTGATCAGTGAAGGAGAGACTGATGTCTACATATCACTTGGATCAGATCAGAATTAGGTCCCAGCATCAAGTACTTTCAAATATACCTCCTCTTAGAATATGGCCCAAAGCCATGACATTCTGAATTCCACTTTATGTGATGTGCCAGCGAGATAGTTAGAGGAATTTGGATCCCCATCAGGCACCCATGGTCCACAGAAATAACTAGGCTCTAAATAGATTTGTTCATTGCAACTGTGTCATCAGTTCACTTTAAACAGTGCTGGGTGGCCAATCCAAAAGCAAGAGAGGGAGGCATTGATTTGTGTGAAGTTCCCTAATTAAAGTCAGAATAGAATGATTCCTCTGTCCACCTGGAATCATGCAGCTCCATGTCTACCCCCACTGTCCACCTGGAATGCTGCAGCTCCATGTCCAGGCATCATTGCCCAACTCGAATCCTACAGCTCCATGCCCAGGAATCACTGCCCACCTAGAATCCTGCAGCTCCATGTCCAGGCATCACAGCCCACCTCAAATCCTGCAGCTCCATTTCCTGGCGTCACTGTCCACCTCGAATCCTGCAGCTCCATGTTCAGCTCCCACTGCCCACCTGGAATCCCAGAGCTCCATGCCTAGCCACTATTGCCCACCTGGGAACTTGCAGCTCCATGCCCAGCCCCCACTCCCCACCTGGAATCCTGCAGCTCCATGTCCAACCCCACTGCCTACCTGGAATCCTGCAGCTCCATGTCCAGGCATCACTGTCCACCTGGAATCCTGCAGCTCCATGTCCAGGCAACACTGTCCACCTGGAATCCTGCATCTCTATGCCCAGCCCCCACGGCCCACCTGGAATCCTACAGCTTTATGTCCAGGTATCACTGTTCACCTCGAATCCTGCATCTCCATGCCCAGCTCCCAATGTCCACCTGGAATCCTGCATCTCCATGTCCAGCCCCACTGCCTACCTGGAATCCTGCAGCTCCATGTCCAGGCAACACTGTCCACCTGGAATCCTGCAGCTCCATGTCCAGGCAACACTGTCCACCTGGAATCCTGCATCTCCATGCCCAGCTCCCAATGTCCACCTGGAATTTTGCAGCTCAATGTCCAGACCCCACTGCTCACCTGGAATCCTGCAGCTCCATGTCCAAGCATCACTGCCCACCTGGAATCCTGAAGCTTTATGTCCAGGTATCACTGTTCACCTCGAATCCTGCAGCTCCATGTCCAGGCATCACTGTCCACCTGGATCCTGCAGCTCTATGCCCAGCTCCCAATGTCCACCTGGAATCCTGCAGCTCCATGTCCAGCCCCCACTGCCTACCTGGAATGCTGTAGCTCCATGTCCAAGTATCACTGCCCACCTGGAATCCTGCAGCTCCATGTCCAGGCATCACTCTCCACCTGGAATCCTCCAGCTCCATGTCCAGGCATCACTGTCCACCTGGAATCCTGCAGCTCCATGTCCAGGAATCACTGTCCACCTGGAATCCTGTAGGTCCATGTCCAACTCCCAATGTCCACCTGGAATCCTGCAGCTCTATGTCCAAGAATCACAGCCCACCTGGAATCTTGCAGCTCCATGTCCAGGCATCAGTATCCACATGGGATCCAGCAGCTCCCTGTCCTGGCATCACTGTCCACATGGAATCCTGCAGCTCCATGTCCAGGCATAACTGCCCACCTCAGATCCTGTAGCTCCATTTCCTGGCGACACTGTCCACCTCCAATCCTGCAGCTCCACGTTCAGCTCCCACTGCCCACCTGGAATCCCAGAGCTCCATGCTTAGCAACCACTGCCCACCTGGAAACTTGCAGCTCCATGCTCAGCCCCCACTCTCCACCTGGAATCCTGCATCTCCATGCCCAGCTCCCAATGTCCACCTGGTATCCTGCATCTCCATGCCCAGCCCCCACTGCCCAACTGGAATCCTACAGCTTTATGTCCCGGTATCACTGTTCACCTCGAATCCTGCATCTCCGTGCCCAGCTCCCAATGTCCACCTGGAATCCTGCAGCTCCATGTCCAGCCCCAACTCCCCACCTGGAATCCTGCAGCTCCATGTCCAGGCATCACTGTCCACCTGGAATCCTGCAACTCCATGCCCAGGCATCACTGTCCACCTAGAATCCTGCAGCTCCATGTCCAGGCATCACTGTCCACCTGGAATCCTGTAGTTCTATGTCCAGCTCCCAATGTCCACCTGGAATCCTACAGGTCCATGTCCAAGACACTGCCCACCTGGAATCTTGCAGCTCCATGTCCAGGCATCACTATCCACATGGAATCCAGCAGCTCCATGTCCTGACATCACTGTCCACCTAGTATCCTGCAGCTCCATGTCCAGGCATCACTGTCCACCTGGAATCCTGCAGCTCCATGCACAGCCCCCACTCCCCACCTGGAATCCTGCAGCTCCATGTCCAGGCATCACTCTCCACCTGAAATCCTCCAGCTCCATGTCCAGGCATCACTGTCCACCTGGAATCCTGCAGCTCCATGTCCAGGCAACACTGTCCACCTGGAATCCTGAATCTCCATGCCCAGCCCCCACTGCCCACCTGGAATCCTACAGCTTTATGTCCAGGTATCACTGTTCACCTCGAATATTGCATCTCCATGCCCAGCTCCCAATGTCCACCTGGAATCCTGCATCTCCATGTCCAGCCACACTGCCTACCTGGAATCCTGCAGCTCCATGTCCAGGCATCACTGTCTACCTGGAATCCTGCAGCTCCATGTCCAGGCAACACTGTCCACCTGGAATCCTGCATCTCCATGCCCAGCTCCCAATGTCCACCTTGAATTTTGCAGCTCAATGTCCAGCCCCCACTGATCACCTGGAATCCTGCAGCTCCATGTCCAAGCATCACTGCCCACCTGGAATCCTGCAGCTTTACGTCCAGGTATCACTGTTCACCTCGAATCCTGCAGCTCCATGTCCAGGCATCACTGTCCACCTGGATCCTGCAGCTCTATGCCCAGCTCCCAATGTCCACCTGGAATACTGCAGCTCCATGCCCAGCCCCCACTGTCCACCTGGAATCCTGCAGCTCCATGTCCAGGCAACACTGTCCACCTGGAATCCTGCATCTCCATGCCCAGCTCCCAATGTCCACCTGGAATTTTGCAGCTCAATGTCCAGCCCCCACTGCTCACCTGGAATCCTGCAGCTCCATGTCCAAGCATCACTGCCCTCCTGGAATCCTGCAGCTTTATGTCCAGGTATCACTGTTTACCTCGAATCCTAGAGCTCCATGTCCAGGCATCACTGTCCACCTGGATCCTGCAGCTCTATGCCCAGCTCCCAATGTCCACCTGGAATCCTGCAGCTCCATGTATAGCCCCCACTGCCTACCTGGAATGCTGTAGCTCCATGTCCAAACATCACTGCCCACCTGGAATCCTGCAGCTCCATGTCCAGGCATCACTCTCCACCTGGGATCCTCCAGCTCCATGTCCAGGCATCACTGTCCACCTGGAATCCTCCAGCTCCATGTCCAGGAATCACTGTCCACCTGGAATCCTGTAGTTCTATGTCCAGCTCCCAATGTCCACCTGGAATCCTACAGGTCCATGTCCAAGAATCACTGCCCACCTGGAATCTTGCAGCTCCATGTCCAGGCATCACTATCCACATGGAATCCAGCAGCTCCATGTCCTGACATCACTGTCCACCTAGAATCCTGCAGCTCCATGTCCAGGCATCACTGTCCACCTGGAATCCTGTAAGTCCATGTCCAGCTCCCAATGTCCACCTGGAATCCTACAACTCCATGTCCAAGAATCACTGCCCACCTGGAAACTTGCAGCTCCCTGTCCAGGCATCACTATCCACAGGGAACCCAGCAGCTCCATGTCCTGGCATCACTGTCCATATCAAATCCTGCAGCTCCATGTCCAGGCATCACTGTCTACCTTGAATCCTGCAACTCCATGCCCAGCCGCCACTGTCCACCTGTAATCCTACAGCTCCATGTCCAGGCATCACTGTCCACCTGGAATCCTGTAGGTCCATGTCCAGCTCCCAATGTCCACCTGGAATCCTACAACTCCATGTCCAAAATCACTGCCCACCTGGAATCTTGCAGCTCCCTGTCCAGGCATCACTATCCACAGGGAATCCAGCAGCTCCATGTCCTGGCATCACTGTCCATATCAAATCCTACAGCTCCATGTCCAAGAATCACTGCCCACCTGGAATCTTACAGCTCCATGTCCAGGCATCAGTATCCACATGGGATCTAGCAGCTCCATGTCCTGGCATCACTGTCCACCTGGAATCCTGCAGCTCCATGCCCAGCCCCCATTCCCACCTGGAATCCTGCATCTCCATTTCCAGCTCCCAATGTCCACCTGGAATCCTGCAGCTCCATGTCCAGCCCCCACTGCCTACATGGAATCCTGCAGCTCCATGTCCAGGCATCACTGTCCACCTGGAATCCTGCAGCTCCATGTCCAGGCAACACTGTCCACCTAGAATCCTGCATCTCCATGCCCAGCTCCCAATGTCCACCTGGAATCCTGCAGCTCCGTGTCCAGGCATCACTGTCCACCTGGATCCTGCAGCTCCATGCCCAGCTCCCAATGTCCATCTGGAATTTTGCAGCTCCATGTCCAGCCCCCACTGCCTACCTAGAATGCTGCAGCTCCATGTTCAGGAATCACTGTCCACCTGGGATCCTGCAACTCCATGTCCAGGCATCACTGCCCACCTCAAATCCTGCAGCTCCATTTCCTGGCATCAGTGTCCATTTCGAATTCTGCAGCTCCATGCCCAGCTCCCACTGCCCACCTGGAATCCTGCAGCTCCATGCCCAGCCCCCACTCCCCACCTGGAATCCTGCAGCTCCATGTCCAGGCATCAGTCTCCAACTGGAATCCTCCAGCTCCATGTCCAGGCATCACTGTCCACCTGGAATCCTGCAGCTCCATGTCCAGGCATCACTGTCCACCTGGAATCCTGTAGGTCCATGTCCAACTCCCAATGTCCACCTGGAATCCTGCAGCTACATGTCCAAGAATCACTGCCCACCTGGAATCTTGCAGCTCCATGTCCAGGCATCAGTATCCACATGGGATCCTGCAGCTCCATTTCCTGGCATCACTGTCTACCTCAAATACTGCAGCTCCATGTTCAGCTCCCACTGCCCAACTGGAATCCCAGAGCTCCATGCCTAGCACCCACTCTCCACCTGGAATCCTGCAGCTCCATGTCCAGGCATCACTGTCCACCTGGAATCCTGCAGCTCCATGTCCAGGCAACACTGTCCACCTGGAATCCTGCATCTCCATGCCCAGCCCCCACTGCCCACCTGGAATCCTACAGCTTTATGTCCAGGTATAACTGTTCACCTCAAATCCTGCATCTCCATGCCCAGCTTCCAATGTCCACCTGGAATCCTGCAGCTCCATGTCCAGCCCCCACTCCCCACCTGGAATGCTGCAGCTCCATGTCCAGGCATCACTGTCCACCTGGAATCCTGCAGCTTCATGTCCAGGCATCACTGTCCACCTGGAATCCTGCTGCTCCATGTCTAGGCATCACTGCCCATCTGGAATCCTGCCGCTCCATGTCCAGGCATCACTCTCTACCTGGAATCCTCCAGCTCCATGTCCAGGCATCACTGTCCACCTGGAATCCTGCAGCTCCATGTCCAGGAATCACTGTCCACCTGGAATCCTGTAGGTCCATGTCCAAGAATCACTGCCCACCTGGAATCCTGCAGCTCCATGTCCAGGCATCACTATCCACATAGAATCCAGCAGCTCCATGTCCTGGCATCACTGTCCACCTAGAATTCTGCAGCTCCATGTCCAGGCATCACTGTCCACCTGGAATCCTGTAGGTCCATGTCCAGCTCCCAATGTCCACCTGGAATCCTACAGCTCCATGTCCAAGAATCACTGCCCACCTGGAATCCTGCAGCTCCATGCCCAGGCATCACTGTCCACCTGGAATCCTGCAGCTCCATGTCCAGGCATCACTGTCCATCTGGAATTCTGGAGCTCCATGTCTAGTCATCACTGTCCATCTGGAATCCTGGAGCTCCATGTCTAGGCATCACTGTCCACCTGGAATCCTGGAGCTTTATGCCCAGCTCCCACTGCCCACCTGCAATCCTGCAGCTGCATTTGCAGGCATCACTATTAGATGAAGTTCCTAGTTCTCCCTGACTGGCTGTATTCTAGTTCTGGGGCAGGTAGAGGTCAGCTCACATTGATACTTGGGACCCTCCTCTGTAAAAGTTTCCTAATTCTAACTAAAGAAGCAGGTTAAACCATCTGAAATATATACTAAGACCTATTTTTGTTTGGTTTGTTTGCATTGATTTTGTTTTTATTCATTTATTTCTAAAGATGTCACTTTTTTTTAATTAATCATCATCTGAGGATATTTTTTTTAATTGCTTTTCAGAGAGATTGGAAGGGAGGGGGAGAGAGAGAGAGAGAGAGAGATGAGAGAGACACATTGAGTGACTGGTTGCCTCCTGCATGTGCCCTGACCAAGGAGGGGAGCAAACCTGCAACCTAGGTACATGCCCTTGACCAGGAATTGAACCTTCCACCCTTTGGTGCACATGCTGTAAATCTAACTCTAACCACTGAGCCATGCCAGCCAGGGCAAGATGTCACTTTTTTTTAAAAGCCATGATTATTTAAAAGCAATATTCTCTATAAATATGCTCGGGAAGAAGCAAGCTGTTGTCATTGCATTTCTTTCAGGTCAATACATTTTCCCCCTTCATGCAAATGTCATGAAAGTCCTGTTTGATTCACCAAGTCTATAGCATGTGTTGCACCCAGGCATGGAAATGCACATGAAGATTTCATTTGCCTCGTCTTATTTTAAGGGGTGATCAGAGACACATAAAATCTTGATGCAAAATGGATAGAAGGAAAAACCTTCAAATGGAGGAAAAACTTCCAATGACTGGGTCAAGGATGAGCCAAAGAAAATGGTCCCAGAGATAGGGAGCAACTGGGAGCTTGTCCTTAGCCAGAGCAACCCAGCTGCCTCCCTGCCCACCTGCGTGTGAAGGCCAATGCACTTTGGGGAAATAGAGGCGGAGTTCTTGTCATCCAGAGATGGCCTTGGCCATCCAGGTAATAGATTAACCAGAGGAAACGTTTCTTTTGTTCGATGACACTTCTACTTACCCACACAATTTGCCCCTTTTCACACACATGTGCACACACAGACAAAAGGCACGTCTGAAGCCTGTGCAGAAGATAAGCCAAGGAGAAAAGGAAGGGGCAGCTGCTAGAGTGGCTCCGTACATTTCCTTTCCACAGACCCTCTGTGTGTGCGGTTTGTCCATAGCTCACGACATGCTTTGGGAATGGAGTCCTTTCTAGAGGAGCTAATTATAAAAACATGGTCTGGCATGGAAATAGGGAGATGGTTCCAAACCCTCCCAAAGTAGGATGCCAGGCTCCTTGTAGCTTTCAATGCATACATCAGAATGGCCACGCCCCTTTTGCTTACCATTTCTGTACTGTAGACCTTGCTTGCTGCTAACAACAGTGATTTTCAAAGAACTGATTTTTCTTTTCTTTCTTTTTCTTTCTTCTTCATCTTCTTCTTCTTCTTCTTCTTCTTTTTTTTTTTTTTTTTTTTTTTTGAGAATGGAAAGACAAGATGAGGGTAGTGGGGAGAAAAGAGAGTTTGAAACTTATCTAAAGTAGAACTCTCCCTTCATAGAATCAAACAGGTTTTATTATTTACGTTACTGTATTTTGACATTCAGTAAAATGACACCCATATGGCATGGACACAAAAGGATTTTGGGTGGTCAGCAACATCTTCTCTCTTTTATTGATTCTCTCAACTTCATTAAATCCTCCTACTGTTCTAATCTACCTGCCTTTTAACCTATCCAGGGCAATGAAGGGATGTTGGCTAAGGACTCTAACCCTGTTATTTCCCATCAGTGCCTATAAAAAGATATGAAGTGCTTAATATGTGTCTTGGTTTAGAACAACCAACAGAGCTTTCAGTGATGGTGGACATGTTTTTATGTCTGTACTGACCAATACAGCATTCCTGAGCCAATGTGGCCAGTATGACTGGGGCACTGAATACAAAGGAAAACCCATTTATCCACCTTCCTATGTAGGGGAAAAAAACAAGTTCTTCCATAAATGTGTTTCTTATCTGTAATTCTCCTTTACTACTCACACAGAACATTTTACTTCTAATCAGCAAATGAATGCCACTGCTCCTCCCCACAAAATAGTTCTCTGTGACAGTAGCTGGGTTGCCTCCTGCAAGGATGCAACATTGCAATTTAATTCATCTAACACTATCCACCCAGAGATAGTAATGGTGTCTGATCCCACAGGTTAAGGCTTCAGTACCACAACACTCCAACACACACACACACTTTAGACTCCTGTCAAAAGTCCAGGTTATCACCTACGCCTCTGACCTGTGATCAGATGGTCCAATGACCCCTCCCTTGGGTTCACTTATTTACATTTGCCAGTGTATTAAAGGCTATGCTAGGATACAGATGAGCATCCAGCTGGAAAAGATGCATGGGACAGGGTATGTGGGAAGGGGCGCAGAGCTTCCATGCCCTGTCTGGGCATGTTGCTCTCCCAACACCTCCACGTGTGTACCAACCCAGAACCCCATGCTTTTAGGAGATTATGGAGGCTTCCTTGCATAGGCAGGATCCATCATTAGCTCCATTTTCAGCCCTTTTCTCTTATCACAAGAATGGGAGAGCGAGGCTGAAAATTTCAAGCGCCTAATCCTGGTTTGGTTTTTCCATTGACCAGACCTCACCCAGGAGTGATCCACCGAGAGTGACCTCATTAGACCAAAAACACTCCTGTCACCCAGGGTGTTATAATGGTTTAGGAGCCCGGTGTCAGGAACGGAGGTCAAAGAACCAATATTGGAACAAAAGATGCTCCCAGTGGAAATTCCAAGGTTTTAGGACTTCTGTACCCCAAATGGGGACAATATCACACCAATATTTTAATTTTATTAATTTTAATTAGTGCAAATTTAAGTAACTCCCTCTGGCTTATGGACACTATATTGGGCAGTGCAGATTTCGAACCTTGAAAAAACAAGTGAAGAACTCAAGTACCTATATTCCATATTGCAAAGGGCTCTGAACACAGACCAAATTTGTCAATCAATTGGCATGTTTAACTCAGGCAAGTTACTGAATTACTCTGAACCCTGGTTTTCTCATCTGTAAGATGGGTGCAAGTGTCCCTCCCCACCTGCTTCAGGTTGTTATGCATGGCCAAAGCAGTTAAAGAGCATCAAAGTGTTTAGTGAAATAAAGTGCTTTATACAACTGCAAAGCGTACAGAGGATATTAAATAATCAAGACTTGCCTTGTTTAGTTATTATTTTAGTCTTTTGAAGAACTTTGAATGCCATGCTAAGAATTTAACTCCTAAAATTCAATTAACTAGTGTGTTCTTACATTAATCCCATTTTACAAATGCAGGAAGTAATGACTAAAGAGATTAAGTAACTTTCTCAAAACCACTAGGTAGTGAGTGATGGGGCTAATGTTTACATGTAGGCATTTGGGTTCTAAGTTCTTACCCCTGTAATGATTCCCCAAAGCCCATGCTGACTCATTGGTGGCCTCTCCAGCATCCATGTCTCCTTTCTTGCTGTGATGTTTGAATGTCTGATCCAGAGGTTTCGGTTGGTTAGCCTTAAGACAATCAGCACACCTCCTACCCTGGTCACATTACATAGGTGGGCATGAAGTATGGTAGCAATCATCTCAGGTAAAAACTGCAGTTTTAACTTTAACTTTAACCCTGTTGTTTTGGGTTCTGTACTTATTTGCTTGCTAAAACAATAGAAAAGTTATTTTAATTTTCTGAACTTATGTATGCTATCCCAATTGATTGAATACTCTATGGATGGTGGTTTGAATATCCCATTGATTGTGATCTTACTGGTTATTGAAGCACATTCTTCTGTACCTGGGAATCAGGACAGCACAATTACCCTAATTTGCCTCAGTAGCTACAGATAATACGTTCCGGTTGACTCAGTGGTCCCAAGACCAGGACAGCACAATTATTCTAAATTGCCTCAGTAGCTCCAGATAATGTGTTTCTGTTGATTCAGTGATCCGTAGACCCAAAACTATACTTAATCTTTATAGATAACTAACTTGCTCAATTTCGCTTCTGTAACTGCTTTGTGCAAACCAGGTTCCTCATTCCAAACCCAAAGATGTAATCGATACCTTTGTGATATTCTGCATATAAGCCAGATGTGGCAAAACTTTCAGGGCTGCGTGTTGGAGTGCTGATTGCCCCCTCGTAAGCCTCTGGCCTTTAATAAATGACTCCATAATTTGACTTCTTGATTGATGAGTCCTTTGTGAGATTCAGGGTACACTACAACATTGGCAGTCACATCACATGGATGGGCATATAATACACTTCAGGCCAATGCAATTAAGACATTTATGGGGATCTTTGGGTGGAAAAGTTTCTTTTGTTGCTTGTTATAAACTGTGAAACTTAATAGTCCTGCTTACTGATGGCAAACATTTTGGAACCAATATTGCGCCTAAGGTAAGGATAGAACAAACACTGTGGAAGACAGAGTGGAGAGCTGGGAAGAACATTTGCCATTGGTGATACTGGTGATCTACTTGATTCAACTTTACCTGTCGTCCACATTATGGCTGAGGGTTTTAGTTGTAGGAAATTACTTTTTTAAACCGAGTATATTTTTGTTGTTGTTGTTGCTGTTATCACTAGCAGTGGAAAGCCACCCAAATAGCCTAATAGAGTCATGCCTCATACAAACTGGTGATTTCACAACCCAGAAAATTATGTCCATCATTCAAAAATCAAAGTTTGAAACTAATGCACATACAAAGGCAATGTTGCTCTTAGCTCAGAGACATGAGTCTCTGCTCTGGCATTTGGAATGAGGCCTCTATAACAAGGGATAACGGATTAGCTCTGCAGCAAGCAATGCAGTACATTAAAAGAATATTAAGGTTGTGACAGGAAATGATATCAGTAAAAGCAATTCCTCGAGAAGGAAGAGGCACCATATGTGCAGCCAACACCAAGATGCCAGGGGGAGGAGGCTAGAACTGGGAAAGTCATTAAAGAGACTCCCCATTGTGTCCAGGAGCTGAAAGACATCTGGTGCCTTTGCCCTGATTTGGGAGGTTTCATTTCTCTTCACTTCCACCTTCACAATTATGTAACTTAGGAAGAAGACAGGGATAACAGCTGAAGAAGAATCGGTGACGTGGGTCCTTATTTTATGGCCACTCAGTAATACTGGGGTTGTGGGTGGTGTAGTGGAAAGAGCCTTTGGTCAGGTTCTATGCATCATTAACCCTGAGACTTTAATCAGTCACTTGAACTTCCCAGCTCTAGTTGATTTGTCTAAGAAATAAAGGAAGGACAATGCTTAAACCACAGTGAAACACTGTCCCTTCCCCTAAAAATCATGCATTGTCTTGCCTCTGGGATGTTGCCCCCATGCTCCCTCTGTCTGAAAACTGTCCCACTATCCTTTTTTACCTGTTGTTTTCATCTCAAATGCCATCTCCTGTATGAAGTCCTCTCTTACCTGGACGTATTGTCTCCCCTTCTACTCTTACCTGCCCTAGGAATTATCACACAGTCCTGGGCCAGCCTGCTCCTTCTCAACAGGTTAACTCACACACAGATCTCCACTTCCCACCTGCATACATACTCAGCATGAAACTCCTTGAGGTCAAGACCAGGTCTGTGCATCATTGTGTTTCGTGGCTAACCAGCACAGGGCTGACATAGGCCGGTGCTCACATTCAGGCACCATTATTAACTAGGCCCTCCAAGTGTGCAGAGGTCCTGGTGCCTCTGCCAGTCTTCACCCCACCCTCTGCAGTGCACTTAAAAAGATCCTCCCCTTCCTGAGATGCCCTTTGACCTTCCACTGGACTTTTGGTGCATTTGAGGGTGAAAATGCATCATCTCTCTTTGCCTCTTGGTTCATTTTCAACTGAGAGAGACAGAAAAGTGAAACATATTTGGAAGACATGGTTAGCTATACTACTGGGAAATTGTACTGAGCAATGGGAGAGGGAAGGCGATAGGAGTCTTTATTTGTAGGTGTTAAACAGATTTGTTCCTCCCAATCAAGAAACATGAACCAGTGGTCGTGGGAATTTTACCCTCACTGATCAGACGAAGTGAGGATTTGTAAAGGTTTTCTTGTGGAAAGTCTACATGGAAACTAAACTGGGTATCTCTTCCTGTCTTGGTTCACAGAGAAAAATATCTAGACTTGCATGGGCCTTTCTCGCCTTTCCTCCCTTCCTCCCTTAGCTGTGGGAGGGCCATGCTTCTTCTCCCAGGGCCCTCCCCAAACTTCCTCCACCTCCTGGGGGCTTGCTCTCCTCACCTTTCAGGCCTCGCTGCTTCCTGTGCATTCTTTACCTGCAACACCTGTTTCAAAACAGAAGTTAGAGCCTGCACACAAAGCTTTCACTGACCATTCTTGATAACTACAATGGCACGTTCATCCTGCCTTAGTAATCAAGGAAATATACCTGATTCTCAGGTAAAGAGGCATTGATTGCCTCTTCGGATTAGAAAGATGAAGGAATGTGTTTTTGTTCAAACATACATTCTCCTGGATCATATTAATCTCTTTCTTCCCCTGCTTTTTTGTGACTTTGAGTGATGCCAAAATAGCAGCGGCCAGTCCCAAACTTCTCCTTCCTCCTAAAGTCCAGCAAACCAGCTTGCTTCATTCTGCCAACAGTTCTATCATGTGCTTGGGCCAAACAATTGGTAGGAACCATTTAAGTGTTAGTCTTCCAGTTCAAGAAAAATTATAAATTGCTCAATCTGAGTGATTATTTTAGTTGCCAGGATTATAGATATAGTCATTGTCAACTCCCTACCATAGCATCAGCCTCTGAATGCCCTTTCTCAGCCACAGGCCAGGGGGCTAGGTATTGAACTCAACAATGTATGGATTAAGCTGTGGACGAAAGGGGCCACATGCTGACCTGCCAAGCTCAGGGGAGGCCTGCATGGCAGTCTTGCAAACTCAGAGACCTAAAGTAACCACAAAGGATGGTCTGAAATTAAACTTTAATTAAACGCAGTTATGGTGGGCAGTTACATCCTAGGCTAGTATCTTCACTGACAAGGTCAACCTTTACCTTAACTGAGCCTATCTGTCTTTTGCATCTATGATAACATACCCTTGAAATGTCTGGGTAACTTGTAACTTTCCTTTTTCTGGAGCCCCTGGGGCACAACCAAATGTGGTGGGCGCCAGGACAGATACCACAAATTCCTTCATTATCATGTTAATTGTTCCTGCACCCACCTATGTGTCCATCATTTCACTTTTTATCCAATCCCAGGGGTTTTCCCGGCTTTGCTATCCCACCTCCTTAATCTATCACCAATGAATTTCATGTAACCCATCTATGTCCCACCTTTGATGGCAATGTATAAGTACAAATGTAACCCGCCATTCTAAGGAGCATTATCTCAATTCGTTGAGGTTCTGCTTCCCAGCATACATCGACAGTTTGGCTCAAATAAACTCACAAAAATTCTTTACAGGTTTCAATGTTTTGTTTTGTTTTGTTTTGTTTTGTTTTGTTTACGTTAACAAAGCAAATGACAAAAGAAGACAATGCAGTGTGTGACAGTCTTAATCCCATTAGTGGATAAAATGCATCTCTGCTAATGAATGTATTATATCTACCATAATGAAATAGGAATTTTGGGGGGTGAAAAAGATAGGTTTAGGAAATTTTAGTAATTAAGGGGACCATGGAAAAAGCACTGGGCTGCAGAGCAGCAGAGGGTATATTTCCATAGAATGAGGGAGCTGGGAACAGCAAAAGGTCTATATTTACAAAATAAAGAGAAGGAAGCCCTTCATCCAGAAGAAGAAGAAAGCACAAAGGGAATAGGAAAACAGTAAGGAAGGAGGGGGCGAGGGGAGAACTTCACATGTCCCATGTGAGGTTCAACCTTTGAACCCAGGAGTTACTGTAGTAACCAGTCTAAGGGACTAGAGACCAATCAGAGGGGATATCAAGGCACCAGGATCTGCAGCCCTTATAAGCCATAGGAAAAAGGAACTCAGTGGGACCCTTTCCCCCTCCCCACTTGGGAGTCCGTTCTGTGGGACTCTTCCCCCTCCCCACTTGGGAGTGGTACTTGTTCTTTAATAAATCTCCACCTTTGCTATACCATCTTCTGTCTGTGGATTCATTCTTCAACTCCAGCTGACAAAGAATCCGAGTTCCAGTCCAAAAATCCCGTTTCCATAAGAGATATCCATTAGGTTAGGTGTAATACATATGGTAATACATATCTTTGTCTTGAAGATAAACTATAGTGTTTTTTTTATCCTTTTCCTTTGGTGAATATATGAGGGACAAAGAGCCCAAAGAATAAGTAGTTGGTCAAATAACAAGATTGGACATCGTCTAATAAGAGTCAGTCTATGAATGCAGGTAAGATTCTCTTCACTTGATACAGATGGTGGCTAGGTTACTGGCAAGATACAATGAAACTGGGTGAGACAGCACTGCTAATGTTTTCAAAGAGTCAGTTGCCACCCTGGGCTGGGGGCATCGTAAGTTCACAGAAGCTTCAAAATAAATGTAACACTTACTTTGATTTTCAACTTTGTTGTCTCCACTTTTACAGGTGAGTTACAAGGCAGATAACCAGCAATGCTAACGTAACAGTAATAAAACATAACACAGCTGAGGGCTCAGATAATATATTCCCATTTGGATTTATCTTTCCCCAGATTTCTTAAAGTGCACTACCCACCCAAAGCTCTTCTTTTCCAACATGAACATGATTAAACTGGTGATTGCATCTGGAAAAAAAAAATCATGCTATGTGGCAAAATAATTTGATGCTCATCTTGCTGCTTTTAAGAGCAATTTCACGAGGCTGCAGAAAGCACCAGAAGCTTTAATCTAGGGAGAGATAGCAATGAGTCTCAGATCCCAATCAAGAATCTGAGGAAGGATCTTCAAAGTTAGCCAACAGTTGGAGATGCAAGTTTCTAAAGCAATTGCCGGGTTTGTGATACACAAGCACAGCCAAGTTTCTGAAACATGGGACAAGATTCTGTTTAATTTCCCTCCAATGTCCCCTCATCCAACACCCTCACCCCCCATTTAAGATGAGGAAACAGATGCCAAAAGAAGGGATAGATATGCTTAAGATCTAAAGGGCAAGTAAGATCTCTCTTGGGAAAAGGCAAAAGTTCACCCTTTGAGCACACGTTGATGTCCTGCCCACATTCCTTCATCTTTAATGCATCCCTGCAAACTGCCCAGCCTCCCACGTGCAGGCACCTGCCTTTGACTGCCTGAGGGCTTTCTTCAGCCACAGATGCCCACACTGCCTACTGGATGGCAGAGTGGAAGACTTGGGGAGTTATCCCTGCTCCCAAGTATCCTCAACCACTGGTGGGAGGAAGTTGGTGCATGAAGACCTCAGCCTCACCTCTCAAATGGAATGTGTGGAGATGTGTGTCCTACACCAACGGCCAGGGAGTTCCAGAGTGATTAATCTCTAGGAACCACAGTAGCAATTGACTTGGTAATACACCATTTATCATCTAACTTCCTTTGTCTCTCTTAGTTCCTCAATAGCTGTCTGGTGTCTGATATGTTCTTCAATTCCCAACTACCCTACTTGTACTTGAATTTTTTCCTAGGGTCTGCTTTTGGGAGTTTCTAAATTGAGACGGTTCTATCTACTTCAGACTTCCTGGAGCCAACAATTGCCCATCACACTAAAAAGGTCACGACTTCATTTTTCTCTCTTGCCCCGCTACCTAGAAGTAGACAGGAAACCATGGAATGACTTAGTTTCCTCTGAGCAGAAGAGCAAGGGTCTGGATAAGGATAAAATCCTGCATTTCACCACCAGCAAGGGTACAGATAGTCCACGATGGGCAGGGAGATGAGTGCATTCGGGGATCTGTTACCTTTAAGTGAACCATATTTCTACATGGGAATTTAGAAAGGGACACCCTCAATGACCAATCAGATAATGCCAAATATTGACCAGATGAAGATGGTTGGAGACATATGTCACCTAATTTTTTAAAATCCTCTGGAGATTTTATTTTCACAAAAATAGCATTTTGGTGTACTCAGAGAATAAAATCCTTCCATGATTTTCTTTAGAAGCTATTATATGCAACAGATGAACTGTGAAAGTATTCTTAGTTGACCTTGTCCTAAAACAGGAGTCAGAAATTAACCCCTGAATGTGCCATGTTCCTCTGTGAATCTGTCCTGCAAGCACAGCTAACGGAGCCACATGTTATTGAAGCAGATATTTTAGGGGGACATAGGCAGGCTTAAGGGGTTTTTTAGAATTGGGGTCCATGGAAAAACACAGGGCTACAGACTGGGTGAAGGTACATTTCCATAACACCAGGAAGCCCTGTGCAGTTACATCTCCATAAGACAAGGGAGCAGCAACAGTTGCATTTACGTAAGACAAGGAAGCAGCCAACAGGTATATTTCCATAAGACTAGGGAACTGGAAGTAGCCAAGAAATGTCTATATTTACAAAATAAAGAGAAGGAAGCCCTTCATTCACATGGAAAAGAAGAAAGCCCAGAGGAATGGAAGAACTATGAGGGAGGAAGGCCTCAGGAATCACTATAGTAACCAATTCAAAGGGGAATATTGACCAATCAGAGGGGATATCAGGACACAGGAACTGCAGCCTTTATAAACCATAGGGAAAAGGAATTCAGTGGGACCCTTTCTCCTTCCCCATGTGGGAGTCCATTCTGTGGGACTCTTTCCCTCTCCCCACATGGGAGTCTGTACTTGTTCTTCAATAAATCTCCACCTTTGCTATACCACTTTCTGTCCGTGGATTCATTCTTCGATTTCAGCAGACAAAGAATCCAGGTTCCAGTCCAAAAATTTGGTATCATTATATTGGGTTGTTTTTCTCCATAAGGAATAAGGTTAATCTTTACTAGGTTCATAGTATTCAAACCTAATTGCTCTCCTAAAATCCCTGCTAGATTAGCAAAGTAGACATGATGATCCCGGTGCATAACATATGCTTGAGCATTCTATGAGGGCAATGAAATCACCGGAAGTCCAGATTCCAGGATAAAATCACGCTAGCACTGAAAAGTAGCAGAATCAACCATAAATTCAGTGACACCATCTATAAATGGCGACATGCATCCTGCCTTCAGGAAGAGGTATCAGGAAGGTGAACACATTCTGAAAACTAGGTAGAGCCGCTGGTGAACAGAGGTTACACCTCTGAGGCTTTCTCACTGATATTCGGATGAGTGCCCTGGAAAGTCATCCTTGAGAGGGTTTTAATTCTCGAGGCTATGGTGCTGTCCTTGTTTGGTTCTGAACCTTGAAATTTAACAATGGCACTCAGCTGACAAGAAAACCTGATACCTATTCCAGGTAAATATTTTCAGAGGCTAAAGAAACCGGCCACTGAAAAGAACACGAAGGGGGGAGAGAGAGGGAAGGGAGCTTTAACTAAAAACACTAAATTCGAGTTTATATCCAGTGACTCCAGCCAACACTAGAGGAGTTAATAAAGCGTTTTCTTCTTTTCTCTCCCTCCCGTCCTTCCTCCTCTTCCTCTGCCTCCTCCTCCTTTTTCTTCTTCCTTTCTCTCTCTCTCTCTTCCCTTCCCCCCACATCTACCTCTCTTAATTAGAACAATCTTCATTATCAGTGAGATACATTACAGTGAATTGTTGTGTTTTTGTTGTTGTTTTTTAAGTGCTTAATATTTATTGTCATTTTGGTTTGAAACCCAGGCAAGATTGTGACTAGCTACTATAAGGACCCATCCTTTGTATAATAAAAGTTCTATAATTTTAAGATTTTTGAGGAATCATGTAACTGTTTTTTTAAACCCATCTCTTTAACAGAAAGGTCTTAAGATTTCAAGAACCCTCAGAATTGACTGGTTCATTCTCACATTTCAGTCTTGAATCTGTCCTATGACATATCCATTAAAGGATCAAGACCTCTCCTTGAATACTGGTAGTGACAGGGAACTCATTTCTATAAACCCCACCCATCTATCCACAGAGGGCTCTATCTCTAACCTGTCCTTTTCTAGCTTTATTCCCCCAAATGAAGCATTTACAATCAAAGTAGCACTCAAACCAGTAAGTCTAAAGATAAACCCAGGCAGGAAGAAAATTGGAAAAGAAAAAGAAGAAATGCAAATGGCCAATAAACACATGTCAAAGAGGTCCGCCTCTCTTTAGGAAGCATATACAAATTAAGCAAAAATGAGATGACGTTTTCTATCGCTGAAGAAGGTCAAGAAAAACCAAATTGCTGATTATAGTGCTAGTTAGGTCAGACCTGCCTAACACCTTTAACATGTATACATTCTTCAGTGAATAACGGATGCTTACATAAACAGGACTTAAGGACATAAATGGGTAAAAACATTTACCTACCCACACATGCATTTTGGTTTTATTTGAAGTAACAAAATAGCAAATAGTGACATCACTTATGGTTTATCTATACACCAACTACTGTTCTTTTATTAGAATGGTGATTAACTCATAATTATTGGCACAGAAATATATTCCTGAAACACTGTTAAATTTAAAGATCAGATTAAAAGCTCTACGGCTAGAAAGAAAAACTAAAACACATTGGGCGATAATTGGGGAAATTTGAATACTGATTAGATATTTGATGATGTTAAGGAATGATTGTTATACTCTAGTGCAATTACAATATTATATTTATTTTATTTGAAACACTATGTTGGATCTACTGGTTAAACAGGTGGTTGGCCATATGTGCATTGGGTTTTTCTCTGGAAATGCTTTCAAATGAGATGAAAGGAATAAATTAAGTTAAGGACTCATAGGAATAAAGGACTTAAGTGAAGGAAAGTTTTTAACAGTCTGTAGAAGATGGAATTGTAATCTGGCCAAGCAGAGGGGAGGCCAACACCACTCAGGGATGTAACCGTGAGAAATGACATGTTATACCCCTATCCATATTATGAGCTAACGGTTTTTCCTGGTTTCTTAAAAAATGGAGTACGTGCCCTGACCGGTTTGGCTCAGTGGATAGAGCATCGGCCTGCGGACTCAACGGTCCCAGGTTCGATTCCGGTCAAGGGCATGTACCTTGGTTGTGGGCACATCCCCAGTAGGAGGTGTGCAGGAGGCAGCTGATCGATGTTTCTCTCCCATTGATGTTTCTAGCTCTCTATCCCTCTCCCTTCCTCTCTGTAAAAAATCAATAAAATATATTTTAAAAAAAAAATGGAGTACGCATCTCGGTTTCTCTTTTTGCTGTTTTGGGGTGATATTTGAGAGGAGAGTGGATATTTTTACTTTGCCACTATAAAACTGAGAGTCTTCTGGATTTTTAAAAATATATTTTTAAAAGATGGCTCCCCTATTTCATTTCCCCATGAGCTCAATGGCAATATCTGTCTCGTTCAAGTCTGTATCCTAAGCATCTGACTCACCATAGGGGCTGAATCAATATTTGTTGAATGAATGCAAAAATGAATTACTATATAAAGTATAATCTAATTTTGAGGGGAAAAGATAATATAACATGCATTGGAGAGGATTACCCAAAGGAGCTATTACTAATTATATCTAGATGGGATGTGTTTTCTTATCATTTTCTGCTTCAGGCTACAATAAACATGTTTCTTTTTATAATAAACTACAATTTAAAAAGGCATTTTAACAAGGGCTCATTTTTAAACACAGTGTCACTTATATTGGATCTTCTAAGATGGTCTAGATTCCAGCTCCTTTGTTATTCCTGTGAATAAACTTGTACTTGCTGAATCCAGGCTTGGAGTCTGGACTCACAAAGTGATGCTCATAATCAGTATAAGAGTAAAGGTATTTCCTGCCTCAGATCTCTCCTCCCAACTCTCCACAACATCATCAATTTTCATGTCCGTATTCCATGAGGGTGAACCAAAGAATTCATCTTCCACTACAGCTTGCAAGTGGAGAAAAGTGTTTGAAAGAGGCCACCCTAGGAAAGACCCAGCCCCTTAACTGCTCTCTCCTTTTTAGGAATGATTAGTTAGTTTCAAGGAATTTCAGGCAGGATGATCAGGTGGTCAGCTTTCACTCTTTACACAAACAATATTTTTAAGACCTGGGAGAAAAAGTTTTCTTGGTGTGCCCACATCCTCCCTTGCCACTCTCCTCCATGCTGACCTTCCCTCTGCTTTCCAAATGCATCAGATTCAACCCCACCTTCTCGTCTGTTCCATCCTTTGCTTAAAATACTGCTCTTCTTAGACCCTGTTTTCAGTGGGCCTCAGCTCAAGTGGTACCTACTTGGAAAGACTCTCCTTTGCCACTTGGTCACCCTCTGTCTCATTTTCCTATTTCATTTTCTCTTTTCTATTAGACTAGTGGCCCAGTGCACGAATTTGTGCACCTTGAAAGGAACTGTGGGCCGTGAGGCTGCGGTGGGCACAGGGGCAGGTCTCAGCCCATCCTCTGTGCCCCCGCCCAGCCCCTCCCACCATGGCCCTGATCCCCTGTCTGCTGGCAGCCCTGCTCCTGCCACCGTAGCACCCATGTGCTGACGGCGCCGGCCCTGGCCCTGCTTGCACCTGCTGACAGCATGGAGTGATTGGGGCTGATGCCAGCAGCAGGTGCAAGTGGGGCCAGCGCCATCAATGGTTGTGAGCAGCAGCTGCTGCCCCGATTGCCCCTCAGGAGCAGGGGGAGGTGGAAAAGCCCTCAGGGGTGATCAGGGCCAACAGCCGCCGCTTGCACCTGCTGATGGTGCCGAGCTATCGGCGCTGGTGCTGGGTGTTGGCAGAGGGTGCAGGAGGCAGCTCTGGTTCTGATTGTGGGTGCGAGCAGAGCCGGTGCTAGTAGCAGGTGCTAGCGGGGCCATCACCGGCAGTGGGTGCAAGAGGCAGCTGCTGGCTCCAATCACCCCTCAGGAGCAGGGGGAGGTGGAGAAGCCCTGGGGGGCAATCAGGGCTGGCAGCTGCTGCTTGCACCCACTGATGGCGCCGAGCGATCGGGGCCAGTGCCAGGTGCCAGCAGTAGGTGTGAGTGGTGGCTCCGGAGCTGGCAGCAGGTGCAAGTGGGGCTGGCACCGGGAGCAGGTGTGAGCGCCTGGCAGCAAAGAATTTTCAGTAACCACCAGAGGCTCTCCCCAATGACAGCAACTGGCATCCCACCTTGGTCTGGTGCCCCCACTCACCTGCTCCACCATCCTGCTGCAGCCAATGCCCCTGGTGGTCAGCACACATCATAATGACTGGTTTTTCAGTTGTTTGGTTGTTCTGTTGTTTCGCTGTTCAGTCTATTTGCATATTAGGGTTTTATATATATAGACTAGAGGCCTGGTGCACAAAATTCGTGCATGGGGGGTGTCCCTCATTCCTGGCCTGCACCCTTTCCAATGTGGGACCCCTCTCACAATCTGGGACTGCTGGCTCCTAACCACTCGCCTGCCTGCCTACCTGATTACCCCTAACCACTCTGCCTGCCAGCCTGATAGCCTCCTAACCACTCCCCTGCCAGCCTGATTGATGTCTAACTGCTCCCCTGCCAGGGTGATCATCCCCAATTTCCCTCCCCTACTGGCCCGATCACCTCCAACTCCCCTCCCTGAGGGGCTGAGGGGACTGGGGGACTGAGGCTGGATGAGGCGGAGCTGAGGGGACTGGGGGACTAAGGCTGGATGAGGCAGAGCTGAGGGGACTGGGCGCTGCCATCTTGTGGCTGTGGGTGCTGCCATCTTGTGAGAGTGTGGCAGTCAATTAGCATATTCCCTCTTTATTGGCTGTGGGCGCCACCATCTTGTGAGGGTGTGATGGTCAATTAGCATATTCCCTCTTTATTAGATAGGATATTCTTCTGCATTTTAAGTTTCTTAATTTACTTTACTTTCCCCATAAAGAATGCAGGTTTTCTGAGATCCTTGTTTGCTTGATTCACTATTTTATTCCCAACACTTCTAAGAACTCATATTTCAACATACTAAAGGCTCAATACATATTTGTAAGTGGGGAGGAAAGGGGGGAGAAGGGATATAGAAAGGAGAGAGAGGAAGAGAGAAATTCAACATATCATTTTTTAGCTGCAAATCTTAATTCCAAACCCATCAAAATGCCCTGGAAAATAAAGGCTCTTCCATTTCCCAACATCTTTCTTTAGAAGACATTTGAAATACTAAACAGCAAATATTCTGTTATATACATACTAGAGGCCCAATGCATGAAATTCATGCAAGGGACTCAGCTCTTGCAACCCTGGCTTCATACGGAAGGTTGTCCAGATGGACCTCCGGAAGGATGTCCGGAAGGTCGTTCGGCTGTCTGGTCTAATTAGCATATTATGCTTTTATTATTATAGATTGTAAGTTAATATAAATGTGTAGTAAAAACTATAATGTGAATATAGTGATTCACAGTTAGCTCTTATTGGTTCACAGATCTCTGATAGTACACTCCATTACACAATTAAAGAGAAAATGCACAGAAACACTAGGACCTTGACATTTTTCTGATTCTTTGTCTTGAAAAAGTAACACATTTTTACCTTGAATTATTTCCTTAGAATCTGAAACACGAGAGAAAAATGATGACCATCATTTTTATTCTTTAAGAAGCACATGGATAGTTAGTTGCACAACAATGTGAATATATTTTGCTATCTAACTGTACACTTAAAAATGGCTGAGGAGAAGAAAGAAGAAAAGGAGGGTCAGATCATTGCCTTGCCCCCTCCTCTCTGCCACCGTCATTCATGAAGCATTGGTTAGAATGGAGTCTCCATCAGCCTCTATCCCTGAACAACTAGAATGAGCAGAGCCCCAGGTGACCCAGGTGGACCTCTAGTGTGAGTGAGAAATAACCTTTGTTGTGATAAGACACAAGACTATTATATTGTTTCTGCAGCAAAGCTTAGCCCATCCTGACTAATACATGATGGTCACTTGGGGATGAGGGAGTAGGAAGGAAAAGAAGAGAGAGTGTAATTAGAGACTTGAGTATGTTTGTAGGATTAAGAGGAAAATGTGGGGAAAGAGAGAGATTGAAAATATAAGAGAGGGTGCCATTCATTTGTTGGTCTTGGGAAGGTCAAGGGCTATGGTACCCCTGGTCGCACTGGATGGATGGTGAACACACCCAACTGTGAGATGCTTGTGACAGTAATCAGCACTGTTTCAGGCACTTTCTGCAGGTGGAGTCTCTTTTGGAGAAAGCGAAATAGCTGATGATCAAGTATTTGTCTGAGACCATTTAGCATCAGGCCTTTCTCCACAAGCAGAGAAATGGAGGGAATACCTTCTCAGGGCCTCAGTTTCCTCACCTATAAAATGGTGATAATAACAGAGTCTACCTCACAGAGTTGTGGGAATGAGATGAGTTACTATTGTCAAGCATACAAAACAGTGTCTGGTGGAAAGAGAGTTCCATTGAGGTGTCATCCCAGAACCCTTATGGGTTTTAGGAAGAAGCTTGGAATATGGTGAAATGTGCTAATGGCTTATTATAATCATTCATACAAGAGAGAATGGTTAGGAACTGCTGTCCTGGGCAACACACAGCATGATGAACCATGAATGCACTGAACATCTCTACCAGCCTCAAAGGTAGTGTTGATACATAAATATCAACCTTATTGTATCCTATCTAATAAAAGAGTAATATGCAAATTGACCATACTTCCACTACACCCACAAGCCACGCCCCCAGCCAATCAGGAGCGAGTATGCAAATTAACCCAACCAAGATGGCTGAAGCCATGGAGCGAGCAGGAGGCTTGGGTTTCCCTGGCAATGGAGGAAGCCAAGCTTTCTGCACACCCTGGCTGGTCGTGGACTCCACTCAAGGCTACAAAGTTTCAATTATAGAAGATAAATAAACCCCAACAAAAATGGCTGCAGCCACGGAGCAAGCAGGAGGCTTGGCTCCACTCAAGGCTATAAAGTTTCAATTATAGAAGATAAATAAATCCCAGATACCAGGGCCTCCACAGGCCCCTCGCCCAGGCTGCCCCACACCCCAAGGGAACCCCCCACCCTGATCCAGGACACCCTTCAGGACAAACCATCTGGCCCCCACCCGTGCACCAGGCCTCTATCCTATCTAATAAAAGGGTAATATGCAAATTGACCATCACTCCAACATGCAAGATGGCTGCCCCCATGTGGTCAAAGATGGCTGCCCCCATGTGGACACAAGATGGCCACCACAAGATGGCCAGCAGGGGAGGGCAGTTGGGAGGGACCAGGCCTGCAAGGGAGGGCAGTTAGGGGTGACCAGGCCAGCAGAGGAAGGAATTTGGGGGCGACCGGGCCTGCAGGGAAGGGCAGTTGTGGGGGACCCAGGCCTGCAGGGGGGACCAGGCCTGCAAGGGAGGGCAGTTAGGGGTGACCAGGCCTGCAAGGGAGGGCAGTTAGGGGTGACCAGGCCTGCAGGGGAGGCCAGTTAGGGGTGACCAGGCAAGCAGGGGAGCAGTTAGGCATCAATCAGGCTGGCAGGGGAGCGGTTACGGGGTGATCAGGCTGGCAGGCAGAAGCGGTTAGGGCAGGGGTGGGCAAACTTTTTGACTCAAGGGCCACAATGGGTTCTTAAACTGGACCGGAGGGCCAGAACAAAAGCATGGATGGAGTGTTTGTGTGAACTAATATAAATTCAAAGTAAAGGAGTAGAGGGGAGAGCAAGAGAACCCTCCGCTCTTTCGGCTCCGCGGGCCAGATAGAACAGCCAAACGGGCCAGATCCGGCCCGCGGGCTGTAGTTTGCCCACGGCTGGGTTAGGGGCAATCAGGAAGGCAGGCAGGCAAGCAGTTGGGAGCCAGCAGTCCTGGATTGTGAGAGGGATGTCAGACTGTCTGTTTAGGCCCGATGCTACCAGGATCAGGCCTAAACGGGCAGATGGACATCCCTTGAGGGGTCCCAGATTGGAGAGGGTACACCCCCATGCATGAATTTCGTGCACCGGGCCTCTAGTCTTAAATAAAAAGAGTCGCATGGAGAAATCATGGATCTGATTTAGCTAAGTCAGAATGAATGTGAAGGTTTTGTAACGGCTTATCGCCACTACAGAAAAGGAGGTGACGAAATGTGGGGAAGAGAAAGGAGACAGGAAAACAGCCAGAGAAAGAGAGACAGAAGAAAGAGACAGAAAGAAACAAGGAGAAGGGAGAGATGATAGGAACACCAAAGAGCTGAGAGGCAGGGAGCTAGAAAAAAAGAAAATCTAGGAAAAAGCAAGGTTTATTGACTAGTTGACAAAACAGACTAAGAAATCAATGATGTTTTCTGTGACACTTTAGATAACTTCCCAATAATGCGGGGCAGCGTGCTTAAGAAGAGGGTCCCTAGGCTGACAGCTCCACTCCAGAACAAGTTGACTTTTCTTTATGTTTACATCTCCCCAGGTGGGAAGCAGTGCAGGCTGTCACTTTCCAAAGGATGAAAGTGAACCTCCTTTCCCATGAAAAGGACTTTGGCGCTGGAAGCAGGGTTGGCTGAGCAGGGGGTGGCTGGTTTTTGTGTGTATCTAGGAGCTCTGTCAGGGACTGATCCTGATTTCCTGGCATGAGGAACCTGGTGCCACAATATTACTTTTGAAGATCATTGCCGAAACTAGCCCAAAAGATAAAAAACTGACAGCAGTCTCTGAACTTTAGTATTGTTGAGATAACTTGGAGAGAAAAAATGAGAGTCTTCAGTGACGATGAATTATTTTTATATCTTTAATTCTATAGGCACTGAACATGAGCAACCACTAACCCGAACCCTAACCTAGGCATACACTCTCACGCTTGTACCCCTTATACAACTTTAAAAATAATTTTATTTTACAACTTGAATGCACACAAGCTCTAATAACAACAAAATCCAAATTAGTCTCATTCATTTAAAGTGAGGGATTTTTAGAAATAAATTGTCACTGTAGGTTTAAGCCGTGGAAAACCATAGCCTCAGGTACTATTCTACTTTTAATCTCTCTTAATGTTTGATCTCAGTGATAGTAATAGAGAACACTTCCACTCCCTAATACATGCATAGTGACATTACCGTCTCCCAAATCTTTATTTGCTAGTTTGGAACGATCAAGTCATAAGGACGCCACACGTAACTGAAAATTCTGCTTCTGACTGAAATCGACTCATGAGGGGCCACTTGATTTTTCATAAAGCTAACTCATTCACTTGGAGATGAGGTTAGCTTTGTGGCTTTTTAAAACCTGAATTAAATGGACACACAATCCTATTAATGCTGGAGTCAGGAAACAACAACTGTCTCTCAGGGTACTGCTTGTGAAACATTGCAATGTGAGTGCAAACAAACATGATGTGCATCAAACACGTCCACTCACGGAGGCCGTGACCTTGGATTCTGGAGCGAGGCATTTGCAATTGTGTCTTCCTACACCATCGTGCGTCATGAGCACACTCACTCCTTCCCATTCACTGCAAACCTTCATCCCTACAACATATCATACTGCAATTGGGGCCAAACTTGAGTGGAGACACACAAAAAAATTGTGTGGAATTATAAGGTGATCCATACTATGTTCTTATTTTCTTCAGATTGTCATCAAGACAGAAATAAAATTTTTCCTTAATAACTCCCAGACCTCAGCAGCATGTCCTTGGAACCTCAAGGCATGGTGGACATCAGATTGAGAAGAAATGGTGAAGACAGCCATTCTCATGAGCCCAAAGCCTCAGCATGTAGTGTAACCTGAGACTGGTGTTGGTTAAGTTCAAAATGATCAAAGACACTGGCTTTTGAGAGTAGGGAGCTGTGCTAAATATCTTCTGTTCACATGTCCAGGTTTATTCTTATCCCTCTTCCTCCTGCTCTATCTATGTGGACCACAGGTTACCATTGGGCATCAGAGTTGGTTCATTGCATGGGAGGCACCAGCAGAACTGGAGGGAAGGAGATGAAGGCAGCTGGATCCCTTAGTCTCCTGGATCCCCCTTCCAGGTCACTCACTGCAGCCATAGGCCTGAAGTTCATAGATCATATTCAGGCATCACCCTCCCCCCCACTTCACACTATTACTAGTCCCCTACCCTAACACTGCACTATCCTTTGCAGCATTCCCTAAACCTACCCTGATTTTGCTAACTAGCCCCTTTCACAAATGCTCCCCAAGTCACTCAGTTTGGTTATATATCTTTCCCCTGCTGGGACTTTGATGAATATGGGTGCCTGCCTACCTAGTCAACAAGACCAGAAGCACCTATAGGCACCGAACTAGGTACCTGAATGTACAGTTTCTTTTTTAAACTTTTTGATCACATTTGGAGAGAGGGTTTATTCTTCCCATTACACAGATAAAGAAACAAAGGCTCAGTGAATGGGGGTATCTAGCCCAATGCAACAAAGCTTAAAAGTGACTGCTCTGGGCTGTAAATGCAGACCTATCCAGACTAAAAGCAGGCATTTTCTTTACTGTACCACTGTGAAGAGGACTCAGTGTGATTTTAACCTGATTTTAATTTTAAACCAATGCTGAAGCTGTGAAGGACAAGGAGCAAGTAGGGACACCCCTCTTTCCCTGGGAATCACACCAGCCAATTGGATGGTTTGCGATGTTTGTGCTATGCTGCATGATTCTAAAAAGCAAGATAAAACCCATATAGTTTGTAGAAGGAAAGAGTGGTTACAAACCATATGGGTGTTGACTATTCAGTGGATGAGGCAAAGATAGAAATGAACAAAGGGAATCTATACTTAGGAATTGATTGTGGATGGGCACAGAGATTTAGCTATAGAAGGGAAGGAAATAAGGAGATGATTTTAAAATAGAGAGTTATTTAAATGAAATATGGTACAGATTCCCTAAATCTTGGGTTCTTTCCATTTATCTATGATTTACAGAACCTAAAATTGCCTTTGTGAAAGATATTTCTTTCTTGTACTACACCGACGAGTTATTTGGTCCTATGAAGATAAAGGTTTAGAAAAATACCTAAATGAAGTGCTCTTTTATCTTCCTCTAATTCTCATGCACAAAACAGACATAAGCATACGCTAATCCAAATGCTACTTATAAAAAAAACGTGATTTGAGCCAGCAAAAATTAATTCCCAACATGGAAATAAACAGAAGGAAGTGAACAACAAGCTGAGATTGTGAAGCCAATGAAGTAAAGAGTTCCTTACAACAGGGAATGTATAATATACATGAATAACTTTTATCTAACAGTCAATTCACTTCAAAATGCTGCCGAGCCCCCCTTACCCAGATATCATGTAAATGGCAATCTTGATAGACAAATAATCAGAAGCTAAGTGGTGAGAGAAAAAGTCTTTGAAGTTAAAAGGAAAGGCATAATTCTATGCATTGAAACTGAAGAAACACCCCCCTCAAAGTTCTTGATAAGCTCCCATTCAATATCTAGATTCAATTTTAACAAGTTATGTGGAAGTCAGTCTCCAAAAATGACCCTCCAGTGAACCATCTTTCAGCCTTGTGTTGTGTCCTCCCATATTTGACCCATAGAATGAGGCAGAAGTGATGCAGGGTAGGCCATAAAAAGCCTTACCACTCCCACCTGGATCCTTTGGGATGTTTGCTAGTGGGCTGTTCTTTCTGAGAACCCACTAGGAGAAGCCATGTATTGGTGCCCAAGCCACCAGGAGAAGCCATGTATTGGTGCTCCTATCCTTAAACCCAGCTGAGCAGCTGGCTGACAGCCAGCCGTAATCGTCAGCCACGTGACAACCTATGTTGGAGGTCTTAGTGCAGTTGAACCATCAGGCAATGTAGCCCCAGCTGCCACCTGATTAGAAGCACAGGAGACACCCCAAGTGAAAGCCATCTATCCCAGTCAACATAAAGAACCATGGGAGATATTAATGAATTGTTTCAAACCAGTGCATATGGAATAATTTGCTGTGCGGTGACAGATACGTGAAACACCTACCAGGTTTCCAGTTCTGAAAAGCAATTAAGAGAACTAATGCAAGTTAAGACCTGACAGTGGTGGGATTTGGAAGTTAAATTTAAAGAAAGTAATAGAAACCATTAAAGTCAAGAGAAGACCTAAAAACATAGCAGTTGGAGACTGCATTTAGTGGGGAGAGAGGGAACACATTGGCAGCCTCAGCATTAGACCCCTCCCAATAGTCATTACTAAATCTTTTCACTTTAGACTCATGTATTCATGAGAATTGGAATTAGAAAGAAAGAGTACATTCTCTTCAGTATATCTGGAACCCACAGAGGTGAAGAATCCTTTTTAAAAAAGATTTTGGAGAGAAACCAAGATGGTGGCATAGGTAAGCACCTAAACTGCTGCCTCTCACAACAATTTCAAAACTACAACTAAAAGACAGAACGGACACCATCCAGAACCACAGGAAAGCTGGCTGAGTGAAAATTCTACAACTAGAAGGAAAGAGAAAAGCTCACAGAGAATTGGAGGTACGGCAAAGGGTCTTAGTGCGCGCAGAGAGGAAGGGCGGCTGAGAGCCTGGCTGACTTTCTCTGGCAGAAGGGGGAAGGAAGCCCCCAACCACACTGAACCCCAGTTCTGACTGCACTGAACCCCAGTCCCGGGCGAGCCCCTGGGGACCCACGCTCTTACGGGGGGAGTCTGGACTCTCGGGAGGAGACTCGGGAGCTGGGGAAGGCAGAAGTCTGAAGGCGCGCGCGTGCCAGTGCGCACAAAGGCTACGGAGGTTGCCACAGGCTTTCCCTAGTGGAAGGGAGTCAGAGGATCCTGACTGCACTGAGCCCCAGTTCTGACTGCACTGGACCCCAGTTCCAGGAGAGCTCCTGGGGACCCACGCTCTTGTGGGGGGAGTCTGGACTCTCGGGCGGAGACTCGGGAGCTGGGGAAGGCAGAAGTCTGAAGGCGTGCACGTGCGCGCAAGGGCAAGGCTGACGGGAAGCCAAGACTGAGACTCCACCCCATCCAAGCTGAGCACAGAGGCTATTGCAATTTGGCAAGTCTAATCCTATAAGGCTGTCTCCAGCACTGAACTTCTCCCAGCATAGACACAGCTGATCCTTACAGCCAACTGGCCTGGAGGTCAATTCTTCCCAGTGATACCAACAACAATCAAGACTTAATTACAAGGCTGTACACACAGTCCACAAAGGGGTGCACCAAGAGTGTCCACCTCAGGTTCACTGGGGAGGCAGACCCACTGGGCCATATTGGAAACCTAGCACACAAATCTACCTTACCAACTCAGGGAAGCAGTGAAAATGCGGCATCAAAGAATCAGATCACAAACAAAAGAAATGGGGGAAAACAAACAACTGGATATAGAATTCAAAACCACGGTTATAAGGCTTTTCAAGAATATCCTAGAAAAGGCCGATAAATATAACGAGACCCTCGAAGATATGAAAAAGGACCAACTAGAAATTAAACATACACTGACTGAAATAAAAAATATTATACAGAGACCCAAAAACAGACTAGAGGAACACAAAAATCAAGTCAAAGAATTGAAATACAAAGAAGCAAAAAACACTCAACCAAAAAAGCAAAAAGCAAAAAACAAAATCCAAAAAGTTGAAGATAGTGTAAGAAGACTCTGGGACAACTTCAAGCGTACCAACATCAGAATTATGGGGGTGCCAGAAGAAGAGAGAGAACAAGATACTGAAAACCTATTTGAAGAAATAATGACCGAAAACTTCCCCCACCTGGTGAAAGAAATAGACTTACAAGTTCAGGAAGTGCACAGAACCCCAAACAAAAGGAATCCAAAGAGGACCACACCAAGACACATCATAATTAAAATGCCAAGAGCAAAAGACAAAGAGAGAATATTAAAAGCAGCAAGAGAAAAACAGTTAGTTACCTACAAGGGAGCACCCATACGACTGTCAGCTGATTTCTCAACAGAAACTATGCAGGCCAGACGGGAGTGGCAAGAAATTTTCTATGTGATGAAAAGCAAGAACCTACAACCAAGATTACTCTACCCAGCAAAGCTATCATTCAGAATTGAAGGGCAGATAAAGAGCTTCACAGATAAGAAAAAGCTAAAGGAGTTCATCACCACCAAACCAGTATTATATGAAATGCTGAAAGGTATTCTTAAAGAAGAGGAAGAAGAAAAAAGTAAAGATAAAAATTATGAACAACAAATACATATCTATCAACAAGTGAACCTAAAAATCAAGTGAATTAAAAACCTGAGGAACAGAATAATCTGGTAAATATAATAGAATCAGGGGCATAGAAAGGGAGTGAACTGATAATTCTCAGGGGGAAAGGGGTATGGGGGGTTCATGAAGAGACTGGACAAAAATCATACACCCATGGATGAGGACAGTGGTGGGGAGGTATGGGCAGAAAGGTGGGGTGGGAACTGGGTGGAGGGGAGCTATGGGGGGAAAAAGGAGAAACAATTGTAATAATCTCAATAAAGATTTATTAAAATAAAAAAAAAGATTTTGATTGTCCAAGATTAAACTGTGACAATGACTTAGCATTGAAGGAGGCAAGCTTTGTATACTTTTGTACATTTTTTAATGAGGCCATCTTAATTTTCTGCAACGATCTCAAATATGCACCATGGTCTTGCCTCATAACTCTCCCTGACATCCGGACTTCCACAGTGGCTATTACAGCCATGGAAACAACTTCATTGATTGGTTGGTTCATTCAGCAGGTATGCAGTCATATTTGCTAACTATCAGCCCTATTTTAGGCATCACACAGAGAAACATGAATAAGACATTGTTCATACCTCCAACAACTTACCATCCACTGAGGGAGCTCTACAGAAGAGGCCAGAATGAACTTGTACTGGCACCAACTGCCCGTGCCAGCACCTCTGTACTAGTTGCTTTCACAACCTGTATTATTAATTTTAACCCTTCCCAGCACCTCTGTCTAATGGAGCTTATTCATCCCATTTTTAGAGGAAGAGGCTGAGCCTCAAAGCGGTTACCACTGCTGGAGGACTCAACCTAAGTGAACAGGCTTTCAGCCTTCATCAGTGGCAACTCTCCAGTCTCCATAAATCTTGTATGAACTTCACAGGACACTGTATGGTGGAATGCCACCATCAATTTATTTCACTTACTTTGGCCCTTTTAAAGGCCTTCATAATAACTTGAGGTCACAGTAGAGTCAGGAAAATTCTTCCTAACATCTTTCTGTCTACATTCAAGCCAGTCCTCCTCCTCTCTCATGCCGCTGTTTAATGTGATGACTCCCGAGGTTTCCCAAGAGTGTTTGTCATTTTTACAACAGCCATTTTTCTTTAACCCGGAAAAAAATATATATTAAATCAGTGTTTGCATGTGTGCACATTCCTTAAAGTGCTCCCAAATAAGTTGATTCCTGATGAACTTAAGATTTTAATTCATTTTACCCCATTGCCGTTGCAGAAGGAGTCACATTTTTAAATGTGTGATGACATATGGCTGTTCATTATTTATACATTCTGTAGCAGACTATAAATTTTACTTTGGACATATATCGAGGCACTGAAACCATTTTGGTGGCAAACACATAAATCATGGTTACAGTTATTAGTCTAAATGTAACACCACCCGGGTTCTAGATCAAAACCTTTAAAATCCATTGTAATTGATGTCTGCTGCATAACTTATGTCGGATTTTATTAAAGGTTCTCATTATTATTTATATATTTGGAGCATTATATTCTTAGTTCTGCTGCTCCATCCAGAGTAAATTATTCTGAGGTAGAGGACTGAGAGAGGGGGTAGAAGTGTCAGGTACAGGAGGGAGGCTCTTGGTGAAACGTTAAAAAATAAAAAGTGGGAAAAGGAGGGGGGGGTGTTGTATTCCAGTGAGATCTAACTAATT
This sequence comes from Plecotus auritus, assembly GCF_963455305.1. Taxonomy (NCBI): domain Eukaryota; kingdom Metazoa; phylum Chordata; class Mammalia; order Chiroptera; family Vespertilionidae; genus Plecotus; species Plecotus auritus. The sequence goes on along the minus strand of NC_137774.1, from coordinate 76,349,440 downwards.
CACGTGATGATTTAGTTCATTGAGTTCCCAAATGCCTCTGTACTAGTTGACATTCATTTGAGACAAATAAACCAGCAGCGAGTTGTGTCGCTAAATTATAAATTAGCGAAAGGGTGACTGAATGAGCTGGGGTCCCAGGGCTGCCCCTCGACCAGCTCTCAGAAACCAGCAGCACTTAGACTGACCATATATCACAGCACTGAGATGCTCAGCGAAACGGGGATGGAGGATTGATGGCACTTCACGGCACGGGCTCATTAGAAAGCCTCGGGTTGATGGGCTGGTTCTCCCTGGGAAAGCTAGCTGGACTGCAGGCCTGCTGGCAGAGGGCCGGGGAACCAGGCCAGGTCAAAACGGAGAGGGAGAGCCGGTGAGGAAGAGAGGCAACTCTCAGTGCTGAACAGGAAGGCGGGAGGCCAGTAAAGAGGCAGGTGAGAGGCATGAGGGCAGGAACATGACTTTCAGAACCACGTGAACCCGATGATGCCCTTTAAAGCGGTGTGGTGCCCCGAGCCCGTCTTTCCTCCTCTGTCACAAGGAGGCAACATGACCACCTGCAAGGATCTGTTAGAAAGTGTTTCTTTCCATTAATGGTCTTGGTTTTTCAGTGCAGTTTTAGGTTTACAGAAAATGGAGCAGAAAGTACAACGTCCTCTGGGGGAGTCCCCTGTTATCAGCGTCTTGCATTAGTGTGGACCAAGCTTGATACATTCCCACTGACTAAACTCCCTGGCTTACATTAGGGTTCACTCTTTGTGTTGTAAAGTTCCATGGATTTTGATAAATCTATAATATCATGCATCCAATATTTCAATATTATACACTTTCCCTTCCTTAAACATCCCCTGGGCTCCACATGTTCACCCCGCCCACCCTCTCCCATCCCCGACAACCGCTGAACTTCTTACTGCCTCCGGTTTTGCTTTTGTTGCAGTTTGGAGGCAGCACACAGGAGGGTCTAGCAGAGTGTTAGTAACCGGCTAATCTGCGGCAGCTGCTACAGCACCAGCAGTCCACTCTACTTAACATGTGAATTTAAAATGTCACACATTTAAAATGCAGATTTGGAACGGATAACCTAAGAAGTTGTAAGAGGAAAAGTAACTATCATATAAGGTTACACCCCCCTCCTCCGCTGTAAGCCACTCAAAGGCTTGGAGAGCCCAGCCAGCTCCCTCCTACAGCTTTGGCTACAGGGGAGGTTGAGGCAGGCTCCCTCCCACCTTCCCTAAAACCCTCCCTGAAGCCTTTCACAGGGGAAATCAGAAAGTTCAGTTGCTTTTTCTGCAAACCTCCCTCCTGAGGCCAGATAGGTCTCTGGAGCAGAGATGGAGAGGAGTCGTCTTTGCCTCACCACCAAAGAGCTAACTTGCTCACCCAGTTGTATCCGGCGATTGCTGGTACAGATCCTTGTGCTACACCCTTTATCCTTCCAGCCCCTTGTGGGATGCGGAGACCCAGAGAATACTGCTGGGGAGTGAGGTGGATTGGTCAGGGAACTTGGTCATCTGCTGTCCATGGTGGGGTAGGAGACATGTTTGTGCCCCTGCCAAGCCCCCTGGCCTATCTCTGAGTATCCATGTGTTCACTGTGATGGACAGTTCCCATGTCTAGCACAGAATCCCGCCTGGAGCTCCTGATTTTGCCCCAACGATTAATCCAAAGCCAGCCGCTTGTTTCAGCCCTTGGTCTAGGTAGCCTGAAATCATGGAGGAGTTGCTGTCCTTGGATGACACCTGAAATCAATGAGCAATGGGGGCTGCTTTCTTTGGAAAGAGCACTCTGAGGTACGGAGCTCAGCATGTCCCCAGCAGGACCGAGCTACAGCTTCCTGCAGTGGTACCTCCGTGGAAGAAAAAAGGCACCCCTTTTCTCCTTTTCTCCCTTAATGTCTCACCCTCTCTCTGCACCTTCATTCCTTTTTCCAGGTATCTCTCTAAAGAATCTTCCTGCTCCAGGTCTTGTCTCAGGCTCTGCCTTTAGAAGAACTTGAACCAGGCCCCTGGGGCTGCATGCAAGCAGCTGGCAGAAGGTAACACCAGGTGGAAGCTGGAAATTTCATTCAGCTGATGAGTTAAAATGCAGTTGATGATGATGACAACAATAGTGAAGTTGCTAGATTATTTACTGAACACTAGATGCTGTGCATGGGTGATGTCGCTTAATCCTTGTACAACCATACGAGGGATTGTTCTAATAACCATGTTATAGAGAAAATGGGGATTCAGAGGTGTCAAGAGATGTGCCTAACTCTAAACACCTAATAAGCCCTAACTGGTTTTGCTCAGTGGATAGAGCGTCAGCCTGTGGACTGAAGGGTCCCAGGTTCTTTTCTGGTCAAAGGCACGTACCTTGGTTGCGGGCACATCCCCATTAGGGAGTGTGTAGGAGGCAGCTGATTGATGTTTCTCTCTCATTGATGTTTCCAACTCACTATCCCTTTCCCTTCCTCTCTGTAAAAAATCAATAAAATATATTAAAAAAAAACAAATAAAAAAATAAACACCTAATTAGTAGTGTGGTCAGGAGACAAACTAAAGCAATCTAGGTCAAGGCTTTCCTCTTAGCCCTACTCCTCTACATCCTGACTCAGCAAAGGATTTTAGTTGTATATGTATTTACTACAGAAATTCTTAAGGCCACTTTTTTAAAAACATAAAATAAAATCATGGCTTATATACAAAAATGTGAAATGAATGTGTCAAAGATTTTATATTTCTCTCATTAATTAACAAAGAGAATAGTAAGATGTTACAACCAGTTCAAAGGAAAATTAAAATACTGTAATTTTATAGGCAGCCAAGAATGTTGAAATGAATTCGCAAGTAGACTCAGACCAGGCAGCAAATCTGGTCAATGTCTATAGGGCAGAGCTCAAGTGCATTCAAGTGGACACAATTCATTTGCTTTTCTATGGCTAAGAATCACTTGCATTAGTACCAGGTTTCTGCAACGTACAGAATTGTGAATGAGGTCAAAGACAATGAAACCAGGCACGACCCACAAGAATACCTTAGAGAGGATACTCCGGAACCTTCTTCATCCAAATATTGACAAAATACGTATTGGTTGAATGAGTTCAGGATGTTTACAATAGCAAGGAGAATAGAATAGAACAAGGGACAGCAAACTATTTTCCTGAAGGATCAGATAGTACAGTAGTCTCCCTTTATCCGGGGGGATACATTCCTAGACCCCTAGTGGATGCCTGAAATTGCAGATAAAACTGAATCCTGTATCTATTATGTTTCATCTTATACATACATATGTGTGATAAAGTTTAATTTATAAATGAGGCACAGTAAGACATTAACAACAACAATAAGGAAAGAATAATTATAACAATGTACTGTAATAAAAGTGAATGTGGTCTCTCTCTCTCAAAATATCTTATCATGGAATTCTTTTTTGTTGTTGTTTGTTGTTATTAAAGAGGACTTTGGAGGATGTATCTGCACAGACGAAATTTATAAACAACAGCGACTAGTGGGTGGTGAGTGGTTAGGGCTGGCATTTGCATCCAATACACCCGCATTGCCCAATGTTTTACCAGAGTGTTGAGATTCATCTGCTGGGGCTTCTAGGAAGAGATGCGTGGAGGAATCCGAGCACCCAGATTGGGAGGCCAGAGCTGTGACAAAAAGTCCCCATCACGCCTGCGGTGAGAGAGGAAAGGCCTCTTAGTCCCCAGGCAGGGCCCAGAGTCACTGTTTGCTTCAGAGACAATAAGTCTCAAATGTGTAGCAAGAGCTAATTAAGCATGCATGCTGTTCTGCTTGCAGACAACATGGCCAGGAGTCAAATGACCTTGGGGGCTCCAAATCAGAGACCAAAAAAATTATTTTTTCCTGTGGCAGAATGGCTTTTTGTAAGACAATCACTTCTCATACACTGACTGATCTTGTTTGCTAAATGTTCGCCTGTATTCTTTCTTCTAGTCAAAATCTACATCTTCCAGGACCCACTTACACATGCACCACTGCTAAAATCTTTCCACCCTCTTTCTGCAACATTGATGGGTTTCTGGGGGCCGAGGAATATCTTGAAGCATGAACATCAAAGATTTTTCTCAATCTCTCTTTCGTTGTCCCGAGTCCATGCTCACCCATCCTGGCCTGTACGCTTTCCATTTGGGCCATTTGTCTTTCGTCCCTCTGGTTCTCTGCTTATCCTTCTCTCTTTACTCACACTCACCTGTCTTTTAAAATCCAAGTCATTGAATACCGTAATAAATCATGCTTTGGGTGACTTGATGGAGTACCTAACACTCTTACAGAAAATAATTCCTATGAAGGCTTGCCTGACAGCATGCACACATGCAGTCTAATTCCAAAAAGCAATGTTTTGCATCATAATCACAGGGGAGATTTACAGGCATAATAGAGAGACACGTGGAAATAAAAGAAAGAATGCACATCAGTAACACCCGCGGTTCCACGGAAACGGAACCACCAGCCTGGTCACTTGTTCTTTCTTTTCCAAATGTTAATTCATTTTATGATGTCAATCTTATAATTTACAAAAGTTGCTTCAGCAATTAAGGCCATGCCCAAACTCAATTTCTTCTAGAGCCTACCCATTGGAACCATTAAAAACAAGACAACAGGCCCAACATGGAATCACTTATGCTAAGCCCCACATCACCAAATGGCGACTTAATATGGTTTCTGCTTTCATAGAAATGGGACCTTAAACCAGTGGATCTGGAGTCACTTGATCAGCACTGGTTAGGTCATCTGTCTTACATCCCCTGCCAGCCCTAAAGGAAGGTGACTTGTTGATAACCTGACCACTCTTTGCTGGCGGAACATTGCTCCTGCTCCCTCCTGCCTGTAAAAGCGTTTCATGTTGTGCAGCTTCTCAGAGCTCCCTTCTCACGGCTAGATTGGATGCTGCCTGATTCAAATAGATTTTTTGCTCAAATAAGCTCTTAACATTTTTAATATGCCTCATTTTACCTTTTGACAGAACAATTCCATCCTTTTTAAATTGGTTAGCTTTTATATTTACCTTACTGATTCACTTATGCAACAACTAGAGGCCCGATGCACGAAATCCATGCAAGAGTAGGCTTTCCTTCCCCCAGCTGCCGGCACTGGCTTCCCTCTGGCACCCGGGACCTGGGCTTCCCTGGCAGCCCCGGACGTCTGGTCTGATTAGCATATTATGCTTTTATTATTATAGATTATTTATTTACTTATTTGTTTTTATTAAGACTTCCTATTTTTTAGAGTAGTTTTAGGTTCACAGCAAAATTGAGGGAAAAGGTACAGAGATTTTCCATATATCCCTTTGTCCCCCATATGCATGGCCTCCCTCATTATCAACATCAGGGCAAGAAAAGGACTTCATTTTGTTCCCCAGAGCACCTATAGCAGTGGTTAGTGTACATCGAATTCTCAATCTATTCTTGCTGGAATGAAATGAAGCCGTACAGCCCTGCTGGTGTGGCTCAGTTGTTGAGCCTTGCTTGACCCAGGAACCAAGAGGTCTCTGTTCAATTTCCACTCAGGCCACATGCCAGGGTTGAGGGTTGGGTGCCCAGTAGGGGTCATGCAGAAGGCAACCAATTGATGATGTTCTTTTGCCTTGATATTTCTATCTCTCTATCCCTCTCCCTTCCTCTTTTTTTAAAAATTAATAAAAACATATTTAAAAAAATAAATGAAACCTTGCAATTTTATCTTTCTACTTCCCCTTCCACATACTACTTAGACTAGCCATCCTGAAACAGAAATTACACCTCAGTCACCATTTGGCTGTAACTGTGGCCAGTAGAGACTCGACCAGTCCTCTCCTATTTGCCTGCTTGAGTCACAGAGGTACTAGACTTCAACGTGAAAGTAAATTCAGTTGTCCAATCCCCAATGCTCAACTTTCAAACACACCCAGGATGAAAGGAAAATGCAAAGCCCGTGTTTCCAGATGTTCTTTATTCCTTTAGACCCTGTTAATCTCTTTGCTAACTCCGTGGATACCAAACAAAGCTATTTGGCCTTCTTGTCACGGCACTGGGCATTCATTACCAAATGGCACAAGGGACACATTTGAGGTTTGGGAGGCAAAGCAAAAACGTATCCACATGGAGGCAGGGCGGGAATGAGTTCTTTGCCTTCCCAAGAATGCCTATAAAGCTGGATTTGCTGCCAGGTTTCCAGTCAAAATACACACTTGAATTTTGCTCCTGAGTGTCAGGGTCCCTCCATGCACAAAGCAGAAACCAACTGCCACCCTGTTTGCTCTCTCATTCACTTGTCATTTGTTTTGTTCTCTTTGTGTTTTGTAATCTAGGTGCTCTGTCAGTTGAATAGTATTAAATCACACAGGTTTTACCTCCCTTCCGGATGGAGCTGTATTTATGTACTGGAGTTATTATGGGAAACTATATTTCCCCTGAATAAAGAGCATAAAGAGCATAGCCACTTGCAACCACAACATTTAACTCAGTAAAAAAGAAAAATTTTATTCCCCAGGTAAGCTCCTTTGTAAAAATACAGTCTCTTGCATAACTGGGAGCACAGTGATCACTTCTTCATTCCCAAGGTACCCCTGGTGGGAGTGATTTTTGGGTTGAGAAAGTGAGGATTTCCTTTTAAAAATGGCCTTGAAGAGTGAGCTTTCTGGAATCACTTTCCCATCGAGAAATGTGAACATGCATTCATTGTAGACAGTGGTTTCAGTATTTCAGAAAGGGGGTGCAGCAATACAGAGAGGAGAAAATAAAGGAAAAGAAGGAAATAGAGGAAGAGAAAGAAATGCAGAGGGAGGAAAGGAGAGAGGGAAGGTGATCCTGGAGAAGTAGCTATTTTTAATCCCATAAAAGTCACTTCCCTTACAAAAATGACAGGGACCAAATCATTTGGTTTAACATTTTATGATCCAGGAAACAGTGCTTTCTCTATGCTGGTGATCTTCAATTTAAATTAATACCATTAAAAGAAGACTCTACTTATTTCATAATTGTCATTAAATTTTTAAAAAGTTCCAAAATGGTAATTATTAAAGAGCTGAATTTTGTTTTGCTTGAAAACCTATGCAGCAGCTATGTGCTGGACATTGAGAAAGTAGGGCATGAATCAAGAGAGGGAGGTGGCTCTGTTGGTTAGAGCACTGTCCCCTACACCAAAAGTTTATGGGTTCAATCCCTGGTCCTGGCATGTATAAGAGGAAACCAATTGATGTCTCCCTCTCTCTCTTTCTCTCTCTCTCTCTCTCTCTCTCTCTCTCTCTCTCTCTCTCTCGGTGGAAACCAATTGATGTTTCTCTCTCTCTCCCTATCCCTCTCCCTCCCTCCCTCTTTCTCTAAAATCAATAAACATATCCTCATCTGATGATTAAAAAAGAGTAGGATGTCTTCTAAAACATTGAAGATGACTGAATAGCTCATCAGATGATCCTAAGGAAGGGAACTCCAGATGTACAGATACTAGAGGCCTGGTGCACGAAATTTGTGCATGGGGGGTGTGTCCCTCAGCCCAGCCTGCACCCTCTCCAATCTGGAACCCCTCGAGGGATGTCTGACTTCCCGTTTAGGCCCAATCCCGGTAGCATCGGGCCTAAACGGGCAGTCGAACATCCCTCTCATAATCCAGGACTGCTGGCTCCCAACTGCTTGCCTGCCTGCCTTCCTGATTGCCCCTAACCACTTCTGCCTGCTAGCCTGATCACCCCCTAACCACTCCCCTGCCAGTCTGATTGATGCCTAACTGCTCCCCTGCCAGCCTGATTGCCCCTAACTGCCCTCCCCTGCAGGCCTAGTCACCCCTAACTGCCCTCCCATGCAGGCCTGGTCCCCCCCAACTGTTCTCCCCTGCAGGCCTGGGTCCCCCCCAACTGCCCTTCCCTGCAGGCTTGGTCGCCCCCAACTTCCCTCCTGTGCTGGCCTGGTCACCCCTAACTGCCCTCCCCTGCTATCCATCTTGTGGTGGCCATCTTGTGTCCACATGGGGGCAGCCATCTTTGACGACATGGGGGCAGCCATCTTGTGTGTTGGAGTGATGGTCAATCTGCATATTACTCTTTCATTAGATAGGATAGAGGCCTGGTGCATGGGTGGGGCCGGCTGGTTTGTCCTGAAGGGTGTCCTGGATCAGGGTGGGGGTTCCCTTGGGGTGTGGGGTGGCCTGGGTGAGGGGCCTGTCGTGGTTTGCATGCCTGCCACGCCCCACCGCCCCCCAGCAACCCAATGGGAGGCCCTGGTATCTGGGATTTATTTATCTTTTATAATTAAAACTTTGTAGCCTTGAGCAGAGGCCAGGGCTGCCCAGGAAGCTTGGCTTTCTCCATCACCAGGAAAACCCAAGCCTCCTGCTCTTTCTGTGGCTGCAGCCATCTTGGTTGGGTTAATTTGCATATTCGCTCCTGATTGGCTGGTGGGTGTGGCTTGTGGGCATAGCGGAGGTACAGTCAATTTGCATGTTTTTCTTTTATTAGTGTAGATATGTTGGTATATCTATAGGCACAGTTACAGATATATAGTTATTTAGAGTTATAGAAAGAGTGAAAAGCTGCACTACCATTGAAAATGTAGCTATTGATGCAAACTGCATGTTTGTGTTCTCCTAAAGCTCATTATGTTGAATCCTGAATCCCTAGTGAGATGGTATTTGTAGACACGCCTTTGGGAGGTGATTAAGTTTAGATCATGTCATGAGGGTGGGGCTTTTTTGATAGGATTGGTGGCTTTATAAGAAGAGGAAGACAGATCATAAGAAGACAGCTGTCTGCAAGCAAGGTAGAGAGGCCTGCTTTGAGCCTGACCTTGCTGGCACCCTGATCTCAAACTTTCCAGCCTTCAGTACTGTGAGAAATAAGTTTCTGTTATTTAAACTACCTTTTGATAGCAACCTAAACTAAGACAGATATCCAGTTCAGGATGGTCCTGTGTTCAAGAAATATTCCCATCCACATAAAGGTGCAACTTATTTATTAACTAATTCAACATATATTAATTGAGCATCTTCTATTTGAAAGGCTCTGTTCCAGATACAGGGGATAGAAGGATAATAAAATCCTCCTGGAGATTGCAGCCTGAGGGGAGAGGAACAAAAATGAAAATCAATTGAACACCCCTGTCAGAAAGTTATTTCAGATGGTGATCAGTATTAAGAGAAGAACAGTAAACATGGTAATGGGATGGAGAGTGTGGGCAACTTGGATATGTACTAGTTCAGTGACTCAGGGGTCAGTTCTCCAAATCCTGAGTAAGCCAATATGCAGGAAGCTTCCTCTTTATACCCTTCGGTTTCTTTGTTTTCTATCTGTTTCCTAACTACCAGGCTTTTGTGGTGGGCTTCCACAGCCCCTCCTGAGTCAGTTAGAAGGGGAAGTTAAATTGTACCTAAATGCCTGGTCTGGGTGGTGTCAGTGACCTCCCCTGTAGCTAAGCTGTTACAGTCTTTGTTTATGGCCCCTTTGTAAATTGGGAGTAATTAGGAAAACAGATCTTGCTAGACCAGATTGTGGAGAAAGGGGCAGTGACTTATTTATAGGCTATCAAGAATGTACATTAGGTTACTGGCACAGATTCAGATTGCTACCCCCCCCCCCCCCAAAATGTCTTATTTTCCCCATCATTCAACATAATAATTAATTTTATTAATTATTTTATTTTTAAAATTTATCTTTATTGTTGAAAGTATTACAGAGGTCCCCCTTCCCCACTCCCCCCATTGACCCCTCTCTGCCACTCCTTTCGCCCTTTTTCCTTTCTCCCTATGAGTGCTTCTGATTGGAGGATGGAGCGTGAGGGAGCTGAAACAGGCTTGAGGGTTTCCCTTTGCCTCAGTTTTAATTCCCTAATGAAGAGGATCCCATTGACCCAGTAGACCACAGTTATCATTGTTGGGTACTGTTTTCAAGGTTGACAATTATCATGGGTTTCTCTGTTTCCAGTTTTACATCTTTTAGGTCATACGATGTCAAATCTATTTTGCTAAGCTGGTAAGAGTCACATAGTGCCTGCAGTGTATGGCAGTTTTTTAAATGAGTGTTTATAGGTGGAAATGGCCCAGAATGGAACTGGGACACAGTCTAGCCATGGTCTAATATAATAACCTCCAGCCCTGTGTGTATCTGAAATGTGTCTTGTTTAAACTGAGATGTGCTAGGGGTATAAAATGCAGACTAGACTTCAGACAGTACCAGAAAAAAAATGTAAAGTGTGCCATTGTTCATTTTTATATTGAAATGCTAATATTTAATGTATTGGGTTAAATAAAACATATTATCAAAATTAATTTTCTATTGTGGCTACTAGAAAGTTTAAAGTTGCGTATGTGTTTTACATTGCGTGTCTGTTGGCAGCACAGGGCTAGTCTCTTCTATAGCTATTTAAAATCATAGTGCTAAGTGACCCAAATAGAATTTAAATTTACCTATCCTGTAAAATCTAGATTACACACACATAGTATTAAAAATCAAACAATGTCTTTTGAGTTCTTTAAGGCTTTCATTTAGCCTGTACCACATCTAGAGTTTGGCATGTCAATGGCTTCCGTGCACCAACTAAGAACATCTCCGATATAAGCCTCAGGGAAATGACACACGACTACCATGACCCTCGATGCTTGTGAATTCCAGAGCAGAGGATATCATTTCCATAGGTGCTAAGAGAATACTCTGTGTCCAAGTGTAAACAGTGGTCAACTCTGGATGGTGAGCTATTTGCTTTTAATAATAAAAAGAAATCATCTGATGGATCCTTCTCTGTCCCTGGATCTGTTTTTGTTCATCAGTTTATGTTGTTCATTATAATCCACAAATGAGTGAGATCATGTGATACTTATTTTTCTCTGACTGGCTTATTTCCTTAGCATAATGCTCTCCAGCTCCATCCATGCTGTTGCAAATGGTAGGAGTTCCTTCCTTTTTATAGCAGTGTAGTATTCCATTCTGTAGATATACCACAGTTTTTTAATCCACTCATCTGCTGATGGGCACTTAGGCTGTTTACCAATCTTAGCTATGGTGAATTGTGCTGCTATGAACATAGGGGTGCATATATCCTTTCTGATTGCTGTTTCTAATTTCTTGGGATATATTCCTACAAGTGGGATCACTGGGTCAAATGGGAGTTTCCATGCTCAAACCTCAGAGGGAAGTCAGGGGACGGTGGAGGTAAGGGGGAGAGATCAACCAAAGGACTTGTATGCATGCATATAAGCATAACCAATGGACACACACACCAGGGGAGTGAGGGCATGAATGGGTGGGGGGAGGGAGGCAATGGGGGAATAAGGACAAATATGTAATACCTTAATCAATAAAAAAAAAGAAATAATTTTAATGAAGACTTTGTGTCTGAAATGAGGTCTGATACCACAGCCTTCATATACTCCAGAAGAAGATATCATGGATCAGAGAAATTGGGATGCTTATATAAACCAAATTCCTTAGCCCAACACAAGTCAGAGTGAGATGCTCAGTTCTAAGTAAACAGGAGAGTTGAAACAGTAGCTGTACTACTGCCCTGAGCCCCAAGCATTAGTAAGGCTGAGAATATTCCTTCCTCCTCTGCCCCCTGGTTGTGCTTGTTTTCCTTTGAAGAATAATTAAGATTTAATGGCATATTTTCACAGTTTTTTGTCTGCCTGTTTTCTGACTGCCTACTGTGCAGAATGCTTGCTTTTGATCCCGGTCATTACAAGAACTGTACAGTAATTGCCTATCTGGTGACTCGCTAATGGAAGTCCCCAGAGAGAAGAGACGCTGCTCTTTTGAAGTTCATCTTGTTTACTGTTGGCCCTTCTGGTTTAATCTATATCATCAGAGAGCCATGCTCAGTTATTGGCAGCTCAATTTCTTCTCATTGGGATTACAGACATTGGGTAAACAAGTTTCGGGTCTTCCTTTTCTTTTCTTTCATTCTCCCCCCTCCCCAGCTCTTGTTTCTCCTCTGTTTAATCATATGGGCCCACCTTGGTCAGCATGAGATGACTGTACCAGGAGACCAGTGGAACTCTGAAAAAGCTGCTCTTCGGACCTGCCCAATAGGGCACAGGTGGGAGAGCAACTAACCATATGGAATGGTCCTGCTCCTCATTTAAAGGCAGGATGCCTTCTACACACCCAGATCATGGAACGGCTCTTCCACAAAAACTCAGACTCTGCAAACACCGCTGCACCTGCTCCATCTGTCCCTCCGCTGACTGCCATCATAGCACTCATGGCAATGAACTTTGATTCTTTGTGTAACTTTTGTCGCTCAAGAGGTGGAAGTCCCACACGACCAACGGTTATATCTTGTTCCTGATTCTCTAGTGTGGAGAACACTTCCCAGTGCCTAGTGAAATGTGTTTTCAGAATAAATGGACCTTCTCCAGGTTGTGCTAAAGTTGCTCTGTCTGTCCTAAGGAAGGAAAAATCCAACACTAGAATTCAGAGTTCTATTTAATTCCCTTCTCATCTCCTATTGTCAGAAAATACGGTTTTAGAGAAAATTTCTAAAATAGAAGTTTGCTGATTGTAAGGGTAGAGGATCCTGTTGCTGGTAGGATTAGAGCAGGCAGACGTCAGGAGCTAAGTGACAACTTAGAGACAATGTAGGCCAGGATGCCTGGCCAGCACCATAGTTGCTTTCAGCACCATAGTTGCTTTCAGTAACTCCAGATGACACAAAAGCATTTTTTTTTTAAAAAAAATGGATTTAAGCATAGTATTTCCCGGAATTAATATCTGAGCATTGGCAGACACAATCTTACTTTCCACATGAAATATGAAGGCACATTTGGAGATTATATAATCAAAGATGAAGAGAGCAAAGAGATGAAGAGACAGATTTTTGTTGACAAGGTTTGAGCTCCTGGATTCAGATATGTGAGAACCTGACTTTAATTCTACACTTAACCATTCTATGAGACAAAAACTATTCTTAAACTAATTGGATTTCATTATTTCTAAATTAACCTTAAAATACAGAGTTATATATAACCTGAATAGTCCCAATGTCCACATGATTTGTATATTTGGACAACTTCGAATGGGAAAAATTTGCACCTGTTTTTTTCAAGTTCTATTGAAAATGATAATCTCAATAATACTTTGGTCCTGTCAGTAATAAGTCCCTTTTCTGAGCCAGGCAGTGTGTTTTACTTGTTAGTTTGTTTACTCTTCAGAACACTATCTCAAGACATAACTACTCTTTGTTATTATCCTTAGTCTTTTTGAAGAGAGAATACAAGATTAAGAGTAGTGAAATAGTCAGCATCTGTCTATCTGGGGCTGAGATTCAAATGTAGGTCAGCCTGTCTCCAAAGCTGTCCAAGAATATGAGATATTTTTCAGAGTAATAATATAATTTCATTTTAATTGTTTATTGTGTAGCATGATTAAGTGACCATGTCTAAGTTAAGAATGATAACAGAACTCATATAAAATAGCAAGTGTTATGCAATTTTTTTACCCATTTAATGGCCATCACAATCTTTTCAGCTGGGTAGAAATTCCCACTGCCAACTAAGAGACAGGAAAGGAGACTGTCAGAAGTTAAATTGCTTGCCTGAGGTCAAATAGCTAATAAGTGGCAGGATGTGAGGATGAACCCACTTATCTCTGGCTCCAAAGCTCACACCAGTTCATCCAAGGTGAACATTTACCCTTAGGTGAACTCACTTTAAATACTTGGGCAACTTCTCTCACGAATATTCACACCACCAAGAACCAAGATCCCCAAGTCCAATTTAGAAAACCTTATTAGTCTAATAAGACTTCAGTTCCATCAGCGTAATTGGCAGCCACCTCAATCGTATACTGTCTAATTCAGGGGTGGACAAACTTTTTGACTCGAGGGCCACAATGGGTTCTTAAACTGGACCAGAGGGCCGGAACAAAAGCATGGATGGAGTGTTTGTGTGAACTAATATAAATTCAAAGTAAAGGAGCAGAGGGGAGAGCAAGAGAACCGGATAGAACAGCCGGATCCGGCCCGCGGGCCGTCGTTTGCCCACGGCTGGAATTGCTTTATACTGGATTCCTCGTTACAGGGCTTTGAGGGGAAGGAAAATGTGAAGAGAGAATAAATGCATGTCAGGGAGGTGCCAGTGTGGCCCAAGACCTCCCTGTGAGGCTAAGGGCAGTTGCCTAAGGTCACAGGGGTACTGGAACTCTGGAAGGGCATGTTGGTGTGTTGTTAGCCTCTTACATTTCTGTGGATACAGAGCAAAACAGCCAAGAGAAGCTAATACCCAAATTGCATTACAGGCATTCAAAGACTTAAAGAACATCCACAGCAAGGAACACCTCAGAATTCTGTTGCACTGCAAACACTTAAATAGCTTCATTACGTCTAAAGGTCACCTATCATTGGATGAGAGTGAATCTTAGCTGCTCTTTTAGCACTCAAAACAACAACAATGAACAAATGCACAATTATGATCATATATATTTATTTAAATCGAATCTATGATTTATTTTCTCCCTTCAAAACTAATACATTTCTGCCAAAACCGGTTTGGCTCAGTGGTAGAGCGTCGGCCTGCGGACTGAAAGGTCCCAGGTTCGATTCCGGTCAAGGGCATGTACCTTGGTTGCGGGCATGTCCCCAGTAGGGGGTGTGCAGGAGGCAGCTGATCGATGTTTCTCTCTCATCGATGTTTCTAACTCTCTATCCCTCTCCCTTCCTCTCTGTAAAAAATCAATAAAATATATTAAAAAAAAAAAAAACTAATACATTTCTGATGATGTCTTTAGGATAAATTTCTAAAAATAGGAATGATAGTTCATTGGTTATATATATTCAAAGTAATAAGCATTTTATTAAGGTTAGTACAAAGGGCTATTAAATTATGTCTTATAGTTATATCATTAAAAGATTGTTCTCAGCATAACCACATAATGGCAGGTGTCAATCAACATGAGAGCAATATGAGACAGGATAAACTCTAAACAAATTCTGAAATGGATTTCCCAATACTTTCTCTGAGTCTCATTTTTACCCCTAGCTTTATTGAGGGGTACTTGGTAAATAAAAGTTGTATATATAGAAGGTATACAATGTGATGTTTTGATATATGTATATTTTGTGAAATGATTATCATAATTGACAGGTGAGCAGAGGACATTTGGCTCAGGCAGACTAGAAAGTCCCCAACAAGAAAGTGGCCCCAGCCTCATTTTGTGGAATAGCTTGTGGTCACCCCATCAAGCACAACAGGAGGCAGCCACACTGAGGGTGAGGGTGAGACAGCAGGCCAACGATAACAATGGCCAAACCGGTTGAAGGACAATGAATTCCATCTAATCACTCTAGAACACTTACATCCCCCAGCCTGTGCCCCTTGCGGTTTTGGAGCATAAAATTCAACCCCAAGGACAGGGGAGGCTGAGTCCCAACCTTCCCCAGTTGTGGCTCCATCCCCTTTCCCTCTAATAAACTCCCCTCTTACTTGCTGGCTGTGTCAGCCTAAATCCTTGAGGGACTCCAATCTTACTATAATCAAGTAAATTAACATATCCATCACTTCACAGAGTTATTTATCTTTTTGTGGAGAGAACATTTAAGATCTCTTAAAGTTATGTAGATTGGAAAGCTTTTGGCACACATTGCTGAATTTTCAGCCCTCTGAATTTCCCATCTTCAGGTCTCTGAATTTTCCCTTATTTCCGTGACTTTTCATTGTCTTTAATTGGATAGAAAAAAATTCTAGTTTTAAATTCTTTTGCATTTATTTCGTGTGTGACCTTGAGCAAGTCACTGAAAAACTCTCAACAGTTGCAAAATAGTGATAACAAAAAGACAATAACAACAACCATAATGATGCCTAATATGGTCGTGGTGAAGGTTGAATAAAGACAGGATCTGAAAATCATCCTCGAGGGGTGCCTGGGAGCATGTGGGAGGGTCAGATAAGCAAACACTGCGCTATCAAGGCAGGCTTTCTCAAAGAGGCAACATCCTAACAAATTGGATTCGGATTGCTCCCACTCTTCCTGTTTCTTGGAACTTAGGAGACTCACACTGAAGTTCTCCAGCCTACATTCCAAGTCAGTCAGACACTTGCTTCCCCAGGAGGACCTTTCAAACTGTGCCCTGACTCTAAAAAGTACGGAAAACAAGAAAACAATTAAGGTTATTGTTTCACATTAAGCCTATCAACCCCAAGTCTAATATTTTCGCCTGTAGATCCTCACCACAGGTACTGAACCCATTTGATAAACCATTTAATGCTTTAAAATCAAAACATTTAAACACAAAGAAAATGTCAACACAGCACAAAAAGAAGGCCAGTTTGGCAGTAAATGTCACTTAATTGTGTGTATGCATCTGAGGGAGCCATTATGATCCTACTTTCTCTACCAGCCGTGGGCAAACTACGGCCCGCGGGCCTGATCCGGCCGGTTCGGCTGTTCTATCCGGCCCACGGAGCTGAAAGAGAGGGTTCTCTTGCTCTCCCCTCAGCTCCTTTACTTTGAATTTATATTAGTTCACAGAAACACTTCATCCATGCTTTTGTTCCGGCCCTCCGGTCCAGTTTAAGAACCCATTGTGGCCCTCGAGTCAAAAAGTTTGCCCACCCCTGCCTAGACCAAGCTTCTATAGGAATTTTCTTTTAAAGCATTATCATGAACTCAACTCGACTTTACAAACATTTGTCCCTCAGGGACTCTGGCAAAACGAAGTTATTCCACTTCATTTCAGCTCACAACTTGTTATATCAACCAGTCAGTAGGTGGAATTGTTTGAGGCCAGCCATTTTCAAGAAAATCAATTTCGGTTGATGGATTAATCTCTCAATTTGTCTTACTGTATTCTTTAAAAAAAAGAAAAAGGAGAAAGAAATCTACTAATTTTTTTGATATTCACTAGTTCCAGAATATCCATAATATGTTAGACATGTTTCTATGACATTTCCTTTACGATGCCATTTTCTGTTGGTTCTCTACCAATCTCAGTGATATATATCTCTCATGTCCAATATTTACCCTTTACACCTGACTCAGAATTAACAAGAGGCAGTTTGAGATTATTGGGAGAGATTTGTACTTCAAGTTAGAAAAGCAAAATGTTTAAGTGGCATGCCCTCTCTGGGACTGTTTTTTTTTGTTTGTTTGTTTAAAATATGATTGTATGGAGAGGTTCAGCTATATATGTATAACAAAACAGAAGGAATGAAAAAAGAAAGGAAATCAGTTTATTTCTGCCTCATGTAAAGCCAGGGCAGAGGTTGGTAAATCAGGATATAACAAAACAAAAATAAACTCATAGATACAAATAGCAGATTGGTGGTTGCCAGAGGGGAAGGGGGTTGTGGGAAGGTGAAATGAATGAAGGGGATCTATTTTATATATATTTTATTTATTTTTTACAGAGAGGAAGGGAGAGGGATAGAGAGTTAGAAACATCGATGCAAGAGAAACATCGATCAACTTCCTCCTGCACACCCTCTCCTGAGGATGTGCCCACAACCAAGGTACATGCCCTTGTCCAGAATTGAACCAGGACCCTTCAGTTCGCAGGCCGATGCTCTATCCACTGAGTCAAACCAGTTAGGGCGAAGGGAATCTATTTTACAGTAATGAATGGTAACTAGATTTACAGGGCTGAACAGTATATGGTGTATACAAATTTCAAAATATAATGCTGTACACATGAAATATATATGATATTACATACCATGATCATTTAAAAAAAGGACAGGTATAGCAGCTGTATGGCTCTTTCTACATTATTGTTCCATCATCCTTGGCATATAGAACTCATGGTTGCAGAGAGCTTCCTCAGCTCCTGCCATCTCAATCAGGTTCCAGCCAACAAGAAAAAGGAAAGGTAGAGAAAGTACATGTCCCTCTTCTTTAAGGAGACTTGCCAGAAAAGCCTCAGGACACTGCCACCTTTGGCTAGAATAGAGTCACAGGCCACACCTCGCTGCAAGGGAAGCCAAGAAAGGAAAACTTCCAGATCCCTGAGATGTAAGTGGGATAGATTAATATTTTCATTCCATGGAAGACTACGAAAGGGATAGTTAGTATAACTCTTCCAGTCTAATTCTGAGTATGTTTTCCCAAATAAGACTGATATAGGTTCAAGAATGCTTCCACCATCAGAACTTTCAGAATTTCTCCCAATTCTATCTCTTTCCCAGTTCTATACATAACCACCCACATCCTATGAAGAGGAAGCAGGATGGAAGCATCAGGAGGAAGAAGATAAAATGGCTTGCCTCAGAAATGCCTCCCTTTTCCCTCTACCATCTCCTACCTTCTGTTTTTGGAAAGCTTCTAGCATCTGATGACCAACATTCTCTGCATAAAACACTAAAACCTTGGGATTCTCTAACTACCTTAGAGTACAAATCTACAGTGGACTGCTAAGATAGCATAGAGTTTATGCATCAACCAAGAGGAGAGGTGAGTGACACCCCATGGCAAAGTGATAATAATGCCATTTGGGGAGGAGATAAGAAAATATGGGCCAACTTGACCCACTGTGCTTAAGCAGGGAGCTTGTGCTATGCCCTACTTGTATTTGTAATCACCCTATTGGCTGCACAGATCAGGAACTAGGGGGTCAGGGAAGTTAAGCAGTTTTATCAAAATGAAAATCCCTACAAAGACCAAAGGTACCGTTAACACACTCTGCAAAGTCGGACGCCATCCTTCTTCACTCTTACTGGGGGTTATATCCCCAGCACCACACTGAATGTCCAGCATATGTCATCAACAACAATGAGTAAGTGAATGGATCACTCCAAATCTAAGGTCAGATTCCTGTCCTGCCTCCCACCATGGTGAGTTGTGCTGTCCTTGCTAGAAACACTTGGCGAAGGGAAAGTGATAAAACTGACAATGGAGCAGATTCCTGCAGGGCTGCAGAATTAGAAGCCACATCTTATCGCTGCATAATGGCTCTGGGTCTATTTCCCACATCCCGGAGAATGCAGCCTGAAAGGGATTGAGTTATTCCACACTAAGACTTCACAGGAGGCAGAAAAAAAGAGGTTGTTGGAAGTCACTGCTTTTTTTTGTCATTTCAAACACAATAATGCACATTTTCATCAGAAGCTAAATGATAGTGCTTACAGTACTTAATATCTGAATTCAATTATTTTTTGACGGCTTATTACCATAGTAAAAGGAAACATATTTCAGAGAATTTCCAAAGGCATCAAGGTACAATTGTTGGGGAACAAGTGCACACTGTTAAGGAAACTATACAGATAAAAGAGAGACACGAAGACCTATACAGAGAAACACACACACACAGACCCAAATGTGTACACACATACACACAGATTCACATGTGTACACACACAGAGACCCATACATGTACATACAAACAGACCTACATGTGAACACACAGAGACCCACACATGTACACATATACACTTAGACCCAAATGCATACATACAGAGACCCATACATATACACACACGACTCACATATGTACACACAGAGACCCCACACATGTATACACATATAGCACATGTATACACATATACATACAAACCCATACATGTACACATAACCATAGACCCACACATGTACATACATAGGCCCATGTATGTCCTTACATACAGAGACCCGTATGTGTACACATACACATAGATCCACATATGTACACACATAGATCCACACATGTACACACATACACACAGATCCAAACATGTACAGACTCACATGTGTACACACAGACCCACATATGTACACACAGAGAGAACCTCACAGGTACATGAGAGACCTACACATGTACACACAGAGACCCACATGTGTACACACACATACCCACAAATGTACACACATAAAGACCCACACATGTACACATAAAACAAAGATAGAAACACACACATGAATTGGAAGATGGATAAAGAGCTAGAGAATTTGAAGAATGACTCTCCAACATTCTTTATAGCTTTTGCTCCATCATCCCTCCATAAAACAATCTCCTCCAATCCATTCTCCATTCCTCAGGTAGAGTAACTTGTCAAAAAGCGAATCTGATCATTTCACCCATCTGCCTAAAGCCTAACAAATATGTTTCCCATTACCCATGGGATAAAGGTTGAAGCTCTTTAACCTGGCCCCCACTAGTCAACTCTGGGACAATTGGAGCATTAAAATAAATAATCATAGAAATGGATTATCACTCATTAAATAAAATAAAGATCCATGAGTCCATAATGATATTTATACACTAGAGGCCCAGTGCATGAAATTTGTGCATTGGTGGGGGGGGGGGGCTCCCTCAGCCCTGCCTGTTCCCTCTTGTAGTCTGGGAGCCCTTGGGGGATGTCTGACTGATGGCTTAGGCCCACTATCCCTGGGGGAGCGGGCCCAAGAAATCCTTAGCACTGCAGTGGAGGCGGGAGAGGCTCCCACCACCACCACTGCTCTCGCCAGCCATGAGCCGGCTCAGGGTTCTGACTGAGCGGTGCTACCCCTGCGGGAGTGCACTGACCACCAGGAGGCAGCTCCTGTGTTGAGCGCCGTTTGGTCTATTTGCATATTAGCCTTTTATTATATAGGATTAACCAATAGGGAGATAGGAAAGCTCTTCCTTAACTTAAATTGACAAGTAATAATTATTGAAAGAATAGCAAACTTAGAAAATCACTATTGGATGCTAAAATTACTGGGTGAGCGATTAATGGAGAACAGGATATTTGCTTAGTCTTAAGGAATTTCCCCATCAACCACATATTAATCACAAGCTGGGAAATTGTAACTGCACAGTGAGGTAACCTGGTAGAAAACACCTTAGCCAAGTGATTAGAGTCAGTATCACCAATAGCAGGGCAAACTGTCACGTGACTTCTGAGATGCTTCACTGAGAAGGACCCAACATCACTTCTGTGGTATTCATCCCAAAAAGCCCCACCACACCACCACAAAAATAATATGACCTCAATTTATTCATGGAAAACACCAAACCAAAAGAAAGTGAGGGGTATGTTATATATCAATCCACCCATATTCTTCAGCAAGAACCTGGATTTCAAACTGAGGAAAACAAAGGAATAACGGACAATATTTGGGTTATTCTCAAAATTTGAATATAGGCTGTGAATTAGATAGTAACATTGTATCAGAGTTCATTTCCTACTTTTGATCACTGTGTTATGCTTATGTAGGAGATTATCTTTGCTTCTAGGAAATGAACACTGAAGAATCTAAGAGTAAAGGGCTGTGACAATCTAACTTACCCCAAATGATTTAGGTGAAATATATAAATTCTAAAATAAATAAATAATAAATAATATAATCATATATATGTATATGTATGTTGCATATCTGTGTACACACATAGACATACACACATATGGGTAAATACACATACACAGATGGATATAGACACTGATAAAGCAAATAGGACAAAATGTAAATGGTTTGTAAAGGATTTACTTGTACCAAATGTAATTCAATTGGATTAAGGGTAT
Organism: Plecotus auritus; assembly: GCF_963455305.1. Taxonomy (NCBI): domain Eukaryota; kingdom Metazoa; phylum Chordata; class Mammalia; order Chiroptera; family Vespertilionidae; genus Plecotus; species Plecotus auritus. Next base: position 76,328,069 of record NC_137774.1, on the reverse strand, counting down.
ACTTGTTCTTTCTTCCAGTAACTCTTCCATAAATTCGATATGACATAAAAGTAAAAAGTTACACAATATCCCAAATATCCCACATGAGGCCTATAAGGCTTGGTGTACACCTGCCTCTTCACCTGCACTTTACATAGCCGTGATCCATATCCTAAAGTCTTGACATGCTGCCTTGCAATCTCTCCAGTTCCCCATGCTGGGTCCTGCCACCAGCCCCTGAACAGGCCACTCTTCCTGTGACATCCCACTTGCTCCTACCTTCACCTCTGCTGCTTAAGATCTCAACCACCAAAATCTCAGGGGATTCGAGAATCGAGATAATGCTTTCATAGCCGTAATCCCAAATATTCTTTGCGTCCAACTACTTTTGTGATCTAATATCATCTTGGCTCCTGGTGCATTTCTGCCAATGAAAACGTGCTGCTTCAGAGATTATCAGAGCTTTAAAAATAATATTTCTCTTTGCCATAATTAATGTTTATTTTTTTATGAAAAGTTTGAAAATTATGGGAAAAGAAAAGAAGACAGCCCCTTGTTCCATCATTTAGTACTGGCTAGTGTTAACCTTTTTTTATTGTTTTTGCTGCTAGAGAGAGAAATAAAGGAAGAGAAAAGATGAGAGAAAGGGGGATGTGGGCCTATTCATCATGGTGTATGAATTAAATCATGCTGCATCCTTCTTTGTTGATTATGTAATTATACAATATTCATAGGCCACCCCCAAACCCACTGCATTGGGTCAAAATATTATATTTTATTTATTTTTTCTTTAAATATTGCTCAAAAAAACTTTCATGGCGTATTTTCTTCTCTGCACACCATGCAAACCACAGGCTTTTCATTATAATCCAAGAGGGAGCCATGCATCTTAGATACTCCTCTCAGCACAGCCTAGCATCAGCAGAATCTAACAGCCCACATCAATCGTCTAATAGTCACAGACTGAGGCCAATTTCACTCAAGAAGTGAGCTGGAGCCCAATGATTAAGGGATTTGGGGACTCAAGGCTCCTCTCCATCTTCCTTTGGCTCTGCGGATGTGGGACGTTATTCAAAGTCTCCACCTCTTTGTTTTACCTTGCTTAAAATGGGAAGGAGAAATCTAACTTTATGCTCACATTTATTCTTGCAATCTTTCAACCAAGCAACATTCATTGAGCACCTTTCCTAAGCCAGACGCCGGAGAGGGACACTGAGCAGAATAGAGCATCTCTCCACCAGCTGTCCTCAGCCCAGGAGGAGATACAAGAATTAAACCAGTGAACAAAAACAAGGACTCCCTTGGCAAGTCTGACAAGCTCACAAACAAAAAAATAACCCGCAAGATATTTTTATCTGAAAACAAACTTCCTAGCTGAGCAGGTTATGGAGGGAAGTCATGTCCTAAGGCCTATGGGATAGATTAATGTCTACCTGGGACAAGCCCTGTCCACTCTATGTGCATCTAGAATAATTTATTTAAAATGCCAGAACGATCGCTTCTCCAGACCAGCAAAGACAAACATCCCAGTGCAAGGAAATAGACAACCCCAACATTCCTCATTGTTCTTTCACCTGCGTTCTTCTGTAAACTATGTTAAATCTTAACTATCCTGCACCCACCAATGTACTAGTAAAAGAAACATATCTCTCTATTTTACTTTTTACCCAACCCTGGAGATTTCCCTGCTTCCCCCCCCCCCCCCCTCTTTACTCTTCCACTAATGGATTTCATGTAACCTTTCTTAGGTCTTCTCCTTTGATTCTAACACATAAAATAAACTGCAAAACTACTATTTATTGGACTATTGTCTCAATCCTTTGAAATTTTACTTCCAGGACTAGCCCCCAAACCTGGGCTCAAAATGAGCTTTTTGACCTTTCTTTAGATTTGGATTTTCTTTCAACAAACAGCAAAGTATAATCTAATGCATTGAGTTTCACAGTCAGGGAATGTTTCCTATGTTAGCAGAGCTGAGAAGACAATAATGCTCAAATAATCTTATTTCTAAGCTAAACAAGGACAGTGAAGAATCAAGGGATGAATCCCACAGAATTGCAGAGTGGGGACAAGGGCTCCTCTGGCGATGGCAAACGGCAGCATAGCTGCCACAGGATCTCCTCAACTTATCGTTGGCAGACATTATCAATCAATCCACATTTCTCTTTGAACTCAGATTTGAAAGCCCTACTTAAAAGTGTGCCTCAGAATCCTGAGTGAGAAAATACTTTGTAATCAGTCAAATGTGGGTTAAAACTCAGCCTCTGCAATTATGGGATGCATAACCTTGGGCAAGACAATCCACCTCCCGTCCCTCATCTAATCCCCTACCCTGACTGCACTCACATGATAATTAAGTGAAACAAGATAGGTGAATTTATCTCAGACATTGCTGGTGGGAGTAGAAAATGATGCAGCCTTTTTGGAAGACAGGCAGTTTCTTTGAAAGTTAAACATAAGTTTACCATATGCCCTAGCTATTCTACTCCTAAGTATCTACTTAAAAGAAATGAGAACATATATCCATACAAAAACTCATATGTGATATGTGAATGTCATAGCAGCATTATTCATAATAACCAGAAAGTGGAAACAACCCAAATGTCTGTCAACTGATGACTTGATAAATTAGATATGGTCTATCCATATAATAAAGTGTTATTCAGAAATAAAAAAAAAATATGGATTCATCGCATAACAAAAATGAACCCCAAAATCATTAAGTGAAAAGGAGCTGGATGCAAAATACTACATGTTGTGTGATTCCATTTATCCACAGGCAAGAAAAGGCAAATTATAGACAGAAAATTGATTGCTGGTTGCCTGGAACTGGGGGTGGGAATAATGATTAACTGAGAATAAGCTACAGGGAGTTTTCTAGGGTGGTGGAAATGTTATAAAATTGTATGGTAGTGATGGGTGCATAATTCTGTGAATTTACTAAAAGATCATTGGACACTTAAAATCAGTGAGTTTTAAATTATATAAATAATACCTTATTGAAATTGTTAAAAAAAAAATCTATAGCCTGCTCTGGCCAGTGTGGCTCAGCTGGTTAAATGTCATTCTGTGCATGGAAACATTGCTGGTTCAATTCCCAGTCAGGCCACATCGTAGGGGTGTGGGCTCGATCACTGGTAGGGGGCATGTAGGAGGCAGCTGATAGATGTTTTGCTCAAATCAATGCTTTTTTCTCTCTCTCCCTCTCCCTTCCTTTCTCTCTAAAAATCAATTTTTAAGAATCTTTAAAATATAGATCTATAAAGTTTTATCATGGAACCTGGACCTGCAGGACACCTACAAAACTGTCATTCCAACTACTCTTTCAAAAGTCTTCTCAGACTATTTCTTTCCTCCAACATGCACTGCTAGTTCTACCTGATTCTGTTAGAATTCTTTCTTGGCAATGAAAACCATCCTGCCTCATGGCATTGCTTGTGGTTTGGTACAACCACATATTTTAACACCTCAACCAAAATGTCAACTTCCCCAAGGATGAGAATAATCCCTCATTTTCATCTCCTCACCATCAGCAGGTAGCCTTCAGTTTGGCCACTGGAACAAAACCCCAAATTCTGGTATTTATTAATGGATTATTAACTTCACCCCTCCCCCCCGCAAAGAAATGTCTTCCCAACTGTATTTTCTGATTGGAAAAAAAAAGAAAAAGTCATACTCAGAGTGGCTACTTTCAAGGGTGAGCGAATTTTAGAAAACAGAGCAGCATAAAAGCAAGATCAATTTAGAGATGCTGATTCAGGCTCAGCGTGGCTAATTAATTTACACTGCCATGATCACTGCAGACACATCTAAATTTTAGATTATTTTTATCTTGGCAAAGAAGCTCTTACCCAAGGCAACCTTTTGTTGCTAAGCATTTAATAAAACAGGCACAAAAAGAACTGGTGGGAAAAAAAATAAAGCTACCGTCTGGTATTTTTTTTTTTTTTATGACAAATTGATGTCTTTTAAAATAATCCAAGTAGTAGCATTTTATGTGAGAACAACACTCAAGTCAATTAAATTAAATGATGTGTGAGTTAAGATCAGCCAGTGTGTTCACTGTCTTTCATCTAAACAGGAACACGAAGTTGGAATGGCTTTATAGAATCTCAGATGCAAAAGTTGCTTTGAACTCACGAAGTGCTGCTCCAAGTTTAATGCTAGTTAAAGGCAGACACTGAAGATAATGCTTCAGAATTTTTTAAAATTTTGTTTTATAATGACAGGGAATGAGCTGGATACTTACTGCTTTGCCTGTCCACATCCTCTTCTTATCTAAGTACGGGGCCTAAATTTTCCTTGAAGAGCCCCCTTTTCCCTATTGCTAAGATGCAGCAAAAATCTAGGTACCCTTCTTCGACATTCACAATGGTTAATATGTTAGTACTTCAATATTCTCTCTCTCTCTCTTTCAGAGTATGTGTGTGCATGCATACACATGTGCATATGAAGATGCATGCATTATCTGTGTGCATATATTTTCCTGCATCATTTGAGAATGAGTCACAACTATCATGATCTTTATTACCAAATACTTCTAAGAACAAGGACTTTCTGCTATGAAACCATAACAGATGATCACATTTAAGAACTTTAAATGTTGATACAATATAATTATCAGTTATACAGTCTTTATTTAAATTTAGACAAATGTCCCCAATGATGCATCTTACAGTATTTTTTAATTCAGGATACAATCCAGGGTCACACATTGCATTTAACTGTCATGTTAGTGGCAGACTTCTAACAAAGTATTCAGAAAAAGGCAAAAACAATATTTCTCTACTTGGGCAGGGTGGAGGGAGTAGACCTGAGAAGCCAGTAATCATGGGAGGCAGTAGCTTTTTCTATAAAGTTTTCAAAACTTTTGGACAACCTTTTTGGTCGACTCAAGCAGGATTGAACACAGTAGCTTTCACTTCATGGACTCCTAGGCCAGCCAGCCTTCTAGTAAGTGCCAAAGGAGATTCCCATGAAACCAAGGCCAGTCTTGTGCAAAATGGCACACATGGCAAAACTGATATTTATTGTCTCTGGCTTCCTTTTTCCATCCCTTTTCTCCTTCTGATATTTGCTCAACCACACCTTCCTTTGCTCCTGCTGTTTAAAGGTAGGTGTGGCCATCAGTAGCTCCTCCAGGTGAATTAGCAGCTCCCACTGCAACAGAGATTCATGGAGGGGCCTGTGATGGTCCTGGATCTCCACAAAATGAAAGGAGGTGAAGCAAATTGCCAGAGTGTGCTGTGAGGACTGAGCCTCCCAGGAGGATCTGTAAGACAGGCATGTCGGAAGAAGATACATCTTTAATGGGATTTCAGACCCATTCCTATGTGTGTACCGGGGAGGGTCCCAGTGATTCCAATCAGAATAGTGTGAAGATGGCTTTGCACTCTCTACAAAAATGCTGCAGTGATTAACTTTACCTTCCAGTAGATAGCACTGTCTCTGCATCACTCGTCTTCAAGTATCTTTCTCTCTCTGACAGCAGAGTTCCCCCTCTTGCCTTCTGATCCTTCAGGACTAAGAGTCTTGATACTCATATGACTATCAATAAACAAAACAAAACAAACAAATGCTACACATATTGAAATTCTGGCAATGCTTGTCCGCAGGTTTTTGTTCACTCTGAGCTATGGGCTCTCAGTTCTCAGTCATCACAATGAACAAAACAGAGTCTGGCTTCAGGGTGGCCAGTGACTATTTAAGAAAAAAAGTCCTCCAGGATCCAAGTGCCTTGACTGAGGAACTTGGCCCATACTTTTGCTCAAAGTTTACTTACTTTTGCATGGATCACAATGATAATGAGCTTTCGTAATCTGGTTTTACACTGGGAAGCAGATAAAATTGCAAGAGGAAAGGGATTTTGCTGGAAGTTGATGATAATGAGAAGTGAACCACGATGCCAGATTTACAGGGAGGGAGAGAGCAACTCTTTAAAACTACACTAGCCCGGCTGGTGTGGTTGAGCATTGACCTATGAATGAGGAGGTCATGGTTTAATTCCGTCAGGGCACACACCTGGGTTGCCAGCTCGATCCCCAGTAGGGGGCATGCAGGCGGCAGTCCATCAATGATTCTCTCTCATCATTGATGTTTCTACAGCTCTCTCCCTCTCCCTTACTCTCTGAAATCAATAAAAATATATATAATTTACAAAACTACACAAAAAGCAGACACTGTAGTTCAAAAAGGTGAGAACATTTGGGGGCATTTAGTTCCAGGACAGCCCCACCTCTCCATCGGAATTCACCCCCAGCATTCTTTTGTCATACTGCACTCATGCAACAAAGACTGTGCCAGACCTTTGGCCTTGAATCCTTAGAGAAAATTTATATTGAATTGGATGAATTTTGCTTAAGGAAGCAGAAGGGAAAAGTGAAATGTTTATTTTAAATGTTTCTACAAATTAAGAAAAGGTAAAATAAAAACAAATAGCTTGGTCATTTAAGGGGCAAACTTGAGATACTTGGAAATTAATTTGTGTGGAATGGTTCATTCCCTCGTGCTGCCTGATGAATGAGTAATCAGGGCAGATGAGGCCCTAAGTGGCTAGATATGATCATGGAAATAAGAAAAACCGGCTCCTAGAGGAAGCAGGGATTTTAAGACCATGATGCAAGCCTTTTCCTGCTATAGAGACCTCTTCACCTCATGTCTAAAGCTTCTGAAACTGAAATTGAAAACAAGCACCCACTACCCACTGGGCACATTGGCCATTGCTGGCATGACTACCAGAGTTACTCTGGTCCAGAGCTGTGAACAAGATCTAAGGGAAGATTTGTCAGCCCAGCCCATCCTAGAGAGATGGGCGCAAGGCGTCAGGGCCCACGGATTGGGTCTTATAAACACATTTCAGCTCTGAGGCCGAGAGTGTTGGTCAGGCCAGCTTTTTAGCTATCTCTAGCTGACATGTTTATAAGGCAAGCGGCCTTGAAGGATGTTTTAACATTAATCAGTGCCCTGTAGAATCCTTTAATGCCCTGCCTCAATTTACAAGTCAAAGTCTAGGGGCACGAAAGACATAGAGATACCAGAAAGCAACAGAGCAAAAATAAATCTCTCTCTCTCTCTTCCTCTTTCTCTCTCTTTCCCTCCCTCTCTCTCCTTCTCTTGCTCTGCTCCTGTCTTTGTCTCTCTCTTCCACAAAATAGGTTAGGATACATTCAACGTGAGATGGACAATACTATCCTCATTTTAACAGATGAGGAAAAAATTACAACATAAAAAAAGTTTCCTTACTTCACCTTACCTACCTGCCAGATCAAATAAACAAGAAAAAAATAAAAATAAAAACTCCAGTGAATAGAAATGATATGCAGATCCATTCCTGCTTAACCTCAAGCCAGAGTTATTTTCACTACACTCTGTGCATTAAGAATAAGCCCAAATAAAGACACAACCCAGATACCAGATAGGAAGCACACACAGGGTGAGGCCGATGATCAGTTACATATTCAGAGATCCCTCAGGAATTGACGGCAGCGTCTCCAGCGGGCAGGGCGCCCCAAGGAGCTCGCAGCCTTGCTCCTGGCAGGATCTCAGCCTGGATGTGAGAGGCTCTCTCTGGATGTTTTCTTAGTATCTCTTTTATTCTTTTGTGCTATGATCTACCAAGGTCTTTCTCTGGGCAGGATTTATCTCTTTAAGTGGATAAAATCCACCTTCTCTCAACAAAGCAACAAGGACAGCAATAGCCTCGGCTGTAACCAGCAACATCTGAGTCTTCAGGAGCTCACTGCAGTCTGACTAAGCACTTCACAGGCATCGTCGCTTTCTACCGTCAAGGTATCTGTTGGATTATAGGGAAAATTGAAGAAGATAAACACTTTGTAAAATGCAGAGTATAATGGACATATTAACCAACGCTATTTTTTTTTTAATATATTTTTATTTTTTTACAGAGAGGAAGGGAGAGGAATAGACAGTTAGAAACATCGATGAGAAAGAAACATCGATCAGCTGCCTCCTGCACACCCCCCAATGGGGATGTGCCTGCAACCAAGGTACATGCCCTTGACCGGAATCGAACCTGGGACCCTTCAGTCCGCAGGCTGACGCTCTATCCACTGAGCCAAACCAGTCAGAGCACCAACGCTATTGTTGTTGTTATTTACCTAACTCTGGCTCCTGAACTTAAAAGTCCTAATTTCTCTTCCCTGGAAAATTTTGCCAATTTTTTCTCTTATCCGTTTCTCAAATCCACTCCTTCCCCATCACCAGGACCACTAACCCAACCAAGAGTCTTGTCCATCTTGCACCAAACTTCCTTCTGACTGATCTTCTTGTCCTCAGCCTCCTTCACCCTTAATTCATTCCCCACAGCAGTCAGATTTATATTTTGCTATGAAAATCAGATCTCACTTCTCTCTGTAGAAACATGTGGCTGATCAGTGTAATCTGCAAGATACACCCAGACACCCACTGTGCTTGCTAGACTCTAGGACCTTGCTCTTACCAAAAGCTACAGACTCATTCCTTGTGATTCTCCAACTCTCCACACACACCAGATCGTTCAAAACCCAGTGCTTTCCCCAAGCACAGCCTCTGTCTGAAACACCCCCTTCTTGGTGAGCCACTGTGTATCTACGAATAGTGGACAATGACACTTAAACGCCAACCCTCTCCTGAATTATGTTCTGATTTTTCCTTCTATGTCTGCCCTAGGAATTGCCCTAAACTCAATGACCTTGCAGCAGCCTGTATATTTTTATTACACAAATATTGATAAATATGAAAATAATAATAATATTAGTGTGCTAGTATTTTATCAAAACTCTTTTAAACTTTATTAAGAGCTTTACGTAGAATATCCCTACAGCAATCCCATCCTCCTTTAATATATATATATATATATATATATATATATATATATATATATATGTGTTTTTAAATTGATTTCAGAGAGGAAGGGAGAGGGAGAGAGAGATAGAAACATCAATGATGAGAGAGAATCATTGATTAGTTGCTTCCTGCATGCCCATTACTGAGAATTGAGCCTACAATCTGGGCATGTGACCGGAATCGAACCCGGGACTCTTCAGTCCGCAGGATGACACTCTATCCACTGATCCAAACCGGCAAGGGCCCATCCTTATTTTATCATAACTGTCCCATTTCACAGATGCGTGCTCTGGGGTTAGGTAAATTATGTAACTTTCCCCACGGTCACAGAGCTAACAATGGTGAAGGCTGCAGATTCTAGCACCCCTTACAAACTCCAAGGTTACAGCCCCTGTCATCGTGATTGGTTTACTCCCCTACCTCATCACCCAGGTCTGCGCTATCCAATATGGTAACCATGAGCCATCTATGTCTGCTTAAATTAGAAATTTAAGTAACTAAGTAAAATAGAAGATTGGTTCATCAGTTACATCAGCCACATGTCAAGAGCTCCAGAGCTCTGGTGGGTCATGCAGATGTAAGACATTTTCATCATCACAGGAAGTCCTTAGGTCAGCACTGCCTTAGACTAGGACCCAGTTGAGAGCAAGAACATGGTCTCTATTTTCGAATTCCTAGAACTTATCACCACGCTGCTCAGTGGAGGAGAACCAGGTGCTTGCTACATTGACTGGATGCTCTGACACTTCATCTACACTGTAAACCGTGTTTCTTTTGAGCAAATGAGCAAATTGGCATGAGATCCGTCTGCCCCGTCACTGGCAATCTCAGTTTGGAGCATGCGACTTCTACGCAATGCTGCTGCTTAGCCTTCACCCCAAGGCCAGAGAGCGAGGCCTCGGAGACAGCATCAGAGTTATCCACACTGACATCCTAAAGCAGTCAGTGTGCTTGGCTCTGAACGCAAATATGGAATTGCCAAACCCCAAATCTATTTTGTTTCTTCACTGTTTGGATTGTGAATGAGATCTCTGTTCTGAAAAACATTCCATAAGTAGCAAATTTCCTAGGAAATTCATTCTACTGGTTTTAATTCCTCAATTCCATCCTCTCCCCACTCAAAAATTATGAGGGTAAATGTTCCAGTTAGCATCATCACTTCTCTTGTTCATAACAACTGTGCTTGCATTTATTTGCAAGTGTAAAAAATGTCCTCCATTTAGGCAGCTCTGGATTTGAATCCTGGCTCCACTGGCTTTCGGCAAAATATTTGCTTCACCAAGCCTCCTTTTTCTTACTGCTGTAAAGTGGAAATAATAATGTTATTGTCTCAAAGGACTATGGTGAGGCTAAAACAAGAAAATGCATATCAATCACTTAACATAGTGCACGACACATGGAAAGTGCTTAGTTTACCTTTTAATGGTGATTATCTTATATATATTTTTACTTTGTTATCGGCAGTGCTTTAGAAACCTTACATAGCTCTATCTTCTTTAGTCTTTTCTAATATATTTTTATTGACTTCAGAGAGGAAGAGAGGGGGAGAGAGAAATAGAAACATCAATGATGAGAGATAAGCATTGATCAGCTGCCTCCTGCACACCCCCCACTGGGGATCGAGCCCACAACCGGGGCATGTGCCCTGACTGGGAATCAAATCGTGACCTCCTGGTTCATAGGTCGATTCTCAAACACAGAGCCATGCCAGCAGGGCTTCTTTAGTCTTTTCAAAGTTTCTTGGCTTTCAGATGAGGGAAAGGTTCAGACTAATTAAGAGTATTGCAGAGCCAGTCATCCATCCTGGGTCTGATGAACGGCAGGACCAAACCTCGTCCAGCCCCACCAGACATCAGTCCCAATTTATAAGACGGGCTTGGAGCTCAGATAAGTCAGTGTGGCCCAGGGCGTCTGCAGAAAGTGTATTGACTTGCACAGAAAGAACCAGGCTATCTGGAGTTGCTGGGATGCACATCCTCCCACTAACTCTGTAGAACCCACCAGGGAGTGTTCAACCGCAGGCCTTCCTGAAACAGCCTGAAAACCATTAGTAGAAAAAAGCATTTCATTCTCTGCTACCGGAGACATTTAGATGAACACTTTGGAAAAGAACCAAGAAGGCACACACCTCCCGGCCACTCAAAGCAGGTTAAAAGCAAAACAACAAAAAATTACAGTCATCTCTTCATGTGGAGACCCTGGATACAAATGTCACTCTAAGGGCTCTAAGACAACACCCCATTTACAATTGGATAATGGGGTCCCTCCCAGGGCTCCTGGAATGCAGATGCAGCGATGCTGAGAATTAGCCATTATCCCAAATCTGCACTTCACCAGAAAACACGTTGCAAACCCTGCAGTTCAAGCACCCTTCAGTGTATCACTGCTTCGGTGCTTGAATGTGGCCTCAGAAATGCACACTGCTTTGTATATCATTTAGAAAACTCAGCGACTCTGCAGGTTAAAGAAAGGAAAGGACAAGGCTTCCTAGAACAAAAGTCAAACTGTAATGTAACAATTTGAGGAAGATGAAAATGTATGCACACATTTAAATATATGTTTAAATGAAATAAATCACACACACACACACACACACACACACACAATCTTTTCCTGAAAGTATGCTGTATTTTTTCCATAAACAAACAAATTTGTGGTTGATGCTGATGAAGGCACTTGTACATTTTATTACTAATAAATGACACCAGGGACCTTATTACAAAATATTTCTAAACATATGAAATTCCTTACTGGGACCCCAGGGGCCAGGCCCACAAAGCGTGTACTCTGCTCTGCATAGGCACGGCCACGTGTCTCCACGGTAACTGAGGCAGCGTGCAGGAGCCCTGCAGAATCGCTGGCATGCAGGAATCGGAAAGCCTGCCGACTTTATTTTTAGTCTGAGCCGCTAGATTTCACATTTCATCAGCGTTTAGCCTGCTTCTGTTTCCTAACAAACACCACACACACACTCGCACACTCCACCAGATGTCTATAGTTTATCATGCAAATATTGCATAGCAGTGATAATCATTATTAACGAACATAATCACCCAAAGTCGGGAGGGATATCATTCAATGCCAGTTTGTGTTCCATTCCTTATGTCCCAAAGTCAAAAAGGAAAAGAAGAAAAAGAAGAAAAATAAAATATATATTAAAAAAAAAACCCTGTTAGTGATCAGGTGCTGCTTTAACAAGGAATGTAGCTCATGTCCTGCCAGGGGGCTGGCCTGAAATTCCTTTCTGTTTTGACAACACTTTTTCACCCCAAGAACAGAATCTACAAAGTCAAGAGCTGCCAGGCTAGGTCACTGGTTATTCTTTGCCCACAAGCTTCTAAGACCTCCCCAGCGCTACCCCAGTCCACCTGCCAGTGGCGATACCAGCAAGACTTTGGGTTGTAAGTTGTGAGGTGGAAGGGAAATCAAGCAACGTCTTCTTGATTTCCCCTTCTCTTTGTTCCTTGGGTCTTAGCAGTGGGTCCTTCACAGTCTGGCCACCTCCTGTCCTTTTGTTTCTCTACAACACAGGCTACAAACACGCAGCCTGCGGGATGTGCCGGACATGCAGACATGTTTGGCTCGGCCCACATAGTGTTTAACAAATAAAATAAGAGGAATATCTGTCAACATTTAAAAATTGGGAGGTTGCACATAAGAATCCAGATTTTTATTTAAAAAAGAAGAGAAAAGACAGAAAATACCATCTGCAGTACTGAGTCAGCCTTCCCTGTGGCCTACAATGGGCTGAGCAAAGTAGGATCGGCCTTCTATTAATGGGACAAGCATGCTTCATATTGCTAGGATCTCCACTTTGCCAGATGCATATCATATGCTTTTTAAAGTCATGTCCTTTTTGCCCTAACCGGTTTGGCTCAGTGGATAGAGCGTCGGCCTGCGGACTCAAGGGTCCCAGGTTCGATTCTGATCAAGGGCATGTACCTTGGTTGCAAGCACATCCCCAGTAGGGGGTGTGCAGGAGGCAGCTGATCGATGTTTCTCTCTAGTCGATGTTTCTAACTCTCTATCCCTCTCCTTTCCTCTCTGTAAAAAAATCAATAAAATATATTTAAAAATAAAAAATAAAAATAAAGTCGTGTCCTTTTTAAAGTCTGTAACATTCCTCTACCCTGCCCTAGAACAAACAGATTTCTTCATTGCCCCTATTCAAAGTTCTGACTTAAGGGGAATCTTATAATTATCAGGTTTTCCTTCTTCCCTCCCTCTCTCTTCAATCTTCCCTCTTCTTCCCTTCCTCCTGCTTTCCCTCCCCCCTCCATCCCTCCCTTCCTTTCTTCTTTTTGTGTAATTTATAAACACTTTCTATGTGCCTAGTACACTTCTAATCACTGTGGATAACTGAGAAAAAGGTCACGTGACTTACCATCTCAAGTATGTGGCAGGTTTTGTCGGATGATCATATTTCCCAAACAAAAAACAGAGGCATGAAACTTGGCCTTTACTTCTAATGTCACAGTTTCCTTGTCTGCAAAATGACCTTCACAGTGGTGTGGGTCAGACCTGATAATGCATCTTAAAGACTGATCCCAGGGCGTGGCAAAAAATCATGAACAGTTGCAGAGGGAAGGTGATCTGGTGCTGTAATTAAGAACCTGGCTTCGAATTATCTCATCAGCTGTCAGAAACACCAATCAGAAAGGATATGTGCACCCCTATGTTCATAGCAGCCCAATTCACCATAGCTAAGATTTGGAAACAGCCTAAGTGCCCATCAGCAGATGAGTGGATTAGAAAACTGTGGTACATCTACACAGTGGAATACTATGCTGTTGTAAAAAAAAAAGAAGGAATTCTTACCATTTGCAACAGCATAGATGGAACTGGAGAGAATTATGCTAAGCAAAATAAGCCAGTCAGAGAAAAGTAAGTATCATATGATCTCACTCATTTGTGGAATATAATGAAGAACAGAAATTGATGAACAGAATAGATCCAGAGATACAGAAGCATCAAACAGACAGTCCAAACTAAGAGGGAAGGCGGGAGGGGGAAGGGGGCGCTAAAAGATAAACCAAAGGACTTGTATGCATGCATAACAGCGTAACCCATGGACACAGACAGTAGGGGGGTGAGGGCATGTGCTGGGGAATGGGAACAGCCAGGGAGAGGTCAATGGGGAAAAAAGGAGACTCATGTAATACTTTAAACAATAAAATTTTTATTAACAAAAAAAGAACCTAGCTCATTGACCTAGCCAGTGGTCGGCAAACTGCGGCTCGCGAGTTTGCCGCTCTGTTGACTAATGAGTTTGCCGATCTCTGTCATATACTACCCTTTACCTCTTTGCACACAATATGCCACAATTGCGTAATCCTCACAGCTTCCAACTATACGGTAACATTTAGTCTAGTCCAGTGGTCGGCAAACTCATTAGTCAACAGAGCGGCAAACCGTGGCTCGCGAGCTGCAGTTTGCCGACCACTGACCTAGGCCGAATAGGTCCAAATTCTGGTTCCGCCCACTTCTGGTTGTATGTTCTTTGGCAACAAAGTCTCTCTGAGCGTGAGTTTGCTCACCTGAAAAATGTAGCTAACTTTATAAAGTTGCAGCAAAGATGAACAAAAGTGCCTCAGAAGCATGAAAAACAGCGGCATATCGTAAATCAAGGGCTGGCACTTTCAAAGATCTTTTCAGCAGTCTTAGAGGCGGATGATTGGGCAGTTGCGCAGAAAATTGGAAATGGAAACTCTTCCTCCAAATTCAGACCAGGGACCAGTTACCTATCGCTGAATAACAAAATATCTCTAAAACTTAGTGAGTCAGAAACAATACACGTTTACTTTTCCTCACCTTTTCTGTGAGTCAGGATTTTGGGAGTCACCTTTAAGTGGTTGGTTAAGTGGGTGGTTATCACTTGGGGTGTCTTTTGAGGTTTAGTGGGGGCTGCAGCATTGAAAAGTTTGGCCGAGGCTGGAGAACAGCCCCTGAGAGGCGTCTCTCAGCAGGCAGCTGGCTTCACTCGGAGCCAACGATCCAAGGAACACAGGACGAAGCCACAGTTTTTTTGATGACTTAACCTTGGAAGTCACACACCACTACCTAAGCTACACACTGTTAGTCCCTGAAACAAGACCGGACTCCGTGTGGGAGGAGCCCACACACAGCGCCAGTACCTCGGAGTGAGATCATTGGGAGCACCCTGAAATCTTCAATCTCAGTATCACGCTGTCATTTTCCTGCACAGCTACCTCAACACTCCAATAATATTCAAGAAGATGCACTGTGTATTTGATTGTGATATGATTACTAGAGACTGGAAGTCATAGAAACATATACTTGAGACCTTGGGAAAAAAGTTAAAAATAGAGCTCAACTAGTTCCAGAGAGGACCTGGAACTTGTATTGAGTTTTAAAAGCCAAGGAGGATAAATAAGCTATGTCTGTGATTAGCATCTGTGGACAAAGGAAACAGGCAAGACTCTTCACCCTTGGGGGCAGAGCAGGGTAGGAACTAAGATTGCATTCTGGAAAATAGCACCGTGCAGGAAGCAGGGCTGGTCTCATTTAATTCACTTTCTCTAACTCTAGCCAAGGTTTAGGGTTAAGAAAAATATTAAGAGCTGGTATCTAATATGATGAAACGTTCTTTGGATAAATAGGCTCTAACATTCACAGCTCGGTCTGCAACATGTCCATTTTCTAGACTGAAAGATCAAATCAGGCAAGCCTCAGAGACCTCCCTCAAAGGTGACCTCCATCCTTGCGACCACATATTTTGGTTTTATTTAATCAATAAGTCATTCATCACCCCTTGTCCATGCATCCAGGAGATAATCACCCCTCCTTATAGGAAATGCTTCAATGATAAAGATATAAATTTCTTCCCCATAAATCAACCTATAGAATGTCACCCCAAGAATGAGATGTCAGGAATACAGCATAGCAACGTGGCAAAAAGAAGGGATTTTTTTAAAATTTTAAATATATTTTTATTGCTTTTAGAGAGGAAGGGAGAGAGAGAGAGATAGAAACATCAATGATGAGAGAGAATCATTTATTGGCTGCCTCCTGTATGTCCCCCACTGAGGATCAAACCCATAACCTGGGCATGTGCCCTGACCAGGAATCGAACCATGACCACCTGGTTCATAAGTTGATGCTCAACCACTAAGTCATGCCAGCCAGGCAAGAAGGGATTTTTAAATCCTAAATACCAGCTCCATTACTTAACAGCTATGTGGGACAGACTACTTAGCATGCTGTGACTCAGTTTCCCCATCTGTAAAATGGGGTTAAGAATAATACCCACTTCATAAGACAGCGGTTAACACTAACGGGGTTAATATACATGGAGTCTAGAATGTACATAAAGTGATCAGAGGACTCCCAGCAAATGTTAGATGGTTTTTGTTACTTCTGAAATAAGTCAAAATTCACTCGGGAAATGGAACAAGATGGGTAGACAAGAAAACAATACACTGATTGAACTGAGAGGGGAATGCTTTCATTTTATTTTACTTTATTTTTTTCTGAGTTGAAAGAGGAAGGAAAAGATCCAGCCCAAACTTCCATCTTAAACCAAGCTGGCATCTCGTTTTTATCTTTCATGTCTGGAGCCTGTGTCTCCACTGACAATTGCGAAGCGATGCGTTTGACTGATCAGTCAAAAGCAGCCCCCTTGCGAGTCTTCTGAGACTCTGCATTAAAACCTCCAGGCGGGATGCTGGGGAGGACAGGACCGCGAGGGGGCGGGCAGCTACTCAATGTTGAGTGGGCTTTGATGGCAGAGTAGCAGCGGAGATAAAAGAGCTCCTCCCAGCAGAGCTGAAATTAAAACAGGAAATGTTTCATTGGGCCTAGTCTCAGGAAAGGAGCCCAGGAAAGGAGCCGGGGTGGTGGGGGAAGCAGGTGGTGGGGGAAGCAGAAGGGACAGAAGCCACAAGCCAGCCCTGTCATCAGTGGGGCAGGGGACAGACCACCTGTAGGCATAGCTTTCTCTCTCCTACTCTGTTAGAGTCAGCATCACACCTGTCACTATGAGGCCCCTCTGCTGTGGGAACTCCAGGAAGTCAGCCACTGCTGGAAACTGGCATCCAGGGCACATGGCAACCTGACCCCCATCTACCTGGCTTCAGTCTCTTCGTCTCTTTGTCTCTATTGGCCCCTGTTCCATGCCCAAAGTCCACATGTGCTTCCACCAGTCTGGGCACCAACCATTATCAAACAGACTATTTTGTCAGCCTCCTGGAATGCTATTTCTTCTGCCGAGTCTGCCTTTCCTCCACCCCTGCCAGTCAAGATCCTATACACCCTTCAAAACCCAGCTCGAATATGCCTTCTTTCAAAATGCCCTGCAGCTTCAATCAGCAATGCATGGCTCTGATCTGTCCGGAGTTACCCTCTCCTTGTACTTGGATTTTAGAACACTCAATGGGCCTAGTAAGTTATGCCTAGGTCAGTATCCACCCTGTTCCCCACCACCTTTTATGTGTAGGGAGGAGTAGGAGAATGCAATTTATCTATTTCTTACATCAAATTGAATCAGAGGACATTGGAGTTGAAAATGGCCGTAGGTTTCCTTTAGTTCAGAGATGGCAAGTTTACAGCGCATGGACATTTGTGTGCTCCTGGCAGATGCCGTGACTCATTCAGAGGATTCTTCCTTCGGTGGCACCTGGCTGCAGACTCCTTCAATACGCTGTCCTAGGCCGCCACAAGCAACACTGATTTGACATATGAGATAAGACCCACGTGCCACCCATGAACTAACTCAGTACCCTCCCCCATCATACATGATGAAATGAGCATCCAGGGAAGGAAAGCATCCTAACCAGTGCTTCATCTCTGAATTCCTGGCTTGTATCATGGTGGGTACACGATGCCCCTTCCCAAAAATAATGCTTTCGGCAGAACAGTGCCTATTATATGCATGGGTGTGAGTGTAAAATTAAATTCTAAATTGAAAATGGAAATGTTGTGAGAAAGCAACCTTTCCAAAGATTTGTTTTCGTTAATTGTATGGAATATTAATGTGTGTGTAATGAAAATACAGGATTCTTTCAACTAACAGTTCTAATTGGTTTCTTTAAAACAAGACATCTCATATGCTTTAAATATTCTAATAAACGTTGTGACTTTTCGAGAGGAAAATAGGAGATTGTGAATTCCTCCAGTGCTTTAGCTCATGGGGCTATTTTGGCTAAGATCATGTTGCAGGAATAGTGTGTGACAAAGCCTGGTGTGAAAAATGCTGAAGATAGGACATGGGTTTTCTAATCTGTCTTTGATTTACATACCTCACTTCTGAAACAGGCATAATAACTACCTGCCCCTCAAAGGTAACATACTCCGGGTGACTGACGATAGCGGGTAGTTAATAATGTTCATCTTATTGCCTGAATCCTGATGCAGGGTCTTAGAGCTATTTTCTCAACGACAATGCAAGTTTCTTAAATTAAAATTAGGTTCTTCCATTGTTTAATTGCTGCGTAAACATGTTGGCTCTTGTTTATACAGCATTTATTCAAAATGAACTTTCCATGCATGTCAAAGATGATACAAAGTGTTCATCCAAACATTTCCTTTTCCTTCTGGGAATGCAGGTGGTCTATTTCTCAGCCACCTCTGAAGGTGGGTAGGCTCCCGCTCCTGAGTTCTGGCCATCAGAATGTAGGCGGAAAGGATGTACAACATCTCTGGGCCAGGAACCTAAAGGATCTGCATAACCATCCAACCCCTTTCACTGTATGGATGGCTGGTGAGTGTGGCTCACCATGAAACTACATGATGTTGAAGCTTGGAAGCCAGTACCCATCAGGTACCACTTGGAGGAGCATTTCTCAGAACAGCTGACAAGCTACAAAAGTTAGCATGAGATCTTGTGTAAATGGACAAGCAATAACAACAAGGAAAACTTTATGTTGAGTTAAGGCCCTGAGATTGTAGGGTTTAGGTGTTATCTAAACATAGTTTAGCTCAAGGTTTCCCAACCTTGGCACCGTTGGCATTTTGGGCTGGATAATTGCTTGTTCTGGGGCTGTCCTGTGCATTGTAGAATAAGTAGCTATGCCCACCGGACATCAGTATCAGCCCTCCCAATTTTGACAACCACAAGGTCTCCAGACATTGCTCAATGTCCCCCGAGGAGCAAAATTGCTCCCTCTGAGGACCATTGACCCAATCAAAACACCTTGCACCAACAATCCTAATGGCTTACAAACGTATTGAAATACTGAACAACTAGAACTACAGACTTGATCTATTGTTTCAAACCCAGGTGTAGATGCAACTGCTTAAGTCAACCATTACAAACTAGCGGCCCGCGGGCCACATGCATCATTTATTTGGCTCATGCTAGCCTTTGAGTTTGACATGCTTGGCTTAGGCCATCCTCCAGCCACTAACATTCAGGAAGAGCACTGAGCCATGTATCTTTCAGGATGATATGTCCATGGAACAAAGAACAATGAGTCCAATCTAATCAGTGTGGTTTGATTTTCAAGGAACCTGAACATCTCCTGCCACACCTGGGGTCCATATGTTTACATCAGGCCACCTGTCCTACTCTGTCATGGTCTGAGCAGTGATGGTGTGATGTCCAAGGCCAGGTTGCTTCATTATCACCCTTAGTACATTAACTTTTGTTATAAGAAGAAACCAACAAACTGAAAGGATGGCTCCAGAATCAAGTCATTCCGACAGCATTTGTAAAATAAATATATACACTGGATTCTTCCTTAGAGGATGTTTCAGAACCTTGAATTGGGTCATATGTGTGTGAATCCCAAAGAGAAGGTCTAGAGTAAGCAATGCTTTATCAACTTATTTGATCTTGAAACCGGGCAATGTTAGGGGGACTTAGTGGATGTGAAGACAGCATTTATTAAGAATACAGGCTTTGAAGTGAAACAAAGACCCGATGCAAGCTCTGATCTTGACTCGGGAACTCTCTAAACCTCAGTTCCTCATCTGTAAAATGGAGATAACAGTATCTTCTTCGAGGGGTGGAAACAGTGCATGTAAATTGCTTAGTGTGGTTGTTGACACAGAAGGGCTAGATAAATGCTGGCTTTCATCATTATCACCACCACTGCTACGATGCTGTGTGGGATTCTCTTACAGAAAGAGTTTTCTTATCTAATTTGCCTAGTAATCAATCAAAAATCCGAAGGGACTGTCGAGTAAAATGTTAAATAAATCCTGAGGAATAACAATGAAACATTCATAATATATGCTCTGCACTAAAACATCTTTACCACTCTCGAAGGAATTCGTCTTTTTAACGTAATATGCGAGGAAATGCTACAGGGGGAATAATATTGATCTGAAGGGCCTTTGGCAGTGACTTTTAAATATGGGCATTCTATGCCATAGATCATGGAAGAGCTCAGGGTGGCAGAGTTGGAGGGGAAGGGAGTTGTGACTGAGCCCCGGGCAACACTCCCAGGTTGGTATCCTTTGTTGTAATTTTATTACCCAAAAAGCATTGAAACCTTCCTGTACTTACAAAGCTTAATCCCCACAGAGTTGAAGAGCTATGAAGTGTTAAAGAGAAGTGCAAGTGTCATCTGTGAAAGTATAAGAAGTTCACTTTCCCCAAAGACTTTTCTGCCCTAAATGCTCAGCCTTGACAAATGGAAATTCATCATATCCTATCTTGAGACTGTGCTCCGTGCATTCATTCAATTAAACTCCACTCTGATACATGCCTATTGATGCCTCCTGTACCAAATGCTGGGAAAAAAATGAAAAGAACAGTCATTATGATTAGCTCTTCAAACACTGATGGTATTTTCATTGCTGGTACCGATGTACTGAACACTTATCATGTGCTAGGAGGCAATGCAACTCAGCTCCTCTTTGCTGCAGGAGACAGAAACTGAGCTCAAACTTTCCTAAGGAAGAAGAGGAATGTGTTGGGAAATTCAAAGCTAGATCCTGCTTCAGGTATAGCTAGATCCAGAGCCTAGAATGCCATTATCAAAACTGTGTTTCACTTTCTTCTTCTTCCTGCTGCATTTTCCTCTTGATCTCCCTATCCTCAGGTTGAGCCTCATCCCAGTGTCACTATGGGTGCCAGCAACTCCAGGCTTGCATTTATAGCTCTCAGGAACTGTTCTGCTTGCTTCAGTGAATGTCCAAAAATTGACTCTGATTAGATCAACTTCAGTTGTGAGACCACCCCCAGGGCAAATCACTGTGGTCTAAGATTTAGAAAATGCTGACTGGTTGGTTTGGATCAATTTCCCACTCTTGAATCCAGGAGGCTGAAACCATATACACTGAGGTGATTTCCCTAAGGGAGAAAATTAGCATGATGTAGCAAAGAGAGAGAGAGAGAGAGAGAGAAAGAGAGAGAGAGAGAGAGAGAGAGAGAGAGAGAGAGAGAGAGAGAGAGAGAGAAATGGATGCTGAGCTGGCAAAAACAATAGAGTGTTTGCACAGCTTTCCAATAGATTGTCTTTAATCCTGGAAGCCTTGCCTGCATTTTGTAGATGAGAATGCTGAAGCTCACCAGCTATCATGTACCTGGGTGTAAACTCAGATGCACTCCTAAACATATAGGCTTTCTGCCAAGAGAGCCTAGGCACTATTTTTTTCTTGTGTATTTTCAAAAGGGACAGAGAGAAGGTGAGGTAGAGGGGAGCAGTGGGGGAGGGGGAGATGACTCCTGGGACATTATTGGGTTCATTTAAAATCTTTTAGACCTCATGTCTGAATCCAGCTAGGTGACTTTTGTTCCATCATGACCTTTAACCAACCTACCTTACATCCTTGGATCTCCATATTTTCTAGGAAAGTGTAATGGCTGGTATAACAGTTATGGTTCTTAGTTTAAATAGCAGAAGTAGCTCATTTAAGCACAAAAGGGATCTATTAAAAGACTATTTGGGTTGTTCACAGAGTCACCAGGAAAGATGGAGGGCTAGACTTAAAAGATAGCCAGGAAAAGGAGAAGGTAGGTAGCCTGTGTTCCCGCCAAAATCATGATCCCGAACTAGCTTGGTGACATCACTGACGTCAAATCTAATCAGCTCTGCTCCTCCTAGACATTGTTGGGTCTCTTGCAAAGACCCTGTATCTTTTAATAAGTTCAGAACTGGGTAGTGCTGGTTCTGATTGTGGTGCTGCTGACACTGTGAGTCAACTTCCCAGTGTCGGCTCCACAGATGGTCCAGATCCCAGTTCTGGAAAGCATGCATCTGACTAGCTGAGTCTAGATCTTGGACCACACTCTACACTTGTGGTCCTCATCTGGGCCAGTTTGCCTCCAGGGAACATTTGGCAACATCTGGAGGCAGTTTTTGTTGTCACAACCAGGGGAAGGGGTTCTGCTGGCATCCCATTCATATGAGCCAGGGATGCTGCTAAACATCCTACAGTTCACAGGACAGTCCCACAACAAAACATTATCTAGTCTAAAATGCTAACAGTACTGATATTGAGAAACCCTCTCCTAACTTAAGAGGTGTGGAAAAATGACTATCCTGAGATTTTTATGTTTTATTGTAAGAGAACTTACCCCCCTCCAAATAATTCATAAGATAAGAAATTCCCTAATCAAAGGAATTGAGTTCGAAAGTTAAAAAATAAGTTTCATCTGGCCGGCATGGCTCAGTGGTTGAGTGTTGACCTAAGAGCTGGTCAGGGCACATGCCTGGATTGTAGGCTCAATCCCCAGTTTGGGGCATGCAGTAGGCAACTGATCAATGATTCTCTTTTATCATTAATGTTTCTATCTCTTCCTCTCCCTTCCTCTCTCTGAAATCAATACAAACCTACATAAAAAAAGTAAGTCTCACTATAAATAGATACCACAAAGCCATTTGTGGTGATCTTCCTTGTTTGTTTCTGACATCTGCTAGCTCCAATCTATAGGTCAGCCCTTTTCCAAATTCTTCACCCTGAGTCTTACCCTTTGTATACCTGCCTTCAGACTGGGTGTAGTTTAGTGTCTTGACTCTATGTACTTTGCTTTGATCATGCCAGCTCCTCCTCCCTCTTCCTTACCAAAGCCCCATGGCTCCTGAAAATACTATGCTAGGTCTACCTTTCAAGAAAGAGCAGAGTGTCACTGCCTCTTGACCTTCCTTCATGGCTTCCTCAATAGGTTGGCATATTGCACAGGGAGAGAACACAGTCAGATAACACTACGCTGGTTTGCCTGATGTGTCATTTCCATCTCTCAAAGCCCCTGCGATGATTCCAACAGAGACACCACTACCCAGAGACAGATAGCCACCTATCTATGTGTGAAGATTTCAGATGACCTTAGCTGGCAACCTTGATGGCCCCAGGTAAGTGAGAGGAAGTGCTTCAGCCACTCACTTCTTGGCCCTTGGGAATTTCACGAAGAATGCAATAGCTTGTTAGCCAAAGAAAACAATGCACTTGGGGGCATTAAGAAGGAATTCTATTTCAACTAGAAAGAGTGACTCCATTGCACTGGGCACCAGCAGGCTCCAGGCAGAGGTAGGAAAGTCAGAGAGAAATTGGAAGAAGAAGTAAAAACCATCCCATGTACGTGTGCTTGTCTTTCAACCTGTAAGAGACCCCACAGCTCAGGCACCTCACATCACAAAATCATCCTTAGCTGAAATTACAGTTCAGACAGCACGGAAACCCAACAAATGAAGCACATTTTCAGCTCAGCAAGCCTCTTTGTGTCATTTCAAAGTTGCAGCTGACACTTTAATATTTAAACAGAACAGAAGAGATATGGATTATTTATTTTCTTTTACTTTAATTTCACTTCTGTACCGGCTCCCAACTTTTTTTTTTTTTTAACTTTACAACAGCAAAGCCTCCATTTTAGCAGCAGTGTCTGCTGGATTCATCAGGCTGTGAATGTTCACCTGACACGTACAATCCACCAAAGCCTTTTCAACTCTGTTCTCCCAGCATCTGTTTCCATGTGGCCATGAAATTACACTGAAAATACTTTTTTTGCTCTGGGCCAAACTAGTCATATAGAATTTGACTATGATCTATATATTTAGGGAGGAAAATTAATCTTCAATGCTTCAAACTTTTTAAGCCTCGTAATTTTATCAAAAGATGTCCAAATGCATCGTAATGGAGCTGCCAGAGACATGAAAAATGTCCCACTTTCTCCCTAAGCTTTCAACAAAACATGCTTTCAGGATGCCTTGTGAAGGCATTGTCTGGTTTTACTGTTTTATGGGCCACTCAACAACTGTAGCAGATACTGATGAAAATCTAAAACATGGGAGAAACTATGTAATAGACGGTTTTAGATCAGTCATGGAGAGGCCTACAAAACTGTTCTATTGGTCTATGTAATTGTAAAATACTACTTATCCAGGCCAATAAATGTTTTAAATCCACATTAACATGAAATAAGCTACAGATGTTTTAACAGTTGCAAGTGATGAAAACCCAACTCAAGCAAAACAATAGAAAAAAAATGCATTGGCTGGCTCCCAGGATGTTACTGACTCTGGATCCAAGGCCTAAAGAAGACAATCAGGCAAACATTTCTCCAGGTATGTCCACCCAGGTAGTAGGCATGATGCAGGGTAGCCTCCCCAAAAGATCACAATGAGGGTGACTTCATTCTTAGCTTTGGCAGAGAAGTCCCTGAGAAGATTCTGATTGGCTCAGCTCAGGTCACAAGTCCAGCTCAGAACCAGACACTGACCAATGAGAGGAGCCCTATGTCTGGGCCACATATGCTGTGGTAGGTGGAAGACAGGGCCAGGACCAATTCTATGGAATGGGTTCCCCATCAGCAAGAGCTACTGTTCCAGCAGAAGGAGCAGGAATGCTGAGCAGGTAAATGTGGAGTTATCTACTAGCAGTGGTTCTGAGTTTGGGAGGTGGTATTTCCAGCCATAACTTACTAACCTATTTGGTTCTGGTCTCCACTGAAAATGCCAGAAACAGTGGCTTCTTGGATGAATTTTACATTGATCTGACTTAAGATATCTAATTCTGTAGGCAGCAAAACTAGTGTTTTTGTGTGTGTGTGTGTGTGTTTGTTTTGTTTTGTTTTGTTTTTATAATTAGACAATGGTGTTCAAGTTCTCTATCAATCAAGTCTCTTCCTTTCCCTACCCTCATCAGGAGTCCCTGTCCTTCACCTCTGTTTGTTTTCCTTTCTTTCTTCTGAGTGAATTTTTAAATCAAACAAAAAATGCCTATGAAGTGGAAAGGTGTCACCCAGTACAACCTTTTAGCACCTATTTCTTGGAGATCACCAGAATTTGGGCACTTTGTCTTCTGATTTTATAGGTTGTGAGAAGAAAATTAGGTTTGACCCTGTGATTACCCTTTGGTGTTTACACACTTTTGCATTCACTCATCCATTTAGCAAGTAGTATTTAGTGGGCTCCACTCATTGGTCTGTTCCTGGTTCTGAGCTGGACCCAGCTAGTATGCTAGGGACCATGGCTAAATCCCGGTTCAGTACTGTTGTCCTAGCATTGAGAGTCTCATAGAGAAGGCAGAAAATTCACAAATTCACATGGATAACTGCAATGTATGCAGGTGGAGGTGGTGGTGATGCAATGAAACAGAAGAGATACTACCAATGGTATATAGACAAAGTCAGAGAAGGAACAATGCTTGTACTGTGATCTGAAGGAGTAAGTGGGGATGAAGTAGACAAAAAGAAGGTGCTTAAGACAGTCTTTCTCTGTCCCAGTCTGGGCAACTAAGTTTAAATCAAGAATTCTAAATTTGCATCCACATTGTAAAGCTTTCACTACGAAAAAATTATTCACTGAAAAGCCCAAATATATAGTTTAAATTCCTATATTTCCATGCTTTGTAGGTATTTCATAAGAAACTTTTTAAAAGAAAACCATATTGTGGAATTCTACAGGTAGTAGTTTTAGTGACCACTGATTGAGGAAATTCATAAAGATAAAACATAAGTTGGATGTTTTAAATGACTTTGCATTATATCCTTCATAAACACATTTATGCTTATTTGAAAATTAGCCAGATATATATGCAGTTGTTAGTCACCTATTCTAAAGAGAGTGGATGGCTGGCTCACCTAAGGATTGAAGAACTTGCTGGGACAAATTCACACAGCTCCTGCCCACCCCCAGGAGGCTGTAGCTCACAGGCTGTGAACAGAGGAGACAGCTGTTACTTGTTTGCTCTGCTCCCCATCCATTCATTCTGTGATAATGAGCTACCTGTCAATCAAGGTGCCTGCTTCTACTGTCCCAGGTGTGGGCTGGACACATTATTTGAGGAATTGACACAGATGCTGGGAGTAAAGGGTTGCTTTCTTGTATTCCCTGGGATCAGGCACTCCAAGTGCTATGGAAGCTGGAGTTGGTAGGAGTCATCCTTCCACATGTGAAGGATGAACCAATCCTATATAATAAAGAGGTAATATGCAAATTGACCCTCATGCCCTTATAAGATGGCTGCCTGTGACCAGGCCAGCAGGGGGGTTAGTGAGGGATGACCAAACGACTGAACAGCAGGCTGCATGGGGTGACCAGGCCAGTTGGCGGGGGGCAGTTTGGGGCAACCAGGCCGGCAGAAGGGGGGCAGTAACTGGCCGTTGGAGATCCCCCAAGGGGTCCTGGATTGGAGAGGGTGCAGGCTGGGCTGAGGGAACCCCCCTCCCATGCACGAATTTCGTGCACTGGGCCTCTAGTCTGTAAATAAAGGAAAGAGCCAAATGGAATGAGACATAGAGTCCTGGGGTCCTCATGTGAACCCATGGATTTAGTTGGGCTTGAGGCCAATCAGCCTCTGGACTTCCCAGGTGTGTGAGCTAATGATTTCCTCTTTCTCCTCCTGCCCTATTAAGGTAGTTAGAATTGGTTTTCTGTCACCTGCAACTGGAAGTGGCTTGGCTATTACTAAAATTTCTACTAGTCCAAGCATTTTCAGGTTTGTGCTTATGGTCAGAGAGTTCTTTATCACTCAATAAGCTTATCATTACACCAAAAGTCTATTATTACACAGAGAGTCAATTATTACACTGAGAGTCAATTTTCACACAGTCAATTATGGCACAAAGGTAATTATTACCATACAGAGTCAACTATTACACAGGTAGTTTATTACAGAGTCACTTATTACATAGAGAGTCAATTGTTAAGCAGAATTGAGTATTACACAGCCAGTCTATTATTATACAGAGTTTATTACATAAATTCCATGATTGCACAGAGCCAATTATTACACAGAGTCATAATTATCCATTATCACACATGGTTACAGTACATTGGAGAACCCTGCTTATTTAACCAGTTTGGCCACCGTGGCATGTTACTCTAATTCTGGATTCTAGTCATTTCTGATAGCCAGCCACTGTGCTTCTAAGAAAGAGATTCCATGGTGCCTAGAGAGGAATGCAGTGTCCAGAAACAAGAACTTCTCATTTCAAAGAGTTAAAATATCCACCAGAAGGTCTGACAATGTATTATGTATAGAGGAGAAACAGGAAACAGAACTGCCTGTATGTGCACTATGCCCTTCGCCAAATAAAACTTAGATTTCTAAATATAATGATCCCATTCCCCATACACACACACATATAGGTGACTACACACACACACACACACACACACACACACAGGGAAAAAATCTAGAAAGATATGACAATAATTATGCTCTATAGAAATCTCACTCTTTGCAAGATACTGTGGAAGCACTTTACACATATTACCCTGTGAGGCAGCCTGGAGTAGTGGTTTAGGCTCACAAGCTCTATAGAAGCACTGTCCAATAGCACTTAGAGAACTGGTGCAACTGTTCTATAATCCTCCCCGACCAGTTTGTACCCACTAGGCACCTGCAGCTACTGCATCCTCGCAATGTTGCTGTTGGGACTGAGGAACTGAATTTTTACATTTTATTTTACTTTGGTTAATTTAAAAGTAAACGCAGCCACATGTGACTAGTGGCTATTTAAATGTCGTACATACACAGCTCTAGAGCCTGTATACCTGGGTTCAAATCAGTACCACCACCTATTAGCAATGCCACTTGGACAAATTGCTCAATTTCTCAATGTCTCTGTTTCCTTATTCATAAAACAGGGCCTCTAATGCTACTTACTTCATATAGCACATCTCTGTCTTATGTAGAGGTCAAGATATTTTTCTCCAGTTGATAGAAATACGTATTGTATTCGTTGATAGAGATCTGTATTGTATTCATTGCCATAGTAAATAACCACAAACTTGGTGGCTTAAAACAACAGCAATTTACTATCTCACAGTCCTGGAGGCAGGAAGTTTGACATCAAGGTGTCCGTGGGTTGGTTCTTTTGGAAGCTCTGAATAAGAATCTGTACCATGCCTCTCCCCTGCTTCTGGGGGCTGCTGGTAAATCTTGGCTTTCCTTGACTTGTAGACCCATCACTCCAATCTCTGCCAGACTGTCTTCACACGACCTTCCCTGTGTCTCTGCCTCAATTTTGTGTCCTATTTGGTAGTGTTTCCGTAAGATCTACAAGTCTAACCACTAGTCCATACCCTGTATCTGAAATCTCAAATCTTTCTTTTATAAGGGCACCTATGATTAGATTAAGGGTCCATTCCTCAAGATCCTGAATTTAATGACACCTGCAAAGATCTTTCCTCCAAATAAGGCCAAATTCAGAGGTCCTGAGGATTAGGATTTGTATATATATATATTTTTTGGGGGGGTGAGGGGGATTGTCACTATCCAACCCACTTCATGGATAGCTCCCATTTTTGTGATTTTACCTTTGTTTATTTCACCATCTTTTTGATAAGCAAAAATTACTTTTATAAACAGGAGGTGTTTAATATTTCTTGCCCACAACTCTCATATACTAGTAACTACTTCCCATTTCAAAAAGCCCTGAAGGGTCCATGTTTCTGCTTGTGGCAGGATATGTAAATCTATAGCAATTATTACCTTGATAAAAAGAGTACATGATAAGTCTTAATACAATTGCAAGCCCTTGAAACCAGGGACTAATTTTAAGCAGTAGATGACATTAACCTGTGTTCCCATGAGTACATTAGGATTTTCAAAATACAGCACTTTCTCCTTGCGCTGCATGCATACAAATGGGGCTCAATTTATTGCAAATGATATTCCCGAGCACAATGCCAGTGACATAATTAAGAAATGTATTCAGACTATTACTAATTTAACACTGTTCTTATCAAGGGTTCTTATCAAAAAGCCTTGTGTCGCCCCACAATGTCACCATTGAATTTATGCATTGTAAATACAAATATATTTTATTCACAGTGGATTCTTGCAACTTCAATTATGCGATAAATATTTATTTGGAATTCATTCTTTCCCCCATTTGATAGCCATCATTAATTCATGTGGAACTGATTAAGCCCTTTTGTAAAAAAGCTCTAGCAAACACGTAAGACAAACTTAATTTGTAAGGATGTAGCTGTCACGATTCTTTCAAACAAAGCAGAAAGAGCCTCTGGACTGAACAACTTCATGGCTGGTACTGAGCCAATTGGTGAAGTGGAATAAGTTGATTTTGGGGGCACAAAACAATTTTTTTATTAGCATTCTTCTCTCCCACAGGCATTCCAACCCCCCAATACCAGGGGTCCAACTAGCCTTTCTAATGTCCTCCAACATGGTCTTTACCCAGTCCCCCTCAGTACCCTAATTGGAGTCATAATCCATCCAATTTCATGCCCAAATCAAGGGATCATCCAGATTCTTTATCTCTAACCCTGAACAAATCAGCCAGTTCTGTTGGCTCTGTCTCCTATATATAACTCCAACTCACTCATTTCTCACTAGGGTGACCAACTCATCTAGGTTTGCCTGGGACTTTCCCAACTTGAGCAACAAAAGTCCACATCTCAACAATTGTCTCTGTCCCAAGCAGATCTAGATGTTTTGCCAGGACTGTCTTCATTTTAAAATAGAAATCTTAGAAGAATCCATGGGCAACAAAATATCAGACATATGTCATAGCA
Organism: Plecotus auritus; assembly: GCF_963455305.1. Classification (NCBI taxonomy): domain Eukaryota; kingdom Metazoa; phylum Chordata; class Mammalia; order Chiroptera; family Vespertilionidae; genus Plecotus; species Plecotus auritus. The sequence continues at coordinate 76,298,358 of NC_137774.1, read as the reverse complement.
ATATCTTTACCGATACAGCTCCCAGGACAATGGAAACTAAGGAGAAAATAAACAAATGGACTACATCAAAATAAAAAGCTTCTGCATAGCAAAAATAAACCATCAATAAAACAACAAGAAAGCCCGTTGCAAGGGAGAGCATATTTGCCAATGTTATATCCAAAAAGGGTCTAATCTCCAAAATTTACAGGGAACTCATACAACTTAACAAAAGGAAGATAAACAATCCAATCAAAAAAATGGGCAAAGGACCCAAATAAACACTTTTCAGAAGTGGACATACAGAAGGCCAAGAGATATATGAAAACATGTTCAAAGTCATTCATTATCTGAGAGATGCAAATAAAAATGTCAATGAGGTACCCTCTTATACCTGTCAGAATGGCTATCATCAACAAATCAACAAACAGCAACTGCTGGCAAGGATGTGGAGAAAAAGGAACCCTTGTACACTGCTGATGGGAATGCATACTGGTGCAACCACTGTGGAAAACAGTATAGAGTTTCCTCAAAAAATTAAAAATGGAACTCCTATTTGTCCCAGTCCCACTTTTAGGACTATATCCCAAGAAATCAGAAACACCAATCAGAAAGGATATGTGCACCCCTATGTTCATAGCAGCACAATTTACAAGATTTGGAAACAGCCTAAGTGTCCATCAGCAGATGAGTGGATTAAAAAACAGTGGTACATCTACACAATGGAATACTACACTGCTGTAAAAATGAAAGAACTCTTACAATTTGCAACAGCATGGATGGACCTGGAGAGCATTATGCTAAGCAAAATAAGCCAGTCAGAGAAAGATAAATATCACATGATCTCACTCATTTGTGGAATATAATGAACAACATAAACTGATGAACAAAAATAGATCCAGACTGAGAAGCATCAAACAGACCATCAAACCTCAGAGGGAAGGCAGGGGAGGGGGAGGAGTAAGAGATCAACCAAAGGACTTATATGAATACATATAAGCGTAACCAATGGGTACAGACACTAGGGGGGTGAGGTCATGTGCTGGGGGAGTGGAAGGGGAGGGGGAGAGGTCAATAGTGGGGGAAAAGGAGATATATGTAATACTTTAAACAATGAAGAATTAAAAAAAATAGCAATCTCTGTACCTTCAATCCTTAGCAAATGGAAATGTTTGGTCACCCTACTTGTTACCACCTTTGCTTGTAAGTCCACATCCACAATCACCCCTCTTCTCACTTCTGCAATACTATCTGATTCTCCTCTTCCACTGCTACAGTCAATTTCCATACCTGCTATATTACTCCCTTGCTCACAACCCTCCAATGGTTCCATCATACTTAGATTAAGCTCCTTGCATGGTACACAACACCCATTGTGTTCATTTCCTATTGTTGCTAGAACACATTGTCACAGACTTAGTGGTTTCAAACAATGCAAATTTATCACCTTGCAGTTCTAGAGCTCAGAAGCCCACATTCAGTTTCACTGAGCCAAAGTGAAAATGTTGACAGGGCTACTTCTTTTTTGGAGGTTCTAGAGGGCAATGTGTTTCCTTGCTATTTGCAGCCTTCTTAGTTTCTTAGCTCTTGATCCCACTTCACATAGCCTTTTTCCTCTGCTTCTGTCATCACATCTCCTTCTCTTTCTCTATCTGATCATCCTACTTCTTACAAGGACCTTTGCAGGGGCTCTTGAGATTACACTGGGTTCTACAGATAATCTAGGGTCATCTGATTGTCTCAGAATCCTTACATTAATCCCCATCTGCAAAGTCCCCTTTACCATGTAAGGTAACACTCACAAGTTCTGGGAATTAGGGTATGACTATCTTTGGGAGGCGACATTAGTCAGTCTAACACATGTGTTGAATTGGGCCCTTGCCTTCATCTTTGGGATCTTAAAGGGTTCATACAGCATGGTCTATTCTCCACCTATGCTGGCCTTCTATCAAGCCTTTGAATGCACCAAGTTTATTACCAGTGTTAGACCTTTGCCTTGGTGTCCTCTTTGCCTGAACTCACTGCTCCCAGGTATTCAGAGGACCAGTTTTTTCTCATCACGTAAGTCTTCAGCTCAAATATCCCCACATCAGAGACCAGTCAGGCACATTGGTACAAGTATAGATGACTCAACTCAAACCAGTTTTGAAAGTAAAAAAAGATCGATTATGCCACATAATAGAAGTAAATGGCCTTGGAGTTGACTCATCTGTGAATTTAGCTCTGCAGTGAATCATCAGGTATCCAATTTCCTTCTTATGGCCATAAAATGGCTGCAGTACTCTAGCATCCTTTCCCAACACAACAATGCCCATGAGATAAAAAGGCCTTTGCTTCTCTGTATTTTATTTTAAAAGCAAAGAAACTTCAGCTAAGCCCTGAACTGGCCACAGAGCTGTTCTCATTAGCCAGAACGGGCTCACTTGCTCACCCCTACAGTACCCAGCACTGCCAAGGAGAATGAGATTAGCATAACTGGTTACTAATCAGAGTACGTCTACTCACTGGGTGTATATCTGAATAAAATCAAAATCTGGAAATAGATGTTTGCGAGATAACCCACCTGCCTTCTAACCAATGCTCTGTTTCATTTTCTTCACTGTGCCTATCGCTTTTAGAAATAAACCTATTTTATTGATGGTCTATATATTCCTAATAAAATACAGATTTAATAAGACTAGAGACCGTGCCTGTCTTGCCCACAATAGTATCTTCATCCTCTAACAGTGTCTGGCACACAATAAGTGCAGAATAAATCTTGTTTGCTGAAAGAATCTAGTTTGCTGAATGACTCTTATCCCAAATCGACTTTCATATTTCTCTTTGTTTATATCCAACAAATGTCTACTGAGCACTGTGATATGCCGGGCACTATGCTAGTAAGTAGGAATAGAAGGGTGAAAAAGATAGATGTGATCTTTAAGAGTTCTCAATCTAAAGGGGAAGAAAACAGAGGCAATATTGCACTAGTTCTTAACTTTTCCCTACCTCTCTACGTTCAAGAATCAGGCCCCAAAGTTCCATACTAAGGCAAAGTTTTTTCCTTTGCCATAGATGTTCAAACTTCAGTGTGCATTAGAATTGCCTGCGTTGCTGATTAAAAGGGCAAGATTACTGTCTAAATCTCCCGACCAAGATTTTGAAGTTCTGATTCAGTAAGTCTAGATGGGTTCTGGGAATCTTTGTTTGAACGAGTTAAACAGTTGTTATCTTGGAATATCTTGCAAAGTTATAAGCCGGTGGCCTGAGGCCCACCCTTTGAGTAATAATATGGTTCTATGAGGTCTCAGTCTCTTGGGATACATTTAATGGAATTTGGAGATGGGAAGGGCATGAAGAGTTTTTAAAAGATGTTCCCTGCATCCTGAAAGGCCTCCTAATAGGGTTTACAAATTAAATACAGCTAAATTCAAATTTTATATAGACAATATCTTTTTTTTATTTAGTAAAAGTATCTCCCTGTGAGGTTCGCGGCGCAGGGAACAAAGACAGAGAATCCAGGCCAGTCAAAAGGAAGAACTTTTTTTTTTTTTAAATATATTTTATTGATTTTTTCTTTTTTTAACAGAGAAGAAGGAAGAGGGATAGAGAGTTAGAAACATCGATGAGAGAGAAACATCAATCAGCTGCCTCCTGCACACCCCCTACTGGGGATGTGCCCTCAACCAAGGTACATGCCCTTGACCAGAATCGAACCTGGGACCCTTGAGTCTATCTACTGAGCCAAACCAGTTAGGGAAGAAGGAAGAACTTTTAATCTTGCACTCCCGGGCGAGGTTCACCAGTCCTGAGGGTATGGCCGGGGAAGTCATGCTGGGCGGGAGCTGAGGAACTTTTTTTATACATGTGTTCAGTGTGGGTGGAGGACCATGAGCTGAGGGCGGGTGGAATTTCCGCCGCGGGCAGGGATTCCAGGAATTGAGCCAATATCTGCGCCACCATTTGCCTGGAGCACTGGTCCGTCATGGGTTCCAGGAAGGGACCAGCATTTGTGTCGCCATCTGTCTGGTGCACTAGTCTGTTATCTGCGTCACCATCGGTTGCATGCATTGGCTTCTGGAATTCCTCTGACCTAACATCCCGGTCTTTTGGTGATAGGGGGCAGCAAAATCATCTTGGCTACTTCCTGCTGACCAGGGGCGAAGAGGGAAGGGGGTTTTTAAAGGCCAGGGTCAGGCAGAGGCAGGTCAGAGGGCAGCCGAGTGTAGAGATGGAGCAGGAGCTGGTTTACAGTCACCCGTGACATCTCCGCGATCCGGGAGCAGATAAATTTGAGGAGGCAGGGGGCTAGGAGAAAAAAGACACAGATGAGAATTAGGGGCCCTACCATGGGTAGGATCCAGGTAGCTAGGGGGCTTTGGAACCAGCCGAAAAGAGAGTTGTCCGGGGAGTGTCTTGCATGTAACTCTTCACTCAACTTGGTCAGGGTCTGCATGTTCTGTTCTACCACTCCGGATTCATTGATGTAGCAGCAGCATTCTTCCAGAGGTCGACAGCAATCAGGATCTCTGCCTGGCAGCCGACCAGAGGGCAGTCCTGAGATTCCGGGTGTCTTGTGTGCTGTCCTAGGAGGTCGTAGGTTTCACGGACCTTGAACCTCCACACATAAGCGGGTGGATGTAGGTTGCCCAGGGCCGGGAGGAGAAGGAGGAGGGGGAGGGCGGCTAAGGCGGACCTTAGTGGGGCCCAACACCTCACATTTATAGAAGTCATGCTGCTCCGGGGTCCTCTTGAGTCTGGAGAGGTGGTGCCATGATGAATCGCCAAGTAGTTTGGTCACGGTGGGGGTTGCGAGGATTACTGTGTGAGGTCCCGTCCACCTGGGCTCCAAGGCCTTGGGATGTAGATTCTTAAGGAGGACTGAGTCCCCCGGCTGGAGGGCTGGTCTTTGGGAGCCTTGGTCAGCTGGTTCTGGCCTGGGCAGAAACCTGTCAGCGTGTTCCTGGAGCAGCTGCCTGAGTAAAGACAGGTATGGAAGATAGGTAGCCAGGAGAGGAGGGTCAGTAGGGAGATGATGGTTGAACAAGAAGGGTCTCCCATATAGGAGTTCAAAAGGGCTTAAGAAGGTGGGGCTCCTTGGTGTAGCCCAGATTCTGGTCAGGGCCATGGGCAGGAGGTCCAGCCAGGAGCTGTGAATTTCTAGAGAGAGTTTAGTTAGATGGTCTTTAAGGAGGCCGTTGGCCCTCTCAACCTCACCCGATGATTGTGGGTGGTAGAGTATGAGATTCCTTTTCCCAGTTCTGTACTCCAAGCTAAGAGGGTAGTTGCCATGGCACTACCAATAAGGGGTGACAGATGAGTGGTTGAGATTGTATTGCCGTGAAAGTGGGAGGGAAAAGGAAGGAAAGGAGTAGTGGAAGCCAGGGACCTAGATAGTTGGATAAGAAGTTAGACACTGTGAATATTCTAGTTTAGCTTAAGTATCCAGCAACTTTGTCCTGCCAGGCTTGGAGACTGAAGCTTCACTTTCTTGCTCAGAGTAAAATGGCCCTTTTACAATTCTTGTAAATAGTTAATTTAGAACTTCTTTCTTTCAACATTTCTCTTTTCTTTCTCATCACATACACAACCTTCACAAATTTCACACTTTCAAATTAGCCTTCAAACCTTCTTTCTATGTCCTTCTAAAATGCATAACCATGCCTCAGACCTTCCATTAAGTATAAAAGGCAGGGGGAGGAGGGAGCAGGTCCCGCAGCCTGTTCCCAGGCCTCTAGCCACTTAAATTTTAAACCACCGAATTTTTCCTAGAGATAAAGATCTCAGTTTCTGATAATAGCTGGCAAGAAAGTTGTTCTTTGGGAAGGGTGGAGTGGGGGAGCGGGGTGAGAAGGTGCTGAGGTCAGAGCAGTTTTCAGAGCATTAAAGGGGTGAGAATGTTGGCCGTGGGATCTAAAGGCTCAGTGAGGGGGTCCCTAAGTCTGATCCTGACCAGGGTATGGTCCCTAGTAACCACTGGGGTAGAGGTATCTCATACTTTTGGGTTGACAAGGGACACAGGCAGTGGGGGATCGGCATTCCCATGAAGGGAGGGGGACAGGAGTGGAAGAAGCAGGGAGGCTGAAGGGCTCCGAGTGAGCTGCAGAGTGGCCCCTAGTTTGGTGAGGATATCCCATCCTAAAAAGGGCACAGGGCACGAAGGCATGACTAGGAACAAGTGGGTTATAGGGCTATTGTTGAAGAGACAGGGAAGGGGGCCGGTGGCCAGCGGGCAGGTGGATTTGCTGACAATACCCATGACTGAGATTGTGGAAGGGAAAAGGGGCCCTGAAAAGGAGGGCAGGACAGAGAAGGTAGCCCCCATGTTGACCAGGAAGGAGACTGGCTTACCCACTACCTTGAGTGTTACCCTGGGATCGGCGAGGGTGATGGGGGTCGTCGAGTCCGGGCATCTTCAGTCTTTGGCCAGTCCGAGCATGGCCAGCGGCGGGTCATGACCTGGAAAGGCATCCCCTCCACGCTGAGATGCAGAGGGCCCATCACTTTTCCAGGGGCAGTCACTTTTCCAGTGGCCGCTTTGACGGCACGCTGGGCAGGGCTTGGTTGGAGCCCAGGGCTGGGGATACTGCCTTGCCCAGTGGCCTTCATTTCCACACGTGAAGCATCCTCCAGGTGGCGTTAGTCCTCTCCTTGCACCCCCACCATGCACAGCTCCCTCGGGACCATGCACGGTTGCCATCGGCCGCAGGGCCGCAACCAAGGATTGGGTTTGCAGGTTTACCTTCTGTCGAAGGTGGGCTTCCCGATCCGACTCTGCCTGCTCCTCACGGGCATTAAAAAACCTTAAAGGCCATGTTCACTAGATCTTGGACCCGGGTCTGAGGGCCATCCTCAGCCTCTTTTAACTTTTTCTGAATATCTGGGGCCGACTGGGAGATGAAGTGGGTGGCTAGCTGGGGAAATTCTAAAAGAGAAAGTTGGGTGGGGGAGGATGGGGGAAGGGAAGGAGCAGATGGCGGGGCAGATATGCTGTGGGGAGACGGCCTGGGTAGGAAGGCAGACGAGTTGGAGGGGAGAAAAGATTTTTTTGGGGTTCAGATAAGGCGGAAAGTGGAGGGGTGTCGGTAGATAGAAGAGGTTTCTCACGAGCAAGGAGAACATGGTCTGTGGAACAGAAGGAGCAGAGGGAGGGATGGGAGTGCAGATAGAAAAAGGCCTGAACATATGGGACCTCAGGCCACTTCCCGGTTTGCTGGCAGAAATTACTGAGGTCAGTAAGTATATTAAAATCGGAAGTCCCGTTCTTGGACCATTTTGACCTGTTGTCCAGTTCATACTGAGGCCATGCCACATTACAGAAGTAAATGAGGCGTTTAGGACACAGATCCTGGGACAGGCCTAGCTTAGCCAGATTGGTGAGCAGGCACCCTAGAGGTATGCTCAGATCAGGTTTTTAGAATTTTGATTACCCATGCTCAATACCTGAGGTCAGTAGCTGAGGTTAAAGGACCAGTGTCCCAGTCATTCAGACAAGGCTATGGACAGGGACACGAGGGACGGCAGGGACGTCTCCACTACCTCCCAGGGTCCGGACAGAGACCAAAAGGCTGGAGAACCGAGGGGCGGCAGGGACATCTCTGCTACCTCCCAAGGTTCAGAACCCCTCCTGGAGAGGTCCAGAGGCAATCTCTGACGCGGGCCGTGGTTTACGGACAGAGACGCCAGACAACCGTCAGGGATCGGCACGGGCTGGGACTTACTGCTAACACTGCTGAGCCGGGGAGAAGCAGGAGGATCCTAGAGAGAGAGGAGAGGGGGGCACCCCGGACCGTGAACGGTCAGATGGAGTGCTCGCACACTCCCGGATTTCGGCACCAAATGTGAAGTTCAAGGCGCAGGGAACAAAGACAGAGAATCCAGGCCAGTGAAAAGGAAGAACTTTTAATCTTGCACTCCCGGGCGAGGTTCACCGGTCCTGAGGGTAGGGCCAGGGAAGTTGTGCTGGGCGGGAGCTGAGGAACTATTTTTATACACGTGTTCAGTGAGGGTGGAGGACCAAGAGCTGAGGATGGAATTTCCACCGTGGGCAGGGGTTCCAGGAATTGAGCCAATATCTGCGCCACCATTTGCCTGGAGCACTGGTCCGTCATGGGTTCCAGGAAGGGACCAGCATTTGTGTCACCATCTGTCTGGTGCACTAGTCTGTTATCTGTGTCACCATCGGTTGCATGCATTGGCTTCTGGAATTCCTCTGACCTAACACTCCCTTGCAGTAGTATTTGGGATATACTTAGGCTAAAACACAAATTATTTACCTGAAATTCAAATTTAATTGAATGTCCTATCCTAGCACCTACCAATCAATAGAGACCACAACCCTAACTCCCTCAGTCACCATGATTAATGATGGCTCCCCCCCCCCGTCCCCCCCCCCCCCCCCCCCCATATAACCCATCCCTTAGAAGTCATAAGGGAGCCAGGTCTTTGAGCAGGAGTCCACCTGTGACACTCTGGGCATGGCAACATTCCCTAAAATTAAACCTTTACTTTCCTGGCTGCAAACTCCTGTTCAATTTGGCCCTAATGCACGCAGGCAAATGAGCCCCTTTAGTCCAGTGTCAGGGTCATCTGGAAAGACTGTTCTGAGATGATACTGGGGTAGAGAATTAGTGAAAGGCTGCAATGAATAGATTCTGGGAAGGGCATCCCTGTACAAATGTCTGCACTAGAACTCACCTGGCCTGGCCGGTGTGGCTCAGTGGTTGAGCATCGACCTATGAACCAGGATGTCACGGTTGGATTCCCGCTCAGAGCACATGGCCGGGTTGCAGGCTCAATCCCCAGTAGGGGGCGTGCAGGAGGCAGCCAATCAAAGATTATCTCTCATTATTGATGTTTCTATCTCCTTCTCCCTTCCTCTCTGAAATCATCTGGAACCAAGTTCCAGAATAAAAATGGTCAGGAAACAATGAAATGTTGCTAATTAAATACCCATGGGATTTGCTGAAAATACTTTGAAAGGCCTGTGTTGGTCACAGAGGAAAGCCAGGTTCAGTCTCTCTTAATGATGCTACCATTTTCTGAAATGCCGCATCATAGGCAGGGCCTGGGGTGAATGCATTTCGAAGGAGACTGTTTGACTGATCATCAAAGCAAGTGGTTGGACCACTCATCTTAGGGAAGGGAGGTGAGAGACAGCCAGCCCCCAGGTTCTGGCCCCATCCCATTTGAAGATGGCTTACAGGCAGACTCTCTTATCATGAAGCACAGACAATGGCAGCTGCCAAATGTTCCAGCTTCTCTGAATTATTTTCCAAAGCTTCCTCTCCCCCAGGGTCACAAATCTGGGAGACATGATCTTGAACGGCTTTCATGACAGGTTGGCTCACTCCTAAATTCCTTTCTCCCGTACACACCTTGCAAACTCCTACTTGATCCACTCCTATGTCACTTTCATGGTGATTCTTCCCTGATCAAAAAGACAGTATCAGCTCCCCCTGTTACAGGCCCTCTGGGGTCCTTAATGATCTACCAGTGTGTAGTTGTAGAAGATAATGTGGTTAATGTCCATTCAGGCTGTAACCTCCCTGAAGCCCATGTTTTATTACTAAAGGGTAAATGTTTAAAAATGGTAAAATCCTTTTTTCTTTTACAAATGTAACATGAATGTATGTCAAAACTTTTTTTTTAACTCTTTCATTAATGAGGAAATCCGTATGATGTTGACAAATGTTTCAAAGGAGGATCCAAAAGGCAGAAAAATATATAGGCATCAGAAATGTTGAAAAAAGATTTACAAATAGAGGCAAAACTGGTCAATATCCACAGGGCAAGATCAGTTGCATTCCATGGGACACAATTTGCATTTCTATGAACATGAGTCATTTGCATTGTTATCTGTTTCCTACAATTTACAGAGCTGTAAAATCGCCCAAAGACAGGGGAAGTCTGAGATAGTGCTGAGGAGTCTGTCAGACAGGACACCCAGGAAGCATTTTGGTTCATGTCAAAGCTCTTAGAATTTTTCTGTTTTGCCCATTGTTTTCTTCCAATTGCCTTGTAGAGTGCTCACAACATAGTGGATACCCTGTGAATATTTCTTAAAATGGAGAGCAGTGTTGTGGATTATTCACTGAAAGATAGTGTACAGTATTTTGTATCCTGTGGAATGGTTCTCACTTATAACCTATGTGTGTTGCCTTACAGTGCATGTCTGCTCATGTCTAATGGACAGGTGAGGAAGTTCCACCAGGATCTTGGGGAAAAACTCATCCTGTAAAACACATTTGGCTCAATAATAAACTCTCATTGTTCCCAAGAGAGCATGTGCACTACCGTGACCATGTAGAAACTTCATTTCTTTAATGTGACCTTTTCTCCTTTCTTTCCTTTTGATCCAAATTGGTCTCACCCAGCACCCTGACTCACCTGCCTCCTTCTCCCTTACACAACCATTCCCTTAAGCATTAAGCCCTCAGGACAATGAGGTTCTGGTCAGCATCAAATAATCTTAGGAACAAAGCCTCAGATCTGCTGTCCCCACAGACAGTTTTGATCAAACTAGAGACAACATCTAGGCCTCAGTTGTGTTTCAGCTCTAGGCCAAGAAAAGCCATGAAACTGTTGCCAGTGGATACAGAGTTGTGAGAAAAGCATTTCTGGGTACCCACACATAGAAGGATCAAGTGTGGTGAAAAAATTTATTGGGGTTGAAATAAATGATTGCCCCCAGGTTCCCCGTGTCTCATCTTTATCCCACCTGCTATGGAAGAAGTCCAGCCTTGTCTTCATCAAGCCCAGAAGAAAGGCCAAGGTCCGGAAATTGCTGGTTCAGTTATTAACATAAGAAACATGAAGCAGAATCTCAATGCTCCAGAGAATAGGTTTTTCACCTATTTTTTAAATTACCATCAAAGGAAGAGATATAAGTGGGTTACATGAAATCCATTGGTGATAGATTAGGGAGGTGGGAGAAAGCAAAGAGCGGGGGCCAGGGGAGGGAGAGGGGAAAATCTCTGGTACTGGATAAAAAATAAAATGATAGACATAAGCTTCTTTTATAGGGGTGGGCATAGGATAGTTAACAGTCAACAATTAATATGATAACAATAACAAGGAGGGAATTTGTGGTCTGCACCCTGGAGCCATTTATCATGCCCTGAGGGGTCCAGAAAAAGGGAAGTTACAAGTTACTCTGACATTCCACGGGTATGTTATCTTAGATGCAAAAAGACAATAGACTCAGTAAAGATAGAAGTTTTTTTATCAGGGAAGATACTGGCCTAGGACATGACTACCCACTATAAAATTCTTCTTATTTAAAGTTTTCTTTTCAGACCATCCTTTGTGGTTACTTTAGGTCTCTGAGTTTGCAAGGCTGCCACACAGGCCTTTCCTGAACTAGTCAGGTTAGCATGTGGCCCCTTTTCGTCCACACAGTGCATGCCAAAGCTTAGTCCAGTTCAAAGCTTAGTCCAGTTCAGTCTTTGTGCCCATAGGCTAGCTTAATCTCTGTTCCCTGCTGCACTCCAGCTGTGTTGCTGTACCCAGGCTGCTGCAGAGAGAAATCAGGAATGCAGGAATGAATTCAGGCTATGGAGGCAGAGAGATAGATAGATAGATAGATAGATAGATAGATAGATGATAGATAGATAGATAGATAGAGACTTGCCTAAACTTTATGAAAGATTAAACAGAGGCCGGAGAACCTGGATGCCAGGATACAGGCTTTATTGGAGAGAAGAGCCCTGCTGGCTCTCTTCCAGAGAGAAAAAGAGAGCGTGCCGGGGTGAAAGTGCCTTTTGAGGGGAGGAATGGGAAGGGATGGGGCTTAGGGTACTTGGCAGGTGCTGATTGGTGGTTCAATGTATAGTCCATATAAGGTGCCTGGTTAGGTGTTCAGGAATGTTCGGGCTGCAGGTGGAGTTTACATCATTCTCTGTCCATCAGTTGGGGGAAGGGAGGATCTATCACTTTAGTTACCCTAGATCAGTGGTCGGCAAACTGCGGCTCGCGAGCCACATGCGGCTCGCGAGCTGCCTTTTGCCGCTCTGCTGACTAATGAGTTTGCCAACCACTGGGATAGGGGCTTAATCACAAGGAACAACAACAGCCTGTAATTATTGGAATGAGAGTCTAGGACTCAGTGGTCGGCAAACTCATTAATCAACAGAGCGGCAAACCGTGGCTCGCGAGCCGCAGTTTGCCGACCACTGTCTTAGATAATAAATGGGTAACATACAAATCAACCGAACAGCAGAATGACCGGTCCCTATGACGCGCACTGACCACCAGGGGGCAGACGCTCAATGCAGGAGCTGCCCCCTGGTGGTCAATGTGCTCCCACAGGGGGAGCACCACTCAGCCAGAAGCCGGGCTCATGGCAGTGCTAAGTGAGACTGGCTCATGGTTGGGCACAGCAGTGGTGGCGCAGGTCAGGCTGAGGAACCCCACCCCCGCCTCAGTGCACGAATGCCATGCACCGGGCCTCTAGTATTATTATATTATCTTGGGCTCCTCCAACTGACCAATCTCTTTCCCAGTCATTAGTGGGCTTGTGAGGGGCCCTCCTCCTAACCAATCTATTTCCTAGATCTTCTAGGTTCTGTGTCCTTATCCAACCTGATCCTTTTCCCAGCCTGACACTCCCTGTTATGGTCATCATTAGTTCTTACTGCACCTGCCTAAGTTACCATAGTTCTTCCCCCTTATGATCATCATCTTAGTTCTTACTGCACCTGCCTCAAAGTAGAAGCACTTCCCCCTGTGCCATCTTGGCTTCTATTGGGCATGCCCTAGGCCAGTGGTCGGCAAACTGCAGCTTGCGAGCCACATGTGGCTCGCGAGCCGCAGTTTGCCGACCACTGCCCTAGGCAGAGAATTTCCCTTGCTGTTTTATCCCTCCTTCTAGGTAATCCAGGTTAGATCCTTCCTGCCTCTTAGATGACTGGGTCCCAAGGGCAGAGGATGCAGCAGTTCCCTGGGGAGTGCATCAAGCTGTAGCTTCCTAGTGAAGCAGGCTTACTGTCCCATTCAGCTCCCTAATTTATTATGTGATTCCCTCTGCTCCTTTCCTTTATTAATACTAACTAGCTACCTACACTAATGAAACCAGCTGAAGCAAGGTCATGGCTGACATCAGGACCAGATGCAATAATCAACTACCCCCTGCCCAATCAGTAGAGAACATGACCCTGACCATGACCCTAATCCCTAGTCACCATGATTAATGACTTTTCCCTATATCACCCATCCATCCCCTGGAAGCCACCAGGGAGCCAGATCTTTAACATTAGCTCACCTGTGTCTCCAGGTATGGGGCACGTCCTAAAAATAAACCCTTATTTTCTTTGCTGCCAGCTCCTGTTCATGTCTTATTGGGCTTTGATGTGCCCAGGAGAACAGACCATTTAGTCCAGACACACACACACACACACACACACACACACACACACACACACACACCCCTCATTATATGACTACCTTAAATAGGCGAGACACTATGGGCAAACTTAAGAAAACAGCTTTCTAACAAGCTCCTGAATGTGACAAGGTTTTAAAAAAAATGGTAAAATGCTAAAGTATGGGAGAAAAAGTGAATAAATGATCTATTTGGGATTTTGTCATATGGATTTAGACACAGGAAGACTTCAACTCAGCTGGTAAATAAATTGCAGCCCCTCAAACTTTCAGTTGGTCACATAATTCATGAATTAAAAACTTCACCCCCTTCCCTCTCTTCTATCACCTCTATGAACATTTCACAATTCCTGAATCTGATCGCAGGCTTTAAGGTCTCACTCACACTGGCTCTTTCTAAGACCCTGGGAGGAAGCTTGGCAATGTCTTTATTTGGTCATGCATTTTTAAAAAAAATGTTGAAGGTAAAATACTTTCCCTGGTTAAGATTGTTAATTATATTCCATTAAACTCCATCACATTTCCCCTTGTGTTAGATTGTATTTTGATAGCACATGCATTTGGGGGATCCTTCCAAGATGATGATGATGATAGGAAGGGAACAATGAAGGGACAGAACAGAGATGGTTTTCTGATCCCAAGGAAATCACCACCTCTTTCCCAGAAAAATCATGAATATTGCTCCCCCTTATCTGTCCAAACCACGCCTTCATTTCTACCCTCCTTTATCTACAACTTCCCTACCCCAAGACAAATGAGAAATTGATCTGAGAGCCAATATGCTTAGGCTTCTCTATTCTCTGGTCATTTAATCCTATATAATATAAGGCTAATTTGCAAATTGACTGAACAGTGGAATGACCAGTTGCTATGACGCGCGCTGACCACCAGGGGCAGACGCTCAACATAGGAGCTGCCCCCTAGTGGTCAGTGCGCTCCCCCTGTGGGAGCCAGAAGCCAGGCTCATGGCTGGCAAGCACAGCAGTGGTGGCAGGAGCCTTTCCTGCCTCCATGGCAGCACTAAGGATGTCTGACTGACAGCTTAGGCCCACTCCCAGTGGGGAGCGGGCCTAAGCCATCAGTCAGACATCCCCCGAGGGCTCCTGGACTGCAGGAGGTCACAGGCTGGCTGAGGGACCCCCCCCCCAAGTGCACAAATTTTTTGCACTAGGCCTCTAGTTATTAAATAAGCTTGCACTGTTGACACTTTTAGTTTGGTAATTGGGTTTGGTAATTGACTTCGGGACACTGAATGGAAAAAGAATCCCACTTGGGGTCCTGGAAAGGGAGCTTTTGCCCATTGGTAACACAGAGAGGTGGAAAATAGTCTGTGGGAAATTCTTCCCATTATTAGAGCTAGAAAATTGTATGTCACTGATTTGGCTGGCTTTAATAACCACTCAAAATGGAATTGACTACAAATAGGAATATATTAGAAAAATATAGTTTATACAATTAAATGCTGCATACTTTTCTTTTTTTTAAAGCTAGGAATCATATTAAATAGACCATCAAAATTCTTGTGTTTTGGGCACAAACCTGTAGCAGTAATACAAACAATGAGAGTGTATATGAAGTCATATGCTTTATGAAGCACAACAACTATCAATAACAATAGAAATATATCTCAATCAACCAAACAAATATCTTTGTTTTCTCTCTATAAAAATATTATACAAATTGTTGTCCTATGAAAAAGCAATCAAAGGAAACAGTATGCTGTAGGTGTTTCAGAGAGATACTAAATAGAATATATTACATCATTTTTCTGGATTTTGTGATGTTTGTGCTTTCTGTTAGCTTGTAAAAATTTGTAATTTGCTCTGATTTATGTTCTCATTCTAAATAAATATCCACTTTTGTAACACACCTTTGCTCATCATTTTATATCTTTTTCCATAAAGAGGGCTTTGAAAATCGCACAACCTTCAGGCCCCATGTAGCCTGGACCTCCTCCTGCTTATGGGGGAAGACACACCATTGCCCACCCCATTTCTAATTTCCTCATCTCCCAACACTGAGTCTCTCATGTCCATAACACTCCTCACCCCAAGAGTGGGAGATTAGGAGGAGGTCAGAGATGTTGTATTACACAATGCATGATAATTTTAAAAAAAACCTTTTTAAAATAATGCCTATATAAGTACTGCAATGTAAACATTTAAAAATGGTGATGTCAAAACACCAAACTTTATAAGAAATAAATCTAAAGTCTCTATCTGACTCCAAATCTCCACTACTTCAGCCAACATAGAGGCACTATGTGTCAGGGAGGAAATTCCACAGTACAGTTGTCCCCCTTACCCAGGGTTTCACTTGCCAAGATTCAGTTACTGGTGGTTGGCCAAGATCTGAAAATATTAAATGGAAAATTCCAGAAATAAATAATTCATAAGTTTTAAATTGCACACCATTTTGAGTAGCATGATGAAATCCCTCTCTTCCTACCCAAGACCTGAATCATCCCTCTGTCCAGCATGTCCACACTGTATAAGCCCTCCACCTGTTAGTCATTTAGTAGCTGTCTTGGTTATCAGATTGGTTATGAGAGAGAGAGAGAGAGAGAGAGAGAGAGAGAGAGAGAGAGAGAGAGACTACATTGACATAATATAATTGTTCTATTTTATTGTTAGTTATTATTCTCAATTATAGTGTCTAATTTATAAATTAAATTTTATCGTAGGTATGTATGTTAGGAAAATCATACTATATATAGGGCTTCGTCCTGTCCGTGGTTTCAGGCATCTACTCAGGGTCTTGGAGTGTATCCCTGTGGATAAGGGGGGACTGCTATAATTTAAATATGGTAGGCAGATGACCTCCCCCAAAATGCCCAGGTCCTAATCCCCAGAACCTGCGGTCAGGTTACCTTAAATGACAAAGGGGAATTAAGTTTGCTAAACACCTGACTTTGAAATAGGGCGAGTATCCTGAATTATCCAGGTGGGTCCAACATAATTACAAGAATCCTTAAAGTAGAGGGAAGCAAAGGAAGTGAGCCAAAGAGAGATGTACCCATGAAAGCAGGGCCAGAGATGCTACATCACTGACTTTGAAGATGGAGAAAGGGTCCACAAATGTGGGAGGCCTGGAGGATGGAAAACTCAAGGAAGCAAACTCTCCCCTGTAGCCTCCTAGAGGGAACGCAGCCTCCCCACCCCGCCCCCCAACACCTTGATTTTAGTCCACTGAGACCAGAGTCAGATGTCTGGTATACAGAACTGTAAGGTAATAAATGTGCCCTATTTCAGCCACTAAGTTTGTGGTGTGTTGCAGCAGCAATAGAAAACTAATTCACTAGCCCTGGTCGGTGTGGCTCAGTTGGCTGGGCGTCATCCCATACACCGATGGGGTTGCCAGTTTGATTTCTGGTCAGGCTTCAAACCCAAAAAGGGGCCTGCTGGAGGCAGCTGATCAATGTTCCGTTCTTGCATCAATGTTTCTCTTTCTCTCTCCCTTTCCCTTCCTCTCTCTGTAAAAAAAAAAAAAACCAAAAAAAAAAAAACCCAAAAAACAAAACAGCAAAGAAACTAAAACACTAATCGTGCATTTGAGTCACAGAGATGCTAAAATACATCATCACTGCATGTCAAGATTCTTTTGGTTATAAGTAATAGAAAACCCATTAGAACTGACCTAAAAATGAGGAGAATGCATTGACTGGCATAACAAAAAAGACCAGTTTAGATCTCTTGCTGTAGATGAACCAATGAGTGAGGCTAGAGGGGTGGCAATGAATAACCCACCCACACCCTTCTACTTGAGGGTAAGTCAGAATCACAAAAGTCCCTGAATAAAGATCAGGTGTTGTTGGACAAGAGGAAGGAAAAGGAAATTCTGAGAAGACTGCCATAGATATCCATGACAAACAGCATATCTTCATTTTTCTTTTACCAAGGCTGTGAAAGACAGATGCTAAATCTGACCAGCGCAGGGACACGAAAACAAGGCAGGGGGGAAAAATGTTTGTTGATGCTGGCACACACATCTTCTGGATGATTGATCGACTATTTTTTCATTATTTGCTTTTACCTCGACTCCAGTTAAAAGTCTGGGATTTTGCCCGTGAGGTTGATTAATAAGCCTTCAAAAGCTGGTTGTCTTTAAAGGATTCATCTGAGTCCATTTCAATGTTCTTTTGTTTGTTTCTGCAGCTTAAAGGGCACTGAGTCAGAGTTCCTCTTGGTTGATTCTCTCTTCCACTAAATGTTCAGTCGCTATTGTTTTATTGCAATCTATTTACAAGAAATGGGTGATTTTTTTTTCCATGATGCCAGGAGCCCTGGGCTGTGTTTGTTTATTGCTCCTCTGTGCACCAGAACCCGTCCTTGAGATTCAACTGCCAATGTAAGGGATTAAGGGGCTAAGTGAGTCTGACTAGAGTAGGAATCTTTCAAATGTGCTTCTCTCCCCCAGCTGTTTTGCAGGTAATTTTTGTTACACACACACACACACACACACACACACACACACACACACACACACAGACCTTGAATCACACTTCCCAGGTTCTATTCAATCTCTTTTTCTGCCATCTTAGAAAAGATAAATGCACAGGTATCACAGATGTAATTATCTAAATATACATATTTTCATTTGTTAATAATCGGCTTTTCTCCTTCGATGGAAAGTGCCCCCCAAGGAAAATCTCTCTATCCGTCCTGCCACAGACCAGCACACCATCAGCAGCCACAGAACGGAATCCGCTCAATTGCCCAGAAAGCGTTTCTGTCAGAAGTGTTTTGGTTCTGATGCAGGTGATGGTCAGCACTTCTCCCCACTCGGAAAGGCCCTTCTGCAGAGAGCATTTCTATATCTGAAGCTAGGACATCCATCTCAAAACACAGCCTCTACTGCCCTCCAGCCCTGACCAGTCCTCACAAAGGAGGACTTGGAAACCACACCCTGGCACACATTCATAAAGCCACCTTCCTTCTGACTGGCATGAAGCCCTGCCCTTGTGTCTGGGTTAAGTCACCATCTTGGCTCCTCACACCAAAGAAGTAAAAATGATGATGGTGATGAGGACCATGTTCCTGAGGACTGACTAGCACCCTGCTTTGCATGTGTTAGCTCATTAAATTCCCAACTGCCCAGGAAACAACCAGTATCATTGTAACTCCCGCTTTATAGTTGAGGAAACGTAGTTCTAAAGAGCTTAAGAAATGTTCCAGCTATGATTCGGTTTCTCAGTTTCAGAACTTTTGCCATTTTTGCCAGGAGTATATGGTAGGGAGGTTTCCCTGTGTGTTGCAGGATGCCAAGTGGCATCCGTGGCCTCTACCAACTATAGGCCAGTAGCACCTGCTCCCCAGTTGTGATAATAAAAATGTCCCCAGACATTGCCATGAGGACACCACCTCCCCAGTTGAGATCCTCTACTTTATGGCATAGATAAATAGTAGAGTCCATATTTAAGCTCCCTCCTCAATTCTAGAGCACAAATTCTATATCACCATGTCATCACTTACTGATTCTGGGTCATTTTATATCTGAATAGCTCTCTCTTCCACCTCCTGTCCAGTAAAAGTATAGTCTCCCATGCTTCCATAGAACCATCTTCATAAGATTTCTTTTACATGATTTTACTGTCATTTGTCATCCTTTATCATCTTGATTTTTCCCTCTCATTAAATGCCATCTCGCATCCCCATCACACAACTTGTTATTCTAAGTGTTGACCGACCAATAGGTTTTCTGGGACCCTACCTTCCTCCACGTCTCATTATGAGACAGATGATATAATAGAAAGAGGGTGGTCTTTGGAACTGGAGACTCCCTGACCTTCCTTTGCTGCTTATTAGCTATGGGTAGTAATATTGTCTCTCTGAGCTTTAATTTTCTTCATTACAAAATGATCGTAATGCCTGCCATCATTTTTCTCACCTCCCTTCTCGCTTAACTTCTAGGAGACTATATCTGCCTAGCAGTCCTTCCTCTTCTCAAGCTCCCTCTGCTTGAAGTTCTGCCCTTGCCCCCTCCCCTCTCATCTCTTTCCCCATAACCTCTCTCTGAAGCCATGCCCATTGCATAGGTCTGATGATCATCCTTGTACTCAGTTTCTCAGGCCAGAAACCGAAAGTCATGTTCCAGTCCCCCCCCTTTCTTAACTGTTTTAATCCCATATTCCGTGGATCTATCCTGACAACCCTATCATTTCTCCTTCTCTTACCATGGAAACGTACTCACATTGTGCAATTGCCCTGAATCTTTCTTTCCATGGTTTATCTTTCTACATGATTACATTGATCTGTAGGGAATTTTCACTTTGGGTTGTTTGTTCAGTTAGGAACTCATATCATGTTTGAAAGTCCACAGAGGAGGCTTAGAGATCTCCAAGCTAAGGTAGGTATTGTACCTATCCCCCAAATAAATGCCAATCACCTGGAACACTTACTTTGAGTTATGAGGACTCCCCAGCTTCTCTCCAACCAGAGGGTGGAGCCAAGCCTGTCAAGACAGCTGATTGCTCTATCAGAAGATGGGCAAACTGACCACAACTCCTGTTTCAAAATGCAAGTCTTCCACGTGTCAGTGGTAAAGAGTGAAGAAGTCAGTGTGTTCATAATTACTGGGACTATATTTGAACTTTAGAGGTTTTAAAGTAGAAGGCATACTCCTGGGACACCTATTTCAATATATTAATACGACAGTTGTCAAAATATTGGAAAAGTCCGAGTTACCTTCCACTTTTTTCTTTTGCTCTTTAATTGCTAAAATAATAATAAAGAAAAATTACTCAGCTCCAAAACCCTCCATTAGTAAATAAAAACCATCATTTTACCTGTCTGTCAAAGGCAAATAATTTAGATTAAGTTAATGGAAAAACATCTAATCTGTACTTCCCCTGGGCCCATGTATTAGTGAAGGCTTTTTAAAAAATATATATATTTTTTATTTTATTGATTTGAGAGAGAAGTAGTGAAATGGATAGAGAGAGATCCATGAGAGAAACATCATGGATCAGCTGCCTCCTGCACACCCCCTACTGGGGATTGAGCCCAATCGAACTGGTGGCCTCTTGGTTCATGGGGCACTCAACCACTGAACCACACTAGCCAGGCAGTAAAGGCTTTTGATTGCTAATGACAGAAATTAACTAAACCCATGTCCTGTATAAAGAGGGAATAGATTACCTCACATAAGCAGGAATTCCTGAAGTGGCACAGGAAATACAGGGATTTGAACTACATCTTCAGGGCTTTCCATATTTCTGTTTCTGCCTCTGCTTGACTTCTCTCCTTGACAATCAACAAGATGATCACTGGCCACTCCAAATCTATAATATGTTTAGATTTAGCTTCATAGAAAAATTTAGAAAGAGTTCCAGGGAAGCTTCTGGTTGGCTTGGGCTGGTTTATCCCTGGACCAATCATTGAGTTCAGGGTGGTGGGAATTTTTTTATTGACCAGTCCTGGGCCCTGTAGCAAGCCCAGGTTTTGAGATTTAATGCTTTATGAGGGCCATATGGAATGTGGAAATGGCAGCTTCCCCCAAAAGTTTGGTGCTTCTATGAGAAGAATGGGGAAGGGATGACAGACAGTGGAAGCAAGATATGTTCATCTCAGGCACAGGTTTTTATTTTATTTTTATCCTGGATTGTGTACAATCTTTCTCTAAGATAATTTTGTTAGAGGTCAAACACACACACACTAAGGTTGGGGTTTAAGCTTTGTCTTAAATTTTACTGTTTTATTTCTATTGCTTTCAAAGTCCTTCAATGTTCAACTTGGCTTGTTCAATGACTCTTAACTAAAAGGTAATTAATTCTAGCAAAAGAGAATGTCGAGGCTCTCTTTTTCTCTCCATCTCCCTCCCAGAAAGGAGTTAATGGGATTCCCACTTGACATAGTTCTTTCCAATAAGTTGTCTCACTTGTGCATTCTTGCAGTATTGCTCTGAGTATCTATTTCTGTCAAATTTTAAACAGATTTTCATATATTTTCTTTGTCTACACCTGTGCTACTCAATATGGCTACCTAGGTTTAAATTTAAATTAAGTAAAATTAAGCACAATAAAACATTGAGTTCCTCAGTTGCATTAGTAACATTTCAAGTACTCTATAAATGCACATACCAAATGAATGCCATATCAGATAACATATTATAAAACAGTTATATCATTGTAGTAAATTCTACTGTACAGTGCTGGTCTACATTACAAAAGATTTCAATATTGAAGATAAAATTTTATTTTATTACATATACAGTCCATTCATATGCTCCTCAATACAAAATAGAAAATTAATTGACTTTAAAATTATAAGGAGTAATATATGTAGAGAGCTGATTATATACTACACATCATGGACCATTTAAAATGGGCACTGAATATTAGTATGATGAAATATAATCCATTGCAATTTTAAAAAATTATAATCCACTTTTCAATAAATTAAGCATTCGTCTTCTCTTCATTCAGCACAAGCTTTCTTAGACTTGACTTCCATTACTTGCCCCCCATTTAGTCTACATTTGGTCTATACTGAATTTATCACGATTTCCCCAAACATGCTAGAATCTGTCATGATTCCAAGTCTTTGCTTATGGCATTTTCTGTGCCTGGAAAACCTCCATCTTTCTCTCCCATTTGTTCTTAGACACTTTTTCTCTCCTTCCCACTAGATATTAGATATTTGCTCCAATACTTCTCTGTAAATCTGCACTGGAGAAGTAATTAACACATTCTATTGCAATTAGCAATTTGTATGTCATACCGCTTTATTACACTCCCTTGAGGGCAAGTACCCTATATATTGTCCTCCCAACTCAGGCTATAGAATTCTGTGTATTAAACACTTGCTTTTCATGATCTCTTTTGCAAAATGAAGTAAGAATGTTACTTAAGACCCTCCAAATTCTGACCCCATGGTAAATCTCTCCCATCCCCTATTGTTATAGACTTCTTCCCATCCTGAACCATTTATTCATTGTTCTCCAGACACCCTAATCTTGTAATTTTGCATATGTTGGTTGCTTTCACTGTAAAGTACCCTCTCCCCACGTCCCAGCATCCATCCTTCACTGCCAAGTTCAAGTAGTTTCTCTGGAAACCTACTCATCCAGAGCATATTTTGCTCTGCTTCCTTCTCTCATAGTATTCTGTTTTTAAATATCTCTTTCAAAATACTTATCATAGCCTGATTTTTATTACAATGAGTGTATCCAAGTAAGTCTCTCTTCCTCACCAGTTTTTGACCCTTTCAAGGACACAGGCTGTCTTATTCATCTTTGTTTTTCTCTTTCACTTAGTACAGGGAGTTGTTACCCACAATTGACATGAGAAAACGTTTGTTGAATGGAAATGCTTGGCAAAAAAAGTCCTTCCAAGAAAGAAAGAAAGAAAGAAAGAAAGAAAGAAAGAAAGAAAGAAAGAAAGAAAGAAAGAAAGAAAGAAAGGAAGGAAGGAAGGAAGGAAGGAAGGAAGGAAGGAAGGAAGGAAGGAAGGAAGAGCAGGGACACCTTAGTTAAAGACAATATAATGAACTGTAAAATTACCATATTTGATCAAAACCCTGCCCCAGGAATGCTCCAGCTGCTCAGGCATGTGATTTCCTAGCATCTGTGGGAGCTATGGACCCTCAGAAAGGAACAATGTGACCATGGCTGAAGGAGGAAGATAAATGGTAGCAAAGCAAAGGCAGTGGTTCCCCACACCCTCATTTACTAATGTGAAGCAGAGCTCACTCACCAGAACACAGAGTAGAGGGAGGCTGAACACTGTGGCAAATGGAATGTCTAAGTTCTAAGCTTTATGTTTTGATCCCTAAAATGTCAGTAATACTATATTTTTCTAGAATTCTGGTGTGGGGTAACATTTAAAATGATGGAAGGGGTTAAAATAAAGATCAAGTCTCCAGCATTAAGGAAAACATTACAAATATTTAGAAAACCAAAATTTCCCATCTAGACGGGCTTCTAGAGATCACTTCTCCAGGATAAGCAAATAAAAGGGAGCCTTCCCCATGGATATGACAAAGAATTTCAACTCATTTGCCTAATTATTTCCAGAAGAGTAAATATATGATTTCACAATCCTCCACACAGTGCCAACCATGAAGGTTGACCTGTGAGATAATGGTTTTTTCCATCACTGATCTAGTCCAACTTCCTTACTTGTAAGGTGAAGAAAATAAAGCCCAGAAAGGGGAGGGCAATTCTCCTTGGTGAGTCAGTGAATCGGTGCAAATTGAAATCTATATCCCAGTTTAGTGAACTTTCTATACACCATGGTTTTCTTGGTCAAGGCTCCTGCAATGACTTGTGCTTTTCGTACAAAGCAGGAGGCCCAAAACTCAGAGCACTTAATGGGAGCACATATTATAATATCAAACCCAGCAAGAAAACTCATGGTGGGGGTGTTTCCCCAAGTTGAGAAAACAGCACCCTTTTCCTGATCACCATAAAGTATTTTCTGACCACCCAATCTTTATCCAAAATCAAATCACAGTCTTTCTTGGAAATTAACCTTATTCTCAATCCACTAATATGGCCTCATAGGGTACTTCCTGGCAGGCATCCAATCAGAAATGAGCTCTGCTGAAAATCTTCCGGCCCCCAGCTTCCCCGGCCTGCTGCTGCTTCTACCTCAAGGTTACCCTAAGCCCCCAGCTTCTGCAAGGAGCATAGCCCGAGCTCCAGGCGCTTTAGTGCTTCTTTCCTCTTCCTTTTACTGCAGCTGTTTGTAGAGTTTCCCAGAGGGAGAACTTGAAAGGGTCTCTTAATAACCTTGTTCAGAGCTCCAGAGGAGAAATTAAACCTTTCTGCAAATTCAGCATGGAGCTGTTTTTTGGCAAGACAAAGATCTCAGAAGGTCTTGCTGGCACTGGGGCTATTTGGGAAATAACCCTTTACCCCTGAGGTTATGAAATGTATTAGAGGGAGGGGAGTGAAGGGAGGGAGGGAAGAAGGCAGAAAGGATGGAAGGGAGAAATAAAATTATCTCTTCAGAATCTATTTCCCTCTGAAAACAGCCTCTTAAATGCTCGCTTTTCTTGGGAGCACCATCCATCCACTCCAAGATTTTGTGCTCCTTTAACCTAAGTTGGGTCAATAAAAATATAACATCATTACATTACTCTAGTCACAGTGATAGTGTCCAATCCGGGTTACTGAGAGGACACCCTGACACTTTTCCTAAAATTTATTCAAAAACAACTTTATTCCCTCTCTCCTGGGAATTTTTGTTCTCATAGAAAGCTTGGAGCTGGTATTGTCCATGTTTTAACCATTCCAGGGGAGCCTTTCAAAGAATGGACTGCACACAGAGGAAAGCACAGTCTAGAGACTGACAAATTATGTTATTTGATCATTGGCATTAACCATGCCTGAACTTCACCCTTGTTCGATGCAATTACTTGGTGCAATAAATCTGTTATTTGATTAAGTATGTTAGAACTGGGTTTCTGTTGCTTTCAATTTTAAGTGTCTTGATTAATAAATATGCTTATGAAAAACAAGGGTTAGGGGGCCAGAAGTAATTGGGTTAATTGGGTGCAATAAAATTAAACACTGGAATATTTCCATCATTAGGATAGGAGTTCTCAGATAATTATTTATGCTATTGCTTTTTGTGATTCCCAAAGAGAGATTATAGAGAGGAGCATTGCCTAAAAGCTGCCACCACCACCTCATTTATTTCTTTTTTATTTTATTTATAGCAGAACACCAAAAATTGGCTAAAGCTTGTCTATGGAAATGCCTTGGGAGACTACATAGTCTATGACTCAATAAAAATAAGTATAATAGTAGAGAGAAAAATCACTGACAATGTACAATCTTATATTTGAAACTATCTTATTTTGCTTCCTATCTTAAAGATTCTTTACCTCTTTCAAAATTTTCTCTTTGAGCCATTTCTTATCTTGAAAATGGTGTTCATTTAGATTTGCATGGGATACAATTTTCTTTTTCTTTCCTTTTTTCTTTTTCTTTTTTAAAAATATATATTTCTTTTTTTTTATTATTATTGATTTCATAGAGGAAGGGAGAGGGAAAGAGAGATAGAAACATCAACGATGAGAGAGAATCATTGATTGGCTGCCTCCTGAACGCTCCCTACTGGGGATCGAGTCCGCAACCAGGCACATGTGCCTTTGGCTGGAATCGAACACAGGACCCTTCAGTCCGCAGGCCGACGCTTTGTCCACTGAGCCAAACCAGCTAGGGCTCTTTCCTTTTTTCTTTCCTTCCTTCTTGCCTCCTGGCTGCCTTTCTTTCTCACTCTCTCAGGGATCAAGCAAATATACTACACTCAGAAAGGCTGTTTCATCCATTCACCAAATGTTTAGTGAGTGTCTGCTGTGTGGCAGACACTAGCAAAGGTGAGGGAATGGTGATTCAATCATAACTGAGATGAACCTTCTGGTATCACGGGGCACAGAGGGAATGTTGGTGACGGGCATGTGAGAAAAGGCTTGTGGAAAGTTGTCATGAGTGCCTTCATGGATGTTAACAGGAGAGTCCTGTCTGGATTGTGAGTGAGTCCTATGTGGATTGCCTGGGTGGAGTGGACAGAACCAAGAAGTGGGTCCTCATAGAGGCAATGCCCAACCTGAGCTTCACAAGTCAAGTCTAGGATTCCTGGAAAAATGTTGCTAAGAATAAAATTTCAATGATACATCAGACTTCCTCATAATCCCTTTAGTTAAGAAACTCTCAGCCCACTTCTCAGGAAGCATATCATCATCCTGAACTTCCAGTGGAGCTAATAATGTGTGTTCAGCTCCACATATAATTTTCTCCCTGGAAACATTTGCCTGGAAGATGATTCCGAGAGGGTTAATGAAAAAAAAAAGAAGCCAGCAAATGCTAAACTCTAAGAAGTCAGAGGATGGTGGGAGAGAATCTCTTAAATCTAATTTAAATGAAAAAGATGTTTGTGAAACCCAAAATAAATCTTGCTCCAGAGTGATTACCAGATGAAACATTTTAGTTAGTGGATGGTGAACTGGCCCATATTTCATGTTTCCAGTCAATGTTCACTCTTTGCATTACCTGAAGGGCCTGAGTGCTAAGCTGATGAATGTTTTGTAAGCTTAAGAGACCATTAATCACCATCACAGCTAATGCCATTTTCTGAAATATAATCCAAAGGCACTTTATAAAAAGCATTTTCTGCCTGGAAGTGTCCCCACTGTCACCTTCTGGATGGCTAGTGGGGCCCCCCCGATTTTTTGCTGCCTGATAATTATGTGGTAGGATGTGATTGTCTGTTTCTTTACCTCTTTGTCCTGGCTTAGCACCATAGGTTTCCTGTCTCCATCCCCTTATCTTGTAATCCTCCACCTCACCCCAGCCAAGGATAGGGCTCATGGGTTACTGTCATAACCTATATTTATAAGAGAGGTTAATGCCTTGGAGATTCTCCACGCTCCCTGAAAAGTTCCTTTTAGGAGAATGGGTGTGAGGGAAAGAGCAATAAGTGAGTGAAGATGGCACCTAGGTCAGGGGGAGGCAGAGGGGAGATGGAAAAAGAAGAAGGAAAGAAGGTAAGGAGGAAGAGACTTGTGAGCATCTATGTGGAGTCAGGAGCCACCTTGTCAGCTCTTGATAAGGTTGATTCATTCCTACTTATAGAGTCACTAAGTGGTTTCAGTGCAATGGTTAAAACTATTAGTATCTTTAGGTAGAAAAACTATTAGTATCTTTGTTATCACTGTGACAAAGTCCATGTGCATACCTTGAGATAATCAGCAGTACTTTTATCACCTGAATAGTTGAGTTGACTTATAACTTTGAGAGTTTTATTTTTAGTAAAAATTTTTAAGCATTAGAAAAGTATAGAGAATATTATGGTCTTACAACTCATATTTATCAAACCAACATTTTATTCTATCTGCCGTAGGTATTCTATTTTTTTTAGGAAATAACATACTGCATATAGGCCTAGATATTCCACTCTTAAGGTATTTCCCCAAGTGAAATGAAAAGTTAGCATCTCACAAAAATTTGTACATGAACATTTACAGTGGTTTTATTTATAATCATCTAAATCTGGAAAGAATCCAAGCACCTTTCAATGGGTGAATGGATAACAAACTGGTACATCCATTCAATGGAATACTATTCAGCAACAAAAATCAATGAACTACTGATACACACAACATGATGAATATCAAATGCATAATCAAAAGGCTACATAAAAAATGCAATCCATTTTTGAAAGAGCTTTTTAAAAAATCTAACTATATAGCTTTTTGGAAGAGGTTGGAGTGGGGATAAAGATTGACTATAAAGGGACATGAAGGAATTTCGGGGGTGATAAACCTGTCCTATATGTTCTGTGTCTTGACTTTGGTGGTGATAACCTTATTTTGTTTGTCAAAGCTCATAGGACCACACCATAATGAGTGACATTCATTTATATGAATATATATTTCAACAAAAAAATAGGAAAAAAGTAAATTAGATGTTTGTTTAAATGGTGTGTGTATAATTGCACAGTATTTATAAGTAATAAGAATAAAGTGCTGGGTTTTCTGACACTGAGGTGGGAGGTACACAAATATAGAATTGAGGTTCATGTGTATGTGTGGGGGTGAGGGAAAGTCCTGTATAAGTTTCCTTTGAGTAAGTCATGTTTGAGCCAATATCTATGAACTAAATAGAAGTTCCCAAGCCAAAAGGTTTACTGAGAACTACATAATAATTATAATAATAACAACACCTTTGTATTATGTACTTCCTTGTTATGGGTATTAAGCTAGATATTCAACAAAGTTTGTTCATAGTCCTTACAGATCTTCCATGAAAATAACCATCTTACTAATGGACAAAAACAGTTCAGAGAAGTAAAGTCACTTGACCAAGTTAACAGAGATAAGCAAAAGGATAAGAACAGAATTTAAAGTCAAGTCAATGTGACTTCACTTTCTCGTTCTCTCATTCTGCTGTGCTGCTTTATCTCCCCTCCTGGAGCCCCAGCCCCTCTGTGGGAGAGGAGATCATCTTCAAGTTTTCCCAGTTCTAGCATATTAAGTGCAAAAAGGCATCACCTATTGGCTAAACAGACCCAGAAGGGCCAAGGTTCCCATGTCCTGCGCCTTCTCCCAGCCTGCTTTTCAATGCTAGATTTCTCTCTCCATGGCTTCAGGTGATATTTCTGCTGCGACAAATGATGTTTCCCTTCAACAAATTTTATGGTAATAGCAGGGGGAGACTGCTATAAAAGGGCAGGTATAAATGAGTTCCATTAGAAGACAAGAAATTTTAGTGTAGAATTAATAACTGCTATATTGAATGTACTCCAATCTGTACCATTTTGCCCAACTTTAGCTCTATCCGCAAATCTCAAAAGCACAGTATCAGGTTGGGGTTTCATTTGTCAAAGGTATAAATCCAAAAGATTATGATCTTTGAAAAAAATTTTATGTATATACACACACAGACACACATATACACACATATAAGTGTATATATGTATATACACTGAGTGGCCAGATTATATGACTTCTGAACGCATAATAATCTGGCCACTCAGTGTATATCCTATATAATAAAAGGCTAATATGCAAATTGTCCCCTCGATCAGGAGTTCAACCAGCAGGCAGGCCAGCCAACTACCCATGTTCCCTCCCCCTGGCCAGGCTGGCCGGACCCCACCCATGCACGAATTCATGCACCGGGCCTCTAATATAAATATAAATATAAATATAAATATAAATATAAATATAAATATAAATATAAATATAAATATAAATATAAATATAAATATAAATATAAATATAAATATAAATATAAATATAAATATAAATATAAATATAAATATAAATATAAATATAAATATAAATATAAATATAAATATATAAATATATAAATATATATATATATATATATATATATATATATGCACTGAGTGGCCAGATTATTATGCATTCAGAGATCATAACGATCTGGCCACTCAGTGTATATGACATATGTACTTGTATATATATGTATAATTGCTTGCTTGTGTTCATATGAAAAACATAGCTACTATACTGTATATACTTCGCCTACTAAATAAGGAAATTGGGAAGAATCTATAAAAGTAAATTCAGGAAATTTTTGACAAGGGTGCCAAGACTATACATTGGGGGAAAGAATAGTCTTTTTAACAAATAATGTGAGGACAACTGGATATCCATGTGCAAAAGAATGAATTTAGACCCCATCTAAAAATAATTCAAAATGGATCAAAGAGCTAGATGTAAGTGTTAAAACAATAAAACTCTTAAAACATTGGTGTATATCTTTGTGAAAAATAAAGTAAGTAAAATGAACTTCATCAAAATTGAACATTTTGGAGCATTGAGGACACTATTAAGTGAAAAGAAAAGCCACAGAATGGAAGAAAACATTTGCAAATCATATATCTGATAAGGGTATTCAGAATATATAAAGAAAGCTTAAAAGTCAACAATAAAAAGTTAACCTAATTGAAAACTGGCAAATGACTTGAACAGACATTTCTCTAAAGAACATAGACAAATGACCCACAAGCACATGAAAATATGTTCAGCAACATTAGTCATTAAGGAGATGCAAATTAAAATCACAATGAGCTACTACTTCACACCCACTAAGATAATTATAATCAAAAGACGCAATTACAAATGTTGGCAAGAATGTGAAGAAATTGGAGCCCTCATTCACTGCTGGTGGGAATGTAAAATAGTGAAGCTGCTGTGGAAATCAGTTTGGCAGTTTCTCAAATAGTTAAGCATAGAGTTACCAATGAACTCAATGGTCCCTCTCCCATGTATATACCCAAGAGAGCTGAAAACATATGCTTACATCAAAACTTGCACATGAATATGTGTAGCAGCATAATTCATAATAGCCAAAATGTAGAAACAACCCAAATGCCCATCCACTGATGAATGCATAAACAGAATGTTTAGGAAGGGAATGTTAGGAAGGAAGGGAAAGGAAGCTTGGAGGATGTGATTTCTAAGTTCTCCTTTTATACCTAAGAGCTCAGGCTCTGAAGTCCAAAAGACCAACATGAAGATCCAGCCAGGCTGCTAACTAGCCATGTGTGTCATTAAGAAAATTACTCAAAACTCTGAGCCTCAGTTTCTGCACCTTTGACTTGGGGCCAACTCCATTAACCTTGCATCATTATGAAGATTAAGTAAATCAGCAAATCTTCAGTGGAACTTCCTCTGGTCAAGGTCTTCCCCAATGATAAGACCTCACTAACCCTGGGAGATCCAATGCCATCATCATTAGTTACTGCAGACGTGCTCAGAGAATAAGTCCCCTAAGAAGAAGTTGTTAACACGACCATTATTCTCTTTCTGTTTCTCTCTGCGAGATAAGTGTTCTTCTGCCTCTTCAACTGTGTCCTCTCTGGGGAGTGACACCAAGGTGCCTTTCTGGTGAGTTGATTCTGACACGTGTTGCCTCACTCATACTAGTAGCAATGCCCCCATGCAATGCCATTTCTCTAAACATCTTCCAATAGTTGTTCAGTAATCAAGTTTTCTCAGATTTTCCACTTCATGATCTTGATTGGGTCAAACACTTGAAAATTATGTTAAGAGGCTCTGATCAAAGTGAGCTAAATTGAGTCAGATCTAATTCCATGTAACTTCTAGGCCACCGTCGCTAAACACAAAGTCGTTTTGTGGCAGCCTAGCAGGGGAAGTTTCAGATGTTCCCATCCTAATGAGAAATTGAGTGTTGGATGGGCTTAATCTCAGAGGCTAGAGATGGGTTTGATTTATTAAATAAGACATCAGTGAATAGAAACAGCAAAAGAAAGCCTACTCTTGTTAAATGTAAAATTACATTGAAAGCAGAAAGTAAATTCATGTTCTAGGCGAAGGGAGTTGGACAAAATAGTTATAAGAGGATAAAAGAATAAAATACAAAGTGTAACTGGATGGTGGAATGAGGCTCTAGTGTTCCATACATCAAGATGGTTAAAGTCAATATCATAGGAGAAAGAAAAAGAGTGAACACCTCTTTAGATGTGTAAAATGGAATTAAATTACAGCTGAAATTTTTTTCATTGTTATATTCTGAAAATGTTCAAACAGAGAGAAACATAGAAAGATTAGTACAATGCATGCACATAACACTCAGAACCAACAATTATAAAAGTTGACCAATATACTATCTTCATATATGTATATGCGTACATGCTTTTGCTGACTCAGTTGAAAGTAAGTTGTAGATGTCATGACATTTCATTTCTAAATTCTTTAGCATACATCTAAAAATCAGGACATTCTTCTACATAACTTAAATAGGCTTTTAAAGTCATGGCCCATAAATCTTTCAGATCACAAAACTAAAGGAAAAATAGTCATTTCACTGTCTGTGAACTGTCTTTGGTCTAGAATGACTTTGGGCAAAATACATTTTGACTTTGACTTTGTAATCTCACTGGGTCTAGTCCGTTTGTGTGATTTATTCTAGAGACAGGACAGAATGGCAAGTCTGAGTGGGCCCCTTCCTGGAAGGGCCTGGAAATAAGGTCACCCTCTGAGGTTTAAAACATGGCACCAATACATGAAAAATTAGAGTAGGGGATACAATATGGGTCTAATGAAACAGAATAGTGGGGAGGACTGCAGGCTGAGCATGAATAAATGTATTAGGATAAAGGGTAAGTTCTTCAAAAGTAGACGATGGTGGTTAAGGACAGAAGAGTTACAGACTCAAGTGTTAGCATCCAGCCAGGCTCTGTGCCAAGTAGATCAATTGCTAGCAAGTCAACCAAAAGTACTGGACATCTGGGCTCATTTAACCTGAGTGTGATGATAGATATCACTGGAGATCACCGATTGGTGATACGAAGCCGCCAATTCCAATATTAAACAAAACAAAAGCACTCCCCTAGCCTTTGTTCAGAATCTCACGCTCACCCAGCAACTTTTGGAAATAACTTGGCATCTCCTACAGTTCCCTTGGTCAGGCCAAGATAATTATCCCAAGTACTTGGCAGTTCCAAGTCCTCATGTTCAATTAATAAATTGGCCTCTGATATTATCACCAAGCCTATTCATTCATTCATTTATTCATTCATTCATTCACTCACTCATGTAACAGAGAACCCCTACTATGTGCTAGCTATTTTGATGAATCACCATCCTTCTCCTCCCCCTCCTAACTGATATATAAAATGAGGATTTTCGGAGGAGAAACCAAGATGGCGCCTAAACTTCTGCCTCGCACAACATTTCAAAACTACAGCTAAAAGACAGAATGGACAGCATCCAGAACCACAGGAAAGCTGGCTGAGTGGAAATTCTACAACTAGAAGGAAAGAGAGGGGCACACGGAGACTCGGAGGAGCTGTAAAAGGCTGAGGTACAAAGACACACGCACAGAGAGGACAGGCAGCTGAGTGCCTGGCTTGCTTTCTCTAGAGGGAGAGAGATGGAAGGTCCCGACTGCACTGAACCCCACTTCCGACTGCACTGAAACCCAGTTCCAGGTGAGACCCTGGGGTCCTGGACTCATACAGGGGGAGTTTGGACTGTCGGGAAAAGAGAGGAGCTCACAGAAACTCTGGGGAGCCGCTAAAGGCAGAGGTCTGGAGGCGCGCATGCAAGTGCATGCAGAGAGGACTGACTGCTGAGTGTGTTGCTGGCTTTCTCTAGCAGGAGGAAGGCGGAAGCTCCTGACTGCACTGAACTCCAGTTCTGGGCAAGAATCTGGGAATCTAGATTCATTGGGGGAGAAACTGGACTGTCTGGCAGTGGGTGAAACTCGAGAGCGGCTTTCTCTCAGAGGTGCTTGTGGCGATTACCGAGGGACACTGAGACCCAGGAGCCTCATAGGGCAGGGCTGATGGGAAGCCAAGGCTGTCTGCTCAGCACTGAGACGCCGCCCCATCCAAGCTAAGCACAGAGGCTTTTGCAATTTTGTAAGTCTTGTCTCATAAGGCTGTCTCCAGCACAGAAGTTCTCCCGGCACAGACACAGCTGATACTCACAGCCAATTGGCCTGGAGGTCAATTCCTCCCAGTGATACTAACAACAATCAAGACTTAACTACAACAAGGCTGTACACACAGCCCACAAAGGGGTGCACCAAGAGTGTCCACCTCAGGTAACTGGGGAGGCTGAGCCACTGGGCCCTATAGGACACCTAGCACAAAAAGCTACTCTACCAACTCAGGGAAGCAGCAAAAATGCGGAGACAAAGAAACAGATCACAAATGAAAGAAATGGAGGAAAGCAAATGACTGGATATGGAGTTCAAAACCACGGTTATAAGGTTTTTCAAGAATTTCCTAGAAAAGGCTGATAAATTTAGCGAGACCCTCGAGGATATGAAAAAGGACCAACTAGAAGTTAAACATACACTGACTGAAATAAAAAATATTATACAGAGACCTAATAGCAGGCTAGAGGTATGCAAGAATCAAGTCAAAGAGTTGAAATACAAAGAAGCAAAAAACACTCAACCAGAAAAGCAAAAAGAAAAAATAATCCAAAAATTTGAAGATAGTGTAAGGAGCCTCTGGGACAACTTCAAGCGTACCAACATCAGAATTATGGGGGTGCCAGAAGAAGAGAAAGAGCAAGATACTGAAAACCTATTTGAAGAAACAATGACTGAAAACTTCCCCCACCTGGCGAAAGAAATAGACTTACAAGTCCAGGAAGCGCAGAGAACCCCAAACAAAAGGAATCCAAAGAGGACCACACCAAGACACATCATAATTAGAATGCCAAGAGCAAAAGACAAAGAGAGAATATTAAAAGCAGCAAGAGAAAAACAGTTAATTACCTACAAGGGAGCACCCATACGATTATCAGCTGATTACTCAACAGAAACTATGCAGGCCAGACGGGAGTGGCAAGAAATATTCAAAGTGATGAATAGCAAGAACCTACAACCAAGATTACTCTACCCAGCAAAGCTATCATTCAGAATTGAAAGACAGATAAAGAGCTTCACAGATAAGAAAAAGCTAAAGGAGTTCATCACCACCAAACCAGTATTATATGAAATGCTGAAAGGTACTCTTTAAAAAGAGGAAGAAGAAGAAAAAGGTAAAGATAAAAATTATGAACAACAAATACATATCTATCAACAAGTGAATCTAAAAATCAAGTGAGTAAAAAATCTGATGAACAGAATAAACTGGTGAATATAATAGAATCAGGGGCATAGAAAGGGAGTGGACTGACAATTCTCAGGGGGAAAGGAGTGTGGGGGGTGTGGGAAGAGACCGGACAAAAATTGTACACATATAGATGAGGATAGTGGGGGTGAGGTAAGGGCAGAGGGTGGGGTGGAAACCAGGTGGAGGGGAGCTATGGGGGAAAAAAAGAGGAACAATTGTAATAATCTGAACAATAAAGATTTATTAAATTTAAAAAAAATAAAATGAGCATTTTCCAATGTTCAGCATTATTTTAAGTGGTTTACGTGAAAATACCTCACTTATTCACCCCATCCTGGTGGTCAGATACCTTCATAGACCCTCCTTACTCAGTAAATAAAGTCTAAGTCCTTCTGAGGACAGGCTCACCACCTCATCCCACCTTCCCTGCCAAATGTTACCACTTGCTTCTCGGTCAATTATCTTTACAGTTTATACAGGCTGTTTTTTTTTTCCATTTTGGACACAAAATACTTAACCCACGCTCCACCCTCTTAGTGCTCATTTTGATTTTGTACTTAATTCAAGGTGTAGCTGATATCCAGGATGAAGGAGTTGCCAGAATCAATTAAAAGAATGCTTAGTGATCAGCAGCCCACCTATTTGCATTAATTGTCAAACACTCGGGTGAATCCAATTCTTTAGGATGTTCCAAGTAAACCAACAACAGAAAAAAAGCTCACATTTTAAGTTATATAAAAAGAGCCAAACTCCTTAGTCATGCTGAGAAGCTGGCTTTATGAGCAGGTGCTCAGACAGTCTAGGTAGCAAACTACTAGGGGTGCTCCCTCCTGGAGAGGGGGTGCACAGGCCTGCGGAGGCAGCTTACCTTCCCAACCGACTTCAGAATCAGATCTGCTTGGTTACAAATTTTATTTGTTAAATGAACAAAATTATTAAACCAGGAGGCTTGCTGGGCTAAATAGCTGAACATTTAACGGTTTCCCAAGGCATTGCCATTTTTATGGACTGTTAAGGCAATTGGAAGAATATCAGCAGAATGAGGAATCAGGTAATTTATGTACACATTTTATGAATGACCACAAGCCCATGGCAAAAGGCTAGTCCCCTTCTCATCTAACACATCTGAGACAGGGACATTAGAAAGAAGCCAGTCTGTATCAGCATCTCCTTCTCTTCCCTTTCTAAGTCTATGCTTTAGACCAGTGGTCGGCAAACTACCGTTTGCCGCTCTGTTGACTAATGAGTTTGCCGACCAC
The DNA here is from genome assembly GCF_963455305.1 of Plecotus auritus. Lineage (NCBI taxonomy): Eukaryota > Metazoa > Chordata > Mammalia > Chiroptera > Vespertilionidae > Plecotus > Plecotus auritus. Next base: position 76,262,691 of record NC_137774.1, on the reverse strand, counting down.
TGCTTTAGACAATGACAGTATTCTGGGTCCTGGCCTGCAGTGTTTTACCCCGATCTACTTTCAATCAGATTGAGGAAGGCGGGTAGCCATTATTAAGAATTAGAAGAACCATTTTCTAAGTTGCTGCCTTAACTCTTGCATTTAAAATGGAAAGAAGGCAATTCCCAAGCCACTCCAGCTCCTGCTATTCCCTAAACGATGCTAGCAGAGTCAACTTCACCTTCAGCAGATTTCCCCTGAATTGAAAAATTCAGGGAGTGAAGACAGGTGCCTATTGTAGCCAGCAGCTCTGTGTTTTGGGGACTGAAACAGCCCTCCCCACCCCCACCCCCCTTACAGTCACTTAGAAATACCTGACTTTGTGGGTTGTACAAGTTCTGAAATCACTCTGCAGGTAGAAGAACAGCTTTTCATGAAAGGTTGCGTCATCACAACAGCGACTATGTGAAAGATGTCACATGCAGAGCCACAACACTGGACTCGAGGGTCCCCAAAAAGCTGTATTTTGCACAGTAGCTTCGGGAAGTAGGCATGGAAAGGGTCGATGGTACCAGAGGCAGCTAAGACATCCCAGGTACACTTGCACTTAGAGAATCCCACCCTGAGAATGCAGCCATCAGGATTTCTATGATGAAAGAGATGAGGTAAGGGGAACAAAGATCCCCAAACAAATAAGGCAGCCTTATAGCATAAAGGAAACCAGGCTTTCTACAGATCTGCAAATCTGGAAAATGTTTCTTTGGCACCCGCATGTGGTTGGAACAGATGCTGGAAGCATCAAAACAATAGACGTTAGCTACCAAGAGACTCCTATTCTAGGACTAACTCAACGTTCTGTCCTTTGCGAAGACTCTCCGTCTCCATGTGACAGTGACCTCTGTGTCTGTGCCACCCTGGGAAGAGCCAGCTGAGTCACAGCTCTGCCTTGTGAAGTACACGGACATCCTAGTGCAGTTACTAGTCTATGTGTCTGTCCTTCCTGGAAAGCAGGGCGGTGTCCTGTTGTTCCTGTAAGATCTGACTCAGTGACTCTCCTAGTGTTGGGTAGGTGTGAATGCCCATGATTGTTAGAGAAACCAATGACATTGATATTGAGTGATATTTTTAAAGCTCATATGATGCACTGACAACTCTACTAAGGGATAGACATATTCTAACATCTGCACTTATTGGAGAGCTTTGTATATGTACCCAGCTTTACGTATCTTATGTCATTCTTTCTTCCAAGAAACCTGAGAGATAGGTACTATCTCTTTAGTCTGCAGGTGTGAAAACGGAGGCTTAGAGAGATGAAGGCAGGTGCTCGAGTTCAGGCAGTTAGAAGTTAGTCACATCAGACCTACTTATGTTTGATGCTAAGTCTCATAGCAACTGAATCAATTCATCAACTAGTAAAGGACTATATCCATGGTATCAGATCACTTGCATTCAAATCTCAGTCTTCCCCTGTGTGGCTGTGCACCGTGAGGAAGTCATTAATCTCTCAAACCTCAGTTTCTTACCTACAAAGTGAGGATGGTGACAAGAACATACCTCAAGGGGAAGAAGGGAGAAATAAGGACAAATGGATGTAAGAATTTGGCTTGGCATCTGGCCCATGGGCACTGCTCAGTAATTCTTTGCTATCATCCTTACAGTCACTACCATTATCACCATCATTGATTATTTTTGTATATTGTTTCCTCATCACATCATTATGTTATCATTACTTCAGTGTGTGTATGTGTTTAACAGCTTTATTGAGGTTTAATTTACATACCACAAAATTCACCCATTCTAAGTGTACAGTATCATGGGTTTTAGTAGATACATTCAGTTGTGCAACCATCGCCACAATCCAGTGTTAGAACATTCTCAAAAAAGTTTCCTCAAACTCTGAACCCACCCCCAGCACCAAGCAACCATTAACCTCCTTTCTGTGTCTTTATCATTTTGCCTTTTCTAGAAAGTTCTACATTGATTATTTTTTTCTCAAACTCTGGTCCATCCCCATTAAACACTTGCAATTAACAAGCTACACAGGGGACTTCCTGATTTGGGAAAATGTGAGAAACCTTATGTGCAGATCCAGGGTTGCAAGGCTGCCCCAGAAAGACGAGTCAGCTCACAGCTGACAGAGCAGAGAGGTGGAGGGAGGCTGGTTTTTCCCTGGAGCGTTAATCTGGGTAATGATTCCCATCATTGCTCTTCTGGAGCACATCCCTTGGAGGAGGAGGAAGCCTGACAGCCCCTTTCTCCATAGGCACTCCCACTGGACCCCGGGGACAGACCTTCCTTGGCTCTCATTAATCCTTTCTCCCTGGAGAGAAAACAACCTCACAAGACACAGGCCTGCTCTCTCCTTGAGCCTCCCCTAGAGACCAGAGCCTCCACTCAGAGCTGCTCCTGCAAGATTTGCACACCTTCCTCATAGATCACTGTCTTTACAGAGCCTGCTGAATAAAGTGACACTTCCAAACGCTGAGGCAGGGCCTAAGGAATCCTCAGGGACAATGTCTGTGTCAGGGAGGCCTCTTGTGACGGTGCTCTAATCAGGACTGGGATGCCCCGAGGACTGGAGATTTCTCACTCCATGATGCACCTACATTGTATGAAGTCTGGGAGGGCAGAGGGCCTGGGTTGTTTTATTCGGGTCAGGGCTGCAAACTCAAATGCCTATGGAAGCTAGGCTTGTAGAGAAGCATCGCCAGAGGGAGGGGGCTGTGGTGAATTGCAGAGGGCACATGTCCTCTCAAAGGGAAGGCTGTTGTCCAGTCATTTTCAGCGGTCCCTGTGAAGGTTGCAGTCCCAACGTGGCTAGAGCTTCCAATTTCTTAAGTTGGGCTACAACCCAGAATGCCTATGAATATTTTATAACTGATAATTACTGTCTTTTTTTTTTTTTTTTTTTACAGTTTTCATAAAGGTCTATTTCATTATTGGTGGGTAGCGCATTTAACAGTTAAATACATTAAATAATGTATAGGTGACTGCAGGACTGCCGCATTGGTAACTAGATAACCAATTCAACTAGAAACCAGCTAACAAGTAACTGTCTACATACATATTTAAAACACAGCTCTTGTTTAGCTCATCCTGTTTTGATCACCTTCTTGGAGGGAAAAAAGCCTGCTGGTCACACTGGAAATATATTAAGGCCAAATCTTCTGATATCCATTCCCAGAGGTTGCTTTCAGCTGGATTTAGCCTCCAACTCCAGGGCAAGCCCCAGTTTGTGGCCACCAGCATTAATGCTCTTTCCATCTACCAGAGCAGACAGTGTAAGCTTCACACCAGGCCTCAGAGTCTGAGTGTAGCCCACTCCAATTAAACTAGCGTTGTTGACTTTTGCAGAAATGGAAGCAGTGGGATCCAACTGATATTTAGCTGCAATACCAAAGCGAGTGCAGTTGGTACCCGAAGTCCAAGCAAGGTTTACTGAAGTGTAAAGATCTTCACATACTTTCTGATAAATTGAGCCTCCAAATTCTGTCCCATCATTGACATTAGTGTGTAGCTGGAAGTCCCCAGTCCTATAGCCCACTGCAAAGTTATTCCTTGTAAGCTTTGATTTGGCACTGTCAAAGGTCATCTGGTATCCAGCAAGCCAGCCTTCGTAACCAAAGACAGCTGAACCATGGATTGCAGGTCCAGCAAAATCAAAGTCAACATCACATCCCAGGTTTATACATTCCCTCTTGTAAGAAGACTTGATTTTACCACTTTTCTTTCCTGTGTTTGGTGAAAAGGTGGTATCAAATGTCAGTTTCAAACCTTGACAAATCTGGTCTTCAATTGCGATTTCTGTTCCCAGGGTGTTATCAGTGTTCCATTTCTCTGTGAAAGTCAGACCATACTCACACCATTTATATTTGGTCTCCAAGGTCCCAGTAACTTTACCAGTGTCTGTATTAGATGAACCAGACGTTGAGAATTCCACGCCACTGCATGACTTTGTTTTCACGTCCAGTTTCACCAACCCAAAACCAAATCCTTTGTTGAAAATATCTCTGGCAGCTTTGCCAAGGTCAGCATATGATGGAGGAATACACATTGGCCGCGCAGCTCTGTCCGTAGGTCGCCATGGCGAGGCCGCGGGAAGAGGTGGTCTGCTCCGCAACGGCCACGGGCACCAACGGTACCCTCGCCCCCTGGGTGGGCCGCCTGGGTCCATCGGCGGGGGCCGGAGAGGCAGACGCCGCGGGCCCACCGGTCAGGCAGGTCCGCGGGCAGCCTCCGACGCGAGGGGGCGGGGAACGGCGGGTCTACTGTCTTGTTTTTTAAAGTAAAGGATATACAAAACGCTTGTGGGTGGAATCCAGCCCTTGGGCCATTTGATATACCACACATGAACTAGATGGTCCTTTTGGCTGGTTCCACTTTTCCCAGGTAGCTGGGACTGTGTCTCAATGAGAAGGCAGGAGCAATGGCTTCATAATGACCTGCATTTGAGACCATGTTCTGTCATTACTGTTCATATCAACAAATCACAAACTCTTTATAGATGTGGGTATCTTCATTTAAAGGTAGAAATAGGTTCTGCCTTATTATTGGCTCTTGTAAAAATTAAATGAAGCAAGACAAGGCTGGTTCAGTAGACCTCCCTCTCTGTCCCTACTTCCTTCATTAATCCAGCAAACATTCCTGAATATGCATTGTAAGCCAGGAATGGAGCCAAGTGCTGAAAGAGGCTATTTAAACTAGTGCAACATGTGTGGACATCCTGTGGGAGAAATATGGACTGTCAAGAAAATAATACCATGATGATGTACTAAAAGCATGGGGATCTTTCATCTTAAAACAGTGGATTGACACTGTAGGATATAACATTCCTCTTTTAAAATGTAATGAAAAGGTAAAATGTAATCAAGAGCAAAAGTGTTCACCTTCAAGCATCCAAGCAAGATAAAACCAAACCTCGGTGCTACACATATCAAGAAATGGTTTCCTGAACTAGAGCATCCAGATGTGGCCATCCTCTTACCCCACCAGGACCTCCTAGAAGCTGTCTGATGGGCAGTGCTTTCAATATCCGGGGAGGAGCAAACTGAGAGGGCATCCTTAACTTTTCCTTCTATTTTTTACAAAGCAAATTCTTTATTATAAAAAATATAATCTGCTGAACATTTTTAATAAAATGAATGTATTTAAGCATATTTCCTTACCTTTGTTGGTGGCTTTCTTTGGTCATGCCAGATTTAACACCACAAATCCCTTTGAAAAGTAGGATCTCAAAATCAAGACATTGTTGAAATGAACTACATATGTGAACTACATAAGTGAACATGTATTGCTAGTGGGAATATAAAATGGTGAAATAACTTTGGAAACAGACTGACAATTTCTTATAAAGTTAAGCATGCATTTGCATATAATGTAGCAATTCTTCTAGTATTTATTCAAGAGAAATGAAAACATGTCCACACAAAAGCTTATACACAAATAATCATAATAATGGTTATTATGAATAGCAGCTTTATTCATAATGACCCTCCAACTGTAAACAACCCAAAAAGGAAAATGGATAAACAACTTGTGTAACAAGTACAATGAAATATAACTCATCAATAGAAGTAATACTGAGAAAGAAACCAACATGGATGGATTTCAAGGACATCATATATACAGGGTGGGAGAAAAGTAGGTTTACAGTTGTTTGTATAGAAAAGAATACAATAATTAATAAAAATAATACAAGAATAAACTGTTTCACATAAAACTGTAAATCTACTTTTGCCCAACCCTGTGTGTGTGTGTGTGTGTGTGTGTGTGTGTGTGTGTATATATATATATATATATATATATATATATATATATATATACTAATAAAAGCATAATATGCTAATTAGAAATCCTTCCGGACTAAGACACAGTGGTGGGGGCCGAGGAAGAGGCAGTTAGGGGCAATCAGGCAGGCAGGAGAGCAGTTAGGGGCATCAGGCAGACAGGCAGAGGCAGTTAGGGGTGATCAGGCAGGCAGGCAAGCAGTTAGAGGCATCAGACAGGCAGGCGAGTGGTTAGCAGCGATCAGGCAGGTAGGCAGGCCAAGGGGTTATAGTGATCAGGCAGGCAGGTGAGTAGTTAAGAGCAATCAGGCAGGCAGGTAAGCAGTTAGGGGCGATCAGGCAGGCAGAGTGGTTAGAGGTAATCAGGCAGGCAGGCAGAGTTGGTTAGGGGCAATCAGGCAGGCAGGCAGTTGGACATCCCCCAAGGGGTCCCAGATTGTGAGAGGGTGCAGGCCGGGCTGAGGATCCCCCCACCCCCCGCACAAATTTCATGCACCAGGCCTCTAATATATATGTTTTAGAACATATATGTTTTAATCTACAGTGATGAACCAAAGGAGATTAGTGTTTACCTGGAGGAAGTGGTGAAAATGGGGAAAGATTAAATACAAAGCAGCAGTGGATGTTTTCTGTAATCTTTCCCTCTTTTTATGGGAAAAATATAGTAAGAGTTTCTGGAGGAAACAAATGAAAGGAAGCAAAAAATGAGCATGACCCTGTATGAGGGAAATGAATTAAAAGATGAGCATAAATTTGAATGCATCTCCACATGGGAATAAGATGGACCATAAATGAGCGAGCCTGGGATATTTAACAGAACCTGGGAGTCCTTACAGAGCACTATTTCTAACAGAGAAAGCACTTTCCTTTGGGTGAGCATTTATCCTCAAGATACAACCTTAGGCTGCAAGAAGAAGCAGACATAATACTCGATATTCAGCCCTCACTGTAGCCTAGTGTGCAGTCCCTTCTGTGGTGGGAAGGACTCAAGAAATCATCTACATGTCATGAAAACAAAATATCTGGGTAGCTCTGTCCAAGCATGAAGGAGAGGAGAAAAATTGCAATGAAAAACTAGGGAGAGAGGAAGAAGAGAAGAGCTAAATAAGTAAGTGCAAAGTATTGAAAAAAAAAAAAAAAGAGCTCAACTTGGAAGGATATCTAACACCACAGCCAAAAAAAGGGATTTACAGAAATGTGTCAAAACACTAGATTAACTTAACTAGAATACGTACATATATGTATATATATATATATATATATATATATATATATATATGTGTGTGTGTGTGGTGGTTAGGAGTGATCAGGCAGGCAGGGGAGCAGCTAGGGGCATCAGGCAGACAGGCAGAGGCATCCTATCTAATAAAAGAGTAGTATGCAAATTAACCATCACTCCACTACACCCACAAGCCACGCCCACCATCCAATCAGGAGCGAGTATGCAAATGAACCCAACCAAGATGGCTATGGCCACAGAGAGCAGGAGGGAGGCTTGGGTTTCCCCGGTGATGGAGGAAGCCAAGCTTTTGGCCTGCCCTTGCTGGCCTAAGCCTCCACTCAAGGCTACAAAGTTTCAATGATAGAAGATACATAAATCCAAACAGAAATGGCAGCAGCCACGGAGCTGGAAAGAGCAGGAGGCTAGGGTTGCCCCTGGCGATGGAGGAAGCCAAGCTTTCCGCACACCCTGGCCAGCCCAGGCCTCGCTTAAAGCTACAAAGTTTCAATTATAGAAGATACATAAATCCCCCCCAAAATGGCTGCCTCCACGGAGCAAGCAGAAGGCTTGGCTCCTCTCTAGGCTACAAAGTTTCAATTGTAGAAGATAAATAAACCCCAGATACCAGGGCCTCCACTTGGGTCGCCGGGGGGTGTGGCTGGCCTGCAAACCACCACAGGCCCCTCACCCAGGCCGCCCCACACCCCAAGGGAACCCCCACCCTGATCCAGGATACCCTTCAGGGCAAACCAGCTGGCCTCCACCTGTGCAGCAGGACTCTATCCTATCTAATAAAAGAGTAATATGCAGATTGACCATCACTCCAACACACAAGATGGCTGCCCCCATGTGGTCAAAGAGGGCCGCACCCATGTGGACACAAGATGGCCAACACAAGATGGCCAGCAAGGGAGGGCAGTTGGGAGGGACCAGGCCTGCAAGGGAGGGCAGTTGGGAGGGACCAGGCCTGCAGGGGAGGGCAGTTAGGGGTGACCAGGCTGGCAGGGGAGGGAAGTTGGGGGTGACCGGGCCTGCAGGGGAGTGGTTAGGGGGTGATCAGGCTGGCAGGCAGAAGCGGTTAGGGGCAACCAGGAAGGCAGGCAGGCGAGCAGTTGGGAGCCAGCAGTTCTGGATTGTGAGAGGGATGTCCGACTGCCCGTTTAGGCCCGATCCCACCAGGATTAGGCTTAAACAGGCCGTCGGACATCCCTCGAGCGGTCCCAGATTGGAGAGGGTGCAGGCTGGGCTGAGGGACACACACCCCCGTGCACGAATTTTGTGCACCGGGCCTCTAGTATATATATATATATATATATATATATATATATATATATATATCATATATATATATATATATCTCCACACACACACACACACACACACACACACACACACACACACACACACATATATATATATATATATATATATATATATATATATATATATGGCTAATATGCTAAGTGTCCGACCATCCAACTGGTCGCTAATGACATGCACTGACCACCAGGGGGCAGATGCTCAATGCAGGAGCTGCCATGACACGCAATTGCCATTTACAGAGAAATGGCACCACGGATCCGGTGCCACAAAGCAACACTTGGCTTCCCCAAAGTGGGACACAGGCCCCACAACCACCCCGAAGCGACACCCCACCAAATCACAGCTGACATTGCCAAGCCCCAATGGCGCAAAATGTGGCCCACAGCCCAGCCCAGCCCAGAAATGGTCACTGTGGGCACCAGGTAATGATGTCACGTAGCAACGCCTGGCTTCCTCTCCCTAACAACTAGCCTCCTTGCATTTCCTCAGCCCAGAAACATGACTTGCTTTATAGCCAGGTGCAAACATTTTACACTTTAACCAAATGTCTGTGAAGCATTTTCATGTGCCTCATCTCACTTGATCCTCACAGAAGTCCTGGAGTAGGTAGATAGGAGACTCAGTGGAATCCTATTTTCTTTTCATTAGCCAGAAAATGGAGATTTAGAAAGTTTAGAAACTTGACCCAATTGAAAAGAAGTAAGAAATGGTGGACCTTGAAAATGACTTCAGGTTTTCTCACTGCACAGGATATAGTCAAACGCTGCTGCAGTTAAATATTTTACCCTTTGTTCTCCCTGAACGATCTATAATAATAATCTGCTTTGTGTTGATATTTACTGCTGTGTTGCTGACAATTACCTGAAAGAGAAGTTGGGGTGCTTCACTGGGCTGGATAAACCTTAGCTAAATCAGAAAGCAGGTCTAATTAAGCAAGTTTATTTGCTATATATAAAAGGCTAAGTTGACTCACACATGCGTGATACATAAAAAACTCTCATTGGCACCAAGCACATGCATGTGCTTTGATCTGTCATTGTTGATCGTGAATTTGGTTGACACTTCTATTATAGAGAAAGGGCAAATGGTGATATTAAAATATTTCTTCTAATTAATTTCCTTTCAATGTGCATGAGTTCATGCACTGGGCCACTAGTAATAATAATAAAAATAAACCAAAGACAAGATGAAAGGATGACTAAAAATATAAGTGAGAGATAGCACACAGAAGGAGAAAAATGAGGAATAAGAAAGGATATCATGGAAAGATAAGCATCCTTTAGCTATATCTAAAAGAAAGGCTTGGTACAAACTGGGTGGATGTGGACATAAATTCCAAAAGATTCAAGCACTCACAGAGAAGATATTTGTTGTGGGAGACAAATAAAAATGATTTAAAATAAAGAGAATGACTGTTCTGGGAGAGAACTCAAGAAATGCAACAGAAGAAAGGAAAAGTTTTGCAAGATATAATACAAGAAAAGTTTTCTGAAAAGGAAAACAAAACATAGTTTGTACAATTAAAGGACACATACATTCCAGAAGAAACTGTGAAATCAAATGAGCTATATGAGACGTTTTGTTTATATTATTGAACAGTAAAAATAAAAAAAAAATGACTTTTCCTCTCAAGTCTTTAAGGAGACAAAGAAAATCATCTACAAAGAGTGAAATTCTGGCTGGTTTCAAATTTCTGTAAAATCAAATTCAATTCTAGAAGAAAATGGACTAATATCTGTACAAATGTGATTCAGAAATAATCCCAGCCCATGAATTTATTGTTTCTAAAGGCAGCACATGGTAAGTCTCCATAAAGAACTCAGGAAATGAGTTTTTTGGAAAATTAGACCTCACTATAGAATCTTGGTGCATCAGCATCGCCTAGAAACAAAGGCAGAATATCAGCCCCCATGCAAACCTTCTGAATCATAATCTGCATTTTAACAAGTTCCCCAAATTGTCCTCTTGCATATTAATGTTTGATAGCACTTATGAGAGGTTTTAGCACAAAGAATTCAGGAATGAAGAGATTGTGGCCAAACGACTATGAACAATATCTCTATTTCAGTATGGTCCTAATATTTGGCAATTATGAAAATTATGGTTACAGAACCAAATAAGAATGTCATCATCTTTGGCAATGTCAAAATTAATATCAATAAAAAATTGGAAGTTGTGGAGAAGAGAGGTTGGGAGAAATTTGTTTCAAGAGCTTCATCTTTTATAGCAGACAGCCAATGACATCATCTAAAAAGCAAAAGTAGCTTAAAACATAATAATGACTCCAATTTCTTAATGTCTTTGTAATATCTTTTCTTTGCATTAGAGAGCCTTTTAGGAAATTATACTTTCTGCAATAAAAAATCATTTATTTGAATTCCAGCTATACCTTCAAATTCACATTTATTTTTCCATTTTTAACTCTGAGTACCATAAAATGTGACTCTTTTAATTTAAAAAATAGCATGTTTGCTTAAAGTATTTGTCTATTCTTAAATCTGCATTTATTCATAAAACAATATTTACTATGACATTCACCTAATATCTATGATGGCTCTTTATGATGAGAATATATGGGGTGATTTGCAAATGTCTTTTTTTGTATATTTTACTTACCATGCATCTTTTATAAAAATAATAAAGTTATAAGTAATCTTAAGAAGGAGATCTATTCTCCGAGGTTTCCAGATGACCATGCTTAGTCCCTTCTATCAGTATTCAGTTTCCTGAAACCTCATTAAACTGCAATATTCAAGAAGCAGGAAGCAAACTGGTCTCCATTATCAATATATATCCCTAGTATTTAATATATGGGGTGGCACAGTGAACTGAATTTGTTAAGTGAATGAAGGAATCCTACTTTCTCCATGAAGGCTTTGTGATAAACCGGGTGTCCTATTAAACATTTGACCATGGTTGAGCTGGCTGACTTGAATTTTAAGTATGGAAAGGACTGGTGACCTTTTCCCAGCAAGAATCAGGATGTGGCTAATTGAGACTAATCCATACCATCTAGGTGCTCAGCAGTTGTAAATCTGATCCTTAAGTTTGTATGAACATGACTTTTTCATGTTTGAATGTGGCTTAATTAAGCAAAATGTCTTACGTGAGGATTCAAATCCCCGTGTAGATTAAACAAGTCTATTTAGGATCCACTAAGACTTTGAAAGTTTTTCTCATACAGTAGTGCATTGCTTTACATCCCTATACCATCAGGGAATAAAAGAAAAGTTGAGAGAGAGAGAGAAAGAGAGAGAGAGAGAGAGAGAGAGAGAGAGAGAGAGAGAGAGAGAGAGAATCACTGACTGTAAGAACTGTATGGGACCTTGGAGACCATCAAGAACAACCTCTCATTTTACTCATGAAATTGACTCCCTGTCAAAGAAAAATAGGCCATGCAGAAGAAAGGGTCTGGCTATTCCCTCCGTATTCTTAAGTATATTCCATGATATTATCATAGTGTCAAGGAAGGGCTACAGAAGGGCTCAATCTAGGTTCCAGCTTTGCCTCTCATGTCATATGTCAACATGGACAAGCCTATTACTATCCTTCGGGTCATCAGTTTCTACTTATTTGAAAAGAATCATCTTAGATACATACTCATCCAACTTTATCTTTAAGACATGGAACACTGATTTAACAATAACACCATAATTAGGTTACTTGGAAACTGAACACATGGAACAAAAGAAAGCTGAGATGTTTGGGATGGATCCAGGGCAGGGACACATCCCTGGTCACTTGTCCCTTTCATGTTCAATGAAGATACTTGCAGGATAACTGCAGTGTTACATGCAGGATGACTTCTAGGGAAAACCTATTTTTTATTGTATCTAATGATCATAACAAAAGCAATAAGACCCACACAGCCAGGACTGAAGCACGTTAGTTTTATTTGAAAAATCCACTACAAGTTTTGGGGAAGAGCCATCACCAATAAAATGATTTCCAGGAGTTCTTGGAGGAATATGGCCTATAGATATTTTTAGTGATATTTTTCAGTGTGATCCAGGGAGGTGGTAATCTGAGAAGGTGTCTGCACAGTCTGATGGAAGAAAGTTGAGATGGGATAAGTGATGAGTCAGAGATGGTGAGGTTATAATAGGAAGTATAACAGAGTCTAAGCCATCAGTTCTGGAGTTGGAAAAAAAAAACAACTGTGTTTTACCTGGATGACCCTAGATAATTTTGTTTAACTTCTCTATTTTCTAATTTTATATAACTAATAATTTGGACTTTCTAGCTGTGGCTTTCTTCATAGTTCTCCCAAAATTAGCCTTATTTTGCTTATCTTAAAATATCTCCAGGGAAAAGTTGAGAAAAGAAACAATAAAAGTGGAAAATCATAAAACTGACTAAAATTTTATAAGGTTCCTATGATAGTAGTTCATGTTCTAAAATTTCTCACCCCCTTTGAGTTGGCGAATGAAAAATGTGACCTTGGTTAAATCAAGTCATTAACCTAAAACACCCGCTGCTGAAAATAGGGCTAAATTTTATTTAGAAAAAAATAGCAGATAAACACTGGTTCAAGTGATATATGGATATAGTAAAGAGGTAACTGTGGCATGGACATAACTCAAATTTGGCAAATATTGGCTTAGTGGCTTTAGTTGCGTTAACCTACATTTGAATACAAGGCAAGTAACTTAGTTCTGGGACTTCAAATTATTTATATAACCCCTTTCTGTCTCCTTTCTTCTAAATGATGGGAGAATAATAAGATCTACCTGGATTCAGTGTGATAATAACATGCAAATCTCCTGGCAGAGAGCACATATCAATGATGCTCAGTAAATGGGAAAGAGGGTTGTGAGGTTTTTTTTTTCTTTCCTGGATTAATGTATATGTCCTCCCTCCTGACTTTAAGTACTTTGGAAGCATGGATATTGTCTGTTTGTTCCTTGCTTAAAATTATTCCAATAGTAAGTATCTAAGACATATTCATGGAATTAATTGATTAATTAGAAGGATATACAGGTCCTCCCTAGGACTCACCAGACATAAATTCTGCCACCACAGAATCGTAGCATTATTTTCTCCTAATGGTTGCTGTGATGCCATTGTTAGGGAAAAGGCAGAAGAGAACCATTTTCAAGTCATGAGTTACATCTGCTGGGGATGGACTGTGACAACATCCTCTAGCTGGTAGCTACAGATGATGCCTCTTCCACCATAAAGGTGTCTCATCTGTTTTTCTTGCCACTTCGTAGGCTATTTGCCACAATTAAGTATGGCAGCAGAAAATCCCACAGGCTGCTTTATGTTGTGTTTAAAAGTTAATTAAATTGCCAAGTTGTTAAATTTCAAGTGAAAAAAAAATCTATTTGCAAGTTTCCTCCTGATTAAAGTCGTGAGACCCATGTGCTTGATTTTCAACTTGGTCCTCTCCAGCAATAAACATTAAAAATTTTAAAAAAAAATTCGTTTTATGACTAAGCCCTCTATAATGCCTTTTGTGTGATCTATTTGCTGGAAGAAAGGCAGTCAAATTATATCTATCTACACACAAAACATCCAAAGAATGGGTTTCTTCTGGCAGGGTGGGGTCAGGGTGGGGGGAGGTTGAGTTAAAAGTAAACATCTGTCCAAATTATGGTATGCCATTCTCTATTTTGTAATCAGATCTTGTGAGATGCTAGACTACCTCATAGGACTTTGGCATGGAGGGATAGTAATAGTTTTAGGAGGCAGACAGGTCTGCCTTCATTCCTGACTTCACAGACATGCTGGTCGACTAATGGGTTTCTATTTTCTCGCTGGTTCAATGAAAGTATTGCAATACATGCTTCAAAAGATTGTGGAGAAAATTTATGAAATAGCGGCATTTATTAACCATTATTTAAAAATTTCTCTACCAAGAGAGACTATATACTATAGCATACACACTATAGGGACAGTTTAGCACAAAGTCCAGCCTCCAGGGCCAGAGTTCAATCAACAGTGTGAGCTTAGACAAGTTCCTCACTTAGCTTCTATGCCCCAGGTTTCAGGTCTGTGAAGTGGGCTTGATAACAGCATGCAATACATAGGGTTAATATGAAGAGTAAATGAAATAAAACATAATATTCTTGAACCGGTCCTTAGCATAAAGTAGGTTGCTTAATAAATGATAGCTGTTATTATTGTAGGTCACAAAGAAGTTGCATTATATATATATATATATATATATATATATATATATATATATACACACATTTAGATATGTTACTATATTTTATAGTATTATATATTTTATATATACAGATAAATATGAATATAGCTATACCTGTACGACCTTATTTAAAGGAAATGTATAATAATAAATTTGAATCTTAAGCAATGCTTCAGTAGAGTCAGTATTAGAATAATCAAAACCACAAGTTGGGAGAGGCCTCAGGAATCATCAATTCTGCTCTAACTGCTGCATGGATCTTCCCTGCCATCTCTGACAGGTTGTCACTGGAAATGTGATGTGGAATCTCTGCTTTCTGACAGCCTGCACTAGGGCTGGACAGCTCTAATTTTTGGCAATCTCTTTCTTGTATTGATCTGAAATCTGTCTCCCTTGCATACCGGGGTTACACAGAAGACATCTGCTCAGTCTTCTACATAATAGCTCTTGAGAGACTTGAAGGCAAAATCATGGATTCTGAGGCATCTCTTCTCCAGGATAAAAAGCCTCCATCTTTAGCAAACACACACTCACGATTCACTTCAAATGCCACCAGCTCCTGGAAGCCCCCTTGTCTCTGAGAGGAGCTAAGCACACCCTCTTCAGAGCTCCCAGCTCTCTTAGCCAGTCCTTCATAGCCTCTTTCATACCAATTACTGTCATTATATGTTTCTCTTTATTTGCCTCCCCAACTAACCTGTGATCTAGAGCGCTCATGGCTGATTCATCTCTGTATCCTGGTGGTGCATAATTATAGCTGAAAATAGTATAGAGGTTCCTTAAAAATCTTAAAAATAGAATTGCAATACTATCTAGCACTTCCACCTCTGATATATACCCCCGAAATTGAAAGCAGGACCCTGGCTGGTGTGGCTAAGTTGGTTGGGCATCATCTTGTGCACCAAAAGGTTTGATTACTGGTCAGGGCACATGCCAGGGTTGTGGGCTCCATCCCAGGTAGGGGGCCTGCAGGAGGCAGCCGAATCGATATTTGTCTCTCATTTATGTTTCTTTCTCTCACTGTCCCTTCCTCTCTCTCTAAAAAAAATCAATAAAAATATATATTTTTAAAATTGAAAACAGGGTCTCAAAGACATATTTGCATACCCATGTTCAATGAACATTATGCACCATAGCCAAAAGGTAAAGCAACTCACCTCTTATCCATCAGCAGGTGAACGGATAAACAAAATGTGGTATGTACAATCAATGGAATATCACTCAGCCTTAAATGGAGGCAGTCCTGTCATAAGCTACAACACAGCTGAACCTCGGGGACATTATATAAAGTGACATTAACCAGTCATCAAAAGACAAATACTGTATGAGTTCACTTCTATTCCATTAGAGTATTAAAACTCATAAAGACAGAAGGTAGCACGGTGGTTACCAGGAACTTGGAAAACGAGAATTGCAGAGTTGCTGTTTCATGGGTAGAGTTTCCGTTTTGTAAGTTGAAAGCGTTCTGGAGATTGATGGTGGTGAGGATTGCACAACAATCTGAATGTACTTCATACCAAAGAACAGCACACTTTAAAAATGGCTATGGTGTTAAATTTTATGTTATTAAAATTTATTTTTAAATAAAATAATTCCTGCAGAATGAGTGAATAAATAGTTACATATTTTTTTTTAAATATATTTTATTGATTTTTTACAGAGAGGAATGGAGAGGGATAGAGAGTTAGAAACATCTATGAGAGAGAAACATCGATCAGCTGCCTCCTGCACACCTCCTACTGGGGATGTGCCCGCAACCAAGGTACATGCCCTTGACCGGAATCGAACCTGGGACCCTTCAGTCCGCAGGCTGACGCTCTATCCACTGAGCCAAACCAGTTAGGGCAATAGTTACATATTTTAACTAAGAAGAGTCAGACCCCAGGGCTGAGCAGCAGCAGAGAAAATAATGTGAGTATGGCGAGGCCACTGCTGGTACTTCTCAAATCACACCGTTTAAGTTGATGCTTATTTTGCATCCAATCAGAGCCTGTTTTAATGAGAGCAAAGGTTCCTTAAGTTGACCCAGGAGATCAGTATAAACCCTACTGTTTGTTTTGTTCACATTCTCTTTTTAAAAATCAAACACTATGGTTCCAGCAATACCATAGGATTGGAGAGAAATGCAGTCAACTTCACTCTGTGGTTAGTAGAGAATACCTCCTGTGGGACACATTTCCCAAGGAATAGTTGGTTCCACCTGCATATGCCTTTACATTTATATAGAATACTTTTCACCAAGAGACTCAGGTTTCAACCTCAACTGCCAGTA
Organism: Plecotus auritus; assembly: GCF_963455305.1. NCBI lineage: Eukaryota > Metazoa > Chordata > Mammalia > Chiroptera > Vespertilionidae > Plecotus > Plecotus auritus. The sequence continues at coordinate 76,245,955 of NC_137774.1, read as the reverse complement.
AGTCAGTATGTCCTTAGACAAGGCCTGCCATCTCTCATTGAATATCGCCATCTGAAAACAGGTCAGATTTTGATCATCACTAAGAAAGCAATAGAACAGAAACTTTTTAGTAAGCTTGGGCTTAGAGTCTAGCAGAGCTAGCCCTAGGACAAGTGCCAACACTTGGTTCATAGTAAAGCTTGGCTATATCAATTAGTCCCCCTGAACCTCAGTTTTTTTCTTCTTTGAAATGGGGATCACAATAAAAATTGCTATAGACATGCTTTAAAAACCAGTGAGGTCACAGAAAAAATTCTTCCCATGACATAGAGTGAGAACTCAATTTATTTCAGCCTCTGTTTTAATTACCCCTCCTTGTTGTAGTGTTCTCATTCAGGAGAGGGACAACAATTCAGCCCATGGTTTCCTGGAGATGCAATGCTAGTCATTCAAGACACAAGCAATTGTCTTGTTGGGTCAGGCTCTCCTGACAGAGGACCAGAGGTCTCCTTCATTTAGGAGGCCAGTTGGGTGCCATCATGGACTTTGGACCAGGAGATGTTCAGGGGGCAGGCTGCATTTGTAGGCTGCCTCAATTACTCAACAGACCTTTCAAAAAACATCACAAAACACCCAGCCAACTCCCATCATTCAAACATAGCCTGGACACCTAAATTCAAGTTCCTGCACTCTTTAAAATTTGCATCACCTTGGGTATGACCGAGGAATTGCAGATTTCAAAATTGTAGGAAAATGTTTTGTTATCCACTGTGTTACACAAAGCCTCCCCAGCTAACCAAGCCCTGGACCCACAGGACCAATATTTCTCAGCCACATAGGCTATTATGTTAAGGGTTGAAGACAATATTTATTAATGAGAACAAACAAACAACTTATCTAATGTGTCCTGCAATATGGACAAGCATCAAGGCTGTCAGCCCCTTTCAGTATATCCCCAATATTATCTCATGTAATCTGTGGGATTTCCTCCAGGGAAAAGAATTTTTCTCCCTATACCTTGTACCATGCAAACCAGTTTCCATTAGCCCACTTCACAGAAGCCTGGCACGAAATACGTGCCCCCAATGCCACTGGGTATCACTGACTCAAACATCAGGGAACAATCCTCCAGGTGACTATTCCAGGTGGGCATCTCCCACTCTGCTTTGCAGGGATATTTTACACGAAGGAAATGTTCACTCCTCATTTTTGTGAACAGTCAACTGTGGCAACATGGATGCCTGTAACTGGATTTCATTATGGAAATGATGCTAAAGAGGGCCACGGGCTCCAAAATCCATTAAACTGTTTTCTGTTGCTTTACATATTCTTCTGTGACAAAAATAGCCTGATATTGGAGTTTAAGAAGCCTCTGCCTAAAGGGTAACAGATGGATATTAAGAAGATTATAATAGAGAGGGGGATTATCAAAAAATAAAATGTGGGTTGGGGAAGGATCGTCCCCACACTTCAGGCAAATCGGTTTTGGGGGTGACGTGCTTGCCAGAAGTTGACACTTCCCTCTTTGCCAGTAAAACCTCCCAGCACCTTGGTCACACTGAAGGGATTTGCAGCTGTGGGTTGTTGGGTTTTATTTCACAGCAGTCGTTTTCCAACTGCCCAGGGGAGGGGGGGTATGTTTGCAACTTCCCTCTCTGAAAATGCAATTTGTATTCCAAGGTCCACTCACCATAGCTCTCAACACAAAAGAACTCTCCCTTCTCCTGCGTCTGTTTTCTCCCTATGCCTTCTCTCCACAGAGCAAAGGTACCACCGCCATGCTTTGCAACATGCCTGTTCCACAGGGCACATCTGCTGACCTCCACACCAAGGTTTGGATGACAACCAACCTTGATTCTAAATATTTCAATCAACTTTTTGTCGTTCATTCTTAATGATTTGGAATTGCTGCTCCCACTAGCTTTTCTTTTCTAAACAGTGGTATTGAAACCTATATTTTCTACCATACCATGTGCCAATAATGAGCCCTGTCTCCCATGCCGTTGCTTGTCCTTTTTGTCCATTAACTGTCCCCTTCCAAGGTGTGGAACATCCTTTATCCTGTCCCTCTGATCCTCTCAACCTCTGAGTTTTGTTTGGGTCATTTACAAGATTCATTGCCCATCTCCATATGTTGAATACTTTGCCTTTACCTAGTTAGAGGTATTCCTTTTTAGCTCATTTCTCCTGGTTGAAGTCCTTCTTCAGCCAACTTCTTCAAATAAGGTTTTCGCTGCTATTGAATGCTAGTTATATTTTGGCTACATGTAAAATACTTGAACCATAGTCCTTTTGTTTGTAATTTGACTTTTTCATAAACAAGTATGGAAAAAATATTTTTATTTTTTGAGATTTGGATATTTCACTAGGATTGACTAGAAGTCTGTAAATCCGTGTGTCCTGAGAAGATGTGAATCTTTTTCATCTGCCAATTCATGCTTTTCTTCAGCTCAGTTAGTTTTCTTCTTTTATTTCTGTGATTAGTTCCTTCTCAGTCTACTTATCTATTAAGGATTCCAGATGTTTGGATTTGTCTCCAAGTCTCTTAGTTTTATATGGGAGCTTCATAACTATCTAGCGAGGTGAGTGCAACTCTTATGAATTTAAAGTTTAGATTAAGAAACAAATATTTCTAATAACCAAAAACATTTTCCATCAGTCACTAATTCTCATTCCTTCCTGCCACCAATACAATGATAACCAATATTTTGATTGCTAACAGCATGGGTTAATTTTCTCTCTTTTTGTGCTTTATGTAAATAAAATAATAAGGTATATACTATTTTGTGTCTGGCTTCTTCCATTCACATTGTTGGAATATAGTTGCTGGTCATTTTTTCTTATTACTGTTCCATTGCATGCATATGGTACAATTTATTCATTCTACTATTGATGAGCATATGAGTAATTTCTAGTTTTTTTTTTTCCTAGACTTTTGAAGATATTATTCTATTTTCTTCTGGCCTTCATTGAGGTGAATGATAAGTTTGGTCTTAATCTACATATTGTTACTTGTACAATACTATCTTTTCTCTGTGGGGATTATGCATTTTCCTCTGAATAAATGCTGTTTTAATTTTTCACTGCAGTGTGCTGTGGTGTGGATTTATCTTTGTTTACACTACTCAGTGCTCAAACTTTTCAAAAGTAACAGTGAATTTTATGGGAATCATTTACTCTTCCTGTTAGGTAGCCACCTTCCATAATTACCTCATTTACTTTTCTTGAAATCCCTACAAGAAGGACCATATTATATAACATACAGGTGAGCAAACTCTGGCATAAAATATGAAACACCTCTGCTCAATTTGGAAAGAAGCCAAGTTCTAATAGCTACCATATCCTAACCAAGACTAGACACATTCTAAAGAGCACACGTTCTTATGGGATACCTGAATTTACATGTTAACGCTGCATTCTGATAGTATGCCTCAAAGGGCGGTAAGAACTAAAGATGCACCACAAATACAAACTAAATATAAATAAAAGCAAGAGTTTCATAATCAAATATGTTTAGAAGTATTAAGCTAAGTAAAGCTTACTTACTTTGTTTTAACTAAAAGACTTAAAGCTTTAGCTGTGTGGATAAATAACATGTGGCATTTCCTAAATATAGAGCACTTTTGAAGTTATGATCTGTTTATTTTTACCCAATATTTTATTATGGAAATTTGTAAACAAATGAAAAAATTGAAACAATTGTACAGTGAATACCTATGTACTCACCACCTAGATTTTACAATTTAAACTTTATTTATCATCTATTCATCCATCCATTTTTTCATCTATTTGTGTTTTTATTCATCTGTCTATCTATCTATCCATCCATCTTTTTATCCTTGTATGCATTCATCAATCCATCTTATATTTAGAGGCCTTTCAAAGTAAATTGTAGCACTTCAGTACTTTTCAAACATACATACTTTAGCATGTATATTTTTAACTAGACTTAATCTTATCTTATGATTCTATTTTTATTAAGGTAAAACTTACATAAAGCAAACTGTACAAATTTTAAGAACTTTAAATAATTATTAAACTGAAATTAAATTAAATTTTTAAATTTAAACTTTTAAAGAATTTTGACAAATGCATAGATCTGTATGACCCAAATTCATTACCCTTGGTTTCCCAATGGGCATTTCCAGTCCATCTCTACTCCCACTCACTAACCCAGAGAAAACCACTTTCCTGATTATTTTCACCACCAACCTAGCAGAAACCACCATTTGCATTTTTCTCACTACTAATTAGTTTCACCTGTTCAAAAACCAATCTGCTCTTTCACTCCTAATGACGGTTTGAGATTCATCCATTTGTTAAATGTATCTGTATTTAGTATAGAATCTTTTTTTTTTTCCTGTAGCATCTTGCTGAAGCAATATGCTTTAGAGTACACTTTAGGGGATGTTGGCTACAGATTTGGGGAAGAGAAGAGAGCTGATTGAAGAAAACTGGGTTCTTTTTCTCCAGTACAAAGAAGCAATTAGCTACTTTTAAGTTTGGATTTTCTGAAATATATCTTGCCTCCTTTAAAATACACAAGTATGCAATGTTTGGTAACTGGAATGGTGAGAGAGAAATGTCTGTGGTTTTAACTTACGACCTTGATTTATTTTGAATGCAGGTTGCTTTAATAACTTTTCTATAACAGCTCCAAATTAATGAGTGTTACTTTTCTCAATATATCATGCAAAAGCTTGCCTATATCTCAAGAATGAATAGGAATACAATTAGATACTGCAAGATAAAGCACTCTGCAAACTGTAAAATACTCTATGGATGTTGGTACTGTCATTAATGACAATGATTTAAATACTCTTTCTCCCCCCCATTTGAACTTGGTAGAAATTTAAAGTTGCAAGAAAATGTAGAGGTTGATCACAACATCAATCACTTCAATTTCTGGATTAGAAATTGAGACCTAGAGGAAGAAATGACTAATGTGGGCACCATAACCCAAGTCACTCGAAATGCCATCTTTTCACTACCGCTCTGCCTCTCCCTTATAGCCTTCTTAAATACAAGTTGGATATAAACTTGGTAAAAATGCCACCCAAACATAGCTGGGATTTTAAATTAAGAGGACCTGCCTAAACATTTTTCTATATTTACTAGGGTAAACATTTTTCTATATTTACTAGGGTGGTCAGTCATCTAGGTTTGTCTAGAACTGTCCCAATTTGAGCACTAAAGTCCTGTCTGCCCCAGGAAACACCTCAGACCCAGAAAATCAGACATCTGGTCACCCAACTCTTCCTTGGGGCCAGAGACAGCTTCACAGAAGATCTCATTCTGCTTACATTTCAGTCACTCTCGAAAGTTGGACCTTCTCAAGGGACAGTCAGGAAACCACTTAAATCTCTCCCCTCCTTTTCTACTGGAAGCAGGTGTCACTCAAGTAACACTTCAGGTATCATTAAACTGCCCTTACGTGGGTGGGAGGGGAGTGTGGCACAATGGTTATGAGCTGAGACATTAGAATAAACTTCCTGGATTTAAATCTCAGATATGCTCTTTACTGGCTACATGGCCTTGAGCAAGTCACTTTGCCCTTTAAGCTTTACATGTTTTCCCTTTGAAATGGGGGAAATACTTGTCTTGCAAGTTGTTTGGGGGTGAAATGAGATCACATGTGTCAAGGGCGTAGCAAGATGGCAGGCATATTGCTAGTATCCTGTGGAGAGCCACTCCTGTCTGGTTTAATATGCAAGCCCTCCAAGAGGAGCCTAAAGACTGAGTTTGGGGATGCCTTCCACAGGCACCCTGCCCAGGAACATGCTCCCTAGGTCGTTTCCATTGGGAAGTTCATTTCCGCCAAATGAAGAGCAGAAGAAAAAGCTCACCAGCAGGAATCCAGCAGGCATTCACCTTCGATCTAAGGGTTAAACAAAGAGGCAACTGCCTTTTCATCGGAATGTTTTTGTCACCCCCTTTTAATGTGAAACCTTTTCATCTGCTCCAAAGCTTCAGAAGTCAGGTTTCACAGAACTCAGAGACTTGCGCTAGCTAGCAATGGGGCTTTAATTACCTTTCTCAGACTCAGGGGTAGCTTTTGTCTTTAAAAAAAAGAAAAAGAAAGAAAGCAGGTGTCTTCCCCTGCCCACCCCCCCCCCCCAACACCCCCTTCGTTCTTTTTTTTCAGATTGAAATCTTTTGTTCCTGGCACTTTCCATATGCCATCCTTTAATATTTAATCAGCCCCCACCTCATCGGAAGACTGCTGGCCTCATTAGATAATTAATGGTTGCTGGCATCACATTTGCTTCAGTTAATACATCTGCAGCCAGCAATTAGCGCCTGAGTTTATTAGTTGCACTGGCTTCATTTACTGGGGAAGCCATTCTACCTTCAATGGACGCCTCTGGGATGGGCGTCTGTGGACAGCTTGCCCTCTGTTCTGCGGGATTCTTTTGTTTACATTTTTGCTACAGTTTTGCAGCACTGTGCATTCCGGCCCGCCATGAGCAGTTGGTGGGGGAGATTTCCCTTTTATAATTTAGAAGGTAGTTGGATAATTCTGTGCAGCAGAGAGAGGCTGCAGAGGGAGTCTCTGACTTTGAGTGGGGCAAGGAGGGGAGAGGGAAGCTGCCAGCTAATTTGTTCTTTGGAAATATCTATTAAAAGAAAAAGCCATAGATTTAAAGCTGGGAACTAGTCATCCAGGAGGAATGCATGTGAAGAAATGGGATCTAATGTGTTAGGCAGCTGCCTCCAGAGAAATCTGGCTGTTTGGAGCTAGGAAGTCTCAGGGAGACAGGGCCTTTGGCCATCTTTTGTCTTTAAATTTGAATTCCACAAATTAGTCCCATCCCCACCCCTATTCTTTTTCCTTCATGGAATCATGTCATTGTCACCTGTTTTCCAGGCGTGCTTTCCTGGTGACTCTGATGGCTGCCGGTTTCTTCACAGTGATTACAATTCTGGCATACCACCAAGATTACTTCCCTGGTCAAATCCCTCTTCCTTTCTGGTGCCAGAGATTGGGGAAGATGATCATTAAGAACACAGTAATGATGCAATATCCAAATGAAATGAGGATGACATTTTGTCGGTACATCAGAGAAAAGAAGGAGACAAAGAAAGGACAACTCCATGAATGAAGGAGATGGAAAGGAAAAGTAGAAAAGACAAGAAGCAGTAGGTGTTTCTTTTTTCATTTAGGCCAAATTACTAAGTCAAGACCAATCTAAATACATACAACATGAAGGATAATGATGAAGATAACACATGTTTAGTCAGCATTTCCAAGCGCCAGGCATCTAAGGGTCTAAAAAGTGTGTTTTCTCATGTAATACGGAGGCATCTCTACCACATTTGAAGGATGAGAAAAAGGATTTCCATAGATTTTAAACATGTTTTCCCAAGATCACAGAACTCATAGCATCCGAGCTAGCACTCGCTGAGCTCTTATTATGTCTTGGCCAATTTGTAGGCATAGGTTTACGTTATTCTCAGAAGAGCAGCGAGAAGTTCACAAAGGGTAAGTCCCTTATCCACGATCATTTAGCAAGTAGGGAGGCTGTTTAATTCCCAAATCTCTTTCCACTACTACAAAGACTAATGCCACGTGGGGCTCCAATTGAGGTTCAGGTTGAGAGAACAACAGTTTACAATGGCTCCGGCCTATTCAAAATGATGTGAGAGATTCTAAAATGACTTATCATGATGCTGACATCCTTTGGATGAGTCAAGGAAGGTCATCTACACTTGTTCACACCTGAATAGTAAGACTGATATATTGATTTAATGATTAATATTTTTTTCAGGGTCAGCGGAGTTTTCAACCTCAGGTCAAAATCTGTGAGAAACAAACCACATCTAAAAATGCAAAAGGTAGGACACCTGCCCTTACAGCAGAGTGCTTCTCAATCCTTGATGCACACACAATTAATATGGAAACCTTGTCACACTCAGATTCTGACTGCGAAGGCTGGGAAGAACCTGAGACTCTGAATTCCTAGCAAGATTCTATCATGTCAGTGCTGGGAAAGTAGTGGTTCTCAGCCAGGAGCCATTTTCCAGTTCGCAGCCTTGAGAGAGTAAGGTGTTGCAGAGACCATTTGGACAGGACAGTGGTCGGCAAACTGAGGCTCGCGAGCCACATGCGGCTCTTTGGCCCCTTGAGTGTGGCTCTTCCACAAAATACCATGGCCTGGGCAAGTCTATTTTGAATAAATGGCGTTAGAAGAAGTTTAAGTTTAAAAAATTTGTCTCTCGAAAGAAATTTCAATTATTGTACTGTTGATATTTGGCTTTGTTGACTAATGAGTTTGCCGACCACTGGGACAGGATATGTGACCGAACTCAGTTAAGGCCTCTGTACAAACTTTGAGATTCTGGTGGGTGGTATAGAGACCTACTCATCCTGTGGCTGCTGGGACACAGCCTCCTAGGAAAGTTCCCTTGCTTGTTAACTCTGCCACCTACCCATCTGAAGTGACCTGCCTCTCTCCTAGGTCTCTCCTTTCTCTCACTCCATGTGCTATTGTACAGGGCCAATTTGCAAACCAACATCTGTCTTCCTCAGGATAAAAGGAGAGGGAGGGGAAGAGGGAGAGGGAGTGGGAGAGGGAGAGGGAGAGGGAGAGGGAGAGGGAGAGGGAGAGGGAGAGGGAGAGGGAGAGGGAGAGGGAGAGGGAGAGGGAGAGGGAGAGGGAGAGGGAGAGGGGGAGGGAGAGGCTACAGAGAGCCGCAACAAAGCAAGACTTGGTTATTAGTAACACTTCACTCTTCGGAGCACAGGCTTCTTCAAGCTGGAGAAGACTCTGAGACAATTACTGTACTTATCATTCAATTCTAAATACCTGAAATATGCAGTTTGGTTGAAGATCAAACCATGTTCATCAGATTTTATTTTTATTATATGCTAGGAGAAGAAAAAAAAAACCTAGAATATCTTTGAATGTAGTGTTTACCAGAATCTTCCATGTATCATTAATAAATAGGTTGACTTTTGGTGGACTATGGATGAAATTAAAAACACAATAATATTTAAAGATACATGAAAAAATTTGTGGATTTTGGCGTGGATATAAAAATATACTTTTGAATGCACTTATTTAAATGAAAGCAGTGAGACAGTTTAAAGACTTTGCTCTGCACTCTCTGCCCTCTAACATAAGTCATAAATATAAGTAATACATGGATAAAGATGGAATGTGAATAGATGCTCACAGTTGGAAGAATCTCATTCTGATGCAGCATCACAGAGCACTCCAACTTTGCTCTTTCCCCACGGCCTCACACTCCTAGTGTTGGACACAAATGCCCATATTTGTCTTCATCAGGCCTGCACCTTTGGCAAGAAGATCAGGTGCTTTGATTTATTTGAGGGCTGGTGCAGTGGGGACTACACTTCAATGAGCAGAGATGACTTTGGAAGCTGCTGTCCATGGTGCTGGTAGTTGTCCCCAGCTCTGAGCAAGTCACCGAACTTCAGGGGCAGTATTTCCTTTTCCATTCTGAGAGTGGCTAAACCCCTTCCAGCATTAAAATGTGATGATTCATCCTTAGGATGAGAATTTATCCTTAGAATTAGTAAATTCACTATCAGGAACTTCCCCAAGGAAATGACCATGGGAGTGTGCAGACCCTAGTCCCAAGAATGCACATTGCCTTTATGCTTACAAATAGACTAGAGGCTCGGTGCACAGGATTTGTGCACTGGTGAGGGCGTGGGCTGCAGGGATCGGCCCGCTGTGGGAGTGCCACTCCTCCTGGTCAGCAGAGCGGTGCTCCCACTGTGGGAGCGCACTGACCACCAGGGGCAGCTCCCGCATTGAGCGTCTGCTCCCTGGTGGTCAGTACACATCCTAGTGACTGGTCGACCAGTCATTCTGGTTGTTCTACCGTTAAGTCGCTGGGCTTTTATATGTATAGATAAGTGTTTTATTAGGTTGGGGTAGGGTCAAATGTGTTATTAGGCAGAATAATTTGAAATGGCCATGTTTGTAGGTAAAAAGTGGGTGAATATTAGCAATCAGGTTTTTAACAATAGGAGAGCTGTGAAGCAAATTTGGGCATATTCTATGTAAAATATTCTCTGTGGCCATCTGCAATAAATATGTAGAATAGTATTTAATGGCAGAGATATTATTCAAAATATCTGATTTTATTTGAACAAGACTAATTCCAGTTACCAAGAAGAATGCAAAAGAAAAAAAAGGAAATAGGTTGACAAGCAGTATACGCAGTGTTATTTGTTTAGAATATATTTATGCATAGAAAAAGGACAACAATTGCTATCAAAGTTTTGTGTGCTTTCCCATTTTTCTTCACTGGTTGATACTGCTTTTATTTTATTTAGTTAGATTTTTTTAAGTTAATTTTAAATTAATGCTTAAAGGGTCATTGCATCCAATTCTTAGTCAATTTTATCTATCTATCTATCTATCTCTCTAGATTCTTGCTGTTGTCATTTTCCATTCCTCTTTGAAGCTTGCCATTCATGTTTCTTTTGTTAAATAGCCTCAGAATACTCCCTAATACACAACTCCAGGCAGCCATTTCTAATCATCAGCATTGTCATACAAGGCAATATTGATTATCTTTCCTTGCTCTAGACCCCATCAGTTGGATAGTTGCCCCTCACCCACAAAATTGAATGATAAGTGCTCCTCTACACACAGAGCTCTATACCTTTGTCACCCCTTCATTCTCTCCTCTGAGTCTCATTCAGATTTGTGTAAGCTGCTAATAAAATTTCTGTATCTCAGCCATTCCTAGTAATTCAGAGTCACTGGTAGTATGACTAACACATTCTGGTTTTTGGAAATTTCCTGGATTTAAAATTGAAAGTCCCATGTCTGTCCTAGGAAGTCCCTCAGTCCCAGGAAAGCTGGGAAGTTTTGTTTTTCTAGCACTGGTTATTAATTAGAAAAAGTCATGGTGGACAAGAGCAGGAGTGACCTGCCAAAGCTGCCTGTGGAGAGGGAAGTCATATAGCTGGGCCAAGGTGAAGGGTAATCTCTAGGTCTGTGGAAGGTCTTTGAGAAAATTGAGAGAGTATAAATGGTGTCCTACAGCCTCTAGGAATTCAGGTATAAGCAACCTATGGCAATTTGGGCTCTGATATCTGCCAAAAAGCATCTACTGATTTCACTGGAGGTACTTGGGCATATGAGCTTAAAGTGGACAGTCCCTTCAGCTTCTGGCAAAGTTAGTTGGGATGTTCTAGCAGGTCAATTCTAAATGATGTCAGGCTTGCAATGTGATGTGAGGCTGAACTCCTACCTTCTGGAATAGATCCTCTTAGCTCTCATTGTTTGCAGGATGGGTTCAGCCAATGCATCAAACCATTCCTTGCCTCTGTGAATTCAGGGCCCCTTATCTTCCGGAGTACTAAGTAAGCTTCAAAGTGAGTGATGATCATGTCCCAAGTTAATGATAATTTCCTCGTATTTCATAGGCAAAGAGTGAAAACTCTCTTATTTCTTCTTCTGAGGGGCCATTAATAGAAATCTTTTAAAAGATAGTTTCTTAGCACTGGAAATATTAAGCTGTTATTATGGCAAATGAGCTTATTTTTACTTTCAAATGAAAATATAAATAAGTAATAAGTAAATATTAGCAATTTCAGTTCCATAATGAATAAGGATAGAATTGAGAACTGAAAGAGTGTGTGCCCATTAGAGAGTCCTGGAAATTAACATTTGTTGACATTTTACTGCTTTCAGCTTTAATGTAAACTCGAGGCAATTAAGTTATGTTCAACATATTTCCCTTATAAATATTTTCCATTTCTCGATATAGTAAGCGAGATGTCTTAGCATATTAGCAGACCCCAAACTGGAGGAGGACTTACCTGTTACCTGCCAGTATAAAAATGGAAAACCCAAATGTTTGAATAATTCAGTGTTTCTCTTCTATTTCTTATCCACATCATGACTATGCCATTCACCATTCAGGGTGCCTTCCATTGTTTTTATTTTTATTTTATTTTTACACTGTTGATCTCTGGGTGAATCCATAAATCCCTACTGAGGAGAACATAAACTATCCCATGCTTGAATGAAATGAAGACAAAAACAAGCTTGAATATTTAAAGTTGTGGCAAGTATCTTCAATGATAGATCCTTTCAGACTCCAACTCATTTTTTTTCGTTGATATCTACTACTGCTATAAAGCCCCAGTTTATCATATAACATTACAATTTATGGGGTAACCAGCTTGTGTACTGACTATAAACCCTTCATCAATGCCACCGTAAAGGGTTTATAGTCCATAAATAGAAGAGCAAGACTGTCTTGCCTCCTTGTTTTGCCCACAACACAGCACTTCAGACATGCCAGACCAGTTATTTGTTTTCCATGCTGTGTGAGTTACGGGAAAATAAGTGGATACATTGTTCTGCCTCTCCAAAATCCAGAGACAAGTCAGGGTCACAGGGGAGATTAACAATGTGATGTTGGCTGGAAAAATGCAAGAGAATACATCTGTGTTTATGACATCGTTAATCTGTAGGTGGGAAATAAAAAAAATACGTCTCAAAATTCAAGTTATTAGGAATATGCTCTTTCTTTGGAAACCAACCCATCATGTGATAATGTCACATCTTACATTAATGGAGATATATTATCCTGCAGTATTTACTGTTGTTGTTCATTCACCTGTTTCGTGTGCTCTTTGCTCCGTAACAGCCCTCTTTTTGGAAAAATTATTAGATTTTATTACATTAAAGAACTGGGTTCAGATTCTAGCCCCAGTCCTGATTAACTGTGTGGTCTCAGGCAGGTCTCTAACTCTGGTCAATGCTTTCCTCACTTATCAAATGGAAGTGATAATGCCAATGTGATTTTACTTTCCTTAGTCCTCATCCTTAGTTCTGATTATTCCATAGGTACTAGTATTGAAAATGATGCTAATTATAATGGCAAAGGTGATGAATTATAATACAATGATGGGAAAGATTGTGATGATGATTGTGATGATAATGACAGTGCTGATGCTGATGATGGTGATAGTGATGATAATAGTGATGATGATGGTGATGCTGCTGATGGTGGTGATGCTGATGGTCATAATGGTAATGATGAGGTCATAATGATGACAGTTTTTAATGACTATAATGGTGAAAATGAATGCTTATCTTTATAGCCAGGCACAGTTTTAAGTGCATTTTGCATATTGTCTCATTTAATCCAAACGACCCCATTTTACATATGAGAATAATGAAACTCAGAGTGTTTAAATGGCTTTCTCATAGTCACATAACTTGAGTAGTAAGCTGGATTTTGAACCCAGCACTTTGATTCTGTAGTCCTCAGTCTTAATAATGCCCTTTTATTACCTTCCATTAATGAGTGGTTCAAACGACTGGTGATGCTTCCTATTCTTCTTGCTCTTCCACTATCTGCATAATCCACTGCTGTCAATTTCTCCAGAATCTTCAGAAGATAATTCTAGGAGTCCCAGAACAGGGTATTTCTTCTCATCAGCATCTGTTTTGCTTTGCTGCTTACGCAGCCACTGACCATGCTGCCTCATGCCTAGAGGTGGAGCCCACCACGGTGCTGATGTTCTCTCCGATGACTATAAGAACCCCAGGGCTTTTGAGGCTGAAAATCCCTGAGGTTACAAAGAATGGCTGTTCTCCTCACATCAAAGATGTGATGTGGTTCTGGGAAAGATTAAGGAGAAAACCTACTTGTTCTCCTAGATCTCAAATCAATTCTGCTAATGTGTCTCAATCTCACAATTTCTTGTGTCCACAGTTTTATTGGCTCTGGCTAGAGCCTCTCTCTTTCTGGACCAGAGACACCTTCATGGGGTCACCTTAAGGACAAGGCCAGCTCCCCATCCTGCCTATGTGCCCCAGTTTTGCCGTGATCAGCACCAATGAGAGTGAAAACACTCAACTCTATTGCTGGCAGGTATTTAAAACTTTAGGGGGACTCATAGTAACGTTTCAGAATATTCCATAACTAACTGGATTAAGAGGGGAAAAAACCTTCTGGCAATGGAAAGGCCCAATGGAAAATGTCCTCACTTCATGGGATGCCATAGGGGGAGAAGGTCCCAACTTCAATTATGGACCCACTTGATATCTTCATTCTGAACAAGACACAAAAAGGCTCAAGTGAACCCTGAGGGATTTCAAGCCAAAAGCTGGCTAATCTCCTGTTAAACAGAGCCATTATCTCTCACTCCCTGGGAGAAAGTCAAGCAGAACTGATTTGATTAACAGCAGATTAACCTCTCTAACACAGCCATCCTGGGTTTTACACCTGTCACTTTAGTATGACAATTTATATTTATTCAAAAAGCCATGAGACAGTAAATTAAACATTGCCCTAATTAGAAAAGTGTCATATGTTACAGTGGGGAAGCCACCTGATCTAATTTTCCAACAGGCCCTGCGCAAAGAACATGTCAGTGTGGCATTAGCAAAAGCCCTAGAAACACCAACACTCTCGGGAAGAGAAAAATCTGGCTGCTGATGCTAAATATTTGTTTTCTAGAGGAGAAATATGGAACTCAATCTGATGGGCATTGATTGCACACCTACAAAGTGCCTAGTGATAAACTGTAAGCTGGACTCAGCTGGGAACCAGAGTGGATGTCTGCATGCAATGACTTCAAACTCTAGGAGGAGAGGCAGACTAAAACACAAGCAGTTTTTACTTAGCTTGGGTTAGGGGTAAATACTCCATGTGTGAAGGCAAGAAGAAGCCCACCTGGGTAATGCATTCTTGGGGGAAGTGAGACAAAGAAAAATAATGGAAAATTACATCCGGTAAAGTAATGATGTCTAATGTTGCATCTGAAGATTTGGAGCAGTTTTGCTGGCTAAAAAGAGTAGTGAGGAGGACATAAAACATGCAGAATCCTGATAGCGTTACAATACTTGGCATATTCAGGGGCCTATTGTTGAGAGTAGAGTTTAACAAAATAGGAACACTGAGGGAGGTAAGAGTCAGGCAAGGTAAAGCTGTAATGCCATATTGAGAAACAAACTTTAAAAATGGTACAGCCTGGCCAAAATGGCTCATTGACCTATGAACCAGGAGGTCATAGTTTGATTCCTGGTCAGGGCACATGCCTGAGTTATGAGCTTGATCCCCAATGTGGGGTGTACAGAAAGCATCCAATCAATGATTCTCTCTTATCATTGATGTTTCTTTCTCCCTCTCCCTTCCTCTCTGAGATCAATAAAAATATATATTTTTAAAAATGGAGATTTATGTAGCAAAGCCTATAAGTCTAAGTGCACAGTTTGATGAGTTTGTATGTGCCCATGGACCCTCCCCCTTCTGCTGTTGATGAACGTTAGAGCTATAAATAGTTTCAGACATTCTAAATAATGCCCTGAGAAACATTCTTGAACTTGTCTTTTGGAAGACATCGTGTTCATTTCTGTTAAGTATATACCCAGGAGTGAAATCATTGTGTCAATTGTATTCTATTGCTTGGGGTAAGACCACTAAAAACCTTCACATACATTGTCCCTTTCACTCAACAATGTTTCTAGAACACCTACTATGTGCTGGGAGTACAGTGGTCAACAGCAGAACACGCTGCCCTCCCGGCACTTACTTTCTGATATAACCAAAATGACTACATAAATCACAGCTAAAGTAAATTTGCCATAATGATGCCTTTGAGAGTGAAGAATAACAATGAAAATTTTTGTAAATGATATTTGGCTCCATTTATCTGCCTGAACTCTTTAAGAAAAGCTAAGTCATAGAGAGCTAAATGTCTAAGACAAAACAACAGGAGAGAAGGACTTAGAGGGAAATCTGATATACTGCCCACCACTCTGCTCCTGGATATGATTGATATCTATTAGTCTGTTCAGACCCCACGGACAGTGTGGCATACACAGCCCCAGATGGGCATGACTCGGGGCTTGTCTCAGAATCGGCCATAATTCCTGGAAATCAAAAGTGAAACCAGAGCATGTGGCAGGGTGTGAGAGGGAACCCTCCGACCCTCCTCGATGGCCCCTGCCCCTCAGTTGGGGGCAGCAACTTCTCTTCCCATCTTTTATGTTTGTTTCTGCTTGGAGAGGCAGGACACTGAGCCAAGCCCATCCCCTCTTTCCCGAGGAACAGGCTGGCTGTATTCACCACCTTAATCCCTGCCTGCATCTTCCTAAAAGCACACTCCACAAGTCCTGGGTTTGGGGCTTTTTTTTTTTTTTTTTTTTTTTTAACCACTTTTTGAGGCCTATTTCTAGGACTATGAACCCAGCAGAGGACAAATATTATCTGTGCCATTTTAAATAGAAAAACCAAAATAAGTTTAGTTACGTAATAAACCAAGCAAGAACTTACAAGCAGGTCACGTAAATTCCAAGGGTTCAATAGAAACTTAAGAAAATTCTCATCTTTTTGGCATCTCAGGAAGAAGATCAACTGTCACCAGCATGGATCTCCACTCATCAGAAAAATGGGGCAAAAACTAAAGTTATCCTGAGAACACTCCAGCAGTGCACCGAGACTCGAAAACCTTTTTACCCCTAGGATGTATAAATATGTCGCATTATTTATAATACAAATGAACCAGGGGATAATTATATACTCAAAATAGGTGAATGGTTAAATAAATTATAATGTTTTCATAAGATGGATTATTACAGACCATTAAAATTATTTTATGAAGAATGCTTACTACATGCTAACAAATTTAATTGATGAAAAAGCAATATCCACATCTTTATATATTAAGCATGGTAAATTGATTTCATCCTTCCTGCCATCACCAATTGGTTGATAACAGCTGCTTGGAACTCTGCATTGGAAAAGCTTCTGAGGCCTCATGTGCACCCAGCAGAAATGATTTGTGAGGTCTACATGGGCATAAGAAGGCAGAGCATCCCACCTGTGCCAACAATTGGCTGTGCCAGATTTATTCAGAATAATTTAAACTATGACACATACAATATGTATTCATACACATGAGTTCATTAATGGAGAAGACATGAAAAAAAAGAACTGAGAAAAAAAAAAGCAAAACTCTGTTGACAGCAGAAAAGCATGACCTGTTTCCTTATGCAACAAGATATGTAAGAATTTCTTAGCCTTTCACCTTAATGATTCTTTGGATTAAATAGAGTCATATAGAGATACAGATGGATTTGGCATCCACTAGAATGGCTAACATCCAATAGGCAAACACTAACAAGTTTGTTGAGGAGGTAGAGAAAAAGGAGCCCACCTATGTTGCTGGCGAGTATATAAAGCAGTTTGACAATTTATTAAAAAGTGACACATAAATTTACAGGATGACCCAGTGATCCCATGCCTTGGTGTGTACTCTAGAGAAATGAAAACATGGGATTAGCACATAAATGTAAATGTTCTTAGCACACTTCATAGTGGTCCCAAAATGGAAACAACCTGAATGCCTCTCAGTGGGTAACTTGACCAGCAAACTTTGGTATCTCCATGCAATGGGATAGTATTTAGCCTGACAAAGGAAGGAAGTACTGATACCTGCTGCAACATGGGTGAAGCTCAAAACATTCTGTGAAGTAAAAGAAGCCATACACAAAGGATTGTATATTGTATGATTCAATTTTTATGAAATTCTTTATAAAAGATAGGTACAAAGAGACAGATAGGAAATCGGTGGTCGCCAGATGTTGGGAAGGAAATGAAGATTAATTATAAATGACCAAGAGGGATCTTATTGGGGTGATGAACATGCTCAGAAACTGGATGATGGCGATGGTCACACAACTCAGTAAATTTGCTAAAAAAATTCTTTTTGAACTGTAAAATTCTAAAATGTTATATTTATGATGTAAAAATATACTTCCAAAAATATATAAACAGAGGGAAGAGGAGAGAGAGAGAGAAAGAGAGAGAGAGAGAGAGAGAGAGAGAGAGATCACAATAGGATGTCATCATCAGTGACTGTTTCTTGGCAGCAGGTCTATGATAAATTAGTTTCTTCTTTACATCTCTCTATGTTTTCCTTGTTTTTATTTGAATATACATTTTTTAATAATCAGGGGAAATCCACCATCACCTGTACCCCACTCAAACCCCATTCAGATTCAACAGATCTCTATGATGCAGGGCAAGGAATTCCTACCATCAGCTTCATTCCCCAAAGGAGATACGATCAGACCAAAAGCAAAGGATACCTAGCTGGATACACTGAACATATCCACGTGGATGTTGCAGACCTGATTTCTGGCAAACATTTTTCTCTCCTCTGCTAATAACCAGATGAAGCATTTTCACCTTTTGAATGCTTATTTTCCAAGCTTCCAATTTCCTGGGGCCGTGGCCTCTGGGTCTTATCCGAGGTGTGCAGCCACGCTTCTTGCTGGAGAAAAATCGTGCCGTTGCTTTGTAAGGTCAAGACTGTGCACCTTTTCGAATCCTCTAGAGCCCCAGAGAAATAGCCTTGCCAGGCTTTTCCCGACATCGCAGACTTCATGTGCTAGAATTACTTGCAGTGTCTGGCACAATATTTTAAAGCTGTTCTGTAGGTGAAGGCCCTTCCTTATGAGGAGGCCATTTTTCTACTTACATCAAAAAATGTCACACAACACAGGAGATGCTCACCCTAATACATTTCCTGCCACTGTAGAGACGAGCTGCATATCAATGAAGTGGTAAAGCATAGGGCATTGAATAATGCTGCAAATAATAACAAGTGTTAACACTGAGCTCTTCCTATGTGCCAGGTTCTGTGTTAAACGTTTCCTACACATTAGTTCATATATCCTAACTACAGCACTATTAATTGTTATCTGTAGTTCACTACTGAGGAAATTGCGCAGAGCCAAGTGAGGGAACCACATGTTTTATTCCAAAGTCGATGTCTTTGTTTTAGCACTGCAGTGCCATTATTATGTGTCCGTAGGACTATAGACAGGAACTCACCCAACCTAGAAATCAGATGAGAGCAAGATTGGGAACAATCTAAACACAAATGTTAATTTGAATTCCCATTGAGGAAGTGAGTCCAGATTGTCTTCAAATGTTTGATTGATAAAAACTGGGAATGTCCATGCCCAAGTGGATTAGGTTGCAGGACCTCTCTGGTGGAAAGACTGTGTTCAGATTAGAATATATCAAGGCTGCATTGTAGTAGGAAAGGTGGTCTGTGCAGCCAAGAGAAATGTCTGCTAACAGTGCTCATGCTTTAGCACAGTGGTTGGCAAACTGCAGCTCGCGAGCCACATGCGGCTCTTTGGCCCCTTGAGTGTGGCTCTTCCATAAAAATACCACAGCCTGGGTGAGTCTATTTTGAAGAAGTGGTGTTAGAAGAAGTTTAAGTTTAAAAAATTTGGCTCTCAAAAGAAATTTCAATCGTTGTACTGTTGATATTTGGCTCTGTTGACTAATGAGTTTGCCGACCACTGCTTTAGCATAAAGAATCTAGAAGAAGTTGGACTGTATGCATACATGTGATTATACAATGGTCATGTAGTTCTTTAAAGTCTTAACTTCTGGGGTTTTCTTTTCTGAAATTAATTTTTGTCCCTTGTTTCTGTTCTTCTAACTTAAAATAGACTGGGCCTCAACTGCCCGAGGAGAAGAAGGTCATAGAAAATAGTGGGATTTAATTCTAAACTTTTTAGAATTAAAGGCCAAGATCTTGTCCAGTTTATTTTCTTCTGCCCAAACTAAATTAAATGTCCCAAGACTGATACAGGGGGAGATGGAAGAGAAAGCAAAGTATTTCTGCTCAATTAAAAAAAAAAATCACAAACAAAATTAAGTCTATAACCAAAGTATCTATATAAATTAAAAAGCATGTGCACAAAACATCCACATTTTGCAAGGAAACATACAAATTAAAAGGCACACAACAACCAGCATTTGATGGTTGTTCAAGAGAGGAGGAAGGGAATGGGCAATGAGTGGATGAATGAATGAAGAAATAAAAACTAGGTACACATGATAATGTGCTAGGAACTGAGGAGAAAGATGATTTTTCAGCAGCTAAGATTCTGAATGAGGAGGAAGCCAATCAAATTAGAAGAGAGTGTGTAGTGTGTTTTCCAGGAGGAGACCTACTCTCTGTCCACTTCTTTAGGTCAACAAACCCACTTGTGGAAGGAAAACCTCCCAGATAAGGGTGGGGATCCAAGACCGGAAGGAACCTGTGCATTGTTCTCTTGGCGAAATCCAAAGAGGCATCAGGCCTCACCCAGAAGTTGTGTGATGGCTTCATTTGTCATCAGTACAGCAGAAAAAGCACCAGGGCCTACAAGGTAGGAAGCCCAAGAGAAATCTACTGAGCCTGCTGTGGTTCCGGGGAGGAGAGAAGAAAGAGCTGGGGACAAATGGCTGACCCACCCAGTCATCAGCCTTGGGATAGACAAGATACAGAGTGCCCTGGAAGCTGGGGACCAGATGGAAAATATTCCTCAGATGTTTCCAACTGGAATAGATGCCTACAGCTGGCCCAGGAGTGGAAAAGTCCATCTACATAGATTCTAGCAGGGATAGGCAATCATGAAGGAGTATCAAGTCTCTTCCACCTATGAGGTATCAAAAATCTCTTCTGCAATGTACATGTGACCCTTCTAAAAATACACAGACGCAACCCCCGAGTTGTCTGAAAAATACTGATTCAAGTCAGGTTCCCTTCAATTGATTTGGATTAAGCTTCTGTCATAAGGCAATTTAGAGACTTTTGATAAAAATTAATTTCTGTTATAAAAGAATAAGAATTTATATATTTCCTGCAAATGAATTAGTGTCCACTGGCACTGTTTCATTGTTACACCTGTAAGATTATTTTCTTTCTGATACAAGACTGTCCTCGGATGAGCTTGCAGACAGTGTGACCTGAATGGATGGGGCTTTTTAGAGGAAGACAGGTCTGAAATGTGTTCTGTTGAAATGGAGCTTTGAGACTTAGGTGAGAATGTGGGCTCAAATTTGAGTAGCGGTGTGTCCCTGAGAGCTTGTCTCCACCTGTCTATATATTCTGGGAGGATGGCGGCAAGCACCAGGCCTCTACCATGGTTGTTGTTATCTTTCTACATCTGTGATAGCAGACAAATGGAACACAACTGTGTTTTAAACATTAGAAGGATTTCTCTCTTTGGATTTCTGCTTTTCAGTCTTGTGTACAGGAAGGATAAATAATGTTGGAACATAATAAAAATGCTTTCAGTCCCCTGAAGCTAAGAAAGCATTTTAATGTAGTGAGTGATGTTGCAAAACCTTCTTTATCAAGAAACATGAAGGAAAAGCTTTTCAAACACTGACTGCACACACAGCCCTGCTGTGTTAGAGGTGGTCCAAGGAAGGGGCTTGCCTGGAAGATGGCTCTCCCACCCTGTGTGTAGCCCAGTATTTAAGATGGAGGGATGCAAGGCTTTTCTTGAGCTCCTCTCACCCCCTCTCCAGCCTCATCTCTTGCCAAAAACTTTACTCCTTAGGCAGGTTAAAGGGATTTCTGGATCCCAAATACACTCTGCTAAATTCTTGCCTCTGAGCCTTTGTCCATGTGGTTCCCTCTGCCTGGTAGTCCTGTCCCCACCTATTTTGATTTATTCTCTTACTTCAGGAGTCATTTCAGATGTTCAGTCATTCCCTGAGCCATCAGTCACAGGGTGATGTCCTCTTTATATGCACCATAACTGCCTTGAGTTTTCTTCTGACAAATGTTTTACATCAATGTATATCAATATATCTATATCTGTGTCATCTTTATACTTCTCTCCCTCTCCGTAAGTGGGGTCAGGGGCAATCTATATAAACTAAATACAAGTTAGGAAAGTTTTGCCTAAAATTGATTCTGATACTTATCTCCAAGGAGAATCAGCCAAGTTAAGAAGGTCTCAGAAGACTGCAGTTGATTGAGTGTAGTATGGCAGTTGCCAGGGGTTGGGGGTGGGGGCAAATTGGAAAATATTGGTCAAAGGCTACAAACTCTCAGTTCTCAGATGAGTAAGTCCTGGAACATAATGTACAACATGGTGACTATAGTTATAATGCATTGTAGACTTGAAATTTGCTAAGAGAGTAGACTCAGGAGTTCTCACCAAACACACACACGCACACACACACGGTAACTTCATGCAGTGATGGATACTCCTTAAGTAGACACAATTTTTATTTGATAATTATACCTCAATAAAGCTCAAAAATGTTTTTTAATTCAAGTTGATTCCAAACCAAACTGCTGAATTCTGAAACCAAATCCAATATTCCTGAACTCAGAGGACCATAGTAGAGATCCAGGTGCCAGATGCCCTCACCCTGTTCTGGGGACAGGAATGAGAAGTCCATGCCCCAGAGTTATATGGGGGTGCCATCTTTTCACTTTAAAGAATGATTAAATAAAATCATTTCCAAATTCTCATGTTAGGAATCTCAGTCTTCAACTACTTCCATTATTTCAAGGACTTCAGAGATCAAATGTTATGCTTTTTAACATTACTTTTAAATTTTCTCATCTAAGCCCCATATTTCAATTAAATATAACATTTCACAACTGTAAATTCTCCCACCATGGTATTTTGGAGGAAGGGAAATGGTCAAATGGAAAGCAAATGAGTTGTGAGGTGTACATATTGAACCCAAGGTCAGGCAGATTAGGCAGGGAACTGGCTCCTCAAACTGAGAGAGAAATCAAGAAATACAATGTAAAATGAGGACAATGATGCCATCATTGTACCGACCCAATAATGCGGTTATGAAGATGCAATGCATCAATATATGTGAGGTGTTTAGAATAGTGCTGGGGCATAGCAAGCTCTTAATACACATTATCTGCTGTCACTATCAGTCAGTGCCAAGTGCAGTGTTGGGTATGGGAGAAGTCAAGATGGAAAAACACTGTGAGGGCACTGCGGATAATGGAGTCATAGTTACTGTCCAGTATTTAAAGCTGAGCTTAAAGTGCTATTGATGAAGTGACTCCTGTGTAATGAGAAGGATAAGTACTAAAAAGATAATGAGCTCAGAACAGCCTCAAAAAAGAAGCCATTTTTTACTCAATTGTTGTAAGTTGCTTATGTAGTTTCTACAGATTATGAATTAAGTCTACTTTTTCAAGCATAGGGCTGCACTGTTACTGGTAACTGGTATTTGCATTATCTTTCTTACTTTTGTTGAAGATAATGATAGGGATAGTGATATTTCTTAAATTAAGACTTTTTCTGGACTAAGTAAACAGGCAAACCTCTAACTTATGACTTGAAACAGTAGGAAATGGATACCTACCATTTATTATCCTGTGGCAACAATTCATGGTTCATCTGTAAATTTCCTATACCTTGGCTCTCCCTGAGCTCCAATCACTGAGTCAGAAACTCTGGGGGAGGTCTTGGCAGTCTGTTTTCATAAGTCCTCCTGGTCACATGGGTACACTGGCAGTGAAAGCCTGTATTCTGGGCAGGTGACACTGGAAACTGTTGGGTCGGAGGTGAAAATATCACCACAAATGATAGAAATGGGAGAGGCTTTTAACATTGGCAAGTTTAATCCATGCCTAGGGTCATCCAAATCCTACACTGGGTTTAACCAGGAACTTAAAGGTGAAACCAACCATGAGATGTTATCACATAATTGTATATGAGAATATTAAACAACATTATTATTTCAGATTATGAAAACAATATAATTTATTGTAGAAAACATAAAAATAAGAAAACTTTAACAGGAAATAAAATTGTCCAAATTCTGCCACCCTTGCCAAATAGTTTTAAATATTTCATTTTGGATTATTTCTTTTCATTCTCAACTCTGTGTGTGTAGGTGTATTTAGTATAAATGATGAATTCAATTTTTATATTGTTTCATATTCTGATTAATAGGTCTGCAGCTAGGTCATCATTCTCTGTAAGAGTTTTAACCAACTTTTTTAAAAAAATATATATTTTATTGATATTTTACAGAGAAGGAGGAAGAGGAATAGAGAGCTAGAAACATCGATGAGAGAGAAACATTGATCAGCTACCTTCTGCACACCTCCCGCTGGGGATGTGCCTGCAACCAATGTACATGCCCTTGACCGGAATCGAACCTGGGACCCTTCAGTCCGCAGGCTGACGCTCTATCCACTGAGCCAAACCAGTTTCGGCAGTTTTAACCAACTTTAAGATGTACCCATCTTAAGCATACATTTCATGAGCTTTGAGAAATATAAACATGCATGTAATCACCATCACAATCAATATCTAGACATTTTCATAACCACAAAATATCTAGTTGTGACCCTTTTCAATAATTTCCTCAGCCCACCCTCACTTTTCAGACCACCACTGATCTGCTTTTAGTCAGTAGAGATTGTCTTTTTAGAGTTTCATATAAATTGTTTCATTTAGTTGGTAGTATTCTGTGTCAGCATAATGATTTGATAGTTCTGTATTTATCTGCAGTTCATTTCATATCTGGAATAAACTACAGATAGCTATACTATAGCTGTATAGTATTTCATTGCATGGATATACCACAACCTGTTTATCCATTCGTGTACTGATGGACAGACAACCTGGCTGTTTCTGGTGTTAGGATATCCTATATAATAAAAGGCTAGTATGCAAATCGACTGAACAGTAGAACAACCGGTTGCTATGATGTGCACTGACTTCGAGGGGGCAGACGCTCAATGCAGGAGCTGCTCCCTGGTGGTCAGTGCACTCCCACAGGAGGAGCACAGAAGCCGGGCTCACAGCTAGCGAGTGTAGTCGTGGTAGCGGGAGCTTCTCCTGCCTCCGTGGCAGTCTAAGGATGTCTGCCTAAGCCATCAGTCAGACATCCCCCAAGGGGTCCCAGACTGTGAGAGGGCACAAGCCAGGCTGAGGGACCCCCACCCCCACCCAAGTGCATGAATTTCGTGTGCAGGGCCTCTAATTATAAATAAAGGTGCAATGAATGTTCACATGTAAGTCTTTGTGAGGACATGTGTTTATGTGTTTTCATTTCTTGTGAATGAATTTCTAAGAGTGGAGCTGTTGGGTCATATAGTAAGTTTGTACTTAATTTTATAAGAAACCTCAAAAATGTTTTCCAAGTGTTATACCATTTACATTCCTTGGTACTTCTAATTGCTCCATATTCATGCTAACAATTGGTATTGTTAGTCCTTTTAAATTTTAACCACTTCAATAGGTATCTAATACTACCTTATTATAATTTTATTGTTTTCATTTCCATGATAGCTAATAATAATGGCCATTTTTCGTGTGGTTATTGGTCATTTTTAGATCTTTGGTGAAGTGTCTCTTCAAAATTTTTGCCTATCTTTATTGTGTTACTAATCATATTAGTTATTAATATATATATGAAAGAAATGTATTTATTAAAATATTTTAACTAGATATTTTGAATTTCCACATAAATTTTAGTATTGAGTTGTCAATTTTCACAAAAAAAAAACAGCCACCAGGGCTACATTTATGATATTGTCAAATCTATACATTGAAAGACCTTTAAATTTGTGGAGATTTATTTTATGGTCCATCTTTCCTTGGGCAAGTATTGGAAAATCTTAACTTCAGAGGTATTTCAGCTTTATTATTAAGTTATGAACCTTCTGGCATCTTCACTGAATGCCCCAGATAATCAACAGAGGACTCTCCCCCCCTTTTTTTTCTGATTAAAGTTTGAACATCTCCCCACACTGTATGCTCATTGGGAATTGTTCTGCTTGCAATTCCCCTGCTCTTTGCCCAGACATTTTTTTTTATTCTCCTCTACAGCTTTGTGGGCTCATACTTCACCAATACTCAAAGGGACCCCATACATAGATGAGGCATTCATTTTCAACATAACTCTCTTATTCTTTTGTTTCTTAAAAGGAGGAAGATATTTTACTACAAACTTTCAGCAACTTAATTTGGGGTAAAAATCAGTTTTAGAATAGATTTATACTTCTGATATCTAAACATATTTATTTGGGATTATTTTTAAAAAATTATATATTTAGGGTACACAATATGATATTTTGATATCATTGTGAAATGATTACTACAGTCAAGCTCATTTACATATCCATAAACTCACATTATCATCTCTCGTGTGTGTGTGTGTGTGTGTGTGTGTGTGTGTGTGTGTGATTACTTATGATCTACTCTCTTAACAAATTTCATTTACACAGTATTATTAACTATAGTCACTAGGCTGTATGTTAGATTTCCAGAATTTACTCATTCTACATAACTGAAACTTCACAGTCTTTGATCCCAGCATAACTTCCTTCTTCTCAAACTATACCTCACAGCCTCCATCCTCATCAGTCTTCCCCAAGTATTTGTTGATCTCCATCTTTTCAAATCAGTGAGACTACTGGAGATTTTCTTGGTTCTCTTTCCCTGTGTCCATGATGCAGACAATCCTTTCATGATGAATGGAGAAAGCTAGGGTACAACTCAGATTTTTCCCTTCTGTCTAAGATCCCAGACCTGTGTAATCTATTGTTTGACATCTGAATGTCTGAACATATTTGTCATAAAATAAAATATATTTTCCATAATTGAAATGTATATATGGTATATATACATATACCATATATGTATTCTAATTTTTTTTTACTGTTTTATCATTATAGTGGAAGACTGAGGCTTGTCCTTCTTATGCCCTCATGTTCAGAAGTGGAAGACCAAGTTCATTTTTATCATGTAAAAAGATGTCTGGGTTTGTGCAGTTTAGAACTAATATAGCATATCCCCAGTGTCATCAGAGCAAGGTTACTGCTATATTTCTTTTATGCATCCTTAGAACATGGCTCTCATTCTCATGGTTATAAGATGGTATCTACCTCAAAGCACTGCAGCATCATTCCAACAATAAAGTCAGGAATAGGCTTGTTAATTTTTTCCATAAGCCCTATTAAAAGCCCTCAGGAATTATGGATTGAAAATACTGAATGTAATTTTACCATTTTCTGATACATTTAGTAAGCTTCCAATATTTAGACATACTGAACATTTGAGAAATTTGACTTCTTAAAATATCACTTTCTAAATAGAATTCTTGCTACAATCCTCCTCCAAATAAATAATGTTTCATTAAAAGGATAAAGACATTCCAAGATCTCATTAAGAGGTTTAAATTACAACTTCTGTAAGAAAAATATTATATAATTCTTAAAATAAACACAATTTGCCTGGCTGGTATCGCTCAGTGATTGAGCATCGACCCGTGAACCAGGAGATCATGGTTCAATTCCTAGTTAGGGCACATGCCTGGGTTGCAGGCTTAATCCCCAGCAGAGGGTGATTGAGGTCATTGATATTTTTAATTATCTCTCCCTCTCCCTTCCTCTCTGAAATCAATAAAATATATGTATTTAAAGTAAACACTATCTTAATGCAAGAAGATGTTCCCTAGAATTTGGTTGAAGAGGATCCAGGGGATTTCCCTTTTCTCTCCTTCATCTCTTTTGCTCTCTTTTGTCTTTTCACTCTTTTCATTTTTTTTTAAATTTTTTCTTTTCTCTCCCTTATTTTTCCTCTCACTCTCATCTTTTCCCATTTTTCCTCCTTTCTTTCTTATCTCATCCCTTTTTCTTTAGCATTATAGCAGTTTTATAACACTACTAGAGACCTGGAGCACAAAATTTGTGCACTTGGGAGGGGGGTCCCTCAGCCTGGCCTGTGCCCTCCCGTAGTCTGGGAACTCTCAGGGGATGTCTGACTGCCAGCTTAGGGGAGCAGGCCTACGCCATCAGTTGGACATCCTTAGTGCTGCAGCGGAGGTGGGAGAGTCTCCTTCCTCCACTGCTGTACTCACCAGCTATGAGCCCAGCTTCTGGCTGAACTGCGCTCCCCCTGGTGGTCAGTGCACATCATAGTGACTGGTCGTTCTGCTGTTCAGTCTATTTGCATATTAGCCTTTTATTATATAGGATTTCCCAGCTGGTGATATTTTTCCAGCAGTAGATGCAACATTTAAAACATTTTTCAATTTGTTTACATTTTAATTTTGACTTTGATTTCCATGAAAATATTAAGGCCCTTAAAAACACATGATGTCTAAAATATATTCTAAAATTTCCTTTTGGTAAATGTTTTCTTTGATTTAAAAACTAATCCTAAGACTGCAGTTTTTATGACTACCATGTGATTTTAATTTGGTATTGATCTATATAATGTCAAAACTCGAAATAGATGACAGCATTATTGATACATCACTTCAGGAGCAAGGCGTGTGTGTATACACTTTCTAGGCGTTCTTTTAAAGCATGTATGAAAAGGGTCCCCTAGGGGGTTAATGATTTTTTAAAACAGGTTTTATTTTGAATTTTGGCTCTCCCAAATGGCTCTACCATTATTCTTATAGCAAAAGAAAAAAATAAAGGTTGTTTTTTAAAATTATGATAACATTAAATGAACCATAACAAAGGGGGTGGGGACCCAGGAGATATAAATTAGTGGAAGGATGATCAACTAATCGTGTTTGCCCAGAACTTTCACAGCTTTAGTACTGAAAGTATTGAAAAGGAATGCCCGTCAGTCCTGGCCAAATTGGGTAAATTTATCACTAATAGTACATGTCCCAGGAAACTCTTCAAGCACAGACAGCCAAGACAGATGGTCACTCTAATTAGTGGAGAAAAAAAAGGTCTAGTGGGTCCAAAATTAATGTAATGTCTATAAGACCTGGATTGGCTCACTGTAGGTTACACGTTGTGTCCATGTTCTATAGCTTGGAGTTCATTTAATCATCACAGATGCCTTATGATGTGGGCATCAGTCTTCTGCCTTATAGGTTAGTATTCATCCTCCATAACACAATGAGTGTTCAAAAAGGAGGGCCTTGACCCAGCAGGGCGAATCACCAAGCCTCCGTGGGAGTTTATCTTCTGCTATTTGGAGAAAAACTCTTTCTTTCCTTTGTGAATCCTAGTCTCTGATAGTGGGAGCCTGGTGTTCTTTGGAGCTGACTTCAGCTCCTAATAGGAGTCCTTTCAAAACACAAAGGAAAAAAGTCAAGACAGAGAGAACCACTAAACTGGGAAGAGGAAGGAGAACACTAGAGAAGATGCGAGGAGTGGGAAGAGAAATTGATGAAACCATAAAGTTCGCAACACCACTGGAATACCAACCAGTCTTCCCAGTTGACATTGCTGTTATTCCTTCCAGAAAAATTGAAATTTTTTCCCTCTTAGAGATAATCTTTCCTGACCAATGCACTATCTTTATTGGGGATCTGCAGGATCTGCAGTCTCATCTCTCTCTTCTCAAAGGGAGAACATAAAGAGTTTGGAGACATTCTCATACATACATGCAGTGATATTGTGATTTATAATAAGAAATATGTATTTGGTCTTCATGCTATTTCTAGAAGAGAAATCCTCAAACCCTTGGAATTATCAAAGTGATAAGAGTCTGGCTATTCATAACAAACTCTTTGCAACCACAGCTGAGTTCGTGTTAATGATGTGATGTTGGAAAGAATGGGGGCTGATTGCCAGGAGAGCCAACCATGTGATTGGATCATTGGAACTTTCAGTCCCACCCCCCTGAGAGAGGGGCTGAAGGTTGAATCAATAACCAATGCCCAATGATTCAAAAATAATGCCTAAGCAATGAAGCCTCCACACAAAATCAAGGGTTCAGAGAGCGCCTGGTTGTGAGGACATGGATACTTGTGAAGACGCCTCATCCTTTCCCCAAGTCTTGCCCTATGCATCTCTTTCATCGGGCTGTTCCTGAGTTACACTCCTTTATAATAAACCAATAATCAAGTAAGTCAAATGTTCCTCTAAATTCTGTGAGCTGCTCTAACACATTAATCAAACCCAAGGAGGGGAGCATTGGAACTTCCAATTTATAGCTGGGCAGGCAGAAGTACAATTGACAACTTGGACTTGCGACAGGTCAGTCTGCCAAAGTGTGTGTGTGTGTGGGGGAGGGGGGGCGGCGGGGGGCAGGGAGATTTATGAGACTGAACCAACCCTTAACCTTGGAATCTGATGCTATCTCTGGGTTGATAGTTAAATTGTAGGACACTCAGATGGAGTCAGAATTGCTTGGTGGTACATGGGGAAAACACCGCCCACATTGGAATTGGGAGCTGAATTGTTACTTGTACACACCCTCCACATTTCAATTCTGCTTAATCTATAAAAATAACAATCCAAGCGCTTTCGGGACCTGAGGGAGGCTGCTGTTACTCTCTGAGATGAGCCCAGAATTCTGCCCAGCCCTCTAGCTCCAGCCAAGCAGGAGAGGTGTTCTTGCCCATCTTCCTTTCTGTCTGAGTGGAGTTTTGGCAGAAGTGCCTTCAATTTGTTTGTTTTTGAGATGTGTTGTCTTGCCTGAGTAAGCATTAACCAGAAGGAAACTTCTCTCTCAAGGTGAAAAATTACTTTTACATTTTCCACTTAGGAAACGGCATCTTGGCGCCTTCGCTGGAGAAGAACACGAAGGCTAATGGCGGGGCTCTGCGCGAAGGCAGGGCAGACCCAGGCTGGGGCTGTCTGCAGACAGGTATCTCTCTGGTGTTCCCACCACCAACCCAACTTCGCCTCTTCTTGTCTTTTTTTTTTTTTTTTTTTCCTCCCTTTGAAGGTCTAAATGACTTTGAAAGCCTTTGTATAAACAGATATCCTCTGTGATGCCAATTTGCACGGTTCTTTCCTATTGATTCAACTTGTAATTTCTTTCTTTTCTTTTTTTTTTCTGACACATTTCACTTACATTCCCAGGTAAGGGCGAAGTGCTGAAGCTAGAAAACTGTAATTAAATAATGTGGCGGCTGACAGGTAGGGAGAGACTGCGAAACCACTATTTGTTATCATCTCCCCACGTGGGTCATCTATAAGCAGACAGAGATGGGAGTGGCCCGCGGTGGGAATGCCAAGTGCTCGTAGGCACGGGCAGTCTTTATTTTTGTAAATAATAATCAAAGCGGGTTTTCACGCTGAATTATGGCCGTTCCTCCAAAGCGCCATGAAATGGTATATTATTATCCCTGGCATGACTGACTCACTCAGCTGGGAGCTGGGGGAAAGATGCGCCCTGTTATCCCTAGCGCAGTCTTTAATGAGATGATGGGACGTGCAAACTGCACACTGTGCAATATTTTTCTTCCTGACTCAATCTATATTAAGTCGATAGCCTGCTGAAACCCGAGGTTTGGTGCATTTTTCCAATTTAGTTGCTGTCGAAGTCTCTGAAAGTGCTGATTCCATCAAACCACCCCTCTCCCACACAGATTTCAATAACTGGGGAGAGAGAAATTCCATTAGCTGGTGAGGGCGCTTTAAACAAACAGCATGGCTTCCCTCTTCATCCACTTTCCCTCTGATCAGCCAGTCCTCTCCTCGGGAAGGATAACAATGTGTGAAGCCACCTTCCCAAGGAAGGCTGTGAGCGTGCATTTATTTACTCAGGAGGCAGTGGGTGAAGTAATTGACAGTGGTGGCTATTTATGAAGCATAGAAGCCACCTTCTTAAAAAACAGAGAACTATAGACAAATGAGTTGATGCCAAGTCAGGGATGGGCAAACTTTTCCTCTAAAGGGCCAGACAGTAAATATTCTGTGTTTTGCAGGGCCACATCCACGTCTGTTGCGTACTCTTTTTTGTTTGTATTGTGTTTAACTATTCCACAAGCTTAAACATGGAAAACAGCACTCTTAGCTCAAGGGCCATGCAAAAAGAGGCTGTATCTCTCCAGGTTAGCCCTGATCCAAACAAAGTTTGGTTTAAACTTGAGCCTCAGCATTGATTTTTTTAGGGCAGTGTGAAAAGCATGTGTGTGCTATTGAATAATCCCAGGGTTTAGAGATAGTCAGCTCTGAGTTCCATCTTTGCTATAACTTCTCCTAGTGAGGTCCTCTTGGACTAGTTCCTTAAAAAAAAATTTTTTTTTAAATTGATTTCAGAGAGGAAGGGAGAGGGAGATAGAAATGGTAGTGATGAGAGAGAAACATTGATTTGCTGCCTCCTGCATGCCCCCTATTGGGGATTGAGCCCACAATCTGGGCATGTGCCCTGACTGGGAATTGAACTTTGACCTCCTGATTCATGGGTTGACACTCAACCACTGAACCAAAAAGGCCAGGCTTGGACTTCTTGACATCTCTGAGCTGCATCTTTCTCATCTGAAAAAAAGTTAACAATGTCTACCTTATAAAAGAAGATGACAATTAGTTTTGATGGTGATAACTCATTTTTTTTTTTTTTTTTTACTTCAAAACTGTAACCCTAATGCTTACAACAGTGGCTAGCACATAGTAGATATGCAATAAATGCTTAATGTATGACTAGATTAAGGTTAATAAAATATTATCTACTAGAGGCCTGGTGTACGAAATGTGTGCACTCGGTGGAAGGGGTGTTCCTCAGCCCAGCCTGCGCCCTCTTGCAGTCCGGGAGTCCTCAGGGGATGTCTGACGGACTGCAGGGAGCGGGCCTAAGCAATCAGTTGGACATCCTTAGTGCTGCTGCGGAGGCAGGAGAGGCTGCTGTGGAGGCGGGAGAGGCTCCCGCCACCGCCACTGTGCTCACCAGTGGTGAGCCCAAGCTTCTGGCTGAGTGGCACTTCCCCTGTGGGAGTGCACTGACCACCAGGGGGCAGCTCCTGCGTTGAGCGTCTGCCCCCTGGTGGTCAGTGCACATCATGGCAAGCAGTTGAGTGGCCTTACCATATTATAAGCATATTATACTTTGGTTGAATGACCAACTGTATCACTGGACACTTGGCATATTAGGCTTTTATTATGTAGGATGTCAGAAACTTTCAAAAACAATGAAAACAACAACAATTGGCATTTGTATTAGAGTTCTCCAGAGAAACAGAACTCATAAAATATATGTAGATATGTAGAAAGAGATTTACTAGGAGGGACTGGCTTATCAGATTAAGGAGGCTAAGTCCCACAGTCTGCTGTCTGCAAGCTGGAGGCCCAGGAAAGCCAGTGGTGTAGTTCTAGTCAAACCTGAAGGCCAGAGACCAGGAGCATTGACATCTAAGGGGAGGAAAGATGGATGTCCAAGCTAAAGGAGAGAGCAAATTCACCTTTCCTTCCCTTTTTGGTTCTATTTCATAGATCGGATGGCACCCCCCTGCATTGGTGACGGTGATCTTCTTTACCCAGCCTACTGATTCAAATGCTAACTTCTTCCAGAAACACCTTCATGCACACACCTAGAAATGTTTTACCAGGTCTCTGAGGGCCCTTCAGTTCAGTTAAGTTCACACATAAAGTTAACCGTCACAACACTGTGTACCTCAGGGCAATAAAAAAAAAGCCTATATTTGCTTCAAGAATATATGAAAAGAATGTCATAAGAATATAACCATGGCTGAGCCCTGAGGGAAATTAAATGTTAGCCACCAAAGGAATTTTAATGCTGCCATCTTTCTTGCTTGCCCATCTGGGTTTGCAGAAGGCTCTGGGCAGAGGGAATTTTCCTAATTCCTGCAAAAAGGTGCAGACTAGATGGGAGTAAGAGAAAAGAAGGAAACTGGTTGAAGTGTCAAGAATAAGTCAAAGAAAGGAAGGAGAACAAATGAGTACAGTGAAAAGGCATTCTCCTGTTTCCTCCTAATTCCCACTATTTTTCTTCTTAGTGGTGACCATATTCTTCACAAATAGTAGCAACTTATTAAACATCTTTTGCATCTGTAGTGATGTCTCTTTTCATTTCTAATAGTATGCATTTGTGACATTACCTTTCCTTTTCTTTTGTAAATAATTATCAAGGAGTTTTTTAATTTTCATTAGTTTTTCTAAGAGAATCAACTTTTGCCTTTGTGATTTTTTATGGTAATTTCTCTTCTTCATATTTATGGATGATCAATATGTAGAAGAGAAATAGTGAAAGGACTATAGTTGCTCTCATGATACTTTAGGAAGCCATATGCCTGTTCCAAAAATGCTGGCAATATTCTGTATATGTCTTAAAGTAACATTTGGAAACAGTTATCTGGCTTTATAACATACACAAATGCCTTAGTAATTATAAATCTTTTTGTTTGGGTGTGGTAGAAAGAATATAGAATTTATAGTTCATAGGATAATAAAATCAAATTTTAATCCTCTAATTGTGTGAAAAAACAAACGTGGTAAAATTTGTATTTTATTTATTTATTTATATATTTTTTTAATTTAACAAATCTTTATTGTTCAGATTATTACAATTGTTTCTCCTTTTTCCCCCCATAGCTCCCCTCCACCTGGTTCCCACCCCACCCTCTGCCCTTACCTCCCCCCAACTGTCCTCATCCATAGGGGTAATCTAGGTGGTATATTCATGGAATTCATCATACAACTTACTTCAAATTAGATGTAAGTTTAAATTTTTTCACAATTAAATGTTAAGAAATAGTAAATATCAATCCTCATTCTCTACTTTAACTATGCACATTGCTGTCTCTAAACCTTGCTTTCATCATTTACAGCATGGGAATCATGAACTCTATCTCACAGGGTCATTGTGATGTAGGTCTTAATGTTCCACACTCAACTCCTTGTAAAGGGAAAACCACTATGCAATGCCATTTAAGAAAATCTATGTTCAAGCAAACCTGTTATTAATTCTACTGTTTAATAGGCAAAGAACACAAGTTGTAAGTATTTAAATAGCACAAATGAGTACAGTGAAAAGACATTCTCCTGTTTCCTCCTAATTCCCACTATTTTTCTTCCTAGTGGTGACCATATTCTTCACAAATAGTAGCAACTTATTAAACATCTTTTGCATCTGTAGTGATGTCTCTTTTCATTTCTAATAGTATGCATTTGTGACATCACCTTTCCTTTTCTTTTGTAAATAATTATCAAGGAGTTTGTTAATTTTCATTAGTTTTTCTAAAAGAATCAACTTTTGCCTTTGTGATTTTTTTATGGTAATTTTTGTTTTTTATTCCTGCTTTCAACTTTATTATCTCCTCTTTTTCTAATTTCTTTGGGTTTATTCTGTTGGTTAAATTCTAAATGTCTTAAGTTACATGTGAAGCTCATTTATTATATATAATTCAAGGCTCTATATTTCCCTTTGGGTATCACTTTAGCTTTATCCTTCATCTTTTGATAACTAGTATTTTAATTATAATTCCACTCTAAATATATTAAAAATATTGAGTATGTTTTCTTCTGTGACCCATGAGTGGTTTAGAAGTATTTTTTAATTTATTAATCTATATTTATTTTAGTTAACTTTGGTAACAATTTTTAGCTAAATTATAGTTTGAAAAATGTGGTCTTTATAACACCAATTATTTGGAAATGGTGATGCTTACTTTGGCCAGTTTTGTTGTAAATGTTTCACGTGTGCCAGGAAAATGTACTTCTCTCCAGTTCCTCTAGGCACATCATTAGGTCCAAAATCCTATTTAGAAGTGTGAGGACTGTGGCATGTGCTGTCTTAGACCTCATCTTAGAATAAGGCAAAACTCCACTCAACATCTTGCTGTGTATGCAATGGCTCCTCATACAGAGATGGGTGAAAAAATGGGTGCCCAGTCACTGTTTGCTATGATCCTTATTTCACATGTTACTTTGATGGATTGATTACTTTTGGTCTTCTCTATGTGAGGTCAGGTGTGTCTGTACCACTGTCTTATCATAGACAGGTAACAGGCGCTCAGTCGATGCTTACGGAAATAAAGGATGGTTACAGATGCTTTCATTTTGTCCCTGATTAAAAATAATAATCTATGAAAAAAAAGAGAGGTTAAAACTTCAGTTCACTTTATAGACAGTAAGACAGGTTTTAGAAAATTGGTCCTAAAATCCTTTTTCCAGAATTATTTTACACAAAGAAATCCATGTCCCACTCTCAGGTTTGACTTTTGTGAGAACTTCTTGTTGGTGCGGGGTGAGGAGGAGGCTGCTGAAATTACATATCATCTGGACATGCCTCTCAGCGATGCCAGTACTCTTTCTGGTGGCTGGATGAGGAGGCATTTTCATTTTCAGCCAAATAGAATGATGTGTTTTCCACCCATTGATACTTACACATCTTAAACTAATGATCAATAAATCTGATGAAATAGGATTAGGGATCTTTGAGTGCTGAAAATCCATGGCTGGTCTGGGGCTCTCAGTCCATCCAGCTGCTGTCACACTGGAGGACTCTTCAGCCTTTAAAAGCTCATCCTTCCACAATTTCTAATGACAATGATGAAGGACAGAAGAAACCCATGTGTCCTGTGTGTATCTGCACTCTGAGAGGTGAAATGGATAAAGGGTCTGGGGCAAGACAGCTCTGAGTATGTCACAGTTCTCATCTGACAAATATTATAAACAATAATGATAATGGCTAAAAGTATAGCTTTATACATAAATTTATTTAATCCTCTTAATGTGGTAAGTATTACTATTAGCCTTAGTTGGTAAATGAAAAATTAAATGAATACACAGATGTCAAGTGAGTTGGAGAACATAAGGATGACTTGTGAATGGTTAGCTAATAAACTGTAGCTGTTGTCACTACAATTTTAGTAACTCTGCTACAACATCTTGGTGCAAGAAGCATCTCTCGGCTATTGAATGGAGGAGGCATTACTTTGTCCAAGGAACTCAAATAGTATCGGAACTATTTGAGTAGCTGAAGATGCTATCCTCCATAGCGAGGCTAATGAGTTCCTTTTTCTTAAGAAACTCAATTTCACTCAAGTTGGACCATAGCACATTTTGTAGTTGACTGAGCTACTTCTCTTCATTTCATTGGCCACCTTGAGTACTGTGCTAGGACCTTAGATGTCTTTTCTCTCCTTACAGACTTGTAGACTGGAAGGGAACTTATAGATCATCAAGCACAGGATTCTGTAACTATGGATAACCACTTGTATGACTCATTATAAAAGCAGATTTTATCCATTGTTGGAGAACATAAGGATGACTTCTGGGAGCCCTGTAGATCTATTGCACACCAACCCCATTTTAAATTTGTATCACGAACATCCAGATATGGGGATGTTTTTTTCCTCAAGGTCATTTAGCTTCCTCTAGCTAAGTCCAGAATCTGGGCTGAACCTGACAAAATCTGAGTTTATGTTAAAGTATAAATTCTCAGTTCAATGTCTCATTTCAATGGTGCATCCCAACAACAAAAAGAAATTTAAAATTTCTGAAGGTAAAAGTCCCAGTGAAAGTAGTTGCTGCTAACTTTGCTTCCTAACTAATCTCTGCTATGTGAAGCTTTATTTTTTAGTGTTTAGAAGTGTGTAGGGTGGAGAGAAAATTCAGCCTCTCTAGGAGGTTTAAACCTTGAGATAGCTATCGGGTGAGAAAAAGGAGTAAGAGCAAGTGAAATTCAAGAAGGAAAAGCAGGTGTCTCGAGCCAATATAGGAACTAAAATTATTTCCACACTTCGTTATAAGCTATGAGGTGGATAAGTGCCACCAAGAAACAACAATACAAAATCAGGGAACAAAGCTGTGTGGCCCAGAGGACATTCCTGTGTTGATCTTTCGTTGTGCAAAATGCAACACACAAATGGCAGATAAAAGTTAATGACCACCCACACTCTGCTAAGCATCATCAAAAAAGAGAAGGAGAATGTGGGTGGGGGCACTCACCCCTCTGTTGTTCCCTGATTCAAGGTGGGAACAGGTTTATTAAATGACAAGTAATTTGATAATAATTAAGTTGAGTTGGCAAGACATTTAAGAGAGACTGAGATGGCATATTGATTTGAACCTTGCTCGAAATGGCACATTATGTTATTAGAGGAGAAAATTAAAAATCAAAACATGGGCAAGGCATTTAATTAAGAGCAATTCTTTTGCATAAAAATGCTACAGTGAGTGTACTGCAGGCTATGTTACCTACTTTTTCAGTTACCCGCTGACAGCCTACTGCCGGGAAACAGCCACATTTAATGAAAACCACTCACCTAGTTTAGGATTACAGACCTAATTGCTTAAAAGTCAACTGGGGGTGAGTGGGTGGGTGGGGAGTCCAGGTACAATTCAAATCTATAAAAGAAGTTACTAGAGGGTCATATAACAATGGTTAAAGGGGGCCTTGGAGTCAGAAAGAACTAGGCTAATTTCTGTCTCTAAATCCATCCAAGTTCTTAACCTGTCCTCATTTCGTTCCCTTGTAGAATTGTTTGAATGGATGTCATTTAAACTCTTGTCATAGTAGAAACTCAATATCTAGTGGCCATTTGTATTATCAGCCATAGTAGCATGAAATACTATCTTGAAAAATATAATGTGTTCATAGATAACTTACTGTCAAGGGCATCAGACTGCTTATTTTATAATATGATTTAACAGATATAAACTCACATATATTCAATTGCTTCATCAATGTTGGATCCTTTTGCAGCTCCAACTCAACCCTTCATTAGAGTGAGTCATCTGTGTTGGCAAAGAGACACGCTCCTCAATCTCCTTGAATTCTAACCTAAGGTGGATACAGCGGAGCCTGCTGCATATGATGGCCCAGTGGCTACGGTTAGAGTTCCTTTTCCATGAAGAGATGTTGGCTATTAAGTAGCTGCACCCTTGGAAAGGACTAGGATGCACCTTGAAGATGAGATTACCACTGATGTAGATAGAAACACTACATAGTTACAGGCTTGGGCACAGAACTCAACCTGGAGTGAAGAACAGGACCTTTATTTTAATGGTTTCTAGGGAGAGCATCTTCTCTCTATGTATACAGCATCCGTGTGTTTGAGAATAAATATACTAGGTGAGGGGTTGAACTGAACTGCTGAATCTCTAAATTTCCTCCAATCCTAAGATCCTGGGGTTTCTGACCATTGGAAAATCCCACAGAGGGGGTCCATGACATTTGTGAGTAATATGTTACAATACCTTCAAAAAAGAAAGAAAGAAAAAAGCCTTCACAAATTCCTGTATTTGGGTCTATCCTTGTGAGATATAATGAAGCCCCTTCCTCTGTTATCCCTCCTTTGCTCTGACTTCCTTGTCTTCTCTACACATTTAATAGCAGCACTAGCAATTTACTTTCTTTTGTGGATTCTTCTAAATGAAAGTAGTCCTGTAGTCTGTGTTGAGTAGAGATAAACAAAGCCAGAGTTAGACGGAGAGCCCAGTGAATGGGGCATTCATTCACTTGCTCCATGAGTCACTTTTCCCTCCCATGATCCAGATTCTTTAAATCTCAGCAAAAGGACTAGTGAATTCAAAGCTTTGTCAGGGGAATTTGGAGATCTTGGAAAAGAGTTGAAGCTGGAACTACACAGTCTATGAATGTCAGACTACCCCTGCCTTTACCACAAAGACACACGTAACTGAATTTCCCCCAACAGCATTCTCTCTGTCTCCAACTAGGCTCTGAAAGCTACAGACTATAAAAAATTGACCATGATAAACAAACAAACAGAAACCTCAAATACCTACATGCCTCAAAATATTTATCACATAATTATTTTCAATATCACAAGATTGGACACAAACAACCCAAATAAATGCTCATTCATGAGAATGAGAAATATCTCAATTGTTGCCATATAATTATCTCTAGAATACATGGTTAACTAAAAAAAAAAAAAAAAAAAAAAAAAAAGACAAGGTGGAGGTAAGTGTTAATAACATGCTGTGTCTTATCTCAGCACAAATAATTAGTTGTGAAGGGAATTTTCATTTAGTTACATTCTAGTGAACAGAATTAAACTATCACCACTTTGAAAATCTATTAAATTAGTGGATATCATCAATAATCATAAATGGCTGATCAGCACAAAAAAATGGAGAGAACCAGACATTATGTGCTTTCTAACATAAGTACCCAAGGCCATCTATAAATGTCTTGACCCAAAAAGTCATTGAATTGAATATAATTAAAACTCCAAATATAGTTATAGGATACACAGGAGACAGAGGAACAGGTTAAAATATTCTATAAAAATGTAATCAGTAAAATCCAGACTGGAAAATACTGCATGACAAATAATCTAATCTATATATATAAAACCCTAAGCAACCTTGTCAACAGTTCGACAGGTCGACCATTTGACTGGTCACTATGATGCACACTGACCACCAGGGGGCAGATGCTCAATGCAGGAGCTGCCTCCTGGTGGTCAGTGCGCTCCCACAGTGGTAGCACCACTCAGCGAGC
This sequence comes from Plecotus auritus, assembly GCF_963455305.1. Lineage (NCBI taxonomy): Eukaryota > Metazoa > Chordata > Mammalia > Chiroptera > Vespertilionidae > Plecotus > Plecotus auritus. The sequence continues at coordinate 76,206,044 of NC_137774.1, read as the reverse complement.
TTACCAAGCAGCAGCAGCAGCAGCAGGTACAGCAGGGCCGGGATGAGCAGGAGCAGCACAGCTCTAGGCCTGGGCTTGGGCTCCTCCCTGGCCACCTGCCACTTCGCGCTCTACTACATCCCAGCAGGATCAGGCCGAAACCGGCAGCCCAACATTCCCCGAGGGGTCCTGGATTGCGAGAGGGCGCAGGCCAGGTTGAGGGACCCCACTGGTGCACAAATCCGTGCACCTGGCCTCTAGTTTATTATAAAACTAAGATAGAAGAGATGAAGGGGGAAACCCGGCTCAAAATGTATGTTTGATTATATTAGGGACTTTCGTTAAATTTTAAGTATGAAAATGGGATATGGTTATTGATTTTTAAGATTATGCCTTAGTGATGCATACCAAAATATGTACAGATGAAGTGATATGATATCTGGCATTTACAATTAAGCAACCTAGAGACTGAGGAGTAGATTGGGGGGAGAAGAACAAGATTGATGGTATATTGACAATTACTGAGTTTCAGTAATAGTTAAATCAGGTTCATTCTATTCTTTTCCTTGTGTATATATTTGCAAATTTCCATAATACAAATTTTAACAAAATAGTCATATACTGGGTCCTGAAGACCCATGAGATAATTAATGTGGATAGAGTTTTTTCCACTTAGATGTGTAGAGAAACCTACATATTTCTTTATTATTATTAATGATAAATTCCATTTATTTAGCATCTAAAATATACTATTAGGATCTAAGCACTTCATCTATTTTAACTGATTCAATCAGTAGGTACTATCATTATTTCCAATTTACAGATGAAGTCACCAAGGCATAGAAGTTTTAAGTAAGCTGCTCAAGGTCACACAACTGGGAATAACTGAGTCAAGAATCCAGTGGTGGCAGCTAGCTTCGGAACTCATGCTCTCAGCCACAATGGAAATGTTTGTATATATGTCATGAAAATGGATTGTGGAAGCATCAGTAGCAATAGCAGCTAACATTCTGAGCACCCTTCTGTGGCATGCACTGTACTAAATATTTTATATCTATGACTAGAGGCCCAGTTCACGACATTCGTGCACGGGGGTGTGTGTCTCTCAGCCCAGCCTGCACCCGCTCCAATCTGGGACCCCTCAAGGGATGTCCAACTGCCCATTTAGGCCCGGTAGGATCGGGCCTAAACGGGCAGTCGTACATCCCTCTCACAATCCAGGACTGCTGGCTCCCAACTGCTCACATGCCTGCTTTCCTGATTACCCCTAACTGCTTCTGCCTGCCAGCCTGATCACCCCCTAACCAGTCCCCTGCCAGCCTGATTGATGCCTAACTGCTCCCCTGCCAGCCTGTTTGCTCCTAACTGCCCTCCCCTGCAGGCCTGGTCACCCCTAACTGCCCTCCCTGCAGGCCTGGTCCCCTCCAACTGCTCTCCCCTGCAGGCCTGGGTCCCCCACAACTGCCCTCCCCTACAGGCCCGGTTGCCCCCTACTTCCCTCCTCTGCCACCCCTAAATGCTCTCCCCTGAAGGCTTGATTGACTCCAACTGCCCTCCCTTGCAGGCCTGGTCCCTCCCAACTGCCCTCCCCTGCTGGCCATCTTGTGGTGGAAATCTTGTGTCCACATGGGGGCAGGATCTTTGACCACATGGGGGCAGCCATCTTGTGTGTTGGAGTGATGGTCAATTTGCATATTACTCTTTTATTAGATAGGATCTTTCATTCAAGACAGATTGAGTAAACTGATTGTTTTCATTTTACAATGGAGAAAAACCAAACTGAAAGAAGTCACTAGCTAATCCATGATCCTTCAGAAAGACTGTGGCAAGGGTAAAGGTATTATGAAAGTTATCTGTTGCTAAGTAAGAAACCACCTCACACTTAATGGATTAAAATAACAGTCATTTATTTTGGTCATAACCACAGGTGGTTGAGTTAGGCAGGGCTCAGTTGGGTGGCTTTTCTAAACTTGACTGGGCTCCCTCACGAGTCTTTTATCAGTTGAATTTTGCCTGGGTGTCTCTGCCTGCGTGGGTGGCTGACAATTGGGTGAAGCACCTTGGTTTTCCCCAACAGGATCTTGTTCTCTACTCGGCTAGGTTAGGCTTCTTCTCTTGGGGAGGCATGAGCCCAAGAGCAAGAGTGGACTTATGCAAGATACCACTTCTGCCACACTCAGTTGGGCGAGGCCAATGGCAAGGCCAGCCTAGATTCAAGAAGTGGAAAACAGACCATCTCTTGAAAGGAGAATCTGATGTTACATTGTAAATGGAATGGATTCAATGAAGGAGAGAAAATTGAAGCCATTTTTGCAAGTAATTTGCCACACTTAAAAGCTATTGTGAAAAAAAAAGCTATTGTGTACCTTTTCCTCGTTTTAGGTTCTACTGCAAAGTTAGATTAATTATTACCAACTTGGTCTGAATCTATGTAAGTCAGAATTCCCCATCTGGCTAAATTTTAAGTGCTGTGCCTGTCCGCACTTGGAGCAAGATACCGAAAGTTTGTTGTGGTCCTTGCCATGCCAGAGGATGGAGATTACACCCTGGGGAGGCAGAAGACTGGATGCCATGGGACAGAAGGGTTTTAACAAAAAGCCCCCGTTTCCAGGTAATGAGAGATTCCAGACAAGTACCAACAGCCATGCAGCCCTAATAGAATTTCAATGAGATAAATTCCACTTTCTGCCCAAGTTTAGCCACTCAGGGAAGAAACAATTACCTTGTGCAAATGGAGCACTCTCCCTATATTACCCCTTCATTAAAATATTCAAATGAAGGTAACAACACTCTTATAAGCTCATTTATAAAGAAAAATAACATTAATGCATTTAACGCTAATGCATTTACCTCAGAGCGCTTCTCAGAGATGTTAAAATGTGAAGTTTATAAAATGCTCAGTGATGTTGAACTTGAATTGCAACCTAATGCTTGAATTGCTACATTTAACATTAAAAGCATGTTATTAATCTTCAATTTAGGGGAGAATAATTTCACTCACTATGCAAAAAAACACACACCACAGTTATGATGGGATTTCATTCAGATCAAATTTGCTTTAATTGCAATTCTATTAAATTAGAAATAGACATTTTATCCCGATATGATTCTTTGATGTCTTTAGTTTTAATGCTAATAAAAGCATTATCTCTACAGGTGTGAGTTGCATTATGTACTATAATTAGGACTTAAATGAAAGATATGTCAAGCTGCCCAAAAGTAATTTTGGAAACTAATGCAAAAGAAATAAACCAGGTGAAATTTGGGGGGCAGAGTTTAGTTCCCCACACTTTTGCCAACATCACTTTCTTATTATTACACATTTTAAACAATAATAATAACATTAAGAATAATGACTTCAAGACACGATTAAATAAAGTACAGCAGACCAATTAAGTGAAACATTTTGCAGACAAAGGCATTGTAGGAGAATATTTAATAAAATGAAAAATATAAACAATACATATTAAGTAAAAGAAAAGTCATAATTACTATGTAGAGTATACCATCTTTATAAAATATGCATAGAAAAGTCTGAGAAGAAATAGAACCAAATATTAATTAGTATTATTAATATTTAAGTGCGTATTAAAGGAGATTCTTCTTTCAATGTTTTTATTCTGTATTTTCTAATCATTTGTTGTAATTAGCAAATACTATTTTATATTAGAGGGAAATCTTCTAAAATAACAAAATGTATCCAGTCTGACTGAGCTTGTCATAATCAAAGACTGTGTCAGTTTCTTTGTCAGATCTAAATACTGTGATGAGTTCAGGCAGATAACACCCTATGGGGATGAATGAGTGGATGGATGGATGAATGGATAAATATATGAATAAATAAATATATGAATTCCAGAAGTTGGAATTGAATATGTAGCTAACAGGAAGGAGGCCAGAAATTGCCTTTGCCTTTTCTTTTTCCTGTGAAGACCTCTCTTGAGAATCTAAATCTCTTTATTTTACTGAAACAGTTTAGGGGAAAGATGGCCAGTATGACTGAGTTATGCTCTTTGAAATGGATAACATGTGGTGACCGAACCAGAAGGTGTGAACTCAGCCTAGTATGTTGAGTAGGAGATGAAAATGTCCCTCTGCTCACACAAGTAAATGAACCTAGTTATAGCAATGTAACATTAAAATTGTGGATTTTTTTTGTAACCTTTGTTAAATATTTTATTTTTTTAATATACTTTATTGATTTTTTTTACAGAGAGGAAGGGAGAAGGATAGAGAGTTAGAAACATCCATGAGAGAGAAACATCGATCAGCTGCCTCCTGCACACCTCCTACTGGGGATGTGCCCTCAACCAAGGCACATGCCCCCGACTGGAATTGAACCCAGGACCCGTGAGTCCGCAGGCCGACGCTCTATCCACTGAGCCAAACCGGCTAGGGCTAAATATTTTATTAATGTTTGCACCCACTGTGTGTTAGGGAATGGACCATGTGGTGTTGGAAAGGCAAAAATAATGAAGATGTGCTTTCTACCCTCAGGGTGGCTTCAAGTAAAAGGAATAGGCTTTGAAATCCAACTTTCTTATGGTCCAATCCAAGCACCACCAGTTCCTGGCTGAGTAGCAAGTGACTTATCCCTCAGCTCCAATATCTTCATCTCTAAAATGAGAAAAATAATAATACTCCACAAGGTTTTGTGAAAATTAAACCAAATACTATAAAAATAAGCTGACATATAGAAAAAGGTAACCATCTTCATGAAAGAAAAACGGTACATTAAAAAGCATGGCAAAACTACAAGGTAAATATAATAGTGTGCATTGCATTTGATTTCTGTTGGATTTAACTGATTTTCACATCCACCTGGTGCTGTGCTCCCTGAATGCTGAGGACAAGGAGGACTTCTGTGTTTATAGGAAAGTTAACTATAGCAAGAGCAGTTACAATGACTAGTGATGGAATTTGGGTGCTATTGGTAGGGTATTCTGCCAGAGACAGAAATTTCTCCTTCATGCTCTGCTGATTAACCCTTATCCTCTCTGAATCTTCAAGAGAATCTGATAATGATTGGATATTGGAGAATAGCTTGTTACAGAGTATATTAGTCATCTACTGTTGCCTAGCAAGTTATTCGAAAACTTAGATGCTCATAACAACACACACTCATTGCCTGACAGTTTGTGTGGATCAGGACTTAGGACTTCGCTTAGCTGAGTCTTCAGAGCCAGTTCCTGCAGACTGTGGTCAGGGCAGTGGCCAGGCACTGAGGTCTCATCTCAAGGTTCAACTGGGGAAGGATCCACTTCTGATCTCACTCACACGCCATGAGCGGCCCGACTCAGTTCCCTGCGGCTGGTGGTTGAAGGCATGTCAGTTTCTTGCCATGTGGGCTCTTCATAAGGTGGCTCACAACATGATAGTCATTTTATCAGTGTGTGTGTGTGTGTGTGTGTGTGTGTGTGTGTGTGTGTGTGTGTGACAGAGAGAGAGAGAGAGAGGACTCTCTTCTAATCTTGGAAGTAGTATTCCATCATTTTGTCAACAGAAACTCAACAGAAGCCAGTCCTTAGGCCCAGCCCACACTGAAGGATTTAGGGGCTGGAGAGAGAGGAGTATGTGAGGACATGAATACTAGGAGGTAGGTATCATTGGGGATCTTCCACAACAAGAGCTCAAAGAATCACTAGGGCAGTATTTGAACCTGTGCCATACAAGTCCCAGTTTGGGGGCCCCAGGAAAGGCTGGGGTTGAATGGTGACTCCTACATTTTGCCCTGCAATTTAGTCTAGGGGCCAGCATGCTGCTCAGACATACTGAAGTAAAAGAGGAGAGAATGAGAGCTAGGTCATCAAGAACGACATTGACAAGTCAGCCCACCAAACTATATGTTCAGGAAATGGTGGGAAAGCATGAAGAGCCCATCTTGGCTCAGTATTCAGTGCAGGAACACACACACACACACACACACACTATATGACAGCTACTGTTCTGTGTGCTCTGTAATAATTCTATGACGTCCATACTGTTATTATCATCACTAGAGACCCAGTGCATGAATTCATGCATGGGTGGGGTCCTTTGGCCTGGCCTATGATCAAGGTCTATGGAGGGGGGCAGCCAGCTGGAGAGAGCAACCCTGGGAGGTTGGCCAGCCGGCCCCCTCTGATCTGGGCCATTGGGTGCCTGGCCGGCTGGGGAGAGGGACTGTGGGATGTTGGCTGACCAGCCCCCTGATGATTAGGGCTGATGGAGGGGGGGCAGCTTGGAGGGAAGGGGAAGGGGCCATGGGAGGTTGGCTGGCCCAGGGGGAGGGGCCGTGGGAAGTTGGCTATGGGAGAGCACTGACCACCAGGGGGCAGCTCTTGGTGGTCAGTGCACATCATAGCAACTGGTCAACCAGTTGTTCTGGTTGTTCGGTCATAACGGTCACTTAGGCTTTTATATATATACTAGAGGGCTGGTGCATGAAATTTGTGCACGGGGGGGGGTGTCCCTCAGCCCAGCCTGCACCCTCTCCAATTAGGGACCACCCTACTGGGATCGGGCCTAAATGGGCAGTTGGACATCCCTCTCAAAATCCAGGACTACTGGCTCCCAACTGCTCACCTGCCTGCCTTCCTGATTGCCCCTAACCACTTCTGCCTGCCAGCTTGATCATCTCCTAACCCAGCCATGGGCAAACTATGGCCCGCGGGCCGGATCTGGCCCGTTCGGCTGTTCTATCCGGCCCACGGAGCCAAAAGAGCGGAGGGTTCTCTTGCTCTCCCCTCCACTCCTTTACTTTGAATTTATATTAGTTCACACAAACACTCCATCCATGCTTTTGTTCCGGCCCTCCGGTCCAGTTTAAGAACCCATTGTGGCCCTCGAGTCAAAAAGTTTGCCCACCCCTTCCCTAACCACTCCCCTGCCAGCCTGATTGATGCCTAACTGCTCCTCTGCCAGCCTATTTGCTCTTAACTGCCCTCCCCTATAGGCCTGGTCACCCCTAACTGCCCTCCCCTGCAGGCCGGGGTCGCCCCCAACTGCCCTCCCCTGCAGGCTTGATTGCCCCCAACTGCCCTCCCTTGCAGGCCTGGTCCCTCCCAACTGCCCTCCCCTGCTGGCATGGTCACCCCTAACTGCCCTCCCCTGCAGGCTTGATTGACTCCAACTGCCCTCTCCTGCTGGCCATCTTGTGGTGGCCATCTTGTGTCCACATGGGGGCAGCCATCTTGTGTGTTGGAGTGATGGTCAATTTGCATATTATTTTTTATTAGATAGGAGATAGATAGATAGATAGATAGATAGATAGATAGATAGATAGATAGATTCCATTCTACAGATGATGAAACTGAGCCACAGCGACAATGAGTCCTATGGTCCAAGTGCACACAGCTAATAAAGTGGTTGGGCTGGGTATAAACTGAAGCCCTCTCTTGATTGCTGTGGTATAACATTTCCCTACAGACCACTGATTCAATCCAGTATCCAGTGAAAGTGCTTGGCTTTGATTCATAAAATGAATTCCTTCCCGTTTAGCTAAGAATGAAAAGATGGCCAGGCAGATGTATAAAACCTGGGAAAGGGAGATACTCAACTGTGCCTCCAACTTGCCAACCTATATAATAAAACCCTAATATGCAAATTGACCGAACAGCAGAATGACCATTCACTATGACTCACACTGACCACCAGGGGAGCAGATGCTCAACGCAAGAGCTGCCCCCCTGGTGGTCAGTGTGCTCCCACAGGGGGAGCACCACTCAGCCAGAAGCCAGGCTCATGGCTGGTGAGCACAGCAGTGGTGGTAGGAGGCTCTCCCACTTCCATGGTAGTGCTAAGGACCCCTTGGGGGATGTCTGACTGCTGGCTTAATCCTGCACCCCACGGAAAGCGGTCCTAAGCTGGCAGGCGGACATCCCCCAAGGAGTCCCGGACTGCAAGAGGATGCAGGCTGGGCTGAGGGAACCCCCACCTCTCCAGTGCACAAATGTTGTGCACTGGGCCTCTAGTTACTTTCTAAAGTCCTTAAATAACGACCACACAAGGGTTTCTGGCTGCCTTATAATACCTTGCACTGCGCTTTGAGCACAGAAAGCTCAATAGGTGACAATTCAGTGATGACACTTCTTTTTTCACTGGCATTGGCCAGAACCCCTTGGCATCACATTTCTCGGTAGGGCAGTCCTGACAAGTATCCACTTTGGCATCTGACACACCTGAGTTCAAATTCTGGCATTCCTACTTAGGTTGTGTGACTTTGACCTTCCCACATTTCCCCACCATTAGAATGCAGTGATAATGTCTTCTTGTGGGGCCGTCTTGGCAATCCCATACTATGTGCTGGGTGCCTACAGTGAATGGTGCCATGCATTCCATTGCAGGAAGCTGGTTTTATTCTCACCAGCCATCATCCAGGATTGAAACAGGGAACTTTGCTTCCACTTCATAATCCAACTCTCCCAGCATGATTTCCAAAAAGGTCACCATGCCCCATCTAAATGCACAACATTTGTGCACAGCATTGAAATAGCATAACATTTGAATCTTTTATTCAAAGTAGGTTAACACGAACTACTTGAACTCCCCCACCCCACACCTCGGTAGCAATACAACATTTCTGTTCTCTGTAAATCAGAAGTGAGCAGGGGCCTCCTGAGCAGCTGTTGTCTGGGCGGCCATGCGGGGACCCAGGCTCCGTTACGTGGCCATGCGGGGACCCAGGCTCCATTATGTGGCTTCCCCACACTGGGGCTCTGCTTCCAGCCACGTGCATGGGATTGAGAAGGCACAGCAGATCATGCCAAATGTTTTATGACCCAGGCTTCAAAATCACTTTCACCTTCTGCTCCTATTCCTTTGGCCAAAACAAGTTGTATGGTTTCACTGAGATGCAAAGGGACTGAAAAATGCCACTTTTTGTGTGTGCCTAGGATGAAAATAAATGTCACTGTCCCTGGCATCCTACATTGCAGAAAATTGGGTAGGTAGAAGGTAAGAAAAAGTACAAATGAATATTACCTTAATATCACCACACAGATCACCACATTTACCATTTTTTATCCTTCTTGTACGGTCTTATGGCTACCATTCTAAAGGCTTCACAAATACACTCCAGGCTGTGTGATCATTTTCTCAGTCATTCCCTGGCACTGGGCAGGTAGTGAGGATTGTTCTAATCCTCTTCCCTAGAATGTTACTGCTTCCTACTGTGGACACTGATAATATCAAAGCGTCTATCTCCAAATTAGGTGCATTGTCTGGCCGTTATGAGCCGAACGCTGAAATCAGCCAATGTAACTCTCATGGCTCCTTAAGCTAAGGAATATGCACAGTCCCCAAGGCCAGCCTGACAGCTCTTTCCCTGGGTTCATTGCCTCTGAATTACAAGGGGAGAGTTAGATACGTGCCTGAGTCCAATCAGACTTGACTCGGATTATATTTTCTTCCATAGAAGCAAACCATCTATATTATAATGTTCAGTGGCCAGTGTCAGGGAAGAACAGTTCAGTTTCAAATGATCGCACAGCTAAAAATCCACGTGTGGTAATGCCTGGCAGAACCCCGCACCCCTTTCTGCAGAGATGCACAGAGCATGACTGCAGTCCGGATGGCATGGGATTGCAGACAGAGTGCAAATAAAATGCAGATTTGTTTCCGTTTCATTCCATTCCAGCAGCAGTTATTCATAACAGCTTAATGTGCAGCCACTGCATTTCCCCAATGCAATGTGCGGAGGGCTTTGTGCAGCTAAAATTGGTTTTATAGGCAGGGGAAATGCCACCAGCACTGCAAAATTGTTGCTACACTTTCAGTCTCCTGGATTTAGCTCTCCAGTCTGAGTATTTAGATCCTGGAATAGTTGTTGCCTCCGCAATGTAAAATCTAAACTACCAGAGTCAGGATTATGCTGGGACATTCACGCACACACAGAGCAGCTTATAGAATGCTATACATTAAATATGAAGCCTCTTCGTGCTTTCAAAAAAAAAAATCAGAGAGAGCCAAAGGCTTGTACAAATGCTCCTTACTCTACTTGGAGACATTGTCGCCCTGCTAAGCTTCTGCATCCTGGGTCCTGATGCTATTCACATTCCTTTTCAAGTCTTTGCAGTTTTCTGCATGCAAAGGGTTCATAACAGTCAACCTGAATGGCTTTTAATTTTGCTTTGTGGCACTTTAAGACAGACCTGTCCACTCAAATCTAAACCACATGGCAAACATGGGGAAAGGAGAAGGAGGGAGTGGGCGGCAAGATCACATCTCCTCTTTTTTTTTTTTAAACTTGGTGCAGCTCTTCAAAAGCAGTTCATTGTTATGACTCCTTCAATTTACAGTGGTGAGAAAACAGGCACCAGATGGGGAGACAAGTGAAGACACTGCCAAGTAGTCTGAAAGACTTGCTAGTCAGGACATCATTTTATACTGGAAAATACACACACGTGCGCGCGCACACACACACACACACACACACACACCTATATATATATATATAAAAGCCAAGCAAACAGAATGACTGGACAATCAAAACGACCAGAAAGACCGGATCACCAGTTACTATGACATGCACTGTGGCCAGCCAACTGGCTCAATGGGGGCAGGGACGGCCAGCCAACCTCCCTAGCCCCTCTCCCAGCCCTCCCCCCCAATCAGTCCCCCTACCCAGATCAAGGGTGGGGCCAGCCGGCCAACCTCCCCTGGCCCCTCCCCCCACCCAGCCTGCCCGATAGGCCCCAATCTGGGTGAGCTGGCCAGACCCCACCTGTGCACAAGTTCATGCACTAGGCCTCTAGTATAATATAAACATACTAGAGGGCCGGTGCACGAAATTTGTGCACGGGGGAGGGGGGTGTCTGTCCCTCAGCCCAGCCTGCACCCTCTCCAATATGGGACCCCTTGAGGGATGTCCGACTGCCCGTTTAAGACCTATCCCACTGGGATCAGGCTTAAACGGGCAGTCGGACATCCCTCTCACAATCCAGGACTGCTGGCTCCCAACTGCTCGCCTGCCTGCCTTCCTGATTGCCCCTAACCGCTTCTGCCTGCCAGCCTGATCACCCCCTAACCACTCTCCTGCCAGCCTGTTTGCCCCTAACTACCCTCCCCTGCAGGCCTGGTCACCCCTAACTGCCCTCCCCTGCAGGCCTGGTCACCCCTAACTGCCCTCCCCTGCAGGCTTGATCGCCCCCAACTACCCTCCCTTGCAGGCCTGGTCCCTCCCAGCTGCCCTCCCTTGCTGGCCATCTTGTGTGTTGGAGTGATGGTCAATCTGCATATTACTCTTTTATTAGATAGGATAGAGGCCTGGTGCACGGGTGGGGGCCAGCTGGTTTGCCTTGAAGGGTGTCTCGGATCAGGGTGGGGGTTCCCTTGGGGCATGAGGCCACCTGGGCGAGGGGCCTGTGGTGGTTTTCAGGCCGGCCATGCCCCCCAGAGACCCAAGCCGAGGCCCTGGTATCTGGGGTTTATTTATCTTCTACAATTGAAACTTTGTAGCCTGGAGTGGAGCCAAGCCTTCTGCTTGCTCCGTGAAGGCAGCCATTTTTTATTTATTTATTTATATATCTTCTATAATTGAAACTTTGTAGCCTTAAGCGGAGGCCTGGGCTGGCCAGAGTGTGCGGAAAGCTTGGCTTCCTCCATCACCGGGGACAACCCTAGCCTCCTGCTCTTTCCAGCTCCGTGGCTGCCGCCATTTCTGTTTGGGTTTATGTATCTTCTATCATTGAAACTTTGTAGCCTTGAGTGGAGGCCTAGGCCAGCAAGGGCAGGCGGAAAGCTTGGCTTCCTCCATTGCAGGGGAAACCCAAGCCTTCCTCCTGCTCTCTGTGGCAGTAGCCACTTGGTTGGGTTTATTTGCATATTCGCTCCTGATTGGCTGGTGGGTGTGGCTTGTGGGTGTGGCTTGTGGGTGTAGCGAAGTGATGGTTAATTTGCATATTACTCTTTTATTATATAGGATTATATATAGAACATATATATGCAATAATATATATGCATATTTTTGCTTAATCCTTTATCTTTTTCACCCAGCCCTGCAACCTCCCTCCCCTCTGACAGCTGTCAGTCTTCTCTCTATCAGTGAATCTATTTCATTTGTTAGTTTCTTTTCTTCATTAGATTCCACATGTGAGTGAAATCATATGGTACTTTTATTTCTCTGACTGGCTTATATCACTTGGCATAATGCTTTCCAGGTTCATCCAAGCTGTCAGAAAGGGCAAAATTTTCTTTTTTTTTAAAGGCCAAATAGTATTTCAATGTGTAAATGTACCACAGCTTTTTTATTCACTCATCTATTGATGGGCACTTGGGCTGCTTCTAAATCTTGGCTATTGTAAATAATGCTACAATGAACATAGAGATGCATGTAGTCTTTCCAGTGAGTACTTCAGGTCTCCTCCGACATATTCCCAGCAGGTGTTCTTTATGTATAAAGATGATCTGTCCCACAGAACTGGCACTGGTTTTCCAGAATTGTACCTGGAGTTAATCTGATCCGTTTTTATTGATCTTCACTATTTTCAGTCCAATGGTTCGATATGCCTGTGCTTCACTGATATTGCCTCTATAATTCAGAAACCATGTTAAAATTCAACTTTCTCTTGAACTCACATTTTCTCATGAAAGTTCTACTCAAGCTTGTTTGAGGATCAGGGGGCCTCCCACAAATGTAGCGTGTTCGACATGCCCCAACATGGTGGAGATGGACAAGATCGGCATCCCCGGAGTTGCCACAAAGCCAGTTTTGTTGAAACCAACTCAGACCACAAGTAGCAGCTTCCCCCACATTTTCTGACCAGAATATTAAAGCATGATGTGCATAAGCAAGTAATTTTGATTCATTTTATGGGAAGCGATGGCATTTAGCAAAATCCAGTAAATTGTCCCTTTCAGTGCTAATAACATGTTCTGAGCTTTCCCCACTAGACTTTGTGTAATGGTAATATAATAGGATTGCTATGGCAATTAAGTGATTGCATATTTTTGGGCAATGGAGGGCACCCACCAGGGCACAAACCGTTAGTAACATGGAAACGTTGTTATAGAATTGGTCCAGATCTGGCTCAGGAGTTGGGAACTCATGCCACTACCCATTTTAGTTTTTCAAGAAATTTGGGAGTGGAATTATAATATCACTGAGCTCCACTACTCACATGGGGCCTGTACTGGGAAGGGTCCAGTACAGTCTCTACATAGCAAATGACCACCATCACTATAAAGCATTTAACAAATATTTATCTGCAGAGATGCTGAACAAAGTGGAGTAGTACATTTACTTTCTGACGACAAAAGAGCAACATGAAAGAGGGCATTCAATGCCTTGTAAACATCAGTGACATTTTTGTTTGCAGAGAATTTTATGATTTCCAAACAGGGAAGTTTTTTGGGAATCACCTCGTCCATCGCTCTGTTTATTCAGATACACACATACATGCCAACTAATATGTTAAATAAATGGATAAAACGATATTATGTCCATTTCAAAGATGAGGATTCTACTTTCTGAGGGCCAGTCCCAGGTCAGCTTAAATCCACAGAACTGTGCAATGCTGAAGAGGTTGGATCCGAACTGTCATGTCCTCTCTTCACCTGGCATTGATGACTCCCAGTTCTTCCTTTTTCATTTTTCAGCTGGCATTACATGCACTTGTTGAAGCTAGATGTCAGTATGCGGGTGATTGGTGCACATTATTCTGTGCTCTTTGCTGTGTTTGAAATATTTCATAATGACAATTGGCCAAAAATAAAATTAATTGATTACCTAAAGTGGGGATAATACACCAAAGTCAATAAACAATGGTTACTTCTTTTGGGGGTAGTGAATTTAGAACATGAATAGTTTATATTATGACAGTAAGTGTTCATTTCTGTGTCCCCATTTTTGTTATTGTTGCTCAGATTATAATATTTGGAGGAGTGGTAATAGGGCAATGTTCTCACAGGTCTTCACACTCCATCTTGTACACTGAGGTGCAGTGACACAAGGGAGATTAGAGCCCAGTAAGTAGGATCAAAGAGGTGCACTTGCAGTTGTAGTGCAAAGTAGGACAGGGATTGGGGTCTTTGTACATGCTGTCCCTTCTTCACCATCATCCGTCTCCACAAAGTGACCTTGTTCCTTCTCTGAGACCCTCCAGCAAGATTGCAATCAGCTGGTAGCAGCTCAAGCACTATTACTCACGGAAGCTCCTCCATACACCAGGCGAGTTGGGTCTTCGTGTGCTCTCGGCATTTTATTGAGGTAAAATATACAGAAAATAAAATGGACCATTCTAACTATTTTAAAGTGAAAAATCCAGTGGCATTTAGTACATTCAAAATGTTTTGCAACCATCACCACTATCTAGTTCCAGAATTCTATGACCCTGAAAGGCAACCTCTTGCCCATTAAGCAGTTGCTCCTCATTTCCCCCTCCTCTGGTCCCTGGCAACCACTAATCTGTTTTCCCTCTGTATGAATTTGCCTATTTAGGTAATTACATATAAGTAGAATCATAAAATATGATTCTATGTCTGGCTCATTTTCTTTAGCATACTGTTTTCAAGGTTCCTCCATGTTATAGCATGGATTGGTATTTCATTCCTTTCCAAAAACACTATCAAGAAAGTAAAAACACAATCCAAATCCACAGACTTGGAGACAATATTTGCAATCATATAGCTGACAAAGATGTAGTATCCTCAATATATAAAGAACTCTTACAACTTAACAACAGAAAGAGAAAGACCCAGTTAAAAGATGGTCAGTCATCCCATGCACCGGAAGTTCACTGGTAAGGACACAGATAGACATTTCTCCAAAAACTATATACAGATGGCCAACAAACACATGAGAAGATTCTCAGCATCATCATTCAGTAGAGAAGTACAAATCATAACCTTTCACATTAAAAGAAAACACATCATAGCTTGCATTTATTGATGTATCATTCTTTGATGAATATCTGTGTCTTCCAAAGGACTGAAGGTTCCAAGAGAACTGCAACCATATCTCTGTTGTTGTAACACAGTGTTTGGCACATGCTATACCTCCAATAAGTGTGTCTTGAATAAATGAAGGGATGAACAAGGAGAAGCAAAGAGCTCTAGAGGGTGAAAAAAGGAAATGATGTCAATTTTTTCAAATTATGGAAATACTGCATGCAGTGGGTGGGTGTCACATTCACGAGTAAAGAAATAGTTTTTCCCCCTCTGACATCCTCTGCTAATTGCATCTCCAAACTATGAGGCACCATGATTTTGTTGCCTTTGTTGTTGGTGATGGCAGTGTTGAAAGATCCATTGTTTATTGACTATTGTGAGTCAGGCATTGTACTCAGTGCTGAGGATATGACTGTAAATTAATAAAATCATGGCTTAGTCATGGTAGAAACACTTGGGCACAGATTTCACTCTCCCAGAAGGAACTAAGGCTCAGAGAATCCTTTCAATAAGCGATTCAAGGACAGACAGGAGCCAAGCAGTTACACACTCAAGCCATCTTGCTTCACTTTTTCATGCTCCTGGACTCTCGCCACTGCCTCTGCATCCCCCAAATCAAACACAGGGCCTGGGACTGAGAAGTGTCAAAAGATATTTAACAATGGACAATTGGCGGTTACAAAAGAAGGAGGGAGAAAAGGAAAGAGAGATTAAAATTTGGACTCACATTGCTTCTTAGGATGAATTGAGTGGTAACAATAGCTAATACTCACCGAGTCCTTACTATATGCCAAGCATGTGCTAAACACTTTACTCTCATTGTCTCATTGTATGTAAAGAACGCTTTTAGGATAACTATTATTACCCCTATTTTGAGTGGGAGGAAACTGAGGCACAGAGAAATTGATTATTTGGCTCAGGGCCACCCAGGTGGCAATGAAGAGCCAGGATTTGAACTCAGGAATTTCACATTAAGTGGCCATGTCCCTAGCTTCTAGGCTATAGGTGCCCCCAAGGCAGAGGACCACCCAGCGGCTCAGACTAAAGAATTACAGATTCCTGCTCCTTCATTCACACCCCTCAGGAGTAGTATTTTGTAGTCCATGGTACAAATGACCAGCAACACAGAGGGAAGGTAAAGGCTGCACTGTCCCAAGCAGCTGGCAGGTAAAAACTCCTGCTCATTGAGAAGAAAAACCTACCCAGTGAGGAAGCCATATAACACATCTACCTTCACAGATTGCTCCGGAGGCTCCAACACTGAACAGACCAAAAGCACCGCCAAGGACTGGGAGTACCCAAGGGGCAGCCATCCCTGCAGAGTAGGCAATTGCATGTGCTATAAGGACCTTCAAATAGGAGGCTGCCTGGGAGAACTGAGAGAACAAAGGGCTGGAAAGCTGGATTCCAAGCCCAGTTCTGTGCCTGATCAGAGATGGTCACAGCTGAGCAGAGTCACAAACTAGTGCTCACCTCAAGGACTATTGCTCTCACCATGTACCTGCTCTTCCCTTCGACTTTTGCATGGCTGGCCCTTCTCATCCCCCAAACCTTGGCTGAGCTATCACATCTTTCTAGAGGACTCATTAAGCCATCTGATCAAGAGTAACTATCTCTTTATCACTCAGAATGCCATTAACATATTTTACGATTTTCATAGCACTCATTATCTGAAATGATCTCCTTTATTATCTTGTTAATTTGTTCACCGGCTTACTCCTCTCCATGTAACCTCTGCAATTGCTTTTCTTTAAAAAACATTTTTATTGATTTCAGAGAGAACGGGAGAGGGAGAGAGAGATAGAAGCATTGATGATGAGAGAGAATCATTGATCTGCTGCCTCCTGCACGCCCCTTACTAGGGATAGAGCCCACAACCCGGGCATGTGCCCTGACAGGGAATCAAACAGTGACCTCCTGGTGTATAGGTTGACGCTCAACTACTGAGCCACACTTGCCGGGCTGCAATTTCTTTTCATGGTCATTGCTGGTACCTAGAACACAAATTGACTTTTGTTGAGAAAACAAATGAAGGAAGGACAGAAGGAAGGAAGGAGAGGAACTTTAGTTTTCACCACCTCTTTACTGTTTGAAGGAGACATCTGAGGCCCAGAGAGATTAGCTGGCATGTTCAAAGTCCCACAGGAAGTTAGTGGGAGAGCCACAGATTAAACTCACATCTGCATGACTCAACAACTTGTATCTTTCTCTATGATCTCTCACTGCCTTGATAGTTATCATGCCCACATGGATGAAGGTTTCTTGAAATAGTATTCATACTTTTGCATTAAAAATAATCCAACCATTCCGCTGGCTCCTGCCCTCCTCTGGAAATTTTCTTTGTGATAATCAGCTTGAGTTTTGGTGCTCAGCTGAAGCTTTTTCTGGAAGTGTTTGAAACTAACAGAAGGGAAATGTCTCTTTTTCCAGTCCATTCCTTATCCCACATCCAAAGCAGTCTTAGAAAAAAAAAAAAAGATGGGTAGCTCAGGTTCTCACTCTGCTCACCACAACTGCTTCCTGTATTTGTTTAACAAATGATGTTGCTATTTTTAGAATAAGCAGTAAATAAAAGGTGGGGGCAAGGACATTTTAAGAAAATTAACAGTTAGACGATTTCTCTTTCGTTTAGATTTGGTTTTGCCTCATTCCAGATACCCAAAACATTCAGGTGAGAAAAGCATTCCACTTTTGATCATTTTAAAATACTCACTAAAAACCAAAAACAAAATCTTAATTGAACAAGAATCGTGAAGGCCTCATGATCTCTATGAAAACACACACAATCACCAAGACACTTTCCAAATAACCCCACAGCGTGTGTAAATGTCTTCTAGCACTGGGGAAGGAAAACTAAATATTTGCCACTTGACAAACAAAATTAAGATTTATCTGGCACCAAAGGAAAAGAGAACAAGCTCCTTCTGCATGTTGAAATCCCACCACTACAAAGAGAAGCAGGGCCTTTGAAAGAAAAATGTTTTAACCATGTTTACAAGGGTCATTTGAATGTTTTCGAAACGTTGCTGCTAGATAATGCATGTTGCTCAAGTGAAAAAATAAACCAGCCAAGCACTGTCTTCTGGAAGTAAGCCTAGGTGTCCAGGTGAAAGAGAACAGTGAGCACACCTGGGCAGGCTGACCCTTTCTTATTCCTGAGAGGGTGGTGAGGGGCAGGGGACGGGGACTTCAGCTCCAGCTCCTGCACAAAGTTTGGAGCTCATTATTGTCCCTCAGGAAACTGGTCTGCGAGGAGGTGAAGAGAGGCTGCAGAGTGTGGAGAATGCTGGCATGGAGGCCAGGCACCTTGGCACCAGCTGAGTTTTTGGATTCATAAAGCACCATCCTGGTCTCCAAACTTCCATTGTTCCTGTTTCTATCATGATAAAATGCAGATCTCTTCACCTGGCCATCAAGGCTCTCTTGAGACCTGGCCCTTGCGTTTCATTCTTTTCTGAGCTCGGCCCCAGTCGTGTGCTGTTCACTTGGTGTTCATGGCTCAGAATGATTCCAGAAACTCGAGTGCCCCAGACCTTTACTTTTATCACATCTCCGTCCTGGAGTGCTTCTCTGGCTTCCCTGCCAGCTCTTTAAAAAGTAATACAACCTTGGCCTGGCCGGTGTGGCTCAGTGGTTGAGCATCAACTTATGCACCAGGAGGTCTCGGTTTGATCCCCAGTGGGGGGCATGCAGGAAGCAGCTGATCAATAATTCTCTCATTATTGTTGCTTCTCTCTCTCTCTCTTTCTCTCTGTCTTCCTTCCTCTCTAAAATCAATAAAGATATTTTTTTAAAAAGTAATATAACTTTTATTGAATACTAGCTAGAGTCTGTTTCACTGAAGAAAGGGACTCCAACATAAGAAAATAAGACTTAACTGCTCTTTAAAAATTATCCCCAAGATTCTATGGAATCTTTACCTATGGCTTTAAGAAAATAGCAACTTTATTGAGGTATAATTGACATACTATATAATTGATCCATTTAAAGTATACATTTAAATGGCTTTTTATTTAGTCACTGAGTTGTG
Source organism: Plecotus auritus (assembly GCF_963455305.1). Taxonomy (NCBI): domain Eukaryota; kingdom Metazoa; phylum Chordata; class Mammalia; order Chiroptera; family Vespertilionidae; genus Plecotus; species Plecotus auritus. The sequence goes on along the minus strand of NC_137774.1, from coordinate 76,187,170 downwards.
CAAATGTCATCACAACCAATTTTAGAACATTTGTATCACTTCTTCCCCCCCAAAAATATGTAACCATCTCTTATACAACACCATCTATGCAACCCATCTATACAATATGAATATATTTAACCCATTACTAGTCACTCCCATTCCCCCCTACCCCCAGCCCCTAGATAGCACTAATCTAATTTCTATCTCTATAGTTTGCTTATACTGGACATTTCATAAAAATAGAGTCATAGTGTGTGGTCTTTTGAAATTGGTTTATATCATTTACCCCAATATTTTCAAGGAGCATCTATACTGAAACATGTATCAATACGTTCATTCTTTTTCAAGGCTGAGGACTATTTCATTGCATGGATGTAGTGCTTTTTATTGATCCATTCATCAGTTGATGAACATTTGGCTTTGTTTCTCCTCCTCCTCCTCCTCCTTCTTCTTCTTCTTTACTATTTTGAATAATGTCGATATGAACATTTATGCGTAAGTTTTCACATAGATGTGTGTTGGCATTTTTTTGGAGGGGAGGGGGGTGTATATAGCTAGGAATGAATTGCTAGGTCATATGTAGAAAGGAAAGAAAATGTTCCCTGGCCTAGTCTCACAAAGACTAAGCTTGTTGATGGCAGATAAGAGAGGAGGTACTTTTCCTCCAGGAGCCAGAGGGCCCTCAGGAATTCCCAGAAAGAAATAAAAACTCCACCGGAGGTGTGTTGTGTTGCTGTCTTCATCTACTGCCTCCTGTGCCTTCACAGGGCCTGCACAGACACCAACTCTCCATAGAAGAGAGGGATGAGTGCCTGCTGCTCATGGGGCCAGTGTTCACATGAGGGCAGATGAAACATCCCTTTCGCTCTGCAGCAGGATTAAAATGAGAAGGGCGACACTAGAGAGACTGTGGTCATTACCCTTCCTTACATGACACCTTCTTTGGAATCAGTCTATCATGTATAAGTATGTTTAACCTTCAAAACCATCTTATTAGTGATAGATCCTCCCTTCCCCCAACTGGTGGGTGGAGTATAACGTAACCTGCGGCCTGGACATACCTGAGAACCTAACCAGGCACCTTATATGGACGATACATTGAATCACCAATCAGCACCTGCCAAATACCCTAAGCCCTTGTCCCTAAGTACCTGAGTGACTAACTATGTACCTTATATGGACCATACATTAAGCCACCAATCAGCGTGTGTCCAGTACACTAAGCCCCCATTCCTTCCCATTCCTCCCCCCAAAAGGCGTGTTCACCGCTGCACGCGTTGCTGTTCTCCCCTTGTGAGATAGCCCGGCAGGTCTCTTTTCCTTAATAAAGCCTGTAATCCTGGTTTTCGGCTCCCGATTGATTTTTATCAATTAGAAATATATTCATTTTTCTCTTTACACATGAGAAGGCTCAGACATCTTAAAGCAAGTGCTCAAAGTCATCCAACTGGTGTTTGAACAAAGGTATCCTGGTTTTAGAACCCACAACTTAACCACTTTGCCATATGGTCCTTAAGTCACTGTAGGGACTCAGAACGAGTCACCCCAAGATAAGCCTCTGTGCCCTGGAGAGCTAAGGGCAACCGAGACCCTGCAGGCTCAAAACAAACTTCTGCACAGAGAATTAACTAAGATAATTTAAATTAGAGGTCTTGCCTCATAATAAAGATGATCAGAGATAACCTTTTTTACCTATCTATTAGGCAAGGCAAATTACTAATTACTGAACTAATTACTCTCATCCTTAGCAAAAAATGTCACATATACCTCATTTTAACTTCCAGTCTCTGAACCTTGAATGTATGTGAGGGTCTCTGACTTTTTCATGTATGTGAGGTTCCTGTATGTGTGTATGTAATTAAATTTGGTTATTTTCTCTTGTTAATCTGTCTCATGTCAATTTAATTATTAGACCAGGCAAAAGAACCTTGAAGGAGAGAAGAAAGTTTCTTCATTTCCCACACAGCCCAGGCTAAAAATCCCAATAAAAATATGAACTGAATTAGTGTGTAATGGGTACGTCCCAGTCAGTGGGTCCCCAAATCTGTCCCTTTGACTGAAGCATAATCCTAAATATGGTCCATTTGTTTAGTATTTGAAGGTGACAACAGTTACAGCCAGAAGAATTGTTTATATATATTTTAAAGTACATCAGTTATATCTTCACTTATCAAACTGACGTGGCTATAATCACAAATTGTCACTTTGCATTCAGAAATTGAAAGTATAAAATAAGAGAAATTAAACAACATTTTAAGCTTTATTTTTTTTCTGGTTCTCCATAATATCTTTCAGATTATAAAAAATTCATCTGTTTATTGAAGGATATGTATATAGAAGACAATGTAAGGAATTTGTAAAAACCAAGGGAACACGGCAAATAATTATCTTTAATCCTAATCCGGACACAACCACTGTTCCCATCTCTTTCTCTTTGTTTTAAATCCATTGAAAGTGAAGTTGGTACTATAATACAGGGAGGAAAGGCCCCAGCTCTGGAAGCAGACAGGCCTGAATTTGATTCCCAGGACCACTACCTGCTGCCGGGTTGACCTTGGGCCAGTTATTTAACTCTGAAATTGCCAGGAAATTGCACCTACCTCGCAGGTTGAGTTAAAAACTGTGATGCACATACAGTGTTTTGCAGAGTGTCTGACACGTGGTTAGGATTCAATCACTGGTAGCTGCTATGCTGAATAATAGCGCTATTATCTTTTCTTTACTGCGACGATCTTCCCCATATTATTCAGCATTCTTTAAAAACATGGCTTTATTTGATATACCATAATTAATATTGCTAGTTTGCTAATTAGGTCATGGATGCTTTTGATCTCCAGTAGATTAAATCATACTGCAATTTCCATGTTACTCTTCAGAGAGCTTTATGTCTATGTCACTGTCCTCTGATTCTCCTCCTCACTGGCCACGTCTGCCATCTCGCCACCCAATGCAGTATGTCCTCGTGGGGAACGACCATGTGCTCCAGCCACCTTGTTTCCCTAGACACCAGCCCTCCACGGAAAAGAAAATCAGCCATTTCTCTCTCCAAGCAGAAGCCACGGTTGTTTGCTCACTCGGCAGCCCTCCTCTAGCAGGGGGGTAATTTGTAGCGTGAACCATTGAGACAAACACTTGGCATGAGACGAAGAGAAGTCGGATGAGTCTGTAATTGGAATATTTTGTCTCATTTATTCTTGATAATGTGCCATATTCCACTCCATCGGCCAGAGGCGATTGTTCACAGAACTCCTTACACCTGGTATCTGTGCTGATGCAAACCAGATGTAGTTCATCCTGATGTGCTATTTTAAAGCAAGGGTGAGCCATCTCTCTAGCCACCCTCTCCCTTTCTCATCCTCTCTCTATTTTTTTCCTACAATTTTTTTGTCCTCCATGGGGTTCTAGTTACATTTATTTGGAGTCCAGGGAAGCCGGCCCATTTTTACCAAGTCTCTAGGTAATCCTTTCTGAATTTCCAGCAGGAGGTGACTGAAGAAGGTGGGGTGGGGAGGGGACAGGGGAGTCCAGAACTATCAGGACGGATTACAGAGTAGCTCTGACAGCCACACTGGTTTAGTTTGGCTTTGTTTTCCAGGCAGCTCCTCTGCTTAGGTGGTCAACGTATAGTGTGGTCAGAAAGGTCAAATCCAGGAAACTGCTCCTGTTTATTGTTATTTCCACAGCCACGTGGATGTTCAGGAACCTTTGTTCTCCCAAATCTTGGCAGGTTGTGAAGGACTAAAGGGACTGATTGTATGGGCTGGCTTCAAGAGAGTTTTGTCAAAATGCAATCCTGCGGTTGAGATATTGGGAGGAACAACTGAGAGACCTGTAAAGCACACACCCTGGTTCCTGCTCCAAATACTCTGAATCAGAACTTTGCGGGGAGGAGGGAGGCTCTGGGCATCTGCATTGGGGTTCCTGAGGCCTCTGTAGGAGTCCAGCTGGGAAACATTGGTGGGGAGCAATACAGCTCAGCCTTTGCTGGGCATCACCTGGGGCCTTATTGAAATGCAGATTCTGATCCTTTAAATCTGGGCAGGGAGCTGAGACTATTTTTACAAGTCTCCCAGCTACTGGTGCTGCTGATACTCAAACCAAACTCAAAAGTACCAGGAATATAGAGCAGAAGTCAGCAAACTCCACCTGCTGCCAGATGACTGATAAAAATAAATAAAAACAGTATTTCATCACACACGAACATTGTATGCAATGTTACTATCCATAAATGAAGTGTGATTGGAACACAGCCTCACCCATTCATGTGCATATCAACTACGGCCTGAAATATTTACTATTTATATGGCCCTTTACAGAAAATGTTGCCAATCCCTGGTCTGGATCTGGAAGCAAAAAAACCCACAAAAATCCAGAGGTGTCCTTTAAGAACATTTATTAAGCTGGAATATGGGGGATAAGAAGAGATAGTTTGTTGAATTTGAATATCAATAATATTCAGGAAATTAATATTACAATAAAACAGGAGATGAACTCTGACAAGAAAAAAAAAAAAACTCCAAATCTTTATTCTTCCCAACCTCCACCTCTTGACCCCAATTTCTGACTTTGAATGGTCATATATTTGCATAATGGCTTTCTTTTCTTTTTTTTTCTTTTTATTGCCTACTAATTGAATTATTAAAAATAAAAATACATTCAGGCTCCAACCCAGTTCCACACTTCTGTAGTAAGGGTATAGGTGAAAAGAGGTGAAGACGGGCTGGTGTGGCTCAGTGCATGGAGTGTTGTCTCTATTCCAGGTTGCAGGCTCCATCCCCAGTGGGGATGTGCACGAGGCAGCTGGTTGATGTTTCTGTCTCATAGATGTTTCTCTCCCTCTCCCTTCCTCTTTCTCTAAAAAAAAAAAAAAAAGAAAAAAAAGAAAAAAAATCAGTGAAAACATATTTTTAAAAAAGATAAAGAAAAAAGGTGAAGAGATGGTTCATCTTCATCAAGCAGCTATAATAAAAAAATTAGACTTTTTTTGGTTTGTTTGTTTATTTGTTATATTTACGTATGGAGCTTAAGGGAATTAGTGATAGAATTTCCATAGATGAGTCCTTGCAGATGTTAAAGAGAAAACCACAGGGCTAAATGGTGTCACTCCTGCTAAAAATCCTTGGATTCTTGGAACAGACTGACAGCTGTCAGCTGGGAGAGAGGAGGGCAACGGAATGAAATAAAGTGAAGGGATTCACTAAAGAACATATATGCATAATCCATAGACACAGACAATAGCCTGGTGATGGCCAGAGGGGAAGGAGGGCGGGGCTGGATGGAGGTGGGCAAAGGGGGGTGGGGACATCTGAAATAATGTCAACAATAAAAATAAAGTTAAAAAAACACACATGAACACCAAAACTAGATTTAAAATCTGACCTAATTGTCGTTTCAACCTCTCCCAGAAATATAATATTAATCAGCCTGTTTCTGATCAACACCAATGAGCTAATGTGTTATATGGGCCCTCTCTACTGTCCCCATCCCCCACCCCAGAGAAAGAAGAAAGAATCTGCATGACAAAAACCCTGGCCATTCCCATGCCCCAAAGGTGTGTGGGTCTGAAAAATAATAATTTCTTTTGTTAACAGCTCCCTCGCTGCCATCCCCCCCCCACCCCCCCCCCCCACCCCCCCCCCCCCCGCTTCCTATAAAAACCTTCCATTTTGTACAACCCTTTGGAGCACCCTTCTGTTCTGGTTGCTAGAAGGGATGCTGCTGCCTGATTCATGAGTCCCTCAACAAAGTCCGTTAGATCTTTGAATTTACTGCATTGGAATTTGTTTCTTAACTCAGAGAAAGGAGTCAGAATTGAGCTTCATCTACCTTTCCTAGACATACCTTTCCATCGCTCTCCTCCCTATGGGCTTAGGGTTGTGTTGGTTATGGCATAGACTGGGTGGAGGCAACTCAGAGTTGTGGAGGCAACTCAAGAGTTTTCCAGACTTGTACAAACAATCTGCAGAAAGCCCTCTCCCTGAATGGGCATGACATTTTGTATTTGCCAGCAAATTGATTCCATCTTAATTTTGGTGCCCTGGGATCCAAGTAGCAGAGTTTGGAGGCGAGGTGAGGTTGAGAGTTTATGTTTTACCTGAAAACAGAGAAAATGGTGAGCACCTATAATACAGCAAATAGGATTATCAAAATCCCTCTGGCCATTTGCAACTCGTGCCTTTGGAGCAACCAAAAGATGCTTGGAATTGGAAACTCACCACTTGGTCATTTTTTAATTGATTTGACTTCGTATAGATAAAGAATATTTCTCCTGTGCAAGAGGTTTAGTTATTTTGTCAGCGCACAGGGTTATATTTGTTTAAACCCTATTGAGGTTCAATTTCATGCCAGAGCTCAGAACTCTTAAAAGCCCAGCCAAACACTGGCACTGTCAGCATCCTTACCCTCATCTCTGCTTCTTTCTCCCAGACAGGAGTGCCATTCTTTGCTCTTTCCTCAGCTCCACTATAAGACTAAAAACAAACAGGGAAAAAAAAATCAAAACAAAACTCTTCCTAAGCTTTTCCCTTTACAATTATGACAACGTCCTGGTTTGTGTCAACTCTCTGAAGTTGGACAAGATGAACACCAAAGCCTCCTTCTGTCTCTTCTTCCCAAAGCTCCCTCTTCCTCTCCCTTATTTTTCAAAGGGCTTGCCGCCTATGCTCCTTGCTTAGGCTGAGTCAGAGGCTCCAGCCAGCTATGCAAGAAATCAGAGGCAAGAGGCCGCTTATCTTGGAGCACAGTCTTTCAAAGGGAAGTGGCCCACTTGAGCCAGGACGGGATCCTGGCACTTCCCTGAAATGGTTCCTGTCACCTTGAACTACAAAATACTGCTGAGAAGTCTCTTTCTTCTCTCTCTCTCTCTCTTACCATCTCAGTCTCTGTTCTAGGAACAACACAAAAGTTTTAAGAAAGAAAAAGATCAAAAGGGTTTTTACTTTTTTAATATGTCTACTGAGCCCACAACTCTGATAAAGATAAGGTGAGGGTGGGTTAGGGACAGCTGGGAGAGGAAGCAGTGCCCTGAGCAGCTGTCATCAGAGAGCAGTCATTCTGTTGGCACCAGGGAGACTAGCATCAGGTTTTAGGCCAGTAGAGTCAGACCAGACCTTAGTTCAGCAACCTCCATACTTGAGTTCTGGCTAGGAAAGAATTCAGAGCCAACACTCTGAGGAGCAAGTTTATTTAGGAAGTCACAGAGGCAGAAGACATGGGCTCAGGAAACAAGTTACAGAGGCAAAAGAAGGGCCCTTGGAGCTGAGGATAAAGAGAGAGGCAAGAAAAACCTGCCTTGTGGTGGTGGTGGTGGCGGGGGGGGGGGGGGCGGTTGTGAGGGGGTGGGGGAAGGCTGGGGTGTGCTTCCAGGCAGAGTGCACTGGGTCCTCCATCCTAAGTGCTTTTAAGGGTGGAGAATTTAGGGGAGACCCCAGGGAAGGATCTCCATAGAATATTCATCAGCTTTCCAGGTGTGTCCTTTCAGGGTCAAGGTCATCAGTGATTGGTCAGCACCAGGGCAGGGGGTCATTTGTCAATGCAGCTGGTCCTGAGGTCAGCCATGGTGTCCCTTGTCTGGTTTCGCTGCTTTTCTGGGCCTGGAGCTGAAACAGGACTGAAGCCTAGATGTATTTGATGCTGGTCAGAACCTCACTTTCCTAGGGGCTTAATGCTTGAGAGCTATTCTCCAGCCCCTCTTTGTTTGTTTCCTCTCTAAGGGGTTCTAGCAACATGCCAGGGGAGGAAAGGTCAGAGGAGGGTCAGAACCCCATGGCCAGCTATATGAAAGGTCAGGGGGTCTAAACCACAGGACCAGAGGTAAGCCAGGGGAGGAAAGGTCACGCTGGGGCCAAGGCACTAGTTTTCACAGTTTTGCCTGTTGCTAGGCATCCGGGGCTTTCCACCCTGGTGACCTTCTGTACCTGGCTCGTCATCCTTGCTCTGCTCATGACTGTCTTAACTGCTCACATTCTTTTAGGAGAGAGAAATCCAGTCACCTCTAATTATGTTCACAGCTCTTGCTGAATGCTACTCCAGAAATGGAATATCAGAACAAATAACTTTACCTTTTCCCATTTACACCAATCCTCTGTGGGATTATGTAAATTACACGTTCTTCACCTATTAGCCATTTTTCCCATATTTTTGTGTGTGTGACTGATAGAGAAAACCATAGTCAATTGCAGAGGCCAGTATCAGTTTCCTACTGTTGCTATAACAAAGTATCACAAACTTAGTAGCTTAAAAAAAAATCAGTCATTATCTCTGAATCAGGAAGCAATAGCATGAGTTTTATTTTCCTCTTTGCTGTTTTCTGTTTTCCACATAATAAGCAGCATTCCTCTAACAAACAAAAAATAAAATAATAATATGGGGGACATGGTAAAGTCTTTTTAAATAAGTATAATGTAAATGTGTATGACACTTTCCTCTGCTATCCTCTCAGCCACCTGCTGGTAAGCATCACTCTACCCACTTTACAGAATGGAGGTTTGTGAGGTAACATGACTTGCCCAAAGCCACAGATAATGAATGTGAACAGATCAGACACCTGCATTAAGCGTAGGGCACATAGTAGGGATACAGTGGGGTCAAAACAAGCCTGCTCACTGCCCTCAAGGAGCTTTGAAGAAAAATGTAAGCAAATTATCGCAAAAAAAACCCCCTGCTGTCATGGAGAAGTGCTGTAAAATTAGATTGGAGAGTCAAAAAACTTATTTTGAAAAAGTGCTATTTAGCCTTGAACTCATTTTATGTGAGTGAGAGTAAATGAGAGGCAGAACAAGTTCCCTGGCAAGGGTCCTAAGAACAGGTTCTAATTCCAAGTTCAGGCGTGCTCTTTCCAACGGCGTGCTCTTTCCAACTGTGTGCAGCTGACCTTTCTCCCCACTCCTGGCTGGCTGGTTTCTAAGTAAATAACCTCCAAAGGGGCCATAGCCAATATCATCTCTAAGATTTTCGGCTTGTTTTGTTTTCAACCCTAAAGAGCATATAAATCAATTTTCCTGCAGGTAGTTCTTGAAAATATATGTGGGAGGAAATCCAGATAAATTCTGTTTTGCTTTATTATTTTAAAAACAAAACAAACAAATAAATAGTAACTACAGCAAAAACCCAATGTACTCTGACTATGGCTTGTGGAATCTCTCAGAACCAATTTCTGTATCAGCCTCCAGACCCCCTGAGTGGATGGCCTAAAGCCCTGGCACTTGCCAATGCATAGATTGATTGCACCCAATTCCAAAAGAATGCACTTGCATGCCAGCTATTTGCTTCTTTCTTTTATTTTTATCTCTTTTTTTATATTTAAAAATGAAAGTCAGCAAGAGCAGCCCTAAAGCCCAGGAGGCCGAGCTGCTGTGCAGAGATGCAAACCCCTGGGCCTGCACCATTATTCAAATGCATTCTCATTGGCAAGAAGGCAGTTGCGGTCTGAGCCCTTCAGCTTAAAGGGCTTCCATGGAAATGTGTCAGCAGTCCAGGCTGAAAAGTTCACACAGCAGCTCGATTCACAACATTCCGCTCTCAAGTCACAGTTCAAATCCAGTTGTCTAAAGTTGATTCAATTCAATAGAGTGAGACTCCTCAAGCAGCCGGGGCAAGCCGACCCCATTATTCTTCCCCAGCAAAGTGGGCACGCCAGGTTTGGAAACTTTTGAACTGTGTCCTCAACACTCAAAATCCAATTTCCCAGGCTTCTTCACTGAAAAAATAGAATTAGAAGCCAAGGACTGCAGAGGGGGAGACTATGAGGATGTTTTCTTTTATGTTCTTGCTTTTAAAAAGGCAAATGACTTTTGATGAGAATGCAGAGTTTAAACTTTGTTCAGCTACTGAAGAATTACAAGAAATGTGCTTACTGGTTTAGCTGGAGCGACCAGCAGTAATGGGATTGTATTTCCCTCTAGATTAATTTCATTTTCCTGCTTCCACGGTAACACACATTCCATGCAATTCTGATTTCATTGCTGCCTTCTAATATCTTTAACTTGCTTCCACCGCTTTATGAATAGGTTTAGGATGCCAGGCATGGAGTATAGGAGAATGCAGACATGCAGGGCTGCCTAGTCTTGACTTTCTCTTCTCTCTTGGTTTCCATGACACTATGTTTCCTTAGTTACTCTCTTTGCTCATCCTAACCCCCTTCTGACTGCCTTCACTGATTTCCTTCTACCTGCTTCTTTCATGTTATTGTAGGTTCTGTTCTGGAATCTTATATAATAAAAGGGTAATATGCAAATTGACCCTAATAGCAGAACGACTGCTGGACCAGTTACTATGAGGTGCACTGACGACCTCTTGGTCCCTTTCCCCGGCCAGCAGGCTCTGATCACCCTATGGCTAACAGGGAATCCCGGGAGGGTGGCGGCGGGGGGCGGGGCCAGCTGCGGGCAGTTGGGGAAGATGGCCCTGATCGTAGGCCAGGCCTAGGGACCATACCCGTGCCCTAATTTCATGAATCTGGCCTCTAGTATCTCATAAAATCCTACAACTTGCACCCATGCAAGTCAACCCATGCACACCCAGCTTCTAGCTGGACATCTCCAGCTGGACATGCAACAGACACCACAAATTCAGTCCACCCGCAACTGAAGACCCCACGTTCTCACCTCTTCAATAAAGTGTAATAGACCATGAAAATCAGGCGATATAGTCAGAAGACAAAGAGCAATGTTTTGCAAACTTTTTTGCTAGTGGACTCCACGGCTATGCTAGGGCAGGTTGGCTGGAATCTTCAGACATTTGCCTGTGAACTTGACATGGCTCCTTCTCTTAACCCCGTTCACTGATTCAGGTCATCCCTGCTAATTTCCTTCTTGCCTGTAGTCTCTGAGTCAGTTGCAGATTGATTTACCCTCATGGATAAATGGTAGACAACTTGGCATCCTCAAGAGTACAATGCTGAGAGAGTGACACATTGCAGACAATTCTGGAGGTGCTTTTGGTGTTGGATGCCAGAAAACCGGGTGTTAGTGATTTGGGTCATCTTTGAGAACCTCGATCAAAATGAGCTCCTTTGAGACATAGCCTTGATCTCTCCACTGAAGTTTCTAAACTTCTTTTCTAGGATACCTTGAAATGTATAGGAAGATATAATAATTATGCCAATTGTTTTTCACATAAGGAGATGTAGCTTAGAACTTAGAGCTGGTGAGTGGTGAAGGTAAGATTCAAATACCCCAGATCTTAGTCACCCTATAATTGTTTATCCTAACAATTCTCATATATATATATATATATATATATATATATATATATATATATATAATATATATTGATTGATTTGAGAGAGAGAGAGAGAGAGAGAGAGAGAGAGAGAGAGAGAGAGAGAGAGAGGTGAGAGAGAAACATCAATCGGTTGCCTTCCACAAACATCCTGATTGGGGATTGAACACACAACCTAACTATGTGTCCTGACCAGGAATTGAACCTGCAACCTTTTGATGCATGGGATTATGCTTCAAACAATTGAGCCAACCAGCCAAGGCTCTTATAAATATCTTTTAAATAAAATTTATTTCTCACTGCCACAGACCTTTATTTTTTACCTAGATCATGGGAGTAGACTCTGTTCTTATTTCTCAACTCTTGCCCATCTTTCTCCAATCTCTGTTATCTTTCCAAAACCAATATGTAACCATACTCTTTCCCTTTGATCATACTGCTTTACCAAACCTAGGCCATCATTTGTGTTTTTCCTTTTATATTGAGGTAAAACTCATCTAACATGAAATTAACCGTTTTAAATGTACAATCCAATTGGCTTTAGTACATTCACAACATTGTACTATTAGCACCCCTATCTCAATTCAAAACATTTTATCATCCCAAAAAGAAACTCCATACACATTAGGTAGTTTTTCTACTTTTCTCTCCTCACCCACTGGCACCTTAAAATGTACTTCCCGTCTTTATACATGTACCTATTCTGGATATTTCATAAAATGAAATCATATAATATGTGAACTTCTGCATCTTTTTTTTTGGGGGGTGGTGTATTTTCAGGGTTCATTCATGTTGTAGCATGTGTCAGTACTTTATTCATTTTTATATCTAAGTATTATCTCAATGTATGTTGATACCGTATTTTGTTTGTATTTATCATTCATCATTGGATGGGCATTTGGGTTGTTTCTACTTTTGATGGTGGTGAACAGTGAGGCTGTGGACATTCAGGTAGGTTTTGGCTGGTCACCTATTTTCAATTTCTTTGGGTATAAAACTAGAGATGGAATTGTTGACCCTATGGTGATTCTGCATCACCTGTTGAGTAACTGCCAAAGTGTTTCCCAGAGCAGCTGCCCCATTCTCCATTCCCACCAGCAGTGCACAGGGCTTCCAATTTCTCTGCATCCTCAACAATGCTTGTTATTTTCCATTTTTGTTTGTTTGTCTTGCTCCTTAAATTATAGTTATATTCATGTCCTAGGGTCGCCATAATGAAGTACCATAAAGTGAGGTGCTTAGGACTTTGGATAGATCACATTCCTCCTGCAAACCTACAGACCTCCATTTCTTCTCGGGCAAAAGGGGCCCATGGATAGCACCATCTCCAAGGTCACTTCCAGGCTGATACTAAGTTCTATTCTTGAAGGCGCGCGCACGCGCACGCGCACACACACACACACACACACACACACACTCACAGCTGATGGTAGGTCTTCCCCTCTGAGATGGAATTGTGTGCCAGGATTTCTTATGTAGGATGCTGGGATGGGAATCCCTCAGGGCAGAGAGATGGGATGGGATCCAGGGGCACCACAGCCCTCAGGCCAGTCATGTCTGGATAAAAACAACTTTCTTCGTTTAGCCCAGCGTGCTGTACAAGCATTGTTTTTCCTCATGCCATTTTATAAGAAGACTGGGAAGCCCTTGCAGTTGGAAGACGGTATTGTCAAATTGAAATAAAACCCTCTGGCCCAAACAAAAGTCTGAGTTGTACTTTTTTCTTCCCTCCTTCAAACATTGGCTTGAACGCTTTTCCTTGTTGGGGGATCTACTCATCTTTTAGGACTGTGGGAAGCAAACCTTCTTTGGAAGCTGTATCAGCAGGGTCTGGTCAGGAGGCAGAATTCACACCCGTTATCTTAACAGAGTGGACTTAATAGAAAGAATTATTAAGTAGGTATTGAACTAAAAAGGCAGAAAGAACTCTGAGATATCACAGGTGAGCAGCTACCACCCGTAGGGCTGGAGGAACAAAGGGAAGAGGTTGGAATTATTAAAATTTAAAGGCTTGGAGGTGCAGTCCTGCCGAGCTGGGACTGACCTTGGAGGGCACTGTTTGGCTGGTGCTGGTGTCTGAGCTCAGAAGTGGGGGTGGGGGGTTCTTATCTGAGGAGGGGGCACTGGCTAAGTGTGGCTTGGGTCTCCGAGGGGGTATAGTGAGGCTGGTTGTGTGATTCCTGGAGAAACTGAAAACTGGAATCAATTGCTACCACTGGATCGAACGGAGCAGAGTGGCCCAGCTGGCATGGCTGGGATAGAAACAGAAAGCAGAGAGGAAGCCAGTACTAACCTAACAGCCAGGAGCAAGTCCCTTCTTCCTCCCCCAGTTTTGCAGGCTCCCTTGGGGACCCCCATGTGCAGGGTCTCATCGGGAGCCACTTGGCAAAGCAGAAATGTGGTTTGCCCAGACTCAGTATCACATCACAGAGTATAAAAAAGTAGGTTGGAAGCTAAGAGGTAAACTGGTATGGAAGCCCCCTCAATACCTTGTCCTTGCTGAAATCAGTGAGTCCCCTGGCTGCTCCTGCAGCCCCTCATATCATGCCATTTATGCATAATCTTTATGTTTCTCTCTTTCTCTTTAGCTACTTGAGAGCAAGGTTATATTTTCTTTATCTCTGTGTCCCCAAATTATCCAGCATCTGTATCATAGTAGATGTTGGCTAAAGGTTTGTTGAATGACTGCACGGATGGATGAATGGCCAAAGCAAGCAAGGAAACAAGAAAGCCCAAGAGAATGGCCCTTATCAGGACTTGGAAAGAAAGCATTGGTATGTAGCCAAGATGAAAGATGGCAAATGAGACCCATGACAACACTATTTGATATCTTGGATCTACCCTTGTTCTTTCCAGTTGAGTTCTCGTAAGTTGTGGAAAAGAAATAGGGCTACCACAGCAGGCAGTCAGCCAGGCAGAGAAAGAAATCCATTGTGGGTGGGAGATAATAAGACTCCTGCTAGAACCAGGTGCTGAAAAATGATTCAAACAGTGAAGCACCTTACAGGAGCTACAGACAAAGGTTTTAGGGTAAAGGGCAGAAGGGACACCCCTTCGCCTGGAATGTGAAACTCTTCATGCACACAGGGTCCTGCCTACTCCTCCAACTTCATTGCTTAGCAGTCAAATCCCCATCGGAATCAATCAGTCCATGAGTCACTCCCTGTAGCTGTCCTCTGCCTGAAACTCCAGCCTCAACCCATCTGATTAACTCATAATCCTCCAGAAAAACTCAAACCCTTTGTCGCCTCTTCCAGCAATTTTGCTTCCCAAGATGCTACTGACCTTATGCCTCTGTGGCCCCCTGTTCTTTCTTCCCAAAGACAGCAGATTGCAGTGCCTAATTCAGGGCCTGGAGCCTGGATGCAAGGCCTGACACCATCACTTGCTGGGCATATTAACTGCCTCAGTTTCCTCTTTGTAAAGTAGGTATAATGGTGCTCCCTACTAAATATTGGTGATCATTACAACACAGAAGGCATTTTAATTCCTTAGAACATTGGCTAGCATAGAATGTGGCCATAATTACTGATGACTAGTGTTATTTTCACACTGTATTGTAATAATTTCTTCAAGTGGAATCTCTCTCACTCCGTCTTGGTGGGAATTTGGACTTGTTCATTGTTCATTTGGCCTGGTACATACTAGTAGTAGGTGTTCAATGAACACCAGGAAAGAATGAGTAAGTTGGAATTTTGATGAAGTAGCTTGCCCAAGGCATAACAAGGTTTCCTTAGTGGAACTGCCTGTCTAATAAGGAATTCACAGAAAATTATTGTTGTTGCTCAAAATGTTTCTACGCTGGAGAAACACATTTTTCCTGTAAGAACAGCCTAGTTATGCTAAACATCATTAAGACTTTCTTGAGAAAGTGCCTCCAGGTTGATTTAGCAGGCATCAGAGCCCCTGTAGAACCTTAAATGCAGATCATATTAGGCAGGGCTCTTTGGTTTGATGGAGATAGAACTCAACTGGAAAAAAAGCTTAGGGAAAAAAGGAGTTTTATGAAAGGACACTGGGCCAGTGTTGAATGGCCGCAGGGACCTAGCTGAGCCTGGGGACCAATTGGAACTGGAGGCTTTAATTTCTCCACCTGTTATTTCATCAATTCATCTGCAATCACGGGCTTCTACGATTTTTGTTTTGATTGTTTACAGATGTCCAGGCTGTTTGTCTACGAGCACATCAGAAATTCTAAGTCAGGCACTTTGCATGTCCTATGATGGCTATAACAAATGACCACAGACTCAGCGGCTTCAAACAAGACAGATTTCTTATTATAGTCCTGGAGATCAAAGGTCAAATTAGTCCACAGTGGCCACAAGGCTGCAGTGAGGTGTTGGTGGGACAGAGTTCCCTCTGGAGATTCTAAGAGCGAACCTGTTTCCTTGTCTTTCCAGCTTGTGGCTTGTGGCCCTTTCACCATCTTCAAAGCCAGCAGCTTCAACACCAGCCTCTTCAACCTCTCTCTGCCTCTGGACTTCCTGTCTCTTTCTTTTAAGAACCTCTGTGATCACACTGGATCGCAGGATAATTCAGGAAAATGTCTTCGTCACACAATTTTTAATATGATTATATCTGCAAAGTTTCTTTTCCCCCATATAAATTAACATTCACAAGGTTCTGGGGATTCTGGTATGAGCACCTTTTGAGCGGGGGGGCGGGGGGGGGGCGGTTTGAGGGAGGAGAAGAGAGGCATTATTTAGCCAGCTGCAGACATTATTTATCTCCAGAGTCAGCATCAGGCTTGTACATAATAGTGTGAAAAATATCACTGATTAAAAAAATTAATAAAAGAGTAAAGATACCTCTCTCTATCTCACTTTCAATCTTTCCCTTCAAACAGGCTTTCTCTCTCTGCAGGGAAACATGTCTATTAACAATTCTTGAATCTTATGACCACCCCCCCTGCCATGCCCACCCCTCACTACTATTTACTACTCCTGGAAAGATGCTTAATTCCTTTCTCTGTTTCTTTTGACAAATCTTGGAGAATGATTCTAATCAGTCCTATTTGGCTCAGGCCTGTGAATAAGCCAGCCATATAGGAATAAAGCGTTATTCATGACGGTTCTTTCACCTAGTTAAAATAAGAATACAAGTAGCCCCATAAATACTTGACATACTCTTCCATAGCATGTGAAAGGTTACTTTTGTATAGGTGGTTAGTCCATACCTGCTGTAAGAAACTGTGAGAGGAGTGTTCCATCTGGGAAGACAAGCATCTGAAAGTTGCTACTTTAAAAAAACTGTGCCCCTTAGTCTCTGCAGAAATTTATTTCCAAATGATAGATCATTGCACAAGAATGAAGCTCCATATGATTCTGGTTACAAAAGTTCTAGATGAATCATTTTTAAGCCTATCAGACCCAATGCCTACTCGTATAAAAAATAATGTCTCACTCCCCTTTTACAATCCTGAAGTGAAATTCATAAATTATATACATGCCTGCACAATCTTGGCTACAATAAACACTCAAGATGTAATATATAAGAGAACAAAAATTTAATTTATAATAAAATAATTTGTATTTCAACATGTCAAGTATCTGGCACAGCTACACTATAAAATAGCAAACTACCACACAGAACCCTAAAATGTCAGTAGGAGGCACTGTTATCCCTGTTAGAAACCACCTGTCTTGATGAATAGGCAACATAATGTGTGACTAACCTTAGCCTTTACCCATGCCAATTAATTTCTATCAGACCATACTGTCATGATCCTTCCTGGCACTTACTCCTGCCTGAGGCCATCTTGCTCAGGTATTTATTGACTCATTTATTAGCTCTCCCCTCTCCTTGAGTATACGCTCCATGATATTGGGAATGTTGTCTGCCTCTTTCAGTACCCTGCACATAATATACATGTTTATTGAACAAATGAACAAATGAATGCTCCTTTTGACAAGTGACAGCACTTCAAAAGATAGCCGGAAAGACCTTTTCTGACTATCTGATCAATGACACCAAGATCAAAGGAGGGTGGCATGGACTTGCACATGGTTACAGAGCTAGTAAGTAGATGGTCTCAGATATCCTGACTCCCAATCCATAGCCTTTTATACAGCCGTCGTGCATGTATGGATTAAGTTTAACTTTAATAACCAAAGAGAGAGCTTTTCATTTAATGACACTGTTACTTCTCTGTATCCAAGTAATCAGGCAATGGGGTTTTAAATATAATCATTTCTAGTGAAGATGAAAGATATTTAGTAGATCCTAGCTGGAATGAGATAGCTTCCACTTCTTTTTAAAATATATATATAGATATAGATATAGATATAGATATAGATATAGATATAGATATAGATATATATTATTGATTTCAGAGAGGAAGGAAGAGGGAGAGAGATAGAAACATCCATGATGAGAGAGAATCATGGTGGATCAGCTGCCTCCTGCAAGTCCCCCACTGGGGACCGAGCCCACAACCCGGGCATGTGCCCTTGACCGGAATCGAACCTGGGACTTTTCAGTTCGCAGGCCGATGCTCTATCCACTGAGCAAACCGGCTAGGGCTAGCTTCCACTTCTTACTTTTTATATGAACCTCCCACATCTGTCCTATATAAACCGCTAACTGTCCACTCTGAGATGCTAAGGTAGCGCTTTCTCTCTACTGATCAACCAATCCAGCAAGTGCTTTCTTTCCTTTTTTTTTTTTTTTTTTCCTGATCAACCTTCCAGAAAGACAAATTTCTTGTTGAGAAGAAAACCAGGGTATGCTTTGCAGATGGCATGAAAAGGGAAATAGTGACAGAGAGTACAAATTGCTGAAAATCGCATGTGCCAAGGGCTACTTTGCAATATTGGTTTGTGAATTTTGCCAGCTCAGTAATGTGTTAGCAGCAGTAAACCACTTGGAAGTTTTCATTGTTTATTCCATTCAAAGAGATGTTGCATCTTAGCATACAAAGCAATATCCAACAGCAGTTGGGTCTGCTTAGATTTGGAACTGAGCTGAGAGAGCAGTTTATATTTGCTTTTGATTTCTCTCCGTGAGAGAAATGCAATTACTTCCAGCACTTTGAAAGTCATATTCTAAAAATCAGAGAAATACAAGTAAGAAAGCAATGCAGGTGTATGTAAGAAAGAACAAGAGTAAGAGAGAGTCAATGATTTGTCCGTGAAAGCTGCTGACCCATTTACAATTTATTTTAAGCCCAGAAATAAAGCTTGTAAACTTGCCCAAACCAATGTGGGTATGAGTTAGTAAAGGAAATATTTCAAGCATGGCTTGGGATCAGGTCTTAAGAAATCAGGTTCTGGTTTCTGTCAGATCTAATTGTCTTTATCAAACATTGCAAAGATCTGGGCTCCTTTCTTGACTCAAAAGGGAGACTTCCTATAATGGAACAGAGCACCACACTCCACATGCTTTTTCATATGTGGTGAGGGAACCCAAATTTTTGAATAAAGGATTGTTTCCTAACACTTAATGGTTACTAGGTAGATCTGGATGACTGAAAAAATTTAAGCTTGGTTACAGCCACCTGAATTGCATCGCATGGCTGAAAGAAACCCCAAATCATTGTTTGTCATAGGTGGAAGAGACACTAACCAGCGGAAGCCCAAACTCTTCTTTTTAAAATTAAATTTATTGGGGTAACATTAGTTAATGGCATCATATAAATTTCAGGTGGACAGTTTGAATACTCCATTGTGTGCTCCCCACCAGAAGTCTAGTCTTGTTGCATCACCATATATTTGACCCACCCTGTTAACCCTCTTCATTCCCCCTGCGCTCCCAACCCCATCTGCCTCCGTAATCACCATTCTGTTTGTACAGGGTAGGGAAAAAGTAGGCTTACAGTTGTTTGTCTGGAAAATAATACAATCCATAATAATAAAAGCGTAATATGCTAATTAGTCTAGATGACCTTCTAAACCACAGTGAAGTAATGAAGAGATAATTGGAGGTCAGATTTACATGTAGTTAGACACGCAGCCAACCAACCAGTTTGTCCTCCATTGTTATAAGACTAGCTTTCTGACTTATACAGAGTTAGAAATAGAGATTTGTCAGATTCACACCAGAGAATCAGAATAAAATGGTGATGCCTAACTAGTCCCATTCTAGAAGCAAGCTTGTTAATAAATTTGTATGAAGTTTCTGTCTGTGGACAATTTGAATGTCACCATCCTGAACAGAGGGTCTAGTAAACTCCAGTGGAGGAGGGGCCTCACCTCCCATGGTTATTGTTGCATCCTTAGCACCTAGAAGTGGCACATGCATGTTTAATTAATATGTTGTGCGTGAACTGAAACAATAAACCCACATTTCTCAAGCTATACACAACTAGGCACACATACTTATATCTAATCCTAATGGTCCAATGGCTATTAGCACCTTCATATCACAGATGGAGAAACTGAGGCTCGGAGGGGTGATGTCACTTCTTCATGGTCACTCATCTGGAAAGTAGCAAATGTAACATTTGAATTTATATTTGAGTGCAAAGTCTCTATTTCTTCCTTTACAGACATTCCCACCCAAACTCTGTTGCTGTAAGGACTCAATAGAAAGAACTTCAGAGCAGAGATTGTCTCAGCAAACAGTGAGTGCATCGTTGGTGTGCTAGCAGAGGGTTTATTGGAAGAAGGCTTCCAGGCACTGGAATTGGCAGGGGGAATCGGATAGGATGATGTTTAATGTCTTTGTCATCTATGAGGCATCAATTGCTTATTAATTAATAACAGTCATTCATTCATCCACTCATTAATATTTTAATTCCATTTCCTGTTGATAAGTGTGCACAATTAAAAAATGCTTTCAGTCATCAGGACCAGAAGAAACTGCTTCTCCTTAACACCTTGTTTGGTTTTATCCAGTAACTATTATAAATCATGAACTGATCATATATATATGCATATGTGTGTGTGTGTGTGTATTGATGTTTTCATGTTTGCTAGTGGATTCAGAGCAAATTTATAGTCCACCTCTAAAAAGTGACTCAGCCACACAGTTGTTTATATATTTTATTAATTAGTCAATATTAATCAATATTATTTCTCTATCCAATTCTACATTTAACATCAATTTCTTTAATTTTTCTATTTTCTGCTTCTGTGTGTATTTATCAGCCTTATCAAATCCCTTTTTTTGGAAAATGATGTAATGCGAATGTGCTTTTGTGTGTGTGTGTGTCCACAAAAATACCTGCATGCTCCTTTTTGTTATTCAATCTTGAGCCTTTGGACTTCAGCCAGGGCAAAGGAATAGAAATATTGCTGGCACCAAGCTCAATTAGAGCCAGCCAAAACAAGCAGGCACACGACTGTCTGCTTTCCCCAGCCCTGACTCCAAGAACAGCCCACCAAGGATGCTAGCCCAGCCTTCCCCTCTCTGGAACAAGGGCCATTTCTCTCTTGCAAGCTCCAAAGCCCTAAATCTGACTTCTTTGGAGGGGAGGACAGTTTTTTGTCTGCCAAGGGTAACCCAGGCCCCTGCACCTGTCATGCTGATCCATCCAGAACCCTTGCCAGATCTAGGAAGCTGATCCATTACGCTGACCTGCTAATACAAACATTAGTGCAAGGATGCCTGGAGCCAAAGGCTGGAAACCAAATCTATAGCAAGGAGCTGCTCAAGCCGGCCAAAATGAACTAGGACTTATTCTATTAGAGAGAATATTTCGTTTGCTCCAATAACGAGAACTCTGTTGAGATTGCTTAATTCAATTCTGCCCATCTTATCAGATTTATTTTTAATGAAACTGAACAATAGTTTCATTTGTTATGTTATTAGTTTTCCCAGTAGAAGCAACGAGACTGTAGCACATAAAGCGAAGCAGACAAGCTTTGCCAGTGTCTTTGGTTTATCAGTGATGTCTGCCAATTTGGATATTACACAGTGAAAAGCTTCTCTCCTCTTCTGGGTCTACTTCTTTGCTCCTGGGACTTAGAGCTATGAGGCCATCTTTTCTCTTATGTAACCTCTCTGTGCCTCATCGAATCTTGTCATTCCCTTATCAATAAACCTGCCAGGGCTCCTGATTGCCACATTTTTACCAGTTGCTAGCCGAGTGACATCGGCAAAGTGGCTTAACCTCTGTGAGCCTAATTTATTTCTCTCGTGTGCAAAGGGGTGATAACATAAATCACTCCATCCCATTTTCATACTGTGGTTCAAATGAGTATTATGGGGCTAGTAGTAGATGCTCAGTAAATGTTGTTGTGATCTCATTTCCTTGTGCCCATCTACCTCAGTAGGGAATACACTCCTTCCTGTGCAGGAATTACATTTTGGAGGTTTGTTTCCTAAATGAGTCTTGACTTACTGTAAGCACTGAATAAATATTTGCTTAGTTGAGTTGATTGCTGAGTTTCCAAATGTTGAGTTTCTATCTTCATCCTACTTTATTCTCTGTTGTTGTTTTTTTCTCTGAAACTGCTCTTATCCATCCGGCTCAGTGCAAATATCCCTTTCTCCAATCACCCTTCACTCTTCAGACTCAGAAAATGTAGCCTGCAAGCAAAGGAAACTTTCTATTGCATTTTTGTAAATATGCATCTGATAAACACAAAACACGATGAACATCTACCATACTTAGTTCAATCCTCAATTTTAAGATATGATAGTAATCTTAAATTGGGTTCCATTCTCCTCTTGGTAAGTGAATTATTGAGTGAAGGAACTCAGAGAAAGCTGTAGAAGAGTGAGGGAAGAATAGGACTGAATAACAAATTCGACAAAGATGGGGTTCCCAGAGAAGTTGAGCCTCAGTCAGATCCCATCGGGATCTCCAGAGGGCCAGCTGCACCTCGTGCTCTCCCACCACCAGGAAGGGGTCTGGGCTGATACACATGCACATCACTCAGGCACTGGGTGGGCATCACTCCTGTGGGGAGGTGTGCATAGTCCCCTTGGCATCTTCAAGGAGGTAGCTCTCGCCACTCAAGGTCACTTTTCAGGGAAGGGAACAGTCATGAGTAATGAGTCACCAAAACCTACAGAAGCTGGGAGATGGGGCACTTACCTGGTAAGGGGGGATGTGAGCATGGTCCCCATGATACGTGCTATGATAGCCAAGGTCTAGAGCAGGGGTGGGCAAACTTTTTGACTTGAGGGCCACAATGGGTTCTTAAACTGGACCGGAGGACCGGAACAAAAGCATGGATGGAGTGTTTGTGTGAACTAATATAAATTCAAAGTAAAGGAGCGGAGGGGAGAGCAAGAGAACCGGATAGAATAGCCGGATCTGGCCCACGGGCCGTAGTTTGCCCACAGCTGGTCTAGAGTTTATATATATGAGGCTTTTGGTCCAGGGACTCAGAACTTCCCAGAAACAGTGGCAGCCGCAGGCCTGGAGCCAAGAGATGCTTGGAGACAGCTTGTTGACATTCAGGAGTTAAGTCATTTATTATTTCTTAGAGAAAAAAAAGTTGGGAGGATTTGGCCGTGCACATCTGATAATTTATTCCCACCCCCATTTTCATTTTGAACATGTTTGATCAGAGTGTTGTGTAATTAATTGCACGTCTATTACAATATGGTGTTTACTTACAAAGCACTGTGGGCCATGCCAGCGATTAGCCATTTTCTCTGACGCCTGTTGGAGTGCTAATTACAAGCAGACGTGGTACACTTTCTCTGACAAGGACACGGGAGTGTGGCCCAGAGGTTTCTCCAGTGTCTGTGCCGGCTCCCTTCCTCGAGATGGAGCTCTGTTTGGTGTCTGCAAAGCTGCTACTGCAGCTCATATGAAGGGTTGCCAGGAATTAGACAAGGATGATGTAAGTGGCTAACCCTGGTCCAAGTGCATTGTCATTTCAGGGGCAGCCCCCCAGAATGTGTTCCTGGCCCTGGAGATTCTCAAGAGTCAGACAACCTGTGACCAATAAATCACAGCACTGGAAGTCCTCCGCTTCTCCACAGGCCCTGCCAAACAATTATGCAGGGAAATGTTCTAATTGTACTCTGATTTTAATGTTAATACCAATTTCCATAATTTCTCTGGATCTTTACGGGGCCGTTTAATACTTGCCAATGAAGCAAATGAACTAGAAGGAACACCCACAGATGGCTCATGTTTCCATTAAGCCGGTGCACTAAGATCTGCTTTGTTTTCCATTGGGTTTGGGCAGCCGGCTGCTCAGAGAAGCCAGCCTGAAACCGGGCCCAGCCCTTGCAATGGCCACCTTGAAACCAGCTCCTGTGAGAGAGGGAGTCACGGAGTGGAGTGTTTTCTACTGGATCCAATGGGTCCTCTGCTGAGCACCCTGGCTCAGTTCCTGCCTCCCCGGGCACCGCCCCCTGCGCCCCAGGACAGTCTTGCCACCCGATCCAGGTGCTGTTTCACACACGTGTACTCTTGCTGTTGCACATCTGGAATGCCCTCCTCACATTTCATCATCCTTCAAGGCTCAAAAACTCTTTTCACAGGCCACCTTACCCCCTCCACAGGCCTAGTGGAACTAAAGGATGGATGTGTCTCCCCAGCACAGAGCTGGTTCTGTGAGTGCCTGGACATGGTGCACAGAGAGGGCGGCGTGCACAGTAGGTCTGCCTCTTTTGCTTGATCTCAGGAGCCGGGCTCTTGTCCATAGGAGCACACATCACACCGCACCGTCATCTGCTTGTCTTCTCCAGTGGACTGGAACTGAAGAGTTTACTTAAGCAAGCCCCTGCTCTCTCTCACGGCACCATGATCCATCCCTCTGATTCTACTAGTCACTCCTTATTAGTAAAGAATATCTGGGTGGGCGGAAACCTAACTCTATCTAGATTCAGTTAAAACACCAGGTGCTCATGGTGTAAGGGTAACGGGGATAGAAAATGAGAAATAAAATGGTATCAATATTCTCTCTTCCTTGCCCATCCTTCATAATTCCCTGAATGAGCACGTGACCCCCCAACAAGCTTTCTCTGCGTGCTGCAACCACAGCCGCCGTAGCTCTGGGCTCTGTCTCATAATTTTCAGGTGGAAAAGGAAAAGGGCAGGAACGTACCCTTATGACATGGCAACCACAAGCAGCAAGGCTGACCCATTTGTTCATGACCCCTTCTCTCCTATGCACTCCTGTTCCAGCTTCACAAATGTTCCTCTTCGGCTCTCCGCATCAGTGTTTCCTGCTCTTGGTTTCCATCAATGTCGGTGGCTTCTTCAGTGATGCCTCTGTGCCAGGGAGGCATTCCCGCATGGATACACTAGGCCGTGTCTGGCATAGGGGCTGACAGCCATGGCTGGAGTGCTCCCTGGAGACCAACTGTGGTGGCTTCCATATAGCCCCTATGAGGACCCAATGCCTATTTTGTGTTTCTAAATGTGACAGTGTTCCAATTGTGCAAATAGGGAAACTGAGACTCGCAGGAGACTTGCCCAGTGTTGCAGAGCTATGAAATGACAGAACCTGGTTCAGTTTTTCTCTATTTTTATCACACCACCTGTCATTTCTTTAAGGGTCAGTATTTCTATTCTCTACAATTGCTATGTTTTCATTTCTGTCTGAAATGCATATATACTTGTTTCTTTTGGCAATGCTACTGGTGCTATTACTATTATTTCTTTTAAATCATCTATGAAATGCTTCAGATGCACTGTGTCAAGTGTGTCATACCTTCACATGTGTGACATGTGATCCTACGCAGACGGCTGATGCCGGAGTGTTATTATCTCCCTTTAACCAAAGAGGAACCTGAGGCCCAGAGACACTTCCCCAGAGTCTCTTGATAAGTGAGAGCTGGTAAAGGAATGCTGTTCTGTCTTGCTCAAAATCTCACGTTCTTAAACATAGTGACACGGTGCTTCGCACAGTGAGGAAGGAATGTCGACTGCATCCAGAAGTGGCTGGAATGGTGTTTCACTCAGCAGTGGGCTCCTGCCAGTTCCCAGCTGTGACACTGGGGTGGGGTGCTAGCCTGTGGGCAGAGGTGCAGGGAAAACCCGGTGGCTCTGCAGTGCTAGAGCTGGCAGGTCTGCGGGAAGCCACCTGGGTTATTGACCAGGTCGGGAGCAGAGACCCAGAGGACGGCAGAAGGCAGCAACTTGATAGCACAAGGGGTCAGACAGTTCTGAGCATCTCACATAGATTTACTTACGTACTTCTCGTAACAGCCCGCATTTATAAATGCGATAACCAGGCACAGAGAGGCTATCTTGTCAAAAATTATTCAAGTAGGAAGTGACAAAAGGAGGCCTGACTCTTGGTGCTCTTACCCTGCCCAGCAGCATCACTGGGGTCTTCTTCCCCCTAAGTGCCTTGAGGGAGGGGTGCGGTTTTACTGCTAAAGCCTATCTTTGGCAATTTAGCTACCTGGTCAGCTTAGTAATAGGGGGAGGGAGGAGTAGGATGTGAGAGTGAGGTTTTAAATTCAGATCTTGAGCATTTGCCCTGGACGGACTGGGGTGGGGTGGGTGGGGATGGGTGTGCACAAAGATTTCATTTAGGACATTCATTTGATACTTTTCTCTGAGAGATTGTGAGAGCAGGTGACAGGCTCATTTCTACTGTCCCAGGCGAAAACTAAAATTAAAAGCCAATGCTCACCCTAGTTCCAGACAGCTGGAGTGTGGCAAGGCCCAGCGACACAAGCATGTCATTGTGCTATTATTTGCAGAAGAAGACTTGGGTTCATCTGTGAAGGGATCATTTCATTCAATTCTGTTTAAAATCATGTAGCCAGGAACTAAAAAGCATATGGCTCTGGGACAGAAAACTCTTAGTAATTTACACCCTTCCATTATTCCATTATTCCAAAGCTCTCTATCTCTTCCTCTCTCTCTCTCTCTCTCTCTCTCTCTCTCTCTCTCTCTCTCTCTCTCTCTCTTTCTCTCTCTCTCTCTCCCTCTCTCTCTGTCTCTCTCTTCCTCTGTCTCTCTGTCTCTCTCTCCCCCCCTCCCCGTGTGTGTGTTGTATATATGTCACATTTTTTGGCAAGTAATGCATTTAATTAATCTGTGTGGAGTTTTAGTGCAGCACAGTTGATTAGCATGGTAGACACAGTGCCTTTTTAATATGACAAATCTACTGAGAAATATCCTCAGTTAATGAGCTGAGTCATTTTGAGAAAGTTTGTCTTATAACTAATGTATGAAAAGAGCACCGTATTTTTATGGTGCTTGCTTGGAGCCAAATAAGTCATCCTGGGTATGAAGAGTTCTAAAGCTTATCCCCTCAGTAAACTGTGGCTACTTTAAAAACCTGTGTACGTTGATTTCTGTTTGATTGCTTGGCCAAGGGGTAGGTCCAGAACACTCTCGTAAACTCTCAGCTGAGGTTTGTTATAGGTCATGGGAAGGCAGGAGAATTATTTACAGTAGACAAGGTATAAAAATTGTCTGAAGGAAACTGTGACCCCTTGTGAACTTGGGTGCAAATTGAGTTCACTTGTCATAACCCAGCAAGAGTACTGATTGGTGGGCACGGCTAACCCCCTTCCCCAGACCCATAGACAATGACTGCAGCTTAAAAAGGGACATCTCTTTCCCCCTTATCTCATCGCAAGCATGGCATTCTGACCCTCAGACTGTATGTTATTATTCTAAGCATTACCCACCTTGTCCAGACCTTCTGGCTGGGCGAAGAGATTAGAAATGTGAACCATGTGCTCAGGAATTCCATGGTGATTCTTCTAAGACTTAATGAACTGCAGATCACTGAGAGGCCTTGCAGTAGGTCTTTTTTTTTTTTTTTTTTTTTAAGGTATAATATATATAAAGTGAAACACACAAATCCAGATCAACCAGCATTGGCAAATTCGTGTGCCTGTGTAAAGATAATAATATGCTCAGGCTTCCAGAAAGAGCCCTCGTTTGCCTTCCTAGTCAATGCCTATGCCACATCCCACACGCCAAAGCCACTGCTGACTGGATTTCTACACAGATTTCCTTTGCTTGTTTTAGAACAATATAAATAAAATCAAACAGTATGTTTGTGTTCAGCTTCTTTTAGTTAACCTATTTTTGAGGATTATCCTTATTTTTGTTCCAGTTCTTGGTATCTATCTATTGCCGAGTAGTAGTCTATTATATGTCGAATTCCATTGTATTCATTCTCTGCTGATGGGTTATTTCTAGTTTGGGGCTATCCTATATAATAAAGAGCTAATATGCTAATTAGAATGGACAGCAGAATGACCAGTGGGCGAGGGGCGGGGCCAGCGAGCCTGCACCACCAGGCCAGCCATGGCGGTCCCAGTGCCCCCCCTTCCACAGAAGTGACCTCAGGGGAGCCGGCCTAAGCCTCAGTTGGACATCCCCCGAGGGATCCCGGGCTGCCAGAGGGATGTCTGACTGCAAGCTTAGGCCCGACCCCATGGTGCATTTATAAAAAGTGGAACAAACAGGGGATTAAGTTCTCTCTTTCTCTGTCTGTCTCTCTCTCTGCTTCTGTGCATGCACACACCAGGAAAAGGCCATGTGAAGACATCACCGAGAATTCCACCACACTGGTACCCTGATCTCAGACTTCCATCCTTGAGAACCATGAAAAAGAATGTTTGCCACCCAGTCTATGTTACCTCATTTAACAGGCTGAACTAATTAAGATAAAGGTATTTTGTGCACATATGTTTTTTATTTCTTTTGGTTAAATACCTAGGGAAGGAATTGCTAGGTCATATAGTGGATGAACGTTTGTTTGAAAAAACTGCCACACAATTTTCCAAAGTGATTGTCCAATTTTATGCTTATACAAGCAGTGTATGTGAATTATTTCACAGCTTTGCCATCCTGTGGTGGGGCTAGTCTTTTACCATTTTGCTATTCTAGCGATGTCTCATCTTGGTTTTATTTTTATTGTTATTTTTTTTTTAAATCCTCACCCGAGGACATTTTTCCATCAATTTTTAGAGAGAGTAGAAGGGAAGGGGAGAGAGAGAAACACCAATGTGAGAGAGACACATCGATTGGTTGCCTCCTGCACAAAACCTGACTGCAACTGAGGCTCAAGTCTGCAACTTAGCTAGGTTCCCTTGACCAGAATCAAACCCTGGACCCTTCAGTATGCAGGCTGACACTATCCACTGAGCAAAACTGGCCAGGGCTCATATTGGTTTTAACTAGAGGCCCAGTGCACGAAATCAATGCACTTGTGGAGGGGGGTCCCTCAGCCCAGCCTGTGCCCTCTTGCACTCTGGGATCCCTCGGGGGATGTCCAACTGAATGCTTAGGCCCGCTCCCCATGGGGTAAGGAAAGCCCCGAAAGCCTAAGCCATCAGTCAGACATCCTTAGCGCTGCCGCAGAGTCAAGAGAGGCTCCCATCACCACCACTGTGCTCACCAGCCATAAACTTGGCTTCTGATTGAGCGGCGCTCCCCCTGTGGGAGCACACTGACCACCAGAGGGCAGCTCCTGCAGTGAGCATCTGCCCCCTGGTGGTCAGTGTGCATCATAGCGACCAGTCATTCTGCTGTTCAGTCGATTTGCATATTGGCCTTTTATTATATAAGACTGAAGGCCCAGTGCACAAAATTCGTGCACAGGGGGTGGGTATCTTTCAGCCCGGCCTGTGCCCTCTCACAATCCAGGACCCCTTGGGTAGGGTCACTAAGGCCTGGCTAGTGATCATGGCCTATTGGGGCTTTCCATACCCCAGCTGCCGGCAGCTGGCCCTACTCCAGCCACTGCCACTGCTTGCCATCTGTGTGGTGCTACTGCCCCCTCCCCTGCCACCAGTGGCCTCCCTCTATGGGTGACAGGTGTGGGGTGCGATTGCTTGGCTGGCCTGGACCTCTCTCTGTGGGGCGATTGCTGGCCAGCCCCACACACCCACCACAGCATCGTTGGCTGGTGGCCTGGGCCTCCCTCTGTGGGTGATTGATTGCAGGGCTCCACGATCGAATGCTCCGCAGAGGAAGGCCCTGCCCACCTGGCTGGGGCTCCGCGATTGATCACCCAGCAGAGGGAGGCCCCACCCACCCAGCCAGGGCTCCATGATCAATCATGCAGCAGAGGGTGGCCTGGGCCTCCCTCTTTAGGGCAATTGATCATGGAGCTCCCCCATCAATCACCCCATGGTGATCCCTTTGCAGGGATATGGCAGGGCCCCCCAACCAATCACATCGCATCCGCCTTGGCTGGCCTGGCACCAGTGTGTGTCATAGCATGGTTGTCCAGAAGGTCATCTGGACGGTCGTTCTGCTGTTCAGTCGTTTGGTCGATTTGCATATTATGCTTTTATTATTATAGATTTGTATTTCTCTGATAAATAATGATATTAGAAACTTTTTCCTGAGTTGACTGAACATTGGTATACCTTCTTTTGTGAAGTGTATGTATGATTAATTGTTTTGCCCATTTAAAAAAAATGGGTTACGGGAGCTTCTTTTTCTTTTTAATATATTCAGGATATAAGTCTTTTGTCAAATATATTTGTTGTGAATATTTTCTCCCTGTCTACATCTTGCCTATTTATGGTATTTTTAGTGCCTTCTGAAAGATAGAGATTTAAAATTTTGATCAGGTCCTATTTCTTTTCTGTTACAGCTAGTGTTTTTTTGTTCTGAGAAGCAGTGTCATGAAGATACTTCCTTATAACAATTTCTAACTTGTTTTCTCTACATTTTTCTTATTCGAAACTAGAGGCCCAGTGCATGAAACTTGTGCACTCAGGGGGACTCCCTCAGCCCGGCCTGCACCCTCTCACAGTCCAGGAGCCCTTGGGGGATGTCCGACTGATGGCTTAGGCCTGCATTCAGACATCCTTAGCACTGTCATGGAGGTGGGAGAGTCTCCCGCAACCACCGCTGCACTCACCAGCCATGAGCCTGGATTCTGGCTGAGCGGCACTCCCCCTGTGGGAGCGCACTGACCACCAGGGGGAAGCTCCTGCATTGAGTATTTGCCCCCTGGTGGTCAGTGCGTGTCATAGCGACCAGTCATTTTGCCATTCAGTCAATTTGCATATTAGCCTTTTATTATACAGGATTAGTTAAGCTCTTTTTGGTCTTTCAATATACAGGGTGGGGCAAAAGTTGGTTTACAGTTGTTTGTGTGGTAAATAATACAATAATTCATAAATAATAATATGGAAATACACTGTTTTGCATACTCACCACCTACTATTGCCCCACCTTGTACCTTTAGAAACATGTTACTTTTTACAAAAAGTCTTTAGGGAAACTGAATGGGATGACACTGAATGAGTAAATAAATCAGGAACGAACTGACATCT
This sequence comes from Plecotus auritus, assembly GCF_963455305.1. NCBI lineage: Eukaryota > Metazoa > Chordata > Mammalia > Chiroptera > Vespertilionidae > Plecotus > Plecotus auritus. Next base: position 76,156,849 of record NC_137774.1, on the reverse strand, counting down.
TGATACTATTGAGTCCTCTAATACATGAACATTGCATAGTTTTCATCATTTGTCTTCGATAATCTTTCTCAGCAATAGCTTATAGTTTTCAGTGCACATCCTTCGTTAAATTTACCTGGATATAATGTTGCTTGATTTTGTAAATAATTGTTCTTTTCCAATTGTTCTTTTCAGAGATACAGTTGATTTTTGTATATTAACTTGGTCTTGTACAACTTGCTAAATTTACGTATTAGTTATAGCATCTTTTTTGTTTGTTTGTTTTGTAGACTCATTTGAAGATTTTACATGCAAAATCCTGTCATCTGTGAATAGAGTTTTACTTCTTTCTTGCAAACTTTATAACTTTGATTTTATTTTCTTTTTCACCTTATTGCATTTGTTAGGGCCTCTAATACAATGTTGAATAGAAGTAATGAAAGCAGATATCCTTTTATTTTGTTTAATCTTAGGAGAAAAGCATTAAATTTCACTTTTAATTTTAATGTTAACTGATTAACTGATGTGTATGAATGTGAGTGAGATGTCCATTATCACTCACCAAAGCGCACATGCTACCAACAATGTCACTATATATATTCAAATACTTGCTGGAGAGATGCAGGGACACCAGAAGGCGTTGGGCATTTTTCTGGCATTGAGGGAAGGCGCGTGCAATGTCATCAGTGCTGATTGCTTGGTGTACATTCCCAGAAAACTCTGTGATATCTTTTTCGTGAAGCAATCCATCTATGAAACCAACCAGAACATTTTTCAAGTGAACAACACAGTTTTGAACTGTTGGATCCAGGAATCAGCTTTGGGTGGCTGGAGATACATCAGAACTATGTATAGAAGGCATTCACAGCCAACCTGCTCTCTGTCAGTGTTAACATTTATACATGTAGGGTAATGAAGACCTGGGGTGTGGGATAAGAGGTTGGGATGAGGGGGGAAAGGGGAGGAAATGGGATATATCTGTAATACTATCAACAAAAATGTATAAAAAATAAAAATATATTAAAAAATAAAAAAAAATATTTATACATGGACACATGTGATTTTGCATTATTGCTAGATCCTGTACATTTCAGAGACTGGAGTCTATATGATTAACAGTATTCCCAGTAGAAATGTAGGAAAATATATCTAAGTTATGATGGATGGGGATGGGAGTGGGGCAGGGGGAGAGACAGAAAGAGAGAGAGGCATATTAAAACAATCAATGGTTTATATGGTTTATTGAATGCTTCTTTGTAGACACACTAGGGTTTTTATTTTCTCATTGATTTTCACAACAACTCTATGAAGTACTTATCCCTATTTTCTGATCAGGAAACTGAGCTTTAGAGAGAGAGTTACATATATACATGGCTACTGGACTAATAAGTGCAGACTTGGGATTTAAAGACCAGTCATGATGACTCTTAGTCCATGTGTATGTGTCTACAAGTTTATTAATGTACTAGAGGCCCGATGCACAAAATTTGTGTGTGTGGTGGGGGAGGGTCCCTTAGCCCAGCCTGCACCCTCTTGCAATCCAGGGCCCCTCAGTGGATATCTGGCAGGCGGACATCCCTCTCACAATCCGGGACTCTTCGCTCCTAACTGCCTGCCTGCTCACTCCTTACAGCTTGGCTCACTGCTCCTTAGCACTACTGCGGAGGTGGGAGAGTCTCCTGCCACCACCACTGGGCTCGCCAGCCATGTGCCCGGCTTCTGGCTGAGCGGCACTCCAGCTGTGGGAGTGCACTGACCATCAGGGAGCAGCTCCTGTGTTGATCATCTGCCCCTGGTGGTCAGTGCACATCATAGCGACTGGTCATTCTGGTCATTCCACCATAATGGTCGCTGGGCTTTTATTATTAACTAGAGGCCCGATGCACAAAATTAGTGCAAGAGTAGGCCTTCCTTCCACCGGCTGCCAGCACCGGCTTCCCTCTGGCACCCAAGACCCAGGCTTCCCTCCCAGCCCCAGCTTCGTCGGGAAGGTCATCCAGAAGGACGTCTGGTCTAATTAGCACATTATGCTTTTATTATTATAGATGTATAACTGACATAAAATGCACCACACACAGAATCTACAATTTGATCAGTTCTGATCTATGTATATACACTGAAACCATCACTGAAATCAAGAGAGTGAACCTATCTAACACCCTTATCCCCCACCCAGGGTTTCCTGCTGTCTCTCTGCTTCCTCACCACCCCCACCCTGGCCCTGGGTCATCATTGATCTGCTTGCTCTCCCTATAGCAATCCCATACTCTGGTGGATGTTGCTGTGCTGGTTGTATTTTATTTATTGTATCTTATTTTCCCACATATGGAAGCTCAGCTGGATACACTCCGGCCCTCCGAGCAGCCTTTGGGTGCAAGGCTTCCCTTGAGTGACATCTGGACACTCCCATGCCAAGCTTCTCCACATGGCACCTTCTTTTATTGGTGGTTTCTAAATCCCCGAGAGTCGACAGCCTGGGCTTCCAGGGCAGAGAGAAGAGTGATATGAAGTCTTTGAGAGCTGCCCCTCCTGAGAAAGGGAGCACAGCTGTTTGGCGGATGTGTTCCTGGGACTCACATGATGTACAGTACACAGTCTGACATGAATAATTTACCTCTATGCTTGCAAAAGGATTAGAAAGAAGAAGAACATGCATATGGCACGTCACTCTTTCCCCATAGTCCCATCTTCCTTTATTTCAGAGAGCAGTTTCTCCAGAAGCAAAGCGGTCTTGGATGTAGTAAATTTAAACAGTTTGGCATTGGATTAAGCCCTTATTTAAAGTTTTATTTTTAATATTAAAAAGATGAGTGTTACTTTTTATATCCCAGAGAAGCAATGAGTAAACAAATAAAAAATTCATTAGAGACAGGCTGCTATGTCTGAGATGAAAGTTTGATGTTAGAACTCGGCTTTCAAAAGCCTAAAACCCAGTCAGTGGGTCATTAGCTCAGCAGGCAGCCAAATTCCATAAGAGCGATTCGGGATGGGCAATGTTTGTGGTCTTCATTTCTTCAAGGTTTCAAAAGTTCACTTAGCACTTTCCCAGATGGAGGGAATGCTTACTCTTAACAGCTATGGTCATGGTTATGTTGAGAAAATTAAATTTCAACTATGCTTTGGAGTCTTACTTACTGTGTTTCTTCCCCATTTTCATGAGCACAGACATGGAAAAGAAAAGTTTGGTGAGGGAATGAGGTATTCTAGCATTACTCGGTTCACATCTGGAATGAAATTTGTATTTTAATAATGCCATCAAGCCCCAGGGCTTGAATTCAAGATCATGCACTACAGAGTGCATATACCTGTGTTTTTCATCAACATAGGGGCATGGGACATTTCTTTCCTTTTCTTTTCTTTTTTCTATTATTTCCTTTCCTTTCCTTTCCTTTCCTTTCCTTTCCTTTCCTTTCCTTTCCTTTCCTTTCCTTTCCTTTCCTTTCCTTTCCTTTCCTTTCCTTTCCTTTCCTTTCCTTCCCTTCCCTTCCCTTCCCTTCCCTTCCCTTCCCTTCCCTTCCCTTCCCTTCCCTTTCCTTTCCTTTCCTTTCTTTTCTTTTCTTTTTCTTTTTCTTTTCTTTTCAACATTACACTCATATTCCCTGGAGGGGCAGCTGTTGTTTTATGAGCTAAAGATGAAATTTTCTATTTTGATGCTAATACAAACCTGGGCAATTAGACTTCTCCATTTCTCTAAGGCACAGTGATTGGTCCAAAGAGGACCAATCATAATTCTTTCCTGACTTTGGCTAGGTCTTCACTACCTGGTTTCTGGGAGAAAGAATCCAGTACTTAAGCTGTTTTTCTAAGCTAAACAATATAGGCTGGAGTCTGCCAGTTGGCAACTACCCCAACAATTGGAGGGAGCCAATTTGAAGTACAAAGACATATATGAAGGTTAAACATAAAGTGAGAGAGGGGTGGAGAGAGAGAGAGAGAGAGAGAGAGAGAGAGAGAGAGAGCTCTGATGACATTGTATATTTGTGAAATCAGACAACCCTAACTTCAGGGCTCAATAACTCCCTCCTTCTCACATTGGCTGTTGTGTTGGGTTTCTGTTCCTGCACCTAAAAAAAAACAAAACAAAAAAAAACCTCACTAATCTAACGTTGTATAGAAAGTTCTTCCTCTAAGTGGTCTGGGTAAGAAATAAAAACTGACCACAGAGGGCAAATCGGTCTCTACCTTCTACTTTTTTATACTTTCAGTTTCCCAACTTTGAGTTCTATCAGAGATTAGAAACTACTTTTTAGCCATGAGACGGGGGTTATACTGCAGTAGAGAGTATGGACTTTGGAATCCTTCAGACCTGGGTTGGAATCCTGGATTTTTTTTTTAGCTCACTGCTTTCACAGGTTGTTTTACCATCTTGAGTCTCAATTTCCTCATATATAAAATGACAATAGGACAGTAAGAGTTCACCGACTACAGCAGCCCAGGCCCACCTAGAAAAACTAAATCAGAGAACCCCCGGGAATGAAGTTTGGCATGGATATTTTCCAAAAGCATCCCACATGATTCTGGTGTCCAGGTGGATTTGGGAACCTTGAATTATGTGATCCAAGGCAATAGCTCTCAAAGTTTAGGCTGCATGCAGAGCACGAGACTCAACCCGAGCTACCCAAATTTGAAAGGTCTGTAGAGATCTGCCTTGTTAACAGGCTCTCCATGTGATTCTGATGGAGGCAGTGCATGGACTACACATGGAGAGAAAAAAAAATGCCTTAAGTTCTCTGTTCTCTTTGATGTGCTAAGTATCTGCTGGACAAGGTATTGAGTGGCAGCATTGATCAGAAAGGGAATCTTCATTTGAGCAGCGCAAAGTCCAAGGGTTAGTTCTCAAAAATAGTAGAATTAAGGCAGGGAAATTCTATGGGTCAGCAGGAAATTATCCAGGTGAGGAGGAAGGGATGGTAAAATGTGTGCTGCACCAGACCACAGGGGTGGGGGAAGCCAAGAGCAGAGCCTGATGGTTCGGAGTTGAGGTCCCATCAAAGTCCCCACTTCTTCCATTGCACTCATGTTTCCTGGAGATCTGTGACCCCTCCTCATGGAAGTTCCAAGAGAAGAACCTTATGAAAATGAAACACAAACCCTTTAGAAATGGGGACATTCCCTGAGGAAAGTTATAGGGAGAGGCTTGGAAGAACTTTGAGGCAAACAGATGAAAGATGAGATCATGAAGAGAAAAATTTGGATTATAAATCAAAGTGTTAACCTAAGCAAGCATGGGTTGACTTTGGCAGAGGTCATTATAAACAAAGTGCATGTCCCGTGCCTAACCTATTGTACCCACCAGTCTTGTCACCTGAAAGGAACTTAAAACTGGGATATGTTGGGCTCATCTTCCTACGGGACTGTGTGGGCTGGTTGGGGATCATAGTGACGATAGCTATCTGTGTAGCTTTCTCTTCCTGCCTGAGTTCGTCACCCTAAGTTTCTTACGTGGAGCTTCTTAAACACACCCACATCATGACCCCTCCCCTTGAGTGTGGGCTGGACCTAGTGACTTTCTTCTAAGATTAGATTATGTGAAAGGGAAAGCATGTCAGTTCTGAGAATGTCATAAAGTCAAAGATCGTGGTTTCCACCTTGCAGGAACTCTCCTTGTTCTTTCTCGTGCTTTCTGTAATGAAGAAGGCTGCTGTGGGGTAAGTTCCCTTTGGGTAATTACAGAGCTGGGAACTGGGGGAGGCCTCTGAGCAAGGCCCTCAGTCCATAGCTCCACAAGGAGCTGAATTCTGCTAACCACCTTGGGAGAAAGCTGGGAAGTAGATCTTTTCCCCTCCCTACCTTGGGATGACTGTGGCCCCAGCCAGCACTGTCATTGAGATTTGCGAGGGACCCTGAGCCAGAAGACCCTGTTAAACTGTATCTGGATTCCTGACCCCCAAACTGTGAGATAATGAATGTTTGTTATTTTAAATGGCTAAATCTGGGGGTAATGTGTTGTATGGCAATACAGGGGCCCATATTTATTGTGTCTCAAAAAGCCAGGCAACCGATCCTAAAATCCTGGGGGCTACACCAGTGACAGTTCAGTGGAGCATGGGGCCCTCCATAGACTTCCCTGTTAAAAAACACCAAGCTTCTAATCTGGCTCCACCAATTTCTAGTCGTGCTAACCTCCTCTTGCTTCTCTGAGCTTTGGTTTTTCTTATCCAGAAATTAGAATACCTTGAAAGATCAGATAAAGTCATTCTTATCACAAAGATGATGATGCCTCATGTTGTTGATAAAAATAAGCAGGTTTACAAGACAGGATTCCAAGATGGTCCCCAAGATTCCTACCCCCTGGAGAACATGCTGTGTACAGTCTCCTCTTCTTGAATATGAGAGCAGCCTGTAACTGTGATATCACTCCCCTGAGTAAGTTTCTAATCCATTGACTTTAAGTGAACCCAACGGGAGATGATCCTGGGTGGGCCTGACCTAATCTGAGGAGCCTTTAAAAGAAAGTGAAAAAGTTCAAGAGGCTCACCTCTGCTCACCTGGAAGAAGGCAAACACCCACCTCATAACCTTCCTATGAGGGCCACATGGAAGGAAAATGTAGGTGGTTTATAGGAGGTGAGTGCCATCACTGATAGCTAGTGAGGAAGTGGGGCCTCAGCCCTACCTTGGCAAGGACCTGAATTTTGTTCATAACCTTGGTGAGCTTGGAAGGTGCTCTCAAGCCTCAGATGAGAATCAGAGCCTTGGCTGGCACCTCGATTTCAGCCAGGAGATCCTAAGCAGAGGTCTCACCCCACTCTTACCCAGACCTCTGACTCATGGAAACTGTGAGGTAATAAAGGTCTGTTTTGAGCTGAAAAATATATGACCATTTATTTCACAGCAATAGAAATTAATGCTCAAGGGTAGTGTGGACACATGATGGTATGTCCGGCAAATTGGCAATGTGTCACTGTGACCATACTTCGAAGCCTATTTTTGTGTTCCCAGTGCTCAGCACTGTGTCTGTGGCAGACTGGGGCCTTGTTGATGAGTGAAGGAAGAACCAATAAAGAGATGGGACTCCTACCCCTTGTGGTGGGGGTGGGGGTGGGGCTGGGGCATGGAGAGCGAGAGGCATTGCTGAGCCACTGCTCCTCAGTCACCCTCTGATACCCTCTCCCGGTTCATAGTCTGTCTCCTCTGTGACTTAGGATTTGCTGACTTGGTGGTACAATTCCCCCAAACAAGCTTGGTGGTACAATTTTACTGGACAAAGATAGTCTAATCCCTATCTGCAGAGAGTCTGACTTTCTGGATGTGAGCATAAGGGTTTCTTTTGCAGTTTGAGTGCCCGTGGCTTTGCTTCCTTCAGGTAATGCACAAAACTGTTCTGTTTTGTTTTCAGGTGATGGAAAAGCTGTTATTATGTACCAGGTTATTTCTCAAGAATCTGAGCATCGGTGGCAACAACTAGAAGTAAAATAAAGAAGTGGCAGCCTCCCTAGAGGATAGCTGTCGGTGCAGGTGAGCCTTGCCGGGACCTGCAGGGCGCCCCCCAGACTCGGCTCTCTGATCTCTCTGACAAACTTGGGGACATTTCAGCATTGCCCAAGGGATCAACTGGACTTACTGGAATCTCCCTCCTGGAGCTTACCTTAGCATGAGATTTGTAGATGAAGTGGCCTGGAGGGTTTGTCAATGGTTTGAGGCTGTGCTGCTGTCCAGTGTGGGGGCCACAGGCCACACGTGGCTACTGAGTCTTTGACATGTGGCTGTGAGTGTAGAATTTGCAACAGATACCAAAGATTTAGCATGCAGAAGAGAATGCAAAACATCTCTTCAATATAGTTTTATATCGGCAATGCATTGGCATGATAGTTATCTCAGGTAAATACAATATAATATTAAAATTATTCATATAACATATTAATTATTATATGTTATCTTTAAATGAATTTTATTGATTCCTTTTTACTTTTTTTGACAAAGTTGCTAGACCATTTAAAATTACACAGGAACCTTGCATTATATTTTTATTGCGCAGTGCCAGTTTAAAGCAGGAGGAAACATACCAGAGAAGGCAAGGCTAAGAAAGAAATACAAGCTTGGATAAAAATTTAAATATGATAAATCCATATAAAGATTACTAGGGAAGAAGTAACACATGAATTTGTAATGCACTCAAATCTGTAATATTAGATAATCAGGGTGGAAAGAGAGTTTTCCAATCTTTCTTTTCGTTCGTTCGTTCCTTCCCTCCTTTCTCTCTCTCTCTCTCTCTCTCTCTCTCTCTCTCTCTCTCTCTCTCTCTCTCTGCTCTTGTTGTCTCTCTCTCTCTCTCCCTCTCCTTTACACTTTCTAGGTCAGATGTCTTTCGGTGATTACACATCTACAATATGACTTTCTTTGGCCCTTTCCTCTCCCAGCCAATGGGATTAGACTATCTTTGTCCAGTAAACTTGCTCCAGACCTCAGGTCTCTCACCTCAACTCCTAGGTGAGTTGTCGGTGGGTTGGCATCAGGGAGTGGGCTTTAGGAGAACTGAAGGACTATGCACTGCTCTGTCTTAAGGAGGCAGTTATTCCTCAGCTTCCTCTGTCTGTTCACCAGGAGGGGATGTGGCTCAATGCTGCCACACCTTCCAGGTTTTCAAGGGAGGAGCTCTGTGAAATCTCTATTCTCAAATATCGGGTGTTAAGTCCTATATTGTAAAAACCTGTACGGACCAGTAGAGTTGGAGAGAACAGATTTAGCCCCTAAAGACACCAGAAGGTGAGTTCCAGCCCGTGCCTTGCCCTGTCACAGCATCCTGATACATAACGTGGGAGAGAAGAGAACATTAGCCTCCTTCATGGTACTGGCATCCAGGAATTCAGAGGTCGGGGCTGGTACTAAGGAAAGTGGTTGTAGCCAATTGGAAAGTCTAGGGATGAGGTGTGACCTCTTGTCCCAAGGGTGAGGTTGCTGCTGCAAGCTGCCTTCATGAATTACTTCTGCCCTCCCCAGTCTTAACACGGATCCACATGGATATGGTGGGACAACGCAGTGTTCTGCCAGGAGAGAAACCACATTGGTGGCAGGGGACTCGGAGCATGATTGGCATTTGGAACTTACCAAATATTCACATAAGTCCTCTGAGTCCGGCTTAATTGGGACTATTGTTTTCCTTCCGTGGTATGAGGAGTCCCTGTGGTCTACCACCCCATGTCTGTGGGGCAAAGAGTGGGTCTTGGGGACCTATAAAAGTTTCTTTGTCCTTTTTGTGGCATTTTGTTTTATTTTAAATCATCTAAGCCAGGAAGTGACAGAAATTTCCAGGTATATATATATATATATATATATATATATATATATATATAATCTTCAGGCTAATGAAGGGGCAGGAGAGAAGAGGGGCAAGAAGAGAACACCTTTTAGGTTCAGAGCAGTTCATGTGCGTTTTCTCACTACCTCCCTTCAAGGTGGTAAAATAGTTTCCGCTATGTGACTGCTGAGGAAGTGGGGCTTCATGTGGGTAAATGTCTCGACCGGTACCCAGTGGTGGCGCTGAGATTCCCATGCAGGATGGCCCTCATGCTGTCGGTGTGCTATGCATTTGGGGATGTGCTGTGCAGACCTGCAAACCCAGAGCGGAGCCTCCCAGGTAGTACCTAGGGACCGCACTGGAGCCCACACAGACGCCAAAGAGCCATGAAGATTTTCAGTGTGGATAGTACAGCATCCTCCCTAGTTTTCCAAGTCCAACCTCAAAACATCCAATGTCTCACTTTTTAACATGGGGCTTCATTTTTGCCCCCAAGAGGAAGGTGAGTGACTTTTCCAGAACCAATCCTCTTGGTGCTACACAATCTCACTGAATTCTCAGCAAGACATTTCACCCACTTGAAAACCAAGCCCAGAGAGGCTAATTAAGTTGCCTAAGGTTGCACAGCTGGGAAGACAATAGAAGATAGCAGAGGCAGGATTAAAATTTAGGTTCATCTAGAAACTTTTTTAAAAGGAGGAAAAAGGCCTAGCTGGTTTGGCCCAGTGGATAGAGTGTCAGTCTGTGGACTAAGTGTCAGGTTCAACTCCGGCCAAGCGCACGTGCCCGGGTTGTGGGCTCGATCCCCCCACAGTAGGGGGTATGCAGGAGGCAGCCAACCAACGATTCTCTCTCATCATTGACGTTTCTCTCTCTCTCTCTCTCTCTCTCTCTCTCTCTCTCTCTCTCTCTCTCTCCCCCTTCCTCTCTGAAATCAATGACAAAAAAAGGAGGAAAAATACCTCTAACCACTGAATTTTGCTATTTCTCCATTCTAGCTACTGCCTATAGCTACTTCTTTGATGGCTTAATGGAAATAACAATATCAGCCAGGCTGAGCTGTTCTGTTTTGTTTTCAGGTGATGGAAAAGTGACACAAAGTGAGAGGAGGAGTTTATGTTTTTCTTCTATCAGGCAAGCTGTAAACGATTTTGAATTTCAACATCAGAATGTTGCAATGGACACTGAAAGTTTTATGGGTTATTTTCCCCCTTCTTACCTCCTTTTCTCACAAAGCATGTCCTCCATCTCTCTCTCTCTCTGTCTCTCTGTTTCTGTCTCTCTCTGTCTCTCTGTCTCTCTCTCTGTCTCTGTCTCTCTCTCTGTCTCTGTCTCTCTCTCTGTCTCTCTCTCTCTCTCTCTCTCTCTCTCTCTCTCTCTCTCTCTCACACACACACACACACACACACACACACACACACACACACACATTCTTTACGGTGAGAAGGCCAAAACAGGCTTTGGAAAAAAAGGAAACAGTCAAAAGAACAATACATCACGAGTCCGCAGTTTAGGAAAATAACAAAGGAGAAAGCAGCAGCCTGCGTCCAGGGATGCTGACAACCCTTGCGGCTGAGCAGCAGTGTGCATGGTGTTGAAATCCTGCTTAGTAATGGATTTCAGTGGCTCCCGCCTGGGAGTGTTTGGGGGAGATAAAGGGCCAGCTGCAGGCAGTGACTCTGACCTGTTTTCAGTTCTAGACGACTTCCTGGCGTGGCTGCAGAGAGTCTGACTTTCTGGATGTGAGCATAAGGGTTTCTTTTGCAGTCCTTGCCATCTGCTTTCAGGCAGCGTTTTCGGGGGGGGGGGGTGGTCCTTTGTTTTGTTTGGATTAATTGTTACTACTATTTTGTTGTTGTTGTTGTTAACTTTCCTTGTAAGGTTTGCTAGGACCTCCTTGCTGATGAACTGCCAATGTGCATTCTGCACCCTGCCAACCGCCACCTGCCCACAGCACCACCATTACCTTACTTCTCTGGTCTCTGCTCTTCTAGTTTCTGCCTCGAAGCCCTTGTGTTTTTACTCTTGTCTTGAGCCTGGAGACTTCTCTTCTCTCGCTGCCTTTTTGCTTCCTTCAGGTAATGCAGCATCTGCCTGTGTCACTCAGAGAGCTTGAGTGTCAAAGCCACGGGCACCTGCTGCGTGTCCCGAGGGATGACCATGCCAGGGAGGCCGCATTCTCAGACCTGGACCCTGGGAACTCCTGCTATCCCACCGGCTAAACAAGCTCCCTCCCGCTCAGCAGTTGTTAAAGCCGGGTGAGTGTGCAGTGAAGCTGGGAACACTGGGGTTGGCTCTGACTTCCAACCCTTGTAAGCTCTTCGACGTGGGGCAAAGTACTTGCCTGGGCTGCCACGAGGAGTGAGTGCCAAGGTGTGAGTGAAGTATTGTAGCAACAAGAACTTGGCCCTCAGGCAGCCCATGCCCATGGCTCTGCGCTACCACTTGCAGCCCTGTGCCTTGGGCATGTCGCCAGGGTTGCTGGAGGTTCTGCTTCCTTGTGGGCAGACTGGGGTAATGATAGTACCTCGCTTGCCAGTTTGGGAGAATTAATTGGGATAATAATAGTAATAAGTCTCATTTGCTGATGGCTTACTCTGCCAGGATCTAAGTGCTTTATAAGAATTAGCATCTATGTTTATGGTTCACTAATACAGTGTAGTTATGCTAATGCATAAAAATAAAAATATTATACATTAAAAAGTATTTAGTATCTGTGTGTGTATAAAGAGGTTTATTTTAGATGTACACAACTGTATAGTTCCGTCTGTGTAATCATGCTATATATCAGAGAAAAGACATACACATATTATTTGAATCTCTAAAATGTATATGGATTCATCTAAGTTATGCAGATAAGTAGAGAAATGATTTAACAGGAAAAAGTGCTGTCAGGCTAAGTGCTGTGCATCTTTGAACACATCTTATTCCCACGAGAACCCTGGCGGGAGGTACTGTTCCCATCCACATTTTAGAGATGAGATGACTGAAGCACAGAGGCTAAGATTTTCAAGGTGACTCTCACACAGGTGCCTATACACAGACAGGTGTGTGCATATAAGTGGAGAAATTGAATATGTGTTTTGTAAAGTGCCTGGAACTGCAGTGAAACCATGTTAGCCAGTCTTCTTATTACCTGTTTCATTCTCAATATAAGCTACAACCCTGCTCCCTTTAGGAAGGAACTCCATTAGTGTTAAAAGAATCCTTGGTGTTTTCTTCCAAATACTGCCTTGCTGCCCAGAAATCATCCCCCCCTGATATCTGACCCCGAATATCTGTGATCAAAGCAGCCTGATTCGTGAGGCCACAGAGACTTTCATACCTGTTAAGTAGCCCACCTCCAATTTTCCAGTTGGGCGATGAGTACGCAGCCTGTGAGGTAAGACTGGGCTCTCCCAGGAGACTCTCCCAAAGTGCCAAGGAACCAAGTGCTCCTGTTCAACCCCAAGTCTACATCCCTCTGGATGTCAGATGAGAGCAATGGGAAACCCCAGTTTCACCCGTGAACTGAAGGGCTCTGCTTTGGGCTGTGAGATGAACATCAGATTGAAGCCTCAGCAGTGTCACCTGAGATTGTCCTATCCTTCAGAAAAGACTGCACCTGGCAAATTTACACACAAATCTCCCAAAGATATCGACACTAATAAAAGAGTAAGATGCAAATTGACCGTACCTTTGCGACACCCACCAGCCAATCAGGAGTGTGTATGCAAATTAACCCAACAAAGATGGTGGGTTAATTTGCATACCCAGGCACCGAACGGCTGGGGGAGGGGCATTCCTCACTGCTCCAGCCCCTCCGGGCCTCTGGGCAGCATGGAAAGGAGGAAAGGCGCCTCTGGCTGGAGCGAAGGTGGTGCCGGCAGGCAGCCAGGGGAAGGAAGGCCCATTCTTGCACAAATCTTGGTGCATCGGGCCTCTACTCATATATATTTGTGTGTGCAGGAGCACACGTATTGTCCAATAGTGAATTTAAAAACACACATACACACGCACAAACACCCCAGGCTTTCTGTGTTTTCCCAGGTATATGACTATTCTAACTCTTTTGAGAATACTATTTTCAGTACTGATTCTGAACTTTATTGGTGAGAAAATAATCAGGTGGTCATGAGCAAGGTTGAGAATGTGCATGTTATATAGGTACAGGTAGGCAGATGCTTGAGTGAACGTGGGCATGCGCACACACCTGCATATACACATTGATTGGTCCTGCTGGCATGATGAGGGTCGATCTGCAGGGAGAACCTAATAAAAGCACCCTCAGGAAGTTGGCGAACATGGTCCCACCCACATGACGGTGGTCTTCAACCTTGGGAGTGCCCAAAGCAGACGGGGCCCAGGAATCTGCTTTTCAAACAAGTTCATCAGGTGTTTCTAAGAGAGGAGGTCGTGGGATGGCACCTCAGAGGGGCACTGCCACAGCAGTAAAGGACGTTTGCTGTGTGTGTGCATGTTCGGTTGCCTGGGATAGGCCTGGGATAGTGGAGTGCTCACAGAGCTCCCTGCTTTCCAGGAAGTAGAAACAGCCTTCAAATGTCACCACATATTATTGAGGTCCTCCGGGTGCTGAGTAGGAAAATGGGATGGGACTGAGTCGGTGGTCTGAGAGATGGAACTGCACCTGCACTGTTTTATTTTATTTTATTTTATTTATAATGTGGAGAAGGTCTTACTGTTTCATTAAAATATTGTTTTAAGAAAAAAATTGCAGGTGGGATGAGCTCTACCCCCTGAGCATTGTCCACGAAAAACACAGATAACAGCCTCAATTTAGACACAGTCATGTGCCTCGCACATGGGCTTCCTCTGGGCTTTTTTGCTCACCTCTGCCCATACTGCAGGGGACGCACATTTGCATCCGCTGGCGGAGTCTTTGAAGAATCCCTTTCAGTTCTGCCATCGTTCTTATTTACTTCACACTTCACATGAAATTTATAGGCTTACCTTCTCTTTAGAGAAAAGCCTGGTTTTGGAGATTCTGTAAATGACTGCTTTTCACATCTATGCTTACATCCTCTGATTTGGAGAGGGAGGGGACTCAATTAGAAAGCCAGCATTTTAGGAGATAATTATCTTTCTCCTTGCCATATGCCAGGAGAAAGCTCACGATGTCTTTGCTTTAATTGATACAGCCTCACATATTTTGTAAGGAGAGTACTAAAAGCTCAGGTTTAACATGACCCCCATCCTCACCACCCTCATCATCATCATAAATAATGGAGCAGAATTTTGGAAGAAGGATAAGCTCCAGGCTCAGACAGATCCTCATGGGACCTTGCTTCCCACAGTTGCTAGACATGACTTCAGGCAAATCATATGACTTATTAATTCTCATTGTCTTCATTTACAAAAGGAAGGTAATACTGCCTTCAAGGACCAATTGACATTGGGCGATGGAACTTGACTATGACCCTCCCAGTTCTCTATATTACAAGGAGTTTACAGAGAAGGGACTGTTAAGTATACTTGACGTGGTGTGATAATTGCTAGTAAGATAACCTGCCTTGTGAAACTGTGTGGGGCACTCAGGGTAAGTCCTATCATTTCTAGAATTGAATGCTCACGGGCCAGGAGAAAAGAGCCCCCATGGACGAAGTATGCCGGTTTTGGGATTCGGGCCTTGCCACTTGCTTGACGTGTGATCTCAGATAAGTTAAGCTCTCTGTGCCTCAGTTTCCTCCCAGTAAATAACCATAGCTTACAGTCAGTGAAGTACAGCTGTGAGCCTGTCGCATAGATTGTTTTATTTATCCCACATGACAATATTAAGAGGCACCGATTGCTATCAATCCGGGTTTATGGATGAGGAAACCGCAGCACAGAACTCTGGTTTAACTTGCCCTGGGCTGCAGCTAGCAAGTGACAGAATCGGGATTCAAACTCCCAACATCGGCTTCCAGACCCCACATATTGAAAACTTGATAGGGGTATTAATATAATGGAATGAGACAGAAGTAAGATATTATTAAGATAACTAAATGGGGTAGATCACCCTGACAGAAGTATTAAGTCATTAAATGAAATAAGGAACACAGGAGCCTAAGCTGGATTCGTGGCCCATAGTAAGCACCCCATAAACATAAACCTAGCATTTACTGGTTTTCTCATCCTCATCATACAAGCCTCCCCCAACCCCAGAGTTGTATTCATAACTAGTACAGATGTTTCACTGAAATTCACAATTTGTTTTTGTTGTTTTGTTTTAATCCAAAGACTGACATTTCCCTGCTGGGGAACAGCCCTGTGTGTCACACAGGCAGTGCACCTGCAGGGGGCGCCACCAGTGGCTATGGCAGCCTACTACTCACCTGGGCAGCCCACACCACGCCCCCTGCTGGACACACCCTTGAAAGAAACACGCAGAAGCCAAAGGACTAACACCAACTCACAGGTACCTTTTCAGACTAAGCTTTTATTTTTTTGATATTACAAACCAGTTTTCTTTATTCACAAACCACTGTAAGTGATATAAACACTAATTTCTAAAGACAGATATACACATTTTCTGGGTTTGCAGATTGCGTGATGTGTGTGTTAAGAAGTCACTATAGGCCACACATGATATTAATCTTTTTTTCATAATTCATAATAGCAATAGTTATTTAGATAAATGAAAACATTCCAAATAAATACTGTTTTAAAAAATCCAAAATGTCTGTTTACATCTCTGACATACATTTTAAAATGACTTGTTGGCATCTTGGAGGAGTGCCTAGACAGAAGATCTGCAACCTCAGTTGGCACCCACTTGCTCTAAATGATTTTATTAAAACTACATACAGTCATGGGGGAAAAGTACAGCTCATCAATGAAAATCAAAACTGCAAATTAATTTTACTTTAACCAACACAGTAAGAACTCTATGTTTGTGATTCCAAATACAATGCAAATTCTGGAGTGTGAAATTTGAGGCAATTGGGAGAAATCTGTTTATTCTCCCCAGCCCCCTGTCCTTTCTCTCTCTCTCTCCCCGCTCCGGGGTAGGATGCCATAGTATTTTAATAAATCGTTGCCTTTCAAAACATCAACTGTCATCGCATTGCTTCCCAGGTGGGGGAATGAGAATGTCTTAGTGATGCTATAAAACACCCCTCTGCCCCGCCCCTCCCCCACCCAGAGAAGCCTGCTGAAAAGAATGTCTGAAAAGCTTTGGGCTGCTAAGCAGTTTCCCCCCTTTCTCTCTGGGTTCAAGACAACCCTCATCTGCCTTAGATATCGAAGCTACAGAAACTTGGTTTTCAAATCTTGTGAAACTTTATTGATGGTTTAATATCCAACCAATCTTACTGCATGCACATAGGATGACAAGAATGCTGTATCACAAACACTTTTTTTTTTTTTTAAGTTTTGTTTGGTTTTGTTTGAAAGCAGAGTTGTTACAGCGGATTGGCAGGTTCACAGCGGTGAGTTGATAACTTACTAAAGTGCTTGCCAGACGGCGGGCACTGTACACATGAAGACTTAACTAGGGCAGCAAAACTACTGGGGACAGCTTGCTGCTGTTTGTTTCATTTAAATACAAAAACAGGAAGACCCGTGACAGATACCCCAACTCAGGTTAACTTGTAAACAGGACAACATGGAAGGCGTTCAAACAGAAGTAATCCGGACAAACTGCAATTTTTCGGCCGCGTCGCTCTGGCCCTGCGTCTGAGATGCGGGGGGGACTTTGTTCTTCGGGGAGGAGGAGGGTACACCTACATTTTTGCTTCCTTCTGACAAGTGTCCTGGGCCTTGTAGACAGAACTACAGTTACTGGTTTGAGATCATCACTGGGGACCAGGAAGAATGGGGGGAGAGGGGTGGGCAGGCTCTCACAGACTGAAAAATTGCAGCTTGCTCACATAACACAGTCATGTTTCAAAAAGTACCAAGCTGACGAAAATACCATGATTATCTCTACTCAATGATTGCAATACTTGTAAAATGCTTCTAGAAATCCGAATATGATTATCATGTAATTCCATAAAAATTATACGTCTGTCTCTAACAGTTGTTCTACTAGGCTAAAACTAAAGCTTCATAGACTGTTTCTAGAACTTAACAACTCCACTGCACAGATGTAAATTTTATACATTTTTTTAACTGGTACAAAGAATTTAAGTTTTTATTACTTTCTTTTTTTGGAAAAAAAGAAAAAAATAGAAACAGTGCTTTTTATCACCTTTTTATTAATGTTATTTTTTCCCTCCCATAATATAAAAGTCAGCAATGATATCAATAATTTATTATACTGGAAGAAATATAAAAAGAATGCTTGTTGATGGCCTAACTAGCAGTTTTTGCCTAAATAACTAGCGGCTGGTTAAGAAGCTGAATACTGCCCGGGGGGAAAGGTTAAAGGGTGGGTTTGCACAGCTTCATTCAACTTGGATGCACAAGGGCTGCTAGAAGCATCCCCTTAACAGCATAACCTTTGGCCTGAACTGACAATGAGTAACTTAGAACCGTTGCTATATGATCGTTGGTGCAGTGGGTCGTTTAGATTCATCAGTTACTATTTTTTTTTTCTTTCAGTCGAACCCCAGTCCCAATCCCCTAAGTCCCTCCCACCTTTCCCCTTTCATAAAATAAAATAATGCAGATGCAGAAAAAATGACTACTGTAGTCACTTACACTCTTCCCGAACAGCTGATAACCCCAGTAGCTTACTATTCAGCATATATAATTCATTTACATGATAAAGCACTCTGGATATGGCCCTAAACCAGTTTTTATTCATAGCTAGCATCTCTCTAGGTCAACCACAAAAAGAAACTCCTACAGCCAGCAACCAAACTACGGAACCTTCAGAAATTAAAGACCCACAATAGTAAAATACACAGAACAAAATATCTGAGGTATAAGATAAAAAATGTAATTTTTTTTCCTCTTTTTAGTTTTTAGAGTTGCTAAAATGATGCACTACTGCATGTATTGCAATACCCAGGCCTCGGAAAGCTTCCTTTCTCCCCACATTGGAAGGTTTTTATGGTTTTGTCATTTAGTATGGAGCAAAACGGTTGTATCCCCCTCGGTATATACTAGCCTGCAATGAAGAAAGAACGAGACCCACATCATCAGCATGGCTCCTAGTCTTGGCATCAGTCAAGGGTGCAAAAGCATTCTGAAACAAAGCAATTTGAGGGGTGTGTTTTTTACATTTTCCTTTTGCAACATGTGGATCATCAAAAAAAGACTACTAATGTGAAAAATAGACACTCAAACTCAACCAAAATGGAGGCACCCCCTACCCATCCCAGGTCATTCTTGGAGAACTGAAGATAGGACCAATCCTAACCCCCCCCAAGAGCTCCTCAGACAGAGAGCCCCTCTGAAACCCAATTCTGTCGGCCAGTCCTGGTAGTTGAAAGGACTCGGATACACACTGGACCACTGAAGGATGTGCAGTGTCTCATTCTGTTTGCTCATCTGATTCATTAACACTATGTTCCATCGGGAAAAGCTCAATCTACACTCAAGAGGTTGAATGCAGACGACTGATTGAATGTAGTAATTCAACTCTCTTTTCCAACACATAACTCAAGTGGACTAGGTGTTGAACCAGAGTGGTTGAATGCAAAATCAGGATGAAAATTTAAATCAACTCCTTACTTGACGTGGCTCAATGAGCTGTATGGAATTTGCGCTTAAGAGGGGAGTCATACGGATGGATTGCTTGATGTAACTGAGCTTGTGCAAAAGAACATGGTCCCCAGATCGTGGCTGAATTTTTACCACCACGCTCCAGCGAATTGTCTGGCCATGGCTTTAGACAGCTATGAGGTGGCACTTAATTTATTTCCTTTTTCTAAAGGTATTGGCGATTCAAATGAATGCCTATGGGGATTGAGTTTTAGGATAAAGGACTGAGATTCTTGATCCCAAGCAGAAAGCTGCATGCCAAAAGCTTTGTAATGATTGCATACGCTCTCACGTGATGGGCACGTCTTACTGTACTCAAGAGTTTTAGTGCATAGAAGTTTGAACAAGTACAGGCAAATTCACCCACCCTCACCTCCCATGTTTGCCCTCCCCCACCCCCCAAACAAAAACCCAAACCCCCAAAAACAAAAGACAACCCCCAAACCCAGCTGATTCCTTCTAATTCTTTATGTACTAGGCACACACACAAAGTGTGCCCCTCTCTATTTTCTTTCCTGGGCGACTATGACTTTAAACATGAATTGTAATAGGGGAGGAGAGGCAGTCAGATTCTCAGCTGCCTGACAGCAGAGGCCTGGAAGTGTGCAGCTTAGCTCCTCTGAAGTCTGTGCTGGGGCTGGAACCTTGGGGCTATGTGAATGAGCAGCAAGGGAGGGAAAAAAAAAAGAAAAAAAAAGTTCTGCATTGACACTGCATTCTGTTAGTGATGGATTTAATTATCAAAATGACTAATTATTCCATTAAGGTAAGTGCTCTGCTAGGTGAGACTTGCAAAATTAGAAATATAATAACTTACATGCACTACATTGCCAAGAAATTAAGACATTTATCAAGTTTACTGGGAGGATTAATGTGGCATTTTAGCTGCTGTTAGATTAGCACAAGAGACAAATTCAATTAAGGGGAGAGTGAGAGGACGTCAACCGTCAACCCATACAAAGGTCCCAGCTGGGGAAGGGAAGGGTGGGGAAAGAAGTGAGGAAGAGGAGGAATTGGTACTCACCATGGCACCAACGCCGTAGGTGGGGGCTGGAGCAAGTGTGTGGTGGTAGGGGTCGGCAGCATAAACTCGTCCGTAACTGAAAGGGAAACAGAGGTGAAGATTAATCCATAATATACAGTTACAAAGTAATAATAGCAACCATAAAATACAAAATACCAAGACAGTGTGGAGGGGCTCTATTCATCTTCATACATAAGAAACATATTCCTATTTGCCACACAACATTTAAAAAGTCCATCTGTGCATAGCACATTCTTTTGTCCATTTAGCATGCTGGTCTCTCATAGGACTATTTCTAACTGCTCATGCAGCTACCCTGGAGACCAACGTAGGCAAACAAACAAACACACACACACAAAACAACGTGAAAGAATGGTTTTAAGAAGCACAGTAAACCCAGTACCCCCCAGAGGACATGTTAATACTCAAGAGAGATGGTCCTTTTCTCCTAATTTGGCTGTCACCAATCACAGGAGAAAGGGTGAATCAAAATGGGTGAAATGACCCAGTCTTTGCAGTTAGGGTCCAACATCTTTGTGAGCAAACACACTCAAATAGATGCATCCTTGGCAGGTTTGTGGGATGCCACCCCACCCCACTCAAGAATTAAAGCTGCTTTGATTTCAATCCTATCACCACAGAACTTCTAACTCATCAACCTATGGCCAGGTTCTGGGAAGGGACACATTTCAAACAGTATTTCTTGATGACAGTTCCTTATCTTTGAGTTTTTCTGTCTTTCTCACCCATCCTCCTCCCTCCTCTGCCATGACTTCCAGCACAGGCTTCCGAATAAAAATGAAGAAGGGAAGGAAGCCTTATGCATTCAGTGTCTATTAAGTGTCTGGGACTGAATGATGCCACAGATCAAAAATTAGTGTTCAGAGAGGAAGTCACGTGCTCAAGATCACAGAGCTAGACCGTCAGAGCTGATCTTTAAATTTCTCAGAGCCATTGGAAGACTGTTTCCATGGTGGCATGTACCCTTACTTAAATGGCCTGCCAGATACCTCCTTACAGGTAGTTTGAACATTGCTTCTTCAGTAATGATCAAAGCTGAGATGCAATCTTAAGTTAGGTTCCCCAGAAAAGCCTGAAAAATCTAAGCTAGAGACTAACTTTGACCTGATCCCATGAGTTGTACCCCAGAATTAATCCCAGCTGGAGGCAAAGGGGTTGGCTTTTTAACACTCATGTAAGTTGAGCATTAGCTGCAGGTTTTCCCAGGGGGGTTGAGAAGAACTGAGATGAAGTGATTTTCTTGGGCAGAAGGTAATTCTCTGAAGAAGGGAGCACCTGAGCACTGTTAGCAGCTGGGGAACGGGGGTACCAGTCACTAAATGGGATATATGTGGATTATCCACAGCTTTTGACTCTTGGACTTTCCTTTAAAGAATGAAGGAACAAGGCCGGAAGAAATAGTTTGTCTGTTCTATCAACTACTGTCAACCTTAAGCCACCTCCTATCTTTTGGAATCTAATTTGCACATGCTTTATTGTTCTCCTTCCCTATACTTTCACCATTTTGCTTCTAATCTTCTTGCTTATAGTTGGTGAATAGGAATGTACTGGCTGGGCCTGGCTAGCATGGCTCAGTGGTTGAACGTCGACTTATGAACCAGGAGGGTCATGGTTCGATTCCCAGTCAGAGCACATGCCCCAGTTGCTGGCTCAATCCCCACTAGGGGGCATGCAAGAGGGGATTCTTTCTTATCATGGATATTTCTCTCTCTCTCCCTCCCTTCCTGTCTGACACACACACACACACACACACACACACACACACAAAAGTACTAGATGGCGCATATAAGCCAGTCAGAGAAAGACAAGTATCACATGATTTCACTCATATGTGGAATCTAATGAACAAAATAAACGGATGAACAAAATAGATCCAGAGACACAGAAGCAAGGAACAGACTGTGGAAACTCAGAGGGAAGGTGGGGGAGGTGGGTGGGTGGGAAGAGATTAACCAAAAAACCTGTATGCATATATGCATAACCCATGGACACAGATAATAGGATGGTGCAGGCCTGGGATGGGGGGAGGGGCAAGGGCACGCCGGCTAGAAGGGGTCAGTGAGGGGAAAAGGGGATATATGTAATACTTTCAACAATAAAGATTAAGAAAAACAAAAAAGAATGTACTGGATGGGCCTGGCATGATTACTTATACCATGGAATCCTGAAAGTTCGGAAGAAGTTGGGTGAGGATCCTTCTAACTCATGGGCTCTAGTTTAGACTCCAGGTGGGAAAAAAGGATTCAACCAGTTCACATTAGATGTCTCTTCTTCCCAAGCCCTCCTTGCCTGTTCAAGGGGCACCATGCTCAAATAATCCAGATGAGGCTTTCTGCTTCAACACACTGTGATCCCCGGATCCTCACAAGCGGTATGAGAATGGATGTTTCTCAGTGAGACAAAAAGTCCACCCTCCCCCTTGCACTTCATTCCCTGAGACACTCGCCAGCCCTCTGGCTCATCACAAAAGGCCTTCCAAGATGCCCCGTCTCTCTGGGAGGAAAAACAGATGGAAATCCAAGACAGAAGGTGTGTTAAAACAAGAGGAATGGTGACATTTTTGAAGAAGTCATTCATTCGGGGAGGTCACTCATGAAAGCTGGGCCTCGACCCATGTAATTAGAAGTAGATATTAATAGGTGTAAAAGAACATGAGATACAACTTTGTCATTAATTTTTATTTCATGAGAAAGTAAAGTTGTCATTAGTCCAGAGGGTTAAAAAAAGTGATCATAGAATTATTTTTAATGCACTTTCACTCAGCAAAGCTGGTGGTATGAACAAGACATAAACGACAAAAGCAAACTGAAAACCCTTGGAAATGTACTATGTGATGCTACAACATGATGTTCCTTCAAAACGGGTATGAAGATGCAAATTCAGATAAATTACTGTTTTTTCTTTTAATTTGGGGAATGATTTTACTGTGGCAAAGATTTCCTCTTTTTGATAGACGACATGTTGGTGGCCTGAACGCACTGCATGAAAACATAGCTCCCACCCTTTTCTCCCATGTACTTTAATTGTACATTCTTATTTGTTTATAACACTGGGCAGAGCTTCAGTGGAAAGCCCAAGGTAACAATTTGGCAATGTTCTCTGCCTGGGCAGAAGAAAAATACAGCAGCACTGAACTATTCCTGGTAAATGAGCAGGCGCCTTTTCTCCTCAGGGTGACCTCTACCTTCAGATTCTGATGGTTTTATTATGATTAATAAATTTCATTTCCACAGAGAAAAAAGGGACCATGTCAGCTCAAACTGAAAGCAAGGAGGCTTCTTTTCAAATGCTAATTTCTGAACACGCCCTTGTGTGACACTACAATTTAGACACAAGGTTATTAGGGAAGATGTGGACTCCAGCACTACTCTCACAACAGCTATGCCAGGCACGTCGGCGACCCTGCGTCCTCAGAGCTGGCTAAGCACAGCCTGAAGGAAGAACGGCAAGTCCCAGGGACCCCAATGGAGTGGTGGGAAAATGTGTTGTGACTGCCATGTTATGCGTGATCTGCGCACATGGTCATTTCCACCCCACCCAGCGTTGGCCAAGGTGGACCACAGTGCATCAGGTCATGACGCTCTGTTTCCCCGCAGCCCAGCCCTCAGAAACTTCAGATGAAATCTTAAATGTGTCTACG
This sequence comes from Plecotus auritus, assembly GCF_963455305.1. Classification (NCBI taxonomy): domain Eukaryota; kingdom Metazoa; phylum Chordata; class Mammalia; order Chiroptera; family Vespertilionidae; genus Plecotus; species Plecotus auritus. The sequence goes on along the minus strand of NC_137774.1, from coordinate 76,133,318 downwards.
TCATTCCATTCACACTGTCACCATCCTAACATCAGAACCAAATCAACAACAGCCTTAAATCTTGTCTCTTTGGCTCCACTTCTGCTTCTTCAACCCACCAGCCATTTACTAGGAAATCTGTATCTATCAAATCCATCTAGCATCTATCTATCTATCTATCTATCTATCTATCTATCTATCTATCTATCTATCATCTATCTATCTATCTATCATCTATCACCTATCATCTATCTATCTGTTCATTTATCCATCCACTTATCTAATTGAAACAAATCTACTTATATCACTTCTTTGCTTGAAACCCTCCCCTGGCTTTCCACTGATTCTAGAATATAATCCACACTTCCATGAGTCACCCTGTCCCCCTCTCAGCCCTCTCATGCACCCCTCTAGCCCTTGTTTACTGCGTTCCAGGCACAGTGGTCTCTTCAATACTCCTTGGACACACGCAAATTCACTCTCTTTGTAGGGCTTGGGCTCTCGCTCATCCTCCACCCGAATCGCTGCCTTTTCTTCTTTATGTCTCAGGTCAAATGTCACCTCCCTATAGAGATGCCCCTTTTCCCGACCCCTCTTTCTGAACCACAGTTTCCCACCCTCTCCTCACCCCCTCATGCCAAATAGCAAATCTCTAGTGACTTTGTTTACTTCTCTCCCTGATTATTCACCTGTCCCCCCTCCTGCACTGTCAGCCCCTTGGAGTCTGGGGCAGAGTCTAGCACAGCACTGGCCACTGTGCAGAGGAACTGGGCCACGCCACTGCCACCGAGTGAGTGGAGGCAGCAAGAGGGAGGAGTGGAGAGGAGGGAAATGTACCCATCATTATGATTCTGTTAGTGGCAAAGCTTTCCGAAGACTTTAGGTCAGCTGCTCTCAGAAACATTCAAACCCCTTAAAGACACCCAGAAGAAAACTTTCTGGGGACTTTAAAAATACAGTGTGTAATTTCACATCACCCCGAGAGTTCACAAATCACTGCCCATGTTGTCATAAGGCTCACCAAAACCCTTTAGGGAAAAACCAAACAAACAAAGAAATGAAAGGTAACAGCTTGCTGCCATCATGAGCCCTTGTCTAATCTTGACCTTAGCAACAACTTAAAACCAGGAGGCCCACACCGGGCCCTGGGAAGGGCAAAGGCCTGGGGCAAGAAGATCCAGGTTCAAGTTCTGCCTTTGCAATATCCTTGCTCAATGACTTGGGCAACGATACCAATAAAATGGTATCATTTTATCTGAGCCCTGTCTAATTCACAGATAAAGTGCATGGAAAGAAACCAGACACGTTTTAAAGCAGTCTGCAGGTTATGATACAAGGGTTTTTATATAGGTTTTCACAAGCCAATCTCTGTAGAAGGAACTGAAGGATCCTCTTCTAAAATGAGCATGTGTAGCTCCAGCAGTCAACTTACAGATGCTTTTGGAGTTGAGATCTAGCTAATTTGTGAGTTGCAGACATAGTTTAAATTGCTGTATTTGAACTTCAGGTTAAATAAATAAGCATGCCACCTGTTGAATGGGAAATATGAACCCATGTTTGTAAAGTACTTGGTGAGCTCTGCTGAGAAATGCATATATTACTTGTTAATAACATCTTCTAAATCTAGTTGAAACAAGCTGGATGCTCATAAAACACAATAGGGTCCTGTTGGTACACCACACCAGGGTTTTTACTATATATCCCTGATTTTCTTATAGGGATATATAGTAAGAACACTTTAACTTCACTCCATATATTTCAATTAAGAGTCTTTATGCCCCTGGGCCCGGTTTTCTTACTTTAGCATGATCCCCCCATGCCTCTTGTTCCAGAGATAGTGGGTAGGAATCCCGGTGGAGCAGAAAGATGAATAAAATATCTTCTCCCCTGAGATCTATGTCACCATGTGGCACAGATCTCCTAGACAGCCCGCCGAAGCAGGAAGGCAAGGAGACTATGCTGTGTCCTCACTACACAGGCAGGCACTGCAGAGTAGGCATTCAAAATAGGAAACCTCCCTAGGAGGAGCCTGCATGGCAGTGCCATTAGGGGCTATAGTGTCCTCCTAATTATATCTAAGATATAGCCTGTAAGGAACTGGGGAAAATTAATCCATGCAAGGCACATACTAACCACACAGTACAAACGGGGTATTTACTACACCATGGCCCGTGGTTCTGACAGCCTGCTATTTGGAGAGTGATGGTTTCGCTAGGGCATGTTCCCCTGGTTTGCACATGGTCTCAGACCTCAGTTGCTCACTTTGCCTTAGTGAATCTATTCAACTAAGAAAATATTCCTCTGTGACTGCTGTGGCCTTCTCCTAGGCACTGACTTAGATAAGATACACAAGATAGAGGAAGTGGACCAGCCCCATATCTCAAAACCAAGAAAACAGCTCCACATGCAGCTAAACCTCCAAGAAAGACACTGGTAGAAACGGGAAGAATTCTCTGAGATGGACAATATGGAGTTACCTCAACATGACTGATATTCCTGAATTTTATTGCTGGTCACTTCCTTAGCTCAGATTTGCAACAATCATCTGCACAGGTCACTCAGCACAGTGTTCAGCCTCCTGATTTTTGTCCTCAGAAGAAGGAAGGAAAGCATCTTCTGGGTTCTTTAGCTTCCCAATGGGAAGCCATGGGCTCTGTTGCGCATAGATGCTGGTCACACATGTGGACTGTGCATGTAGCATCTATAGGAACCAGATCCTACCACCTATGGGAATTCAGATGGCATCATCCTTTCTATGTCCTCTAGTGCAATTCAAAAGCTCTTCCTATTTGGAATCCCAACAAAGCAGGTTTGAGGTAGGAACCTTGGTTCTGGACTTAGCACAGCACAGCAGCAGCAACTGTCCAGGAGTCAAGAAGACACAATAAGCCCAGCCGGCATGGCTCAGTGGTTGAACATTGACCTATGAACCAGGAGGTCATGGTTCCATTCCCAGTCAGGGCACATGCCCAGGTTGTGGGCTTGATCCCCACTGTGTGGCGTGCAGGAGGCAGCTGATCAATGATTCTCTCTCATCATGGCTGTTTCTCCCTCTCCCTCTCCCTTCCTCTCTGAAATCAATAAAAATATATTAGTGAAAAGAAAACACAGTCAGCCCTGCTTCTGGCTCTACAGTTCCTCCACTACAATAAAAGACACAGAGATACACTCTCTCTAATGTCAAGGCCAAGGCCACCCTCCTTTTGTGTCCTGACATCGGTTCTACCAAAATCACGAAGAATTTCCCATCATGCTTTGAAATCAGCATGGCACCCCGACTATGGTTTAATTCACAGGGGGAACCCCAAAGGCAGTTCTGTGTTTGTATCCTTCATGGGGTTGCCAATAGCTCTGCAGAGAAGCCAAGCTGAAGCTAAGAATTCCCCAAGGTCAGAATTTTTAGAATCAAATCCTGCTTCTGCTATGTGTCTGCTGAGTCATCTCAGAAAGTTTATCTCCTCTCTGAGCCAGCTTCTCCATCCATGAATAGAGACAGTAATAGTGCATACTGACTGTAAGCTGCTGAGTGAAGCTGAGATAGGGTTAGTCAGAACCAAACAAGTGCCAGTTATCGATGCTATTAAGACTGGGAGGATTGCAACCCTTGTCTGCTCTCTATTCTGCCTGCGGTCCCTGCAGCAGAGCTCATGGGGCACACGAGTCAGAACTACCCTTGAATTGAGTTGTCCATCTGAAGCCCTGAGTAATGGCATCCCCTGCCTCTTGTAAGTGAGTCAAAGATTCTGAGAGGTCAATAAGCAATGTGAGAAGGAGGTAGGTTACTTGGAGGCAAAATTAAAATGTAAAGTCAAGAAACACTAACAATGTCCGGATTATCTTCAAAAGATTTTAATTCTGAGTGAGTATCCTTCACCTTTAAGAGACCAGTTCTTGAGGCATGCCAACACTTTCGATACTCATTTGTACAAAATGAATGAGAATGTGGCTCTAGAATGGTACGTTTAATAAAAATATAAAGAGAGACACAAATGCAAGCCACATATGACATTTCAAATTTTATAGTAGCTGCATTAAAAAAGTAAAACCAGGTGAAGTTCACTTTCATATTTTTATTTAACCTGCTATATTAAGGATATTATCATTTCAATCTGTAATTGACAGGAAGATTACAATTAAAATATTTTACATAGTTTTTTGTAGTAAGGTTTGGAAATCTAGTATGCATTTTAGATTTATAGCTCATCTCAATTTGGACCAGCCACATGTTAAGGGCTCAGTAGCCACAGATGGAGATTGGCCGCTATATTGCCAAGCATGGCTCTAGATAAACCTGTTGGGTATTCTCCTTGCCAATGAAATAGAAGGATTCCTGAGTGATCCACTCAGTGTTTCCTAAGGTGTGATCTGTGGACGCCTCTATTGGAATTGCCTGGAGGAGACTGTAAGAATGTAGATTTTCAAGCTCCCTCTCTAGGTCTGTGAATCAGAATCTCTGAGGCAGGGAGGGGAGGACACAGACTCTGCATTGGTAACAAGCTCTGCAGGGGATTTTCATGGCTCTAACATTTGATAACCACTTCTCTTTTTTTAAAAAAAATTATTTACTGATATAGAAATCCCATACTCAGGCTAATTCAGAGCTATCTAGATATCTTTAATTCCCATAGAGACATTTTATTTGTAGGGTATTGTTATTGCGTGTAACAAGATTGAACATGCCTGGTATACAGAAAGCTGTCAATAAATGCTGATTATGTGTACTTCGTCCCTTTGATATATGCCCCCTGAGCACTCTGCTTCGCCTATAATAATAGACATCACATCTTATTGGAAACAGGCCAATTAATTCTAAATCAATTCACGGCATGACAACCCCACTGAATAATCAAATCACCAGAATGAAGGGAAGACACTGAGATAAAATTTCCTGAAGGGTCACAATTAGAGGAATGACTAATTTGGAAATTTCTTCTAAATATTATCTGAAGTCTTAGTGCAGCTGCATGGATGCATGTGCTATGTGCATGCACATGTGTGTGTCTGTGTGTGCACATGGGTACAGGTCAGGGGAAATAGAAGAATGGACGGGGTGCCAACATCCCCTTTGTGCCTATAAACTTGCCAAACATTGCTTCTAATAGTTACTTAATGGAGTGTATATCAACCTGTCCCACAGGGGAGGGTTTTAGAAGCTTTCACAGATGTGACCAGTACTCATAAGGACTGGGAGTGTGTCCCCAAACTGGCTTCACATGCCACTAAGATGGTACCTGGTATGGTGGAGAGGGCAAGACTTGCTGATGGACCAAGACCTGGCCTCCACCTGCACCCCCAACACACACCAGTGCACACACACTCCCTCAGGAGCGGGCAGCTGGGAACCTGGACTCTTCAGGCAAAACAACTCGCTCCAAGTGTCCAGTAGTTTTCAGGGAATGACTTATACTGTTAGGTGATTTTTAGCCACTGCTTTTCAGCACGTGAGAGACTTTCAGAGAACTGACCTGGACCACACTTTGCTTGTTTAACCCTCTGTCTTCCTGATACATACAGTGACCCCGGACAAGAGAGCTGCTTCCCTCCTCACTTTATCCCTGTACCTGGATCAGTGCCCAGCACATCTGGGAGACCAGACATATACCTGCTGCCTATGGGGATGAACCACCTGAAATAAACACCCAGGGAAACAATTGTTTAGAGAACTTTTCGGTTCCCTTGAGTAGTCTCCAAATTTCCACAACTATGCCCCGGAACTCACAAATATGAGTTTTCTAGGAGCAAGATAGCACAGTTGAAGAAAGCAAGAGCATTCCACCTGGAGGCAAAGGTCAATGTTCCAAAGTCAAGATAAAAGGCGCATGTGGGGGCAGCATGGTCTGGTGGAGAGTTTGGTATTGATAGACTCCAGTGTGATTATGGGCAAGTTACCAAACCTCTCTGGGCCTGAGCACTTTTTTTTTCTTTTTTAACCTGCAAAACAGGATGATAGTAACATCTCCCTCACTGAGCTGTTCTAATAAATTACATACACATGCCTATACACACACACAGATATATACAGATGATTGATCATACTTGTTAACACCAAGAATTTGCTCAATAAGTGATAGCAAGTTACGACTATACCCTGGAGAATTCAGCAAAACCAATGTGAGGGACAGTTACTGCTATGATGAAGGGCTTGATTTCCATGGTGACAAAAGCCTTAGTCCTCAATGGGAATGACGGATACAACCTTTGAGTCGAAAGGAGGACATGGCATTTAACACAAAGTGGACCTGGTAAGTTTCTAATTTGCCAGTATATCCTGTTTGTTCACATGTCAAAATAGAGCCCAGAGACCACCATTTCTCAGATCCTCCACAGACATCATCCTAACATAGGCCACTATAACCCTGCCCTGGAGTGCTGCAAGAGACTCACACTGCGGTCCTTTCCTCTGCTCTTGCCATATTGCAATCCATTCTTCACAAAGCAGTCTAACACATCATTAAAGAGATAAGTCAGGTCGCAGCTGGCCCTCCTGTGCCTTCCAGGCACACTGAAAATAAAATCTCAAATGGTTTCTGCAGCCTCCAGGTCCTAATTTGTCTTAATCCCTGGATAACTTCATGATATTATCTCTAAAATTCTCCCCTGTACTCATATGCTCTGGACACACTGGATAGCTTACTGTTCTTGGCCACCTCAAGCAGCCTCAACCCCAGGGCATTTGCACTTGCCACTATTCAGCCTGAGGTGCTCTCACTTCCACAATTACTTACCTGGTTCACACCTTCACTTATTTCAAGTCCCTGCTCAAATGTCACCCTCTGAGAGAGCTCTACTCTGATCTGTGAGTGTAAAGTTGCATCGCATGGGACTTTCCATCCTCTCCCGTGCTTTAAAAATATGTTTTTTATTTATTGACTTTTGAGAGAGAGAGACAGACAGACAGAGAGATGGGTTTGTTGTTCCAATTATTTATTCTTTGGTTGATTCTTCTATGTGCCCTGAAAGGGGACCAAACCCACAACCTTGGCATATCAGGACAATGCTCTAATCAACTGAGCTACCCGGCCAGGGCCCCATCTCTGACTTTTTGATTCATTATAGCTATTCTATAACTTTACAGGCAAGTACATTATATGTTTATTCATCTACATGTTTGGGGTCTGTTCTGCACTAGAATGGAGGCTCTCTGGAGGAAGGGCTTCTCTTGACTTATTTAATGATATGTATGTCCTGAGGGCTGAGAACAGTTACTGATACCAGTGATGACTCAATACACACTAACTCACTGAAAAGAATTTCCAGTTGCTCTGTCAAAATAAGTAACTTGCTTTTCAACCTCCATTCATGTACCAGATCTATATCTACTATAATACAATCACTAGCCAGTCATGGAAAAGCTCCAAAGAATCACAGTGGTAAGGAGACCCTGACTGGAAGGAGAAGGGAGATCCATCTTGCCCCTTTGACCATCTCTTGCAGAATCCAACTCATCAAAGGATATTAAAAAACATTTTTATTGATTTTAAAGAGAGAGAGAAAAAAAACATTGATGAGAGAGATACATGGATCAGCCTCCTGCACACCCGCTACTGTGGATGGAGCCTGCCACCCAGGTATATGCCTTGACTGGGAATTGAACCAGCGACCTCAGGACGCATGGGACAGCGTTCAACCAACCAAGCCACACTGGCCAGGGCTCATCAAAGGATCCTGATGTCACAGTTCAAGAAGCTACTAGGCTGTTCAAGGTGGAGGTACTAAATGGGACACCCACACATGTCTTTCAGGAACAACCAAAACAAAACATCGAGTATGACGTTTGGAGCCACTGAGTCAAAAAATCAATTTGCTTGCCAATACACTCTCATAAACCACAAATGCTAATAATAAATGTTTCTTTTATGTGATAGCAAAAGCAGACTTGACATTTTGGTGTCCTCTCCAGGTGACCCACATAAAATAAACATTGTCACTTTTCCTTTGGGAATTGAAAGAAAAATCCTTCAGTCTCACTGTGGCTGTTGTCTGATGATTTTCACCATCTCTACACAGACTCTCACACAACATTGCTCAGCCAGCTCTGTCCTCCTAGGTGGCTGTGTAAGAATAATACATCTTCATAAAAATTTCAGTTATATGTTCATCAAGCCCTCAAAACTGAGATGTTAAGCCTCTTGTTAATTTCTTTCTTCATTTAAAAAGATGGAAGTTGCCCTAGCCAGTTTGGCTCAGTGTATAGAACGTCAGCCTGCAGACTCACGGGTCCCAGGTTTGATTCTGGTCAAGGGCACATGCCCGGGTTGCGGGCTCAGTCCCCAGTGGGGGGCTGCACAGGAAGCAGCCAATCAATGATTCCCTTTCATCACTGATGTTTCTCTCTCTCTCTTCCTCTCCCTTCCTCTCTGAAATCAATAAAAATATATTTTTAAAAAGACGAAAGTTGCCATTTGTCAAACACTAAAATCCAGGAGATAGCAGGATTCAACAGATCCACCCTGAGAAGTATTGTTGGTTACATGAAGGTGAGAGTTCCTGACAGGTGTGGTGTTTAGAATGTGGGTGTCCTGGTTTTTTTCCAGGATATGGGAGATAGGTCCCGGGAAGACCTCATTGAAACCACGAGTTACAACCTTCATTGACTGAGCAGTTCTTTCTCTATAAGGAGGGTGGACTGGTTGGGAGATCCTTTGACTTGATTGATATGGGTGTCTCCTTTTTCATGCTTGATTCAAAATTCAGAGCTCAAATTGAACCTTATGAAGCAGCATAGAACATATTATTAATATGGCCGTCAAAGCAACAGGGATAGCTCTCTCAATTTGAAATTTGATCAATAGCAATTCATTAAGAATTTATTGAGCAGCCATCCTAAATTAGATAAGGTAGGTGAAAACACTGGCTCTATTCAGGCAAACTTTCATCATCTGCAGCCTCTTTTAGGGATATTATGTGTGAGCCATTTGCTTGCAGGCAGGGTTTGTTAAGTCACAAGACAACAATCCATATCTACCTCTTATGTTTGATCTATGGTGTCAGAATATACCCTAAGACCCACTGGGATGTGTGTACCGTTTATCAGGGAAGACAGAGAATCTGGAAGACCAGTGTATCCACACAAGCCGTCCATTAACATTTTAAACCAGCATTCCTCCCCATCCCAAGCAGTTTCCCCTTTGGTTGCATGCTTCATCCTCAAGGTTTTGAAAATGTTAAATGATTCTTGTATCCCAGGTTCATTCCCTTGCCTCCCCCAGCAATGCAACCATCAATCTTCTACTATTAGGCATTAGTGAAGGGTTATGGATGTCACCACCTCTCACAGGGCGAAACAGAGACATTTGAGGCTAAGGGTTGAGAAGGAACATTATCTACGGGATTTTATAGAAATGGAGCAAGCTGTCGCTTTAAAATATGAGCATGCATACCCCATTCAGCTTCCCGGGTGAGACTTTAATCCACTAAAAACATGGAGACCAACCACATCAGTGAAACCAACGCAGAGTTTTCTGAGGCCCTGCTTTTTAGAGCAGAGAGGGCCAGGGACATGTTCCTAGTTCTCTGTCTTCCTCTAGCTCCTTCTCTCCAAAGACTGTGAGTAGGGAGTGAAACAAATATGCCTCTGTGTATGGCTCCAGTGATCAAATGTGATGGGTAGCTGATGAATGCCTATTTGCAAGACTCAGTTTAATGTATGCTTTTGAAGGTCATGGTACACTTAACTATACATGGATGAGCTCTACCATGCACTCTTTTGCTAAAAGCACAATTCCTAGCAATCATGGCAGTCAGAGTTTAGGCTTAAAAAAAAAAGAAATAATAAACAAATAAAGATTTAAACAATTAAAAAAGATCTCTTGTTAGTTAAGGCAATCACCTCTCTGGACTTTTAATCAAGTAATTCCATGCTAATGAAAGTTCAAATTTAACTGTGGTGACCACATCAAAGCAAAAGACAAGCGTTGTTGTGATGGACACATCATGCAAGTGCGATTTCCATCTGCCAGTGCCCTGATCTCAAAAACAGAAGACTTCATCTGAGTCCTGTTACTTGTAATATGTTTTAAAAGAAAGGCAATAGAGGATCTTTAACTAATAGAATGGAGATCCCCTTTGTTGTAAGACAGAGGTAATTATATTCCAGAATGCCAGTAACTTTATAGATTCAGTCTTTGGGGGCCTATAATCTATACCAGTCATTCCATAAAGATCCCAAATAATTCACATATACATCTGTGTGAACCCAGACATAATAAGTCAAAAAATACAGAAGTCACACGTCTGTGTCCCTCATCTTCCCTGCCCAGGATCTTAACATAAGAGCACTGATTATACCATGAGGTTTCATTGTGGCTTCATTCAACATAGTTTTACTTTTCTGGATCACATATTATTAAAACTGAAAACAAAATATTCAAGTTAGCAAAATGTCTAACGTCTCTTTAGGCAGTAGAGAATAAAGGCTCCTGCTATACTCCAAAGATACACAGACTTGGTTTTTTTAAACTAAACTTTCTAGAGTGACCAACTGCAGCATGTGAAGGGAAAGGAAAAAAAAAAAGGATACTGAGACGTGGATGGATGCATCAAGAAGTAGCAATGTTTGTTACCTGCAGAGGTGTTACAAGAAATTTCATCTGCTGCAACGAAGACGAACTGATTTCTGGAAGAGAAGATAAAATTCACAATACTGCTCGCTCAGGGGGACATGTGCTGTCTGCCAATTGGTTCGATGTATTCAGATGAGGGGAGGGGAGGGTGTGCATTTGGATGGAAGTTGCAAGGAATGTGTGGCTAAATCTCGGACTCGGAGAGTTTAGAAAGATCATGAAATAGGCATGCGGGGACCTCGTCATGGTGATGTCAGAATATGGACCATGTACAAGCTGTTGCATCAGAATATTAATGCTACGTGTTACCAAAATGTCATGCCAGGAGACGTTCCCAAGGCCAGGGCATTCAAACGAAGTTTATACAGACTTCTATGCTGAGCAGAGATTACATTTTAAAAATATAGACGATTAGAAAAAAAAAGGGGGAGTATATTGCAATGAGCTAGGGAAATCATAAAATTCCAGACTTTATTATTATGAATATAATATCCAAAAACTATTTTAGAAAAAGGCAAGAAAAAGAAATGCTGTCATTTCAGAAGAGAATGCTATATGGTGTCATGTAATGGATAATCATTTCCTCACCAAACTAGGCTTGCTAGTGAAGAAGGGAAGAGAGCTCATCAGTTCAAATAAGCCCTGTCTTGCCAAATTATTTTTAATGGTGCACTAAAAGAAAATAAAAATGGAAAATGCCATTTTACTTTGATTTAGTAAATCTAGAAAGCTGGTAAAACTCTCTTAAGATGTTTTCAACTGTGGCGTTTCCACAATGTAATGCATTCTAATTCAGACATGCTGTTTATTTCTCCAGAAATAAGAACATCTGTGTCAGGCAGATTATACAAATGCCCCAATGAGATTGGCTAGGCTCTTAAACGCCTCGGCAGCAGCAGTATAGAGCCTTCTAGTTCTCATTTGTGAGGTTTTACTGTGCCTACGGATCATCAAGAACCAAGATAAATCCATTTTGGTGGCGTCTTAGTTTGATTGGTCTTGTTCAAATGTTTCAATGCTTCAAAAAGTATCTCGTGCTTGAGCATTTCTTAAAACATCTTAAGAAAGTTTTACTGTTGTAAGAGGTACTCCCTGGAATAAAAATAGAGCTACCGTATTGAAATTCACTAGAAGTTAGCATTCAGTTGACAATTCTAATCATTTCTGCACCAACAACATCTAGACAAAAGGATATATGCTCTGAGAATAGTATTTGATGTTTCTCTTTCCCATAATAAAGGTCACAGCTAAGTTCATTTATCACCTCTCTTAAAACAATTAAAGTTAATATGGTTGGAGTTTTGCTATCTTTTTTTGCATCGACACTAACTTTTCGAGCCCCATCAATATCTGGCATCAAAATTCCAAAGTTTGATGTCCCTGAAAATGAAGATGTTTGGGGTGAATATCGGTTTTTGACTTGCTCACATGGGACTTACTCAAAGGGCAGAAGGACACGGGTGTCTCAGATTACAGGTGTGATACCGGTGGGTGGAATAAACAAGCCCTTGGAAGGACTTCTGTTTACAGCAGGCTCCCAAGAAAAACACTGTAACAAAGAATGGTCCACTCCCAGGGCAAGCTCTTGGGAACAGTCATTCACTGTCCTATGAGGGGGCCCCATTGCTAGGTGGTTCTATCTAGTTAATACTTCCCAACCCTAGAAGACACTGCCCCCTTGCATCCCACCTCTGCATTTTCTCTAAGGAACTGTGCAGCCTGCTAGACACGAGGAAAGCTGTGGGAGGCAACCAATACAAATACATGTAAAATAGTGACTGAATGAATAGGGGAAACTTTTAAAATGTAAATTAAAAGCATGCCTGTCAATTGTTCCAGAATTTTAGAAAATATGATGGTTGTCCCCAATACTCTTCTCTCTAATACTATGAACTTAAAAAAAAACACACACACACAAAAACAGGCCACCATTTCTCCATTTCCTTCTTTCTTTCCTTCCTATTTTTTTTCTTTTTAGGTAACTCATGTTTTTAAAATCTTTTCCACTGTCTCTATGATTCATGAGCAAATTTCTGAACAAAGGATAATGAGTACCCCCTTCGATAACTCACTGTCTTCTAAAGAGTGGCCTCAGATGACTTCTGTCAAAGCAAATGTACATCGAGCAGAGAGTTAGCACCAATCGTGTTCTTTTAAAGAATCCCTGATGAACTCTGAAGCAATGCCAAAAATTTACAAAAATATTTGTAATAAATGGTAGCCATATTTTTTTTTAGCCACACAATCCCACTACATCCCAGGTTACCCTAACAAAGGTTTATGGATGAAGGTACACTTGTCTGAGATGGAGGTTACCCTAACATCTCAGAAAAGTGCCTTTCTACAGTACTCATTAATTCCATGGAGTCAACCACCCCTCCCTCTAAAGTACCTTTCCATCAGGTGATCATAAGTACAATAAATAGGAAATCCCTGCTGAATAATGGCCTGGTGAGGGGCAGTGCATACAGAAGAATTCAGGTAGAATTAGAAGGGGAGGTACCTGTGTCCACCGTTTTATGTTGTGTTTATCTGTGGCTCTGTTTCTCTCCACTTGAACTTTAAGACAAATGATCTATCTTAGCCATAAAGGGATCATCTAGGATCCTCTCTGTGAAATCATTTTTATCCCAAATGACCAGAGAGATGTGATTGATAACTTCATGATGCAGATGAGAAGTGGTTATCCTCAAAGATGTTCAGGAACCTTACATGACCAGAGCAATGCAGGTGAGCTCTAGACAGTGGGGTCATCACTCATCTTCAGCCTTAGGAAGCAGGCTGGCCCCAGGGACTGTCGCCTTATGCTAATCATAGCCTGCTCTTCACTCTCATCACTGACGTATGGATTTAAACTTCAAAAGCAGTTGCACCTGATTTTCAGCCATCTGGTTTTTTCAGTGGTTGTAGGTGGTCAAGGAAGTCTGGCCAAGTAGTTCAACCTGGGCCACAATGGTAAACATCTGGTGTCCTTTTAAAATTTCTAGTGACCAGGTTACAACCAAGACCAACTAAATAGGGACCTCAGTGAATGGGTCTCAGGGCACCAGTAGTTTCTAAAGATCTCCAGATGATTCTAGCATGCAATTCAGAATGAGAACCACTTGTCTGGTTGAACGGTTTCACCTTGGCTACCAATTAGATTCATAGGGAGAAGTTAAGGGTGCTAATGTTCGGGCCCTGCTCATGTTGGGGCCCTGCTGCTGGGGGTCTTGGCTTCATCAGTCTGGGATAGGGTCTGAAAAGAGGTAGGAAAATGCTTGGCAGGTGATTCTAACACCAGCCACAGCTAAGATGCACTGGGTATGGGACAAATGCACAGTAGAAAAGGAGTTGAATCACTGCATCTCTTGTAGCTTTTGTTTCTTCTTGCAACGTCACCACTATGCTATCTATCCTCTAGGCAAGCATGTCAAACTCCCGGCTGACGGGCTGCATGTTTGACATGCTTGCTAGGGCCACCTAGCTATGTGGCTGTCAACGATGCAACTACAGAAATAGTATACATTGCCCAGGAATGCTTACTGCTAGTTTCTGGAGGTCTTCTAACAGAATGGACATCAAACCCCATTTCTGAAAGAGAAGCTGGTCTACGGTGGCCATAATGTCATGCTCTCTGTATTTGCTTCCTCCCCTGTTCCATTTATCCCACCAACTCCCATGGATTTACTCAAAATCATCTTTGCTGGGCCTTCCCATTTTTCTTCTGAGTCTGCATCTAATTCTCTACCAACTTCTTTCAACTTTCTATTTTCAACCCCTTCCTCTACTTCATTTCTCAACCTTCCCTGAAGATAAATATGAGTTAGAATCTTTGTTAAACCCTTGGTTTTGACTCTGACCACCTGAACCAGAATTCCCAAGAGAGAAGTGTGATTATCAGTACATTTAACAAGAACCCAGGCCTGGCTATCAACCAGCTTCTGGGGACACCACTCACACTCTTCTAAGTGATGGGTGCTCTGGGGAGGGAATCAGGCTTCTGGGTAATTCTGACCATGGGGAAATTCAGGAAAGCTTGCTGAGAAATCTGCTGCAAGTTCATTCTCACTTTCATTTCAAAGCCCACCTTTCCCAAGAAGACTCCTTGATGTGGTGAGGCTTTGTGGAAGAAGGGAGGATTACTAATTAAAAAAATAAAATGGTAAATTCCTGGGCACAAGGGAGAAGGCTACAGCTGTCTTAACTCTTGGAAATGTCCAAACTAAAGAGCCACTAATGTCAATGGTGCACTTATCCATGACAGGCCATTGCCAAGTGCTGTACCTATGCACTAATTCATTTAGTTTTTCTTACAACTCTTTTTACTATCCCCATCTCTATAGATGAGGAAATGAAGCATAGAAGGGTTATACAGCATGAGCAAGCTGTTAAGTGGTACCGATGAAATCTGAACATAGATGGGTTGGATCCAGACCCTGCCTCTTCTTCATTCTTAGACTCTGCTTAGAGGCACTTATATAGGGGTATTGAGTTAACAATGAGGTTTGTCATCTCTGTGGAGCAACTTCCTAATATAGTTCAGAATCTTCAGTTCTTCTGAGACCAAATAATAGGAGATTTGGATTTCCCTTTGAGTATGATGTAGAATAATTACATTCTGTTTTAGCAACAACGTGAGATGGTAGAATGCTATGGGCCATGGTCTTTCTCTCCCTTTATTCTATTACCAGACTTCATTATGTTTTCTGATAGTTCTCGTAGACCAACCACCTCGAGTCTGGATCTGACTCAGCTGATGGTACCTTTAGCTTAGTCCTGTGACCTGCCATATCATCCTTATGTCCCTCTTTTCTTCTTTAGTTAAATTTAATCTCCTTCAGATTGTCTTTCTCCAAAAAATCAACCATGGGTGAATTCTAAGCATCAAAATAGTAGTCAGCCAGTATTATTGGAGGGGATGTAAGAAGCCAGATATCAAGACACAGAGTAGCCTTCTACAAAGGCAGAGGTGGACCAGAAATTTCTCCCATCAAATAACACTGGCTTTAAGTTTCCATGCTAAAGATTCTGGCAATTTCTCCTTCTTTGGCCTATTTGTTTTATTATGTCACAATTGGTATACAAAAGTTGGCATTGATATCACTCTTAGCAAGTTTCTTCTTGTATCCAAAGCTATGTATATTGATTTAACACACACACAATTAAAGCCCTCCAAGGCTATCTACTGGATAATCCCCACAGCCTGAGAAGTTGGTCTTCTGGCTTGGCAGATGGCAGCCAAGATGTCCCAAGATGGCACTGGGACAGAGCCAAATTCATTCCATTTGTAGGTTCAGGGGCATCTACTGGTTATAAGACAGAGATTTTCACCCAGGCTGCTCATTATAATCAGCTAAATTTAAAAAATAAAATAATCAGGCCCAGGCCCATTTCCCAATCGCTTAAGTCAGAATCTTTGAGAGTGGTTCCAGCACAGGTATTCACGAAAAGCCACTCAAGTGATGCCAATGTGTCAGCCAGCACTGAGAACACATCTCTCACTGTATGAGTATGTCTTTGAACATATGTGCCCTGTTTCTGCAGAAAATAGAGCTGTGTCTTCTTTTTTTTCCTAATTAAATTGCACTAGTGTTGATTTCCACAGTTTATAATTATTAATATTTTATGACTGATAATTATATTATAATCATTATATATAGTTTAATATATCACTTATAATTACTAATTTTTATAACTATGCTTCCCTTCAGACATCTAAAGTTAAGATGAAAATGCACAATAACCATGTATTCTTGTTGCTCATCTTAAACAGTTGCTGGAAGGGTCCTATGGGATCCAGCCATGAGTGTTTTCAGAATAATTAAATATAATGCAGAAAGCAGGTGCTCCTATTAAAATTCTTATTGCTGACTCTACTAAACAGTTTACTCAACTCATTCACTCAATCCTCAGATGATTACTTAGGGCCTGCTGCATGCCAGGCATCCAGAACTCTAAGGGTTCCTGTGAGCATGGACTCACAGCCTTTAAATCACTACGGAATATCTATGTTGGGCTCGGCTGTCCAGAAGCTCATAATCTAACTCATATTTCAGTTTTACCACCTAGAAAGGTGATCAGTATTTTAACTCCCTTCTCCCTATTCAGTTCTAAAACTCTAGAATTGTACAAATCCCATTCAGATTCATATTTTCCCCTGCCCCATTGTATTTTTTTTAATAAATAAATTTTTTATTGATTTCAGGGAGGGAGAGAGAGATAGAAACATGCATGATGAGAGAAAAATCATTGATTGGCTGCCTCCTGTATGCCCCACACTGGGGATCGAGCCCACAAGCCTGAGCATGTGCCCTGACTGGGAATCGAACCTTGACCTCGTGGTTCATAGGTCGATGCCAGCTGGGCTCCCCATTGTTACTTTTATTGATATTTTAGTATTGTATCATGTATACTTCAAGAGGTTGTGGAAAATCACAGAATGAGATGGATGTAAACAAACAAACTACAAAGAAACAGATTAATTATAGAATCCTCAGTAGGGGTCTATCCTGATCTAGCCTGATCCTTTGCATTTTAAATGTATTGACAGACATTTGAAAACATTTCTCTTAGCCAGAGTTCCCCTTGTTAATACTGCATACAAACACTGTTTAAATGGAAAAGGAGGTAAGTGCTGTGAGTATATCCCCAACTTGAATATTCCACTAAAAACCTCTGGGTTTTGGAAACTGAAGTCCAAGCGCATCTGGATTTCCTGGAGGCCTTGAGCACAGTCCACGTTTGTAATTGTAGTTTCTCCAACATTTAACAGTCCTTCCAGTTCCCACTATACGTTTTTGTCAGTGAGAAAGGGCACTAGCAGCGAACGTGGAAGCCTGGCCTGTCACATGCAAGCTGTGTTCCACTAGAAACCTCATTTCACCTTCCTGAGGCTCAGTTTCCTCATCTGGAAAGTGGGAAGAAAACTACCACATGCAGCTGTTAGAGTTCCCCCCTAAATCAATTGGGGACATAGTAGTAGATGGGAGAGCACGTTATTTGGGGAAAATATTGCCATTTATATTTTTGACCGCATGGACTCACAAAGGATGCAAACCGTCTCCTCTCCTTATTCACAGAGGCCAGGCCTTTGTGTTTTTCAGTCCACAGTTTCGAGGTGAGAGGGGGATAGTAAAGATCCTTATTGTGTGTTGGTTTGATAGGATTTCAAATACACTTGTTTGTGACAAAAAATGACGTTATTTTTAAGAGAAAGTTGTTTTGATCTGAGTGAAGTAAGCTGTGTCAGAATGTCATCGTCTCATTTGTCATCACTGAGAAGCACTCAGTCGCTCAGCTGCTGAGGAGCGTCGCTGGGGTTTGAGCAAATGAAACACCTGGAGAAGCAACTGTGGGAAGAGGACATTTAGACCATAAATGCTGTGCTTTGTGAGTGTTAGGTCTGGGCGAGGCTACACTCTGCTGATGTAAATAGCTCTCCAAAGACCTTTGTTGATCACCACTAAAGGTGACCGACTCTTTTATGGGCAAGTAGTGAAAATCACGGAGAGGGCCCTCAAAAGAGATCAGCTTGCCAGTCAAGACTGGTGCCCTGTTCTCTACCAACAGGGGACTTTTACATTTGCTCTGGCATGTGGACATTGGTTTTCCTTTGGCCAAGCCATCTCTCTCAGGTGCCAACTCATATAATGGTACATCTCAACTGAATCTGGACTTCATCCCTTCCATCTCCTTCTGCCCGGAACAAAGTGTGAAGAATTTATCATTGATTTGGAGTATGTTATTTCTTTATTAGCTTGTTAAGAAACATTATCCTGTATGCTCCTGGCTTGTGAAATTATTATAATTCTCACAGTGAACCTGCATTAAATAAATCATTGGCCAAGGCTATTTCAGCCTCTGAGCATAATTTGGCACAAAACAAAACAAGCCTTTTGAAGTTACAGTTCACTTTAAAAGTGGGCTGAGGCCTCCAGGAAGACAGAATCCCATTTTTATTTTGGGTGGACAGAGCAAAGGAGAGCACAGAACGCGCCCCCAATGAGAATGAGCATCTTCCAGGGGCTGGGTGTGGGTCGGAAAGGTTCCCTGAACAGCCTGTGTGCTTCTCCAGGGAAGCAGCCTTCACTGGGGGCCAAGAGTCCCTTTCTTATGGAGGCTGGGAAGGAGCACAGGGTGTCCAGACCAAGGCTCTGGAGGGTGGACAGGCCACAGTGAGAAGGTCTGGGCCCACCTAAAAGTTATGTGTAAATAAAGTGAGCATGATGCTGGAAAGTTCCAGAACTTGAGGGGATTCTGACAGCCCATTACCACCACAGGTGTTGGACTTTTCACCAATCGCAATGGGAAAAGGGCAACATGGGCAGATTTCAAACTATTGACTTGTTGAAAAGTAACTATTTGTGGGGCTGATTTTATAGAAATCTAAACCTGTGATGGTTTCAGGCTGGGTTTACTGGTTTACACTGGGAGAACTGGCTAATTCTCCTGTGGAGCTGATGGTCCTTGGTTGCCTGAGTTCCTCCATGGACCAAAAAGACGATTAAAAATCAGGAGAAGGATGAGCAACACGACTATCTGACTTCATGCTTCCTGGTTGCTTCTTCCTTCAGAACATTTTTCTCCAACCTATTTCTCCTCCCCCGCCCCCCCCAAGTTTTATTGAGCTGTGACTGACAAATAAAAATTGCATATAATTAGATATTACAATGTGCTTTTTAAAAGGTGTATAGGGTGATGATATTATATATATATATATATATATATATATATATATATATATATATATGCACACACACACACACACACACACACATATATATATATATATATATATACTGTAAAATAATTAGCACAAATCAACACATGCATGGCCTCACATAGTTATCTCTGTGTGTGTGTGTGTGTGTGTGTAAAAAAAGAGAGAGAGAGAGAGAGAGAGAAAACACACTTAAGTTCCACTCTCTTAGCAACTTTCAAATATAGTTATTTTTATATTTCTAAGGTGGAAGTCACAATCTGGAAAAAAACTTCTATAGTCAAAACCTTATTCTAATTTGGAAGTCTGCTTCTATAGGAAATTACCCATATTTTGACTCAAGACAAAACAATGCCCTCATAGTTTACTGGTAATAATAATACCAATAACAATATCCTGAGTATCTTAGTGTCAGGTACTATTAAAGGAGCTTTTTGCCCACGACTACAGTTCATTCTCCTAGCAACCCAATGAGGCAGGCATCACTCATTAGCCATTAAAGATGAGGAAGTGGATGATCAAATAGGTCAATTAGCGTGCCTGTATCTCACATAGTAAGTAACCATGCTAAGTTAAGAACCTGGTCTAAATCTAAATCTCTGATCATATTTGGTAGGTGAATAGCGAAGATTTGCTACTGCACGCACCAATCAAAGAGGAGGTACAATGAGTATAATTGTAAACCTGCTTCAAATCCTGATTGGGCCAATTATAAGTTGCAGTCTGTTGAGGTTTCCCAGAATGTTAGTGTTAGGGTTGGTGGTAGAGATTGCCCAGTTTAAAAATGACTTGTACTTTTAAATGAATTTAATTCGCTTGCTCTCCCCCATATATATTCAATGCTTTCAAAAAATAATATACACTCTAGAGCAGCCGTGGGCAAACTACGGCCCGCGGGCCGGATCCGGCTGTTCTATCCGGTTCTCTTGCTCTCCCCTCCGCTCCTTTACTTTGAATTTATATTAGTTCACACAAACACTCCATCCATGCTTTTGTTCCGGCCCTCCGGTCCAGTTTAAGAACCCATTGTGGCCCTCGAGTCAAAAAGTTTGCCCACCCCTGCTCTAGAATATCAGTCAATTTGTAGTTGTTATTGAGAGTCCCATGCATTTTCACCACATCTCTCAGTTTATAAAGTAATGCTCATTTTCATCTCTTTGTGGTTCTAGATGGTATTGTGCTCCCCACTTAGCAGATGAAAAAACTGAGGCTCAAAATAAGAAGAGAAATCAGATAGGACTTTCTCAGGATACAGCTTACATTATAGTGTGGGTCTATTAATTCATGAGACGATATGACCACAAAATCACATTCATTATCCCTGGGTCTTTGAAGTAAAGAAAATGATTAATTGTGCCCCTAGGGAACTTGAGTAAGGAAATCACGACACAATGGATTGCAAGGGAAACCCAAACATTGATAATTCTTATTTTCTCACTGAAGAAGGGAGAGTACAGAGGAGATGGTTACAAACCAACAATTTACAAAGACAACTTCTCTTACATTTTGCATGTTTGTGGAGGGGGACCCCAGGGTCGACATTAGTTACTGCATATTGGGGTAGAATTGAAGCTCGCCCCCTAGGGTGCAGCTTCTCACACTTCATACAAATCACCCTGGGATCTGGAAAGTGCACATTTTGATGCTGTGGGGCTTGGGTGGGACTTGAGAACCTGCATGTCTCACAAATTCCTGGTGAGGCCAATGCCACTCGTCTGGGAACCAAACATTGTAGAGCTAGGCTCTCAGGACTCTCAACATGGACCACTCCCATGTTGACATTTCAGAACAGAGTAAGGTAACCAGTTCTTCCCATGTCTGCTTCTTTTGTTTTAAGTTTGAGATAGAGAACTTGAAGACAACAACTAAAAGAATAACAGAGAAGCTATTATTCTGAGAAAGCTGTGAGGCTCATGTTGTCCAGGACACCTTTTCAAAGTACCCCCACCCCAACCACCTGCGCTCATCGTCTATTTAATAGAATTAGTTCACAAACCCTCTCATGATGTAGAAATGATGAAGAAAGCAAGTTCCTCACCTTGTAATGTGATTTGAACTTTCAAGTTACAACATTGGACCATGAAAGGAGACAGAGATTCAGAGGATGCTAGAAACATCCCACAATCTTTGTTTTCTTTTAAAATGAATTTCAGGGCTATTAAAGCAATCGAGAACGACTGATGCTAGTTATCAGATATGTGCTCTATTTATATAATCTCAGGCAGAAATATTTCTATCTAAATGATTAAAATAATTAAGGTAAAGGGTGTTTGGCTTTGATTATGTCTCAACACCCAACAACCTAGTGAACTATTCAAGCATTCACACATCACAATGAAGCAAGAATGAGTCAGGAAAGAATTATAAAAATTGATGAGCTAGTTACTCCTTACAGAGATTTCCTCAAACCCTCACCTTCCAAACTACCACCCCACTAAATCCTGATAGCCATCCCTACTCTAAATGTTTTGTGTATAAATTAAATAAATAAATTATTATTATTTTGGAGGAGAATAGAATTCCAGAGGAACCAATTACTGTGATTCATGCCAGGAGAGAAAGCTTGAGGGGTCACTTATTTCTGTCCAGTGACTGTACACATACAGGTATTACACGCAAATGTGGAAATAACATAGAGGCCACATGTAAACAGAAATTGGTCCTTCTAGGAAAGAATTAAAAGTTATCTTTGTAGGTACAAAGTAAGAACTTGCTTTGGTAACTTTAAAAGCAATACTAGACATTTTTAATGAAAAATTCCCTCTTACCCCCCAAAATTGAGTCTATAGTACATTGTCTAGTGCCCTCCCCCCCCAAAAAAAAATCAAAGAAATGGAGTGGTTTTCATTTTTGTCAACTTCATGTGTGTATTACCTTGTATTTGACTGGAATACTGTCTTTTATGAGAAAAAAATTATTTATTTGCAATGGAAATGGCTCATCCAGAGACCCATGGGCTTATATTATCACAGGTTGTTCACCTGCCTATAAAACCTTCACAGCTGAAGGGCCCTGATGCCTTTACTTAAAAGATAGTTTTTATTTGCTTTTTTGTGGCCTATCAAGTCAATGATCTGCAACCCGAAAAGTGTATAATTAGGCCATGACATGACCAAAGGAGTTGTTACATCTTATCCCGTCACTGGCAAAGTGTCTGCCCACATGGCTGTGACAGCTATGGGCTATTGCGTTTGGAAATTTCCTTAATATCTCCCCAACTCCTTGTTGGTCCAGTCTGTTGACTGTTATATGCCTGGTTCCTTTTTTTAACTGCCTCAATTACATATTCATCCAATAGTGCATAACAGTTGTTCAGAAGCCATTATAGATGGTGGACCAAAGGCAATTAATTCTTCAAATAAAAACTTGAGCACTCTTTCTTTTAACGTGTGTGTGTGCGTGCATTTCTGTAAATTTGAAACGAGAGAAACTCCGGGAATATATCTATTAGTAACAGGCATATAACTTTTCAGCACAGAGAGCTTTGTGTCTATAAACACAGGTTTCAAAAATTACATTGATGCTACAATCAAGAACTATACATTCCCGCCTCCACAATTTTAGAGCAATCTTAATTGTTATCAAATAAAATCATTGTCAATCTACAGAGCAGGTTGGCAGAAAACATAATTAGTGTGGTTAGTTATGGTAATTTTTTTGGTGAATGCCCAATTGGAACTATTTGACCCATAGGGAAAATAGATGCAGCATTGGTTGTTTTGACAGCATGAAATTTCACTGACTTTGTAGTCATTAAGTCACATCTTAGTTATGGCTATTTGAAGTTGAAAATGTGCCTTTGCCCTGACCTTGTAACAAAAGCAGAAGGAAGCAGAAACAGCCCATGACCTGCCCTAATAGACATTGGATTAGAAGCCCAGTCAATGGATTTCTAAGACCACAGATCACCCTGTTTGGACCCACTTCTTCCAGCTGCTCAGTGAGGATTCTGCTTAGGATGAGCACATATATTCTGTTTGTCCTGGGATATTCCTAGTTGAAGCCTGTTGTCTATGGGTCCTGATCAGTATGTCCCTTCTCTGTCACACATCCCATTCTGAATAATCATTTCTATTGGCATCTGCTTACCTCATTATTCTATTGTCTACTGCTTATCTCATTAGCTTGTTGATGCAATGTTTTAAATAGTACCTGACACACAAGAGACATTACCAAAAAATTAACTTCAAAATAGAAATCTACATGGTAAAAAAAAAAAAAAAAACGTTGCAAGAAATATCATACAAAACTGCTCACTTTAAAACAACCTGACATATCAAAATATAAACTTTGAAGGGCTGATAATAAATTGAAAGGCTTATTCAGCCCCTAACACGCACCTCCCCCTAAAAAGTTTTTCCATAAAGAAACAAAAAACAAAGCCAAAAAAACCACCATAAATTATTCATGGAACTTAATGGATTAGGTTAGCATATAACTTACCTATCTACACTAAGAAAAGAGAAACATGCAAATTGACCGTACCTCTGTTACACCCACAAGCCACGCCCATAAGCCAATCAAGAGTGATTATGCAAATTAACCCAACCAAGATGGCTGCGGCCACAGAGTGAGCAGGAGGCTTGGGTTTCCCCGGCGATGGAAGAAGCCAAGCTTCCTGGCTGGCCCTGGCCTCCGCTCAAAGCTACCAAGTTTCAATTATAGAAGATAAATAAATCCCAGATCCCAGGGCCTCCACTTGGGTTGCTGGGGGGCGTGGCCAGCCTGTAAACCACCACAGGCCCCTTGCCCAGGCCACCCCACACCCCAAGGGAACCCCCACTCTGATCCGGGACACTCTTCAGGGCAAACCAGCCAGCCCCCACCCGTGCACCAGGCCTCTATCCTATCTAATAAAAGAGTAATATCCAAATTTACCATCACTCCAACACACAAGATGGCTGCCCCCATGTGGTCAAAGATGGCTGCCCCCATGTGGACATAAGATGGCCACCACAAGATGGCCAGCAGGGGAGGGCAGTTGGGAGGGACCAGGCCTGCAAGGAAGGGCAGTTGTGGGTGATCAGGCCAGCAGGGGAGGGCAGTTGGGATGGACCAGGCCTGCAGGGGAGGGCAGTTGGGGGTGTTCAAGCCTGCAGGGGAGGGAAGTTAGGGGTGACCAGGCTGGCAGAGGAGGGAAGTTGGTGGCAACCGGGCCTGCAGGGAAAGGCAGTTGGGGGGGACCCAGGCCTGCAGGGGAGGGCAGTTGGGAGGGACCAGTCCTGCAGGGGAGGGCAGTTAGTGGTGATCAGACCTGCAGGGGAGGGCAGTTAGGGGTGACCAGGCCTGCAGGGGAGGGCAGTTAGGGGTGACCAGGCCTGCAGGGGAGGGCAGTTAGGGGCAAACAGGCTGTCAAGGGAGCAGTTAGGCATCAATCAGGCTGGCAGCGGAGTGGTTAGGGGGTGATCAGGCTAGCAGGCAGAAGTGGTTTGGGGCAATCAGGAAGGCAGGCAGGCGAGCAGTTGGGAGCCAGCAGTCCTGGATTGTGAGAGGGATGTCCGACTGCCCGTTTAGACCCAATCCTACCGGGCCTAAACAGGCAGTCAGACATCCCTCGAGGGGTCCCATATTGGAGAGGGTGCAGGCTGGGCTGAGGGACACACTCCCCATGCACAAATTTCGTGCACCGGGCCTCTAGTTATATTTTAAAAGGCTTGTCTATATCATACTCAGCTGAACAGGTTTGGTCACTATTCTACCTGAACTCTTTGAGTGATTCTAAACTGTTTCAAAAACCAGAGTTTTAGAGATTCAGGTGGATTTGAAATAATCTGTATATTTTTGGTTTCCTCAAAGCTCATTCTAGCTCTCAAGGGTTAAAGCTCTTAATTGACTATCTTATGGGAATATACAAAAATAAAACAAGAACATTTTATGTATTGCCCTCTATGTGTTGGATATTTCATAGATACTGTCCCCAAACTTGAAAACCACTCAGTAAGGTGGAGTCAAAAAAACCACATAACAGATGAGGTGGTCCCCACTGCAAATAAATGACTTCCTAAGGTTGCACCACTAAGATGCAATAAAGTCTAATAATTAAGGGCATAGATTTAAACTTTTAAGCTGAGCTGGTCAACTTGTTCAACTTTTCCAAGCTTGCTTCCTTGTCTGTAAAATGGAGGTGACAACATCAATCTTACAGGGCTAGTGTGTGAGCTCAATGACACTGTATTTGTAGGGCACTTAGAACAGTGTCTGTTACTTTGTAAGGACTCCATAAATAGCCATTGGTATTATTGCTATTATCATAATATTGTTATCATTATTACAAAGAGATGATTTAAATCAAAGTTTGGTTCATCTCCTATATCAAACTTCGTCTCCTGGTGTGGTATGTCAAGAAGTTGTAATCAATAGTGCAAATAATGAAGTCCTCTATTTCCACTTAATGAACATTAACAGCAGCATTGTCGTATATATTGAAAGTTTTATTAAAGAAATCTATTTTCATCTTGTAATAGGAAATTCACAAGCAATAAGTGTTTCTTTCTAGTTACCCTCAAGCTGTCTGGAATAATTAGTTTCACTTTCTCTTCCTGAGCAAACTTTAAACTAAAAAAAAAATAAAAATAAGCATATAAATAAAATTAGGAATATATAATCTACTATGTATTATATATACTAATATAGACATATATATGTATATATTTAATCCAGTGTTCTAATAATAAAAATGGACATATTTTTCTAGGCACTGAGATATAAAAGAATATAAATAAAGACATTAATGACTCATTTCTCCTACTTCCTACTACAAGTTAACAGAGCATCTTTTTTAAAATTGCAGAACCCAGGTGAGCTCATCAGAATATATGAAAATAGCAGAAAAGATTAAAAAACTCAAATCATTGACAATTTCAACAAGCCACAATCTAAGGAGGTGCAGAGTAATAACTATAGTTTGCTGCCAAACTTTGACTCAACAGGTTATAATCTGAATTCAGAATCTTGCCCTGGATCCTTGTCTCAGGTGGGGAGATGGCAAGAATACGCTTCCATCCTCTCTCAACCTCCATGAACTAAGTCCTCAGTTTCTTGTCTATCTGAGAATGCCATCATTGGCATCGCCAAATTTTACAATTTCTCACTTTGGCTTTTTTCAACAGTGATGTCTCAAAAAAGATTGAAAGTGTAAATAAAAGAGAAAGGTTACCATAGAGTTGCTGACTTTTATTTTGCCAAGTAAGAACATTAAAAATAAAACTGGGTAAGAGAAAAAAAAAAAGCTACCATTTGCTGCTGTCATCCATAAAAGAAGAGCTATTTTTTTAAACAGCATCTAAGAAAGAAGCCTGGACAAAGCCTGGGCCATTCCCCAGATGAGCTGACAGCCCTATTACATCGCACCTGTGTTCTTTCCCTGTCCTGGAAAACGAGTAATATGTCATCAGAGGCAGCCATCAGGCCTGGAACCGGCCTGGGGAGACAGTGCTTTAAACAAAGCACTAGGATAAGATCTTGAGATCTCTCCCTGCACAATTCACAGAGAATAGGGGGTTCCCTACTGCTCTGCAACCAGAAGCAGTTTCAACCTCTGGAACTTGGCATAGGTGAGAGGAATGAGTAAAACAATGGGAGTCCCTCCCTTGTCTGCTCTGCATCACCTGTCCTCATTAAGGGAGACCTATTACCCACAGATGAAGCAGTCTGTATTCTACCCCACAATAAGAAAAAGTACAATCATTTAGTCCCTAAAGTACAACAATATTTTTTTAAATTACCCTTTGTATTCACAAAATTACCCTGTAAAGAAGTAAATTAAATTTCCATTCACGATGCTCAGATGCTTTCCAGGCTGACAATCTCTTAATTTTTAGTCTGTCTCATTTGATAAGGACTCCAAATCAAATGCTGTATTATTTAAAATGCAATTGTCAGCCTTATTTTAACAACGGCTTCTATTATTTAACCTGAATCTAGGAGGTAATAAGTTCTCAAATACAGAGGGAGTAGCCTGCACTCAAGGAAAATAAACTCAAATCTCTTTACTTCTTCAGTTTAGATCAAACTTAGGAGGTACATTTGGCTTTAGTTCTATTTTCTGTAGTTATGCTTATGACAAAATAGTATAAGAAAGCAGAAATTTGGTCTTTTGCTACCTCTTTCCTTCCTTGCTTGCTTGCTTCCTTTCTTGTTTCCGTCTGTCTCTCTTTCTGTTCATCCACCTGGCCACCTATATAATCTGTGTATGTTTTAAACTATCATCTATCTATCTACCTTTCTATTCATCCATCCATCCACCCACCTATCAATCCATCTACCCATCTTTGTGTGTGTATATATATATATGTATATATATATATATATAAAACTATCTCTATCATCTATATAATTTAAAATAGTAGACCAGCTTCTCCACGACCCCAAAGGCATGCCTACTTATCTCTGTTGAGTTTTTAAAAAGAACTACTAATTTACTTCTCTCTTAAACAGCACCTTTTATTTGTGAGTTATGAGTATCAGAATTAAACAGTATTCTAGCATGTGGCTTGTGACTACAGCCTGAATATGACCCGTCCTGGCCACATTTTATTAACATTTACCTAGTTACTCTAGTGAGTCCTTCCTGAGGTCCTAAGGCACAGGTAAGTGTATGTGTATTGTACACATGTATGTATGTCAACACACACACACATATATGTATAAGTATACATATATATTTCAATTGCAGAGAGCAAGATAATTGATATTATGGCATTTTCATTAGATTGTCTACTAAGTTGAACTTGCCATCACACCATGTTTGTCCTACAAAAATAGAAATTTCATATGGTATAGTCTAATATTGCCAATAAAACTTTAAGATCTCAAAAATCAAACAAACTAAACGGGGGAGAAAATAAACAAAGCCCAGTTGCTTGCTGTCTCTTTTGCTCAGTCTAGAGTCATCTGCACTGCCAGGTCTCTAATTGTATGTATAAAGCTGCTGATGTCAGGGATTCTTAAAGGAAATGCATCTTACATGAAAGAAGAAAGGGTCCCTGGTAACTATCAGTGCAATGGGATCATTATGAAATTTCTGAGTGAACCACTTTGTATCACTTTCTTCTCCAGCTGGTCTGCATCTAATTCCCTTCAGTCCTAATGTGGAGGAACGTTCTCATGCACTGGTTGTTAGATGTTAGGATGTCAGCAAGCAGGACAAGCATGACAAATACCTGCCTTTCCGAAGAGTTCACATTTTCATCCAAGCTATGTACACACCATAGGTATTTCCCCAAACATTTGCAGCATAATTCATTGAACAGGGAATCCTCCCCCACCCCATCCCCTTGTTTGGCTGCTCCAAGATGCAACAACTATCAAGTCATAATACACAAAGAAACCAAGAGCCAATCCGTAGAGAGAAGCCTGGCCCCAGGCTAAATCCAAGCAAGCCATTCCTCGAGCTAATGTGATGATGGACCTGTCAAATCCAGAACGTATCACGGACACATCAGCAACACCAAGTGGCATGCAATGACCAGATGACCGTCGGCCCCACTGCCATGCTTTCATTGGTTCAAGCTCAGAACACAATCTCCTTTGACAGTTTGGACAGTTGGCTTTTCATAAATCAAAGTCAGGTTGGAAATAAAGATCTGGTGAGGTCAAGTGCTTACCAAATATTTCCTAAATGCCGAGGCAAGTTGTTTGCCTATTCTCATTAAATGCATCAAGGAGACTATAAAATTACCTAGTCCAGTCAGGTCTTTTTCTTTTGGGGAAATCTCTGCCCACACCAGATGGTCTTCATTCTGGAGGCCAGCATTCAGAAACTCTCAGATGCTCTAAGATAATCAGCATGTGATAGTTTAACCAAGAAAATGGTGGGCAGAGAGTTGCAAGCTGCCCATCAAGGACCTTCTGGGCAGTCCTGAGGTTACCTGAGTTCAATATTTTTCAAAAGTATGAATTTTTAATTTGATGAAAGCTTAATTTGTGCTGATAAAAGGTAAAATTCTACCAACTGGGGACACCAAAGTTCTTTCACTTTCAAGACATCTGAAATGACTCATGGTTACAGGGCAGGTTGTTGCAGTTCTTTTTGGAACAGGTTGACAACTATGGACATTACCAAAACGTTCTAATTCCTGCTGATTTTACCTCCTATTTTGGAAAGGTTTCTTTGGGTTAAGGAGTTTTTCTCTTTATCTTCTAGAGAACAGGAACTAAGAATCAA
The DNA here is from genome assembly GCF_963455305.1 of Plecotus auritus. Taxonomy (NCBI): domain Eukaryota; kingdom Metazoa; phylum Chordata; class Mammalia; order Chiroptera; family Vespertilionidae; genus Plecotus; species Plecotus auritus. Next base: position 76,103,911 of record NC_137774.1, on the reverse strand, counting down.
TCACTACTGATATTACACTAGGATTGTGTTAAAATAAAATATTACACAACTGTCCTAAGATAAATTCTAGATACTTGGCATCTTCAATCTAGATTAAAAAGCTATTCTGATAACTTCACATTTTCCCCAAAACATGTGTCTTCTATAAAAGGGTCTTTCTTCACCTTACCTGTTTGCTAAAAGTAATAGGGAAGACCACCATTTCATAAATACACTTTACAAATCAAACCAGAAATATCATTTTAAAGACTGTTTTCTGGTAATTTACCTATTACTGCATTTACCTCAATGCTATATTTCCATATGTGGCATGTGTCTTGCTTATAATACAGTTAAATAGGGTTGGTAACCAATTTACACAGCAAGCAAGAAGACCTAATGTGCAAATTTTTTAATGAACAGCAAGAGGCCAATTACATGGACAAGACTATTACCACTGAGTTTGTTTCTTCAACTGAAATGATTATACTCAAGTGGGATTGTAAAGTTATTCAAAATTTACCAATTCAAGAATGAGGGCAATTTTTCAGTAAGACATGTTGCCAATGAGAATCTTAATAAAATTAAAATAACAGATTTTCATACACATATTTGCATATATGGTGCCCCCAAATGCAACAACATTTTAACTTAAGTTTTAGATGAATACAAATGGAGACGGACAGATCCTTAAGTAATTCTATCTAAGAATAGTGTTAAACATTATTTTTTTTAATGTCTAGATTGGTCTTATTGAAGAACGCAATTTAAATGAGATCTTTGTAATTAACCTTGTTTTCAACTTGGGGATAGATGCACTTATACTGAGAAGCAAGATAAAAATCCCTCCACAAATAAATCTGTTTAAGATTCTTATAATTATACAGCAGGCTTAAGTTACTATGATTATAATTACATACAAAGTGGGTGTTTGCGAATTTAGCATCTAGAAATATTTTCATAAAAATAAGGATTGTAGATAAACCACATTACAATTGATGCTTTATGAATCTTTGGTGTGCAGAATTTAATAGTGTTAAGCCTTTTCATTTGTAGGATAATCTTAAATACTTCAAGATTGTCAACGTTTTTATTAACCTACTGACCCTCTCCTTTTTCCTAATCCAGTGTCAAAGTGTATCGAAGATAGCAACTTACATAAAACCTATTTTGCATCTTAACAAGTGATTATTGGGCAACTGCATAATTTATGTATTTGTATCTGAATCTTGCCAATTGTTTGAATCTCTTTGGAGGCTCCCTCCAGCCTTGAGGCCTTGCTATGGTTGTTTTTAAGAATATAGTAATAATACCTGCATATAAGCAGAAGGCAGATCTCAACTCTACCTTGACAAAGAGCCACTTTATTACATGTGTATGCATGTGGTTTTCAACGTGCCGCTCTTAGGGCTCAGCAATTTCCTTTGCTTTATTAGACCTCAGAAAAATCCTGTAGCTGCAATGAGCTCACAACACGTCTGTGAGGAATGGAATGGAACTGCAGGGAAAGCACCAGAGCAAACCCAGGTAGGAACCCAGTCACAACAGGCCAGGGAGGAGGACCAGTGGCTGCCGACTCGTCCCATTCAAGATCAAATACATCTCCTTGCTTACCTGTCTGACCCAGCATGCCTCAGCCACACATGCAAATTGTTATCATCACTGCTTTATTCATGAAACATATTTTTAAATTAAAGGAGTCATTACCCAAAATAAGCACCCTCAGTGACATTTGAGCATGCAGAGCATCTGAACATTCACATTTATGTCCTCAGGAAACAGAGCCAACGCGTTGCATTCAATATGGAAACACACACTTTCTTTTTTCAAGGCACCTAAACAGAAATAGCTGTGGCTTGTCGTTTCAGGAACCGAGTCATCTGTTAAGCCTGAGTAATTGGTCATAAAGCTCTTCCACACCAACCCTCCCCCACCATCCATTATGACTTATGCATTTTTTAAACCCACTCTGTCTCTTCTGCTGCCAGTCTTAGGGTGTGGTGTGCATTACAAATAAAAGTCGGCTTGTCTTAGTAGGATTGGACACTGGATGTTGCAAAAAGAACCAATCTACTTAGGAATGCCAGCTACGCCTCCCTCATTCCTTTATGATGGATTAAATAGTGGTTTACTGGGTGTAAAGAGTTATAACAAAGGGAAATGGGTTGCTTGCAATCAAGGTAAGCCTGCAGGATCATCTTCTGTTTTCTTCATCTGAGCTGGATGAGACCATGGTCTTCCAGAGAAGACCATGAGAAGGTTGCACAGGGAGTGTGCATGTACATGCAAGGTGTGCTGTCGCAAGGACTGAAAGATCTATACACAAACAAAACATACCATTTTCTTTGTGTCTTAGCAAAGAGGGCGAGAGTTTGGAATGAACTGGGCATCGCTGTCTCTAAGTGGCCCTCTTTGTAGGCTCACGTGGGACCTAACTTGGTGGGTGCTGCCTACCCAGATGTCATGCATTTGCATCAAGACTGGACACAAATCTCATCTCCCCACCAGCTGAGTTAATTTCCAAGTAGCTGTCAAGCACAAAAAGGAGGACCCTTACCTGTCACTGTAGGCAGCTGCAGTGGCTGGGGTAGGCTGGGCGTAGCGGTATGCAGCATAACCACCCTAAAACACAAGGAGAAAGTGAACTTAGAGATGCCAGGGAGCCCGACTCAGGGATGCCCCATGGTGAAACTACACCAGAACAGCAGTTACCCAAATCTACCAGTCTAAAGTGGAGGTTAATGAAAGCTTAGTGTCAGAGCGGAAGTACAAAAAACACACCAGAGAGACAGGGGATTGGAGACCAACCCCAGCCGGATGTTAAAGGTTAGCAGGTGTAAGCATATCCCCAAGGGAGAACCCAGGTACCCTTTGAGGGACATGTACCTAAGAGTTAACAGTGATTGTCTTGGGATGGGGAGGATTATGGGGAATTATTTAAATACTCTTGATACTTTGCTGAACTTTCCAGATTTTCAAAACTGATTATACTTTACCTTTACTTATTAACTATTAACTTACATTTTATTCAAACAGTCTTTGATTACTTCCTTAAAAATCCAGTATAGGTTAAACTACTACCCTCTTTGACTTTTATATTTATTTATTTTTAAACCCCTTAGAAGGCAAGCTTACTAGTAATCTCTTGCATATATACTTGTTTAACCAGTAAAACAATTAAAGAAGACAGTCCTTAGCTTTCTACATCTTACATAATTATTTTTAAAAGGAATGGTAAATGCTTCTTAAAAATTCCGTCTTTTTGGCTAAAGATATCACAGAGATTCGGATGGGGAATTCGGTGTGGAAAATATGATAAAGGATTCCAATTTGTAAATAAAATCATTAAGAGAGAAAAAAATTTGAAAAATAATTAACATGTAGTTGTATGTACCAGTAATTGCAATTGTTCAATTAAGCAGAGGACAAGCAAATGGGCATATTTGAAAGGAATGTGTTCAGCAGAGCATTGATTATCAAACTGTGAAAATAACAGAGCGTCTTGCTCAGCCGACCAAGGCGAGACATCAGCCACCGTAGAATGATCTCAGCACAATTAACAAACAGGCTCCAGGCTCCACTGATAAGACAGGGACCATTCAGGTTCTAATAGGAATGCAGTCCCACAATCCTCTGCGGGGCAACTCGGAACAGGCTACTCTGTCCAGGGGCACTTAACAGCAAGACCATGGATGTGCCAGAGGGTATCTAAGAGTAGAATTGAGAGTAGAGGAGTTTGTTACATTTGGCTTCATATCCTATAGGGGAAAACCAAGTAGGATAGGAGGCAGATGAAGGGGGAAGCTCAAAACTCATCTTTTAAAATGTAGATTAAACTGGTCTCAATAATTTATTTCTACCTTCTACCACCCACAGCTCACTTTCAGAGGAATTTTGCCATCACTTACACAGCAATTCTAGAAAGCTAGTTTATCCTTACACAAGTTTGTTCTTCGGATCAGTCCTGGAGGAGACAGATCCAAGACATTCTGACAGATAATCAGCAATAATCTGGAGCCAGATAAAAGAAAAAAAGTCTCCCTTGAAAAACAATGAAAAAATAAAAAACAAAAACAAAACAAAACCAAAAGAAAAAGAGGTCTTAGCCAGACACCACCTGGTGTTCCAAACACCATGTTCTCTAATTAGGAGCGGGGAAACTCATTAAATGTGCTGAGGAGTTGTAAAACCAAAGCCGTTGTCACACCAGCACCAAGCTCAGACACAGGCTGGTGGGCTGAGGGGAAAGAGGTCACCAGATTTCTGGAGCCATTCTTTTCATTTGCCTGTCCATCTCTGTGGTTTTCTTGATGCATCCAGAAAGACACGGGTGTGCAGGCCTGTGCAGTGCACTTAATGAGGGAGGAGGAAGGGGCTGGAATTGGCTAGCTGATGACTAGGAAGCATTAGCTGCAACCAGCTGAAAGCTTTGAGTGGAGAAAGTGTGTGTGTGCATGTGTATGTGTGCATGTGTGTGTGTGAGTGTGTTATTTTTGTCTCTCACTCCCAGAATAAAAAAAAAAAATCCTGCCAAGATATTTGCATCAAATGCCATGTCAATCATGCTTTGGTGACTGTGAATTTGGTCTCAGCAAAGATTTTTAGCCACGTCCCACTTGCAAATCCTCTTTGTTTGAACTCTGTACGTCTACCTCAACTTCAGCAGTAGTTTTCGTCAATGAAATTAGGTAACGAGTTTGATAAGTGGAAATAACTATGGCAGTGCACACAGGAAGTAACTAACATGAACCTCACTGAGCACTAGGTCCATATTTATTGTATGAACCTAACATGGATATGTGTACACTGGGGATCCATCCGCACAACAGACATGCTCATCTATGAAGCTTTGAGAGGACCTGTCCTCTACATAGTTGAATATGATTTGGCCATTCAGATGTGTTTCCATGCAATACTGGCACCAGTGGTCAGTGCCCTAATGCTTATTTTTGTTCATTAGGAATTTGTTTACAACCTTTCCAGATTCAAGAGTCAAGGCCATCATTTGCTAAAGTCTGTAGAGCCAGTGGGAAGATGTTGACCTTGATCTGTGGTCTCCTTGCTGTCCAGTAGACCACCTGGTGATGATGGAAATGTCCTGTGTCTGTGCTGTACGATATGGTAGCCACTCATCGGTGACTACTGAACACTGGAAATGTGGCCAGTACAACAAACTGAAATTGTAATTTATTGAATTTGGGTTCAATTGAATATAAATAGCCACACGGGGCTGGTGGCCACCCTAGTGAGTCCAGGTCTATGTGACCCCTGAAATATGTAACAATTTGGGAAAAGGAAAGAGCTAGGTGGCCTAATACCTGCACATCTATCTACTTCATTGCCTTCTGGACTGTTTTTCGTCTGTATAAAATCCATATTAGGGGAATAACAGAGTTGTGTATTAACTCAGTGTCTGTGTGCAAATACTGTAAAATTATCAAAAAATACAAATTGCTTTAATTTGCCTTTCTAACAGGTAACTGTCATCAATTTTATTGCTCCATATTTTGCAGTTCGCTGAGCATAGCCAGAGCTGCTGCAAGGTTCTGTGCTAATGTCTGAAAAAGGAGAGCTCACTTTCATTTGCTCTCACCAAACCGTGTCCATGTTGAAACTGGTCCTCCCAGATCTTGGGACGAAAATGCATCCTTGACAGTGAGATTTTTCCCACTACCAAGGGAAAAAGGGTGACAAGCACAACATAGTTCTACACTCCCTACTCATAAGACATACTCATTTTTCACATGCTGGACAGCAGCAAAATATAAATGTGACCTTATATGAAATATAAATTTTAAATGGCCCTTATAAATTGCCCCTCCCTCCCCTGCCACCACCATCGGATGGATGTAGCCACCTAAGATAGTGGCTCACCGGGTCAGAAACATTTCCTTTGTTACCGAGACCCCTGGAGGTCCTATGGGGGAAGTTACTGATTAGGAATCTCTAGTGATGCCCTAATAAAGTATTTTCAGAAGTGTACTTCTGGGATACTAATAGTAGCAGGGAAAGGGAAGGTACCTGAATCAGATAGGCTTGGGAATTACTTAATTAAACAGTATGGAAGTGGTTGCTCTATTTGTGGAACTTAAAGCAATGCTGACGAGCACCATGGATCTCCACTGCACTGCAAAGTAGTTTGACAAAGGGAATCACATTGTTAACTTTAGAGAATACTTTTTGGAAAAAGGTGTTCTACTATCCAAATGGTGAATTACTTGGGGGAGGTGAAACTTGAGGGGGTTGGTGGGGACCTGGGATGGTTGGGACTGTGATGGGCTTGGTCACAGACACATCTCCTTCTCTCCGAGGATATCCCAGGATCTCACTTTGTACAAAGCAGATAGATTGGTGTATATATAATGAACTCAACATTTTATGTCTGAAAACAACATTTACAAGGACATTTGCAAGATGAGAAACTTAAATATAAATCATTATTCCCTAATTTATCTGCATTATACATTCAGCTGTTTTTGAAATGTGGCAAGTTTTCTTGAAAGGTAAAAATAAAAGTTCATGTCACGAATTTTAATTAATTTGTCCTCTCTTAGTTTCAAGTACCCCCTTTTCATAATAGAGTTCTTATTAAAATGATTAATTTTCACAGTAAAAAATGTACTTTCTTAATGGACTTAGTACTGAACAAAAATGATAATTGCAGGTTATAGGAAAACCCATGTCATAAAACTCCCACTGATTACCCTAGTATTACATTCTTCTTTCATTTTATTTGACAGTTTTAATGTTGGTTTTAGACCAAATTTGGAGACTCAACCATCTATATTCAAATGAATGTGGGGCTCTTTTTCTTCCTGCAAATTTATTCATTTGGGGGTTGCTTTGGCAGTGAGAGGTAGGTTTGGAAGCTATAGCAATGGGTGTGAAACAAATTTATAAGAGCCCACAATGAAACCATGAAGAAATATATTAGTTATCCTCAATACTAGATGCATAAGAGGTTTTTATTTTATTTTTTTATTTAACCATTCCAGGTGACTCCTGGAACCTACTAAAATTTTTCTTAGACAATTGGTTCAATGAAACCCTAGAGTCCTTTTTCACTGAATTTATATCAATTGAGACCAGATGCATTTTAAGAAATTTATAGCCAAGCCAGACCCCCATTTTGATACACTCATAATCTAGCAAAGGGGAAATTTGAGGATGATCATCTCCATTCTTGGAGAATTCACATCAAAACTGGAAAATTCAGTTCAGTCTTTCCTCCTATGTTAGAGAATATCTCCCTCCCTGGAATGGTCTTGTTAGTAAGATTTCACAGCAAACCCACAACCAGAGTGATGAGTTTTTCCACCAGTCAGGATTTCATACCTGTAGCAATTTATTGCCATACACAGGCTCTTGATACACTACTCTATAAGGAAACAGAAATGTAATGTTTTCAATGCAAAAATGAAATAAATAAAAGAAAATGCATAAGTCAGACCGAAATTCCAGAGCAATTCATTTACAAGTTTGCTTCTCTTCACTAAGACCTGGAGTGACCCATGGAACCAGGAGAGGAACCAGTGCCAAACAATTCTAGTTGCAAATTTCTGTAACTGAGAGAATCAAGAAGAGGGAGATGGGATCAAATAACTCACTGATTTGTGTTCTAACCCATGTTTCTTTTTAAAGGAGGAAGAAAAGATATTTTCATGGCTTTTTGTCCTTCCAAGCACATTCCAATAGTTCAAGTTAACTATTTTGAAGTTTCTCTCTTGAGCTCATGATTGGAATACCTGAGGATTTAACTTCGATGCCAAATTATTGAGGAAGTTAAGGTGACAGTACAGTAGCAACCATAACTGTATCAGCATCTGTGTTTCTTAAATTTAATTTTGACTAAAATCAAAAAGCACAATTGTATTTCATAAATTAATGAAGCACATGGAAGCTACCAAAGCTACTTTGAATAGATATGACTAGAAAAATGATGTGTGTGTGTGTGTGTGTGTGTGTGTGTGTGTGTGTGTGTGTGTACATGCGCATGGGTCTAGAAAATATATGTGTTGTTAACATGTTATTACTTCATTCAAGTATAACACTGACAAGATGTCAAAAGAACCAAGGGACAGATGGAGGTGATTTGTGGATGGGGGAGTGTTTCATGGGTGTGGCTAATCTTTCATGTGTGGTTCTAGTTTGAAGTGAAATTTCTAGTCCTAAGGCAGACCTCCAGGTGAATATTTTAAGAGATTTAGGGACCTGCCTTGTAAAGGTGTATATATACAATGTGTTCCCCAAAAATGTATACATACTTAAAAGCTGGTAGCTCAATTTTGAAAATGAAATGTATTTTAATAAACACTGCCTTTATAATTTTGGGGGGATATATATATGAAGAGAGAGAGGGGGAGAGAGAGAGAGAGAGAGAGAGAGAGAGAGAGAGAGAGAGAGAGAGAGAAGAGAGAGATTCCTAGTGAAATGATATCACCTATTTTCTAAAAAGAAAACATTTCTGGTTTGGAAAAATAAGGTGAGGTAATAGGTAATGAGACCGCTCCCTTATAGAGCTGGGTGAAGAGAGGAGGTGAGGCTGAGTGTCTGGTCTTCACCTATATAGATGCTTAACTTTCTGGTGGGCTGTCACCTCTCCTAGATGCCCAATGCTGATGCTGAGGGTCTCACACTGGAAACAGGGTCTCAGAATAACCACGTGGGGTTTTTATTTGGAGAATTTCCACTTTGCAGTTTTGCATGATCCTGAAGCTACTGAGCTCCACCAGCGGTGGAATGAGGACACCTTTTTGCTTTAAGATCCATGGACAGCAGAGTGACGTGAATTCAGAAATAACTGTATTTAGCCATGGTGTCAACCAGTAACTGTCATGACAGAATTTAGGAATGATGTGAAAATGTGCTGGAATCTCATCGACACATTTGCCAGGCAGTCTCAAGGTTGCATTGCCTGTTAGGAAGCTTGGGGCTCTCCAAATACAAGGGCATGTGGTTAACATTTGCTTTATCTGCCAGTTCCCTCTCTCACTCTCCCTCATGGTCTTCATTTCCCTTCTTCCCACTGCAACTCCACTGTCTTACTCTAGTTTCCAGTCAATTCCCTTTGACAGCTCTGTTGTCATTTCCTTTCCATTTTCGATAGCTACCCTTTGATCAAATGCCCCATTCTTTGACATCTCCCTGCGTGGATTAAGGTAAGTGTCTTGGCTAAGATCACATAAGCAACACTTATTTCCCACTCCCTGATCAATTCTGGCTTCATGAAGGCTATAGCTCCACCCCTAAGTGTGACAGATTATGTCTCAGGTCCAGGCAACTTAGTCTTCCCACTTCACCTTTCTAACCACTATCATACCCATGTGTCACCTTTACTGTTATTGATTTTTTCTTTAAGTTGACCCACTTTTTAATGTAGAAGGATTGATTTAAATGTCCACCACTAAGTAATAACACCGGACTAGTAGATTTAATATGCTACCTATGTCAACTAAATTCCCATCTTTTGACATAAGTGTGTGTGAGTGTGTGTGTGTGTGTGTGTTTGTGTGTGTATGCATGTGTGTGTGGGGGGGGGGGCAGAGGTATGTTACCAGGTGGAAGTGACCCAGATGTGACCTTTTCTAGCTTCCTTTCTGACTCAGAAACCCCCTACTTCCTCTCTGAGGAGTGGCATCCACACTGGGCCTGAACATGTCCTGTGTGGTGAGAGGCAGTGTTTCTCCTGCTTGGCTGGGCTCCTGCATAGGATGCTTTTTTCTTTGCCCTCAGCCTACACACACTTCCCTGGTGTTTGCTTTAGCTCCCAGCATCTCTGGCATCTCTGAACATCTCTCCCTTTCTCCCCAATCCTCTCTGCTCTGAAAAATGAAGAAGGAGCTAATTCTAGGTAGGAGGTTGTTGCTTGCCAGTTGCAGGGGGTCCTGCAGATCTCTCAAATCAGAAATGCCTGAGGGCTCCCATATCAGGAGGGAGGGTTGGAAAGACCTTGAACAACAAAGAGGAGAAGGGGCAGGAGAAAGTGGGATGCGCAGAAAAGGGCAGTCATTCTGGTGTAGGAGCTGGCATCCTTTCTGCTGAGTTGCTGATATGCTGCCAACGCTGTGAATGTCTGAGCAGAAAGAACTGGAGAGCAGATTCCCCTTAACCTCTTAAAAGTAACCAAAGCAAGAAGCTTGCTCCTCTCCCAATTAAATTACAAAGGAATAGCTGGTTGAAATCTATTAGAAGTGAGTAAAGTGTCCAACACACATCCCAGGTCCTCTCCGGATTGCCTTAAACCTATTTATTGTGCACTATTTCTAACAAGATGGAAGGAGCAAGCCAGAAACTTCCTTTAAATGGAACAGAACTTCACATGCTTTACTAAATTCTTTAATCATCATTTCTTTAAGAAATGGAGCTCTGGGGACACATCCGCTCATCAGAACATACCAGTATCTCAAGGGAGGTGGGATAGAAGCTTGAAAAAGCACATTCAAAGTTACTTCTAGCCAGGATGAATCCTGCTTCATAAATTCTAGAGTGCAGGAAATACTCCTATTTTTTCCTCGCCCTTAAATCAACTTAAGGCCAACCATGAACCCTTGCTCTGCTGCTATAATGGGGTGGACCAGTTCACCACTGTCGCTCATGTGCACACACCACCCAGCAGCAATATTCCAGAATTGCCATCTTCTATAGAACAAAAAAATTCAGGAAGGTCTGCAAGGTCTGAGCTACCTTCTGGAAAGAGGACAGAGAAATGTGCTGGGTAAATAAAACTTAAAGTTCATATTTCAGCTAGTTTTTCCATCACCTAATTATCTATTTGGAACGCCCCCCACGCACCCCCTCCCTGAAAAATCTTACTAGCACTATAATAGGAATAGTGGGAAAATGTATAAATTTTTTTGGCTACTAGGGTGGCTTGAAAAGAGGGAGAGGAATAGTTTTCTAACTTAAATCTTAATTTTTTTAATTTTTATTAATTTCAGATAGGAAGTGAGAGAGAGAGACAGAAACATCAATGATGAGAGAAAATCATTGACTGGCTGCCTTCTGCACGCCCCCTACTGGGAATCGTGCCAGCAACCCCGGAATATGTCCTTGACTGGCCACAGGCCAAAGCACTATCCACAGGCCAACGCTCTATCCACTGAGCCAACCCAGCTAGGGTGGAATAGTTTTCTAAACTTAGAAACCAGAATACTCAGGACTTGAAGTTACTGAAATAACTCCTTTCATCTATACCTCACTCAGATACCTACAGGGGCTGTACTACTGAGCCTGGTGTTCTTTGCCCAAATATGATGAATTTGTGGGAAACAAAAGCTCTTAAAAAAACTCAAAGGGGTTTTCTGGAGCTTTCCTTCCTCAATGGAATTTCTCTTTCCACCTTAGAGTGGATGTTGGTATATTTTCCCTCTTCTAACTTTCTTGGCTCTTTCCATTCACCTCGTTCTTAGGGATTTTCCTTTATCCCAACCAATAAAGATCTACACACTATCAGTTACTCTCACTAGTCATTCTATTTGTTTGTTTGTGGACTCTTACAGCTGTGCCTTCAAGAAGCTTCTACTTCCTACTAGATAAAAATCTATGAAGCAAGAGAAAGAGGCTAATTTGAAATCTCCACAGAACAGTTTCAATTAATAATTCAATTCTTTATTAGGAATAAAATAATGCAACAAATTATTGTCATTTTACAGAGAGGTGAACTAATAAATGATAACTAATATAATAATAAGCTTATGTAACATCCACATTGTTCTCCCCTGGGGTAAGTGTTGATGAAGATAGTTCTCTTTTTGGTGGATTTTTTCTTTTTAAAATTTCTTCATCCTTTCTCTACTCCCTTTAATTTCACACACACACACACACAAAAAAAAAACACACACACACACACACACAAACAACCCCCTGCTGTGGCCAGTATGGCTCAGTTGAGTGTGGACCCGTGCACCAAGAGGTTGCCGGTTCAATTCCAAATCTGGGCACATGCGGGGTTGAGGGCTCAGTCCCCAGTGGGTAGCAATCAGGAGGTGGCCCAATCAATGTTTCTCTCTCTCATCAATGCTTTTCTGTCTCTCTCCTTCTCCCTTCCTCTCTCTCTCAAATCAAAATTTAAAATAAGTAAATAAATAAATAAAGCCCTAAAATTAATTATGCCAACTATAGTCCCTCCATGTGCTTATGCTATCCAGAGGGTACAATGGGGAGTGAGTAGACTGATGGGTTCACTGGGTATCTAAGGGTATGGATGAGGTCCGGCCTGCTCAGCCTCCACCTGCCTTTCTATTTAAAATGGTATAAACGGAAAGTCTGGGAAAAAGAGACGGGCGAAGGAGTAAATCAAGCAACACAAAAAAGAAAGTTGGTTGTTCATTGAGTGCATAAAGAACATGTAAATCATTAATAAGTATTATTATGGAAAAGAGCTAACTCGCAGATTATAATAAATGTAATTGATGCAATAATAATAGAACTCAACTAAGTTCATCACTGATGGAGACTAATACTATGTCTCAAATTGTAATTATTTGAAATTCAAAGGGAAAAATTAAATAACCAGTGTCTTTCCCATTTTCTAGTAAATGACATCAATTTGATCAGAAATGTGGTTTTATTTTTCTTTGTTATCTGGTCTATAAAACAAGTATGATTGCAGCGAAATTACTTGAGGTCACTTGTAATAAAAAAGTATATAACTTAGAAAATACCTTCCAATCTTGCTAATTTATTTTAAATTGTGTTTATTCCAAGTCATTTTCATAACATTGCTGCTAATATCACAATGAAGGAGAATAACTAATTCTAGATCAACTTAGGTAAGTTTAATTATGGTCCCCATAATGTGAAACACTTTTCTAAAAGTGAACAGCTTAACAAAGTGGTACCATTTAACCAACAATTCTACATTTAACAAACACTTCTAAGTTAGGGAGCTGTTCTAGGGACATGAAGAAATAAGGGGTTGAAGAAAAATAGGGGCTTAATGCTCCAGTTGGCCTACTTTTGTTAGATATTTCTTGCTAAAATCATCCATGGAGGGGTGGAGGTAGAAAAATATAGAGGAAGAAAGAGAAGGAGAGGGAGAGAGAGACAGAGAAAGAAAGGGAGAGAGGAAATATTTTTCTAGGGCTTTATGATAAATATATTTATAAGGAAACATCAGCCATGAAAATGTCTTTTAACCTTTGGTATCTACAGCTATTATCCTAAATAGTAAACTAAAAATACACAGACCATACTGAAAACTTTAGAGAGAATGTCTGTTTTTTTTGTGTGCGTTTTGTTTTGTTTTTCGGGGCGGAGGGGGGGCAGTGGGTCTTAATTTGACAGGAGAGAAATGGCATCTTTGGAGGTGGGGCAGTGTTTGCCTTTATTCTGAGGTTGGTCCAGGCATTGATTCCACTCACTCACAGCGTGGGATGCTCTCATGAGCAGCAGTCCTGCTGCCTGCGAGCCACAGATTCTCCCACGGCCCATGAAGAGGGAATGGACAGCACCACACAGTAGAGAGATTCTCAGCAAACTTGTAAAAAGAATAACTCTGGGAGGAAACAAGGATGGCATGCACATTAATGAATACTTACATAAATGTCTGCACCATAAAATCCATCCTGGTAAACAACACTGCAAGGGTGCACACACAAAGAGAAACATCCATATTAGTGCGTTTCCCCATGCAGACACACCACCCCCGCACTGGCGAAGTTAGTCTGGTCACACGATCCAAAACACAGGAACTGAAGAGAGTTTCCCCTTTGGTTAAGGAGGTTGGAGACAACAGGAGGTGGGCAGGCTGAGAAAATTAGGCTGGTTCAGGGTGGCCCACAATCAGGACCTGGTGGTGTGCTGAGTACCAGACTTCCCGCCCTCTCAGGAGGGGTGTAGAAATGCAGACAGAGGATTGAGGTTTATTTCAAGTGCCCTAGACAGATACAACCGTCGGAGTTCACAGTCAAACTGCATAGTCCCCTGCCCCGGGGAAAAAATCATCCACTTAAAATACATGATTGATAAGGGTGGGGGCCCAGATTGTCACATTCTCAATACGGTTATAGCCGGATGACCTTAGGGGAGCTGGACAACACAGATGATTCCAGAAATGTTCTTCTGTATTCTTTCACACGGTGGTATTATATCTGATAATTCCCTGTACCGCTCTTTCATGGTAAATGTAGGAGAATATCTCTAACTGTACTTTTGTGAATGTGTGTGAAAAAATACATGTGTGTTTGTGTGCATTTATGGGTATAAATGTGTATGTGTGAATGCATATTTGTGCGTATATGTCAATTCATACATGTGTACACATGTGTTCATGTGTATACCTTGCCCATGTATGCATATGTACATGAATGTGTATCACTATTTTAATGTGTGTAGTAGTATGCTGGCAATCTGCTTATGTGTACTTGTACATGTACATGCACATGCATGTTTCTGTATGGGCATGTTTGTGTAAATGATACCCAGACTAAGCAAAGCCCCACATTATGATTGAACAGCCTGGCCTTGCAGCATCTATCTGATCACTGTGCATATAGTCATCCCAGAGACAAGGGACCTCACAGGAAGGGGAGAAAAAGAGATCCTGGAATTCTCCAGAAATTTCTTGGTATACCTTGAGTGAAACAGCCTGGAAAAGAAGCTCACAGCTCCACCATCATGGGAAACTGACTTAAAATTCCCAAGTATTAAAATGGGCTTAATGAGGTTCTTATGCAGCTTGCACATCTCACAGGCTTTGTGAGGGTCACAGGATGACCTTGAATATAAAAACACGTGTTTCTACATGCATGTTTTCTAAAGGATGGTAGTGTAATTAATAACCTTCCCTAATATCTCCCCATGGAGTTTATAGATGATTTATGAGTCTGGCAAAGGACCAATGAGCCCCATCGTTGAATGGAGCTGTGGTTTGAACAGAAGCACAACTTTGATTACCAAAGGATTCCAGCAGGTTCGGTAGCAGAGTGGAACTGCATGTAAGCCAAGCAAATTGAGCCAAAGGAGGGCACTTCACAACACACACCCACACGCACACACAGCAGTGACACTGGTTTGCTGGAGAACACTGTAGTGTGCTTCTCAGAGCTTTTCAGAGTTGACCGGCGAAACCCCAAGTACCATTATCCTTAAAAAGGAGGCAGGGATTTCACACACTAAGGAGGTTGGTGAGAATCGCTTTTAGCTGTTTTCATTTTGATCAAAAGGACTACAGTTCACGAGAGCACTTGTCAAGCAGCGCAAAACCCTAATCCCAGATGCTGAGGTGAGCACATTCCGAGCTAGGCTGTGGATTCTCTTTCAGCGTTTCCAACATAAGAAGATAGTGTCTGTTGAGGGTCAGAAGGCAGGGCCAGCCTCTGCCAGCAGGACTTAGAACAGATCTGATGCAACAGGGGAGAGCAGCCAATATTTAGTTTGGGCCCAGAACCACAGAGAGGATCATTTAGCCGTAGCAAAACAACTTCTGTCCCATTCTTTCATGCCATCATGCCTTTGCACATGCTGTTCCTTGTGCTGGGAATGGCTTTTCTGCCAACATCCTCACCAAAAGCAGATCACCAATTAAGAGCCAAGTTAGATGGGAATCACAAAGGCATCTGGGTCAAATTTCAGCCTCACCATCCACAGCTATGTGCCCTTGGACTAGTTACTCAAGCTACCTGAGCTTCAGTTACTCGTCTGTAAAATGGGGAAAGGGGCAAGTGCCCACCTCAAGGAAGGAGTCAGTGAGATCTGGCTACAAAGAAATGGGTCACATGCTTGACATCGCAGCTCTAACTGAACCTCACCGTTGCTATGACCTTTGTCCAATGCTCACCCAAAGCAGAGCTATTTCTCCCTCCTATAAATGCCAACCTCACATTTTTTGATCCTCACTTGGTAAAATAATTTTACATATTGGTCAAATATTAAATGTACTTGTGTATGGGACTCGTTTCACATTGAAGTTGCACCCAATAAGCTTACTCCACAAGCTTATGGCTTGACATGTTGCTTATTACCCAAGAGATGTAAAAGAAATACCTACTGACTGAATATTGCCATATCTTAAAGGGGATGTGACAGAAGATGGCACAGAGTAATTGACTTAGCAACTCCAGGATGACTTAAATAGTGAATTATGAAGAGACATCCCACAGCCTCAAGTTTGTTTCTGATCTGGTTATGCAGCACCAATGACTGTTGCCAGTGGAGGAGAAGGTGAATAGGATTAAAAAACTGGGCCCTGGCATAGGAGACCAGGGAAAGAGGCTGGACAGAACATGATCCAGCTGTGAAGAAAATATGAATGTATTAGTGTACAAATATGGGAAATAATGCTTTTTTTCCCCCTAAATATCTGTAGAGGACCCAGTCTGAGTCTTCTCTTCTGAAAACACAGGCACCCCTCAGAGGGACTGCGGCTGGGTTCCAGACCACTGCAACAAAGCAAGTGTCACGGGAAAGAGAGGCGTAATCGCTTTGTTGGGAAGCGTCTTCACTTCAACTTGTAAAAAAATGCAATGTGTGAAATGCAATAAAGTGAGACGATAAAGCGAGGTCTGCCTGTGAGGGAGCGAGGCTGGACCTGGAGGTCTGTCCCAGTGGACACACAGTGGACCAGGCGTGACTGGGGCTGAGCTCTGGCTGGGAAAGGGGCCCTTCTTTCACCAGGACAAGTCCTGGTGCCCTGGGGCAGGCTGTGTGCTTCCTGCCAAGCCTGTTTGGGCCAACAGCTCCCAGAGTGAGGCAAGGCGGGCCCTGATGTTTGTTCAGTACGGTAACCTAATCACCATGCTTTGCCCTCCAACGTGGGCCATGGAAAATGACTTTGGGACTCTGGCATCCCACATATATGAGACAGAGAACTAAAGAGAAAATGTGGTCTAACACCCTCATTCTGATAAGCTCAAACAAACTAGGTCCCTGCTGTTGTTTCCTATATTCCAACCACTGTGCCAAGGCACAGAGAGCAGAGAGACTGAATCCACTCGCTATGCCCACCCTCGGGGAGCTCCCAGGGAGTGGGCACTCAGTCACAAAGCCACGTGCATGAACGTCCAACGGCAGCTGTGATGGGTGCTGCGGAGGAGAGGGACAATGGCACTCTGAAAGTGAAGTGGACGGAGGGGGGCTAGCAACAGAGGGCAAGGAACCAGAGGAAATGCCACAGAAATCTCAAAGGCTTAGCCAGGTAGAGAGCAGGAAGAGCAGGCCAGGCATAGGGAACAGCCTGTGTGAAGCCCAGCGTCTGGAGGGTACGGGGCTCCTCAGATGGCCTGCGGGACGGGCATCTTTCAGCTTTGGGAGGCCCCGCAGGAAGTGGTGGCTTCACTGAGAAAGGAAATCATGAATTCTAGCTGCTGTGATAAACCATACGGTGTCGGAATTGTTTGTTTTCACCGAGTGCAACACCTGAACGTTTTAGAGAGAAATGAATGAGAGGCTAGGTGATCTACCTTCATGAAAGCTCTAAAAAATGAGGAACCAATATGGTTGTCCTCATTGGCAGTGTGAAATGAAGCCACTTTGGGGGCGTCAGTTTCACCAAATTGCTATGTGCGTTCCTCCCGCGCCCCCACTAAGCTATAAGTAATAGCACAAGTACAAGTACTATTAGTCTTTACACTGATTGAGCGATGACCCTGTGTCAGCCTGTAAGCTAAGGGTGTTGTGCTCATTATCCCACTTAATTTCATAGCACCCCTTCGAGATGGACAATATTGTGGTCACCCCTTTGGGTATAAAGGAACTGAAGGAGAGAGAGCTAGGTAGTGACTAAGCTGGGATTCCAGCCAGGTGGTCTAGGCTTCACAGCCCCAACTTTTAACAGCTCTGGCAAGCAGCAGCGGTCAAACTTCAGCACACATCCGAACCACCTGGAGGGCCTGTTCAGCCAGATGGCTGGGCCCCCACCCAGCCCAGAGGCCTTGAAGCCATAGATATGAATGGTGGTATGTGTCTAAGAATTTGCATTTTTAACAAGTGACAGGTGATGCTGTTGCTGGTCCAAAGACTAATAGACTCATTGCTCCATGAAACACCCCCCTCCCTCCTTGTGTTTACGTTTGAGACAACACTGAAAATCAGCTTCCTGGGTCTTATCCTAAATGGAAGCTGGCTATAGAAAGCTCTTACAAAGTCTCATGCTGGTTTCCATGAATACAGCCAAACACTTGTTTTTAAAGCCCTGTGAAACAGATGCAATGGATTTGCAGGGAAAGGAGAAGGGGTCAATGTCTAGTCTGTATATATAGATAAATGAACCACGGCCCAGTCACAAGAGAAGGGAGTAGCCGTCATGCATTGAACAGGTGCAGCCGATGTTATTGCTAAGATGGTCTGTCTAGCCATGCAAAGGTAATTGTATTGCTTGTCAATCACTTTGGGACTGCAGTGTGCTTTTGCAAGAACATAATGCAAATGCACATCTCATTTTCTTAGAAAGGTAATAACTAGTTAAATATTTGGATGAATGCAAGCAGGGAATGACTGCACTATAGTAAATTAGTTTATTTAAAAAAAAGGAAAGAATAGGATGCCCGAAGTGTACAATGTGTTTGTGTAATATAATATAGTCTCTCCCACAAATACATTTTTGAAGGAAAGGTTATTTAACACTGCTGTACCTTATTGCCCCTTCCAAGTGAAATAAATTAAAATTTTAATGCATTCAAATCTAGCTGTTTTTAAGTAGATATCGGGTGGGTCCATGAACTTCTGGCACCATTTCTATAGAAGTGTGTGTGTGTGTGTGTGTGTGTGTGTAAATACATCAACATTTTCCAAAGGAAAATTTCCTATTTTAATTAGATTATCAAAGGCATCTATGACATCCTACTCCCCCCACAAATTTAAGAACGATTGATTTGTGGTGTTTGTCTATAAATGCACTCAATGAAGAGGATTTTTTAAAATATTAGAGGTTACACTTCAAAACTGGATGAGAATCTCAATAAGAATTGACACCAAAAACAAAAAGCTGGACAGAATCCTGGAAAATATTTGAGAATGGGTAGTGATGACTTTAGTTCGAGTGTTTATATTAAATTGGAAAGTGCCTAAGTATCAGTTACTATAGTCTGAGGAGCAGACATTTAAAGATGAAAACTGAAAAGCATGGTTGATTTACAGACAGAAATGTGAATACACAGTCCTAGAGGATGGTTATTCAAGTTTTTAGGACCTATGTTCTAGGATCCGAAAGCATTCTCAAAAATGTATATATGGATTGATTCTTGCACTAGCTACCTTTCAGAAGTGTTCTCCTGGGATACTACTATATCTGTCCTATACCCAGAGTAGCACCGAGTCTCCTCAAAATACTTAAGCTAACTCTGAGAAGTTGCACATAGATGTGTCATAATTAATTATCTGAGAAAGTACAGAATATCACACTCACAGATATCCAGCCAACCAATGCCAAAACCCTATAGCAGATGCTGATGCTTGGATTGGAATAGTTTAAAAATCTCCCATGATACTCCATTAGAGCACTCTTCTGTAGCCCCATAGAATATGCATGGTACATAGTAGGTGGTTAATGAGTAGCTGGCTTGTAATTACTTAACTACTTAAGAACAAGAATGTGGTGAAGCCCATCTCATGAAATTCCTTTGGGAGTGAATGGGGTTTAGTTGCTGTCATCTAACATCAGAGAAAATACTGAGTCTGGGGGCTACCTTCCATCTTCATCCACAAACCATCAGTCTGAAAGCTCCACTGATGGTAATTACCCAATGGGTAATTTCTCCCAACTATAAGTCATAGAAAGACAGACTGGACATTATGGCTTCTCTAGCAAAATTAACTCCAGGATCAAATGCAAGGGGAAATATGGAAAACTTGCTTCATTCAGCTCTTGTTGAGACTATTCACTAGTTAATATTTTATTTACAATCTACATATTCCACAAACCATTGAATGATCTTTGCAAATCAAAGCCATCTCTGTGGCTTGTGGGGAATGTCAATCTGTGAACTGCAGGTGCCTCCCAGCAAAGGAGTAAGTGGTGTAATACAGAGAGAGACAAAGGAGTAGTAACTGCATCACTCTCAATAACATTAGCTATAGTGCACTAAACTTGAATCACATGATGGACCCTCCATACTAAGTTGTAGCTTTACATGGATCTCCTATCCCATCCCCTATCAACCCAATGGAGGCAGACACAGTCTTCACTCTCCTGTTAAGGCAATTGTACCTATACAGGTTACGTCAGCTACCCAGGGTAGTATGAGGTAGAATGGTGGTGGTGGTGGTAATGTCATCTTCCCCAAAAACATTTTTTAGGACTGTAACAACCCTTAGACTGTATAAACACTAGATTTCTAACTCATCACTCATTCTCATTCAGTGGATGCCGGCAATCACCAGGGGGTTGGCTGTTCAGTCCAGGATTTTGCGTTCATTTCTAGGATCCCTTCATGGTCCAAGCAGAGCCTCTGTAGCCCCAGTCCCTGAAGGATTGGTCATGTTTTAATGTCCCAAGATGTTTCTATTTAGGTATGTAAGAAAGAGAAATAGGGCCCCTCCATAACCTATGTTCCTCACTTGCTGAGGGGGACTTCAGAAAGTATCAGGATGTGGAGGGGGAACCAAATCAATAAAAGGAATTGTGGGATTATTTTATATCTCTTGGAAAAAACAATATGGAAACTGTACATGGATGTTGGATAAATTACACATTTTTGGTTGGAATTTTAATAACAAAGTATATTCATATTGGATACTTGATGAAGAACAGAGGTTTGGGTTGGCAGTCTTCAACTAGTGATAAGGGGAAAATCATTTTTCCTTAATAAATGCAGTTTGCTAGCCAACGTCTTAGAAAAGATGGGGTCACTGGGTGTGAGGGAGAATCACAGACTGAAACCTTAATGTGGAAATTTAGGAAATAATTGGCCATAAATGAGTTCTATATCTCTTCCTAGGACTTGGGTGTTTAGAAGCCTTTTCTAAACATCCAAGTCCTTCCTTGGTGCTCACACAACACCCTACCTTACCACTTACCACATTTACTGAATTTGTTCGCTTATATGGCACCCTTTCCCCACCCCCCCCAACCCCCCAGAAGAAATTCCTCCAAGGGAGCCATTTGCCTCAGTGGCCTCATCAGTCAAAGACATCAGTCAAATCTAGAAATCAGCCTCCAAAGGAGGCAAACAGCTACAGGAAATCCTCACTATCTATTGGACCACCTGAATCCTGACAATGTCACTTCCTGGAAACAGTAGTGCGTTTCCAACCTCTTTGCCACTCAACGCAAGATCAGGGCCCTCTCTCCTCCCGCCAATCTCTGTCTGCTCTTCTTTCCAAGGTGAGCTGCCCCCTGATGTCTTCTGTAGCCTAAACCAAACAAGCCAGAGGAAAAAGGAAGCCACCATTTAAGATACTGGGTTCATGCCTTTACATTCAGAGCCAATTTGTCCAGCCAATTTGTAATTCAGCAAAGCACCAGGCAGCTGGCTGAATGTTCTCCTTTTCCACCAGCACTTTGCTCTTATGGAAGTTGCAGGCATGGACCCCTCCCCCCACCCCCCCGCAGCCTTCTGCTCTTTCTATCCCTCCCATCTTAAGAATTTTACCTTACTACTAAACATGGGTTCAGAATTCCAGTCAATATTGTCAGCAAAGAGGCACAATCCACCATTATAAACAAAATAATTAGAGCTATCCCTGGAATATTAAAATTAAATCATGTCCGAAGCAGTCACAAACACATTGTTTCACCATTTGGAGATGCCTGTGTCTCTCCCTGGCGAACATGACATTAATTAGTTATGCATGGTTATTCCCCACAAAGAGCAAGTTCATTATAAGTTAGCAAATTTCAATTTTACAGCAGGTGTGTTATTCTGAGACTTTTATAAATTGTTCATGTGAGGATAAGCCATATAATTTTACTTTATTTTTTTTCTGTGCAATATAGTAGTGAGATACTGAAGGTACATATACCGGAAAGCTACAATTACCAGCTACCAAGATAATGTTTTCCAGGCAAACTAATGGGGTATAAACATGCAATTTTGTATTTATGGCTTATGAATCTTGCTTTAGTAATCACATGAGCCTAGCGGGTAACTTGTTTTGTTTTTTTTTCTTCATAACTCATTATATGACCTTGGGAATAACAAGTCTTTACTTCTGCCTTTCTGGATCTACAAAATAGGCTTAATACTGTGGGGGCTGAAGATAATGATGATACTGTCAGTAATGCCTTATATCACATGGTCAAATACATGAGGCTTAGGACATGAAGATACATTATTTTGGAGGGTGGGAGAATTTAGGGCCAATTCATCCTTGGTTTGTTATCCACCATCTTTTTAGCACAATTTTGTTTTCTTTTTTTGGTGGTATTTCGTCTACTAAGAAGCTTGGAATTGGCATATCTCTAATGACAACACCAGAAACAATGGATTTTGTCTTATATTTCTGCCTTCCCCCCCCCCCCTTCCTGACAATTTCATCTGCTTTCATTTCTCTATTGTCTTAGCTTTGTCTCACTGCATTTGTTTTCTAAACACTTCAAATGCTGTCCTTTGGAGTGGGTGAGATATGAATAAATATTTCACTCAGTATAATAGATGATCTGGGCTGATTCAAATTTTCTAAAAGATTTCTAAGCAACAGAGCTATAAAAAATGTGTTTAACCCTTTTCACATAGTCCTGGATACAGCCATATTCTTTTTACAGACAAGAAAGCCAGGCACCAGCCAGGGAAGCCTCCTGCCAGGCTGTCCTGGGCATAACTGAGTTTTCCTGAGAGCAGCACGATTGGCAGTTAGGGCCCATGACTGTATGGGGAGAGGGACCACTCTGTGCACTGTAGGATGTTTACTGCATCCCTGGCCTCGCCCACTGGATGCCATTGCATCTCCCAGCTCCTGTTGTGACAACCAAAGAATGTCTCCAGATATTACAAATGTCCCCTGAGGATCACTGCCTCAGAGACATCCCTCTCTCCCCGGCTCTGAGTGCACAGGAATGTTCCAGGAGGATCCCTGAACAGGAAGGAGAAAGGGAAGCATCTCAAGGTCAAGGCCTGCCACACCAGTACCATTTTTTTCCCTGAGCATTCACCACCATTCCTGGATAGTCTCCTGGTAATACCAAAGTCCATGCACAGGAATACCCAACTGGCAATGGGGGTCACATGAACTTGCATTTCTTTGCAGAGGGGAAACAAAGACAAATGCCGTTTTGGAAAATCCAGTTAAAACGAGTCTTAATTCCAATTTCATTGAACGTTTGAATGTTTGCATTGACTCCACACCTAATTTTCTCTTCCCAGCAAGGGCTCATAAACCTTGAAGCTCAAGGTATCTTAGGGAAGGGGAGCATGACCACGCCAGTGATTTTTATGTTTGAAAAACCTCATGTCCCTCCACGGACAGATTCAAGGGGCAAATGTGATCCAACCTCCTTAATAACCAGATGTTTGCAATCATCAGAAATACATCTCTGGCTGTAACCATTTCTCTGTTCTCCAGCATTCAGTCTCAGAGAGAATTTACATAACAACATGTGACATGTAGGATGCTTAAAGGCACCAACCATGACAGGACAAATTACACTCATTTTTCAATACTCTTTGCAAGGTGCTCTACTGCAGGCGCCGGGCGCATGCTGGGCGTTCTGATGGGGCGGTCAAGACCAGCATGCGCAAACAGGAGGGGCGGTGCAGGGAGGCCCGCCCAGGAGGCAGCCCACTTACCCTCCGTAGGCAGGGATGGGGGGCGGGGGCGCCGCAGCCCGAAAAGTGTTGTACACCGTGCGGCCACGGCCTCGCAGGTGCGCCCCTCGGTAGGCGGCCGCGGCGGTGGCGGCTGGATACGGAAAGCCGGGCACTGCAGGGCGAGAGGAGAGAGCAAGGCTAAGACTTTCAGATCCACACACACTTCCAGAAGCCAGGGGTCTAAAGGTGGCAGCTGGGCAGGGGTCAAGGGCCAAGGGCCAATTCCAGAGGGGATGGGCTAGTTAAGATGGTCACAGTGCTTAAGAGAATGTGCTAAATGAAAACATCGACAAAGAATTCTTAAATACAGGATTAAAGTTCATTGCATGGACAATTTTTTAAGGTGGATTGCAATATGTATGTGCAATGTGTTCTCAACATTGTCTGTCTATTCATCATTCCACCCATCCATCTATCAATCCATCCACCCATAAACATATATACATATACACACATATGTCTAGTGTGTAATATATATTTATATGTGCCTGAGCACACAATATACATGTATGTATGTATGTGCATGGATATGTATCTGTGCATGTGTAAGTGAATATGTACATGCATTGTGTACACAGTATGTGTGTATGTGTATGTATATGCAGGGATACGTGCATATGTGTATGTGAATGTATATATATATATATGCATATTCATATTTATGTGTATATAATAATATTTGCAAATACATACATTTCAATGTGTTCATACTTATCTCTGAGGATGAACTGTATGGGTGTTAGTTGTCTGTTCATAGCTTTTCCCCATCCAATGTTTAGTTATTTCTCATATTTTCCTTTATGTGCATATATTGCTTTTTAAAAAAACGTTAATTGAAATACAGTGCTCCTCCAGACGTGTGTATGCATCAAGAGTGTACATAGAAACAAATCATTCCCAACGTCCCATCAGCCCCCTAACCATTTGTGCCGCTTATAAAACACAGTAACAGTAATGACAGAGAAATCTGGGAACTCAACTGCTAAGAAGAGAGTGTGGGCAGGATTTTCTTCCCTGGGGGGCGGGGGGAGTTCTCTGAGCAGGATAACTTGCTGAGGAGTCAAAAGGGAAATTAGACGTGATGCCTGAGACCCCTGATAATTAATTCTGTTGCCTGGGAGTCCTTCCTCCCACAGCATGCAAATCCTAACCCAGGAGGCCTTCAGGAAACGGCGCTGCCTCCCAGCTCCTGCCACTTCCCCGATTCCCCGGGAGCTCTCACCAGGCCTGCTGTCCCATCCCATTAAGCAGCAGGCACTATTGCCCAAACCCCAAGGCACGGAGAGGGTGCCTTTCTGGGAAAATGCATGTGGGGACCCGCTGTCTCGGGAGATCTATATCGGAGGCCCAGGAAGTCCTACAGTGAGGGAAACACTCAAACCCAGTGAGCCCCCCCCACCCAAACTCCATTTTCCCGGGCATTCTTGATCTTGGTATTGATTTTGAGAAGAGGAAAGTCAGTCACTTGTTACGCTTCTCTCTCCTATGAGTCTGCACGCTCCTTCAGGCCTTCCTCCATGGCCCTTTCATCTTTGCATCTCCTCCTGCCTCCCCAAGTCAACAACAGGAGTCCCCCGATTTTATCCACAGCAGGTTCTAAACACTGGGCACCGGAAGGAAGGTGTGGATGACGTCTCTACCTGGCCAGGTGAATGAAGTTGTGGGCCATGGTCAGGCCAAGGGGTGGGCAGCCATCCAGCAAGCCCTCTCTCCTGGCCCATTTTCTCTTCTGATCCCACTGACCTAACAGGAGCTCGGAGGAGTTCCCGAGAGAGGAAGTCACATGAGATGAGCCTGGGTGTGATGGGTTTCCTCCCTTCCACAGCCCTCCATCCCTGCCCCATGTCCCTGGGGTTTCACAGTATGATGAGGTCCCATGCCAGGAAGGACACGGAGTCCCTTTTGGCATGATGTAAACGCCAGGAAAGGACTCCTGGCAAATGAAGCTCTTTTACTTCCTTAACTCAACACACCCACACTTCACTCTTCCTGGAACTCTATTTTATGAAACACCTAACTGCTCCCGGGGTGTTGTATTTCCTGTTGGGCTAAAGTGGTCTCCACCCTATGTCCAAACTGCCAAGAGGGGCTTTCCCCTTCCGACCGTCACACTTAATCGTACATGCACTCCACCTCATCTCATTCCATTACTCCCCGCCCTCGGACAGTGAGTTTGTAGCTGTGTGGTGAGTGGCAGGGGGCAGGAAGAGGAGAGGGCTCCCACAGAAGTCACTCCCAATTCTATACCACTTCATGGACCTGCATGGATTGGACTCTGATCCTTGAACCTGAGATGAAGACTGACTGGCTGTCATTCGGAATTCTGTGTGTGTCCCTGAAGGGTGAGCAGCTGGCCTGTTTAGTGGATTGTACCATATCTTTCTCTCACGAGGACGGTAAAATGTTAGGAAGGCTGGACCATGCCAGAATGATTCCATCTTTCTATTTGTGTCTGAGACCATACCAGTTATTTATAACTGTTTTTAAATATATTTTTTAATTGATTTCAGAGAGGAAGGGAGAAGGAGAGATAGAAACATCAATGATGAGAGAGAATCATTGATTGGCTGCCTCCTGCATGCCCCACACTGGGGATGGAGCCCACAACCCGGGCATGTGCCTTGACTAGGAATCCAAATGTGACCTCCTAGTTCATAGGTACAATGTTCAACCACTGAGCCACACGGCTGGGCTGTACCCTGCTGTATTGCTAAAAACAAATCATGCTGCTGTACTTAACTCTCAGCCTGCCAGCCCCTAGCACCCACGTCTCCTGGCGCTGGTTTTAAATAATTGTAGAGAGGTGTTGGTCTTAATGGGGAAAGCGGTAAATCCTAATATCATAAAAGCCCAGAACTAATGAGATACGAGGTGTTTGCTTCAGGACCGGGGAGAAAATGAGGGAGCATGGCTTTGACTCCAATTCCATCTCCCCACAGTTCAAACATTAAGTTTTCATAGGAACGCCCTGGATTTTGAAATAAAGAAAATGAAAGATTCACAATCTGGCAGAGCAGCTGGCTGCCAGTGTGAGAAAACACGGTAATTATGCTGACCCATTCATTATCGCGGGCTGTGGTGCCGAGCGAGCGAGGCAAGATCCCTCTCAGCGACAAGCAGGTTTTACAGTAATTCTTGGAGGATTTAGATGTTGGGAGATAACATGAAATAGAAGCTGGGCAGCAGAACGAGGGGCGCACAGGCTGCTAAAAGTGCAGAGCCAGGGTTCCACAGGCACCCCGTTTCCTACAGAGAGAAAATGTCCTTCCCGATGCAGGAAAAGGTACTGATGGGCCTTAACACAAGGCTCTTTGGGCTTCTCTACAAAGGCCAGATGCGAGTGGTTCTTATTTTGTTAGAGGAACGCAGGGAAGACCTCACATCAACTCCTGGTGTAAATATTGCTTTCCTGGGGCCCAGGTCCCCTTAGGTAAAACAAGGTGGTTCCATAGTTCATGCATTGGGGCAAAGCCTCCTGGAGAAAGTTTGTGAGTCTCCCAGATGGATGAGCTCAGCTCTCTCTTTCCTGTTGCCAGCTGAGGACTGGCCAAGGGGCCTGCTGGTCTCTGGTTAGTCATCATCACTAATGAGCATGTCCTTCCTCTTTCTTCCTTCCTATCCTCAATCCCCCCTTCCCCACTTTTTCCTTCCCCCTCCTGTCCTCCCTCCCTCCCTCCCTCTTCCTTCCTCTCTTTATTTGTTAATCTTCTTCTGGACAAGACTGCCATGAACTTCCCTGGTGTGCAGTAAGTCCTCAGTTCACATCCTCAATAGATGCTGCAGCTGTAAGCGAAATGACATACCGTACAACAAAACCAATTTATAGGATAGGCTAATTGATACACACAAGAGCTAAGTGCCTACTGCACCTCATCAACATTATAACAAAACAATGTTATTGGAGAGCCTGCTGTACTGACAATCCAGTAGCTTGGACCCCAGGGCTGAAGGACTCTCACTGGTGCTGGAATGAATGCAAGCTCCATGAGGGCAGGGAGCACCTCGGCTCTGCCCACTGATTTACAAGGCTGCCTGGTGCAGAGCAGCATCAGGTACCTAACATCGTGTCTGGACTCCTTCTGGTGGTTAAGCAATGCCAAGCTGCTTCTTTATGGGGGGTAAAGGGCTTACCTCTGTACTTCCCATCTTTCATAACGCTATCTTCTATACAAAATGCCCTGCCAAGCTTTTGCAGAAAAACAGTATGCAAATGACACAACTGGATCTGAATCATGATCCTTATAAAAATAATTTCTGCATCCATACGTTTTGGTGCTGTGTTGGCCCAGACATAGCAACCCGACTCGGAATATCTTTGATTCTGATAAAAAGGGAGGCAAGTTGGATAAGTGTATTGGACTTGGTATTATTGCAAACCCTCAACTCCTATCAATGCCCTTTTATTGCTGCACAGTGTCAGGATCTGAAGATGGGTTTCCTGTCCTGGGGAAAAGCAGGACTTATATTTTGCCCCCAGGCAGGTTATACCTATTAAAGGCGCCTTCCTTCCTGCAGCCCCACACCATAGTCTGGCAGCCCAGCAAATCACAGTCTCTGAATGCAATGCATTTGTGCAATAAGAAAGAACAGCAAATAACAATATTTATAACCCTTAACTTGTCCGATTTGCAGCTGTGCCTTTTATGTGTCCTCCCAGCTCCCTTCAAGGCTGTTTCCCAATGGCTGGTTAAGGACAGCAAGGCTCTCTTCTCTTGCCACTAAGACAAATTGTCAATTTCAAGGGCAAAAAGGCCACAACTGTTTGTCAAGCTTCCTTCAGAGTCAACATAAGATGCAACTACTTTTTATTCACTTGCCCACCAGGTATGCTGGTTTGTAGATGCTGGGACATAGTTAACTGCATATTTAAAGCAATTACTTGAATAAATGCTTCAGATACAGATTAAACACCACCAAAATGGCTTTGTCCTTGGATCTTGTAGAAAGAGACATCTCATTATGCACTTTCTTTGTGGCAAGACACTTATTTTGTGTTGAGTAAAAGTTATCAAGGCATCTATCAACGCCCCACTTCTGGAGTTTGGATCCAGCAAGTGGGTAAGAAATGTTTAATAAGCCCAAGCTGGTTTGGCTCAGTGGATAGAGCATCAGCCTGCAGCCTGAAGGTCCCAGGTTTGATTCCAGTCAAGGGCACATGCCTGGGGTGCAGGCTCAATCCTCGGTAGGGCTCCTGCAGGAGGCAGCCAATCAATGATTCTCTCTCATCATTGATGTTTCTCTCTCTCCCTCTCCCTTCCTCTCTGAAATCAATAAAAATATTTAAAAAAATGTTTAATAAATCTAGTGCCAAAGGGAAACTCAGAGTGTCCTCTTCACGTCTGTTAAATCACTGTTAACAAAAGTCATACACCTGTCACCCTGCCCAATACTGGTTGGTTAATGTAAATTAAAGAACTGTGTTGGAAAGAAAAGACACCAAATTAGAGGCATTTCTGAACCTCAACGCTGGAGTTTGATTTTTTTTCTAGTTGAACGTCAAGATAATAAACATGTAAACAGACCATCTATGGGAAACAATGCAGAGTGTTCAGGCTGCTTGATGGATACAATATAAATCCTTAGTTCTTGGCAGGAGAAGAGAGAAGCAAGGGAGGGGAAAACCCATAGGTTCATTATCCTGGAAAGGTTCCCTCTGAAACTGTATCCAGCATGAATCAAAGTGAAAAATCTGATATCACTGCAACAAAAATTGGATTTAGCTCATAAGCTAAAAATGAGTTTCTCCCAAAGAAAACAGGGCAAGAGCTTTTCGGAGCAAATACCAATTGAGCATCTTATTGATACATCAACAGTCTCAGCCCACCCACTCCCAACCTTCAGCTCGATTTATACCCAGAGCTCATTTTGCGGGAGGTGAGTGGAGTAACCATCCCCGTAAGTGGGAATAAGGGAGTTCTTTCTATACCGTGGAACTCAATGAAACGGAAACTTTAGGGATGAAACTTTAGGGATGTAACAAGAGGCGTACTGGGATGTGCTGGAGGATCAAAGAAAAGCAACATTTTTAAATGGAAGATGCGTGGGTGTATCAACCAGCCAAATGAGCCATTTACCCACGTGTCCGCTGCTTCCTGTCTGTCTCCCCCTCAAAGACAAAGCCTTCACCTCCAACCTTCTATGAGCTCTGGCTTCAATGTATTTACCGTGACAAACACATGCTCACACCCCTCCCCCCTCTGTCTCTTTTACAAAGTGGTGCTTACCTTAGAAAATAAACACAAATGAGATCATCTCACCAGCCCAGGAATCCCAAGAGAAGAAACACAAAACCAGTGGAAAATACTTGAGGGTGCTAAACTGCATATTAAAGTTTTAGAGCTTTGGGAGAGAGAGCAGAGTAGCAGATGCAAAAGCCGACAGGGGGCAGATTCTACATCAAAGCCGTAAAAATATACAACCGCTTTAATGGGCAATTATTCTTTGCATTTGTGCGCTGGGTTGAATTTGCATGAGGCTGCCAGATGCCCAGGAAAAGGTGTGCCATCGGAATGGAGGGGGGGGGGCTCTCTTTTTGTCCCCCATAAAGCCACTTCCTCACCACCCCGGCCTTTGAATGTTTCAAAACTGAGAAACCTTCATGCTAATTTGGGGTTGGATTGTTCTGTGGGCAGTTTATGGTAGGAAATATTCACTCACATAATTCTGGGGGTGCAGATGCGATTTCAACAGCAGGCTTACAGTTCTGTGGGATTCCCCTTGGGGGATTTCCTGTTCCATACACTGGACCATAAATTAAGAAGTGGCATAACAGGTAACACACTGAAGTGAATAAACAGCCAGCTATAGCTCGATTTCAGAGGCAGGGCATCCTGTGATACACATCATAATGAAGAGCCAGAAACAGAATGATTTTTTTTTTCTCCAAATGGCAAAAAGGTTTGTTTAAAATGGATCTCAAATAAAGGTACATCGAATTGGTTTATAACACAGAATTTATACACAACTAGGTCACTATCTTTAAATGACATTGCATGGAAAATTGCATGTGATGGGACATATTTAGTGCTAGGTCAAAGTGAAAATGGAAAGGCTTATTTTTTAAAAAAAAAAAAATTCAGTAATTTCAAGGTTTGGGAGGAAAAAAGCAGAGTAGCATCCATTCCGTCACTTACGAAAAGATCAAAAGAGCCACTTAATTTGTTGGAATCTCTAGTTCTCGAACTCACATATTTTATCCCGGAAACACACATTTGGGATCGACTCTCGTTTCATTTAGAAAATGCAGGTTGATATTAAATACCGCTGTTTAGAAGTGAATAAATCTACATTTTGGACAAACAGTTCTTTATAGGACACCCTCATTTGAAATGCATTGAATAGGAAAACAAAAATTTCTAATTAATGTACAAGTCTAATCACCATTCTCCACATGGAAGAGTAATTTTTCACTGTTCATTTGCTCGGTTTAATCTCAAAACTGACATAACAGAAACGCAATGTCCTATAAATCTCCACTCACTTGTTTCTTTTAATATTCATATTCCATTGAACTGCAGCTGCTTGTTGCTTCAGTCTATTACAACTTGCAAAAGTGTCGATAAAAATATTATGAAAGGCAAGATGTGTTTCTTCCTGGCTGCGCATGCCATTTATTTGGGGAAGACAATAAATGGCTCGTGGATTGTTCCCCGGCCTGCTGCTTGGTGGGTGATTAGTGATTAATTACCTGGCAGCAAATTGACATGGCACAAGGAAATTGACACAGCCCTGATTAATTAACTTTTTATGGGCGGTAGTTACTCACAAAACATTGCGCACCATAATTGAATCTCTCTGCATAACGTCACGGTACAAAAGTTTTAGTCAAATCCAAATTAGCCAGAAGTTTCTAGGCTGGTATAGGATGTGTGGAAGGGATGGGCAAGGATTTGAACTTGGAGAGAAATGCACATATTTTGAGGGGAATAAAGATTGTGACACTGGCCAGGCTGAAGTCATTGACCTGAATCTTTACTGTAATAAAAGGCCTCATGTACCCTCAGCCTCTGGCTGCTGCTTCTCAGTTGCTCCTACAGGTTCTGTCTTTTGCTCAGTCTCTACCAGGTGAGTTAATTCCCTCAGTCAAATCTTGATTCCAACGTCATCTCCTCCTCCAAGGCTTTTCCTCTCAACTGTACCCTCCATCTCCTACCTGCCTCCACAGTCTCTATCAGTCCTCCCCACCCACTCCACTAATCACTTTTTCAATCTCTCATTTGATTGCAACTTTATTATATGTCTCTGTATTGGGATGTCCTGAGGACTTTATTTTGGTCAATACTGTGTCTACAGCACCTAGAGGGTTACCTGGTCCAAGGTAAGCCCTACAATGTTTATGGATTATATTGTCAGATAAACTAGAATGCCAGAGTAAATGGTCCAGTTACAGAAGAAAAAATGGATGATGCTCCGTGAACCTGTAGGACTTGCTAAGATGCTGCTTAGGGAGGGTGCAGATTCTACAAGAACCTGGTGTAGTGAGAACATCAGTGGTAAGGGACTCTGGACCTTATGTGTCTAAAATTAAAAGTTCCGGCAGTGATAACTGGAATAATCCAAACAACGTCGTGAATACAGCTGGCAAATGGCACCGCCCCGTACTCCATTGCCAGTGCAGGAGATCTGACTGTATGTTATAACAGCTACTATTTACTCACACTTGCTAACCTCCAGATCCATCAGTTAACTCACCAGCTCTTCACAAAACCATAGAAACCAGGTATAACGACAATCTTACTTTCCTGGGAGGAACCAAAGATACAGAGCAGCTCACAATCTCACCCAATTATCTGAACTCAAACATCTTAACACTAGAGAGACTATCATCTTATCTATTACCCAACAGGCAACTAGGACAAAGGCATCCCATGTCAGCTTTGGACAAGACTTTCTCCATTTTCCTTCCTTCCCATTGTCTGTACAAGCTGCTATCATCATTTCCCTATATCCACACTGCATCCAAAAAAACCAGCCCCAATTCATCATGAATTGAGTTCATCTGCAGAGGAATCTGTTGACAAGTCTCCCTGAGACCTCAGTGTGCTCTTTGTTGGGTGGGGGCAGGGGGTAAAAGTGGAGGAGGGGGCAGGTGCATTACTAATGTTCTTTATTTATGTTCTGAGATTTTAAGACACCTGGAAGGGCTTTGCTCTTTTTCTACTAATCGGATACAGGCCGCAGGGGTCACTACTGATTTATGTTCCCAATAAGAGTCCAAGGCAAGCTGTTTCCCTTTTCTACTGGGGCTTATCTCCACATCTGGATGCGAGCCTGCGGGATTGTATACAATCCAGAAATGTTGGGGAAATGGACTTTTCCAGCAATGGACCTGGGTTGCCCTAGAATGGTGTTACACACACAAACCTCATCACTGTCAGAATAACAAGCTCCTTATGACTCAATTCAACCAGAATTTTTCTCCAAGATTTGGAAGATTTGAGCAAGAAACTTCCATAATATTTGGGAGTGTTGTGCTTTTTCTTTCTGAACAGAATTGATAGTGTTATCAGTTATTACTTTACTCACAACATGGTTAGAATAAATCTCTTCCTCAGAAAGAAATGAGTTATGGACCAAAAAAAAAAAAATATTAGTAACAGTACAATGAACACACAGAGATGTACTCTAAATGATGAGTCTGGTGTTACCAAAGCAGAAATGTTTCCTAACTTAAAAACAAATTCAAAACACCTCAGCAAAACCACACACAACACTCATGCACAGGTATTCTCTCATCATTCATGTCTTTGCAACTTGGAATGAGGACAGAAGCCTTGGTTTGTTACTAATTGCCACACTCCTCTGCCTACCTCCTGAAGTAGCTGCCTCTTTTCTCCCAGGTTACAAATGGTCAGAATAATCCAACAGAAATGTGTTGAATGCCATGGTGGCTGAATGTGCAGTGATGGGCTTTTACTGCACACAAGACATATTTGTGATCTGTCTACGCACAGGTATTGACAATACCCCCCGGGGCAGGATTTTTGTAACATTTCATCCCGCAAAACGAGAATGAATCTCAATCTTGGAGTGTTTGACTTGGCAGGACCACAGCAGGCATTGCAAAAGTGCTTTCTGTCATTTGATTGGATGTTGAAGACAAAACTGGGAGATGCTGAGGTCTATTTTAATTTGGATGAAGGGATTTGCCAAAATCTATTTGTTTGACAAAACCTGTACTGGAGTTAAAATTTAGCTTTTTTTTTTTTTTTTTTTCAGGCAGCCATGGGAAAAAATCAAATAATTTCTATAAATAATTACTTTATCGAGTGCATATACACAGTAAAGGCTCAATTGCTAAATCATTCATGATCTAGCTAACAGCTGGCTGAAACAGCAAGCTCGGTGAATTGCCTCTCCAGGTAGGAAACAGGGCAAGTGAGATAAATTAGCTTCCTTAT
Organism: Plecotus auritus; assembly: GCF_963455305.1. Classification (NCBI taxonomy): domain Eukaryota; kingdom Metazoa; phylum Chordata; class Mammalia; order Chiroptera; family Vespertilionidae; genus Plecotus; species Plecotus auritus. The sequence continues at coordinate 76,069,851 of NC_137774.1, read as the reverse complement.
GTTGGGCTGGATTTCCATGACTCTCTGGGGTTGCTGCGGCTTCACACATGAGGCCCTCGGAGGGGGTGGCAGTGGCTCACTCGATGGGGACACGATGCCAAGGCATCAATCATTTTACCTCCAGCCATCACTGTGGGTATAGTTTGTTGAGGCCATCTGATTTTCAGAGCCAGCTTTCAGATTTGAAAGACTGAGTCCTGATCCTTTGAGTGACACCCTAAGCCAGGGCTGGAGAACCTTTCTCTGCCAAGGGCCATTTGGATATTTATATCATCATTCTCGGGCCATACATAATTATCAACTTAAAAATTAGCCTGCTACATTTGGTCAAACATTTAATTAACTCACCCCTAATGCCTTGGCAGAGCCATACCAAATGATTTCCCTGACCTTGTATGGCCCGAAGGCTGGATGTTCCCCACCCGTGCTAAGCAAGCCATCTGGACCTAGGGGTCCCCTGCCTGATGTCAGAACTGGAGCCCTCCCCAGACCCCCAAGTAGAACAGAATGAAGGAGACCATGCAGAAATGATCCAGTTATCCAGTCACTATTTCAACATAAATCTTCCAGACCAGCTTCTTTGGTGAACTTTCTGAAGTACTGCAGAATATGGCTTCTAAGACAGAAAGGGAAAGGTCACCCCTTTGTTTGAGGAGCTACATTGCCTCAAGCAAATGGAAAGGTTTTTTCACAACAATATTGATGCTCACAGGTGAGTGGGTATCCATGAATACCTTCACAGCAAAGAGCCTAGGCCAAGGTCACACCTCTAGTATAACCATGACAATTTAAGCCCAGCTCTGCCTGATTCCAGATCTTCTCACTAAACCATGTGGATGCTCAAAGAGAACTTTGTAGAACCAATACTAGGGGCTAAAATTTATCTTTGGCCAAGTAATACTCTGTTGCATATATATGCACCACATCTTCTTTACCCAATTGTATACTAATGGACATGTAGGTTGCTTTCATATCTTGGATATACAATGGAATATTACTCAGCCGTAATAAAAAGAATGAAATCTTGTCATTTGCAGCAACATGAATGGACCTACAGGATATTACGCTAAGTGAAATGTCAGACAGAGAAAGACAAGCACCATATGATTTCACTTACATGTGGAAACTGAAAAACAAAAACTGTAAAATAAACAAACAGAACAGAAATAGACTCATAAATACAGAGAACAAACCGATGGCTGCCAGATGGAAGAGGGTTTAGAGGCTGGGTGAAAAAAGGTGAAGGGATTAAGATGTACAAATTGCCAGTTATAAAAACAGTCATGAGGATGTAGAATACAGTCAATAACATTGTAATAACTATGTATGGTGTCAGGGGGGTACTAGACTTATGTGGGAGAGGGGCTCCCTTTGTAAGTTATATAAATGTCTAACCACTATGCTGTACAACTGAAACCAATATAATATTGAATGTCAACTGTAATTGAAAAAAAAACTAATTAAAAATAAATAAATAAAATGATCTTCGGGAAATGGTGCTTACATGCCTGTCTCATTCACCAAGGATGGGAATAATATAGATCCGTGAGCAGGTGGGCCCATAGAGGTGGTTTTTGTGTTTTTGTTTGTTTGTTTATTTTTCCATAAAAAGTGATGGGGTATCAAGAGTCCACGCCACATGCCAACAAAACCCCAGGAGACAGATCTAAAAGGCATGGTGTGCTATTTGGTCCTGAAAGCTGCATTTTGTTCACACTCCCGACAAGCTCTCCAGTAGCGACAAAATAGCTTTACATAAATGAAAACATGATTTAAGAAATTGATGGTTTTGGAGTCCTTAGTGAAGCAACTGTTTAAATTATCGTGTTTAAATGAACTATGCCAGGTGCTTTTCCCTCGATGGGAGACAAGCTCAGCTTCCCTTTTATGTATCTCCACACTGTGCAGGGAGAGTCACTTTTGAAGAGAAATAAGGCAAAGGGAGGAGGGGGCCACCTCTGCAGTTGCACACCTTTCTATGCAAGAAGCACCAAGAGTCCCCACTCCAGCACTTGAATTATATGAGTGTCATTGGATGTTCTTACTTTCCTCCTAACATGCTCTCACCCAGCTCTGCAGCCAATGAGAGGGCGTGGCTCCACCTGCAAAGCCGGATCCCCAGGAATGCACACCTGCACCATGGTATCAAACTGCCCCTTTATATTCCAGGAGTCAACTGGATCTTATCTTTGGCCCCTGCAAATTTCATGTTCAGAGCTCTGAACTCAGAATAGAGGTTTGTGGGTTTGTTTGTTTTTCTATTTTAAATCCACATTAGTTTGAGAAAGCCAATGACATGCAGATGAGCACATAAAAAATGAACTCGGAAAATAGCTTCTCAACCCATTGAAGGATTTCCCTCTGGCCCCTGCTAGGGGCTGGTGGAAGGTAGGCATAGTGGAGGAGTTAAATGGGGGAGCTGCACCAAGCAGTCTGCGGCTCCTAAGAAAACGTGAGCACTAAAAAGTGCTTTCTGTCAGTGGGATCACAGGACTCGGGTTCCCAGGGAATTCCCCCAGAACAACTGCCTCGCTGCCTTTCAGAAACGTCTCATCTTGGCCTTGTTCTCTGGCTGTGTGCGCACAGGAATCCCAGGACAACGTGGTTTATTGTTTTAATATCTGTCTGACACAGAGCAAACCATCCTCTGGTGACTCCTTATCTGTCATATGTGTTTCAGTGAAAGAAATATCAAGACAAATAAGATGTTTGGGGGCACACCGCGGGACGGCAGGTTTTGCAACCAGCGTCTTTTGCAGAAGGGAGACCCCCATCTGAAAAAGAAGAAAGCCACCATTCTGCATGGAGATTAATAGCCAGAGCGCTGGAGAGCCGAGAGCAGCTGCCTGGAATATGGCTTCTCCCCAGATTCTTCCCTTTAAGCAGCTGAGGGTGGAGGGTGTTTTACTAGTCATTTTTTTCATTTTCCTGAAATTGTTTTTTTTTTTTTTTTTTTTTTTTTTTTTAAAAGGACAAAGCGGAAGTAATGGGACTATTACTATTCAGCCAAAGTAACCACACAGATGTTGATGAGGGAGCTGACCCAGTTGGGCTGGAAATGGTGGGTATTGAAAATACAAATGAACCTCTTCTGAAAACTGGTGTCCAGGCAGAATCACTAGGAAAAAAACAACCTCTTAAAAGTAACCTCTTAATAAATGAGAGATGTGCTGGGCCGTGGGAATGCAGGGCAGATGGAGCAAAGCGAGGAGATGGTGCTCGGGCGATAGAGAAAGAATGGTTTCTGGGGTCACTTCATCAGCAGTGCTGCCGACAGCTGTGTCCAACTGTGAACAACCACTGTTCAGTCCATCAGGCGTGTGCTATGATTGAGGCGACAGGCAGAGCATGGCACATGGTAGGTGTCTCAAAATCTCTTCTTCCATGAATTCAACGAGGGAACGAAGGAACTAGGACTGCAGAAGCCAAGTGTGTCTATCTCTAGTGTGGAATGATGGGGAAAGCAGGGATATTTAGTTCACCTACCAGGAGGTGTTAACAGTGGGTAAATCTCTGATTAGAAAGACCTCCCAAATATCCCTAGGAGTAGTGTGTTTGCAATTCTGAGATCTTAGCCTTATAGATCCGTCCATTTTCTATCTTGTCTATGAGAATGTAGGCACTATAGAGTCAACTTGTGGATCTCATGTTCACTTAGTAGTCACAGTGCATAGAATGGTACCTGGCATGTGGAAAGAACCTGATAAAGATTGATTGAATAAAGTGATGATTTTCAATCCCCTTCCCCATCAAAGGACAGATGAGTAAAGAGGAAGGACTTGTTTCAGAGACAGTGACAGAGGGCACACGCTGTCACCACAATGCTGAGTCATGGACACAGGAGGAATGAAGCACTGGCTGATTCCCGATCAGAAGGATCCATCTGAGCCTCTCTGAGAGCCAGAATTGTGCAGTGTGCGGGAGGAACCAGAAAAGGCCTGGTTGGAGGGTGAGGGATCCTGGGAGGGCTGAGGGAGTCTCACTATCTATCCCAGGAAAACAGCACCAAAACAAAGCCTCCACATTCAGATTTGTTTGTTGTTTATTGTGAGAGCAAAATTACATCAATTGAAATTGTATCTAGACTGAATTTATGTCTACATTCTAATTTAATATGCACCAGGGAGAGGGTGTTCTTTTACATGCTTACCTTCCATTATTTGTCTTAAAATGTGACAAAATAATTTAAAATGCCAAAAATGTATGAGGGTGCACATTGAAAAGAAGTCTCCTTTGCCCTAGCTGGTTTGGCTCAGTGGATAGAGCATAGGCCTGCAGACTGAAGAGTGCCGGGTTTGATTCCAGTCAAGGGCACATGTCCGGGTTGTGGGCTCAGTCCCCAGTGCGGGGAGTGCAGGAGGCAGCCGGCCAATGATTCTCTCTCATCATTGATGTTTCTATCTCTCTCTTCTTTTCCCTCCCTCTCTGAAATCAATAAAAATATATTAAAAAGAAGAAATCTTTTTATCTCCACCACCAGGGAGCCAGCTGCCCTGTGCCCTGCCCACTTTTTTATTTTTCTTTATTGCTGAAAATCTTACAGATGTACCATTTAAATGATGGTCTGACAAAGGGGTTGGTAACCTATAGGCCAAATCTGGCTTGAAGACCGTTTTGTAAATAAAGTTTTATTGGAAGCACAGCCACACCTATTCATTTATGTATAGTCTATAGTGAGTTTCAAGAGACCAGGTGGTCCATAAGACTGGAACTATTTACTCTCTGGCCTTTTAAAGAACAACTTCGCCAACCCTGGCCAGGCAGAGCAGACAGGGAAGAACAACCTCTCCAGAAATCCTGGGATGGGAAGGACAACGGGGGCTGAACACAGAAGCTGGGCAGCTGCTTAGAGTTTCTGCTTGACCATTCCCTGTGCGGACGTTTCCAGAAGCAGAGCAGGTGGCACTGCTGGTTTGCAGCCACTGGTGGGAAATTTTAGAGACCAGTAAAGGTGGAAGTCTTGAAATTCTGTTAGGCCGGGTTCAAGTTGATCTGGCTGTGGGACACTGCACAAGTTCCTTAATCCCTCTGACCTCAAATTTTCTCATGTAAAAGGAGGCAGAATAATCATACCTATTTCATAGTTATCTTGTGAGGATTAATTGAGAAAGCTCATATGAATAGTTAGCAGAATGCTCAACATATAGGAAATTCTCAATAACCATTTATTATTATTATTATTATTATTATTCTTTTATATATCAGGGCTGGAACTAGGGTAAGATTAGTTAGGCACTCACCTTGGGTGTAAAATTTAAATGAGGGACCAGCAAAGAAACAAATAATCAAGATAAAGTATAGTTCAGTGCAATTTAAAAAAATAAAATTATTGTAAAAAATTTCATGAGAAACAGTCCAAATTTAAATAAAGAGCTGTGGCCAGTGTGGCTCAGTTGGTTGGGCTTTGTCCTGTGCACCGAAAGGTTGCTGGTTCAATTCAAGTTCAGGGGCATGCCTGGGTTGTGGGCTCAATCCCCAAGGTCACAGGAGGCAGCAGATCCATGTTCTGCTCTCACATCCATTTTTCTCGTTCTCTCTCCCTCTCCCCTGCCCTCTGTCTAAAAAATATCAATAGAAATATCTTTTTAAAATTTAAATTAAGAAGTGCTATGCTGAGCCATATTGGATCCTAAGGCAAGATAAAAATTAATAATAATCATTCTATCTTTAGGAAAAATGTTAATATTTGTTCCATGAAATTTTTCCATTAAACGTTAATATTTTGAAATATTACATTAACATACCATTCACCTTGATGACTGAGCTTTCTGGAGCCTCTGTAAATGTTGTCTGAGGGGGATGCCTCACTTTTTTCAACCTAGTCCCAGATTATTCTTCTCTAGAAACTATTAGAAAAGCCTTTCTGGGAGGCTGCCAGGAAGCTCTGAGTTACTGGAAAGAGGGAGAAAGAAGACGTGTGTGTGTTTTTTTAAACCGATGTATCAGTAACACAATGCCCTAGATGTGCACTTTCTATTATTGAACGCAGTCTAGTGACATTTTCTGTATTGGGCAGAAGAAAGAGGAAGCCATAAATTAAGTGAGGCCATTGCTTTAATTACAGAAACCAATGGAAGCTCTATCCATTACCTAAGTGTAGAAAGTGCAGGCCTGATTTATGTATGTTTCTGACACTTAAATCATTGTTTTATGAATTCCACACAATTACTTCCATACAATCTGCAATCAATATATCAATTAAAACTATACCACTACCACTTGCCCTTGAGTTTCATAAAAGTGAATGGAGGAGATGACTTTGCATTTTGATAACATTAAGGTTTCTGAGCATTTGCCTGTGATAACAGATTTTTTTCCCCTTGTTGTCAGGGGTGAAAATTTAGGAGGAATAAACAGTTATCTTCCTTTTATTTTAGGATTTGTCTTCATATGGATTGAAAGTGGTGGCTTCCATGTAACTATGTGAAAATACTTGTTTGCATTGATAAGCATATAGAACCATACAGAAATTGCTGCTGAAAAATGCTTTTTTTCCAAGCCCTTGACAATGAAACTGGCCCCTCTGTGTCAAGGTGCATCCTATGGACTATAGTCTGCTCACTCCCCCAACCCTAAACTCATATGTTGACCCGTAAGTCCCACTATGCTAGTACTTAGAAATGGGAGGTAATTAGGTTTAGATGAGGTCATAAGGATGGGGCCTTCAGGAAAGGATTAGTGCCTTTAGAGTGTCATATGAAGACACAGTGAGAAAGCCATCATCTACCAGCCAGGAAGAATTCTCACCAGAACAGACCATGCTGGCACTATGGTGTCAGTAACAAAAGAAAAGACAGATATATTTGCCTATATAATTAAGACTATATGCTGGAATGTAAGCAAAATCAAATGACCGAAATAGGATAGATATTGGCAACATCTATCCTATACTCAGGTTATTCTCCCTGATGAATAATGATCTCTCAATGTGAATTAAAATAAATGAGAAAACACATGAGAGAAATGAGCAGATGTGTATTGAAGAGTCACTAGTGGTAACATCCAAACGACAATTAAATTTGTGAAGGATGATGCTCTTCACTAGGAGAAAGGCAAATGCTCACTGGAGCAAACTGAGATGCTATTTTTCATCCATCCAATTTGCAAAATTAAAAAAAGCAAACTATGCAGGTGCTGGCAAAAATGTTTGGACGGAACAAACAGTCCCATGTTTGGGAGCCTAGATGTAAAATGTGAAGCTCTGGTGTGTCAGGGTATATGTAAAAATATTTGTGGGGTGGTTTAAAAAGAAGGAGCTTGAACTACCATGGATAGAGAATGGTTGAATAAACTGTGGACCACCCATGCCATGGAACAGCATGACAATATCAAAAGGCTTAACAGGAGATGGTCCACGTGTGTTATTAAATGAAATGAAACGTGATTCATATGTGTACACTGCCCCCTGTTTAAAATCATACTACTACCACTACCCCTTGCATGTGTGTCTGTCCTTCTTTGCATTATGAAAACATGTAGAGAGATACTTACCAGGGATTCAATGTGAATTACTTTAAGAACTTGTGTTTTTTAATAAAGTGGGAATATTTTAATCATATTATTCCATACGTGTGTGTTTCAGTTTATTTGCATGTTTCCCCGATTATAGTGAGCCCATGTCTCTTTTGTCATTGAAAATCTATTTGTAAAATGGTAAAGAAAATAAAGCTGGTGATATTTACCTCCTCCTGGAAACATCTACTCCATATGGAAATGAGGGTGAGTGATTGCTGGCTTTGCTGATCCATATTAGAGGTGGGCTTTCATATTTATGGAACCAATGATTTACCACTGCGTGTTTCAACGAGTAGAAACCAGAGTAATGCCTTCACTTGGAAGAGAGGTGAGATGTTCTTTACCTTCCTACTTCGGCCTGGAGACATTTTTATATTATGCATTCACTGTGTGCAAACAGTGCTCATGTGGCTGGTGCCTTTCACTCTGGACGGGTGGGGCCTACCCACCACTGGCCTAGGGGTTGTGTTGTTTGTTATTCAAAGAAAACACAAGGTTAATTAATTAATTAATATTATTTTAAAATTGCCCTAGCCGGGTGGCTCAGCTAGAACGTCATTCTGTACACCAAAAGGTTGCAGGTTCGATTCCCCATCAGGTCACATACCTAGGTTTAAGTTCAATCCCTGGTCAGGACATATACAGGAGGTAGCTAATTGATGTTTCCCTCTCACATCCATCTCTCTCTCTATCTCTCTTCCTCTTTCAAATTAATTTTAAAAAGTTGTTTTAAAATGATTAAAAGTATTTTATTAGTTTAATTTAGTTGATTGAAATTAATTTCTTAAGACAACAATATTAATACTACATGTTTTGCATTTGGAGCAAGATGATCTTCCCTTATTCTCTGGAGTTTTGCTCTGACTTATTTAAGTTTGATAGAAAGTAGGCCCATTGTACACTTTGAATGAGTGGTGTATGAGGACGTGTAAGAGGATGTTTGATGTCCCATGACACTTGAACTAGGGTTTCACACTAGGCTAAAGGGCATGAGGAGGAGAAACTGGAGTCGGTGGTATGAGATGGGAGACTCTGGGTTTAGGCTGTATTGATAGTGCCTGCGTGAAAACCTTTCTCTGAATGTTTTCGTGTCCTGGGTTGTACTATGAGGATGGTTCACTTAAGGGGGAAAACCCATTATGAAAAAATGCATCTTAAAAAATAGGTAACTTTAGTAGAGTTATTTTCATTACTGACTAATTCAGCAGGGTTCCTTTAAAAACCATCTCCCCTACTGCATTTAAGGGTGTTATTTACAGACTAGTGGCCCAGTGCACGAAATTCGTGCATATTAAAAGGGGATTAATTAGAGGAAATAATTTAATATTGCTATTTGCCCTTTCTCTATAATAGAAGTGTCAGAGATGAAAGAATATTAGTAAAATGTATATGAAAACCTTCCTCCTGTCAGAGTCTGGGGCACACCATGGGACCCAGAGTCAAGTCCCCACCCACCCACATGCACCTCAAAATCACATGAGACCCAGACCCGGCGGCCCCCCCCCCCCCCTCATTGGGATAGATCCAGACCTGGCTAGTCCCACCCTTGTCAAGCCCCACTGGGCAGGGAACGTAGCCTCAGGTCCCCTGGCCCAGCACCAGGATGGGGGTGTGTGGCCTGAGGTCCCCCAGCCCAGACTGGGGTGGGGGGCATGCCTTGACGTCCCCCATCAAGTTCCACCAGGTGTGGGACATGGCCTGAGATCCCCTGTCAAGCCCCGCTGGGTGGGGGTCATGGCCTGAGGTCCCCTGTCAAGCTCCACCAGGCCGGTGGGGGGGGGACGCAGCCTCAGGCCCCCCTGGGCGGGGGGGCGCGCCCTGAGTTCCCTCAACCCAGCACTGGGGGTGCACCTTGAGGTCCCCTGTCAAGCCCCGCCAGGCAGTGGGTCACAGCCTCAGGTCCCCTGGCTCAGTGCTGGGGTGGGGAGTGCAGCCTGATGTCCCCTGTCAAGCACCACCTGGTGGAGGGTGTGGCCTGAGGTCCCCCAGCCTGGTGCTGGGGCGGGGGGAGCAACCTGAGGTCCCCTAGCTTAGCACCAGGACAGGAAGCGCACCTTGAGGTCCCCTGTCAAGCCCGGCCGGGTGTGGGAGGCGGCCTGAGGTCCCCTGTCAAGCCCCATGGGGGCAGGGGGAGGGTGTAGCCTCAGGTCCCTGCTGATTGTTTGTTAAGGTTCCTTATGGGAACTTGGCCTCAGCTGTAGGTGCAGCCATCTTTGTGATGGAGTGATGGTTAATTAGCATATTCCCTCTTTATTAGATAGGATGATGAGCTATTTGGCTACAAAACAGGACAATTTAAGTCTAGGTCAGGTAAAGATGGGTGAAACAAATACAAACTCAGGAGTGCTCATGGAAGCCAATGAACACAGAGGATACAATTTACAAAAATGCAATGCATGCCCTCGCCTTTCCAGGAGCACACCTGTTCCTCCAAAGTGAGAAACCACTTTCAAGCTAAAAAAAAACACAGGTGAATCCTAAACAATGGCTGAGAAGAGAGGGGGCCTCAGCTTTTGCGGAAAAGGCTGGATCCTAAGAGAAAAAGAGGCCACACTGTTCAGACCTCAAAGACAAGGCTTCTGGCTCGTACCCAGGTGTATGTCAGACATGGAGGGAGGAGAGGTATCTCAGGTGACTGTGTCTGGTGAAAATGGGGTGCGAATTTGTACCAGAATATATACCTTAATCTGGAAGAGGAAACCCAAGTAAATGTTGCAAAGAAGACAGCTAACTGCAAACAGCCTGGCCCAAAAATGCATTGCTGACTTGGAGAAGAGGGAGAAAGGAAGTCTTAACCAAGTGCTTTGGGAGGAATGGATAATCTTTACACTCAGCGGCAACGCGTGGCCTCAGGATACAGATAATGGAGAAGGGGAGGTCTCAGGTTGGTTGCCCTTACAAAATACTAACTGAGCTGGTCAGTCTAAATACCATTGCTGGAGGGGCAAGAAACCAGCTTTTGTTTTGTTTTGTTATGGGATAGGAGGGTTAGCTAGTCACTGTTGTTGTCTTTGATACTAATACATACCAGGACATTGATTTTCCTTATTATTTTTGAAAAATTGCTATCAATCTAAGTACCCCAAATGGAGGGGGGATAGATTAAAATGTAATATCATGAAACAACAGATTATTATGAGGTCATTAAAATATTTGCATAAAGTACACATGACAGGATAATAAGTGAAAATAATAGGATGACAAATGTGTAGATAATATGACTGATTATACAATTTTAAAATGAAGGGTGTTGGGCACACATCATACAGTTTCTATAATTATTATAAATGTTTACTCTTAAACTCAGAAAAAAAGTATTATAAACAGCGAAGCAACAGTCCCATTGTCAATTTTCAATAATAAAATGGATCCATTAAGTCAGAGTTCAGAATATTTTTTTTTATAAAGAGTCAGTTTATCAAGATTTTAGGCTCTGTGGACAACCTATGTCTCTTTCCTGTTATTTCTGTTTTTGTTTTGTTTTTATAATGCTTTTAAAAAAATCTAAACTCATTCTTTGCTCAAAGGCCTTACAAAAGCAGGCTGTGGGCTGGATGTGGCCCTTGGCTGTAGTTTGCTGACCAATGCATCACATGATTTCATTTCCCATGTGTGTCACTGATTTTAATATGGAGAACGGAGACAGGTAATACATACTCTCACTTATATGTGGAATCTAATGAACAAAATAAACTGACAGACGAAACAGGTCCAGAGGCATGGGTGCATGGAACAGACTGACAGATCTCAGAGGGCAGGGGAGTGGGAGACTAGAAGAGATTAACCAATGAACTTATATGCATATGTGCACAGCCCACGGACACAGATAATAGTGTGGTGAAGGCCTGGGGTGGGGCAGAGGCTGGGTGGAGGGGGGACATGGGGACATCTGTAGTTCTGTCAACAATAGAAACAATTACAAATTTAAATAAATATGGAGAACTGTGGCCTAGTTCTGTGTTTGACACGATCACACACACTTTCCCTGAGTCAATCTAGAATGGCTATACCAATTAAAACCGGCCTTTTTTTTTTTTTTTTTTAGCTTGATTTATTTCATGCCCTCTGGAAAGAAAATGGAAATATAAATACAGCCTATGACTGTAGAAAGCCACACTGTCCAATATGGTGGCCATTAGCCTCTCAAGGCTAATTATAGTAACACTAATTGAAATTAAATAAAATGAAAACGTCAGTATCTCGGTCCCAGGAGCACCCCCACTGGACAGTGCAGAGATAGGCGGTTTCCTCCCCGATGGCCCCATAGGACAACTGTATTAAAGAAAAAACTAAGTAACCCTCTGGAACGCAACCCAACTCTCCTTCAGAAATAGTGTGTATAGAGATGAGAGAGGGACCGGTACAGTGGGATGATGATGAGATTTAGAGCCAAATGGGGCCAGAAGATTAAGTAATTTCCCCAGGTTTGAAAAGCAAATCTACCCTATACTGGCTGGGTGGTCCTGGGTGAATCACCCCACTTCTCTGTGTCCTTATTTCCTAGGCTGTAAAGCAAACATTAAAAAACCTACCTGGTGCAGATTTTGCGAGCATCAAAAACAAGGTTGAGCATGTGAAAATGTATAGTAGCATTCTCATCTACGATATGTATGCACAGGCATTTGCACTGGCCCAAATGGGACAATTTTCATAAATGCCGGAAGGACCACATCTGGCTGGTATGGCTAGCTTCTCGGAGACCTTGCATTTCATGAATGTCGAAACTGCTACTGAAGATTATGCTCTGGTTGCCCATATGACCTGAAGCCTTCTCGGGATCATGTTTTGGGGTCCCTGTCACTGCTTCTAACTGTTGCCCCACAGTGAAGAGGTGGGTTTATCTCAACCATTGGGAATTGAGATGCTCGGTCTTGGCAGGTGGTCAGGCTTCTCTTGTCTCTCATCCTCTAATCATCATGATCCTGCATCCTCCGCTCTCCCCCACCCCATCTCTATGCAGTCTCAGAAGCATCCCACCTCCCCATGGTCTCAGACTCACTTCTGAGCAAGGATCCCAATGAGGACCTGTTTGGGCAGGTATAGGAATTGCATAGGGTGTAGACACACAGTATGAAATAGATGACAAGGTCAGACTGTGGCTAGAGACTGAGGAGGGGCTGGGAACCATGTGGGATCCGCGAGCACTTTAGGTCCTGCTCTGCGAACTGGGAGAGGGAGTGGCCATTCTTCAGAGCATCCACCCCAGGCAGAGCAACCCTTGTTTTCCACCTCAGCATTATGATCTGGCTTCCCTTGTTATTTTGGTTTCCTCCCCCTAGTCCTTGGTGGGTATAGTTACATCTATTAAAGAACCTTTAACTTGTTGTTTCCCCTAGTTAAATGGGGGAGGGGGGGCAACCACATTCTTTCTCCTCCTTCTCCTCCTTCTCCTCCTCCTCCTCCTCCTCCCTCTCCTCCTCCCCCCACCCCCCCCCCTTTTCCACAATGGAATCACATAGCCAAGGATAGAATAGCCTTGCAAACAAGTCACTAACCCAGGCTACTTATATTTCCCACAGTGAGGAAATTCTGTTCAAGAGGACTGACCCAGCACCTTTGCTAGGCTAGGGTGCCAGTTGAATGGCCTGAATGTTTTAATGCAATTTTTCTCCTATGGATTTACAAAGCTGTGATAGAAGGCAGGCAATGAGCTATAGCTTCTTCCCTCCTTCCCTTCCCCTCCCCCACCCCAATACCCCATGTCCCATCCACTGGACCCAGTCCTGACAGGTCCACACAAAGAATGGCTGGGACATCAGGGACGTGAGGATTCAGACGTAATGAGCAGAGGGATTGGATGCTAAGGCAACGGGAAACAGAGACATGCTCATGAAAATAAAATTCACCTGGAGGGAGCCACGCGGGAGGGCGGTGTGGAGGGAGGGGAAGGGAACTTACATGGCAGGGAGGGTGAGTGGACTCAGAGTTATGTCACAAAACAAAAAAAGGAGCCACAACATGGGCTTACTTGCGGAAGTATATACAAGTGAACTGGGGGCACTGTACATGGAAGATCCCTCCTGGTTTGCCTGGCACAACAGCACCGTGCCTACGAAAGAGAGAGAGAGATGGTATCTGGTTTGGGAACAGGCACACTACACCTGAGAGATCGCGGCAATGCAAACGAGAAAGGCAGGCAAATGAAAACATAGCCCCATCCCAGAGCGCGTGATGGGACCCCCACAGCAGCCCCTGCCTTAGCCAGAGGGAGCCGGTGGAGGCCCGCCCCCAGCCCACCAAGCACATGTCATTCCTTTCCCCACGGGGTGGGCATAGAGGGGTCTGGCTGGCCCAGGACCCCAGTTTCAGGTCCATAACGGAAGCAGCATGCCATGCTAAACGGGGAGTGTAGAGATTTCAGGGAGAACAAGATAGCAAGCCTGACTCAGACACTACTTTGCTGTGTGATCATGGTGAGTGACTGTACCTCTCTGTGCCTTGGGATTCCCATCTGGAAAATGGGGTGAATATACCTACCTGCAGGAGGGGTGATGAGTCGCACGACGGAGACATGCCCAACACAGGGGCTGGCTCAGAATCATTGCTCAGCAAATGGCAAGCACGTCTGTTGCTATGTTTACAGAAAAGTGTTCCTCCCCCACCACACACACTTAAGTCCAAATCAGTTCTTCTGAGGAAGAGCACAAGACAGGGAAGAAACAAATGCAACTTTTGCTGTCCTGTGACCCACCCAGACCCCCCTGTGGACTCGGGGAGAGACCATCTATGACTTCTACGTCTCCCCTAAAGCTCCCAGCCCCCAACGGGAGAGGCTGCGTCACTGCCCCCGCAGACTGCCCACAGTCTGATTTACAACAAAAGGCACCGGCTCATCCTTGCAAAGAGGAATTATAGTGGGAAGAAAGGTGGATTCCCAAGATATCTCTCAATCTATGCCATGTTTGGCTCAACCACCCCCTCCAAGGATGAGGGCCAGGGCTCTTTGGGGTATCAAGTCTGCTCTCCTCCTGCTGCTCAAATGCCAAGGCTTTGCAAAGTGGGAGAGAGACGTTTGAGGAGCTTGCCACCCATTCCTGATGATGGGAATACATTCCTGGGGTTTGTGTCCACTTCCCTGTCTGGTCAAGGTCAGCGCCTCCATTGGTCTCTGTATTCTCCCATCATCATAGGAAAGCAATCCCCTATGAAAGGAAACCTGACCCTCAGGGAACCTGGAACTCACCTGGACCCTTGGAGACCTGCCCTCAGGTGATGAGGGGGACGTTCTATATAACCTTTTGGTACCTTATCCAAGTTCAACACAAGTTGAACTTCCAGAGTGAGTGGGGCTTCACCAAATAGAGAGGGGCTACCACAGGATGCCATTAAGAGACAGTAATGTTTCCAGATGTACAAACCCAGACACAACTCCAATGGTGGTCTCCTCACCTTTATTCCCCTGTCCCTCAGGTGCCAAGCCAAAACAGAGGGATCGCAGGAGGAGACTGAGGGTCCATCCCCAAATTCCACTTCTCCCCTGATCCTGGTGTCTCTCTGGATTTTGTACATCCAGGTTATACAAAGATTCTATTAACATTCCTGACTCATCTCTCCCCCCCCAACACCAGGTCGGCCCAGTCCATCCAATGTTTGACCAGGAGAAGTAGCCCCTGGGGGGAAGTTCGGTCTGGAGGAATGTCCCCTAGTCCCTCTCCTGCTTGTCTTGGGGTCCTGGCTTATAGCTGGAGGAGAGCCCCCCTTCCCCTCCTCCCTCAAAAGCCCAGATGTAAGAGTAGAATTCACTGACCTTCCCTTGGTAGCAAGTGTATTAAGAGTCTGGATGGGCCTGAGTCATAATCAACCTTTGCTAAACTGAGTGCTTTCTTCTTCCTACTGTAGGTGAGAACAGTTTATTGTAACTTATGAGCCTTCACATGACCTAATTTCTCCGCAGTGGGTATTTCCAGTTCTGACAGGAGGCTAGTCTGCGACAGGAATGAACAGCAAATGAACTGAACATCAGACCATGGGATGCGGGGTCTAAAATCAACCAACAGGAGGTAGGACACCCAGCAGAAAAGACAGGCCCTAACCCCCAACCCTGCTTTTCCAGTGAGACCCCTTTGGCTCATTGCTGGAACTCTTGGAGAGAAGCAAATGTTTCCATGGGATAGAGAGAGAGCTACCAAATAAGAACCTTCTAGAGTGGAGCTAGTGAAAGTGGGGCAGGAGAAAGTTCTTCCATGAGACTT
Organism: Plecotus auritus; assembly: GCF_963455305.1. NCBI lineage: Eukaryota > Metazoa > Chordata > Mammalia > Chiroptera > Vespertilionidae > Plecotus > Plecotus auritus. The sequence goes on along the minus strand of NC_137774.1, from coordinate 76,054,144 downwards.
TCACGGGCACCCCCTGGTTAAGAACTTCCATTAAGCCTGCCAGTTTGGCTCAGTGGTTGGACATCAACCTATGAACCAGGTGGTCATAGTTTAATGCCCAGTCAGGGCACCTGCCCTGGTTGCGGGCTCAATCCCCAGTAGGGGACATACAGCAGGCAGCTGTTAGATGATTCTCTCTCATCACTGATGTTTCTCTCTCTCACTCTCCCTCTCCCTTCCTCTCTGAAATCAATAAAAAAGTTTTTGTTTTTTTTTTTAAAAAAAGAACCACTATTAAAATGAGATCTGAAATTTCTTGGCGTGTATAGGTTTCAAAAGGAAAATAATGTAATTGTAGGAAATATATATGCAGAAGGCATTTTAGTATTTCACAGTTAAAACCATGGACTGATTTTCAATAACCCAGTGCAATGGAGGGGTCCCAATTAGACATGAGGCAGATTCCCTAGAAGGCTGAATCCTGGCGGGGCGTAATGACGCTTTCCTCCCTTTCTTATGCTGTGGGTCCTGAGAGACTGCTCTGAAATAGCTTCTTTGGATGCCCTCTAAGTAGTTAAAAAAAATCCTTTGTGCAATGATTTTGACCTTTATAAAACAAAATGTCCACTGTCACAGGACTTGGTTTTGATGTTACCAAAAAACATCCTCCAATTTAATTTGCAAAGTACTTATTGTGTGTTCTCTCAGTACACTATGACCTTTTCTTAAAAGAAAGCTTTGAATTAAGCAAAAGCAAAGCAGCGGAGGAATACACGGTAACCTCCGTGCATTTCTTGGGGGTGGGGGCGCGCGTAAGGTGTGTTTGCTTAGAAAAGAAAGTGGAATAGATAGTGGGGTACAAGCAGCAGTATCAGGAGTGTTTACAAGGTCGTCCAAAGCACGTTGCAATACAGCTGTCTAATGAGTCTCCAGAAGTGAGTCTTCCACCCACACCCGTCACCCCCAGCATGGCCCATCCACCTCTGACTACCGTGGACTGCCTACACCCAGGAGGACAGCCTAAGACTTGTGTGATTTTGTTTCTAAAGCTTCTTATCATTTAAGTATGGCAACTATGTTTAATTTAGACCCATTCCTTTGTGGGGACAGACAACTGAACAATTCCAATATTATTCTTTCCTGTTGGCCCTGGAATCCTCGAATCATTCTCAACACAGCTCTGGGCAGTTACCACCATTTGATCAGAGTCGGTGAAAGAGATGCAATCTGCATGCTGGTCCTGCTCTTATTGTTAAATAAACCATCGGAAATCGACCTTTTGTTTTATGTTCAATAGGGTTGCATGTTGGCAATTTCATGTGGTTCAATTTGAAGAAAAATGCCTTCCCCTCTCCCTTCTGTGTAGTTTAAAAGTCACCTCCTCTCTTCTGAGTCCCTAGGATTTATTTAATTGCTCCCTCTTCTATGTTCCTATCACTCTTAAAAAAATTTCCCTAGTAGATCCTTTGTGATGCTGTAGGACAACTTTTTATTTAGATCTTGGTCTTCTAAGCTACACAGAATCCCCCTGGGCCAGAGGCAAATCATGCTCATCTCTTTATCTCAAGCCCCTGGTAAAAATCCCGGCCCTCAGAGAGACCAACCAATTCAACTGAATTATTACCTGTGTAAACAATAATGTAAGCGGAGCCACTTTAACATGGGCCAGAGCTGCCATGCACCAGGAACTGCCTTTCACATCTTATACTTGAACTTTTGGAATGTTACAATCAGGACAAAATAACCTTAGGACTGGGCCTGGGCAACATGTCCCAAAGAACCGTTTGCAAGGATAACAAGAAAGCAGATGACTACTGCACTGAGGACTACTGGGCTGAAAACTAAACACGTTGTTCAGAATTAGCATTACTATGCTAGCTTATCTGCACCAGTAGAAATGCCTTCCTTCCATTGATGTAATCGGTCCCCTTCCCTTTCTCATAAATACCCATCGCCTCCGTCTCCTAATCAGAACACTATTTGGGTTTCTGTCTGAATTAATGATTCCCAAACAGCTATTCCCATTGATCTCAAATAACCCCTTGCCTCTCATTTTGAAAAGCCTTTTTAAATTTTAAGTTAACAGTTTTTAAGGACCTTTCCATTTTTATTTTATTTTATTTTGCTAAAAATAGTGCTTTGTCCAACCAAGCTTTCTTGTGTGTGCCTCCTTCTGTCCCTTTTTGATAGCTGCCAATGTGCGTGCCTGACATTCACACATAGTTACAAACTGTCTCTCTAGGATTCATTTCTTTCCTCTTTTCTAGCTCTTTTTAGATTGAACCATCCAGCCTCACATGACACCTGGGCAGCCTGGTCATCCGTTTCCTAGAAAGTTGATGACTATCTGCAATGGGCAGGGAAGGGACTCTGTGTGACAGACCACAATCTCAGAATAACCAGAGCCTTTTGCAAGGACTGTCACCTCAGTCACTCCCAGTGCCATGATCATCAGCATCTCAAATTCTGGCAACATGTCCCCAGGGGCACTCTCAGGGAAGGCTTGCTGTCCTCCAGTTGGGAGAGGGTGAGGCAGGGTCCATGTCTCAGACGAGGCAGCCCAACCCTTTCTCACCTGGAGACTCCCCTGGAGGGGAGGGGAGAAGCCTAGAAGAGGATTCCTATCACAGACAGGATGGAGGAAGAGTCCTAAACTTTTCACTCTGGTGACAACCCTTCGGTGAGGAAAATGGGCTCAGAGCAACAGGAGCCAAGGTCTGGCCTCACACCTGCATGCCCTTGCAGGGGCCGCTGCTTCCCAGGAAGCCCTACTCTGCCCCCTCTGTGCACCCCTGGTCAAAAAACACTTCTAAAATAAGATCTGAAGTTTCAAAATAAAAATAATATAATTGTGACAAAAATATATCCAGGAGGACATTTCAGTAATTTGCACTTAAAACCACAGGGTCAATTTTTAATACCCTCCATGCAATTGGGAGAGTCTCATTACCCCCTGGTCATTCCCTCTAAACCGGACTCTGGCTTCTGCTCCTAGAACCTGGATCTAAGTGCCTCTACCTGGCCAGGTTCCGCTTCCTTCCTCTGCTTTTCCAGATTGTGTTGTAATCATCTATTTAATGAATGTCTTTCACAGGAACGCTACAAACTCCCGAAGTCGGGAATCGTGTCTTACTCGTTCTCCTGTCCCATGGGCCCAGGGACCTATGGTAAGAGGCAGGAAGCAACTGAGGAGATAAACTAAGGAATTTCTGATAGGCAGCTATTTACACTTTCAAGAAATAAAATTGGACTGGAACAGGGGAAGGAAGAAAAGAAAGGCTGTTCTGCAATGTCTGCCCTTTCCATATCAGCATCTGACAGGCAGAGTTCTTGGTCAGCCCCATGGTGAATGGTTAGGGGTGGGCAAACTTTTTGACTCAAGGGCCACAATGGGTTCTTAAACTGGACCGGAGGGCCAGAAGAAAAGCATGGATGGAGTGTTTGTGTGAACTAATATAAATTCAAAGTAAAGGAGCGGAGGGGAGAGCAAGAGAACCCTCCGCTCTTTCGGCTCTGTGGGCCGGATAGAACAGCCGAACGGGCCGGATCCGGCCTGCGGGCCGTAGTTTGCCCACGGCTGGCTACCGTTAGACCCTTCCTATAATATCTAGATTAAAAAGAAAAGTCAAAGGTACATCCCAACAGCCTGGCAACAGGGAGCATCCAAGTCACTTCATTAGCTCCAAGGCTAAGACGGGCTAGGAAATTTGGAGAAGGATACACTTATCTCTATTAAAATGTAAAAAAACACACAAAACAACACACACACAGAGAAACAAAAGAATACACCAACAAAACTTTATAAAGTAGCTAAGGGCCGTTGGGACTTCTGGAGCACCCACTACGTAGGGTTGTGTGTGTGTCACCTCCACAAACATCTACCTTGGGCTCATCCAGGGGCCACTTAAAAACAGAGCCCTGCTGGGGGCCCAGCGTTCTTAAAATCTTAGCCTCGAGACTCTGTAAAGCCACTCGGAAAGTCCCAAATGGTGAGTGAATGCTGGGGCTGTTACAAAGCTTCCTTCCCCATGAAGCATCAAACTTCTGTCAGATGTGGAGGCCTGGGAGGCTGGCATGTGGTCCCTGCCGTGGAAGTAACTGCTTGCAACTGACAGACTTATCCAACCCCAGGATGGATTGAAAATGCCTTTGCATGTGTGCATTTAAAAACATAGACTAGCGTTGAGCTAATCCGTGTAAGAATATTTTCACAGCTGATACCTAAAGCTGTTTTACATGCCTGAAAGATGAGCTGCTCCGAAGTGTTATGGTGGAGTTCTAACTACAGGGGTATTTCCATTTAGGCACGGATGTTGCACAAAAATGTATGTGTATTTAATTCTTATAAATCAAATCATGTTTTTAATTGTACTGGGGGAATTTCATCTTTAAAGGCGCCCTGAGATGAATCTGTGTATAGTGGAAATTATCTTTCATTCCGATTTATTTTGTAAGTTTTGGTTTTCATACTATTAAAAAATATATATTATTAAATATTTTTTTCTTTTCACCTTTTCTTTTGGCATCATTTCAGATTACACAAAAGAATACGACAAAGAACCTTTGTGCAACTTTCTTCCTGATTATTTATTGTTTAAAAATGTAACGTTTCACTCGAACTGTTCTCTTATTCTCCTGCCTCCAAGATTTAGGCTAATAGAGGCTTTCACAAAAAAATATTCAATTGACTCAATATGATAATTAACATTATCAGTAGCAATTACAATAATTGCCTCCTGAATACCTGGTAAGTGCCAGGCAAACCTATTCAGCGTTTAACTTGGATTATCTCCTCCGCTTAACAACCTGTAAGACATGTGCTATTTTCATGAAAATAGAAATCTTGCAATCCTGAGTACAAATGAAAGCAACCAGAATCCTGGACCCATTAATTTAAGACCCATCTTCTAAATCATGTGTAGGCAAGCTGCTGCTTTTTGGCCATATCTGGCCTACTAACTATTTTTGTATGGCCTATGAGCTGAGAAAGGTCTTTACATTTTTATTTATTTACTAGTGGCCCGGTGCACGAAATTCATGCACATTAAAAGGGGATTAATTAGAGGAAACAATTTAATATTGCTATTTGCCCTTTCTCTATAATAGAAGTGTCAGAGATGAAAGAAAATTAGTAAAATGAATATGAAAACCTTCCTCCTGTCAGAGTCTGGGGCACATCATGGGACCCAGAGTCAAGTCCCCACCCACCCACATGCACCTCAAAATCTTGTGAGACCCAGACATGGCCGGCCTGCCCGCCCCCCCTCATTGGGATAGATCCAGACCTGGCTAGTCCCACCCTTGTCAAGCCCCGCCAGGCAGGGAACGTAGCCTCAGGTCCCCTGGCCCGGCACCAGGACGGGGGGCATGGCCTGAGGTCCCCCAGCCCAGACCAAGGTGGGGGGGCGTGCCTTGAGGTCCCCTGTCAAGCCCCACCAGGTGTGGGACATGGCCTGAGATCCCCTGTCAAGCCCCACTGGGTGGGGGGCATGGCCTGAGGTCCCCCGGCCTGGCGCTGGGGTGGGGGGGAGCAGCCTGAGGTCCCTTAGCCCAGCACCAGGACGGGAAAGCGCACCTTGAGGTCCCCTATCAAGGGGGGTGTGGAAGGCGCCCTGAGGTCCCCTGTCAAGCCCCACCAGTTGGGGGGTGTGGCCTGAGGTCCCCTGTCAAGCCCCACAGGGGTGGGGGAGGGCGTAGCCTCAGGTCCCTGCTGATTGCTTGTTAAGGCTCCTTATGGGAACTTGGCCTCAGCTGTGGGTGCAGCCATCTTTGTGACTGAGTGATGGTTAATTAGCATATTCCCTCTTTATTAGATAGGATTTTATGTTTAATATATTTTTATTGATTTCAAAGAGGAAGGGAGAAGGGGAGATAGAAACCTGAATGATGAGAGAGAATAATTGACTGGCTGCCTCCTGCACGCACCACACTGGGGATTGAGCCTTGCAACCCGGGCATGTGCCCTGACATGGCATCAAACTATGGCATCCTGGTCCACAGGTAAATCATCAACCACCGAGCCACACCAGCTGGGCTGATCTTTACATTTTTATATGACTGAGAGAAAAATCAATAGGAAAATAAGATTTGATGACAAGTGAAAAAATCAAATAAAATTCAAATTTTGGTACTTATAAATAAAGTTTTATTGGAACAGAGCCACCCTCATTCATTAACATGTTCTTTTATGGCTGCGTTGATGCTGCAAGACAGAGCTGAATACTTGCAACAGAGACCTTTGTTCAGCCCACAAAGGCTAAAATATTTACTATGTGTATCTTCACAGAGAAGGCTTTCTGAGCCCTGTTCCAGAGTCACTTTCCTGTTTGGAAAAGTACTAATAGTAACTATCTCTCAAGACAGCATTAGCCCCTCCCAGGAAGCTGTCACTGAATATTTTAGAGGGTATCATTTTATTAATACTTGCCAAAATATTAATTTTATTTCATTTTTGTTAATAAAAAAAACAACCAAAAAAATTTTAAGACATGTTCCTTTTCAATACTTGCCCAAAATGTCTTTTTTATTTATTGTTACTCAAGACAATGAACCATGAGAACACTTGATCTATATGGTATTTATGGAAGGCTAGCATTCAGCCACAACAAAAACAATGAAGCTAAGTTTTATTTTTTAAGGGATTTTGCCTTCAGCATGATGGGTGCCAATAGATTTATAAGGGTTGACCTAGACTCTTGTTCTTCAAATTCTAATTAATGTATACTGAATCACCCGGGGGACCCATTTAAAATGCTGAATCTTATCTAGTAGGTCTAGGGTGGGGCCTGAGATTTTGCCCGGCTGCTAAAAATACTAAACTGATGGGAACTACTAGTACATAATCAACCTCAAGTACAGCCAGTGCTTATAACAAGAGTGACCTTTAAGATGCCACTGAGTTTTCGGTACTTGACCACATATGCTCTACATGGTTAAGATATATATTTCTTATTGTATGCACAAGAAAACTAAGGCTGAGAGAGAGAAAAAAGATGAGATAAAACTGAAATCTGAGCCAGCTTTGCCTGTTTCTAAAGTTCAGACTCTCTCATGAAGCTTATTAGTGGTGATGCTTGGTCCTGAGTTGATCAAACATCCTTATCAACGTTGGGATGATATCTCCATTAATCCCATTTCAGCCAAACGGTGTCTAAGGATTCTGCAGTGGCATTCTGGCTGAAAACACCTGACTCTTCCAGGCTAAAACTGTTAGGCAGAACCTCCTGATCACCTTTATGAATCTGTGATAGGGTTTTAAACTCAACCAAGGAAGCCTCTGGCAAGGATGTATCTCCTACAGAGGAGAAAATCCTACTTGCAAGATAGAAATAAGACACGAAGGCAGGGAACACAGAGAGGAGAAATAGTGAACTCTTAATGTCTGAAAAAAACAAAAAGAAAAAAAAAAAAAAACCCACCAGAAAAAGCATGGGGTTTAGAAACTTTTAACCTTAGTTTTGCTTTCCAGCCTCAGTCACTATTTCTTTGACCTTGGGCAAGGCATCTAACATTCCTGAGCCTCAGTTTTCACATCTGTAAATAGGAACACAAATATCTACTTTATCGAGTACTGTTATAAGGATTAGAGGATTAGAACTGTCATATGAAAGGGTATGGCAAGTAGTACCAACAGTAAGTGACCTCAGTAATAATAATAATAATGGAAATAATTTTATTATTTGGAATTTCAAAATATGGCACTTTGGGGACTTATTTGTCTCCCTGTTCCTTTAAAGAAAAAGTAGCAAACTGATGACTAGTGTACTGTTTTCTTTGACCACTAACTGTAATGCTAAAGATAACAGAATTAATGGAAAACATTTTAAGATTGGAAAATAATTACATGTCTTTAAATGTGAAAGGTTTACTGTTACAAGACAGAATCTGGCTTCTTTTCTAGGAATCAGGTTATGGGGCCACATGGTTTGGGTCAATGTTGCTGCCTGGCAGGGCCACTCAGGGTGATGGGGAAAGCCACTCCTTCCTATAATTGAGACACGTCCCCTCTGACTGTGTGTCACTACTGATCTCACAGCCTGCTCCTAAAGACATTTTAGTTTGCCTCTCTGCTCAAGAGGAAAATAGCCACTGTGCTTTAGCTGCAATCAGTAGAGTTCAACGGAGTTTACAGATTTCTGCAAAACCCTAGATGTCCCGCCTCAATGTTTCTCTCTCATTTTTTTAAGGAGTAGAGTCTCTAAGATGATCAAAGAGTCCAAAAACCTTCTGGAGAGCCTCCCCGTGAGCCCCCTCTTGTATTTCATGAACTATGATAGGACTTTATTTTTGGAGGAACTGGATATATTTGTGGAATGGGGGCAGAGATTCATTTTGACCTCCCTTCCTGTCCCAGATTAGGTTTACATCACTGATTCCACTCCTCTGGTGAAAGTAGAAACTATACTTCAACTTTGAGTCTCTCAGAGTAATCAGATACATTCCTTTAAATATGCCTCTCCCTCCCTCTCCCCCCCCCCCCCCCCCCGCCCCACACACACTCACATACATCCTATGGGCTGAAGGCAAATAGAAAATTTCAACTGGTGAAAATTATTTTCAAAAATGACAGAGAAGTAATAAAAAGAGTTTCCATCTTTATAATACCCGATGGTATGAAACAAACACTAGAAATGTACACATAGACTCCAATTTTTTACCAGGGGAAATATCAATGATATTGGGGTATTCACATTTTTAAAATGATATTGGTTTGAACACAATGATAAGCATACATCAATTAACCTTTGCATCAGATTTAAATGCATAACCCATTAACTAACTTAATCTCTCAAAAAAATAACAGCCTTTGGCATTATTCTTTGAATAATCCTTGTTTAGTTTCCATAATGGTATGCAGTTTAATGAAAAACTCATTAGAATGTAGCATACAGCATAATTGATACTGGCTGATTCTTTGGGTGTAAATAGCGAACGCTGGATTCCATTTTCCACTGGCTTTATTAATTTTTCATAACCAATATTCGACTGTAATGGGTTGTAGCAGTTCCATAGAAGTTCTGGAAATGCATTAACTGTCATCAATGTAACCTAAGGAGGTTTTGCCACTTGCTTGTTGATTCTTCAACACTACCTTTTAAAAACCTAACAGGAGAGCTTTATTGTATGCTTGGGGAATGAGTATTTACATCTAATTACCATACAGGGTGTTAAACAATATTTGGCCAATTTGTCTCTATTTACACAACAACTCAATCTTGGGCCAATAATAATGAACTATACATTTTGAAAAGAACTCTGAAAGTGGGAAGCAAAAAACAAAAACAAACAAACAAAAAAAACCAAAAAAACCTTTAAAACAAAATAGTAATAGAATGGTCACACCAGTTAAAATATACAGGAAAAAAAATCACCTCATTAAAAAAAAAATCTCTGGGAATTTACTTTCCTAGAAAAAGATTTAGATAGAACCAGGAAACAAATTTTGTGATAGCCTTGGGGTTGGGCAGCAGCCTGGTCATCCTGGAGCCTGTGAAGACGCCAATCTCTGCAATTGATAAGCAGTTACTTTTTCCATCCCTCAGGGCCTGACCTACATGTTAGAAATCTGTTCTCAGGATAAGACTATTATTTGCTTCAAAGGTGGATTTGGGTGCTACCTCAGACCAAGTGTTTTGCTTGTTTTATTTTTTTATGTTTTTATCAGAGCTTTCAGTGGTTGCCTGAGACTCAAGGATAAATTCTAGAGCCCAGATTCCTTTGTATGGCATCATCAGGTCCTCTGCAGCTTTTCTCTAGAAGGTCTTCTCTGATCTCAGCAGATCAGTCTTTCTTAGCCTTTGGGGGAAACCTGATTTTGCCTCAGAAATGTCTATCTCAGGTGAAAGTCAAGTAAGTACCTGTATTTGTCTTTATTTGTTTGTTTGTTTAATATTTCTCAGTGGATTCTGTAGATAAAGGTTGAGAAATTTCTGTAGGCTCTATCAAATCCCTCCTTACTTACCTCTACAACAAGCATGTCAAACTTGCGGCCCACAATGAATATTTTTGCAGCCCAGCCAATATAACTATATGTAAAAAATGTTTTAATAAAAATTTCATAACTTAATTTTTATAATATCCTGTTATACATGATTATTAATAACAAACTACAATGTTCGCTAATGACTGATTACTATAATCATGTTGCATTCATTTCCCTTACACACCTTACATGCAAGCGCACCATTTCTCTCCACTAATACTAGCAGCAAATATTTTAGCAGCTGATTGCCACATCATTAGTCTTGTACTGACCTGTTTGGTGTGCGCAAGAGGAAATATTTTACTTTCAGAAAACAAGAAAAATAGATTTATTTGCTTACATTTATTAATTTTTGCAGTTATTCAGTGTTTGGTAAGTTAATGTTCAAGAACAAATATTAATTAAAATATTCTATTATTTTATGTTAACGATCATTCATTTATTTCAGCCCTGTGTATTCAGCATGTCTCTATTGAAATAAACCTATGTTTCTATGAAAATTGAAGCTTTTGTTTTTTGCGGCCCACATAAACTTAAATCTTAGCCTTTGAGTTTGACATGCTTGCTCTACAATGATCTTACCCTGCTAACTCTTACTTATCCTTCAAAACCCTATTTGTACCACCCCTCTGACTGCTAAGGCAAGGGGTTGTTCTTTTTCAGTGCTCCGGTAGGTATCATCGTTTGTGACACACTGAGCTGCTTTCCTTGTCTGCATCCTTGACTGCCTTGCCAAATTCTGGGGGGAAGGCCTGCTCCCCACCCCCCTCAGTGCCCATCACAGTGCCTGGCACTTCTCAGTCCCTCGATGCTGTAACTGGTACTAAAGAATGAACTGATACAAGCCAGTGGCATGTGTTACTTTACACAAGACGTGTCTCTTAGGCCCTTTCTTGATGAATATCACACAACTGAGTGACAACCAGCGAACCTCAAGGGTTTCTGCAGTGTGTAACCGCTAAACCAGTGCAATGCTAGAGACAACAACAACATTCTCCCAGGCGATAACTAGTGGCTTCATGTTTATTAAATCTGGACTTCCCAAGCCAGGGTCAGCAAAGTGGGGTCATGGCTACCAGATTGTTACACAGTTGGGGTAAAAAACAACAACACCCAAACAGATGACTAGTTCGTGACCTGTGAAAATGATATGAAATTTAAATGTTGGTGTCCTTAAATAAAGCCTCCTCGGAACACAGGCACCCCCATTCATAATGTATTGTCTGTGGCTGCCTTGTACACACTGGTAGAGTTGAGTCGTGACAGAGACCAAATGGCATGCAAAACCCAAAATATTTACTAGCTGGCCCTCTACTGAAGAAATGTGCTGACCCGGCTCTGAGCGAAAAGCCACACATTCTATTTTTCTATAAGTACATTCAGCTTGATCTTTTCTTCTATAAGCAACCAACATGGTGGTACATCCTGTCTTACATCATCATCATCATCACATCAACCACTATTATCATTATCACCATTGCTATGCATTGTCATCTTTTCATCTGCAATTTCTTTTTCTGTAGTGCATGAAAGGGTTAACTCTGCAGGGTTGCTCGAACCCTGTATATTCCTTCCAAAGGCTTGTTTTGGGTTTTGACCCTCAGTCAACTCCTGAAATATATAACCTGATAGGACTGTGTTTGGATGCCTGAGCCCTTGGGCCGTACAGTACCAGTCTGATCGGTAGCAATTTGCCTTAAGGATGGTGAATGCTTTGTTTTGCTCTGCGGGCTAAGATTTGAGTAGTTGAGGTCAGTTATATGGATGCTTCATGTCTCTGTCACTGACTCCCAATAAAAACTCTGGGCACCGAATCTCAGATGAGCTTCCTTGACTGACAACACTTTGCAGGTATTGTCACACATCATTGCTGGGAAATCAAGTTTCTCCCTGAGACTCCACGGGGAGAGCTCCTGACTGGTCTTCTGGCCTTCACCCCGTGTACTCTTTCCCTTTGCTGATCCGTAATCTGAATCCTCCTACTAAAATAAAAAGGCGAGTATAACCACCTTTCTGAGTCCTGTGAGTTCTTCTAGCCCAGTGGTTCTCAACCTTTCTAATGCCAAAACCCTGCTAGCGGTTCTCAACCTGTGGGTCATGACCCACAGGTTGAGAACCGCTGCTGTAGAGCCTAAGACCATGGGAAAACAGAGATATTTACATTACGATTCATTAACAGTAGCAAAATTACAGTTATGAAGTAGCAACGAAAATAATTTTATGGTTGGGAGTCACCACAACATGAAGAACTGTATTAAAGGGTCATGGCATTAGAAAGGTTGAGAACCACTGTGAATCTCTAGCCCATCAGAGAGTGTGGTCTTGGGGACCCCCAACACAGCTCTGAAGTACATAATCAAATGTTATGCTCTTCTCTTCTGGAGTCAAAATTCACGCCCTAACTGGTTTGGCTCACTGGACAGAGTGTCGGCCTGTGGACTGAAAGGTCCCAGGTTCGATTCCGGTCAAGGGCACATCCCCAGTAGGAGGTCTGCAGGAGGCAGCTGATCGATGTTTCTAGCTCTCTATCCCTCTCCCTTTCTCTCTGTAAAAAAAAAAAAAAAAATCAAATATATTTTAAAAAAATCACAAGAAAGAAAAATTTGGGTGAATGTCTCTAAATTCTTTGATTGCTTTTGAGAACTACAGCTGTCATACATCTTTAGCAGTAGCAAGCGGTGGAGCACAAGACTTATTAAGATATTCAGTGAATATGTGACATCTTTAGCAATGTCCTTCTATCAGGACAGGATTTCTCAACCTTAGCACTGTCAACATTTGAGGCCAGATATTTCTTTTTTTTTTTTTTTTTTTTTTTAAATATATTTTTTATTGATTTTTTACAGAGAGGAAGGAAGAGTGATAGATAGTCAGAAACATCGATGAGAGAAACATCGACCAGCTGCCTCCTGCACACCTCCCACTGGGGATGTGCCCGCAACCAAGTTACATGCCCTTGACCGGAATCGAACCTGGGACCTTTCAGTCCGCAGGCTGACGCTCTATCCACTGAGCCAAACCGGTTTTGGCTGAGGCCAGATATTTCTTTGTGGTGAGGGGCTGTCCTGTACACTGTAGGATGTTTTGCAGCATCCCTGGCCTCCATCCACTAGATGTCAGTAGTGAACACCCATCCTCCCAGGATGGACAATGAAAAATGTCTCCAGAAATTCTCCAGTTCCTCTGGGGTGGGGTGGGGAGGTAGGGATCACTCCCAGTTCAAAACCATTGATCCAGGATATTGGATTAATTAAAGCATTTGTGGGGGGTAAGTTGTTTTAGTAAAATGGAATGCACTTCAGAGTCACAAAGATATAGGTTTGAATCCAGCTCTTTAGCTTTGGAAGTCAGCAACCTTGGGCAACTTAACTTGACTGGATTTCCTAATATATTAGCAACACAAAGATAATGACACTCACCCTGCCAGGTTGAGATCTATGTAAATATGTGTAAAAATCCCAATGTGGAGTTTGGTATGTGTGTGATATTAAATGCAAAGATGTTTTTATTAGTCATTATATTCTAGGGCCCGATGCATAGAAGACATGGGGGGAGCGGGGGCAGGCATTACTTCCTCTCCTCCTACAGAGGGAACTGTAGAACAAGGTGGAGAAAAACATGGGCTTTGAGGTTAGAAAAAAGACCTTTCTGTAATAAACAGGGGTTTTTTTACATACTAGTTGTGATTTAGGGAATGAGATAACCGTCATGAAGCCTTGGTTTCACCATTTCTACAATAATGTTAATGCTATAACATTCTTAGGAGGACTTGAGGAGATGCAAAGTGTTTAACACAATGCCAGGCATAAGTGCCCCAAACTGCCTTACGTTGCTGATATTTTGAGTTATTCAGTGAATTGATGATGCAGACTGAAACTTTCCCTATGAAATGTATCCAGAGCCAGGTGTTCAAACCTCATCTTTCCCCCACAGCCTAGATGTGGGCTCCGGCAGGGACTGTCCTGCACCTCCCTGCTTTGGGGGAGCGCTCCTGGATAGACTTTCATACAATAGAAGGGACACTCATTTATTTAGGAAATGCAGTTTTAGCATGGAAGCAAGTCCCGATCCTATATGAAGATCCAAAAACCCCACAGACTCCATCAAAGCTGAGCTGCATTACCTCTGGGACAGGGAAGGACACAAATAAAAATTAAGGCCAAATGTGGGTAGGGATGGGATGAAATATGCTGAGACAGACGGGGGAGGAGAGGAGAGAAGGAAAGTGAATTGCAACCGAAAGAGGAGGCAAAGCCAAAGAGAAGCACAAGATACATTCTTTGAAGGGGAACAATGCCAGGCTGATACTCCTTTGCCTCTGGGCCTTAAATCCGGACCCTTCTGTTCCAGTTCACTGAAGGGCACCACGTTTAATCTGGCAGATGTGCAAATTATACAGACCAGCTTAGAGCCGAAGGTCATGGTTCACAAGGAATGGTTCCTTACCGCCATGGCTGTGTGTCTGGATGAGTCTGGTCCACTGGGTGGGCATGGAATATGTTAAAGCCATGAGGGGTGCCTGACTATTAGCAGCTGTGAGGGGCTCGGAGTGGAAGCAGGTACCTTCCAACCCCACATTCCACTCTTTCAGGATGCTCAGGTCACCCCAAGCAGGGCATGCTTTGTCCCCAGTATTTTGGCAGATCATCCTGAGCCCAGCCCTAGATCTGGGACTGGGACTGCAACCAATAAAAGAAAAGCAGCTTGGGTTAGGGGCTACAGTTATCACAGGTTCTGGATAATCTTACTTTTTTCAGATGCTATTATATCCAAATTGCAAAGAATCAATGGGGGGGGGGGGAAAGCCCATTTAAAAGTGTGGCTAAAGGTCATTCTCATAACTGTAATGGACTCAATCAAGTGATGTGGGAGGAGGGACGCAACTGGGAGGAAGACCTTCATCTACCTTCTTTTGACCCGAAAGCCCATAGAAAACCAATTCTGTTATACAGGTAATCCCAGGTCAAATACAGCTGCCCTTTCAAGATAAGCAATCACAGAGTGTTACATCCATCTTCTTCATTTTTAAAATTTATATTGAGATCCCAATCCACTTTCCCATCGCCTCTCCTGGTACCCAGTCACGTGTTCATGACCAGGCTTGTACCGATGTGGGCATGATTGAGATGATTTCAGTGATCACACTTACATTTTTATTTTACTTTACTGCCTGTAAAGTTATTTTATACTCATTATATTATCGAATCCTACTTATAACCCCAGGATAACCTACTTTCAAGACCTGATCACCTTTAAAATATGACTATGCAGCCAGGTATGCCCTTCTTTAAGTAACTGTTATTGATTGTTTTGCCCCTCGGAATCAGAAATTTTTATTTTCAGGAGAAGTATACATTCAGGACCCCTCTTCCCTCACTCGCCCCCAAAAAATGCCTGCTCATAGTAATAGTCTCACCAAGACAATTTTTCATCGTCATCTTCAAGGCTTTTGAGTAATTTACTCTGTATCTTTCTACTATGGACTTGAATTGTGTGTTTCTTGTCATCAGGAACGAACTATATCTTAGATTTGCATTGCACTGAAAGGTCTTTTCCTTCCCTTATTGATCGCGACTTGTGGAGTAATTGAACTGGATTCCAATTTTCCTTTGCAAGCGGGGTGCTCTCCATCCCTGGAAGTGAGTTATGCATGTTCAAGTGGTGCATCTTATGAATCTTGTTAAGCTTTGCTGCCTTAGAGCCCCACTGATGGAATATTTAATCACAGAAATGAGTTGGCAGATATAATATACAGTGCGGTTAAGCTTTGCAGTGATCTTAGCGGCAATTGAGAAACAGATGAATTTGCCATTTGTCAGTACCATGTTGACATCTTTGCATAACCTTCTGTTATTTATTTTGATTTTGTTGTACTTATTTATGAAGATTAAAGGTGCTTTCAATCAACAGTTGCGTGGGCTAGATATTATGATTATCTCTCAAAGACACAACTTTCTAAAAACCTTTTTATTAGCAAGCAAAGGGGATCTCTCACACAGATGGGAAAACTGTAAGAATCCCCTTTGAGCCTTCTTCCTTGAGATTCTTAGAAACACTATTCTAATTACACTAAGTAAGTTGAGGCATGCTACTGGGAACAGATATTTGTAGATACTGTACTTCTCTGTAGGGCCTTCGTTGTCTTTAAACTCTAAAATGGAATGGACATAGATACAGGCTAAAATCTTGGAGACCCATCTGGACTTTTTATTATATTTTATTGACTTATCAATCTTTTGTCTTGAGAATAAGCCTCCAGAAGTCTGAAGATGATGATACATATGGAAAACTAATCAATGCTGCTTAGTATAACAGGGAAACACCACCTTGTCTTCGGAGAAGATTTATACGCAGTTGTGGGATTAAGCTGATTTATGTATACCTGCTCTGGGGGCCGAGTCGGGTGAGTGTTTAAGAGTTCGTCCAGGCCTGAGAGCTCAGAAGAACCACCTGAAATGAAAGACCTTCCTGCATAGCTTTCTGAATGCCTCCCCTGGACTGTGTCGGCGAAGGAGAGCACATGTCATAATTTATCAAAGCAAATTAATACAAAGCTAGTAATTAAAGATCCTCATTAAGAGGTTCAACTGCTCTCCCCACCCCCACCCTGCGTTAGCAATAAAAATGCACTCAGGGCGTCAGGAGGTTATACAGGGAAATCAATACCCTGCCATTTTATAATTAAAAGAGAAAATAAATGTTAGGGAAAAGTCCACTAAATTAGGAAAATTACCTTTAGGAGAGATTGAAAATATCGATTTTAATTTACAAAATATGTGAACTTTTCATGCCCCATTCGGAGAGACAATTGGAGGCTGGGCTGTTAATTCTGCATAAGCTTCAGAAAATCGATAATTATACTATGGAATATTATGATATGTGTCATTAACGCAGCATCTTATACAGAGAAATGACTAATAAGTCTGGCTTTCTATCTCAGACAGACACAGGGCTGGCCCACTAAACATCCCTAGCAAATCAATGACAGGGTCTTCATTGCAGCTTTGAGGTATATTCAAAATTGTAAGATAAACGCAGACTATTTTTATACTTGGGGAGATTTAAAATGCCCCCCAAAATTCTTAGTCATGGGTATTTAAATGGGTGACATTAGTAATTATACCTGGTTATGGAAATGAATATATCCCACACCGATATCTTTATATATACAAGAGTGAGCAAAAAGTAGGTTTATTCTTGTATTATCATTTATTAATGTCTTCTTTATTTGTATTATAACTAAACCTACTTTTGCCCACCCCTGTATGCATTCCATAGATACAGGTGCTGAAACTTTAGATTTAAGCTGGCAGGAGTCTCAGTGTGTTTTTTTTCAAATATTTCCAAGGGATAGTTTTGGAGTGTTGAATTCGCAGCAGTATTTCCCCACATTTCTGAGTACCACAAGCTCTCTCTACCTACAGACACAAATATACATGCAAAAAAGGAAAAGCTTCTGATTAAGCAGAAGCCCGATATTGTCAACTCAAACCACAAATGTTCAGATTTCCCAAGCATCACTTACTTAGCTGTGCCCCCCTGTTTTTAAGGTGTAAGTTGTTTGGAACAAGTCATAGAAATCATTACATGCTTGTTCAGACTCCTTAAAGCTTCCCCTGACACAACTGGATGACATGTCTGAATATGGTGGCAGACGGTGGTAGAAATAATCCAAAATCATTATCTTATTTCTCTTCTTGATTTGGACATAGATCAGGAGTCTCTGCTACCATAGGGCATAGTCAGTAAGAATGACTTCCAATATTCATAAAAAAGAAAGAAGCAGCATACCTGGTTATAAAGAATATAGCCACTTGCTTTCAAATTCTAGCCGGCTTCTTACCAGCTGTGACATCTTAATCCCACGATACTAACTCCTTGAACCTTAGTCCCCTCATTTGGAAAATTGCCATAAGAATTTTAACATGTTAATTTAGGTACAGTGTGTACATCAGTACCTGAGCATAGAAAGAACTCGGCCCATATTTACCCATATGATAACTTATTCTTTCTCTATATAGCCCAGTGATTTAACCTCTAAGGGTGGGCCCAGGGTTAATTTGAATCACTGTTCTAATGTTCTAAAAGTTACGCAGATTAATTTGCTCTCGAATGTATGCTTTAGTCTAAATTGTTCATTCTGTCTTATTATCCTCTTAAAAAACCACATATATGCATATGGGTTTGACAAAGATATTTGGTGTTTTCCTGGTTCCAGAGAAAAAAATGACCAACTACTTTGCATGGGACCAGAAAAACGCACTCTCCTCTCTCTACTACAGTGCATGCATATACCCTACCTCTTCAGCAGATGACATTTTGCTCCTTGTTCTTGACCCATAACTTTGGGACAAAGCATGCACGTAGGTGAGTGTGCATGCATATACCACACACAGCATCTGCCACCTCTTTACTCCCACTACTCCATTTCACTGGGCAGCGTCTTCAGGTGCACAGAGGTGCTGTCTTAAGATCTCTTTGTACCTTTGGGCCAATTTCATTTATTTGCTGTTTTGGACAAGGATGTACTCCAGCAATATCTATGTCCCCCGGACAGACTGCCTTACTTCTGGTCCCAAAAATTAACTTCCACCAAATGGACATGCTGAGAACGGAAGGAAATAGTCCTCCCATGAGATAAAAAGAGAATCTCTTAGTCTAGTGGTACACTCACAATTCAGCATCGTCAGCTCTCTACTAACTTTCACTTATGGCAACAAGGTGGAATAGTAACTTATTCCTATTTACCCAATGTTTACATGGTGCCAGCTCAGCACCAAACACACTTCATACATTAATCCACGTAATTCTTATAAATACCTGTGTGTTTGTTACTATATATTATTATCTCCCATTTAACAGATGAAGACACTGAGGCACAGAGAGGTTAAGTAACTTGCCTAGAGTCACACAGCTTGCCAATAGAGGGGCCAGAATTTGAACCCAGGCTGTCTTGAGTGCAGTGTCCATGTTGTTCACTCTGCTAGGTGTCCTGTTAGGATATGGGTTGCACCATATGGTCATGGGAAGCCTTCTGGCTATCTCTCTTTTCCCTCATAAGCATCAACACTGCTATTCCATAGTCATAGACTCCTTGGACTTAACCCAGGCTTGTGGCAAAATCCACATGTGGAAGAACAACTGCAGACACTATCTATCTCAAATCCAGAACACATATTGGACCTTTCCAGATTTACCTTTTAAAAAAAATCAAATTGGTTATACCAAAGTAGCTAAGTTTCCCATGCTCCCTTGTCATCCACTAAGGTGACCACAGTGAGGCATCCCAGAAAAGACAACGCAGGGGTATGATTTACCGTCAAGAACTCCCTAAGTAAGTGGACAGACCAAGTGGTCATTGCTTTCTCCTTTTTAAAAAGTAAGGGTCACATCAAAGAAAGACCTCTTTTCAATATCCATGGGGCAAATCTCCTAAGGTCCCCAGGTGTTAAATGCAGCCTTGTTAATGAGCGAAGACACAACAGGCAGAAGTGACAGGCCAAGCCGAGCAAAATCTCAGCCGCTGTTGCTCTGGGCTACTCTCTCTCTGAATTTGATGGTCAAGTTTTCTAATACAGTGTCTTTCCCAGTTGAGAAGTAGTTGCAGGGTAGGCAGGGAAGGGGGAAGAGAGATACACCCTTGAAGGCAAAGCAGAGAGCACTGGAATTGCTAAAGAAAATTGATCAATGGAGAAAGAAAGACAATTTAGTTCTTTCCAGTTTTCTCAATAGTCCTTTTCTTGGCAATTGCAACTCATTGCCACAATATTGGAATAACTAATCCAATTCTCTGCTTTGCCAGGGGGGAAAAAAAATGCGACCCCGAACGGAAATGTATGGCTAAAAGAACACATCCAGGCACTGACCAAAAATGGGCGTGAACATTTGCTCAATATGCACCTGCACAAAGTCTCCACACTTTTTTTTAAGGCAAAACCAATGGGAAATGTCAGAAGGAGCAGTGGCTCCATGCCTGTTCCACAGTGGAACTGACATGATCCCCCTTTATTTTTTCAAAGGGTTTTAAACACTTTTGATTTTGCCAAAAAAAATTAATAATAATAATAAATAAATATATAAAATCACTCAGAACTTAAGAATTTACTTGGCTCCGATTTTTTTTTTTTTAACACAAAACCCAATTCTTTAGTGGCAGGCAAAGCACAGATAGAACAGAACAAGAAGACATCGTGCAAAAGAGAAACTGTTTACCTGCATAGAATTCGGGACTGTAGACGGCACCCACAACTGGATTCAATTTCCAGCCTTGAAACAAATACACAAAACATTAATATCATCTTTGATTCAACAAAGAATAACGTGGCAAATTAACCGCATATCTAAGGGGTTGGTATCTTTTATAATTTTAAAATTCAGAGAATAGATCAGGGGTGGGCAAACTTTTTGACTCGAGGGCCACAATGGGTTCTTAAGCTGGACCGGAGGGCCGGAACAAAAGCATGGATGGAGTGTTTGTGTGAACTAATATAAATTCAAAGTAAAGGAGCGGAGGGGAGAGCAAGAGAACTGGATAGAACAGCCAGATTTGGCCCGCGGGCCGTAGTTTGCCCACGGCTGGAATAGATAGTTTGGGCATATAAACATTCTTTGAAAACTACACAGTACTAGGGAAATAGAGTGATTCCCTCCTTTGATTTTCTGCCTATACAAGTTAATAAAATGGAAACTACTGACCAGCCACAGGTGAACCTTTTGAAAGTGATGTAGTAATTAATTTTCCTCCATATCAATATTTTTTAGAGCCACTAAATAATTTCCTTCTTTTACTCTTTTATGGGTCACCACTAAATAATTCATCACATGTCTCTGTGTGTTAAGTTCACAAAATTTTGAAAGCTCACAGGAATAGAATTCTTTGCAGCAATATCTATATATATAAAAGCTAAAGCAACTGAACGACCCATCGACAGGTCGCTATGATGCATACTGACCAGCAGGGGGCAGGCGCTCAACACAGGAGCTGCCCCCTGGGGGTCAGTGCACTCCCACAGCAGGAGCGCTGCTGAGCAAGCTTACCAAGTGGTGGCAGCAGGTGCAGCAGGGCTGAGATGAGTGGAGCGGCGGGGGCTCCTCCCCAGTTGCCTGCTGCTTCGTGCACTATTACATCCCTTGGGGGATGTTGGGCTGCCGGTTTCGGGCCAAAACTGGCAGTCCGACATCCCCCGTGGGGTCCCAGATTGTGAGAGGGGCGCAGGCCAGGCAGAGGGGCCTCTAGTATTCTGATAATTGTCATTCCTAATTATGACCCGGAGACTGTAGACTTCCAAAGTGCTTTTTAAATCCTAAAGAAAATGACATTTATCCAGTAGAGATTAAGTATGGAATATATTTCAGTTGCCTTCAAGAGCCATACCAATTCCTAATCAATGCATGATATCTAAGGTGACTTTCAAATAACCTGTATATAAGATGACCAGAATACTGTAATTTTCCAAGTTTTGGAAGGAGCATTTTCTGTCAAATGAATCATGGCCTTTCAAAAACTTTTACTCAAGAAAAGAGCATAGAAGAATATTTGCAAATCAAGAAGCTACCCATATGAGAGACCTGCTGGGCACTATTTGGGGAACAATCTCAGAAGAATGGGCATGTTTTAGGGTTTGGTGATCGTTTCCTGCCCCTGCTGGCACATCTTTATGAAAACATCCATCATATGGAACTCCTGAAAGGCAGTGAAGGACATGTGTGCTGCCTTTTGTGGAAAACCTGTGTCCTTGGGCTGAGGGTCAAACACAGGAGGTCCTTGAGTGAATGTTCCTGAGCAAAGGCAGTGGTGAAAGTTGGGATGTGTGGGAAGGTGTTTCTGACAAGGAGAACTCTCAGCTCTTTCCAGAAGGGAGAGGTGTGATACCCCAATATCTGACCTAAGTGAAGTGCCTGTAAGAACAGCTGAGAGGTGACCAAAATCTACTGACCCACTAAGAGGCTCCAACATCTCAACAGATATTCCCCCAGTGGACTTAAGGACTTTCTAGAATACTCTGAGAAAATGTTTAGTTTCTATGAACTTTCAGTTCTAACTTTAATAAGCTAGCCGGTTTACAGTTCCCATGATGTCCTTAGGATAGAGTTTTTCAAAAGGTTGTCTTTGAATTACTTGGGAGACTTCTTAATGGGAAATCCTTAGCTATATTTCAGACATACAGAAAGAGACATAAAATTCTGATACCTATTGTCCCAATGGTTTCTTAAACTTCATACTGACAACTTCCTCTCTCATATTAACCACATCTTGTCTTTTAGGAATTTCTATAGTGATATAAAAATAAATATTGCCCCAAACATTTCAGAATATGTGTTCTATGAATGCAGAGAATGACTTCAATTTGGCAAGCTGAAATCCCGCTGCTTCTCAAAGAAGAAAATACCCAATTCAAGAGAACCTGGGAACTGATGTTCACGTCAAGTTATTTGAAATTAAAAGAGAGAGAGAGAGAGAGAGAGAGAGAGAGAGAGAGAGAGAGAGAGAGAAACTGATTGCAAATAAAGTTACAGGGTTATCTAAACATATTTAACATTCTCTTTCTAGTCCATAGAAATCTAGAGTTTGTGAAAGAAATCTATATGGAGCTATATTAAATGAATTATTTATTTATTGCCCCTTCTTCCCTCTGCCCCACCTTTTACTGGTAGTGGAGACAGGGTCCTTTTTAACACTACTCAAGTACCGTTTTTCTTGTAGGCATCCTTATCGGCTGTCTTGAATTCTTCAGTTGCACACACCATTCACTGGGTGTGGACCCATCAATTCACTTTGATGTAACTGTCAAGGAGAAGTTATACTAATGGTCTTTCATTTCCTCAAAGAAAGAAATTTTTCAGAGGTATCTAAGATGGCCTAAAAAATCATGTTTCTATCATCTGCTTTTCTCTTCCTTATTTCCTTGGGCCAAGTAACCTTTCTATCTATCTATCTATCTATCTATCTATCTATCTATCTATCTATCTATCATCTATCTATCTGCTGTCTATCTAATCTCTCTCTTTTTCCTCTATCTCTCTAGACCAGTGGTCAGCAAACTCATTAGTCAATAGAGCAGCAAACTGCGGCTCGCGAGCCGCAGTTTGCCGACCACTGCTCTAGACTGATTCCTTCACTCTTGACAACTGTGACCTGATTTAGGTCTCCAGTGTCTTCCCAGGGGAAGCTACTTAATGCCACTCCCTTCCCTGCCTTTGAACTACTCCCTGATTCAATTCCCAGTTTTATTTCCTGTATGGCTGTTAACACTACCTAGGTTCATCTTTTTCCTTTCTCTGCTTGTTAATTGTTTTTATAACCATCTCCTTTATTAGAATTACTGGTAAAGTGAGCAGGTCTGACATCCAATATGAATTCCCAGCATCTAAAACTGCATCTGGTGAATAGTCGGTGCTCCATACATACTTAGTTTTGCTCTAAAGGAACTGAAAGAATATAAAGCTTTTTCTAATAGACTCATTCCCTTTTGGTTAGGATTCTATCTTCTTTCAACCTCCAATGACCTGCTTCCTGATATACATCTAATAAAGAAGGACCCCGTTACGGGTGACAGTCTTCAAGGGAAAGGTAATAAGAATCCAGCCCTTGAAAATCACCTCTATTCAGACTTACAGAGCTCAGGCAGGCTTATGTAAATGTATGCAAATTGCATGCAAATGAACTCCTAGTCCCTGTGACTCCATCTAGTACCTGGAAGAGACCCTTGGGATAACCCTGCTGGAGATAGGAGCCTGCACTGTCAGGAAGACGGACAAAATGATCCCAGTTTTAATTTCTCAGGCAGTTTATGTACATCCCCAGGCCTTACATATTCACAGATTTTGATCAAGGACATTAAACCGAACAATGAGGCTTACCACAAAAAGAGAACAGCTGATTAAGCCCACCGCTCCCGGCCTCCCAGGGCCCCCCATAAAACAAGGCAGTGGAGCAGAGACCAGACACATGGGGGTCTCTCTCCATATCAGATGCAGGAGCTGGTTAGAGAGACCCCTCTGTGGCTGGGCCTGGAGGGGCCACCTCTAAATCAGTGCTCCCATCCTCAAGTTTAGCTTCTCAAAGGTCATCTGCCAGCTTCCCATAAAGACGCTGGCCAACATGCCAGCTGTTAACTAAGGCTCTATTAGGTGTTAAAAGGCAAGTCTGAATGTGTACACCCACCCACCCACACACACACAAAAACAAAACCCAAAAAACAAAACCTGAACAGGCCTTCTCTAGGGCTTTACTGGTGTGGGGCCACATGCTAATTCGACTACCTCAGGGAAGGCCTGTGTGCTGCCTTGCAAACGTGATCATGAGACCTAGAGTAATCACAAAGGAAGGTCTGAAATTAAAGCTTTTTAATTAAAAAGCAGTCTATTTGGGATAGTCAAGTCCTAGGCTGGTATCTTCCCTGACAAAGATCAACTTTGATTTTAACTGAGCCTATGGTCTTTTTGCAACTAGATAACCTATTTTTGGAATATCAGGGTAACTTGTAACTTCCATTTTTCTGGATCCTTCAGGGCACAACCATAGGGCAGAGACCACAAATTCCCTCATTGTTATTGTTGTCATGTTAATTGTTGACTGTTAACTATCTTATGCCCACCTATGTAAAAGAAGCATGTGTCTATCATTTTACTTTTTAATCCAATCCCAGAGGTTTCCCCGCTTTGCTTTCTCCCACCTCCCTAATCTAGCACCAATGGATTTCATGTAACCCAGTCTTATATCTCCTCCTTTGATGGTAATTTATAAAATATGTGAAAAACCACCAGTCTCCAGAGCATTATCTCAATATTTTGAAATTCTGTTTCCTGGCAATTGTCAACAGTTTGGCTCAAATTAACTCACAAAAATTCTTTACAGGTTTGAATGTTCCTTAACACTGGATTAGATATCAAAGAAACACATTCAAGAAAGTATCCTTAAATGCACCACAGGAGTTTCTCAAACTGCACATCAATGTTTTCTAAAAACATGTACTGAGGATACCAGGGCCTGATTGCTGAAATGGGGCATGAGGCAGTGCCCCAAATGAAAAGTTAGTGGTACATTGTGTTTGGTTCACTTAGTATCTTTTTCCCCTTCCCTTCCCTTTCCTTCCCTTCCTTTCCCTTCCCTTCTCTTACCTTCCCTTCCCCTCCCTCCTTCCTTCCTTCCTTCCTTCCTTTTTTTCGTTCTTTTTTTTCTGCTACATATATTTATTCTCAACATGTAGATTTCATCTACAATACAGGATTTCTGGTTCTCTTGAAACATTATTAGAAATGGCAACTTCAGATGGCTGGAGGTGAAGAGACCCCATTAAACTCCCAGTTAGTCAGTCACCACTATTCCCTAGTGTGTGCCTGGCTTGGAGGATACATGTTGGCAGTCTTTCATTGTTACCATGTGCTGTTTTTCCTTCTGGTAAAGAAATGTCTTGCTTTTCCCAGTATGTAGGTGAAAGACAATCTAAAATGACTGTGAGTTTCTCAGCCCTTCTCTATTTGCTCACTTATTTTACCTGCCTAGCCTCTAACAGCATCTGAATATTTGATTCTTAAACTAGTATGTTTGTCAGAAAATGCAACTTACTACCTATAGCAAAAAACAAACAAGATGGCTACATATTGTTGAGATTATTATGTCATTGAATTTTTAGGGCACTCTGTTCCCTGGCACTGTGTTGTGTACTTTATCTCCCTTAATAGTCACAAATATCCTATGTAGTAGATCCTATTACGTCTGCAATTGCCACTTGAGAATACTGGTGTGTGGAGAGTTTAAGCAACCTGCCTGTCAGTCAGTAGCTAGAGAAAGGCAAAGCTGATACCAAACTCCACCTCTCTTTATAGTCTCTTTGTCCAGTTTTTATCCTTCCTAAGATCTCTAAGAAATAAAAGAGCTCCATCCAACCCCCACGCTTCTCCAATATCTAGAAAATCCCTGAGAATCTGGTTCTCAACTTGTGTTGCAGAGCAAGCATTTGACTTCCAATGGGCAGTGTAAACCCCAACTCCTCTCTGAGTATTGGAATCCTCAGAAAAAATCAGCACTATGGAAGTAGCCCAATTTTCTGTTTGTGGAGCTTTCTGATGGGTAGAGTTTCCAAATCCTTATATGTCATTCTATAGTCTTCTCTTATACCCAAGTTAACTGTTCTGGGAAATAGAATCCATGTCCTCCATGAGAGTATTAACTGTAGTCTTCCATAGCACAGTCTCCTAACCATCTGTCTCATTGCACTTAGGGTCCAATCTTATTAATCATTGGAAACTTTGCAGCCACTCAAACTTTTGTTGGCTACACGATTGAAGGAATGCATGGCTGCGATGTTGGCATTAATAGTTATATTTCACCATTTGAAGATGACCTTAAAAATGTGATGACTCCAGTAATGTATAATTTTGCTGAACGTAAGTTTGATGGTTTGTGAGAATGAATAAGGTAACTAATGAATCTCACAGATCACTTAATTTTTCCTTTCACTGTAACTTCATTGGTCCTGACTTTTCTCTTTTTCCCCAGCTTTATTGAGGTATAAGTGACAACTAAAATCAGTATATAATTAAGGTGTACAACTTGTTGATTTGATATTATCATACTTTGTAAAATATCTGTCACACTCAAGCTAATTAGCATATACATCATTCCACATAGTTACCACTTTCTTTGTGTGTGTGTTGATAATATCCCCTCCTACCATTCTACCACTCTTGTTAAGGATTGAAGAGGGTCTCTGTATATTTTCAGTTAAGTTGTATTGCAATTTATCAGAAATGTCTTTGTAGTGATGATACTCATGAACTAACAATTGGAAAAACTTTGAGAACCGCTTTCTTTGAATACCAAAGGTCTCCAAGGGGTCCAACTGTCTTTATGTAATTAGAATTTGCATTGGATTTTCTAAGTCAGCTCTTCTGTGACTGTCCATGGACCCTTTAGGTACCACACTCAGGCCACATGTCAGGATAAGCCTCTGAGTAGCCCCTTTCAGGTACATGGAGGAGAGGCCCACGTGTTGGCATAAGCAGCCCACATCCCATTCCCGGTAGCCATGCCTTCTTAATTTCTCATTGCTGGAAATTAAGAAGGCATGGCTACCGGGAATGGGATGTGGGCTGCTTATGCCAACATCTGGCAGGAAGTTGGGGTCCACACTGAAGAGCCTTGCGTTATTGTTGCCGGCTGCTATCTGAGTGCTGTTTCGTTAGATGACGGGGAAAGTAACGCATTCACATACACACAGGAATGGCCAGAGATCGTGTTACTTCACAACAAAAGCAAATGACTTCACTAATTACTTCCTCTTGTCTAGCCTCAGTTTTTGCATCTTTAAAATTGGGATAATTATTTCCTCTCTATAGGATTTCCTGTGGGCCCAGGGTATTTAATATGCTTCGCCTACTGCCGCACGGTTAGTATTCCAGAAATGTTGGCTGTTAATGAACGTGCTTTGAATTGTGTGCAAAATCCCACAGGTCCAGTTTTCAGCCCCTGGGTATGACATTGATCAATAACTCTTTCTTTAAAATAAATATGCATACATATGGCTTAAGGAATAATATTTAGCTTCCTGACTTCATTTCCTCTCATAAACAATACACAGGAACACCTATGCATATGCATGAGAACGTGCATGCACACACACATGCTCACTACTTCATAATTTTTTAAAGTTCCCAACAGTCAGGGTGATGGTGTCATGTATTAACTCTGGCAAGTGGCAGTGCTCTCATTCTGACCCAAGCAGAAAGGCCTCAGGACCCATGAATCGGAGGTGGCTTCATTGCAACACTAGGCATCCAAAGTCTGTTGTGAAATTTCTATTCCATTTAAGGACAGGTCTTGGCTGCTGGAGCTGAGAAAATGGGTCAGCAGAATAAATAATTCTCCTGATCTTTCAGCTGAGAGCCCTATAATATTGAGAGTATATATCTGTTTAATGATGCCCCTTTTAAAAATATGAACAAACTTATTTAGCCAAATTGGCAGCTGCTGGCACAAGGAAGAACAAAACTACCAAATGCTAATGATCATAACAAAAATAAAATTAATCCAATCAGTATGGAAAGTTGGAATAAACTCATAGATCCATGTATGGAATATTATGTAACTACTAAAAAGCATGAATCTGGTCTGTATGCATTAACACTGAAAGAACTCCATACGCCAATTGAAAATGATATGTACACCATGATACCATTTACATAAAAAGCATATACACAATACTGTGAATGCTGTAAGTAGATAGTTACTCCAGATACATGCAAAAATGCAAAATAAAAGTACAGACATAGATCTGTAATGGAGGCGTCCTCTGAGGAGGAAGAAAGGAAACCCCGTTGGCAGTGGTGTTATTCAAAGTATATTTTAGCCTTTTCTTTAATGTTTCATTCTTCCTTTTTTTTCAAATGACTCTACATTTCCATGTTTTATGTATAATTAAAATGTTAAAAATGGAAAATTCAATACTTTCCCTTTATGACAGTAATAAAATTATTCTTAAAAACCTATAAAACAACAAAAAAAATATCTTTCAGTCTCACAATTCAATTCAGCCATTACCACTTCGGTGTAATTCCCATCATAATTTAGTTCAAATCATGCTATACATATAATTTTTTATTTGAAAAAATGTTCATTCATTATGGGGCTCTCTCAGTTTTAACTCTGCTCATTTTAATGGGTATAATATTCCACTAAGCATATACACTTTAATACTGCATTACTTTCTTTATAATATTTGGTACAATTAAGTATGTGATCAGCATATCAGCAGCCTTTCTCCCTATATATCTTAAGAGAGATGTACCCTGCAGAGGATTAAAGAATCAAAATATTGGAATGTTTTTAGTGACTTTCCATATATACATGAGTCCTCAGTGTGGGCCAGAATACACTGTCCCGAGGGGTCAATGAAACATCCTTGCCTGACCCAAAATGACGCTGGGCAAGCCAGAGAGTAAGAAACAAGCACTCACACATTCTTCTCTCACTTCGGAACTCGTCATGAGGGATCCTCCAAGCCCCTTCAAAAGCCTAATAACTCCAGAGGAGACTCAAAGAAGGAACCAAATTCTGCAGCCACAAACCCAAGAATGACTAGTGATCAACGAGGTGATGGTTAACAAACAAACAAACAAACAAACAAAAAGCCTCCACCCTCCCTCAACTTACGATTATAACAATAAATTAAATGACCCAACCAATTCCCAAATAGTGACTGTATCTCACCCCCCAAATGGAAACTATCCTAGAGAGGCTGGAAGAAGAGCAAGCAGGTTAACCTGCAACTAACCCCGGCCCTTTGTGGAAATTATCTAATTGGCTCAGGTGGTTCACTGTAGCAGGTCAGCAGTAAGGACACCCTCGCATGCGAAGGCAAACAGGGCTTGTTGAAATAGACTCTGTAGTGAAATTACTTGACAGGTTCAGAGGTACAGGCGACTTCTGGTAAAGGCCAGTGTGTACTCACCATTTGTATAAGGGTTGACAGTCTTTTTGTTTGTCATTACACGTGCTGTGGCATTATTTACCTATGCACACAGAAAACTCAAGTGAGCACATATCCTGGGGCCAACCCACAGTTCCATTAGTTGCATGCATTATGACTGTGATTACTTACTTAAAAAAAAAATAAAACAAAACAAACTAAAATGCATTTTAATTTATAAAAGGCAGTAGGTGCATAACAAAAATCATACATTTTTATAATTACATTTACTTCATAACCGTTTTAACTTACAAATCATTTCAATAAAGCAATGTCATATCATTTAAGTTTAATAAGGAGACAGTAAAAGCAAATTAAAAGGAACTGCATAATTGAAGATTTAAAAGCATGCGTGTACTCCATGGTAACACAGAAACAATAGCTTTTAAACAGAAAATAAAGTTCATATGAAGGAACATGCAGTGGAGTAGAAGAAGGGAGAGACAAGGTACAAGGGAACATAAATGTCAAAAAAAGGGACAAACAAGTTTTCGCCGTGTGCAACACTTCGGGAGGGAAGAACCATCGGGGGAAAGCAACATCTAGCATTCAACACTCGGAACAAGAGCCTTTGACATCGCAAGAATTAACGAAATCATTCAAGCTTTAAAGTCACAGCTAACGAAAGGATAAAAGAGAGGGTGCATTGTTTAACACAATATGGAGTTAACGATCTGAGTAAGATGTGCACCGGTCATGTCTCAATCCAGTCAGTGCCTTCCAGGCTAGCTTAGAACGTACACTCAATTACAGGCGTACCAATATCCAAAAAAATAGAGCATCAAGAAAACTTAATATGACAAGTCAAAAAAAGTCACGTGGTATATATATATATGTATATAGAGATATCAGCACTAAATACGTGTAACGGCAGATGGACTTCACCACTTACCATTCACCACCATCGCCAGCATGGGTTTGTATACAGTTACCATGGTTACTGAGAGTTTGGTGAGGGGCCTAAGCGTTATCGTCGAGGGGGGGAAAATAAAAGGCAAAATATGCAACATCTTACTCCAAAGACTAAAGCATTCGTAACTGGTATTTTTTTTCTCTTTTTTTAAGTTTTAACAAATATGACCCTGTGGCCATGTTGAGGGAGATCCAGTGGTAGAAGGAGGCGATTTCTGAGTACCAGAATTTTAGCATCAATTTTATCCATGAAGAGGGGCCAGATATTGAACAGGAAATCCTGTTTGTTTATTTGCTTTATTATCAGAAGAATACAAAGGTTCAAACTGACTTCTTAAAAAAAATGAAAGGTTTAAAGACAAAACCTCTCATTTTTTACAAATATAAAACAACTGTTCTTTCGATTGATATTTCTTTCACAATTTGGCTTAATTTGCACACCACTGTGGATCCCTCGTCAACCCTGCAGTGGAAAGAAAAAAAAAGAAAAAGAATCTGCTCTGTATGTCGTTCTGTTTTTGCAACACTCTCTCCACTGTCTGGAACTACTGCACCCATTGGCTCTAACACATGGAAAATAAACGAATCAAATCAAATCAAATCAAAAAACTTTCAGATTAACCTTGTTTTGGTCTCACGTTTGCCATCCACCTTTCAGCAGTATTAAGAGTAACATAATAAAATAAAATGAAAAAAAAAGTAAGGCCAGTTTTCCTTTTTATATATAAGTATATATATAAACAATGAGAAGGGAATAGGGTCACATACAAGACACAATGATGCATCTGAAACAACGAATGAGCGTGAAAGCAGACATTTATCAAAAAGATGTAAAGGAAAATATTTTGAACATGCACCTCGATTTTACGGCCCTCTACCACGGTGCCGTGTAATTTCTCCCTCGCCCTGTCCGCATCGGCACTATTTTCGAAAGTTACGAAACCAAATCCCTGCATGCAGGAGGGAGAAGGGAAAACAACATGCAGATTATTATTTCAGTCAACGACCACTGTGTAACGTTCTCTCGCTTTAATTTCTATGTCTTGTCCTGGCTTCCGTTCTGTAACATGCAAATTAGAGAAATTATAAGAGTACTAAGATGTGCAATCAGTAAGCAACAAATGTGAACAAGATTTTTTTTTCTGTCACCAGTTAGCTGTAACCCCTGAAGAATTCAAAGAATGATACCCAAAATACCTTTCTAAATGTCACTACAGAAGAAAATAAATCTAACGGAAAGAAAATGAGATCAAAATAAATGTACGGTGTCTTCACAGAGAATAAAATGAAATAACAAGGAAAATAAAAAGGGAACCACTTTCTTGACATGCAAATTAAGAATAAAGTAAAATAAAACGTGTGCACAGAATTCAACAATGAATGCCAAAATCTTCTAACATTGCCTACAGAGTCATGCCGTGTGGTTTTAAGAACATCTCTTCCTCATGCAGTTTTAGGGTTATTCAAATTGATCAATTCTACAGCCTTTACTTCTCAAAAATAAAAATTAGAAGCCTACAAAAAAAGGAAAGACCTTCTTTATAATAAATCTTAAACTCTTAGATCTAATAAACAAAATAATCACATGAAATGAATAGAAATAAATATCAATTGATCAATAATGCAAACAGTTCAAGTAAGTCTTTTGTATTAACTTCCCCCTCCCATCGCCAAAAATGATATACATGCTTAGAAATTTGTCAGCTTCCCAGACTACTTTATTAACCAAAAAGGGAAATGAGTCAACATATGATAAAGTTCTAAAACATTATGTTGGTTTTCATTTGTCATATTAATAGGTAGACAATAAAGAGGCTTTGTTTATAGGATGTTATCTAAGGTAATACTGGGCACTTCCTCTTCCACTGGTAGATACATACACCCTTCACTTCACCACTGGCAAATTTTGTGTTAATTTTTCAGACTCAAAAAACAACCCCACTAAATGTTACATTGTCAAAAGCCATCTTTTTTTCTTCACTGACACTGTTCCTAAGAAGAGTACAGAAAATATGACACATTATTTTTAAAACCCCTAAAAATAAGTGTACAACTTGTTCAGATATATACACCAACCTTTTGAGACACTGCCAGTCAATTTGCCCAGCTCGTTCTGTTTTTCACAATGTAAACTGGGTTAAATAATGCCATGTGTGGAGATATTTCAACTATGCGTAAAGGTAAATGCTGGCTTTAAGCTTAGTTGGGGCAGGACAATATTCTATTTTACGAAGAATAAAATAGTGATTATAAGTAAGAGGTAGTCATAACCAACTAGTGTTAACTCCCAATCACTCACGAGGTCACTAGAGCATTCTCCGAAGCTCAGGGCATTTGGGAAGGGTGCCCTGTGGACTGCCTAACAGAGAACTTTCCAGTGTTAACATGAGCTCATCGGTAGAGGACACCAGCTGTGAATGGATTCAAGCTAGAGGACGTGCCTCTTTGGCAGGATTGTAGAGTAAAAAAGTAAATTTCTTTAATTTGGGAGGTGGGCGGAATTACCTTTCATAACATTTCTCATGGTGAGGATCTGTGATAAAGATAGGTCTGAAATGTTTGTCCTAGTGCGGTTTCTCAGTGGTTAGAGCATCAGCCCTCAGACTAAAGGGTCATGGGTTTGATTCTGGTCAAGGGCACGTACCTCAGTTGCAAGCTCGATCTCTGGCCCCAGTCAGGGTGTGTGCAGGAGGCAGCCAATTGATGTATCTCTCTCACATTGATATTTCTCCCCCCTCTCTTCCACTCTCTCTGGAAATCAATGGAGAAAATATCCTCGGGTGAGGATTAACAAAAACAAAACAACATAACAAAAAATATAGGTCTTTGATGAGCAAACAACATAATTTGGGGGGTTTTCTCTCTTTGATGGCTCTCGGTTCCAAACTTAATTACACATCAGAAGCAACTGGGAGCATATTAAACACTTAGGTGCCAAGCCCTGCCATATATCTACCAGATCAGAATCCCCAAGAGGAGCCCAGGAATCTGTCAAAAAAGCCGCTGTGTGGTCCAGCCTTTGGGTTCCCATGGCCTCTCAGCACCGAGCACCATCAAAAGAAGGCTTCAGTTCTTTGTATGAAGTAGAATATTGTACCACCAACGTCTATAGTGCAAACCTATGGAGTGGGTTGAGTTTTTGAGGTGAATATCTATCTGACACAACATTTGGATGTTAGATCAGCCAGAATCATATTGCAATGTTCTCATCCTCACCTATAATCCAAATTCCCTAGCATCCATAGCCATGCCATACATTTATGGTAAAGTATTAAGGGAAACCAGGATTCTGGCTGTATCAGGGGCAATTCTCTCACTAGGCAAGGAAGGAAAATTCCATAGTTCCAGTCATAGATGGAGGGCTTGGTGGCATCATTGGTGTCTATGGGCACTAGCAGTCAATATCACCACAGTGCTGGGAAGAATGTAGGTGAACCTGAACATTCAACCTACCTGTCTAACATCACCCCAAGGAACCAAATTGTCATGAAGCTAGTCTGAACCCAAGGCAAACCATCCTGGCCTAAAATCTGCATTATGTATGCAAAGGAGGAATAAAGATGAAGATGCAAATATATTTTGAATCCCACAGAAAGTTGGAAGACTCCATACCATTGAAGTAAGGATAGTACTTTATTATTAGCAGCAGTACTCTTAATTTCTGTTAAACTTCTCTCTCTCCAAGCTTCTCAATACTTTTCTATTCAAGCTGACGAGTTCAAAATTGTGTGAAGTTGGGTTCATGTGGGTTCATGAATAGCTTGCTCCAGAAACAATCCCCCAAATACCCAAGGGACTTTCCTTCCTGTTCCATTGGACCTTCATATAGCCCACCCAGACAAGGAGTTATAAGACCTCCTGCGTCAGATGTCTGCCAGAATTCTCTTCTGGGGAAGTACACTATAACCAGAGAGACCATCCCCCGGCCATTTCCAGGACATGCAGAGGTACCAGGCAATGCTGCAAGCTGGTGCTGAGGTGGTTTCTTTTGACCTGCCTCGTGGTCAGAATTCTATCTCAAGCAACCAGCAACTTGCTGTTCTTAAAAAATAATTTGAATATTTTATCTCAGTCTTAAAATGGGGAACAAGAGAAGAACATTCTAGACCTGGCTTGGGAGCATAGGAACTGAGTGTAATGCTGATGGGTAGCCCCTTAAAGATGGAGAGTACAGTCCTAGCCAGTTTGGCTCAGTAGATAGAGCATCGACCTGCAGACTGAAGGGTCCTGGGTTTGATTCTGGTCAAGAGCACATGCCTGAGTGGCGGGCTCAGTCCCAATAGGGGGTGTGCAGGAGGCAACCAATCGATGATTCTCTCTTTCTCTCTTATCATTGATGTATCTCTCTCTCCCTCTCCCTTCCTCTCTGAAATCAATAATATATATATATATATATATATATATATATACATACACATATATATATATTAAATATATATATGTATATATAGAGAGACATATATATATTAAATATATATATATGTCTATATAGAGACATATATATTAAATATATATGTATATGTGTGTGTGTGTGTGTGTGTGTGTGTGTGTATATATATATATATATATATATATATATATATATATATTAAAGAAAAGATGAAGAATACATGAAGAAGGCACCATGCTGCTGGAGAGGAGGATCTGTGACATGTGCCCCAGGATGGGAAGGCATGATGCACAGGCCAGATAATGTGAATCTAAGAGAGACCACCAGACTGGTGTGGCTTGGTTATTTTTAAAGCTTTTGGTGAATCGTGAATTCTGATTTCCCCATACCCCAGTTATTTTTTCTACTTGGTCTTGTAGCATACGTTTATGTGCCAACTTCCTTTTTTGCATGAATGCAAATACATTTCATACCTCACACAAAAGCTCTGAAGGATGGATGAGCACACTGACTTTCCATCTGACAGGAAAATCCAACCCCTCTAGTTTCTGGTGCAGAAAACTGCTGTCTGTAAGAGGGAGCCACTGATAAGGCTCTGAAGGTTCATTTTCCTGTGGAGTTAAGAGCTTGTTTCTTCTTTGACTTTTGTCCATGCAGCTCTTTCTCCTTGGACATCTTCCCTCCTCCCCTTCCCTGGGGAACTCTTACCCATCTTTCTCCTTCAGCTTACATGCCCCTTCTTCCCAGAAGCCTCCCACCTTCTAACACCACCGGCCTGCCCGCGTTGGCTCTCAGCAGCCTCTCCCTCATCACAGAGCACAGTATCCTCTACTGCAGAGGCCTGTCTCCATGGCCTGTCTTTCCTGCTGCTCAGGAGTCTGTGAGGGTGACGTGAAGCACTCCCGTCTAGCTCACGGTTGATCAGCCCATCTGGTACCTGGTATGTAACCTATACTTACAGATGTCTATGGAGCCAAAGGCCAACCTGTATATTTCCTAGGTATATTAAAAAGTAGCTATATTTGTCTGTATCCTCAAATAAAACATTTCAGAGCCAAATAATGTTTTCAAATCCCCTAAGAGGAAAAATGAATTATAGCACCTCTCACTCCTAAATGCTATCTAGTTTCCACTTACAAAGTTTGGCATAGTTGTTTTTTTTTTAATGTGGTTACCTTGTACACTTCCTATTCATAGATGAATGCATTATGCATGTTACACATTCCTGGATAACACAGATATTCCTTGTGTAGGTATCTACACACACACACACACACACACACACACACACACACACACACACACCAAACACCCATAGAACACACAGCCATACTCACTGAGCATTGAGTGACCTGCCTTGGGGAGCAGCCAGGAGGTGAGCTCCCAGCTCTTAGGGCCCACCCACTGGCTGGCTGCACCTCCAGCACCCAATGATGAAAATGAGGTCATGATAGCGGTTCAGGTTTTTCAGCCATTAAAATGAAAATGTTCCTCTAAATAGGCCCTTTCCCTGTAAAGGATGATGTCAAGTAGGAAAAATATCTCTGTGTGAGCTGTGTCCCCATTTAGCAGATCTCAAATGGACTTTCTCCATGACTCTTGGCCATACCTAAACAGTCAACCCTGACACCCACCAGGTCAGACCGGTTCTTTGAGAGGGAGCAGACGCACAGGGGGAGAGGGGCGATTTTTGATGTTTCCAACTTAAACACACACACACACACACACACACACACACACACACAACAGCTTCACAAAGTCAGTGTCTGGAGGAGGCACACTTAAGTGGTCTTATTCGGAAAACCCCAGAGACAGGCTAATCATGGGGATGACGAAGAGTCTTAAAAATAGCACTGCCATTGTACTTTCAAAATAGCAAATGAATTCTTCTAATGTCCCAAAACAGTTCTGGAAAGGAATTAAATAGCTTTCTCCCACTGGCAAAAGTTACCAAACAAAGTATAAATTAAATAGAAATTTTTAAAAAACACACCTTTAAAAATAGTGGAGCTACAGGCTTAGATGAGAAGGAAGTTGGCCAACATTTCAGGTCCTCTCCTGTAGCTTTGCCCAGAATACCTCAATCTTGAGTGAAAATGATGAGACTGGGCTCATTTTTCTATTCATGCACTTGGCTTTGCAGGGGTAGACGTAGTCCCTGTGATGACTTCCATACGAGAAGCAGAAAGAGAGCTAACTTCTCTGTCCCCGAGCCTAGAGGTCAAACTGCCGACACATTACAAGAATGACGGCAAAAGGTCTGAAATGACAGAGTGGTAAGGTCCCTGAACTAGCAGAACATTATAGAGACTCTAATGGATTGATTTATCTGACTCATCTGGCAACTCACAACATCGTTTTGGCTGTGGAGAAGAGGACACTGGAATTTTCTTCCCTCAATGCCATTGGCATTATCCTATTCAGTTAATACTAAATCTACTCAGGAGCGAGGGGTACAGGCTGTCCATGGGATGATAAATTCAAATTTTCACTTGGTGGGGAAGATGTGGTTCCTGGTCCCAAGAGACTGGCGTTGCTACCTTAGGTAAACCCATTCCTCTGAGTAGCCCTCCCTGCATACTGACTTGTCCCAAATTGCCTGTGTAAGGGAGTGATGGGGCTAAAATCAGTATCTCTCTGTACCTGGTGAGCACTTTGTCTCTGTTTTTTTTTCTTTTAATATGACTTCTTTAAAAACTAAATCTTTATTGTTGAAAGTATTACATATGCTCCCTGCACCTCCCCCCCTTGACTCCTACTGGCCTTCCCCCACACCCCACACCAAGCCTTCACCACTCCATTCTCTGTGTCCATGGGTTATGTATATATGCATACAAGTTCTTTGGTTGATCTCCTCCCACCTACCCACCTTTCCCTGCCTTCTCTCTGAGATTCCACAGTCTGTTCTCTGCTTCTGCCTCTGGATCTATTTTGTGCATCAGTTTATTTTGTTCATTAGACTCCACATATGAGTGAGATCATGTGATACTTGTCTTTCTCTGACTGGCTTATTTCACTTAGCGTAATACTCTCCAGGCCCCTCCATGCCATCTCAAGGGGTAAGAGATCCTTCTTTTTCACTGCTGCATGGTAGTCCATGTGTATAAATGTACCACGGCTTTTTTATCCACGTGTCTACTGATGGGCACTTGGGCTGTTGACATACTTAGTTATTGTCAATTGTAAGCACGTTCTGTTAATCCCCACTTTCCCAGTCAGAGGAGGGGAGGAGAAGGGAGCTTAAGCTCCCTGAGGCCCTGTGGGTGGTTTCTCCGGAAACAGCTCAGTTATTGCAAGTGTTTCCTGTGTGGCTGCTGAGGTCAATGCACAGCTCTTACCGCATCTTCCCGTTACCCCTCAGTCTCTGCTGCTATGCTGAGGGCACTGTTTTCCTGCAGGAGATTCTGACGGGGTTCCTGAGTACCCTGTGGGTGCAGGTGGAAGGAGGACATTTTCGCACCCACAAAACACCAGTGGGCAGAGGGCGCTGCGAGTTCAGAGGAGGCATTGGCATTTGCCTAAAACAAGAACACTCCGTGTTTGTGACTTTAATAATAGGTCTGGAAGGTTTATTAAAGCACAGAAGGCTGGGCCCTGCGTTAGGAGTTTCTGACTCACTAGATCGGGTTTGGAGCCCAAGAATTTGCATTTCTTGTAAGCTCCCAGGTGATGCTGAGGTGCCGTCCGGCTGGGGGACCACATGTAGGTGATGGCTGAACAGAGGATGCTTTGGAAGAATTTGGCCTTTATTTTTCTATCCCAACGTATTTCCACTTTGAAAGTGCTGGAGCCTACTTAGATAACCACAGACATTTACGAATACTGTGTGCTCTAGGAAAATCAACTTAAAATTTGGTTTCCTAGAAAAAACAAAATCAAAGCAGTGGCAAATTGCAAAATGTGAACTAGTAAACACACTAATGAAGAAAGCTAGATTCAAAAGGTTGGTGTATATGACTTTTTCTCCCCTACAACCCAGGAAAATAACTGCACTTTATTAATACAGAATAATCACATATTTACCTGCTCATGAGACTATCAACTCACTTTTTAATATAAAGAACATAATTATCACTGAAAAACAAAAAATGTAGCAACAACATTATTTTTTTAAGCATTGGTAATTTTCCTCTGGAAACTTGATCTATAAATAGATAGGTAGATCTAAAACAGCAGTTCTAAATGACCCCCTTCTATATTTAAAACTGAACCCAATGCATTTCCCACGATTTTGGAAACCGGAAGTGGTCTCGAAGGGAATGCCCCCTGAAGGGTATTTTCACCACGTGCTGATTAAAACAGTGCAGTTGTTTCCCATTATTCATAACAAGCGTTTTACAATAAGCTAAACAATTCTAAAGTGAATTAAGTTGCTTACCTTGGAGCCTCGCTCATTAAAAATAATTTCAACATCTAAGATTTTACCAAATTGCTGCAAAGAAATAGAAATATTTTATAAGCAGTGAGAAAAATGAAGGAAATCATATTATGCACATTGGTAATGGTACCCCAAGTCAGAATCGTCTGTTCTCTTTTAATATACAAGGATATTACATTTTATTTTGTGCTGTCATTAAACAGTGCCCTTGAACCAAGAGAAAAAACAACCACACATGTTATTTCCATGTTATGCCATACCCCACAGAGTGAGAGAGCAGAGTAGGGGCCTGGTACAAAATGGGTAATCAAGAGGTTATTTCTATTTTCCTTTCTTTATGTGTGCAGGATTGCTTTCCCAGGCACTGAGCAGCAAAGATTAAACATGGCTAATGTATCTGCCGACCCTTCTAGGCCACTCCACTAATCACTGGAGAAAAACCCTGATGAAGTGGGATTTGGGTAGTAAAATGTCCAAATAGAATATGAGGTTGAGGATTTTGGTCACAAGCCCGCATAAAACAGCCAGGCCATGTAAGACAAGTAAAGTACAAATAGATAAAAGCAAGATCCACTATCTGGATGCCCGTCAGGATCCACACACCAGCACAGTTGTGATTAGACCTCGGGCTAAAATGTACTTCTCTCCAGATGATTCTCAGTGTTGTTAA
This sequence comes from Plecotus auritus, assembly GCF_963455305.1. Classification (NCBI taxonomy): domain Eukaryota; kingdom Metazoa; phylum Chordata; class Mammalia; order Chiroptera; family Vespertilionidae; genus Plecotus; species Plecotus auritus. Next base: position 76,014,364 of record NC_137774.1, on the reverse strand, counting down.
ACAAACAAACATATATTAGACAATTAGCATGAATGTGCTCTATAAAAAGTGAAGGCGATTCCACGTATTCAAGTCTAGGAACACAACTTCAGATGACAAATAAATTGGACAGTTGTGCATAATACAGATGCCTACATAGATTTAAATTTCAAATCTTCAAGAATAATTATGCCCTGAAAATAATAATACTGGGGATACACTTATTCTTAATACAATATTTGTTATCTAAACTTCAAATTCAACTAGCATATCTTGTATTTTCTTTTATTTGCTAAATCTGGCAGTCCTCATGAGAAAGATGTCAAGCAATTCTTGATTCACACTTTAAAGAGATAAAGGAATGTGCACCCTGATACCAGAAGCATCTGATAATCCAAAATCCTTTTCCTTGACCTTGGAATCCTGTCAGTTTTCTTCACTCACATGAAGTCGAGTGAGCGACTTTTTTTTTTTTTTTTTTAAATATATTTTATTGACATTTTACAGAGAGGAAGGGAGAGGGATAGAGAGCTAGAAACATCGATGAGAGAGAAACATCGATCAGCTGCCTCCTGCACACCCCCCACTGGGGATGTGCCCGCAACCAAGGTACATGCCCTTGACCGGAATCGAACCCGGGACCCTTCAGTCCATAGGCCGACACTCTATCCACTGAGCCAAACCGGTTTTGGCAGAGTGAGCGACTTTTGAGAGCAGGTAGGAAAGGGTGGCATACAAGTAGGCGACATGGCCCAGGGAAAAAGAAGATGGAAATTTTACCCTGATGCAGAAGGAGAGCGAATGTTCATGTTATTAAAAAATAAACAGGAGACCATAAAGTCATGTTTCCATCTCTTTTTCCTTTATTTTGAGCTTTCCTATTGTTCCATTTGCTTCTGCAGCCTCAATTTTTATTGCATTATTTATTGCCGTAGGAGACTCTGCATTCTGTCTCTCCCCTGGGTGGAAAGCATGGAGCAGCCTCTATGCAGCAAGGGACAGAGTGGTTCAGAGGGAGGAGTAAGACAGGGAAGGAACAATCTGAACACAGATTATTGAGGACAACCTGCCTGACCAGGAGCATCCGTCAGAGGATGCTGGGAGGCCCTGAGGGCGAGTGTCAAGAAAAAAAAAATTTGGAACATACAAAGGCTGTCCACTGAAACATACAAACTATCCTACCTTACTTGGAAAGACAGAAAAACATATGCATACTTTAGGCTACTCCTCTATCTATCTATCTATCTATCTATCTATCTATCTATATAAAAAGAGGTAATATGCAAATTAGCCAGGACGCCATAACGTCACAACTGCTCAGGAGGAGGCTGTGCTTGCAGGTGGGCAGGAGATGATTGCGTGTGTGGTGAGGCAAGCCACGGATGGCATGGGATTGCAGAGAACAGGGCCTGCTAGCCGCGCAAGCCGGCAGTCCCGCCTTTGCGCATGAGCTGCAGAGAAAGCACCTTTTCTGACTGCTCATTGGCTAAGCTCCCCATAGGCCACTCACACCAACTGTTCTTGGTAACTTGGGTAATAAGAATCCAAGAAGGTGATCTAGGGTTTTTCCACCTCACTCCTGGAGGAAAAAACTAAGGTCTGCTGCTGGAGCTGCTAAGAAATGTCATATCCTGCCCTAGCCAGTTTGGCTCAGTGGACAGAGCCTCGGCCTGCCGACTGCAGGGTCCGGGTTCAATTCTGGTCAAGGGCATATACCTAGGTTGCAGGCTCCTCCCTGGCTGGGGCCCAGGTCAGGGATCATGCAGGAAGCAACCAATGGAAGTGTCCCTCTCACATTGATGTTTCTCTCTGTCTTTCCCTCTCTCTTCCACACTCTCTAAAAATCAATGGAAAATTATCCTCAGGTGAGGATTAAAAAAAAAGAAAGAAAGAAATGTCATATCCTATGAAAGAGACATCTTGAAAATGCCTAAAGAAAGTTGTCATTTTTTCATGGTGAAGGGACTAGAGTCCATGTTGATGAAAACACCTTGGTGGCTGCAGCAGCTGGCAGTGGCACCGGCAGCGGGGTGATGGGGGTGGCGCCTTCCCCTGATCAGCCCAGTAGGCCCTCCTGCAGAGGGAGGCCAGACTGTAGACTAAGCTGTCAGTATGACATCCCCTGAGGGCTCCCGGATAGGAGAGGATGCAGGTTGGGCTGAGGGACCACCCCCATACATGAATTTCATGCACTGGGCTTCTAGTATAAATATAAATAGCTCAAAACCTTGAAATAAAAATAGTTCTTACTACGAGAAAAAGAAACCCAAAGCTATGTCATCCGGTGTCTTTGAAATATGCCCAATGCTCAGAATATGTACCCAGGAAGGACATCATAGAGTGGAATTTTTCTTGTTGAACACAAGTGCTTCTCTACTTCCCAAAGGATAGAAGGACAGGAAGACATCAAGAAGACAAGGCTCAACTAAGAGAGGAGATGGAAGGATGCTAGCATGAACAGGTTCAGTTCCAGACCTCGGCAATTAAGCAAATATAGCAATAACACAAGTCACACAAATTTTTGTGTTTCCCAGTGCATATAACAGTTATGTTTACACTATACTGTAGCCTATTAAGTGTGCAATAGTGTTATGTCTAAGAAATGTACATATCTTAATTAAAAATATTTTATTGGCTAAAAAATGCTATCATCTGAGCCTTCTGCAAGTCGTAATTGCTTTGCTGGTGGAGGGTCTGACCTTCAATTTGTAAAAACAATGCCCTATCTGCAAAGCACAATGTGGTGAAGTGCAATAAATGAGGTCTGCCCGTACAATGGAAACACCAAGAAGCATGCAGCTAACTCACCCTGCCATTTCTGGACGCTCAGTCTTTCGGTCAAGAGAATACTCTTCTACAGAGCATTCTGAGTGCCCTAGATTTGGGCAAAGAAAATCACTAAAAACAGAAAAAGAAAACTTTCAGATTTGGAAGTGAAGGGTTTGCCATTGAAAGGTGAACTTAATCTCATAGTTAAGCAATCCTCCAGCTGGGTGAACACCTCAGAAGCAGTAACTTTGATATTAAACTTAGAAAAGTCAGTCCACACAGATGCTATTTTATGTATTTCGGACATAAGGGCCCGAAAGCACTCGCATTGATGGACAGGGAAGCTTGAAAAGAACTTCTTCCCTAACTATGAAGCAAAGGTCACCTACAGAACATTCTCTCAGCAGTCAACACAAAAACACTTCCTTAAAATAAGATCTCATGGAGAAAGCACCAAAGGGAAGTACTCTTAGCACGTGTCTCTCCCCAGATAAAACGATGATACCATATGCCCCGAAATGGTCTCAACTGTTTGCTCTTTGGCTGCTACCCTTGGGCTGATGATTCTCAAAGCCAAGGCAACGAGCCTTGAGAAGAATGCTGATCTCAGCCCCACGGCTGAGACAGTTGTGTACTATATTTATAGTATCAACAGTTTAATTGGGAAGTTGGTACTAATGATGTAAACACAGCTGGCACATTTTCAGTTTAAACAGACACTACTCATTCGCAGACATAACTAGCATTTGTTTGCTCAACACCAATGTTGGGTGGCGTTCAACAACGTCTCAGAATCCACACAAGGTGTCTGGATGGCTGCATCCAGAAGGAAATCCAGGCGCTTATAGGCATGCACGTGGGCAAATCTGTCGCAGGCATTTGTAGACATTCTCAGATCAAATAATATTTCTCTGAAAAACTGTGCAAGATGGTCAATGGATACAGCATGAAACATGAAAGTAAAGGTTAGTTCAAAGAATGTACAGAGAGGCTAAGGAAAGACAACCTCTGAATTTTCTTGGGGTCAGCTTCATGCTTAGAATGCAGACCTAGGAGGCACCATGCCATGTCCAAGAAATCAGCTTCACTACTTATAATATCACAGTGGGTGGAATTCCTGTTAACAATGGAAGTGCAACCATCTCTCTTGCTCTATGTTATTACTGCAGAGCTGATCACGAAAGCTTCTTTTGCATGCTCTGAAAGTCAGGGGATCTGCTTTTTGCTGACCATAGAGAGAGACTTCCGTAGATAGTGTGCATGCCCAAGTGAGTCTGTCTTTTGATAACAAAAGCAAGGCTGTGACATCAAGGGTCCTGTGCAAATTTGAAACCTGAACTCACTGAGCAGCTGTTTCTGAAAATAATTCTACAATGGAATGAGTTGTATCCATGATCTGGATAGATTATAACTACTTCTCTCTTCCCAAACCCAGAAATGCTTAACATTTGAATATAGGTTAAATTAAGTTTCATATTCAGGAGCAAGATATTATAATTAATCTGTGGAAATCCATACATTCCTTTAATGGGATCATCAAGAACTCAATGTAAAGGACATACCAGCTCATGAATGATGTCTGACATGAGGACAGAGCTCAAGAAGAATGGAGCCAGGCCAGGACCAACATTCCTTCCAGCGAAACATTCAGAAGTGAAGTCTTGATCACATATTCAAGCCATTCACTCACACCCCTTTTGGTGCTTTAAAAAGACTTCTACTTTGGATAATGTGGCCACATAGCAGCTAGGCCCAGGAATGCTCCATCTTAAATGGAACAGGAAATCTATAATGAGCTAGAAGAGTTCATGACAAACACGGAAACACATGCCTCCGAAAGAGGAGAAAGTGCAGAATATGAAGTGCATGTGGAAGAAAAGATAACCAGAATGGCAATAAGGAGGCACTGGAGCCACAAATTAAAAATAATAAAAAACCGCGAGGCACTTGTGGTAACCATTAAGCCCACAGAGGTTGCAAACTTCAGGACTGAATTAGGAAGTTGATATGAACATTGCCAGGTTTTCGGCGGTTTGAGAAAGGAAGCTGCTTTTTTGTCTTGTTGTGAATTTTGTCTTTGTTTTGAGTTTGAAACTCCCCTGGCCACATTGAGGAAAGAGACAAAGGAGAAAAGCTCAGGGGCCCTGTGAGAGTTTTCCCCCATCATCACAGGTACTGTAGCTCCTGCCAAAGTGAAGGGACAAAGGCAGAATATTCCACCAAAAGGAGAAAAGGTATCTCATGTCCATCTGACCTGGAACTACCAAACAGGGGTTAAAATTGGAAGCCAATCAGAATGTTTACAGATGCCTTCCGAAGGGATTCATGCCACTAAATGTATCAGATAACCAGAATAGGTTTGCCAACACCAGCATTTGGCTAGGAAAGATAGGCGTTTTTGTTGTTGTTGGGTTTTTTTTAGTGTTAAAATTCCATTTCTGCAGAATGATGGTTATAAAACAAGGAGGCCTCACAGATTTGCAGCAGAGTCCCAGAATCCACATGTACCCAATAATTTTTTATGGATGAAACCCATCACAAAAATCTTGCCTACTTTACTAAATGGACACAGATGCTGTTTGTGATAAACAAAACACATTTTAATATCACTGAATGTACGCTGTGTTTTCTTAATGCATAAATAGTAAGTGTATCTATCATCCTGTCAGATTGACATCTTGCTAGTTGCTTGACAATTTTGACTTTTACAAAAAGTGGCTATGAAACCAGTCGATTTCCATCAGGTTTGACAACTGGTAGTACAATGGATCTTTTGCCTTATAAGTTAATAAATGAATACACCAAGACTTTGCTCCGTGCCACCTGCCCTACTACCCCTGTAAGAGTAAGAGGTTCATATAGTCACACACACAGGATCCCTTCTTCGGGAGTTCTAGCTGTGGGTATTGTGAATGCCTCTCCAACTTAGCAGTGTCGCTCTCCAGGAACTTTCACGATAACCCAGAAGACCAGGGAGTGAAGAGCACCCTCGGGGGTGGGAACTGGGGTGTGCTGCAATGAGCGACCCCATGTGGGAGCACCGGATGGGCATCCAGAGGACTGAGTTCAAAGCCAACATCCCAGTGACACCTGATGAGCAAAGATGGGCTGAAGCACAAGATGGCTTCCTCACCTGCTGTGGCAAAAGGAATCTGATGCCTCTGGCTTCCCGTCACTCAGACCTGGCCTGGCTGCTTTACACACTTAACCTCCACTTTCACTTTGAATGCTCTGCACTTTTCAAAGTCATCTTTGACCCGAAAGTGCCCGAGGGTATCTCTGCTCTGCAACAGTTAGAGAGGGCTCAACTCAAGGTTATTACCAAATGAGAGAGATGAAAGTGCAGGAGCTGACCTTTTCCTCTGAAATGTCAGGTTTCAAGTCTGGGCGTCTTCAATGTTAGGATGCCTGGTCCGCGTTTGTGTCAGATGCGCACTTGATAAACATCGTGCATGTTCAAGGAATAAAAGGTGCACGCAAACCCCACAGTCGCAGGGCCATGAGCCAGAGCTCCCTTTTCACACGGCCAATGAAAGCTACTTTGCCCAGAACTAGGCATTCAAGTTGGGCTATTTCTTATTCCTTTTGTCATATTTGTGTGCATCCAAAAACCCCTAAAGAAGAATTTCCAGGCAGCCAACCTTTGCTCTCAGTCAAACGTTAAGAATGTCGTTCTGTTCACTGAATCCACAGATACTTCCCACCAACGCTGGGATGTCACAGATAAATAAACTGACTACGTTTGCAAACATGAATAGTATACAAGCCTTTTGGCAAAACTGAGCCCAAGGAAATGCCAAGCTCATCCATTCCCAAGGTGGACAGGGCAGATATTGTGCAGAAATACTGTCCGGGTCATGATGCCCCATGAGGAAGCAGCCCTATCATTTCTTTTCTCTGGGTGGGCGTGACTTCTGTCTCTGCATTTCACCATGGTGGTGTGGGGCCACGCTGTCATTGGCGCATACATCACCACAATAGGAACCTCTGCACGGGTTCCAGGAGGGTGTACACTGCAGGATGTAAGTCAGGCTGAGAAGTCTCTAGCTTTTGTTCTGTTTTTTTCTTTTAACGAAGCTTTAGAACTAATTATTCTCTACAGCTGCATCAGACCTCTAAATGCACAGTGCCTGGGAAAGGGTAAGGTGTGCTTGAACGCGTCATGACAATCTGGCAACTGCCTTCTAGAGAAGAAGCAAGATGAAACATGATGTTTATTTTAGCCATGACATGGGGTCCGGGCCCCTCAGTTTGGGATCACCAATGGGCTTATTTCAGCAGTGTATTATCTGAGAGTTAATTTTCCATTTGATATTTCAGTTACTAATTAGAAAGGGACCATTTGGCAAAATGGAAACATGGTGGAATAGGCAAAGAAATTTATACTAAAATCATAGAGAGAGCCTAACCACCATACACCCACAAAATAGGACCTAAAATCCTCCCTTTTAAATGTCTCACCTCGTATTATAAATAGCAAGAACTTACATGGAGGGCCGGGCTCTGGCCCAGCGCAGGCCCCGCAGGGGAGAAAGGCAGTACTTACGCCAAACATTTGTCGGAGGTCCGGGTCGCGAAAGCGGAAGGGGATGTTGGAGACGTGCAGGCGCTTGGGCTGGGACTTGTTTTCTGTATTTTCAGAAGGTTGTGTCTGGGGCTGGCCATCCGTCGGCGCTGCGTCATCTGTCTGCTAAAAGAATGAGAGCAAAGCAAAGAGGCTCTGAGTGGATCCCAATGCTCTTTCCCAGAATGCTTTTGCATCCCCTACATGGTAGGAAAATGCCAGAGCAAAGGAATAAAGGCAGGAAGGAACTGCTGGGTGGTTTTCATTCATGCAACAAAAGTTGACTGAACTCTGAGTGCCCATCATGGACCTGGAGGTGGGGTTTAACAGTGAGCAAAGCAAAAACCCCAGTCGTCAGGGCGGGGGGAGACTGCCGCATTAATAAATATGGGCCAGAGCTGGTTTGGCTCAGGGGATAGAGTATTGGACCAAGGACTGAAGAGTCAAGGGTTCATTTCCATCCGGGGTAGGTACCTCAGTTGCAGGCTGGATCCTTGGCCCTGGTCCAGGCATGTGTGGAAGGCAACCAATCGATGTGGCTTTTTCACATCAATGTTTCTCTCTATGTGTCTCTCCCCCTCCTTTCCACGCTCTTTAAAAATCAATGGGAAAATATCCTTGGGTGAGGATTAACAACAAAAATAAATAAATAAAAATAAATAAATATGGAGCTGACAAAAGGAGAAAAGCACTCAAGAAGAAAATATAGCAAAGGAATGGGCTAGCTGGTGCTGGGGGCTGGGTGGGGAATTCTAATAAGCAGTCAGAGAAAAATGTCATCAGGAAGGGGATAGGACTCACAAAGGTAGGGGAAGGTGGATCCCTTACTCAAGGCTGTTCAAATCTTAGGACACACCCTACATAATTGTTGAGGTTGTGCAGATAAAATATTACTATATATACTAAAACATTTGAAAAGGCCATTTGGTATTCTGCAGTCCAAATAGCTATCTGATTGACTTAAGTTATGTTATTTTATGGTTTGAACTTTTTAAAAAAATATATTTTATTGATTTTTTTACAGAGAGGAAGGAAGAGGAATAGAGAGTTAGAAACATCCATGAGAGAGAAACATCAATCAGCTGCCTCCTGCACACCCCCTAATGGGGATGTGCCCGCAACCAAGGTATATGCCCTTGACTGGAATGGAACCTGGGACCCTTCAGTCTGCAGGTTGACGCTCTATCCACTGAGCCAAACCAGTCAGGGCTGAACTTTCGTTTCTTTTTTAAAAAAATATATTTTTATTGATTTCAGAGAGGAAGGGAGAGGGAGAGATAGAAACATCAATGATGAGAGAGAACCATTAATCGGCTGCCTCCTGCATGCCCCCTACTGGGGATCGAGCCTGCAACCCGGGCATGTGCCCTTGACCGGAATTGAACCCAGGACCCCTCAGTCCACAGGCCGACGCTCCATCCACTAAGCCAAACCGGCCACGGCTGAACTTTGATTTCTTGATTGTGTAGGCTAGTGCTGTCCATTATAGTTTATCCCATATAACGATTTAAATGTAAACAAATTAAATATAATATAAAATTCACCTCCTCATTCACACTAGCCACATTTCAAGTGCTCAGTCAACACATGTGGCTAGTGGCTTCCATATCGGGCAAGCAGATAAAGAACCTCTCCATCACTGCAGATCTTTCTGTTGCAGTAAGTTGGTGTGGACAATGTCACATTATTAGCATAACTCATCTGCCTCCCATTTCATCCCTCCCAAATGAAAGCCTGGATCACATGCTAATACAATGACACCTTTATATAAGCAGGAACTAGGAGGAAAGTCACAGTAACATTTGGTATCATTGTAGCCATGCCCATATTCTGAGTCCTACAGTTTCAACATTTCAGAGATGCTTCATTTTTAGATACTTGCCCTGCAATTAGCATATACTGCCTGCAGGTGGCAGTAGATGCCATCCACATCAGTTACCTGCTTCTCTGAGGCCAAGATGGAAAAACCTATATGGAAGCTCATCAAATTATGAGCAAGGAATCGTTCTCACCTACTTATACATAATTTAGCGGCATATAATTGAGAAAAAAACTATCAATGCAGGCAGCCAGCTGTAAAATAATAAAGACAATTTTACAAAGTGAAATAGATATATGCCAAAATAACGTGAGCATAATTAGCGGCTTTCTTGTCAACTCTTGTATTAACTGGCAGATTTCATTTATTATTTCATTATTCTCCATCCTATACATCCTGAGTTGCAGTTTGAAGTCAAGACCGCCCGGTGACTGGCACACTGCTTCGCAAGCTGGTTTCATATCCAAAGCCCCCTACCAGATGACTTTTTCCACTCCCAAGTGCAATGTTATGATGGCAACAACAATTTTGCGTATGCTTTTGGAGTAAGAAGGAGAATGGTGACAGTTTTCTAGTCTGGAAAATGAACAGTAATAATACCGCATACCTTAAATGGCTCCGTGAAGAATGAACACAATAACCTATGCCTGCTTGGCAGAGTTCTTGGCTCATGGTGTACAGTCAATAAATAAAATGTAATGCATTTTTTAGAACGATGATTTTTTTTTAAAATGTCCAACGAGAGATGTAAAGAGACCCTCTCAGGAAATAAAGAAGAAAGGTCCTCATTTGCTTATGAAACACCTCTTTACTGAGCAACTACTATACACTAGACATGGAAGTTGGTCTTAAAATGCAGTTCTCATTTTAGAACTAGATAATGAGTTAGAAAGAGTCAGCTGTAATATCATTGTTAAATGCTGGGATGAGAGTGAATCCCAGAAGGCTGAGTAAACTTAAATCAGGGGCACACAGCACTGTTGGAGGTTCTGCAAGGCTGGCCAGCTCTGCAGGTTAATCTGAAGCGGGGGATGTCTAAGAGAAGAGGTGAAGAGCACTGGCACTGTGAGAGCAGGCGGCAAAGCTTATGCAAAGACGCAGAGACTCAGGAAGTAGGGTACCTGTGGACCTCACTGTCCCTGGCCAGAGGGGGCGAGTATGAAGGAGGCATAGGAGAGCATACTGCCAAGGCAGTTAGGGGCTGGGTCATGGATGACCCTGTGAGCAAGAATGTACACTTGCCCCTACAAGCTATGAGGAGCCACAAAAGGATCATAGCAGGGTGACATGACAAGCACATGAGCCATGGTAGACACATGACAAATGCCTGTGTAATGGCTGGCTGACTCACTGACTACAGGGGTGAATGGAAGATGAGTGTATGAATAAACAAAGAACGAAGGAGTGAACGATCCACCTCGCCACCTTCAAGCAATCATGCAAGAAAAATATTGATACCCAAACAAAAACAGGAACTGTGTTTTCTCTGGTAGTGAGATTTGGTTACATGTCACGAGATGCACATGTCCTTAAATCATGGGATTGTCACTTTTTGGAGGGGTCAAGTGTCTTAGTACTGTTAAGTTTGCAGAGGTGGCAGCTGAGACTGAAACTTCCTGTCCACTTTTTCCCTCCTGTTAGAAGTTGCTGTCCGAATGCCAATTGCAACGAGCTCCTTCCCATAACCTCCTACCAAGAAGGAAACTTAGATTTGGATTTGTGCATAACCACTGGATGTTGCAGCTTAATAAACCTAATTAGGAATTACAGAGATTATGATTAAACATGTTAAATGATTAATGGCATTACGCTGCTCATGTGAAAATTAAAATTAATCATCTTTAGTCAAACAGGACTTTGGAGAAATCTTTGTGTTGTTTCCTTTGATAAAAACATACAACGCTCAATTAATCATTTTGTAGCGTGCGCATATATACAAATGCCCAAACATTGTTATGTAGGAATACCTGCGTGTTAATAGTAATTTTAAAAGATAACATGTAAAAAAAATAAAAGACATTGTGGGTGAATGGACTTGAAAGGATGTTGGAATCCAGAGGTTGAAAAAGAAAAACAGGAAAAAAAAATGTTTTTCAGACTGAGCATGTCCAATTATACAGTGCGCTTTAACACAAAGGACTAGACTGCAGTGAGGACCAAATGCAAGATGAAAGTAACAGCCACAACACAGCCTCACATTTCAGGGCTGGACCTGCGGAGTGAGCCCTACTGACTCTCATATTGAGAATATTGGGTGTCAGCTTTCTCTGTCCCTTTTCCTGAGAACTTTCAGGGAAAACATACTCACATAACCTCTGTTAGTCTCCTAAAAAATGACCACACACTTGCTGGCTTAAAGCAACAGACATTTATTCTCTCAAGTTGTGGGGCCAGAAGTCTACAAAGAAGTTGCTGTTGGGCCACGTCCCTCCGGGGGCTCCAGGAGGGAATCCTTCCTTGCCTCTCCTGACTTCTGGTGTCTCCTGAATGCATCTCTCCAACCAACGTCTGTCTTCAAGGTCATATGGCATTCTTCCCTCCATGCTTCTGAGACTTGACTCTCCCTCTGCCTTTTTCTTCTTATAAGGACAGTGGTCACTAGATTTAGAGCTCTCCCTAAGTCCAGAATGATCTTGTCTCCAGATTCTTAATCACATCTACAAAGACTCTTTTTCCAAATAAGGTCACATTCACAGGTTTATGAAGGCCAGGACACGGACATATATTTTGAAAGCCACTATTAAACCAGGACACGGACGTCTTTTTTAAAGCCACCATTAAACCTGCTAGCCCCCTATAAACAAGCCCCCAGTGGATGTACAGTGAGTCGCTGTTATCAAGGAGTGAGTGTACTTCAAACCACATCAGGCAGCACGAGGCTGTCCAAGGGGTTGGCCTCAAACCAGGTCCAAGAGAGAAGAGGAGAATGTCTGTTCCTGCCCGCGCTGCCCCAGGCGCCCATCTGTCACACTGGCCACTTTAATGAGTTCCCAAAGTGGACAGGAGGCCTGAGTCTTCCCTTCACCAGGCCAGGCTCGCAATGCAGACTGCCTCTCCACACCTGGATGAAAGGACGCTGGGCTGAGAATCGCCGCCCAACCCCCCCCCCCCCACCTCCGGCTCCCCTGCCCCCCTTCTGGGCCTCCCAAACCATCAACACCCTCTAAGGACCAGGGCGTGTCTGTAGGTTCCCTGAGCCCAGCACCACACATCCCACAGATGGGTTAAGTCATCACAGCTTCCCTATGAAGCTTGTTGAATCTTATGGCAAAGAAACGGAGTGAACTTTCTAAGGATAAAAATAACATAATGTGAAAAAGCTAAGAAACTTGTTCAGGGGACCAATGGTGTAGAATGTGTATTTCTGAAAGGCAGGGACCCCCTGGTTTCCAGGTGCCTTCCCCAAGGCTGCTGCATGTCAGGGCTCAGTGAAAAGTCATTGCTGAAGGAAGAACTCCTGATTGACCTGTGTCTGACTTTTAGAAGTCAATTTTGGCTCTCGAGTGGGACCCAACTGAATTGGAAATGCTCCTCTAAGCAGGTTTGGGAGATGAGAAGGTCAGAGGCCAGTCTCTGCTCAGACATCCCCCACTGGAGGTCGCCTCTGGCCCCGTGACCTGGTGACCTGAGGCAGCTGCATCAGCACCTCCGTTGGCTCTCATAGCTCACCGATTTTCCCCACCTTCCTACCTTCATGGCATACGCTTCTGCGAATCTGTACAGTGTACAGTGTCTTTCTTCCCATCAGAAGGTGAACTCCACGAGAGTGGGCATGTCCACTGTTTACCCTCACTCCCTTCCCCTCCCCTGCCCGCCCCCCCCCCCACCCCCCCGAGCAGAGTGTCTCAGGGACGGAACTGGTAGCACCGGGGGCTGTTGGATTCTTTGATGGGGGCTGTCCTGTGCTCTGGAGGATTTCAGAAACATCTGGCCTCCATCCACAGTGCCAATGCTATACTCCTGAGTTGGAACAACTAAAAATATCTTCTGAGGTTCAAATATTCCTTGGGGGAAGGGGGGGACCGGACAAAATTGCACCAATGGAATCCGCTGACCTAGAGCACATGGTAAGTTCTCATGTAAATATCTGAGGTGTAAATAAATAGGTTTGGTTTTGCTCAGACTGAGCTACAAGACTGCTGACTTCATGTCTCTAGGCCTTCTTGCATATGCATAAAGTAAAGTTTCATCTGTCTGGGACCATTTGGAGTGGGGTAATGGCATCAAAGGCTTTGGGACTGAAGTCCTACCCATAAACAGGGGGCATTATCATTATTTTTTAAAATATATTTTTACTGATTTCAGACAGGAAGGGAGAGGGAGAGAGAGATAGAAACATCATTGATGACAGAGAATCATTGATCAGCTGCCTCCTGCACACCCCACGCTGGGGATCAGGCCCACAATGGGGCATGTGCCCTGACTGGGAATCGAAGAATCGAACCGTGACCCCTGGTTCATAGGTCGACGTGCAACCACTGAACCATGCTGGCAGGTGATCGTTATTATTTTTAAGAGTATCAATAACCACCAGCTTGTGCTCTTTATTCCTGAGGTGATGGATGGGGAGACTTGAGATGCGGCCTGCCCATCACGCAGGGAAGGTTGCAGGAACCTACATGGAAGGGAAGTCCATTAACCTCCAGAGGTGGGTTTCCTGGCAGCACTTGGCAGAGTTTCCCGAATAAGCTCATCACGACAGCAAAGCCAGCTTGGGCTCTGGCCCAGTTCAAAGGCCCCCATTAGGAGGCGGGATGTGTGTCACAGAATTGTTCCTAATAAACAAACTCCCCAGACACCGGCGTAGGTTATAAATGTTAAGAAAACACCACTGGCGCTTTAATCTCCTGCAGATCACTTAGTGCTTCTGCAAAGACCTTAATAAAGAACCCTGGGGCTCCCTCTGCTATAATCGTTCCTAATTCAATGAATAGCTCTGAGCATCCCCAGGCTAATCCTGGTGAAATTGGATTTTGATATCGACCAATCCAGGGATGACTGTTGGAGAGAACAGGCATAGTTGTGTAGAAGTATGCGCCTTTCAGGCCTGGCCCCGCCCCACAGTGTCCTTCCTCTCAGCCTGTGTAGACATGCTGAGTACACCTGTGTGCCACCTGCTGGGGATGACCCACCAGGTATCCGGAGTGGAAGCATCTCTGAGTTACACTCCAGTTCCGTCACTTGCTAGCCTAGCTCCTTAAACCCTCTGAGCTCCAGGTTCCTCAAGCAAGGATAAAAGATTTCCATCACACAGCTGTGTGTGGTTCAGGTTCCTGGTAGCACTGTCGGTGACTGTCACAAGGATAAAGGAGTAACACATGGTCAAGTTGTCAGCACAAATTAGAATTCAGAGAGAAATTAGAGATGTGAAAGTACCGTGTTGAATGTGGGGGTGGAGGGGCAATGATTAGAAATAAAACAAGAATTGTGTCAAATTATGTTTGGTGATGAAAAGCAAATTATGCTGCCCTGAAATACACCTCTGTAAGGATTATTTTGAACTGATTATTTTTGAGAAACAGCAGACACAGGAGAAGCTCTGAAAGCAGAGTGAAGGACATTTACATGTATCAGGGGAATCTGAATTTGGAACGGTGTCTCCTGGGCCAGAAGAGAGCATGACCCTAAGTCACAAGAACTTTCTATCAGTGGAGAAAGCCTGACTTAAGTCTGCATAACAGCCTTACCCTTGTTTAAGGTGCTTTCCCCGTAACCTCCCATAGGTGCCCACCCCTCAACATCTTTTGTCTATAATTGGAGATTGTGTTTAAGGTGGTAGTTTGGGCCATTTCGAGGATTGCTCAGTTTTCCTGGGTAACTCCCATGTATGGAGGAGGTATGCATCTTAATAAACTTCTGTTACTTGTGGGGGTGGGATCTCATGTAAGAACCTAAAAAGGTAGAGAGAAAATTATTTTTTCTCCCCTACATGATGAAATTTAAAAACGCATGTAGTCACAACACAGCACTGGATACAGTTCAAGGATAGTTGGTCAACACTTGAGAGCAACACTAGCCAATAAAATAAAAAGGGAGCCACATCTGCAATTTAAAATTTTCTAGAAGCCATAGAGATAAATGGTGATGGGCAGAGACTGGACTTAGGGTGGTGAACACACAATTCAGTGTACAGATGATGTGTTGTAGAATTGTGTAACTGAAACATGTATAATTTTGTTAACTAGTGTCATCTTTATAAATTCAATAAAAAGGAAAAAATAAAGATATAAAAAAATAAAAAGTTCTAGAACCCATGTTTTAAAATAGTAAAAAGAAACTCTGTGGAGTTAATTTTAAGAATATATTTACTTGAATCAGCCCTAACTGGTTTGGCTCAATGGATAGAGCGTCCGCCTGTGGACTGAAGGGTCCCAGGTTCAATTCTGGTCAAGGGCATGTACCTTGGTTGCGGGCATATCCCCAGTGGGAGGTGTGCAGGAGGCAGCTGATCGATGTTTCTCTCTCATCGATGTTTCTAACTCTATATCCCTCTCCCTTTCTCGCTGTGAAAAATCAATAAAGTATTTTTAAAAAAGAATATATTTACTTGAATCAATTTATCAAAAATATTATTTCAATATGTAATCAATATAAACAATAATTTACATCTTTTTTTTATTTGTTTTTGGACCAAGTCCTCAAAATCTTGCATATAACTTGCACTTATGGCTCATCATCTCCATATGGACATTAAATTTTCATTGGAAATATTTGACCTGTATTTAGGCTTTGAAAAATTGACAATAAAATTTCCAAGATGTTTCACAACATACTTAAAACCTTAAAAGGTGTCTCATAACTGAATTAAGTATCAGTGTTTAAATTTAAATTAAAGTGGAATCAAATCAAACATTCACACCAGCCATATGTCAAGGGCTCAAAAGATGCTTGTGGCTGGCAGAATAATGGCCCTTAGCAATGTTAATGCCCTAATCTGCAGGATCTGGGCATGTGTTACTCTGCACGACAAAGGGGATTCAGGTTGCAGGTGGCATTAGTGGTTAATCAACTGCCCTTGAAGTAGGGAGCTGATCCTGCATTACCTAGTGGGCCAACGGAGTCACCCGGTCTTGGCAAGTGGAAGAGGGAGAGAGACTGCAGTAAGGGTGGGAGAGATGTGACATGAGAAGGACTCAACCCACCCTTGCTGGCTTCCAAATTGGAGGAAGCAGAGGAGCTTGAAGCAAAAAACATGAGGACGGCCTCTGGGAGCCATTAACGCAAAGGAAGGGGTCCTGTGCAGAGGCTACAGCGGTAAATGTAAGCCTGAAAACACCTTGGACTCGCCCTGGGGAGGCTCTTCCAGACCTCTGCCATCTGGAACTGTCAGGCACCACACTTGCGTTGTGTGAGTCACTAAGATGTGGCAATTCGTTGAAACAGCGACAGAAAGTGAACACACGCCCTCATGCCCTCATTAGAAAGCATAGGTACAGAGCAACATTTTCATCAGTTCAGAAAGTTCTGATGGACGTTGTCGCTTTACAGCGGTGGTGTCTTGGGGGGATGGGAGTGGAGAATGGGTTTAAAAGGGAAGAAAGGAAAGAAAAAGGAAGAAAGGAAAGGTCTTCCCTTGGCCAACGGTGATAGGGTGCTTCAAAATGAGGAATATGATTATTTGGGAGTCAACTCTACCTTAAAAGTAAGTAAGTAAGTAATGATGATGATGATGACAATGACGATGATGATGATGATGGAATCAGTGTGGGATATAACTTCCTTGCATGGTATTGTGAGAATGAAAACATACAGCATGGGGCCGGGCCTGCCATGTGGTTGGTTCTACCAGTGGCAGCTGCAACTTGTTGTTACGGTTATTCTTACTATTATTGTCATTGACGGTATTTCTCTTTCGCCTGTAGATAAATTTCTTTAAAAAAAAAATGTATTTTATTGATTTTAGAGAGGAAAGGAGAGGGAGAGAGAGAGATAGAAACATCAATGATGAGAATCATTGATTGGCTGCCTCCTGCACGCCCCCTACTGGGGATCGAGCCCACAACCCGGGCATGTACCCTTGGCCGGAATCGATCTTGGGACCCCTCAGTCTGCAGGCTGACGCTCTATCCATTGAGCCAAACCAGCTAGGGTGCTGTAGATAAATTTCTGAACCTACTTCCGTGCTCATGGACACCCTGACGATTTTATGAAAGCTGTGGACAACTCCCTGGGGGAAATGCACATACGCCTAAATTTTGCATAGGATTTCAGGAAGTTTGCAAACTCCCTGGAGGATGCATGGGCATGGACCCCTGGATAAGCGCACTGCTGTGGAAGGCATTTTCCCCTCCCCTACTCTGCATTGAAATATTTGATACTGAATACTACCACCCACTGACAGCTTATCAACCCAGTGTGGAACCACCTAAGGGGTCTGGGGTAGGGAATTGAAAATAAAATTGTGCTGAGGTCTTTCTGCGAGCCAGGCATCTTGCTGGGTATTTTTCATACCTTATCCCACTGAATTACCTTAACAATTTGGAAAGCTGAAGCTCAGAGAGGTTAGGTGACCCGTCCAAAGTCACACAGCAAAAAGATGGCAGAGCCAGGATTGAACCTAGGATATATAACTCCATGTCTTGGACTCTTTTCAGGGTCAAGGTGAAAAACCTCTGGGAGGCCCAAACAGCCCAGTTCTAGGAGGCAAGTGCAAAGCTCTCTTACAGAGGAATAAGATTCGCTGACATTCTAACTACCTGTGCTCTCGGTCTGGGCTGAGCCAGAATAAGCTCTGTGAATAGGGCCCTATTACAATCAACCAACGAAAAATTAACCAAACCAGGCTGCTTCAGATGCCTCCTTGGAGCTCCTTGAATCCTGTGTTCACCTCCGTTGAACCCTTATTAACCACAGATTTTTAAAAATTATCACTTTACTTATCTGCCTGTCCTATTAGAATATGACCATCCCAAAGACACTATACTAAATGCATTTTCTTTTTAAAAATATGTTTTTATTGATTTCAGAGAGGAAGGGAGAGGGAGAGAGACAGAAACATCAATGATGAGAGAGAATCATTTATTAGTTGCCTCCTGCACACCCCACACTAGGATCAAGCCCACAACCTAGGCATGTGCCCTAACCAGGAATCAGACTGTGCCCTCCTGGTTCATAGGTCAACGCTCAATCACTAAGCCACACTGGCTAGGCCTGAATGCATTTTCGAAGTCTTTCATGGAGCTACATGGTAGGGACTCAGCAACTCTTTACCCCAGCATTCCAGGAAACCTCTCTGGGTCCAGCTTTTTTTGCCCATGAGCATCCTCAATTCTGCCATCCAGGTATCAACACCCAACACCCAAGGAGCGATGCTAATGTAGCACAGTTCCCCCCGTCAGCCTACTGAATATTCAGCATCTTCCCTCTCCCACAGGCTTAATTCTCTACATGCACAAAGCCCTTACTAGTGATAAATAAAAAGTGTACTTTTGAAGTGCCAGCTGCTTCTCCCTTCTCCACCGATTTTCTCCGCAAGAAAAGCTGTGAGTGTCTTTGAGGCATTATTTGATTAAGCTGACAATACGATGTGAGCGATGGTTGAGTACCCCTGCGATGAACTTTGGACCAAATTGATTTGTGTAACGAACACTTGCTCGGTCTCTTCTTGCAGCCTGAATGGCGGTCTTGATTTAGCCCGTAATGCCGGGCGCCAAGTGAATTTGCAGGGCCCACAGTCCCTCTCTCTCAATCTGCAGAGAATAGCAGGAGCGAAGCATGGACCGGCATAATTCAATACATTGTACTATAAGCTCAGAAAATAATATCACAGAGCTCTGCAATATACCTATTTGATTTGATTTGTAAACCTGATAAAAAAGCAATCGAGAAAAGTTCAGGGGGAAAATATATATGTTCTAAGCAAAAAATGTAACTATATTGAATGTGTACAAAGAACCACAGAAAGGGGTGGGGGGAGGTGGAGCAAATCATGCATACTAAATCAACTTCATCCCCTGCATTAGACAATATTGCACACTCTCTATTTAAAATGGAGCAAGATTTTGCAAAGTTATTTTCCATGAAAAATAATAATAACTGTAAGCCCAGGGAATGTGAATTAAAACCCACATCTCGGTTTGCCCGAGATCTTACTACAAAACGGGGCTCATGCAGATGCACTCAGCTTCCTGCTTTTTCATTTTAGCTCAGTAGGCAAACAAATAAGTTAATCACACAGCTTTGGATGTATGTTAATGCCTCCTTCCTCGCTCGAAGGGGCTGATTCCGCAGCCAGGTGACACAGATTTAAGAAAACATCCCATTTCCCTCCACTCGAATGAATTCAATGCCCTGCTGTAATGACAAAGATTCCTCAGACAGAAATAAGGCTGAGGGACAGAGAAGCCCTGATAAATCCCTTGGTTATACTTTTTACTCTTTAAATATACAGGATGAGCATGCAAGGGGCCACGTGTTTAACACATCAGTGAAGGAGATGAACTGCTAAGGTGTCTGTATTAGTCTGCTCTGGCTGCTATAACAACATATCATAGACTGGCTGGCTTAAACCACAGCCATTTATTTCTCACTGTTCTGCAGGCTGGGAAGTGCAAGATCAAGGTGTCTGCATATTCGGTTCCTGGTTAGAGCTCACTTTCTGCCTTGCTACCTTCTCACTGTGTTCTCACATGTGGAGGGAGAATGGGTTCTCTTCATTCTTCTTCTTACAGGATTGCTAATCCCATCGTGAAATCCTGCCCCCATTACCTTATCTAACCCTAATTACTCCACAAACTCCGCACCTCTAAACACCATCACTTTGAGGTTAGGGCTTCACCACATGAATTTGGGGGATGGTGACACAAGCATTCGGTCCATGGCAGTGTCACTGAAGCAGACTTGCAAACACCTAGGACTAAGGAGAGGGACAGGGGTTTCACTGGGCTGGAAGCCGCATGCTCTCTAAGCAGTCATTCAAAATATATGTATTGAGCATCTACTATCAACCAGTCCCTGGGGATATAGCCGGCGGGTTTGGGGATTGGTGTTGGCTTATCAGAGAGCAGAAAAATAAGATCCTATAAAATGCTCTCTCAATATTTCACATTCAAAGTTTTAGTTTTTAGTTCCAGGAATAAGGAGTTGGAAATCACTACTAGTAATAACAGGAAACATTTACAGATTCTGGAACCAAACTATGTGGGTTGGGATTTCGGATCTACCACTTTCTAGCTGTGTGACCTGGAGGATGTTACTTAACCTCTCTGGGCTTCAGCCCCTTCATCTAGGAAAAAAGGAATACTATTATTAGCACCTATCCCAAATAAGTCACTACAGGTAAGTGCCCTTCCTGCCCCATAATTATGATGATGGTCAACATCTAGAGCACCTGGTCGCCACTTCATAAACATTAATTGAACAATTAGCTCTCTGTTAAGCCCTTTGCAGGTATGATATTTTATTGCATCACCTGTGACCCAGAAAAATATTCTATTATTTGTCCCCATTTTATGATAAAAGAACTGAGGTTCATAGGGGCTACCATTAAGAACTTTTTCAGGATGCTCAGTCAGAAGATGGCAGGCAGTGTGGTGGAATGGTTGGGAGTGTGGCTTTGCAGTTTCCTGAGTCTAATTCCTTCATGACATCTAAAGAAGATGCAACAGTTTCTGGCCACCCTTGCGGGCACCCCACTCTTATGGGCACCCCACTCTTGCTACTCGGCAGTGATTCTCTTGCAGCTATCTCCACACCCTATCTTAGCCCCTGGTTTCCTTTAGCCTCCTACCCCAGATCAAGACCCACTTACTCATCAATTTAAAAATAAAGAAAATGTTAATATTTTATAGTGATTCCTCAACTCCATCTAGCTCAAAGATTTTCCCTCCTAACCTATCACGCAAGATTTAATTTAACCAAATGGAAAAATCTACACATTATGCTAATTTTCCAGGCCTGAGAAAACTGCTGAGAGCATAATTTGGTTGCAGAAAATTGGTGATGAATTTAAGCTGGAACTGATCTCAGCCTGGTTCATTTTAAAGCTTCCAAAGTCGGTAAGATTCCAATTCTCTTCCTTGTGCTACAGACCTGCAACCTGACGGGCCTGCAGTGGGTGTGGGGCACCTCCTGCCTCTTCACCAGCACCATGCCAGCCCTCTCAGTGTCTGTGGGAAGAAGCCCATGGGTGGGACCGTATTCCTTCGTCCCTTCTGGGTCTTGTTCTTTTGGGACTAAGGGTTGGGAGAAGGCACAAAAAGACCGAGGAGGCAGAGGATGTCCAATGACTCAAGAGTCTTCCTGGTGGTGGGAAGCAAGTGTCTGCTTTTTCTCTCTCATTGTGCCAGAGCTTTTCTGCCCAGGTGGCTTCTGTGAGTGTGGTGGAGCCTGAGGTGTCCACATGCTGGGGTACCTGGAATAGTCCATCATCTTCCATCACTGCCCAGCGTCCCAAGTCTTTGAGGGTGGTCCTCAATGCTCCGGGCTCTCCTCTTAGACAGGGGTTCCTCCTTCAGCGTCAGGCTTCCTGGACATCCTTAGAACTCCTGTCCTGTCCTCCCAGCTTCACGTTCTTTCAAGAGTCAGGTCAACCCTAGGAAGCGGATGGCAGGTACCCTAACACATGCTCCATGTTAGCTCTTTCTCATCCTGCTGTTTTGGATTCTGCCAGCAAGCCCCCACCTTTATAAAACTCAGATAAGGAGCAGGCATGAGTCTCTATATTAATGACATCCCCATACCCAAGTTCTTTGGTGACATCATTAAGATGAGCCCTCTCATTCGCTAGCTCAGCAAGCATCCAGACCAAATGAGATGGCAGCCCTTTCTTGCTGGACCCCACTCTCCTCTCCTGAGGAGACTCTCTTGCAGCTTTCTGCACACCCCACCTTAGCCCCCTGGTTTTCTTTAATTCCCCATCCCACCCAGAAGTCAAGGCCCAATTTAAATATCAATTCAAAAAGAAAAAAAAAAGTTAATATTTTGTAGTGAATCCTTAAATCCGCCTAGCTCAAAGATCTTTTTCCCCTAACGTATTATGCAAGACTTAATTTAACCAAATGGCAAATCTACACATTATGCTAATTTCCTGGGCCTAAGAAAACTGCTGAGAGCATAATTCGGTTGCAGAAAATTGGTGATGAATTTAAGATGGAACTGATCTCAGCGAAAATCCCTGGATTTTCCTTACTAATTATTGCTTTCTTTATATAAATGCTTGGAACAAAGAGACAAGTACTCTGAGGGTTTTGTTCTAGGACTACTGAGGTTTTTCCAGTATCCACAGAGACATGTGAAGATATCATTCTTTGTGAGCACTAATATGTCTATTCACAGACATTTGACAAAGAATCCCATCTCATAATGTACACAATTTCTGTAAACTGCTGACATGATTCAGATTACTTCTGAGTTCCAAATTCTATTCATCAGTAGGCTCATTTCTCCTGCACTGGTGGGTGGGGAGGGGTGGAAAAATATGCCAGAAAAGGAAAATACTAATAAATATACTGTGGAAATAGAAATGCCTGCATCTCCTTTCTAGTTTGCACCTCACCTAGATAGACAGCCAACTTTTTCTTGAAGGGCCATATAGTAAATAGTTTGAGTTTGGGGGCTGTAATGCCTACATTGTACCTAAAAGCAGCCATAGGTGATACATAAATAAAATGATGAGCATGGCTGCTCCAATAAACCCTTATTTACAAAAACAGACAGTGGGCTATATTTGGCCTGTGGGCCATAGTTGACCATATTTGTTCTTAGAGGAACGCATACTCTGGTTATATACTGTCCTATTTGTTCCTATTGAAATTCCTGCTTGTATAAAGAACATTTGCTGGATGTGAGGGATGAAGGATGAATAAGACATCCTCAGAGAGTCCTTGGGCTCTCCCAGTCATGTAGGGGATGAAATTAATGAACCATACAATCACAAGACAATGGTTGAGTCTCCTGATGGAAGGACCTTTAGATACATAATTCAACAAGAGAGGACATATGGAAAACTTCATGAAGAAAGTCTTATTCATCTAGAAACTCGGCAGTGGTATATTAGCAGGGCTCATGGGCAAACCTTCTGATGGTCTAAAGTCCAATTCTTAAAATGAAGACAGAGAAACACCCACCAGTCCTGGCATTATTTCTCATGTAATTATGTCAGGCAGGCTCTAATGAGAAGAGGGTGAGGCTCAAAGGTAAGATTCGAGTGGTAGACAGGATGCTGTGTGACTGTGGGCATGTCACTCCCCTTCTCAGTCTCCATATCTTCATGTGTGAAATAACAATGACAATACCAGCCCCTTCTTGAGTCAGAGAGAAGCAAATAGGATTAAAACCCAGAAAGTGCTATGACTGTTCTGAGGTGTTGTGCATCTGTAGTCAACCGTTTCCAGTTTTGGGGTTATTCTACTTAAGAAGCAAGTTTGCTCACATAGCAGGTGGAAGCATGGAAACCAGTGTGGCAACCAGAAGACTTTTACTCTGTGGCAGTCCTTCAATTCAGGAGACTTGCATTCAAGTCTAACTTTTGTCACCATCTCACTAGGTCATGTTTCTGGGATGAAATGTACTAAACCTGAACAAATGAAGGCACTGAATGTATTGGCCTTGCAGGTACCATGTCTTAAAATTCAAGGCTCTGAGACTCATGAAGGTTGAGTGCTGTGGGTGGGGTGAAGGACCCTATCTTGAGAGTGGGGGGTAGTTCGTGGTCACCCCTAGCAAAATGCAGGTTTTATAGTCAGAAAGGTAGATAGGTTTGTCTGTGGTTGGAGGTGTAGAGAGATCTGCATGTACTAAATCACATCACCTCTAAGTCACCTGGAGAAGCCTCTTACAATGCAGATTCATGGGCCCTACCCCAAAACTAACCATTAAGAATTGTGGACCCAAGATGAATCATGAATCATTTCAAATAATCCTGATGAGTGACTCTGACGTACACTAACATCTTCAAAGCCAGTGTTTTATACCTCAGGGAGGCAATAGTGTGAGTTTATATTTCTGGACTGAGAAAACATTTGGGGCTGACCTCTAATACCCAGTTATCTGACCTTGGACATGTTACTTCACTTTTCTACACCTTGCCTTCCATTAAAATGGGAATTTGTGAATTCATTCATTCAGAGAATATTGACTGACTACTTTCCATGTGACTGGATAAGAACCAAAACACAAGTGGAAGATTAAAGCAGGAATGTATGCACAGTGCTTACCAATGACTGAAGCATTTTGTAAGCACTGAGTAAACACTGGTCATGGATGCCCATTAACTACTTTCCCTACGCACCTTCCAAAAGCAAAGCCATTGTGTAGAGGACAAGTCCCAAGCCTGAGGTTAGACCTCTTGTGTATCAGGGTTTGCACACAGCCATTGGATGACTCTTGATTTGAAGGGCATGCCGTCTCCCTGAATTAAACCTCTACCTAGTCCTGGCTGGTGTGGCTCAGGAGAGCATTGTCCCAATATCTCAAGGTTGTGGGTTCAACCCTAGGTCAGGGTACATACAAGAATCAACCAATGAATGTGTAAATAAGTAGAACAACAAATGGATTTCTCTCTCTCTCTCTCTCTCTCTCTCTCTCTCTCTCTCTCTCTATCTCAAAATGGTAAGTAAAAGAAAAAATTAAAGAAAAGGAAAAAAAGAACTTAAAAGAAGAAAAGAGATGTTTATATTTTTAAGGTGGGTGGGGTTTGGATGGAAGAGGGGGTGGAGGCAGGTGATGTTTCAAATGGTTTCTCTACTGAATCAAGCAAGACCTCAGATGTGCCCGGGTTTTGCTATGATGTTATATATATGGAGAGAGAGAGAGAGAGAGAGAGGTATAATATATACATCATAATACAATCACAAGGTTGAACTCCAAAGCAGATGGAACATTCCGATGGGGAGGCTCACCGCTGACTGATTTGATGCTTTCGATCTTTTATATTGAATTTGAGATTACAAGCCTACTTTTCCATTCAGCCCTGCCCTGCAGCTTCCCCAGCATTTGTTATCTTTGCCTGAACCTTTCAGGAAAGGCCTCTGAACCGTCCTCCTACACCGGCTGTGAGGGAAATGGGATTACTGCCTTCTTCTTTAACACAGAGCAAGGCATACTTCATTGAAGGGCAAAATAAAATAAAATCTTGGACTATTTTTATTCAGCTTATGAAAAAACTATTTTAAGATGAGTAACAGTGGAGTTTATTTAGCATAACTGCCATGAGCACTGACTAGGAATATGAATGCCATCTACATTTTTCAGATGCCTATCACATTTTATGTTACTTTCATGCACTTTCTTTAAATGTGCTCTCCAAAAGGCTTATGGCACTGGCTCAGTAATTTCACTGTTGCCCCGAGATCATTGGGAACTCTCTAGAAATGCACATTCCAGGGTCCCAGGACTTGCAGTGCTGATTTGGGCAGTGTGGGGTGGCTCCAGGGTGCTGCAGCCTGCTCAGAACTATCCGGGAGAGCCCACCGCTGACGTCAGGGATATTGTGAGCCTGTTGCTAGACACAACGTTTAATAAAAGTAAATGGCATAAACCCACAAATATATATATGTATGTTATAAATATATTATATAACAAATATAATATATATAAACCCACATATATATATATTTTATATATATATGGATTAAGCATTCAAAATTCACCATTTCCTAATTATTTTAATACATTTTACTTTTATCTGTATACTCTTGGGGTTTTTCCTGGTTTTGTACCTGAATGGTGAAACTACTGTACAATGATGTGCTACGTTTAAGAAAATGCTGACCAAGATTTAGAAAAGCCAGTCCCTGGAAAAGTCATATTCTGGTTATTTTTCCAGTTGATTAAAAAATTATCCTTTACAATAAGGCAGTGCCAAGTATTGCTGAAGGTCTAGACTCTGAAATCAGAAATATCTGGGTCCTAGACCTGGCCCCATGACTTCTGTAAATTAGTTAACCTCCATGAAACCTTTATTACCTCATCTGTAAAATGAGTTTTTATTACTTGCTTTGCAGACTCATAGTAAACAATAAAGTAAGATAATATTATTAAGTGTGTAGCATTGAGCCTGGCTCCTGATAATTGTTCAATAAATGATAGGTGTTTGATGATGAGGTGATGGTGATGATGGTGATGGTGATGGTGATGATGATGGTGATGATGAATGTGATGTGCTCTTAATAGAGGCATTTAGGAGAAATCATTTAAACTCATGAAAACAGTTGATGGATATTAAACTAACTTGGTAATCTCCAATGCAGAATGATCTAGGGAAAAAATGTACTATCCATTTCAACTTCTTCATTTAAATAATTTTATCCAAACAATAATAATGAATGCTAATATTATAATGGCAGCACATACTACTTTACATTGATTACATCACTTATTCTCATGTCACTTCCATGAAGTTGGTGCTAGAATTGTACCCATTTTAAAGATGAGAGAACTAAAGCTCAATAGAACTAAAGTGGGTCCTAGAATGAAGGCCTTGAGCTACAAGCCAGTGCTCTCCCACTAATGCCATACAGCCTTCTTGGGAATGAGACTCTTTCTCCACAAGGGATTGTTGAAGCTGAAAACAAAAATAGACCCAGGAATGGGAAACTGAAAGTACACACTTCATATTAAGTTACTTAAGAAAAACTCACAATACCCCAGAATTAACTATGACTTTTGTGGGAAATAATATGTTCCTTAAAGTTGTGTTGAATGGTATTGCCTCCCCAGAAAAATATTTGAATTCCATGAACAACTGACTCCATGATTATGCTGATTCTAACCCTTGAGTACCACAGTTTTAATGAAAAGAGACAAAGTATGTCATTCTGTCCCACAGTCTGATATAAAAGAAACAGGACTGGGTGAGCATCAGGAGATCCAGGTTTGGATCCTGGCTCTGAGTTTTGGCTGAGAGCAGTATGACTTTGGGCAAAACTTGAAACTTCTCAGAGCCCCCAAAATGATTGTAATAATGCTTAAATTTTAGGATGTCATGAAGAGTCTACAGAACCACATATTTATTTTTTTAAAATTTAATAAATCTTTATTGTTCAGATTATTATAATTGTTCCTCTTTTTTCTCCCATAGCTCCACTCCACCCGGTTCCCACCCCACCCTCTGCCCTTACCCATCCCCCCACTGTCCGCATCCATAGGTGTACGATTTTTGTCCAGTCTCTTCCTGCACCCCCACACTCCTTTCCCCCTGAGAATTGTCAGTCCACTCCCTTTCTATGCCCCTGATTCTATTATACTCACCAGTTTATTCTGTTCATCAGATTTTTTTATTCACTTGATTTTTAAATTCATTTGTT
The DNA here is from genome assembly GCF_963455305.1 of Plecotus auritus. Lineage (NCBI taxonomy): Eukaryota > Metazoa > Chordata > Mammalia > Chiroptera > Vespertilionidae > Plecotus > Plecotus auritus. The sequence continues at coordinate 75,986,988 of NC_137774.1, read as the reverse complement.
GATAGATATGTATTTGTTGTTCATAATTTTTATCTTTACCTTTTTCTTCTTCTTCCTCTTCTTAAAGAATACCTTTCAGCATTTCATATAATACTGGTTTTGGTGGTGATGAACTCCTTTAGCTTTTTCTTATCTGTGAAGCTCTTTATCTGATCTTCAATTCTGAATGATAGCTTTGCTGGGTAGAGTAATCTTGGTTGTAGGTTCTTGCTATTCATCACTTTGAATATTTCTTGCCACTCCCGTCTGGTCTGCATAGTTTCTGTTGAGAAATCAGCTGACAGTCGTATGGATGCTCCCTTGTAGGTAACTAACTGTTTTTCTCTTGCTGCTTTTAATATTCTCTCTTTGTCTTTTGCTCTTGGCATTTTAATTATGATGTGTCTTGATGTGGTCCTCTTTGGATTCCTTTTGTTTGGGGTTCTCTGTGCTTCCTGGACTTGTAAGTCTATTTCTTTCACCAGGTGGGGGAAGTTTTCAGTCATTATTTCTTCAAATAGGTTTTCAGTATCTTGCTCTCTCTCTTCTTCTGGCACCCCCATAATTCTGATGTTGGTACGCTTGAAGTTGTCCCAGAGGCTCCTTACACTATCTTCATATTTTTGGATTCTTTTTTCTTTTTGTTTTTCCGGTTGAGTGTTTTTTGCTTCTTTGTATTTCAAATCTTTGACTTGATTCTTGTGATCCTCTAGTCTGCTGTTAGGTCTCTGTATAATATTTTTTATTTCAGTCAGTGTATGCTTAATTTCTAGTTGGTCCTTTTTCATATCCTCGAGGATCTCGCTAAATTTATTGGCCTTTTCTAGAAAATTCTTGGAAAACCTTATAACCGTGGTTTTGAACTCTATATCCAGTGTTTTGCTTTCCTCCATTTCTTTCATTTGTGACCTGTTTCTTTGTCTCCACATTTTGGCTGCTTCCCTGAGTTGATAGAGTGGCTTTGTGTGCTAGGTGTCCTATAGGGCCCAGTGGCTCAGCCTCCCCAGTTACCTGAGGTGGACACTCTTGCTGCACCCTTTTGTGGGTTGTGTGCACAGTCTTGTTGTAATTAAGCCTTGATTGCTCTTGGTATCACTGGGAGGAATTGACCTCCAGGCCAATTGGCTGTGAGGATCAGCTGTGTCTATACCGGGAGAACTTCTGTGCTGGAGACACCCTTATGGGAGAAGACTTGCAAAAGCCTCTGTGCTCAGCTTGAATGGGGTGGAGTCTCAGGGTGGAGCAGACAGCATTGGTTTCCCGTCAGCCCTGCCCTAATAGGCCCTTGTGTCTCAGTGTCCCGTGGTAATCACTGCAAGCACCTCTGAGAGAAAGCCGCCCTTGAGTTCCACCTGCTGCCAGATAGTCCAGTTTCTCCCCGAATGAGTCTGGGTCCCCAGAGTCTCGCCTGGAACTGGAGTTCAGTGCAGTTGGGAGATTTTGTCTCCCTCCCACTTGAGAAAGCCTGCTGCATACTCAGTTGCCCGCCCTCTCCATGTGCGCACCTTGGTACCTCTGCCTTCCGCAGTTCCTCTGAGTTTCAGTGTGCTTTTCTCTTTCCTGACAGTCCAGTTTCACCCCGTATGAGTCTGCATCCCCAGAGTCTCATCCGGAACTGGAGTTCAGCACAGTCGGGAGCTTTTGTCTCCCTCCCACTTGAGAAAGCCAGCATGCACTCAGTTGCCAGTCCTCTGTGTGTATGCGTCTCCGTACCTCTGCCTCCTGCAGCTCCTCTGTGTTTCAGTGTACTTTTCTCTTTCCTTCTAGTTGTAGAATTTCCACTCAGCCAGCCTTCCTGTGGTTCTGGATGATGTCCGTTTTGTCTTTTAGTTGTAGTTTTGAAATTGTTGTGCAAGGCAGCAGTTTAGGTGTTTACCTATGTCGCCATCTTGGTTTCTCCCAGAACCACATATTTAGGTGCTTAGCACAATGCCCTGGTTATCAAAGCAACCAGTCAGTATCACTTCCTTCTTTTAATTCAGGATTTAATATGTAGGCTAAAAAAATATTCATCTATGTACTAGGTACAATTCTAGGTGATGGAAATGCATAGTGGAGAAACTACACAAAAACCCCTCTTCTCAAAGAGCTTAATTGATAGTAGGGTTGACAAATAATAAGCACTAATATCATAAATAAGAACATTGCAGAGTATGTTAAAAGTGTGCACACCACAAGACAAAGCACTGAACATGAGGACTGGTGGTACCAGAAAGGGTTTAAAAATTTCAATGAATGATTATTTAGAAGGTGACATTTGAGCCAAAATTTGACAGAGAGGATTGAACCATGCAGATAGCTCAGGCAACAATAGTCCAAAAACAGAAACTGCCAGTGCAAAGGTCCTGGGGTTGGAACTGGAAGAAAAGTGAAGCTTGCAGTGAGATCAAAGGGAAAAAATAGGAGATGATTCAGAGATACAATGAGGGAGTAGGTCTTGTAGACTGCTGTAGGAACTTTACTTGTATTTTTAACCTTTTAAATTTTAAAATGATTTTAGGTTTATAGAAGTGTTGTAAAGATAATGCATACCCTTCACCTCCTTCTCTTAAAGTTAACATCTTACCTAACCATGTGCAAGTATCCAAATGAAGAAATTAACATTGGTATGTTATTATTACATAAACTATAAGTTTACATTAAATTTCCGTTTTCCCACTTATGTCCTTTTTTCAGTTGTGGGATCTGATCTAGGGTATCAAAAGGCATTTATAGGATTTGGCTTGTACTCTGAGAGAGAAATAGGGGAGCCATGAGAGAGCTCTGAACGAAGGAGGGAGATGAAATGACTTTCTCATGGGTGCTTTCTTTCTCTACTCAGATCTGAATTGGGAGCAAGAAGAGAGAAAGATTATGTGAACTGTAACTTAATGGGCTCTTATTTAACCTCCCTTCTGCTACCCATTAGAATAGCAAATGTCCTTTATCAGAGTTATACCAAAAGAAATGGCCAAAAACAATTATCGGGTATTTAATAAATACGAAATGCTATGTAAATGCTAAATAATAACCATAATAGTCATTTCCTTAGTGTTTGACTTGATTTTTATTGCTGCAAATGCTAATTGTCCCAACATCTTAGATTTATGGTACTCCTTTCTCCCTAATAACCAAGTATTTTCAACTTGTATTTTCTTAATTGTCTAAACTAATAAGCTTGCCTGGTTAGAACATGGTGATAATGTGGTCAAAATTACAGGTTTGATGTCATGCATTTGGCTTAGAATAAGAAAAGGAAACAAAATAAGAACACTCAGCAGCCACAAAAATTGTTCCAAATTGGAGGTCTTTTAGTTATAGGTGCCAGTTGCTTCGTTTAAAAAGAGGGGGCCTAAAGGTGCCTGAGTCACTCAACTGAATTTATTGACATTCAAAGCCAGATGCTCACCTTTAGAGTTGCTATGCTGTGAATGTCCCCATATTCCTGATGAGGAAACGGAGAGCTAGTAACATCTGTGTTACTCTAGCTCAGTGGTTCTCAACCTTTTTAATGCCGCGACCCTTTAATACAGTTCCTCATGTTGTGGTGACCCCCAACCATAAAATTATTTTCGTTGCTACTTCATAACTGTAATTTTGCTACTGTTATGAATCGTAATGTAAATATCTGTGTTTTCCGATGGCCTTAGGCTCTACAGCAGCGGTTCTCAACCTGTGGGTCGCGACCCACAGGTTGAGAACCACTAGTAGGGTCGCCTAAGACCATCGGAAAACACAGATATTTACATTACGATTCATAACAGTAGCAAAATTACAGTTATGAAGTAGCAACGAAAATAATTTTATGGTTGGGGGTCACCACAACATGAGGAACTGTATTAAAGGGTCGCGGCATTAAAAAGGTTGAGAACCACTGCTCTAGCTACATGTTAGAATAGCAAATGATCAAGAGGCTGAGCTCAATAATTTGATTTTCTGAGCTCTGATCTTTTCTCTACCACATGCTGTGCAATCATGACTGTGTTGGCTAACCTCTCTGTGCTCAGGTTGCAAATCAACAAGATGGACTTTTATATAAGAGCACTTACAATGCAGGATTGCTTTGAGGATAAAATAATGCATAGAAAGCACTTGGTATGGGGCCTGGAAGATAGTAATGGATGGTTAACTATTCCTGGGATGATAAAGATTCCTACGAGGTCATTTTGCTAGCATTTTTGCCTTATCTTAGAATATAGCATATTACATTGAGACTATCTATTAAATGGCCCATTATCCCAAGCTCTGAAAGAGTGGTATCTGGGTCTTCTGTTCTAATCCTCATTGTCTAGCACAGAGCCAAGCACACACTGATGACTTTGGAATAGAACTGAACTCTTCCAAACACCTCCCAGGCCCACAGCCTGGACTGTTGCTGAGGTTGGATGTCCCCATCTACCAGAACCTTGTCTCTTGTTGGCCTCCAGACCAGCCTCCTTGCCTCATGCATTTATCAGGATTGGCGTGTGACTGTCCAAACACATGCACTGAGTCAGCCAACTCCATCCTGCGGTACAAATTCCTTTGAAGCTGGGCCTTATAACACAGCTCCATCTCGGCAACACCAGGCAGTACCTTCTGAAGTGAGTTCTGCACCCTGACCCCTAGTGCACTGGCCACTGGGAGACCTTCATTGGAATTATGACTTTGCCACAAGCTTCTTCCTTCCTTTGTGAGTGTGCACCGACATTCGGCAGTGTTTCTCAGCCTTGTAAGCCTAATAAGCATGTATCATTGTTATGCAATATTTTAGGCTATCTAGAGTAATCTGTAAAAATTGCAGACATTGAAAAACTAAAGGAAGGAAAGAAGGAAGGAAGGAAGGAAGGAAGGAAGGAAGGAAGGAAGGAAGGAAGGAAGGAAGGGAGGGGAGAATGGATATTCCTGGAATATCTTATTAGTTTAGTGAGAGGACAGAGGGGACATGTCAGAGAATATTTGAGAGGAGTGGATAGGTCAGGAAAAATCAAAACACAGCAAAAGGCTGGCGCCTTGAAAATGCTTGAGACATAAATCGTACAGGGTCACGAACTATGGATTTCTCTGCTTCTGCAGTGCATATTAAGAATGGAGTTAAGGTTCAGTTCGTATTTTGCCATAAAAAGCATCATTACCAATTAACATTGACCTGCTGGTCACTCAGGCCATTGGTCCACTCAGCTCATTCCTTCAGGCTGAGCTCGGCAAGGTCTCTGAAGATAGCCTGGTAAGAAAATGCTTCTGTAAAATGCCTTCAAAGTCTCTTCACCTTTCTATGGTGGAGTCCTACACCTCTAGATGTTAAAGGAATATTACCATTTCTATTTTCTAATCTCCCCTCATTATAAAATGATGTCACAATCTATATACAAAATCCTGCAGCTACAGACCAACTTTTTTACCGACAAGGAAATAATGAAGCATTCCTGGGAACAAGTAGTAAAATGCTACTTGGAAAGTAAAAGACTGAGAATGGAGAAGACAGTCTGGAAACAAAATTAAGGCTCAAGTTGGAATAATTATATACATCTATTCTCTTCTGTTTTGTCACAGAAGTAAAAAAAAAAAATTAGGGATGAAGTGGCTGACGCACAAGTGGAATGAACATCTCGCTAAGGGAGCGTAGGGGAAAGTGAGACTTCCACCCTGAACATCAGAGAGAATGGAAGAGGTCAGGGTGTGGACACACGACCTTTGCGCATGCTATTTCTTCTGCCAGATCTTGCCCCCTAGGGTTTGCCCATGAACAATTGGCTCTTCATCCTCATATCTCAACAGAAATGATGATTTCTTACAAAGCCCCTTTTCACCACAACGTCTGAAAAGTTATGTTGTCACAAAACTGTGCAAAAAACAAACAAGCAAAATAAGCCCGGGTATAAATACTCCCACACCAGCCAATGTCAAGCTACCAACATGATGTCACTGAACATAGAGTTGGGAAGAAATGCGCACAATTGGTTCTTGCCTGCCTGTTCAGACAACCCACTATCCTCGCTAACATGACCCCATTTATTTAGTTATATACTGACTGTCTCCCCCCAAATTATGTAAGCTCAGCAGAACAGTGATCTTGCCTGTCTCAGTTGCTATTGTGTCCCCAGCACCTAGTGCAGGTACCCAACAAGAGCACCCTAAAAATTCCTTACTTGAGTCCCATTCCTTGCACTGTGGTTTGGAAACCTGTCTATGCAGTGAGCTGGGGCCACTGTAGGGTCCATCTTGGTCCTCCCATTGGTTCAACATCTGAAACCACTGTTGCTTATACATTGACCTTTTCTGTTTTTCAGAGAGTTAAGATGGGAACGTAAACCAGTCCCAGTTATTCCACTATGGCTGAAAGCAAAAGGCCCCCAAGCATCTCTTGTTTGGATGAATGAGGATGTCTGTTTTGAGTGAAGGGGGCAGTCATAGTCTTTACCAAAAAAAATAAAAAATGCAGGTCGAGATCTGAAAACCCACCACCTGTGCCCTCCAGTGAGTCCAGGGGCATCGTGCCCAATCCAAAAATGTCTAAGGCTTCCTGCTTCTGTTATGTCAGGACTGAAAACTGGGATCTTTTCTGAGCACTGCTTGTTAATATGAAAAGCATCATTTAATTAGGACTAATATAAGATGTCCTGTAGAGTGATAATTCAGTAATCTGGCCGTTTTATTTATACAGTGCCTCCAGGCTCCTCATTAAAAATGGAAGAGACATTCAGTGGACAACGTGGCTATCCGCTACAGACCTTCCAAGCGCTCTCAAATCATCAAGCCTACCCTCTGGGCATCGTCAGAGCCATCTCCCTCGCCTGGGAGAAGATATTTGTATCACCAAATTAATCTTTATAGACTCCCACAAACCATGTGTTGACACTGGCACTTAGGGTATTCTCCAGCCCAGCCTCCCCTCCCCTAAAAAGAACAAAACCAAGAGAAAGTACTCCTATTGCTTCAGCACTCTCTGGTAGCTTCCCCTTGTTCTTGGAATTAAAGGTAAACTCCTGGCTCGGCGAGCAAGGCCCCATTTGCAAACATCTCTTGGCTTACCCACATCCTTACAGCCACACTCCCTCCTCTCACTCCTGCAACACCACCAGGGGCCTGCCCAGCTCGAGGCCTTCACATTTGTGGGCTCCTCTCCATGGAGCCCTCTCCCTCCCCTGTTGGCCAAATGGGACCCTCTCAGCCTCAGTCATCTGCTTAAATGTCCCTTCTTCAGAGAACCCTCCCTGACCACCCTGCATCTCTCAGCATTCCGGCTGTCTGTTTCACCATCAAGGTGAAAGGTACTTTGATGGATTTCTCTGATCCCTGGAAGGTAAGCTCTGTGTGGCAGCATCGCCGTAGGTCTTGTTTAGCACACTTCCAGAACCCGGTGAGGAAGGTTCTTGAATACCTCATCAGTAATTCGAGCACAAGGAAGGGGGTCCTAACTAATAGCTGTGGCATGAAAGTGCCACCCTGCCTGGAAGTTCCTGTTTGCTGCCACTCTGCAGCCAGGCTGATGGCTCCAAGTAGAGCGGAACCTGGTGGTGTCATGTGTAGATGAAAACAAAGAGGGAAACTGCCCTCTCCATCGTGACGAATCAGGAGATGGGGGATATGGATGAACAGAAGCAGAAAGTGGGACTGGAGAGAAGGGACTCTGGGCCTCTCTCATCTGAGCCCTCACAGCATCCTGGTTGCTGTCCTATGAAGGCATTTGCCAGTGTGTGTGTGTGTGTGTGTGTGTGTGTGTGTGTGTGAGAGAGAGAGAGAGAGAGAGAGAGAGAGAGAGAGAGAGAGAGAGAGAGAGAGAAAGAGAGAGAGAGAGATAAGCAGAGGGGAGGAGAGGAGAGAAGAGAGAGGGAATATGCAGAACTCTTTGGTTTCTTTCAGAATATTTGACATGGTGAATTGCCACTACAAGTGGATGGGATAAATTGCTCAAAATGTAAACATCCAGCTTGTTTCCATTGTACAAAACTCCAAGACAAGAAAGGCTCCACCCATGAGCAAAAAACGGAGCTGGGCTAAGATGTCATGGGCATGTCCACACCCTGGGATTTATCCCGTCACCAAATGATTGAAAACCAACATGGCACATGGCCTGTGGTATCATCCTTTCTGTTCTGTCTCCTGCCAGGATAGATGACTCTCCTGCTTTAAAATACACACACCCTTCACATTCATTAATCATAGTAACAGGTTGCATCTTCATAGCAGCCCATCCAAGAACAATAGCAAAGAACCATGAAACCTGTTGGCACCTGCATAAAACATGAAACAAGGTATCTGAATCGCAAGCTTCGAAACACGAACCAAATCATTTAAATGTCTGGTTTCTAAAGGCACGTGCTTTCTAATGGCACAGCTGTTTGTCACGCCCGCCTAGATTCTGCTTCTGACACTGCCAGCTGCGCCGGGAGGTCACTGGAAATACACAGAAAGGGTGATTTGATTTCTTTTTCTTCAATCAATGGGTCTTTTTAAGTATCTGTAGCTTGCAAAAGGGATTAAATGCATAGTCAGATCCACTAGCCATCTTCTCCTCAACTTTCCTCAACTGTCCTCCTCCCCGCTCCTCTCCTTTTCATTGTTGGCATATAATGGAAGGCAAGGTGCTCACTTAATAAATTATTTTTGCAGCAACAGTGGGGCCAGCTGACACAATTATGCACTTGTTGAGTTAGGGGCCACTTATAAACAGACTTTGTAAGTCATCGCACTTCATCCTGGAAGGCTTTAATGCATCATTATGATCTAGCAGGTTGCCTGCTGAATTTTACAGCATTGCACACTACATTAACCTTTGGTACCGCTGATATTTATGACCTTATAAGAAAGTATTTATCAAGCTGAAAGCCAATATACAGCACTCGTGTTTTAGCCAGTGCTGTTTAGAAACCCTTATCGCTCCTTTCTCCAGGCATTTTAAATCACTCAGAGATAATGCTTGGTAGCTGGCGAAAGTTCGGGAAAAGGGGCACTCCCATGCAGAGCTGGTGGGAGTTTAAATTGGTGTAATGTTTCTGGAGGGTGATTTTTTTTAAAGTTTTATCTGACTATCAAAAGCCTTAAAAATGTGCATTTTTACTCTTTGACCCAGTGGTTCCACTTCTGGGAATTTATTCTACAGAAACAATCATGAAAATGTGCAAAGATTTGGGCAAGAGGAAATCCATCAAGGTGATATTTGCAACAGTGAAAAATGGGAAACAACCTACGAGTCCAACTACCAGGGACAGGCTCAAAAGCTACGTGCAGCTGAAATGATGCCAGGCCATAAAACACGCAGAGGCCCCCAGAGTGGAAAAAACGTTGAAATACACGGAATGACTTGGAAAGGTATGTGTGTATTTTAAATTAGAAAGCAAGTCACAAAACAGGATGGCATGCACCATCTTTCTATTTTTATTTACTTTTAATTTTTTGGTAACATATTGAAAAAGCTCTCAGAGGATCAACAACCAGGTGGTCAATGAAGTGATAGAACAATTGTGATGATGATGATGCTGATGGTGGGGTTTCTATCTTTTTTATAATGAACAGTAGTTATTTGCATAGTATAAAGGCATGAAGACCAGGTTTTGTTTGTCTCTCAATCTGCCATGCATAACACAGGGTCAGTTACCGATTTTTTTTAAATGAGCTCAGATTCACAGGATAATGGTACTAATTACTTCTATTTTTATAACACTTCCCGATTTCTACAGCGTGTGCACATCTGAGTAGCCATGTGAGTTTCAAGCCATGCTGTCAAGTAGGCAGAGCTGATATTTCTGGTTCTGCTCCCAGATGCAAAGACAGACTCAGAAAGGGCATAGGATTGGCTGGTGGTCACACAGCCTTTAAAGGTGGAGCCAGGAAGTTTTACCAAGTTTTCCAGCTCCCGAGCCCATGTTACTTCCTCTGCATGGTTTGTCTCTATCTGGGAAGAAAAGCCAGGAATAATACAGCTGCCATAGGTAATCAAGCCACCATGAAGATCAACTCTTCCATTCGGGACAGTTGGCTTAATTCTGAATTCACTGAGTCAGGGGCAGACAGAAGTGAGGCAGAGCTGGGCTTACTGAAACCTGCAGCCTCAGCACCTCTTGCCGGAGGAAATAGCACAAGCCCCTATAGGGCCCAGGAACATGGCTTGCAGCTTCTTGAGGCTGCAGGAATTGGGGGCGGGGGGTGTTGGTGCTAGGGTTTTGATGTCTCCCAGAATTATCGACTAATGTGTGTCTGCTGAACAGGGAAATGAGATCAAAGCCTCTCCACTCTGTGGAAAGGCGGAGGTCTGGCTAAAAGCATGGGGTCAGGGGGCTGCAAACACTGCCCGCCCCATTCCCCACTGCCTGGATCCTGCCTCGCTCACTGGTGGGCTTCTTTCCTTAAAGGGAAACTGCAGTTCCTGAAAGGGAGGACAGGGCTCTCATCCTGTCAATCTTTGCAGAAGCAACTTTAACTGTGTTCTCTCAGTCCATGTAACTACTCAAGTTCCTGTTGGCTCTCAGCAAGGCAGCGGGGCCCTAGGAAAAATATCATTCCAGCCCTAGCTGGTTTGGCTCAGTGGATAGAGCGTTGGCCTGCGGACTGAAAGGTCCCAGGTTCGATTCCGGTCAAGGGCATGTACCTTGGTTGCGGGCACATCCCCAGTAGGGGGTGTGCAGGAGGCAGCTGATCGATGTTTCTCTCATCGATGTTTCTAACTCTCTATCCCTCTCCCTTCCTCTCTCTAAAAAATCAATAAACTATATTTTAAAAAAATATCATTCCAGCCTCAGATGATAATCAAAACTCCTTTTATGTTACATGCCTGTTCTTGGCCAAGGACTAGATGATGCAATTTCAATATACTACTGTACTTAATCCTCACAACAGCCCCATTCATTCATTCATTCATCTGTTTGTTCATTCATTGAACCAACACATTTTTTCCTGAGCCCTTACTCTGAGCAAACATCAGGGATACAGGAATGATGTGCAAAATGCAACACGGAACGGAGATTCCAGTATGCCTGACAGGCCAGCACAAGTAAGAAAACTAATACAAGAAATTATTGCAAGTTGCAGTAGGTGCTATAAAGCAAATAAACTCAAGAAACAAATATCCATATGTATTAGTTTTCCTAGGGCTACCCCCAAAAATGACCACCAACTGGGTGACTAAAACCACATAAATGTATTCTTTCATAGTTTTGGAGGTCAGAATGCCAAAATCAAGATGTTGGCTAAGCCTTGCTCCCACCAAAGGCTCTAGGGGAAGGTCTTCCTGGCCTCTTCCTGGATCCTGGTAGCTCCTAGCCATCCCCGGCATTCCTTGGCTTGTAGCTGCATCACTCTACTCTCTGCCTCTGTAGTCCTGTGGCCTCCCTCTGTCTCACATGTCCTTCTTATGAGGACATGAGTCTTGGGACTTAGGGTGCACTTTAACCTGGTATGACCCCATTTAACTTAACTAACTGCAGTATACCTGCAAAGACGCTATTTTCTAACAAGGTCACATTCCAAAGTTCCAGTGGACATGACTTGTGGGCAAGGCACTCCACAACTATCACATTGAGCAAATTAGGCAACACAGCTAGCAAGTGCTTAGACACATGATGGTCTTACCTCAACACTCCCTTCCCCTTAGTTACTATTCCCTGAAGGTAGTCATTTTCAAGAAATATTCACCCCCAAAGGGTGGGGGTGAGAAATAGAATGTAGCAACTCAAAGCCCAGCCTTCGGAGTTAGCTTTGGGTTCAGCTCAGGCATACCTGGCCTCATTTTTCTACTCTGAAGAGTGAGAGAAATCTCTACCGCTTCATGGAGTCATTGGGAAGACAAATGGAAATAAAGGATTTAAAACACATAGGCAACTGCCCAGCAAATATCAGGAAGTCCACACATTACGGCTGTCAAAAAACCTCCAGAAACGGTCTCAATGTTAATGTGCATGAGGCTGTGGTCAGTGGGCACATAGGCTGTGCAGCTCCTCTGAGATCCCGTTGTCTCCTCTGAAAAAGGGAGAACCTGCCTTGCCCAGGGATTCTTGAGATCGGGCAATGCACAGGACAGTGTTTTGCATCTGATGGGTCCCTGGCCATGGCAGCTGCTGGCACCACCATTATCACTATCAGAATCTAGCCTGAAAAGACTCTCATGGTTTACATCAGATCCCATATGTCCCCTAGAGTTTGCCACTCTTCGGTAAGTGAGCGTTGACAGTGTTCAAAACACTGGCCCTAAAGCCTTGTGTGAAGTTTTGTGTCTTGTTGGCTGCATAAGACTCACTTAGGGAACGTGTTGAAAGTTGGTTCCCACTGGCCTCCTAAACTGTGCTCCAGAGTGCAGATCTAGTAGCTCAGGGGTTGTGCCCCTTAATCACTACCTTCTAAGCACTATTTCCAAGGCACAGCTGGTGCAGGAACCAGAGAAGGATGCTGCAACAGTACTCGGCTTGACCTAGCTGCCCTTGTCCCTTTTACTGAGGAAGAACATCGCCCATATGATTGTTCAGAACCTGGGACACAGTCACCAAGCCTCAAATGTCAGTGCCTGCAGTAGCAATGTCACTTGAATTCCTTGCTGTTTACGTTTCTTTTTAAAGAAGTAAAAAATGATGGGGTCCCCCTTCTCTACCCCTCCCCTTCCTTCTACCTTCACACGCCTTCTCTTTCTTTCTCTCTTTTATTTTATTTTGTCTCTTTTCTCCATTCTACCGTCCTGTGTTTGCAACCATTTGGAAACTGACCTGCCGTGGAAAATGAAGAGATAGTTACATCTGGTTATGCCTTCAGGCCTAAGTGACATGCTCCCAGTCTGTCTTGTCATGGGTCCCTGTGTGTGGACATTTTTTAGTTGCTTAGATATTTAAAAGGGAGCATTAAGTCTCCCCTTTGACCAATCTTCCCAGTGTATTTTTCTCTGGGATGAGTACTCCATGGGGTGGAGGGAGTTGAAAAAGCAGATTGGGATATTCTGGGTTCCAGCCTTTGTTACATTTAATATCACCAAAATCTCATCTGCCATTTGTCACAAGGAATTGCGGCTACAGGTAGTTCAGGGGCACCCCTGAGAAGGCCCACACTCCTCTCCAGCTCATGTCTTGAGAGACGGGCCCACAGACACTGCCCCAGTCTTGCTCTCTGACCTCACACAGCTTCTCTGCCCCTTGGGGACCTGGCTTTGCTGGGAAATGGAACATCCATTCTCCCAGGGCACCTTTGCAAACACCTGCTCTACAAATGACCAAGACGATTTCTTAAGCACCCAAATCACTCATAGTATTCCACTTAATCCTCATGCCAACCAGCAAGATCATTTGGATAAAGTAACTGAGACTCAAGAGACAGTGCCAGGCTCACGGGCCACACGGTTAGTGAGAAGGCGAGCTCAGCCACTGGCCTGCAGGCTCCATGCTCTTCCCATTCCAATGTGCCAACTCGGTGAGCAGCCCAGAAAATGAATCACTCACCCTTTATGTCAGAAATCAATTAAAGGGCAAACCCAAAACTTAGGGTAATATAATAGTGCCTGAGACACTGGAGGTGGAAATGAACCACATTTTCATAGCAAATTGAGATGCATTTCCTTCCTCTGCCCTAAATGAGAAGGGCCATTCAATTTTTAAGTAAGATATGAGTCAGACAAAAAAAAATAAGAAACACACTGGATGAAAAACAAACACTGGTGGTATCATTTGACACAGGATGACGTGATAGTGGGAGATAGGAGCCTTCTGTCCGTAGGGCTCCTTCTGGAGCTACATTGGAGTGGGAGGTGTGGGCCACAGCTGGGCCTGAGCCTTTACCTTGGGTTTGCAGCCAACAGAGGGTAAAGGCTCCCTTTTAGAACTCTCAGCGATGAACTCTTCTTTCCCAGGGAATTGACCTCATGCGATTTTGCTGAATCGCTTATTTTTGAACTTCAGTTAGAGTCCTTTGTACTTGTCCTTAACCATGGATCCTAGGTAATTAAGGTGAATTATCTTTCTGCTCAGGGTGTGCGCTGCGGCAGGCAGTGGAACAGGGCTTTTATGAGCTACTGAAGCCTTGGATTTCCAGGTGGGGGGCTTCCCCTACATGGAAATACCCCGGGCCCCGGGGCAAGGTGGATTCTAATGTGCCTCTTATCTGAGCCTCCCAGAGATGCAGCAGGCAACTCATGGAATTAACCAGAGCCTGCAATGTGAAGAGCCCTCAAAGAGACATAGCAAGGGCTGGGCACAGAGGGGCCTCAGGGGTACAGTGCAGGGCATGAATCTGGCCTTGGCGACATGAGGGGATTGGGGCAAGTTGTAAGGGTCCTCTGAGCCTCAGTTTTTTAAGCTGCCAAAATGAAAATATTCATACATAGCCTAACACAGATGCTGGGAAAGACAGGAGGCCCCTCTGTAAAGTATCACAGAGGTGTTGTTGATGATGTGCCTTATTACACTTTCAAAGAAGACAAGGTACAGCCAGTCTGAAGATGTCATGGCTGTTATGAGTGGGTTTATAAAAGACCGTGTCTACAGCAACCACCAATGAGACAGCAGAGACAAAAGCAATCCATGGCTATTGAATGTATCCTATATGCCTGGCAATGGTTAAGAATTTCTAAATCATTGACCTGCCTCAACTTCACAACAAGCCTCCAAGTACTTTCAGTGTTCTAGTTTATGGTCGATAACAAAAAACAGGTAGGTTATTTGCCAAGTCTTGAAGGGTAGTATGTGGGGGAATCACAATCAGTACAAGAGTCCATTTTCATGGTCACATCACCCACGTGATGCAATGTTGTGTCATCTTAAATACCTTGAGTGGTGAACAATGACTATAGGCAGAGGCCAAGGGTACCACGCAAAGGTAAAAGTGAGGGCAGGAGAAAACGGAAAGACACAAGCGATGAAGCAATGTGCTGAGTTTGGAGCGTAAGATAAAACCTCTAAGTTGGCAAAGTGAACCTTGGAAACAAGAGACAGAGGTTAGAAGAATCCAATCACCAATTAATTAGGCACCTGCCTCCCTAAGCTTTAACTATAATAAGAAATCTACAAAGTAGTAACAGTAATGGCACCCGTGATGATAGCAGAACTAGTAGGAGCTACAATTTATGGAGCCCTTTCCATGCTTCATTCAGGACTGCGGGAGGTGATGTAGTTTTCCTAAGTCATGCAGTGAATCAATAGCAGTGTTGGGATTTGAATGCTTAGCTCCAAAGGGCTGCCTTTACTATGGAGGAGAAATAAGCCAGTGTGGGGAATATGTTTTCATCCTGTCTCTTCTCAACTATTGCTATCTTACATTCTTACAATTCTAAGAAAGAGTCCTGTCACACCTTTCATCCCCCTAGTCCCTGCCTGAAGCTGGGCTGAGGAGGCCAGATGCAACAAGCTGCATACTAGCTTGTTCCCCAGGCAATAGGCCACTGTGTCTGGATCTCTGTGGCTGGACACAGTCCCTGTGTACTCTGTGTCCCCTGCATCTCACCTTACCGTGGCCACCCATGGCTGGTGGCACCATCTCCTAACTGACTACAAGTCATCAAGAGTGGTATTTGGGGATCTCCATTGGAAATACATAGGAAGAATGAAATAATTTCCATTTATGGAGCACCTACTAAGGTCACCACATTTACATACATGATCTCTTGCCTCCTATCACACAAATAAAAAGCAATGGGGACAGGATTTCACCCGGGCTTCTCAGATGTCTAAAAGCTTTGCATAGTCTATCTTACTGCCATCTCCAAGAAGAGACTCCCTACTTGGGGAAAAAACGCTGCACTGGGAATACAGAGAATGGAACATGTGGCTTTCCACATACTTTCCCCTCTTTCTGGAATGCTGTTCCCATTGTATTCTCATGCTTTATTCTCTCCTATCCTTCAGAATACAGCTTAACAGTCATCTCCTGAGGGAAGGCTTTCATGACCTAATTCCTCTATCACTATTCTCTTTCTCAACTTAATATGTGTTCATTTCCAAAGATATCATGGTAGATTAAAAATGGTTGCAATTCTAGCATGGATGGACATGGAAAGCATTATACTAAGCAAAATAAGCCAGTCGGAGAAAGATAAATATCACACGATCTCACTCATTTGTGGAATATAATGAACAACATAAACTGATGAACAAAAATAGATCCAGAGACAGAGAAGCATCAACAGACTGTCAAACCTCAGAGTGAAGGCAGTAGGGGGAGGGTGTAAGAGATCAACCAAAGGACTTGCATGCATGCATATAAGTATAACCCATGGACACAGACAGTAGGGGGGTGCGGGCATGTGGTGAGGGGGAGGAGTGGAGAATCCTATATAATAAAAGGCTAATATGCAAATCAACCGAACTGCGGAATGACTGGTCGCTATGATGCACACTGACCATCAGGGGGCAGACACTCAATGCAGGAGCTGCCCCCTGGTGGTCAGTGCACTCCCACAGGGGGAGCACAGCTCAGCCAGAAGCTGGTATCACAGCTGGTGGCAGTGCTAAGGATGTCCGACTGCCTCTGGCATCCCACCCCCTTCTCCCCGCCGCCCCCGAGAGCTCTCAGACTGCGAGAGGGACTCCCTGGAGTGCGCGAATCTCATGCACCAGGCCTCTAGAAAAAATAAAATGGTTGTAATTCTTTGCACTCCTCTTGCTCAGAGATGGAGTCTCTTTCCTCTCCTGAATCTGTACTGACTTCAGCCAACAGAATGGGGCAGAAATGGCACAGTGCAAATGTCAAGGCAGAGCTTTAAGAGATATGCAGCTTATACTTTCACTGCTTAGGACTATCCCTTTTGGCATCCAGTCATCATGTCAGTGTGCCTACGCGGTGAGGATGCCTATATAAGCAGTCTGATTAACCACAGATCACCATGCTGTGAGGAAGCCCAAGCTAGTCAAATAGAGAGAGAGGGGTCATATGGACAATCACCAAAGATCAGACATCTGAGAGAAACCTTGGAACTTACTGCCCAGCCCAACCATCAGTGGGATATGCTGAGTGGGGGAACCCAGTTGATCTGCCCATATGATGAGCCTGACCCAAATTCTTGAAGCACAGAACCA
The DNA here is from genome assembly GCF_963455305.1 of Plecotus auritus. Lineage (NCBI taxonomy): Eukaryota > Metazoa > Chordata > Mammalia > Chiroptera > Vespertilionidae > Plecotus > Plecotus auritus. The sequence continues at coordinate 75,970,069 of NC_137774.1, read as the reverse complement.
TGAGCAAATAAAATGGTGGTTAACTCCCTAGGTTTGGAGATAGCTTGTTAGGCATCAATGCATAACTAAAGCAAACATCATCATTTTTAATTATTTACTTATACTGTTTACTTATTACATCGGTCTCTCCTACAAGTCATGCTGAGGGCAGAAACCATGCCTGGTTGTACCTGTTTCTGAATCCCCATTGCCTATCCTATATAATAAAGAGGGAATATGCAAATTGACCATCACACCATCACAAAGATGTCGGTGCCCATAGCCACAAGATGGCAGCGCTCAGTGCCCTCAGCCCTGTTGGAGTCCCCCAGTCCTTTCAGCCCCGCCGGGGGGTGGCAGGCACATGCTGTGGCCGGACCCACCCTCAGCCCCCCAGCCGCCCAGGGCTGCCTGAGGCTCAGGTAACCAGGGCTGGCCGAGGCTTGTGCTGCCAGCAGTGGCAGCAGCAGAGGTGTAATGGGGGCATCGCCTTCCCCTGATCGCTGGCTCCCAGACTGTGAGAGGGAGAAGGCTGGGCTGAGGGACCCCCCTCCAGTGCATGAATTTTCATGCACCAGGCCTCTAGTTATATAATAAGCACTCAACAAATAATAGTGAATGAATGCTTTACATAAAACTAATAATAGCAACAACAGGATGAGTAGTAACAGTGATAACAATAGAGTAGGGGTGGTTGGAGTAATAATAATAATGATAAGCAAAGGAATAATAACAGAGGAGCAGTGACTGCTACCATGTTGAGCTAAAGAACAAGCATAACACACATCTCAAAATGATCATTTTCAAGGTTATTGTTATCAACATTACCATCACAGCAACTCCCATCAATGCATTAGTATAATATGCAAGAAATTGTGATAAAGACTTCTATACATTATCTCTAATCTTCACTCAACAATAAGCCTGACATATAATGAAGGTAGTACTATCTTTGGAAATTTAAGGGACTTGACCATGATCCAAGGTGCTCAAAGACTTGAGAAGTGTCTAGGTGGGTTTGAGAAAGCTGTATCCTCATTGTTTGAGCCTGGTTTCAGAAGGACTGAAGGTAGAAGGTCTTAAATAACAATTTTATTGATGGGAGTAGGACAAATGAAAGAAAGCCATCCAGTTGAAACCATAGGCAGGGATAGCTTTTCTTAGCACATGTTCACTCTCAAACCCTCTTGTCCTCCCTATAAGGAGGTGTGTCCCTCCATGACACTCTCATGACTCCCTTATCCCCTGATCTCACGGTCTAAGCCAGTGCTGATCATCAGCAGGCGCCTTCACTGATTTCTCACTGTTCCTGGACACAAACCATGTCTGATTCATCTCTGTTTCCCAGCAAGGATCTGGCACACAGTAGGTGTTGATAAATGTTTTCTGAATTAAATGAAATTAGGATCAATGCCCAAAAGGCAGATTCTCTCGTTTCCATTGTTTAAAAATATCATGTATTTCCACTCATGCATTATGTATCACAGAAATTAATTTATCCAGAACTGTTTTCCAATGAACAGTTTCCAAAGGCTCTAGTCTGCATCCAACTGGAAATCTGCACTTGGAGGTGGGGGAGAAAGATGTGGCTAGTCTTCAGCTCTCTCTGTTAATCCCAAACACTATTCCTGAGGTGGGTGCAAGGATAAGGTTCTTCATGAAGTCATGTCAGAAGTCAACATTTCCTGATTCCTACTCTCCTTGGCAAGGTTAGGATGTATGTATCTCATAGAAACAGGTACATCTTTCCTTAGTTCTCCCACCCCAACCCAATGGCTTCTCCATTCTTCTAGCCCCGTAGGCGAGGGCTGCAGGGAAAGTTGTTTAGAGTTATGGCTATTAGAACAGGTTGTAGATTCAGACATACCACTCATGAGTGATGTGACCCTGAGAATGTTGCCAAGTCATGTCAACTATCCAAGTCTCAATTTCCTTATCTGTAAAGACACCATCATTTCATCTATACGCAAAGGCCATTGTGAGGATTAAATTACCAGGGACTATAGCACCCCACACTTAAAACAGAAGTTCGCATGTGTACTTGGCACATATTGCAGAGACCTGGCAGATTATTTGGTCATTTTATGGTTAATGCAACTAGGCAGGACATAGATTATTATTGTGCCCATTTGAAAGATGGGAAAACTAAGGCTCAAAATGATGCCTAATCATAGCCCCCATTGACTGAGTGCCAATTATATGCAGGACATAGTCATAGGAGCTTTGCTTAAAATACCTTCTTTATATTCACAAAAGCCCTGTATAGACAGTTATAGTATAAAAATTGAAGCTCAGAGAGATTAAGTAACTTGTTTAACTTATTAAAAGATAGTGGTCGTAGGGTTTGAACCAAGATAGTCTAATACCCTAATAGTGATGTCACCCACTGCATTGGATGACTTGCTTAAGCAAATGCCCAAGCTGGAGTTAGAACTGAAGACTTTTAGGTTTAACTCCCTCCACCTCCTTCCCACTTGACACTATACATTGTGAATCAACTACAGAAAATTCTGTGTTTCTGACCAAATCTGAAACATTGTCAATTAATTCCAGTCTGGCTGTCCAACTTTTTAAAGGGCAGAGATTAGATGTGTCAGGAATTCAGATACCACTAAATTTTATCCCATGCCTTCTATGCCAAGTTCTTTCATATACACCAATCCACTTAAGAATCACAGCTACCTTGCCGAAACCAGTTTGGCTCAGTGGGTAGAGCGTCAGTCTGCAGACTCAAGGGTCCCAGGTTCGATTCCGGTCAAGGGCATGTACCTTGGTTGCGGGCACATCTCCAGTAGGAGGTGTGCAGGAGGCAGCTGATCGATGTTTCTCTCTCATCGATGTTTCTAACTCTCTATCCCTCTCCCTTCCTCTCTGTAAAAAATCAATAAAATTCATTTAAAAAAAAAAAAGAATCACAGCTACCATATGAGATGTTATTCTTTCCATTTTAAAGATAAAGAAACAGAGGCTTGCTTAGTGATACATCCAGGTGACTCACAAGCATCTACAAGTTGACACACACAGACAGACAAATGCACATATTATCATTTTGATCTCAACTACTTCTATTACTTAGAAAATGATCCTCATCTTCACCTAGATTTAGCTTTGTAAGAATTGGCATTTACTCATGCACAAACTTAGAGTCATCATGAACCCTATCCTTTTTCTTCTATCCTACAGCCAACTCATTGCCCAGACCCCACTAGTTCATGCTGTCTTCTCTTGTCTGAACCATAGCAATAGCTTACTAATGGCTCTTTCTGCATGTCTCCCTGCCCCACTATTGTGTTCCTCTAATCCACTTTCTATACTGCTGTCAGATCATTTCTAAAAACAAAATCTAATCATGGCTTTCTCTCGTTCAAAATCCTCCAATGGCCTCCCATTTTACAAAGAATGAGAATGCAACCTTCAAAATGGCTTACAAGGCCCTGTTGAGTGTGCCCTGCCCACTTCTCCATCCTCATCTTGGGCTATCTTCTCTCTGTACCCCCAACCTAGGCACAGTGACTTTCTTTCATTTGAATATTCCAAGCTTCTTCCTGCCACAGGTGTGAGAGTAATTGGTCAACAACTGCCTCTACAGAAAACAAAAACCAGAAGCTCTGATTTGTACCATTGCCAATTTCCATGGTATAAATACTCTCATCATGGCTATTTCTAGCTACAACATGACATCCCTGTCATAGTGGGAAGAAATATGTACTTTCTCCTTCCCTTGCATTTATGACATTTTTCACAAATGTAATTATTTAAGTATGCAAGTGATTTTTATTTCTTTGTTTATATTTATGTTTTCTGCCAGACTGTAATTTCCTTGAAGAACAGATGTCTGTCATTCACTCTTAAATCTCCAAGGCTTAGCACTATGCCTCCCAAATAGTAGGCACTCAAGAAATATTCATGAATAAATAAATGATATATGCCTAGCCAGTGAGGCTCAGCAGTTGAGCATCGACCTATGAATCAGGAGGGCATGTGCCTGGGTTGTGAACTCAATCCCCAGTGTGGGGTGTGCAGGAGGCAGCTGATCAATGATTCTCATCATTGATGTTTCTATCTCTCCCTCTGCCTTCCTCTCTGAAATCAATAAAATATATTTAAATAAATAAATAAATAAATACATGATGTACAATTGTTGAGTATCTACCTTGTGCCAGGCACTGTGCTTGACACAAAGAATGAAAAAGACAAATAAGCTACAATATCATCCTTGAGAAATGTATACCTATAATAGCAAAAATAAACTTTAAAATTGTAAAACTGTTAGATGTGCATTGACTAGATTAATGTATATTGTAACATATTCTAAGAATTCAATAAATAATTTTATGGAGGCTCAAGGAGTGAATTTTAAGGCACATACAGCATGCAAAGGAGTCCCAGCTCTGGCATTGAGATGGTGTCATGAAAAGGTTTATAAATGAACAGAGGCTGGGAATATGAGTAGAGATTTGATAGAATCTCCAGCCAAGGCAATTACAAACACTTCAGAATTGAATTCTAGGATGGAAGGCCTCCCTGCTATCTAGCTAGCTTCCTTCTTGATGCCATCTAACCCAGTTCATTTTTAAAGGATGCTGTGGTCTCAAAAACTGTTGCATTTCTGAGCTACAACATACACTGAGATGCCTGGAACGTGGCTCATCCACATCCCCACTGTGAATAAAAATGGTGTGGGCCAATTGCTTACGTCTATGAAAACCTAAGTGACTGTGAAGGTTTTCTCCAGGCTCCCAGCCACGGAAAGGGCCTGCGAGCCCAGCAGCCCCGAGCTGGCCAGGGAAGTGATGGGAATTTCAATTTCACAAGGGCTGTTTGTAAAATAATCCAATACATTACAGTGTGTGCATTTTTATTGTATTATATTGAGTAATATCACATTTAAGGAGATTTCGTAGCATCATAGCCATGCACAAGGGAATATAAAAGTGGTTAATAAAATAGAGAAGTACAATTTCCCTTCAGTGTCGGTTATGTTCCTATTATACTCAGAATAATAATCAGAGGTCCACTTAGCTTGACTTGGGAAATAACAGATCTGTAATTACCTCGTGTCTACAGTGTCATTATCAAGGGCTCAGCCCCAATGTCAGGCCACTGTGAATCCTCAGCAAGCCTGCAGAACTCAATATCTAAGCTGCAGAAGGACAGGCACAGGGCTTCCGAAAGCCATGCACACACACAGGGAGAGACGAGATGCCTGTGCAGCCAGGCAGGGCTCTGCGCCAGAGTGAGCTGCCAGGTTTCCCTCTGCCATGGGTACTCTCCCACCCCACGGACCCTTATTTTGAAAAGGGAACATGTGCTTTCTCCCACCCACTCACCCTAAATTCTCCCTCTTCTGAGCTTGCTGTGCTACTGGAAAACAATTCCCTGCAGATTAGTTAAGAGCAATGGAAGATGCTTACATGACTATTTACCAAACACTGACCTTCAGTGGCTCAACCAAGCCTCCAGAGGCTCTTGTTGGGATCGATTGTTCTAATTTCAGCAGAAGTGGGACTTACGGCATTCTACATGTCAGCACCAGGGCTGAGCACAGTTTCCTACTTTAGTGAAAGGCTGGTTCCACTGTCTATGACCATGTGTTTAAATTGCCTTTGTTTATTTGCTGCCTTTGTTCCTGGTGCTGCAACCTAGAGCAATTTACATAACCCCCAAGTCTCTGTCTTTCTCATCTGTGAAATGGGGTTACCACCACCTGCCATTAGTTAGAACAAATGGATTCAGAGCCTGAATACCTTGACCAACACAATTATTACTTACTTCATTAATTATAACAATTGTGATGTTGAGCAGAACATAATATTTATTAATTCTGCTTTGATTTAAATAAAAGCCAATGGAGAAAACATGGGCAGTTTGTGTGTGTATATGTGTGTGCATATGGATGTGTATTTGGAGGTGGAAGGGATGCAATATTCCTGATATAACAACTCTGGTATCGACTATATTCTGGCATTCCACATTTATTTACTTGCCATAGTCCCAAAGAAAAGTCCAGTTCGATGGAAAGGAAGAATAAAAGAAATGTAAATCATTGGTCAGGGGAGAAATTGCAAATATTTTATTAAAAAAATAATCCCGAAGACCCAGATGACCTGGTCAAGTTCAAATACCTCTGTGGGTCAGTCCATACAGATGGGGGCAGAGGTGGGGAGAGGCTTGGTGAAACACTACAGGGAGCTGTGGGGACTGTGTCAAACAGCCTGTGGGAGAGTCCATCCTCAATATGAACACATGGTTACGATGTTTTGTTAGATTTTCCATTTTTTAATCTAGCCAGATTTTATTGTGAAATTTCCCATTTAGAAATGTAGGCAATTCATTCCCTTTGTGAGCTCAACAAAAAAAGGCCTGAGGGTTTGAATGAAGTCAGCAGGTCAATAGTACATAAACTTTGTCCTTGGTCACTGGTCAGCAAACTTTTTCTATTGAGGGCCAGAGAGTAAGCAGTCTCAGCATAGTGGTCCATATATCTCTGTAGCAACTACTTCATTCTGAAAAAGCTAAAGCAGCATAAACAATACAGGAATGGATGGGTGTGGTTGTATTCCAATAAAACTTTATGGACAAAAACAAGTGGTGGGCCAGAATTGGTGCATTGGGTATAGTTTGCTGACCCTTGGCCCAGCTAGTTAATGCTGATACTAAAAGCTTGGAGAAGGCTGGAGGGAAGAGAGGACAGGGAGGGCTGGTGAGGGGTTCTGGGTCCCATGAACAGTCAAAAGACAGCCAAAGTTCTGAGTTCAGCACTGCTCTAACTCCTCTTTCAACTTTTGGGGAGATCCCCTCCAGCCTTCACTGCCAGTAGCATTAATGACTCAAAACAGGAAAAGGTCCCCAAATCTGACTACCATACCTAACCTTCCTCTTGTCTCCAAACTGCCATCTCCTGAAGTCAAGGAGACTCTCTGGGGCTCATTCCCCCAAGCCTGCCCCATCCCATCATCTCTTTCCCTTTTGTAAAGACATCAGATGAGTGTCACCCACAGATACTGCCTGGAACCCCAGGCAACTCCTCCCATAATTGCTAACCTGACTCCCACTTGCAAGCCAATTAGAAGGAAAGGGGGGTGGGACCCACCTCCTGTCATTGCCATTACCACCGCTTTTCTTAGTAAAAAATGGTAGTTGATTTCTCCCCCGAAAAAAAGACCAGGGAACAATCTCTTTAAATTACAGTGTTACAACGTGAAGCAAAGATGCAGAAGTCAAATACAATTTGGGTTATAATTAGCGATTTCCTTGTAGCAGGTTTCTCTGGGAGATCTAGGCATCCTCTCGTCAGCTTGCCAAGTAGTTCCAAGGCCCCTTTCACTCCATGGACCACCTGATGCCACAGCAGGGAGTGTGTGTGTGTGTGTATGTGTGTGTGTGTGTGTGTGTGTGTGTGTGAGAGAGAGAGAGAGAGAGAGAGAGAGAGAGAGAGAGAGAGAGAGAGAGAGAGAACTGAGGCAGCTCTGAGCTAAACACAGATTTATGGCGATAAAGATTGTTAAGACGTTTGTCTGCCACAATAGTGTCATGATTAAGTAGAAGGAAATGCCATTTAGGTAAAGTAAACTACTTCTGATGGGAAGTTACATAATGTGGGTTTAGAAATCCACCAGACCTCTGCTGATTGGTTAATTAATGAATGAATTATCAGATTGTTAAATCATAGTCTTGATGTAGAGCTAGGTCTGAGAGGGTAAGAAGCTCAGGGACTGTTTTTTTTCTCTCTAGTAGAGTAGCAGGCCCTTGGGAGACAGGGGAGCCTGCCAGGTGAGCTCCCTCTGTTAACTGTATGGCCTTGGGGCAAGTCACTTAACATCTGTGCTTCTGTTTCCTCATCTGTAATTTTGGCACCATCACACTGGCCCCTTGATGGAACGTGAACAACATGTGCAGCATTGTGCATGGCTGGAGGAATGAGGAAGGGATTGGACCCTGGGGTCAGACTGGCTGCCTGTAAATACCAGCTCTGCCTTCCTTAGCTTTGTGACAGGACCTTGGGCAATCTCCTCCATTCTCTATTCTCTGATTTTCTCACCCAGATAATAAGGGACTAATTATGGTACCCGGCTCCTGTGGATGCTATAAGATTCCATCACATCGTGCACAGGAAACTTCTAGCATCCCTGCATTGGGTATCTAATATGTGCTCACTAGCTGCTAGTTATCTCTATTGTTAGTAAATATACTTGCCTCTTTTTTTCCCTTCCTTTTGTCCAATAAATTTCTTTTTGTTTTTCTTCATCGACCAATCCAGATGCACACTTACATTTCCCCCTTTTAAAAGGCCAGGGCAGCCCAAACTCTTTGAATGTACAACTAAATCTATGATTTTTTTAAGAAGGAAAACTGCCTTTTTGCTTTCAAACAAGTCTGCAACACTTAAGCCTCCAAATTACCTTCGTCCTGATAGCCTGATTTGTTTTGAACCATACAGTCTGCAAACCTTGGTTTATTGGAGAATGAACTTGCCATCTAGCTTTGTCCCAAGGATGTGGAGGTCAAATAAAAGTCAGGTCCTCAAGTCTGGATACATTCTGTTCCTGATGCCGGAGGGATGGCTGACTGTCTGGGTTATAGTGACCTTCTTGCCAGAGTGGAGGAGCTGGAGAAACCATGAGTGTTTCAGTGTGATCTACATGCTGCTGGCTCACCTATCAGGCTCACTGACCTCACAAGGGTTTATTACTCTACTGGGGGCAGAACCCAGCCTTCAAGCTTCTGACCCTCAGGGAGCCTGTGCATGGGCTCAGACCCAGCTCTACATCAAGGTGATGCTTTAACATTCTGACAGCCTCCATGCTCTTCAGGGATGCAATGGTGGGAGCTCAGACACTAGTGACAGTGTTTTGACCCAGAAGCGCCTGGCAGTGAAGCTGGCTGGAACATATAACACCATTGAAGGAGCAGGGCCATTGACACTACCACCAGGATCAGCAGGAGAGAACAAGATAAAATAAAGGCTCTTTTTAGAAGTCCCGAAACCTTTGCGAGTGTCAGGCCCCTTAGTGGCTGAAACCTCTGGCTAGGAAACAAAATAGAATGTCAAAGAGACATGGAGCCTCAACTCACAGGGCCCGGCTCCCTCCTAAAGGCAGAGTTGTGAGCTCTATTTCAATGTGGCAATAACCCTTAGTAACTGGATTTTGAAAACTGCTGCAGAATCCAGGAGATAGAGAGATGAAAACGGATGGTCAAAGCAAATAGAATGCACGGGGAGGGGCATGGTTGAGTAGAAATTTCCTTTCAGGATGTCCCTGTTCTGGTTTCTGCTGACATTCACTGTTCTGACATCCGCTGTGTGACCCAGGCAGGTCCCTTCTTTGAGCCCCAGCACTGTTCATAAATGAAGCAGGTAGACCAGATGGTTTTTTCAAGCTTCTAACATTCTATGAATCTCTTCACTGTCTAACTGAGGCATCAAAGGTGTCTTTTTTATAAATCTGAAATATTACTTCCTCAAAGGGTTAAAGTTTCTAATCTCACCTCTTATTAAAAAAATAAATTCAGGTTACAAAATTATGTCAGGGTTTATAAACTCAGTATATGGGCAGATAACAAAAATGAGTGAAACAGAAGTGAACAGGAGAGTGCATAAAAATCCAAATTGCTGTTAACTCTTGAAAAAAAATATTGTAACACTGGGTGAGCAGTGGTTCGATGGACTGATTGGGGCACCCTCTTTGGACAGACCATATGTCATCTAGACTACCACAGGGTCCCCACCAAAAGGTCACATAGAATCATGCCTATGGTTTCATTATTCCCATATTAATGGGGAAATGAACTACGAATGTTACCTTTGTCTCCATTATAAACCAATCTCTTTCAAACATGTATGTTACTTGCCTGGACATGAACTGTTTGAGTTTCAGCTCTTCACTTATGTGATTTCCTTACATCTGTGCAATCAGAGGTTGAACTAGGTAAACTCTGGTTCCCTCCAGCTCTAACACTGAAGGGTTGGCTGAACCATCCACGGACCCTCATGTCACAGAACACAGCCAACTTCTTTCTTCAGCCTGGAATCCAAATAGAGTGTAGAATTCACATGAACTCATTCTGAACTTGCACAATGTATGGTCACAAATTAAGAGCAGGAGCTGATGGTGAACTAATGAATGATTCAAATACTGCCCACAGAGAACAGATTAATGCCTGCTTCTAAATTCAGTTAAAAACAAACAAACAAAAGCACCTAATGGGATTATGAGCTATGCAAAGGCAATTAGGTTCTTTAAACACCTAGATCAGTCATTGGAATAGTTCATAGACGGCCTACTTCAACATCAAATTATCCAATCATTACACTGTGTGCTAATACTTGTTCACACAGACCATCATCTTAATCAAGGATAGAGACTGCTTAGTGATACTGAGAGGGTGAAATTCATGACATTGAATACAGATCTGAAAAAGCACAAAACCCAGAAGAGAAAATCAAGAGGAAACTTTTCAGATGGCTTCAAGACTTGCAATTGAAATATGACAATTACCAGGAAACAGTAATTTGAAATCAGAATATGTCAGATCTTTTCTTAAAAGCAAGATGTATTTGGGCCTTATGAACAGAACTTCAGTCAAATATTCCTCTAATAAATCTTAACCTTGTTTGTCCATGACCTAGACTCAGTTTAATGAACAGTTTGTATCAGTCAGCTGTGCTCAGGCATGAGTGATTGAAAACTACCTGTATGGAAATAATTAAATAAAAAAATTACCTTTAAAAGTAAATGTGGGAATTTGAGTCTTCGTTTGACTCTTAAGACATGAAATTACACAATTCTTATGATGTATTTATTCTCCCACAAAAAAAAAAAATAGAATGAAGAATTCAGGGTAAAGGAGAACACTCCAACTTTCCCTTCTGAATGATGTGATCATCTCATAATTACAATGGTTCACATGGCAGAGCATTTACTATGTGCCCAGCACTGTGCTACGTCCTTCATTGGCATTATCCTTAGGATGTCATCCCTACTCTAAGCCTCCATACACCAAGGAAGAAAGTAAGGTTACATCACATGCCATTGGTCCCCCTGAGGGTCAGACAGAACTAAAGTAGAAACTCCAAGCTCCTTACCTTGATTCTGCACTGCTTCTGATAACACCTGCAGGTGTTTATTTAGTGCCTTTTTCCCAACCTGTCATGAGGTTCTTCAATCCTACCAAAATTCACAGCCATAGCCCCAGTCCCAGACCCAGAGACCTGGGTCTGTGCTGCTCACAGTGATGCCTGCTTTTTGCAGAATTATCCTAAGTTTGACTCAATCATGCTTTTTGGCGACCAGAACTGGACATTGTGGTGCAAAGGGGCTTTTGAACAGTAAAATGACCCTAGTATGGGGTAAGAAAGGCCTTTAATTTATCCTGCAAGCCATGGGCCATTTATTCCAAAGCATATATAGGAGGCAGAAGCATGACCCTCAGCCTCATGAGGGAATCAGAGGCATTACCTGTGTCCTTAGAGTAAATGTGAACCTTAGGAAAACAGAATTGGTGTTGACAAAACAGCTCAGCCACACTGTCATCTGAAAAGACAATTTTGAAGCCACCGAAACATGTTATTAGAATTTGCTCAAGGCATGCTCTAAGCCTGGGATATTGTACATGCTTGGGCTCTCCCAGGCAAAATAAGTAATTCCCAGGCAAAGAATTCCTTTCCTCAACAGCAATCTGCCCAGAGAAGAGGCCACATGTGTGCTGGGCAAGCCTGGGGGATGCCTTCTGGGCTTTGAGCCCTTAAGACTTTTGGTCTTGAGTCTGACACACTTGGTTTTGAGCTCCAGCTCCTCTCTGTTAGCTATAGTGACCAGGAAGTTACTTGCCTCAGGTTCCTCAACTATAACCTGGGGACGATAATGCCTCAAAAATACTTATTTTTTGGTGATGGAGAATACACATGGGTCCCACTGTGGGTCAGACAGAACTAAAGTAGAAACTTCATATGCGATTATACATATAAAGTGCTTAGAACATAGTTTGATGCTACTGAGCAAAAACTATTATGTTTGAGATTTTTATCCCCTGATTCCTGTTTTGACATAGCTATTTACCCTATTTTTAGACATGGTGTCCCTCAATGATTTTTCCAAGCTTTTAATGTAAGCCCATGAGGCCACAATCCTCCACCTGGGAGAGGCACTCTCTGGTGTTTTATTATTCATCTCTAATGGTTGTTTGGAAGGAAAGAGGAAGGCAATTTGGAGAAAGACAGAAGCAGAATGGAGGTAGGGAACCGTAGAAATAATATCAAAGAGGTCCAATGACCAACCCAAGATACTTCCACTTATAAATGGTGGAGCAGAGGGACACAAATGTTAAGATTCCCTTATTTTTCATGGTGGAGTAATATTCCAGGGTATTATGCTAAGTGAAATAAGTTAGGCAGAGAAAGAAAATATGATTTCACTTATATGTGGAATCTAAAGAACAAAATAAATGAACAAACAAAATTGAATCAGATTCATAGACAGAGAGAACAAACTGATGATTACCAGAAGGGTTGGGGGGCTGGTTAAAAAGTTGAGAGGATTAAGAAATACAAACTGGTAGTTACAAAATAGACACTCAGAGGTGGACAGCAATATTTGAACCCAGCTGTCCACTACAGCGGATTGGGAATAACAACATTGCCAGATAAACCCCAGAAACAACCTAGAGTCCATGCAAACATGAAAAAGAACGAGTTACATCCCAAAGTGAAAACAAAAATGATCTCCCAGATATAAACAGTGCCAATGGGTGCTTAATAGATGTTAAACCTGTTATATTGAGATTGGCACTAGGGAGAAGAGGATATCAAGACCTATTCAGAGATGGAGTGAGCTAGAATACAGAGAGAGAGAGGATAAAGATAGAAATAGAGATAGAGTTAGAGATAGGGACAGAGATAGAGGTAGAGGTAGAGATAGAGGTAGGTCAGATAGATAGAGACAGAGACAGAGATAGGGACAGATATAGAGGTAGAGTTAGAGGTAGAGATAGACAAGCAAGCTGCTTTAGATAAACGCTTGTGTTCCCACAAAATGCATATGTTAAAATCCTAGCCAGTAACGTTAATAGTCATGGGGCGGGGGGCGGGCGGGTGGCTTGCGGAGATGACCAGATCATGAGGGTGGAGCCCTTATAAAAAGAAGTCCTCAGAGAGCTCCCTCACCCCTTCCTCCATGTGAGGACACAATGGGAAGACATCCAACTATGAACCAGGAAGTGGGCCCTCACCAGACACCCAATCTTTTGGTGCCAAAATCTTGGACTTCCCAGCCCCCAAATTGTGAAAAATAAATGTGTTTGTTTTTTTTTAAGCCACCAGTTTATAATACTTATGTTACATCAGCCTGAACTGACTAAGACACAGGCATATACTTGCATTTGCATAAAACACTCTAGAGGAAAATATTAGGGATTGGTACATGCACTTTCTAGCAGGGAGACTAAGAACTGGGCTTGAGGGCATTAGGGAATTTTCATTTCCATTGTAGACCTTTTCTAATGTGTGGCTTTTTAACCACTAACCTGAATCAATGCAGTAATAATACTAAATTTAATGACTAATTAACAAAAAGGAATGCATTGAGAAGCTTTCCCCACACTTAGCTACATAATTGACTTGCAGAACAGAGCCAATGTGTAAAGGATTAAGAACAGGAGGTCATCACCAACCAATGTCTTATCTTCTTAAGGGTATTAATGATGTCTGGAGACACAACACTCAGTGAAAGCAGCTGAGGATTAAGAAGAAGTTGGTTCCTTAAACAGCTCTTCTCTCTGTCAATAGAGGCCCGAGCTCTAGGGAACAAGCTCTGGGACCCACATTCTTTCTCCCATCAGATCCCAGAGCTGGTGGGAGACTTTCAAACAGACTGCAGAGGTGTTAAAAATAGAAGTTAAGTTGCTATTGGAGATACACGGAGAATTCACCACTTGCAAATCTCTAATTATAATATGTCAAAAGTAAAATACCTTGTCAGGAGCAGTATCTAATATAATGCAGTATTGGCTCTGTCAGCACAGTGATCCATGATGTGTTGGGAGGCCCGCATTAAATAGACATTCGGCAGGAAAATGTCCTGCAGGGATTCATCTCAGCCCTTGGAGGACTGAAAGGATGAGCGGGGAAGTCTTTGCTGTCTGTACTTTCCTCCACTCTGGCTGGGAGCTCTAGGTGCAGCCTGCTTCCCTTCTACAGTCTGTACTTTATGTTAAATCATGTGCATACATTAGAAGTTCTTGGAGACTAGCAGATGGATAGATCGTTTCTCTCACCCGAAGCGACTGGGTTTCTCAAAGAAATGATGGCCTCCACAGTGCTCTGAGATAGGCATTAAGCACCATGCCTATGTGTCAGAGAACAGTTAGCGTTATGGCAGGTACAACACTAACCCATGGGGAAGAACTTAGGTGGGCTAATACTGGATTGGGACAGCTATGGGTCTGACCCACTTTGAGGCTCAATTCCTTCCCTAGGAAATGCAGAGCCTGAAGGGAAGAGAAGGAGTACTCTGTGCGGACACAGAGACAATTGGAAGCAAGCTTCTCATCAACCATGTTCTGCACAGTTGGGCCAGGAAAGCTCAACTCAAAAGTAGGTCACAGACAGAGAAAGCATCTTCCTTTTTGGCCAAAGGAGAGAAGCCCATAGGCATGTAATCATTTGCAGCAGAAAAGTGGATGGCCCCTTCTTTGGGCCATCAGGATCAACCACAAAGCCACCTGCCTCCACTGATGATGGTTCTCTTTCCCTTTAAAACTTCCCATGAGAGTATGTACCACACAAATATTGCCAAAGAAGGCAAAGTAACCAGCCCCTCCACAAATCCACACACTCCATACCCAGAGAGGTGCTCCTTGCCATTCAAATACTCTAGATATCGCTGTCAGAGCCTAGGTTGCCCAATTTCAGAAATGATGCTGTTGTTTCCATGCTTTAGGACACATCACATTGCACTGAGAACAGAACACACATCCTATTATCTCCAGTGGCCCTTACGCTCTACAGGCAGAGCACAGGCCTGCTCACCCGTGCAGCTCCCTGCAGGGCCTGGGCTCTGTGGACCGTCCGCATGCTATTTAATTTTAATTGTGTTGATCTCTAAAGAATACTTTTTGTGAGAGAAGGACGTTGAGCATGTCAACTCCCTGACTGGATTAAAATTTTCTTTTAGGTAGGCATAATTAACCCTTTCTTTTAAACTCTCATTTTATAAGTCCTCTGGCTCAAACTCTTTTCAATGACTTCCCATTACTCCTAACGTAGAATTCCACCCCTTATCGAACCCACCAGGCCTGTGGGGTATGATACCTACTGATTCCTTCCATTTAGTCCATTGTCACTTTACCCCCAAAGCCTCTCCACATGCCCTAGATACACTGGCCTCTTTTTAGTTCTTTGAATGAGTCAAGGTCAGGACTACTGACCTTGTCATTATTTCTGCCTGAAAAGCTTTGTCTTCTCACCTTAAATATCATCTCCTTGAAGAAAGGTTCCCAGACTACTCATTTGTAAGCTGTGCCTCTGCTCTTTTATATTCTCCCATAGCATCTGTCTTTTTCTTAAGAGCATGGATCATCATTTGTGTTTATATAGCTGTTTGGTCGCCACATGTTCACTCTGCCTCTCACACTAAGTTTCAAGAGGAAAAGGACCATTTCTGTTTGATTCAACCACATTACCTACTATGAGTCCAGGCCCCAGTAGACTTTTAATCAATATTTGTGAATGAATGAATGTGTGACTGACTGAATGAATGAATCTTCCAAATCAGCAGTATAGTTGGCATATGTTGAGGCTTATTGTCTGATTTAACCTTTTTTTCCATCCAAAAAAAGCCTCCTGAAGCCCTATCACCTTGATTATCACAAAATAAGCAGCAAGCAAATAAACAACAACTCTATCACTACCATCTGGTTGTCAAAAATGCAAATACCTGTGAAATCAGCAAACACATCTAATAGACTCAACCCTAAGTTGTAGCAGCAGCCAGATACAAAAAGGCACTAGTGGTGCTATTCACAAGAGCCAAAGGTGGAAACAACCCAAGTGCCAGTCAATGAATGAATGGATAAACAAATGGCTTATCTGTATAATGGGATAGTATTCAGTCATGAAAAGTAAGTGCTGTACATTTTATAATATGGATGAACCTTGAAAACATTTTAAAATTGGAAAGAAGACAGACACATAAGGAGGCCCGGTGCACGAAATTTATGCACAAGAGGGGGGGTGTCCCTCAGCCCAACCTGCACCCTCTCACAGTCCAGGAGCCAGCGATCAGGGGAAGGCGACACCCCCATTACACCATTACTCCGGCCAGGGTGTGCAGGAAGCTTGGCTTCCTCCATTGCCAGGGAAACCCAAGCCTCCTGTTCGCTCCATGGCCGCAGCCATCTTGGTTGGATTAATTTGCATACTTGCTCCTGATTGGCTGGTGGGCATGGCTTGTGGATGTAGCGGAGGTAAGGTCAATTTGCATATTACTCTTTTATTAGATAGGATATATAATTTCATTTCTATGAAAAATCACAAATGGCAAATCCATATAGACAGAAAGCAGATTAGTGGTTGCCAGGAGTTGGTGGAAGGCAGGATGGAGACTGTCTGCTTAATGGGCATAGAGTTTCCTTTGGGTGATGAAAATTTTGAACTGGATAATGGTGATGGTTTCACTGCACTCTGAATGTACCGAATGCCATGGAACTCCTTACATTAAATGGTTAAAATGGTAACTTTTCTATTTTGTACAATAATGAAGAGGGGAAAAGGCAATAGAAAAGTTTAGAATGTGTATTATTTTTTAAATTCTCCAAATCTAACCTCCAGGTATCAGGTATCAAAGGCACCAGGTATCAAAGTTAGTTAACGGTTGCTTTTAGTTACAAGAAATGCATCATGCTTTAAAACAATAAACTTCACCAACACTGGTTTCCCAGAGGCCTGAGGGCAGGCAAAGAGGCACGTCAGCCTTGCACTTACAAAAGGCTCTAGCCTTGAGGCTGGGTGAGTCCAAGCTTCCAGAGAATTCTGCAGAAAAGGTTCCACAAATGCACATGTACATCTGGAGGGTATGGTTACTTTCGGTCGCTCATAAACACTGTTTCATTTTTATAATTACTTTGTTGAAGATTATCTTTGATTCATAGCTAATAACATTCATTTTTAATGATGATAGTATTATAATGTTTTGTTTTTGTTTGTTTGTTTGCTCGTTTTAACCCATTTACCCCATTCACCTGCAATAAAGTTGACTCTTTTGGGTACATAGAGTCACATAACCCCCACCATCAACATACAGAATGGTTTCACTGCCCTGCAAGATTCTCTTCTGCTTCCTCTCTGTTGCCCAGACCTGCACACCCCAGGGCGCAGCAACAACATGGAAAAAATAGGGACACACATGAAGACTAGGATGCACCTCTAACGCATTAGGCTAAACTGGGGCGGGCTGGTGCAGAGATGCAGCGTGGCTGCAAATGGCCACAAGATTTGTGTTTGGGGCAGCGGAAATATTTCAATAGACTGTGGTGATGGTTGCTGGACCCTATAAATACACAAAAAGCCTCAATTGTCTAGCTAAAACTGGTGTATTTTATGGTATGTAAATTACATCTCCCTAAAGTCATTTAAAAGAAGGCTACACAGTGTATGATTCCATGGAGATGACATTGTTCCAGAAAAGGCAAAACTATAGGAACAAAGAGTAGGTCAAAGTTTCTTTGTACAAACAAAATGCAGTCAACGAAAAATGTGCCCATTTCATCAATTAACAGGAGAGGATGCCTGGTGATAAGGTATCTTGGCAGAACTGGGGTGACAAGGTCAGGGTTAGGGGCTGCTTTATGGGCAGGACGCTTGGATGGGGGTGCACCCTGCTGTCACTACCGGAACCCTGGGAACCAGTCCTGCCTGACCCCCTCCCACCCGTGCCCGAGGCGAGCCTGGAGCCCACTTACTGTGGCGGTGCCCGAGACGGTCTGCGCGCTGGTGTCCGCGGCGCTCTGCTCCGAGTGGGACTGCGCGGGAGGGTACAGGTTTAGCGTGTGCTCGGGGACGGTGGTCTGGCCGGGGTACTCTGGCGCAGGGTGGGGGTGGGGGGCCGTGTATTCCGCGGGGATGCCGTTCTGAGGGGGAGCGAACTGGGCCGAAGCGTAAGGCTGAGCCATTGTGTCAGGGGCAGCTGCTGCTTCCTGATTACCCTGAAAAAATCAGAGGTGGAGAGAAGGAGAAAGCGTGAGTGGCCACCGGGCAGAACCTTTCCCCAGGCCCTGGACCACAGTTACCGGACACAGTGCAGGTGCCCGAATGGTGCCAAGAGCCTGAGTCCGTGCACCCCAGTTCATCTTCCTCAGACGCTCTGAGGAACTAGTCACCCTTATTTATACAACCCATTCTACAGATGCAGACATCAAGGCTGCGAAACCAGAAGTCACTTTCCTCAATCATCCAGCTCAACAGCCCCAGACTGGGAGGGTCTGTGTCCCACGGACCAATTTATCTGGCAGATCGTCCTTCTTTCATTCCCATTTGGGGACATATGAGCATGGTGTTGTCTCGCACGACAGCAGAACCTTGCTCTGATACTTAAAACGCCAAAAGCGATTAAACCGAACATGCATGTTCCTGAGAGGAGAGACAATTCATCTAAGCATTTGAATTTAATCAAAGTTTTATGTGTCTTGGCACACATGATGGGATTGGGGGGGTCTTGTTAATGACCACAGTGTGTGTGTGTGTGTGTGTGTGTGTGTGTGTGTGTGTGTGTGATGTTCCAATGAAAACTCAGGGCCTAATTTGGACAAAGATGGCCCTCTGTGATAGCCCCATTTTAAGTAATTCTGTAGAGTGCTGGACTTAACTCAGCCTCGTTAGTCAATGCCTCCCCCAGCCCGTCTTACTTTTTATAAGCACAGAGTATTATATAACAATTCACCCTTCAGATCTAGGCAAAACATGCAGTGTGATCATTACAGCCAAGTGAAAAGAATTAAACACACACACACACCCTGAATTCAAATGCTTCCATTTCAGGAAACATCTATCTCTCTCCACCTCCACCTCCACCCCCACCCCATAACTCTACTACCCTACCCTACACACACACACACACACACACACACACACACACACACACACCACAGCAATCGCAGCAGCAGAAACTGCAATCCAGAAGTCTGAATTGTCCATGGTCTCAAGAGATGGGATCGCACAGATAGTCAGAAAGAGACAGAAGAAAACACCCTAGCAATTAAGCACCAAAGAGCTGCTTTGCCATTATCTGTGGTCAATTAGAGGTGACTTCGGCCCTCCTACAATGATAGCAGGGCCAACATGTCAGAATCGCTCCCATTACCTCCGTCCTCACCACCAACATACGAGCACCTCTTCGGTTAAAGCAACATGGTGCAGCGGGGACATTCTAACACAGAGGGAAACGAAGTTTATTCTCACAGCAGCACACAGAGCCAGCTCATTTGTTTAGAGGGGACTGTAATTAGAATGTTAAAGATGACACGCTGAAGAGGACTTAGCTTAGGCTAAGTTTAAAACATTTTGCAAGTGAAAACATTCCCATCAGGCCCTTTCCTCCCCCGGCATAACTGTTCCAAATGCCTGTGCCATGGGCAGCAGAAATGCACAGCCACTTCTTTCTAATGCGTTTCCGCAGCATTTGGGGCTGAGCTGGGTCTGTCTGTGCTGTGGCTGAATCACTATACGTGACAGGAAAAGTTAACCATACCCATCCCTAGCAAACATGAGGTCACTCATTGTCATTGCCACTCAGTGTTCACTTTTCTTCAAGGAAAAATGCTCTGTTCCTTTTGGGGTGGGGGGGACCCTTCCCCTCTCAGCCTAGTGCAGATGTGGCTGAGCCCCGCCTCCCATGACCCATAGATACAGTCATGTGACCTGGCCTGCCTAATCAAAGGGTTCCACTCTCTTGCCCAGCCGGTGTGGCTCAGTGGTTGAGCATCAACCTATGAACCAGGAAGTTATGATTTGATTCCCAGTCAAGGCACATGCTGGGGCTGTTGGCTCCATCCCCAGTGGGGGCCCTGCAGGAGGCAGCCGATCAGTGATTCACCCTAATCATTGATGCTTCTATCTCTCTTTCCCTCTCCCTTCCTCTCTGAAATCATTTAAAAATAAAAAAAATTTAAAAAAGTGTTCCACTCTCACAGTCACCAGGATGTGTGTTCATGCCCAACTATCTAAACCAGTCAGCGAGTTAAACCCTTGTAATTCTAATGAGGTGCCTGAGACTTTGCTGGGGTTTTGGGAGGAAGTCCTCTTCCAATGGTCATTGGCAACTGTAAACATAATGTAAGCCTGAGCTGCCAAGAACCACCCCTTGAAGAGGGACTGCCTAAAGCTGAAGTCAACCTAGAGGAGAGTGAGCCCAGAAATTGATAAACAGATAAACTGAGTCCCGTTGAGATCATCGGAGGTCTTGGATCCAGCTTTACCTGCAGTTAGTAATGCTTTAGTCATGCGAATCGGTCAAGGTCTTATTTTGTTTAAGCTACTTTTTCTGTTACTTGCAACCCAAAGGGCCTTGATTAACAATCCCTCCTGAAAAAAATCCTCTGCTGCTTATGAGCCCGCAAGCATCCTTTTCTTCTGCCGGGCTGTGCAGGGAATATGGCCTCAATTACAAACATTCCAAATGGATGCCACTTCTTTCTGGCCGAGCAGAAGGCCCAGAAACTACTGGACCCGAGAACCCTCCAAAGAGAAATGCATGGGGACAGATCCCACCTCTGCGCAAAGGTCTGCTGCAGCCTGCCCTGCCTTCCACCAGGCTCAACTCTGAATTGAAAGAAAGGCTTGTGAGAACCCCAGGTGAGGCCTCCTAGGGAGCATACAATGATGGCAGGAGCAATGGTAGCGAGAGACGGTCCCTAAGGACAAAGGTTTCTCCACCACCTCCAGCAGAAAACACAATATCATGGGAGGGAACCCTGCCCGAGTGGCCTTTCCTCACTGCAGAGCAAGCTCAGGAACAGTGACCCAGTCCCACAGGCCCCAACAAGATGTGCGGGCTCTCTGCTGGGATCTGAGCTCTCTCTGTTTCAGAGAAAGAAGGGCCTGCCCTCAGGAAGCTTGTGATCGCTCCATTCTCCCACCACCATCAAGTGTCAGTGTTCCATCAGCCAGACTAGGGTGTTAACCCTTGGTGAGTGTTAGAGCTCCAGCTTGGATAACTCTGCCCTCTCAGGCCCGAGGTCTTGCTTCAGAAGGCTCTGAGGACACCCTAGGAAAAGCAAGGACCAGCAGGGGCACCACTGGAGCAGGGGCAAGCCACCCGCCTTTACCAAACTGGTGGCATTTTGGTACACCCAGGGCGCTGAGTGCTAGGAAGTGTGTCTGTGGTCACCGAGGAACCTGCAGGCACATTTGGGTACACAGGGCTCCGACTGCACTCCTGTTCCCGGTGCCCAAACAGATGTTGGCGGGACCCCCCATAGTTACTTATTAACACTGACAGCAGTTCCAGAGAGATCCTAATTAATATTCCTACCCTTTGCACTTCAGGCTAATTACAGCTAATATTTAATTAAGATCATTGTACTTCCCATGGGATTGCTTTTCACCTTCAAACGGCTTCAGAGGTGCCTTTGCCTCCTCCCTAGTGATGCTGCTGGATTCTTAGCATGGAATGAGTGGTCTGACATTCACATTAAGGGGACCTTTTCCACTCCAGTTCAAGGCGAATCTTGGGCCCGTGCACAGGTTAAAAGCTGAAGCCAACTTCGTGTAGGAGACAGTGATGGGCAGAATTATTTGGAGCATTCTGGCTAGACATTCCCTCATTTGCACAAGTTGCCTTCTTTCTTCTCCTCCAAGGCCGAACTCCCACCTCCCCCTAAATAAGGGAACCCGTGACAGAGATTTGGGCATGTACAGAGTCAAGGTGCTGGTGGGTGTTCTGAGTTGACTGGGAGGGTGACTCTGATTTGCATGTTTACCCCCACATCATCGACGAAGTGCTTCAAGAGATTTTGCAAACCTAACATCTAATTTTCAGTGCCTGAACTTTCTTGGGTTGCTGCTAAATACACAAAAGGCGGGGGTGGGGGGAGGGCCAAGGCCTGATATTTTTAAATCCGATAATGCTCCTGAAGAACTAGGTAGAAACTTGAAGGGAAGAACATCATTTAGGATAAATGTAGGGGAAACTTCCTTGTTCTCACACACCAAACCTCAATTAGAGCAACTCATCAAGGGCCCGATGATGTGGGACCTCCAGTTACTGAGAGCAAATGGATATTAACATGCAACCAAGTCTGGTTCACCAAAGCAAAAAAAAAAAAAAAAAAAAAAAAAAATGCCGTTTCTATTTAAATATTTTACTGAAGCATGAAATAGCCAGGATATTATTGCTATTTTAAGACAAACACCGTAATCTGTCTATTAGCATAGCGTATCGACTCGGCTGCACCCAGACGTTCAGCAAGCCTTTCCTCAAACGCACGGAGAAGCTCTTTGGTCACCGAAACATCCTTCATCCTTAATCTTCTCTCCAAGGTGCGCCCAGAAGACAGAGGCAGAAAATGAGAGAATTCCCCCACACACACCCCCGCTCCCGCCCCCACCCAGATATCTCTCTTCTCCATTCATTGCCCTGGATGGTTGAAAAGAGTAGTTTTGGAAAGCTAATAAGAGAACAAAGGGTGGCAGCCCATTTGACTTGGCAAAATATTTTGGCTCAACATCTAATGCAAACCACATTTCAACTGAGAAACAGTCTTTACGGGGCAGGGCACAAAACGGGTTATTCTTTGCAATGTGACTGCCAGACTGTCACTGAGGGGGAAAGTGGCTGTTTTCATAGCTGCCGAGTGGACTTTAAAATAATCAAGGATGTGTGTGTGCATGCCTGCATGTGTGTTTCCCCAGCTTTCATAGTGACACTTCCTGAGCATCTTCTCCCCTTTTGCTCCTGGAATATTTTGAACTCAATCTGAATCTTGCCCTGAAAACCCTCTTCTGGCCTAAACTCAGCCCTTATAATGAAGACATGCACAGGGATTGTCCAGCCTCAATGAAGCAGCTCCTTGATCTGTCCACACAGCCACGGAAAGCAGCTACTCCACCATGGGACCCCACTCCCCCCATCCCCCCAGCAACTCAGATTCACTGGAGGGAACTATCCATTCTTGGTTGCCCACAGTCTCCAGTCGGGCCGACAGTTTGTTTTCCTTTAGTTTAGTGGCTGATCTGTTCTACTTCTCTGGCAAGAAATCTCGCCTATGCAGAGAAAACCTCCAGTGCCCAAATGAGAGAAGTAAATTGCCTCTTGCCCCCGGGGCATTGCAACAAAGAAGGAAAATGCAAAATTACACCATTAACCTGCTAGTTCCAAGACCAGCTCAGTTCCACACATCAAGCAGAAAGCCGACACACACACACTCTTGGCTGAAATCCTCTCCTCTCCCCGGCGTGATTCAAGGAGCAGAATATACATGGCACAGAGCAACAGAGACTCCACCGCAAGGAGAGATTGCAGCTTAATTCAAATCACAATGGCGAGTGGAAAATAAAATGGGAAAAAAATACCTGCTGCACCATCCTGCTTGCTTTCTCCTCCATAAACTTAGCAGCTGTCCTAGACCCACACCACAGAGCATCTGCTCAAAGCAAGCCTCAGCTACGAGCCGGGGTGTATGCGCTGTGCAACGTGTGGATGGCTGGGGTGTTGCGGGAGGGGGAGCTGAAGCCGCCTGGCTGACCTCCCCCTCAACATCTGACTGCTCCCCAAACCAACCCCAGATGGGACTCTTTCCGCCAGCGAGGCCTGGCCCATCAATCATAGCTCGCTCCTCCTCCGGCTCCTGCTCAGTTTCAGAGTGCACACTGAGCAGATGATTATAGAGCGGAGGAGGAAAAAAATACACACGTACACACACACCTCACCACACAGCACTCGACTACATTAATAGCTGTTTAAAAAACATTAGAAATGCAAGCCTATGCATTGCCTGGAGCTGGAATTTTTCATTACTAAACTAAATATACGGCATGCGAAGTTATGAAATCCACTGGGGGAGCTTGCTACTATCCTATTTTGCTTTAGATTTTTAAGAGGGGGGGGGGTGGTGGGGTAGTACAGGAAGACAGAGGAAGGATGAAGAAAGAGCTCAAAGAGATAGAAGGATCATTAGGGGTAAATTTAAAAAAAATACCATGAGATCATTGGGCCTGAATTTGTAACCGAGCTGCACGATTAATTGTAAAGTGATCTTCACATACTGTAACTGGCAATCGTTGGGAAGACTTGGAGACCCCGCTCCTCTGCAAACCAGCTGTGTGATCGAGACAAGTTGTTGCAATACACCGGGCTCCAGTTTTTGCTTCTGTTTAATGGGAATAATGATGAGTGACTTCACGGGGTGATAGTGAGGGTCAAAATCAACTCACAGCAAAACAGACACAGGGGCCTGGCTTATAGCATCACTGTATACACAGATGCATTCATCACAAACAATAGGATGGTGGGCCAAGGCCAAGACCATCTGGATCCCTATGGGATATGCAGTCAAGAGGTGTAGCGGGCTCTTAGGAAAGGAGCCCACACGGGCCACCAAGCCCCAGGGCTGATGAATGCCATGAAGGAGACACATAGGGGTCTTGCTTTCTCCTGTTCTTGAACGTTTATCTCTTCCTTGCTCATTGTTTTTTCTTCTCTCCCAATGAGCAAAAATAAAACCTTGTGCAAAAATAATCCCTGGCGATCTCAATACCAAATGCTGCCTCTTCATTTAAGGCTACAAATACTCTGTCCTTTCTTTATTATTAAAAATACAACAACCAGAGTGAAATGTCAAAACAATTTCAGTTTTTATTTGGTCGTGTCTTTCTTGCTCGTCGAGGGAGAGGTTTCGAGAGTCCCACCCCCTTTCCATGGACAGCTGCTTATCGCTGAGATGCCTCGCTGGGGAAGGAGAACTCTTGCTACCCTGGAGGAGATGGATGGGGTTTCCAAAGTGATTAAACTTGTAATTAAATTGTGTAACAGAGGAGGAGGCGAGGGCAGAGGAGGCTGCCTGGAAGAATTGAACTTTCCTGCTGGTCTGTCAGTGGTACTAGTTCAGGTAATTCTTGGGTGATTTTTTTTTTTAAATTCCAGTTCCCCAGGGTTGGAAAGAAAATCTGGATAAATGGTATTTGTGACATCCTCGCACCTCCATTTTCAATCATGCTCTGGGGATACAGCTCAGGCAGCATGAAATAAGCACTGTTTCAGGTCCCCACAGGGATATGCCGGCTCCTCTCAGAGCTGTGTAACCTCAGAAGACCTCAGCCCCTCCCTCCCTGACCCCAGCCGCACACGTGGACTCAGCGGTCACTCTCATGAGCTGTAAGCTTTTTTCCTGTCCTTACTGATAACTAAAAAGTCAAACTTCTGTCCTTCAAACAAAGTATAGGGGTATGGCAGTTTCCTAGAAAAGCAAGGACAGACCAAGACAGAAAAATTTCCTGTTGAAGGATATTCCGGGGAGTAATAGAGAAAATACTAAAACAAATCAACATCCCCCCTCCAAAAAACAATAACACCCACTAAATAGAGAAGAACATTTCAGGTGGAAACAATCAGAGAAGCAAGGGGACATTGGTTCTCAGCCAATGGACCATCAGATCATGTGGGGCAGTCTCATAAAATAATCAGATACCAGGACTCCACCCCAATCCTACTGGTTTAAACTCTGAGAGTGGGGTCCAGGCTCTGTGTACAACTGCCTGAGGTCATTCTGATACACAGTCCTGATGAAAAGTTGGGGAAATTTTTCTGTATTTTTCAAACTGTAGGCGTGATACCTTGAGATATAAAACCTATGTAGGGGGTGATCACGCCAACATTTTAAAAATGAAATAAACTAGACTACACTGGAAAAGAAGAGAATAAAATAGTTAAGAGTTATTTCATGAAACTTTTATGTGGGTGAATTGGGTTGCAATGTAACATCTTTTATGGATTGCAGTAAAAGAAATAAAATTAAAAATACGATGCTAGGCAATGCCAGTGCTTGTTATTATCGTATCTTTTATCAGCGCTGTGACTATGGAATCAAAGTCAAATGTTGGGAAGTCAAGTATAATGGCAGAGTGATTGGCAAGTTATTCAACTTCGGTGTGCCTCAGTTTCCTCATTTATTAATATAAATAGTAATACATATTTTTCTTCCCAATGAGTCTCTTATGATGGTTTTGGGAGAAAATCTACAGAAATGTGTTTTGTAATCCAGGAAGCCCTAGGAGGGCATATGTCCTGCTCTGGGGATGAAATCAGTCCCCTCCTAGCTCACTAAAGTGTATTGACTTCTCATCTCCCGTCTGCCAGCTGCTGAGGTAGGCACTTTAGTCCTCACAACCACCGCTGTGAGGCAGATATTAAAGATACAAAAACTGAACTCCCAAATAAGTGAAGACATATTTTTCCACGATGGGAGCTCTTAACATAGTTAAGTAGCAGAACCAGAACTTGAACCTAGTTTGGTCTTATCAAAGTATTCCTGTCACTGAATCCATACTAAGATGAAGATGGAGATGATGATGATGATATGAAGATGGAGATGATGATAGTGGTAAGGATGATGATAAAGATGAATATGATAAGGCTGATAAAGATGATGGTGGTGGTGGTGATGATGAAGATGGAGATGATGATGGTGATTGTGATAAGAAAACTTTCCTTGAGTACTAACTTTGTACCAGTCATTGCGCTAAGCACTGAGGATACAAAAGCCAAAAAGGCAGTTTTACCTACATTACTTCAATTACCAAGAACCCAATGTGGTTCATATTGTCATTCCCTTTCCAAGGGAGGTAGAGTTGCTTCCTCACACCCAAATCCATCAGACTCCTAAGCTCTACATTCTGAAATAGTTGTAGATAAGGTCATATCTGACCTCAATTAGGTGAACATACCAACCTTTGTTTCCTAACTGCACCGGCTTACAGAAAAGCATGTCTGGAACAAAGAACTCTAAGATTACTCTGAGGCCCTAATTCACAAAAACAAACAAACTGCAAAGATAATAAGAATCCATGTCACAGATTTAAGTGAAAGCAATTTGTCTCCTTTCACTTTCCCGGCCCTGACAGGGAAGCAGAGAGAGAGGCCAGAAGCCATCTTGCTGTGGCTGACAAACACCAGCCCCAGAAACACAAACCGAGTGGGTGGCAGGCTCGCAATGACGAGGTGTCATGTTTGCAAAATGTTCTATCCTGACTTTCCATTTGGATCACAGAAGGCAACGTAGAGGCTGCTTTTCTCAACTCCTTAAAAGTTAGTGACTATCAAATATTTATGGCATTTTGTACAAGTCTGGAGCCTTGATGTGGTTGCTTATGAGGTGATATTTCCAAAGGGAAATAAATGTGCGTGTCTCTAAAAAAATTAGCAGCCTCCGGAGCAAGTGAAGTTCCCACAATGGGACCAGGCACTTAGGAAGATGGGTTTTCTCATCTTGCTCATACCATCTCCGGGGCTCAGAGGGCCCTGACTTACCCTTTAAAAAGTTCATTGAAGTTTAACCTTATACACCATTCGATTTTGACATTTTATATATTTTTACATTATATATACACTGAGTGGCCAGATTATTATGATCTCTGAACGTATAATAATCTGGCCACTCAGTATATATGAGGCCCAGTGCATGAATTCATGCATGGGTGGGGTCCGGCCAGCCTGGCCAGGGGGCGGGGACATGGGCAGTTGGCCGGCCTGCCTGCTGGTCGAACTCCTGGTCGAGGGGACAATTTGCATATAAGCCTTTTATTATATAGGATATACATTGAGTGGCAAGATTATTATGCATTCAGAGATCATAATAATCTGGCCACTCAGTGTATTTTTATGTCTGTCTCCAACTAGACTGTAAACTCTATGAGGACAGAAACCTCACCTGTTTTTCTCAGCACTGTTGCCTCAGGTATTTCAAAGAGTGGCACAAACACACACACACACACACACACACACACACAATCAAAATGTTTTCTTGAATGAAAAAATAAATCCCCAAGCTAATCTCTTTATCCCTATTGCTATCAAGAAATGCCCTGACTCACCCAGTACCTCAGAGCACTGAGAAATAAGCTCAGACCATTAAATGTTACTCTGCACTGTTGAAAAAATCCCCTCTCCCATTGGACTATACCAATGTTATACCCAAGGGGTTTTTGTTGGAAGGTCATGCAGATAGGGCTCCACCTATCTGTATGTGAAGTTGCTATCAATATCTTGTTATTTCCTGTTATTAATAAAAAGTAACAACCAGAGAAGTTGATATGAATTGAGTTCATTCTAAGCATCAGCCAATGCAAGTCACTATATATACAGTTCCTGTAGGGATAAAGTTAGATTGTATAAGTATTATTCTTTATAAATTTATATTTTTATATTTTCAATGAACTTATTTTTATCACACTCATTTCCCAGAATAGGAAGTAAGAGGTATT
Source organism: Plecotus auritus (assembly GCF_963455305.1). Classification (NCBI taxonomy): domain Eukaryota; kingdom Metazoa; phylum Chordata; class Mammalia; order Chiroptera; family Vespertilionidae; genus Plecotus; species Plecotus auritus. The sequence goes on along the minus strand of NC_137774.1, from coordinate 75,941,625 downwards.
GAAGCTAGTAAGTGAAAGATGTAGACCTCAAACCCAGCTCTTTCTCCAAAGCTGAGGTCCTTTCAAGCCAGCTGTGACTGACCTCTTTGTTGGCTAAGATGAAGGGTCATATCTGTAAGGGTTACAGTGGAACAATTCAATGACTAATCTCCGAAGTATCCTAGCCAAAGTTACAGGTTTGAGGTCTTATTCATGCTACTCAAGATCCAGAATCTAAAGGGTGTTAATGATGATGGTGGTGATTACAACGTTATTTATAACAACAGTAATATAATCAAAAGGGCTCTCAACATGTGCTTTCCACTGCCCTAAATTTTCTATAATTGTAACTCTATCAATGGAGTCCACGCGATAATGGGAACACAATCATTATTGTCATTTTATAGATGGGAGGTTTTGAAAGAATAAGAAAATAATCTGAAGTCACCCTAATTAAGTAAGATGAACCTCACATTTGTGCCAATCCAATGCTGACCCCAAAGCAGGAAGCTGAAAATAATTTAGAGGAAGTTCATGATACCCTTCACCCTGGTTCCCCAAATAGTAACCTCTTGAATTACTATAGTTTATTGTCAAAACCAGAAATTGACCTGGTGTGACCACTCTTCTACATTGCTGTGAACACCATGAGGAGTTTGGGCTGTAAAAGTTGAGCTGTTGTGAGTGTATTGCTATCGACAGCATCACAACCTGGCCATTGCCATCAATCCCTGAGTGACAGTGGGAGCTGCCCACCACTGTTCCATACTTAGGGTTGTGGAAAGGAGGGTAGATGCATTAGCAGACGATTGACCATGCAAACAGATTTATTAGCAAAAGGTGTTGTCATAAGGGAAGGAGCAGATACATGCATTTTTAGTTATATTTCAGTAAGGAGTCCTCACTTCCTGGGTATGGAGGAAACCTTCAATCTTGAGCAGACTTTCACTTTCATAATCTATCTCCTTTCACAGACTAAAGAAGCGAAAAGTATTCTCACCACCACCACCACCACCACCACCAAGGGTAACATCAATGTCAAATTTATATTGGAGACGAATTCCAATGACTTGCAACATTGCTAATACTACCTCATTTAGCCAGATCCACAAAAGGAAAAGGATGGATTCTGTTCCCTTAAATAGCTTGTTTATAGTTACCCTGCAGATATGATTTGGAATAATATCACTGTGTTACCTATTTCATCACAGCTATCCAGAGGATTCTCTGCCTGCTTCCAAAATAGGAAATTGATAGATTTAATATGAGGCAACTTTCTTTGTAAGAGAGGAGGTCACTATGCATACAGATGACACCAAGTAGCCTAGAGAGATACCAGCTCCACTGTGGATGTTGCTGAGTACAGCATCCCACTAAGTGTCACCAAGGGTCTGTCACTAGATTTTAAAAATTGGGAGCATTAAATCACACTGCTAGGAAGAATCATAGACTCTCCCCATGGAACGATACAGATAATGAAATGTTCTAGCAAAGGGGAAAGTAAACTTTAAAGATACATATTTGTGCAAGGGGTAGATACCATTGTCTTGTACGTGGATGGATTCAGAGGCATTTCCTCTCATACCACATTATGAAAATGGAGTTTTCAGGAAAGTTTATGTTCCAGTGCCATCCATCAACATTTCTTTTCCTTCTTCTTTGGTCCCTTCTCAAAGCTGGATGCCTAAATACAGCTGGACCAACCCCATGGCCTTGAGGACACATGGCACAGTATAGATACAGAAGTGACCCAACATCTGCATTACAAATTTACAGAAGCAGACATTTGAGTGTATTTTCAGTTATCCCGTTTCCTCACATGATTACCAGAGGCCTCTTGGGAGCTGGCAAACTCCTCAAGGGCAGGTACTGGAAGTTTCATCGTTAGTGTTGCTTTCTTTTTTCTGCTATAGTTTGTAATCAGATGTTTGACATGATAAATATCTGTTGGCTTGCATTCACCTCACTTGTAGAAAAATGTCTAATCTGGTTATGGCAACAGGCAAAGATGATAAAATATGACCTTGTCTTCCATTGTGTGTTGCATAAGTTTTAGCCTCTAATAGTTTGCCAACTGGAAAACAAACAAACAAAAATAAAGGGCTGTCATAAAATAAATGATACTTGGACTTGGAGGAAATGAAATTAGGAGAGATTGCCAGAAAGCAAGGGCAATGAACTATTCAAGTAGACAAGAGCTTGGTATTCATGCAATTGTTTCCGCAGTTAAGGATTGGGCATCTGCTGGAGGGCAGGTACTGGGCCAGGTTCAGTGGCTACCATGGTGCCGAGAATAGATGAAGCCTAGGTAGCTCTGTAGCTACAGATGGCAGGAGTCACAGGCTAGACCAGGAATTTACAGTCCAATGGATATGTGCCATGAGAAGAGAAATGGAAGGAGTGAAAGGGGCTCATCTATCCCCTATTGTTTATGGAGAAGGGCTTTCCAGAAGAACTGATGTCTAAACTGAGAGTTGAAGGGTGAGCAGGAAATAACCAGGTGGTATGAAACAAGTTGACAAAACAATATATGGAAAGGCCAGTTGTACTGTTGCTGTAGGAGGAATATCTCATACTCAGGATGGCAGAATCAATGAAAAAGAAGTAAAATAAAAAAAGTGGTGAGGCTATTTTCAGAGCCATAGGACCTGTACAAAACAGAGAAAGAACTGAAATAGGGACCTGGAGGCTGCTGGATGGTACGGCCCTTGAGGGCAGAGACTAGGGTCTGCCTTATTTAGCACCAGATTCCTAGCACAATTAGAATGGTGTACAGAGTGTGGATGCTCAAAAACATTTGGGGTAAATCAAAGAATAAATCCAACGATGCTAGAGACCAGGATGAAACTAGTCAAGGGAAGAAAGAGGAAATGTAAGAGAGGGATCTGATCATTTAAGCTGCACCCTTGACATTCCCTTTCCCCTTGAAGCAACTCAAATGCTTGAAACTGAAGAAATAAACAGAAAATAGTTGGTCAATTTAGGTAAATCAAAAGAATAGAGGCTCATTACCCTTTTCATCACCATCACAATAGCTTAGCCAAGGGTAGGATATAAAAGTTACTAGGACACTTACACATTATCTGTTTGAGTCACACATACCAGGTTGGAAGGTGAGTAGGATGGGCACCATTCATACACTTATAAACAATGAGATAGCTGAGGCCCAGGTAACTCAATGAAATGCTCAAGGCACCATGAAAGACAAGGCCATAAAAGTTCTAGCTGGGATTTGAACTCTAGTTATACTTCCAATGCACCCTAATGCTTCCTAAGTTTTCCATTCATATGACCCCACAAGTCTAGTTGTATAAATAGCCTTGATTATATGAAGAGTTTTTGGGTTTCCTACATGCCTATTTCATAAATGTTTATATGGAGAATAAGGAAAACAAATGTGATTATGACAATTGAAATTCTTGTCAGAACAAAGGGAAAATAAACTTTTATTGGCCTTACAAATTCAATATATCCCAACTAAGGATAAGCATGCCATTATTGAAGTTATTACTTAAAAACAATTAAGTCCAGAGGAATTGATTGAAACCAAAGAGCTCCATCTTCCTAAGTGAAGAGCCAAGTTTATAACTGGCCCTGTCTCAACATAAGGGTTTCTGCGTCCCTGGTCCTCAACTAAAGTACCACTTGAGCCTGGAGAACCTTGACTTCTTCACTTATGTTGCATCAGTGAATAAGCATTATTTTTTTCTGTAGATCAGGATATGTGAGATTTTCAGGAAGATTCCTGAGTGAATGCTGAACTGCCTGAGAGGGTCACACAGTTTGGATTAGAGCAGGGTCAGAATCACTGAAAAAAAAAAAGAAGAGTTTTTGTGAAATGTCACACTGGATCCAAGCAAGGCAGTGGGTTCTCAGAAATATGGGAGAACTCTGCCTTAATTGTACATGAGAGAACTAGCCTACCGGCAAGACATTTTATTCCAATATTAATAGTGTGAAAGCCTAGCCATATAAATTGTGTGGTCACTTAAGAGATTCAAGTTAATTTATCCAAACAACTCCAGGGAAGCTACGGCTAAGAAAACTGAAGCTGATGGAAGGTAAGTAAGTTTAATTCAAGAGGCCTGCAAGGAATAGCCTTAACATACTTTCAAATGTGATAATGCAGCCTGTGTTTTTTTGCAGCAAGTATGTGCCCATTGGCAGCACTTATCCTCTTTACTAACTAGTTTCTTATTGGACTGTTAACATGCCTATCTTTTTCAGACAGAATGGAACATTCTTGGAACCCACTCAGACAAGACTAAAAATTGTCTTTACAATCAAGTATTACTAACTCGTATATCTGACTTAAGTTTATTGGACATCTACTGTTACAGGTTGAGTTGTGTCCCACTCCACAAATTCAAATGTGACCTTCCTTGGGAATGGAGTAATTCCAAACATAATTAGTTAAGTAAAAGGGAGGTCATACTAGAGTAGGTGGGCCCCCAAACCCAATGTGGTTGTTCTTATAAAAAGGGGAAGTTTGGACACAAACATGCAAGCAAGAACATCAAGATAAAGGCAGAGACTGGGTAATGCTTTGACCACCAGGGAACGTCAAAGATTGTCAGCAAACATGTAGGAGAAAGGCATGGAAGAGATTCCTCCTCATGGCTCTCAGAGGGAACCATCACCTTGGTCTTAGACTTCTGGCCTCCAGAACTCTGAGCCAATACAGTTCTGTCATTTAAACCATCCAGTTTGGGTACTTTGTTATGGCAGCCCCGAGAAAATGATACACCTACTATGTGCTAATCACTGGAGACACGGGGTTAAGCAAAGTCACTCCTTACCTCATGGAATTTAGGGCCCAGGGATAGAATTAAAACCTCCCAGCAAACCAGCTAAGAATGATGTAATATCTTGTCCTCTTATTCCATTCTTTACAAGAAGAGGAAGTTGGTGCACATGCCAATTTTTATGCAATGAAAACTCATTCTAACTCTGGGAAGCAGACTTTGTAATCCCAGTGGGAGAAGTTTAAGAGCTTGCAATATCTGTCCAGGCACTGTGGTTCCACCCTGGGCTGTCCTAAAGTGGCGGCCAATAGACAGTTGGTCACTGAGTGGTTGAAATGCAGCTAGTCTGAAACAAGGTGTGTTGTATGTATGTGTAAAATGCACACTGTATTTTAGAGATTACCAGGAAAAGAATGTAAAATATCTTCTTTGATCACGTGCTGAAATGATAGTTTGGATATATTGAGTTGAATAAAATATTGAGATAAAATTCACCTGTTTCTTTTTACTTAGTTTAATGTGAACACCAGCAATTGTTTTTAAACCTACCTATGTGGCTCAGATCGTGGCCCTCATTATATTTCCGTTGGGCAGTGCTGGAGATGCCCATTGGTTCTTGGGTCACAGAGCCGGGTTGGATGTGTGTTGACCATTGACTAATGGATGGGCAGAGCTGGGATTGAACTCAGACCATTGGCATTTGAAGTCCCTGCTCCTTCTCAATACCAACCTACCATCTTGCCACCACAGGCAAAATATCTTTAGAAAAAGCTTCATGGACATGAATCCAGCAGAGGAAAGCTTGATGCCCACACCACCCCTCACCCAATCATTGTGATGTTAAAATTCTTCACTTTACCTGACCCTTTCTGTACAATTTCAGCATCAACCCCAAGGCAGCCTTCACAGAAGGTCGCTTCGGAATAGAACATAACTTTCACTTTATCGAATCCGACTAAGCTCCCAAGGCTCTGAAATCTGTCTAAAGTACCTATTTGGGGACAGGAGAGGTAAAAAGCTTTTAAAAGCTTGTTTTAACTGTGAGTGAAATCAACTGACTAATATTTATACTGGGCAGCTTTCTTCAAAGATGAAATAAACTCTACAAATAGCCTACAGAGCTCAGACACTCGCTGCGTGTGAGGTCAGGGAGGAGCCCTTGAACAAGCTCCGATATGCAGGATGCTTCAGGCATCAGCAGACATTCTGAGCTAGATCTTATTCTGCAAGGTTATCCATTGGAATTCGTGGAAGAGAAACTAGGTTGTTTTAATTTTTTTCTTAAATCTCACAGACATGTGGTAGGATGCCTTGCTTTTATCCATTCATCCATTCAACCATTCAGTCACTCACAATATGTTCCTGGACTCTGTCTCAGGCACTGAGAAATATTTTTCATCTGTGTCTGGCACCTCAGCATCAGCATTGGTTTTTGCATTAGTATAAAATAAACATTCAGGCATGAGAAAAGATTCCTTGCTTAAATGGAGATTAAATATGAATAAGGAGAGATACAGGAATATGAATGATCAAAGTAAGTGTCATGGACTTATAAGTTTACGTACAAATTATTATGGGGGTCAGAAAGGAAGCCTTCCAATTCAGAGAGAGAAAGTGTATTGAATGCTTTTTGAAAGCTGTGATGATCGAGATGAGTCTTAAAGGAGACGTTGGGGTGAGTTAAGTGAGAATCCAAAGCAGAGGAAAAGCATGAACAGCAGCTGCAGGGCATTGAAGCACACAGGCAGCAGGTTCTACGGCTGGAGTGTATGTGCAGTGGGACTTGGACCTGGCAGGACTTGGAGCTAGAAATGAGATTGAAGGCATATGAAGAAGAATATATGAAGAAGGCCACATAAAGGAGTCTGGATTTGATACTTAAATAATGGGAGGCCATTGAAGAGTTCTAGGAATGGGAATGGTATGGTCAGATTTGTGTTATAGAAAGACCACTCTGGCCACTAAATAGTCAATGCACTGGAGAGAGAAAATGATGAAGAGGAAAATGCCAGCAGTCATCCATGAGAGAAATGACTGAGCAGGGGCAGAGATGGGACCAGGGCCCACTCTCAAGACTGCTTCTTTGCATCAGTAAGGACACTAATGGCTCTAATTTTAACTTTTGCATTCTTTCCTGTGACCAGTGTGAAAGAACTGATTAAAAATTTTATTTTAATAGAATTTGAATGAACATCCATTCACCTCTAAACTATATTTGGAGCAATTACATAAAATAACTTGTTTTAGTGTTCTGGAGTCTTTTCCATGAGAATGCTGAAGTGGTCAAGTTAAAAAAGGAAACTTTAATAAGGATTACATTGTTGGTATACAAATACATTTAAGCAAATCAAGGTCTACTTTACACTTCAAATGCTATAAGATTTTGAGTACATGTTATGGGGTGGTAGAGAAAAAAGGATGATGATAATCATCATGGGGACTCTTTATAAAACCCTTTATATACTCTAAGTGATTTTTACCCATGATCTCCTCAAATTCTCACAAGGACTCTGAGGTAGATATTACTATCCCCATTTAATAGAAGAGAAAACTGAGGTTCAAATCAAGTTATAACTTGTTCCCTGCCACACTGCTAATAAGGGTGAGATCCAGAATGTGAATCCAGCCTGGTGTCTTCCTGCTACAGCAAGTTTTATAGAATTTCTTGGGGATATCTTCCTTACTGGTCTCCCTTCTGTATGGAAGCCCCTATTGATCATCTAAATAATCATTGAAAAATAAATTTAAATGAGCAATTTCAATGAGTTTCTGCTGGTTTTCCAAGAAATGATATAGGCCCTTTGAGAGAACAGGACAACATGTTTAAAAAGTTAGCATGATTCCTGACATTAAGGGTCTTAGAGTCTGGGAGGGGAAACCTTTTGCTGAGTTCTAAAATGCAAGCCATCTCCAGAGTTAGCAGGTCTGGTGTCCAGTCTGGTTCTCCCTCTTACTAGATGCATGACCTTGAGTAAGCAGCCTAACCTCTTTGTGCTTTGGTTTCTCTCTATCACAATGGGGATACTAATAGCATACCCTTCCAGGGTTATGTATGGACTAAATCAGAAATGCATATACATTTCTTATCACCATACTTAAAATAAAATAAGTATTCAATATATATTTGTTATAACCATTATGGTATCTGGGCTATTGTTGTTGTTGTTTAAAAGAGAAATAACTTGGATGACAGTGTACTGTGGGTGAAAAGTATTTCTCAGAAAAAAATAATCCATCAAAACCTAGCCTGGGAGGAAAGGAGCAGGTTGAGGGAGCAGAAAATAAGTTTGACTCATCACACCCACAATCACACAATGGGCTTAGAAAATAACACACTAGCCTCCTGTGGTAGAAAGGGCAGAAAGAGTCCTCCTTGAACTGTGCCTTCTGAGTTTTGATTCTGATTCACTTAAAACAATTTGGTGGGATGGTCATCTGTGTTTTCAGCTCTGCCAATCCACCAGGACATGGTGTTCAAAATTAGAATTGGAATTCACAACCACCCCAGTCCAAAAAAGCAGAAAGCAGGGGATATATAATCTATTCTCACCTGCAACTCTTACAGCCACAACACTGCTTGTTGACATTGCTAACTCATGACATACTGTTTAAGCCTCCATTAACAGAGAAGAAATCATTCATGAGCAGAAATAAATGTCTCAAATGGAAATGGCACCATTGCTTAGAGCTTGATTCTTCAAATACCCAAGGGAGAATGCAAAATTACAAGGAGCCAAACTGTCTGCAAGAATCTAGTGAAATCCTGATGACGATGGTATCAGTTTCCTGTTGTTGCTCTAACAAATCACCACACTTGGTGGCTTACAACAACACAATTGTATTCTCTTAGAGTTCTAAAGGCCAGGAGTCTGAAACCAATTTCACTGACATAGAGTTAGGGGTTAGCAGGGCTGGTTCTTTCTGGAGGCTCTTGGAGGAGAATCTGTTTCATTGTCCTTTTCAGCTTCCAGTGGCTACCTGAATCCATTGCCCTCATCCATTTCCAAAAAGCATCACTCCAATCTCAGCTTCTGCCATTACATCGCCATCTCCTCTAACTCTGACTCTGACACCTCCACCTCCCCTTATTATAAGAACCCTCGTGATTATATCAGGCCCATCGGGATTACGCCAAATGATTCCTCCATGTCAATATTCATCACCTAGTCACACCTGTAAAGTCCCTTTTGTCATGCAAAATAACAGCACTCACAGGTTCCAAGGACTAGGATGTACATACATTTGGGGGTCATTAGTGAATCTATCCCAGTGATGATATGCTAGAGGAACAGGGTCCAATAAAACTCTCTGAGATATGGAGATACTATGCTGTCTAATATAGTAGCAACCAGCCACCAGTGGCTTTTGAGCATCTTAAAGATGGATAATGTGATTAAGAAACTGAATTTTTATTTTATTTAGTTTTAATCAATTTAAATAGCCACATGTAGCTAGTGATTGTTGTATGGGTCAGGGCTGTTCTTGGGTAGGCATCAGTCTGTTTCCATTATGTCATCAATAACATTGATTTTCCTAGGGAAATAGGATTAAATGATAATAGAGAAATGCATGATCTCTTATACATAGTAATTTAAGTACAGTCACATCATTACATTTACTAGGTCAGGGCAGTTGGCCTTATGATTTTTTCAGCACCAAGGACAGAAATGCAAAGACTGGTCTTAGATTCCTCTCTGTTAACCTGCATTTCTCTTACTTGAATTTTTACAGATAACTTTTACAGTATTCTGATTGGTGAACGAATCCCAAAGAACTGAATTTTATACCTGTTTAGATTATGTTTGGAATAAGTGCCAAATGCAGAATGCAGACAAAATCGTGCTGGGTGATCAGTTTATTTTAGAGCCTTTATCCACCTTTTGGCATGGTATGTTTAATGCTGAAAATCAAGCTGGTTCCATAATATATAAGCATGAAACACAGGGTTTTGATGCCAGAAAAGTGAAACAAGTATACTGGGTAGAGTTTTCTTAGCCTAGGAATTAATAACATAGACTATATTCATCATATTCAGGATGACAAAGAAGAGACACACAAAAGAGTGGTAGAATAAAAATTAACTAGAAAGTTAACTAGAAAATTTCTGAATTTGAATTACTGAAATCCAAATTCTTTCTGCAATTTTTGTTAAATAAGAAAAAAATAAGATCCCATTTCTTATAAAAATCTGAGTGGAAAGAACACTATGGCTATAAAGACTGTTACCTGTTAGGATGTGTCACTTTGGGGAATAAAAAGCCCAAGGCCTTAGAGAACCGCAGACCTAAACATAGTAGTAATAAAATTACCTGTTAAGAATAGAGTCCAACAGAGGCATGTTACTACTACATAAAGCAAAAAGCTTAGAGACAGAGCAAGGCCATTTAAAAGCTTACCTTTACCCCAGCCTGAATATTAGAAGGAAGGCTAATGTGATCTCGCAAAAGGATTCTGAAAATGGATAGACCACACCACCAGTCTGATGTTCAGTGTATCTGGTCCAGCCCTCACTGGCTGCATCTACTTATAATGGAGGTACATCCCACAAGCAGACTGAATCTCAAGGTAAAACCCAAAGAGAATCCCTTACAAGGCTATTAAGTCAAGTCAAGGTTATGCCCAGGATGACAAGTTGTAGCAAAGCAGAAGTGAAGGACTTGGAGTCCACCAAATGGTCACAGGCAAGGAGTGGTAGAGTACATGAGACTCGGGGAAAAAAAGGGATGTAGTGTTACCAGCAAGGCAAAGTTGGCTTAGGAATTTACTTCAAAACATACCTAATATGTGAGTATCTTGTTACAGTTAAAGGGCTGATTACTTATTTCACATCTGTGACAGGGGGTGGGGGGTGGGCGGTGCGTGAGAAACGTGGGCCACTTCTTGGTCTGCTCAGAACCCCCAGGTCATGCATCTCGAGACCATGGACAGCAGAGCAATTCAACTAAGCTTGTTGAATCCTTTAACTCTAAGGTACATTTTATTTTCACTGCTATCAAATCAGATCAGCAGTATATTTTTAGACTTTTCCAAATGTGTGATGATCGAAAGATTTGCAGTGTTCTTTTTTAGGCCACCATAAGAAAAAAAAAAGAGTTCTGAAATTGTCTAAGTTTTCATGGTTTCTTAGGATAGTGAGATGCCTTGGTGTTGGAGAAAAACAATTCAAAAATAAAAGGAGGGGCTGCCTCTCTGTGAAGGAGGGATCTGATTATATTTACTATGGTTTATTTTCTTTGAGACATAGGAAAGCCCCTTTTACTGGCTAAAAGATCATGAATGATACAGATTACTGAAGGCTATCAAAACTCTATTTTGGGTTGGTAAACACAAAATACATTATCAGATTATGTATTGTAGAATTGTCTACCAGAAGCCTATATAATTTTATTCACCAATGTCACCCCAATAAATTCAATTAAAAACAAAAACAAACACCACACACACAAAACTCTATCTTCAACCAGATTTGGATTTGGACTTGTGAACTAGTACGGACCATGATTTCAAACTGCTTTTTGCTCAAAATTCTTTCCCCAAAGTAGAATTTGCTAACCTAAGTTAATTTGGAAGTTCAAAATGTCAGTTTAATTTATTTTAATTCTCTGCCATTGACAGATAAAAATGGATAGTGAGGGTTCATTATCCATTCCTTTCCGTGTGGAACTCAACCCCTCCAATTAAGAAGGCAGCCTGGCCAACTAAGAGAACTTGAACTGCACATGGAGAAATCAGAATCATAGAACAATCCACTCTGGGGAGTGGCTGCAAGTTCTAATAGACACTGCTCGAACCTAATCTCACCAGGGATGGGGCCCACAGCCCACCGCAGCCTCCACAGCCCAGCGGAGCCAGGATCAGAAACCGCACAGCGATTATTTCAAATGTCTGAGCTCTCAGAGAGACAAAGTGTCATTCTTTCTCAGTAATGAGGAAAGCATCTGCCTTGCAGAGGGAGAAAAAGTCAAATCAGACATTTCTGCCAATTTATTCTGGCTCAGACGACTGATGAAAGTTCTGCAGCCTCCTGTATCCAGAAGCTGGCCCCTTGGCCACGTGGCAGGGATGCTGAGTAAACACAATGGGGACACAGATTTAAAACTGGAGAGAAAGCAGAGATACACTGGAAGACACAAACCCACCTTCCAGTACATTCTAAGGAGCATTTTGGGAAGAGATGCTCCTAGAGTAAGATCCTAAGAATCTCACTCTTCAAGCTCTTGCGCGTCGGACAATTCATTTTACCTTTCAAACCACCATCTATGCATCATTCAAAGGCAGAAATAAGGTCTCAGGTTCGTGCAATACAGTGTGGACTGAAGTAATGCATAATTCCATCTCAAAGCCTCAGTGTTTTCATCTACACCCTGGAACTAGTGAGAGTAGCTACTACAAAGGATCATTTTCAAGATTAAATGGATTAGGTACAAAGAGTGCTTAGCATTAGGACCTGTCACACATTAAGAGATTAATCAATGCTAGCTATTATAGGAACAAAAATGAAATAATTGTCCAAAGGTACCTGAGGCCATTCCTGGCATTTAATAGATGCTTAACCAAAGGTAGCTTCGAAATTGCTCAAACAGTAATACTGCCTGAATTAAACAGCTTTCAGTGAGAGGGTCCCTAATATTACCTCCTAGGCAGTCTTAGGAGAGACCAAAGGACAAAAAGTAAGACAGAGACAGACAGAGGTAGATCAACAGAGAGACGCAGACAAAGGCAGACACACACACGGAGAGAGAGAAACAGACTGGCAGCCAGATTTTTGTTTGTTTGTTAATCCTCACCCAAGGATATTTTTCCCTCTCTCTGAAAATCAATCCCATTGATTTTTAAAGAAGAGAGGAAGGGAATGAGGAAGGGAGAGAGAAACATCAATGTGAAAGAGACACATCAATGGGTTGCCTCCCTAATGCACCTCGACCCACGCTGGGTATTGAACCTGCAACCCAGGTATGTGCCCTTGACTGGGAATCGAACCTGCGACCCTTCTATGCATGGTTGATGCTCTAACCACTGAAAAACACCAGCCAGGGTGGCCAGCCAGATTTTAGATAGATATAGACAGATAGACACGTGTATATATATATCTATATATAGCTATAATATATATGTATATTTATCTACATACCTATCTATAAAATAAAGAAGAGGAAGAAAGAGGAGAAAAAGCAGAGAGAGGAAATGGAACTGCACAGCCAGCCCTTCTGCAACTCAGGGCTCCGTCAGGCCAGGTGCAGATGCTGAGAGAGCAGAGCTCCTCTGCCTGCGGGGATCAGCATCACTGCAGATAAAGATGTAAGGGGACCAGCTCATCAATCACAATCATGCGGGGACACCAGGGCAAGGCAGGGGAATTAGCACCACAGCCTGCTCAGGTGTCTCCTTCTCACAGCTTGGCTTTAATTAAACATCACCTCCAGTGCTCACTTCCGGCCAGGTGCCCTTGCATTCCCAAGGCCCGCCTCCTGTAACCTGGGCTCCCTGACTTAATTAGAAAAGAGGCTCTGAAAAAAAAAAAATCCATTCTGAAGGGTGGGAATGCCCCAACAGAAATTATCGGATGCTGGTAATAAAGATTTGCTTTTCCTTGGAACTGAGATTGACTGTTAAATGGCCTTCATTAAGCTGCAGCTCCTTCCTTCCCAGGGCCTCTCCAATAAAGCTACTCAGGATCTTACTGAAGAGGCTGTGAGCTTCTGAGTGGTGAAGGAGGAGGCACTTTTAAAGGCTGCATCCCCAGTTCAGAGAATGTCTGTGTCTGCCTGAGGGCATGTGTGTGTTGGTGTGCGTGGCAACTGGTCTGGGTATGTGTTTGCACACGGATGTGCATGGGGCTGGAAGTGGACGCTCTTTGTCTCTGTACATGGAAAGGGGGAGGGAGGGAGGGAGAGGTGAGAATCCTACAGCAATAAAGGAAACTCTCACTTTCGGGAACGTTCATCCATTAATTCATTGATTCGACCAATATTTATCGATCTCCTATTTCATGTCAGGCACAGGTCTCTGTGCTGGGCACAGAATAAGATAAATTCCTCCACTGTGTGGGGAGTGCCTTCGGTGTAGGAGACAGGAAACTAACACATAAACATATAGCTAGATAATACAATGACCTATCAATGTGACGAGGACAAGGGCAGGGAGCTAGAGAGTGATGGGGCTGCAATCTCAGATAAAGGAGCCAGGAAAGGAGTAAAGCATGTGCATGTCCTGGGGAAAATAAGGCACAAGGAACTGCAAGTTCAATGCCGTGCAGTGGGGAGTGTGTTTGGAGTGACAGGTGCAGCAGGGAGGAGGCAGGACAAAGCTGCAGGGGTAGCCAGGCACCTTGATGTTGGAATCTTAACTCGTGTCTGGCTTGTCTTTTGGTAACAGTCCTGGGTGTCTGGCCAGTCTCCTAGACCTCCAATTAATGGTTTATTTCTTAGCCTCTGTTCCCCAATAGCAGGGAATACTACCCAGAACCCGACAGGCGCCTTGTACATTAATATCAGACCTAACTGCCATGCAATGAGCTTATCTTATGTGAACTGAACACCATGCATTCCAGGAGTCCAGTTCACCTATTTTCCTCCAAATCCTCAAACAACTCTACAGGGGGGATACTGTTATTATGCTCAATTTATGAATGTGGATGTAGAACTCAAAGAACTTACATGACTAGCCCAAGGTAAGATTAATTGGACAAATATAAAGTGCCCACACAAAAAGGAGATACACATAAGGCCCCACAGACAATACAGTGAATTTGCAGACCTATCAAGGGATATCACAGAGCAGAGGTTGGAGAGTGCTTTCTGTAAATAGCCAACTAGGAAAGACTTTCAGCCTTGTCAGGCATACATATCATCTCTGTTGCAACTAGTCAAGTCTGCCCTTATATCCAGAAAGCAATATGTAAATGAATGGGTGTGGTTGTGTGCCAATAAAACTTTATTTGCACAAGTACGTGGTAGGCCACATTTGGCCCATAGGCTATAGTTTGTTGACACTTGTTATTGACTGTCCATACATTGAGACCCAAACAGATTAGGGGAACCACAGTCAAGGGATTTAATATTCACAAAATGAAAAAGTAGGTATCAGACATGTGCAAACAGAGAACAGTCTTCTGTGTAAAACCCCTTATTATAATCACTTCACTGGGGGAGGAGGGACACCCCATTTGGAGGTTGAGAGCTACTTTCCCCAAGACAAAGGCCACATCCTCAGTTCATTCACCTTATTCCCAGGTATAAAGAAATATGTGGGAGGCTGAAGCATCTAGTCGGATTCCAGGAAAACCTATTAAGTATGTTAATCCATTTGTAATTCAACAAGAAGGAAGTGAAAGTACAAGGCAAAGTGCAGAAGACGGGAAAATGTCTTCCAGAAATGTACAAGCAACCGTGCGTGGCAAGACAAACCATTAAAGAGTCACCGTGTGGTCCGCCTTGAAAAATGGTGAGGGAAACAACACAGCAGCATGCATTGGTGTGTGCATGCAAATGTGAACAGAATTAGTCCTTACAGTTGTAGAGCAGATCCCAGTGAGCACTGCATGTAAATCCATGAACATACATGTTCTTTGTTCATTAACGGGTCTGTCTACAGTGCACAGGAACACTGTCCTACATAAGTGAGTCAGGAGTCTTTATAAATCTGAGGTGGATACTCACATATTAAAACGTGATGATTTAATGCTAGGGAATTTAAACCTGCATACAAATTTTGATACGTAAGCCATATAAAAATGCACCTCAATCGTGCAAATCCAGAGAGTATCTCACTCCCCAATAGTTTGGAGCAAGTCAGAAAATATCAGTGGGATAAATGTCTTCTTTGTTGTCCTGATACTAACATTATCCTTATTCAGATGAAGCCAAAGGAGGCTATTAAAGCAGAGAAAACACAAGCCAGAGGGTCTCCATGCTGGAGCTATATTAGGGACACCTGGGAACTGTTAAAAAAATACCTGATGCCACATGCTGCTGGGAATGCAAAACAGTACAGCCACTTTGGTATTTTTTTATACAGCAATATCCTGTAATGTTAAACCTACCCTTGCTATGCCACCCAGCAAGTCCATTTCTAAGAATTTATCCAAGATAAATGAAAACATGTGCCCACACAGAGACCTGTGCTCAAATTTCATAGCATTTATGATAGTCACAAACTAAAAACAAGTCTGTTATCTAATGAATGGATAAACAAATCATGGCATAAAATGAGCAATATGTTAATATACACGACATCATAGATGAATCTCAAAGCCAGTATTCTAAGTGAAGGAAGTCAAACGCACAAGACTATGAACAGTATGATTCCATTTAGATGAAATTCAAAACAGTAGAGAGAAAGCAGATCAGTATTTGCCACGGGTTGGGTAGATTAAAATGGACATAAGAAGACCTTTGAGAGTAAAGGAACTATTTCTATGTCTTTATTGTAGTTATAAGAGGTTATAAGACTATGCAATTACCAAGATTCATCAATGTTAACTCTACATACCAGTTAAAGTAGAGTCTCTCTGGTTGAAAAGTAATTATTTGAACTATCCCTAGGCCTATTTCCCAACTCTGTCTACACAACCATTTGGCCTCGTAACCTGTTTTGCTGGGTAGTTGGGCTTAGTATACCCAACCCCAGGACAAACATCTTTAAAATATCAACATTTCCCAACCTGTAAGACAATAAACAAATGCTCAAATATCATTCATCCCAATAAGACCACTGTCTTTCTATGTCCCTAACCCAAGAAGTACATAAGTAGATGACAAACTCAGCATTATTGGTTGGATAGAAATATAGGGGTGCAATGTCTACCATCTATTGAATGCTTATTAAGCACAAGGTACCATGCTAAGTGTTTGTCTAACATAACATGCTTTTGTTTTCACAAGAATCTCATGAGATACACATTACAGTCCTCCTTTTAAAGATGAGGGGATGAAGCTCATAACTTGTCCACGTCCACATGTTCAATAAGTTTGAGCTGGGAGACACAGTGAGGACTGCCAGAATCTACAGTCAATGCTCTTGATCAATAACCTAAGTGTTGCCCTCTTTGACTTCCAGTCTCTTGCAGAGCCCAGTAGGAACCCAAAATAGTCTGCCAAGTCTATGCCCACAGACACATAATAGATGACTAGTAAGTGCTGTGCATGGATCTTCTGGAATTACAACACAGTCCTGTTGCACTTGCAGGAACTCATTTCATTCACTCTGGGAGGGTGACTGACAGGGTAGCTAGCGTTCTTTAGAACAAGGGTGGGTTCCTTCTCCTCCCATCATGTTCCAGGTGAAGGGCCCCAGATTCATGACCTGGGAAGCCAATATACAGGAGTAAACATGCATCAGATCTCATACACAGGTGAAGGCCTTTTCCAACCCCGGATAAAGTCTACAAAGAGATCGTTGTGGTTCCTGCATCTGCCACAGCAAGCCTGTCTCCTGTGCTTGGTGTTCAGGATTTGGGGATAGAATGTCGGGAACATGTGGGAGGACTCATTTGTATAGAGGAGAGTGGGCAGGGGCTTCCCAGCGCATCCACGAACATAGGCAAGGAAGGAAAATTCCTTCATCACCACGACCTCTAACCCTAAGCAGGGGCAGCACTCCCTGACATCCGGTGTCCCAGTATCTTCTCCCTCCTGGTTTTACAGTGAAGCAGACGCAGAATTTGTGTCCCTGGGGATCAGCATTGTCTTTTTTTTTTTTTTAGATTTGAATAAAATAAAAATAAAGTGTAGTTGACATACAAAGTTATTTTAGTTTTGGATGTACAGGACAGTGATTTGACATTTATATGCCTCACAATGTAATCACCACAATATGGCTCAGGGACAAGCTTCATTGAGCCCCAAATTCCTCATCTGATGCACCTAGAAAGGTTGCTGAGAAGATGGAGTTAAGGACTATTATAGCTGACATCTTTGAGGCTCTTAAAATGTGCCAGCACTGTACCCAGATCGTATACTTCTGTCTGCTACACTAAGGGGTAGATGTTGCAAATATCATTGTCATTGCCATAAAGCAGGAGGCTTGGTGCTGTTGTGACCATCACGAGTCCCCGATCTGTGAAGACACCGTGACATTTGACTTACAAGCTCCATTTCCTATAATCCTCAGAACAGCTTTATGAGTTTGGGACAAGGAATACCAATCACTTCTCAATAGGAGATATTTTCAGTTGTCCCTGTATATAGGATTTCATTCAGGGGGTTAACAGCCTGTAGTCACTTGAGGGGGTAAGTTAATTTCCAAAATAAACCAACAGCAAGCAGGATCAAATTAAGGTATGATGGATTCTTGCTAACTCACCAAAAGACAGTAACTCACACTAAAAGGCATCTTAATACTTTACCAAAGAAGAGCAATTTCCATTATTTTATATATATATACTAGAGGCCCAGTGCACAAAATTCGTGCACTGTGGGGAGGGGGTGTCCCTCAGCCCAGCCTGCACCCTCTCCAATAGGGGACCCCTCGGGGTATGTCAGGATTGGGCCTAAATCGGCAGTCGGACATACCTCTCACAATCTGGGACTGCTGTCTCCCAACTGCTCACCTGCCTGCCTGCCTGATTGCCCCTAACCACTTCTGTCTGCCAGCCTTATCATCCCCTAACCACTCCCCCGCCAGCTTGATTGACTCCTAACTGCTTCCCTTCCAGCCCAGTCGCCCCCAACTGCCCTCCCCTGCTGGCCCAGTAATCCCTAACTGCCCTCCCCTGCTGGCCTGGTCACCCCTAACTGCCCTCCCCTGCCTGCCTGGTTGCCCCCAACTGTCCTCCACTGCCATCCTGGTCGCCCCTAACTGCCCTCCCCTGCTGCCTTGGTCGCCCCTAACTGCCCACCCCTGCTGGCCTGATTGCCCACAATTGCCCTCCCCTGCCGGCCATCTTGTGGTGGCCATCTTGTGACCAATTGGGGGCGGCCATCTTTTGACCACGTGGGGTTGGCCATCTTGTACAAGGGGCGTGATGGTCAATTTGCATATTCCCTCTTTATTATATCGGACTAGTGGCCTGGTGAACGAAATTCATGCACGGGAGAGGGGTTCCCTCGGCCCAGCCTGCACCCTCTCCAATCAGGGACCCCTTGGGGGATGTCCAAAGGGATCGGGCCTAAACCGGCAGTTGGACATCACTCTCACAATCTGGGACAACTGGCTCCTAACCACTCACATGCCTGCCTGCCTGATTGCCCCTAACTGCCTCTGCCTGCCTTCCTGATCACCCTTAACTGCCCTCCCCTGCCGACCTGATCTCGCCCCCAACTGCCCTCCCCTGTTGGCCTGATCTCACCCCCAACTGCTCTTCCCTGCCAGCCTGATTGCCCCTAACTGCCTCTGCCTGCCTGATCACCCCTAACTGCCCTCCCCTGCTGGCCTGATCTCACCCCCAATGGCCCTCCCCTGCCAGCCTGATCTCACCCCAAACTGCCCTCCCCTGCCAGTCTGATCTCAACCCCAACTGCCTTAAAACCCCTCCTCAGTCCCCACCTTAGGTTCTGCCTTCGCAGTTTACCCAGATTAGGTTCTCACTGGTCGGTTTCTATGCCAGTCAGTGTCAAAAGCTCTGCCTCCTAGGCAGCCATTGTCTCCTCACAGTTCACCCAGATTTGGTTCTGATTGGTCAGTTTCTATGACAGTCAGTGTCTCCAGGCCTATCTCCAGGCCTGATCAGAGAGGCGGGGCTGATCAGCAGCCCCCGTGGAGGCCCAGAAAGAAAGAGAGGTGCACTGCTGGCCAGGCCCGGAGAGAAAGAGAGAGGCAAGGGCTGATCAACAGCTGTCACAGAGGCTACGGATCAGACCCTGCTTCTCTCTCCAGGCCTCTCTCTGGGCCTGATCTGCAGCCCCCTCAGCAGTCAGTGCTGGGTCACTGCACCCGCAGCAGTGGCAGTCAGTGTTGTGTTGCCATGGCAACCCAGCACTGACTGCAGGACTGACTTCTGATGTTTGGTCGAGCCTTTGGTCATTACGGTCACTGCCTTCATATACACACACACACATGTATACATACACACACACACACACACATATATATATATATATATATATATATATATATACACATACATATATACTTTAGTAGCACTTTATAGCTAATATCACTAGAAATATGTGCATAGATTCTACTGAAATATTTAACAAAATATGCACAAGTCTCCCTGTTATACAGATAACATCACTTTCATTATCCACACAATTGTCAACACCCTAAAGATGGGGAACTGCCTTGTTTAATATTTTTCCTAGCACTTTTGAGGCTACATTCCCTTTACATTATTGTGCAATTTCAATCCAAATAGCCTTGCAGAGTAGGTGGCACTCACTCCATTTACAAATGGGCACACTGAGGCTGAGAGAGTGGAGTAATATGCCCAGGTATCAAAAGGAGTTATGAGGCAGAGTTAGAATTCAAGCTGAGGATCTTTTTCCTCAAAGGCCAGAGTTTTTTGTCCACATCTCTGTGTTATCGCACATGGGAAGCAGCCAGGTTACATCCAGGAAGGCTGCAGAGAGAACAGGAGACTCCTGTGTCTCCCCCTACCCCTTCTGACATCTGCTCCTTCCCCAAGGGGACATGCAGCCTCAGAGGACAACTCTTATCTATGAGGCTACTCCAATTCCCGCCGGCTTTCTGCTTCCTGCATAAGTGCCAAGACCCAGCAGATCATTAATTACGACTTCTCACAAATGGTTTCCCACACCCCTCCACAGGCAAGCATGTGCCCTCAGAGGAAAGAGGATTTCTCAGCAGCAGAAAGTGGCCTGCGCTCTGGCTCCACACTCAGCTCTCAGCACCGAATCTGCTCAGACAGCACTGAGGCCTCCAGGCAACAGGGAATCACAACTGAAAATAAGTCTGTGCTTGAAACAAGGAGGGTGATGAACACAGAGCTTGCAGCTTTCAAGAAGTAAATAGCGTAGGAATTAAAGAAAAAAAATACCTGAGCTGGTGAAAATTAGAACAAAGAACTAATGCTTGCATCACATTTATTTTCCCAAAATTACTATTGCCTTCACTTTCTTGTTTGTGGGATGACTGAGTACCTACTAAGTGCTAGGCATCATCTCCCTTAAGCCTTTAAACCAGGCATCCTCAAACTACAGCCTGTGGGTCACATGCGGCCCGCTGAGGACATTTATCCGGCCCGCCGGGTGCCGCTGCCTGTCCTGCTTAGCAGCAGACTCGTCCCGGGCCGGCAGTACGCATAGGAATTTGTTCATAGTTTTTCTTTTAAACTATAGTCCGGCCCTCCAACAGTCTGAGGGACAGTGAACTGGCCCCCTGTTTAAAAAGTTTGAGGACCCCTGCTCTAAACAGTACAAAAAATTTGGTATGACTAGTCCCACTTTACAGATAGGGAAACTGAGGTCAACAGAAAACCCAGTAATAGGATTGGATTTCAGGTCTGTTATGCACCAAATATCTTGCGACGGCCATAGCCCCAAGATGCTTCACAAAGTCCCCATGTAGTAGACAGGGCAAGGTAATATCGTCACTGGCAACTCAGAAAATGAAAACTCAGCGAGTGTGTGTGGCCCTCCCAAGACACATAGCCAAAGACCCAGGATATTACACTTTTCCTCAGGTTGATGATAATGAACAGCTTAAATGGATGATTTGAGCAAAAGGCTTGTGTTTTCTGAGTACGGTCATCATGGAAATACTATCAGGCTGTGACTGGTATTTACCGGTACATATGAACCTTACTTCTGACCACACCCCGGCATCTGCATTTTCCCTATAGATTTAATAAACCTTTGCTGAAACAAATTGAGGAGGAGAAAATCTCAGTTAAAACCCAATATTTATCCCTAGCCAGTTTGGCTCGGTGGATAGAGCATTGACCTTTTTACTAAAGGGTCCCAGGTTCAATTCCAGTCAAGGGCCAATGACCAGGTTGTGGGCTCGATCCCCAGTGGAGAGCATGCAGGAGGCAGCCAATCAATTGATATTCTCTCTCATTGTTGATGTTTCTATCTCTCTCTCTCCTTCTTCCTTCCTCTCTGAAATTAATAAAAAAATATATGTAAAATAATATTTAAACTGAAAATGTCTATTATGAAAGTGAGGGCTATTCTAGCATATAATTTTCACATAGAGCTCTGCTGAAAATCATGTTTGTGGGACAGAAGGTGGAGCTTGATGCCATCTGACCCTAAGAAACAACTCCAGCCACAACTGCCTATGCAGTCTAGACCTGAGATGGCTAGCAGGGAGCAGATCCATCAGCCAGCATCAGATGCACAATGGTACTGCAGACTTCAGGCCTGCCCGACTGCCTTCACCCAAAAGTAAGAAGGTGCCCAAGTCCTTTCTTAGAGACAATGGCTCAAAGACTGCCCAAGTGCCCTGGGGCAGGGACAGGTCAAAGAAAGAGCAAACATTGTAAACTCAAATACCTAGGCTTAAACCAACTTTTTCCACTCCTACCTGAGTGAGGTCTTGCATATTACATCCCTTCCCTGTCTTAGAATTGGGGATAATCAAATTATCTCTTCTACTTCTCCATAGTGGCTGTGGGGCTTAAGTGAGATAGTATGTGTGAAGAAGCTAATGCAATGCTTGGTATATCAGAAACCAAGGAAATGATGGTACTCTCTACCTTCACTCATTGAGTTAACAGATTAGAGCACTGAGAGCAGCAGAGAGCTATTCCAAGGTATTGATTCCAGGAATGGGGAACCATGCAGAGGTTTTCAAAGGTTTTCAAAATCCCTAGGACATCTTTGCCATTTACATGGGATCCATTTATTTAGCAATTAGGACACAAATAAATAAAGCAATAACTGAGAGCACTTTCTAGATTAAAAAAAAAAAGTTGAGGTTCAGAGAGTTGGCAACTCTGGCCACATTCATGCAGTTGGTTAGTTTGGAAAGCCAGCCAATCCTTTTTCCTCTTCTTGACTTTGACATTTAGACCTCATACCAAATAACTCTTGAGATCTACCAAAGAGACACAATCATTTTCCCATGTCCACTTGTCCAGCCGTCTGCTTCCACATGCCCCATTCCTCATTCCAACCACTTTACCCACATTTCCTCATATAATCCCCCTACTCAGAAATAGTTTATCCTGCTCTGCTCCCACTGTCAATCAAATTGATAAGTTCATCAAATTCTAAGGCTAAATTTAATTAAACCTTTCTCTCAACAGTCTCCCCTGTTCTCACTCCCTTCACCTCAATAGTGTTGAGTGCATATTCCTACTTTGATCCTAGCACCGGCAAGTCTATGCTGCACTTAATTGTCGCTTGTCTTTTATCCTTGGCGAGTAGATTCTAGGTAGGTGAACTGTGTCTTGTATAATTGGAGACTCTATTTGTAAAGCATGACAAAGGTGTGCATAATAGATGCTGAATCCATTGCTAAATTTATGAATAAACACATGCATGGATAAATAACAGTCATTACTTTCCTTAAAAAATAAAACCCTGAAAATATTAAGCTTTGTTTTTGGTAGACATTGCCGAAGGTCTCCTCCACACATGCCACCCCAACCATACCTCAGAGGGGAAATTAAAGTGAGAGGTTATTTGAACAGGGGTTTGGAACTGAGGTTGTCAACCCATATAACCCATGATTCCATGTGAGAAGTTGGTGAGAAGTTTGGAAGAACTTTACAGATGGGAAAACATAAACTTCTGAAGCTGAGACTCAGAGGGCCCTCTCACTTCTTACCAGCAGGAAGCCATCACAGGCAAGCCTGTCCTCCAAATCCCCATTTCTGAGTGCCTATAGAAGCAAGAGGATACTGATGAAGGTTGTACCCAGAGCAGTAAAATCAACTGGGTTGGAATCCAACCATCTTTAGCTCAGGTTTACCTCCTGAGACATTAGTGTAAAGTAATCCCTAACCCTCAACCCCCTAAGAAATCAGTTGTTGCAATCATTCAATGAATAATAATTATGTGTAAAATATTTTCACAATATTTGGCTCATAACAAGCATTCAGTAAATTAAAATGATAGCTTCATTATCCTGATTACCTTAATTCATCAACAACTTCAAGCCCCAGGAGAAAGTCATTACCATTTTGAAAAGGGGAATCCCAAGAGTCTGAAAATATTAAAGACTGTCTCTTTCTTATTCACAGGAAGGAGGAGGCTAGATCTTGTCCCTTGGGCATATAAGTCAAGGTCTGAGCCTATGACTCTTAGGAGAGTACGGATTGAAAAGAAAGTTCTAAAATCTAAGAGATCTGTACCATATAAATTGGATGGGTTTTTATGGCGGATAATAATTGCTAACTACCCGGCATTCACCCCACTGTTAATGTACTAATAGAACTCCAGTTTATTTAGGTATAGGGACTATCCTACTGGATCTCAACAAGCGTGGACCCACTTACCCAGCTCTAGGGAATGAATAATGATGATCTAAACTGGTTGGGGCTGCCCAGTTACATTTTGCATATATGTCACCCAGTTCTGGCAAAAAAAGATGTAACTTGATGTCTCCTTGATAGTTTTCCTTAAGACAACACTTGCAAATGGTTAAGAGCTTTATTCTTGTTCTCTTATGCTCGAGACAGGGAGGTGAGGCCAAGATGTCTGAAGCCTTAGAAAGCATCCTGTGATCATGAGAAGTAAGGACTAAATGCCAAGATATGTGAGTGGCAAAAAGAACAGAATGTCAAGAACCTGAGCTTTTAATGATGACACTAAGCCGATTAACCAACTCTAAAACAACTTACTTCAAGGCTTCTTATTATATAAACAACAGTGTTCTCTTCATTTAAGCCACTCACTGACAGTTTTTTGGTTACTTTTAGCTAAAAGAAATACAAACTGATTCAATTCCCCAAATTCAGAGTTTGAGGTTTTTATTGTATTTAGTGAAAAGCTGGCAAAATGGCTTCTGAAAGAATGTGAATCATTTATGACTATGTCCATTCAGGTTGCATTGCAAATCATCTCACAGTAGGTGTGCCAATGCCAATAATCTAGGAACCTCAGAACTGGAAGGAACTTTAGACATCATACAAAGGCCTTCCCCTCTCCATCCACTACAAGCACCACCCCAATCATGAACCCTTCAGCACCTTCTCCAGTTGGAAAGCTCCAGTTCCTGGGCCATTTCAGAACCCAACCTCTTTCTCCTCCCCATACCCTCACCCCAAGGAGAGCTTGTCCTTGGGATGTATTTTCCCCTTGAGCCACCTGGAGTGAATTGCGTTCCTCTTCCTATTGCTGTCCCTCTTAGTTATTTGAATAAGATGATTCTCTGTCTTCTTAGTATTCTCTATTCTACACAATGATCAGGCTCTCAGAATATGGAAAACTGTTATATAAAGGCAGAAAAGCATTCCATATATCCTGGGTAAAGTGAAAAGCTATCAAGTAATTCTCTTTCACAGACTCATTCTAATAAATCCCTATTATTTAGAAAATGTGGAACTCAACTCCAGCCCTTAATTGTGCTAATCCATTTGAAATGCAACTTATTTGATTCAAAGTTAATTTTCTTCATGTCTCTCACCTCCACATTTCCCTAAAGTTTTCTCTGAGTTCAGGATCTGTGTGTTTGGGAAGAAAAGGAAAAGGTCAAATGTGAAGTGGGGGTGGGGGGTGGGTGCTGCATCCAATTCCACCTTGAAGTCTGAGGCTGGTCTCCAGGGCCCAAAGATTTAAAGCCGGTGCAGTGAACTCGACTTGCATGTAGTTACTGCCATCTTAATAAGGTGAGAGCAGCTTGGGGATCCCAGGAACATGTAACTCAGGCCTTGCCATATGGAGCCAGCCTGGAATCTGTCAAGTTCACTTAGCACATCCTCTCTTTGGGGAGTCAGCCAGGCAATCACGTTCAGGGGGAAGGAGGGAGAGGCAAAGAACACGGGGAGAATGGGCTGTTGAAATATTGAAGCTGATGCTGATGTAAAAGCCAGATGTATAACCACCTCCTCTATCCCTCCACCAGTAAGTACGCTCCTCATAGACCCAAGCTGGAGCTGAGGCACTGACAATGATTTAGGGCTGTTTGGGGAGAGGAACTGAAATAGCTGGTATGAATATATGTATTTCAGGGAGAAGTAATAAGTATGTTTCTCATTGTCAGTGGATGAACCACATTTGCATCAATGTCTTATTTTTGCTCTGAACAACCCAAGAGACAGATACACCAATTTTAG
The DNA here is from genome assembly GCF_963455305.1 of Plecotus auritus. Classification (NCBI taxonomy): domain Eukaryota; kingdom Metazoa; phylum Chordata; class Mammalia; order Chiroptera; family Vespertilionidae; genus Plecotus; species Plecotus auritus. Next base: position 75,915,777 of record NC_137774.1, on the reverse strand, counting down.
CATCCATAAGAATGCCATTTTTTTTTGTGTGGTTGGTTTTGTGATCCTCATGGGTGATGGATCATAAGAAGAAAAAGTGGTGAGAAAAGGCAGAGATTTGGGAAAAGGGGAATAAAGAAACTAGCTGTGTAAGAGAGCATTGCCCACTGCGGCCTTCTGACAGCAAGTGCTGGAGACACTTTCCTGCAAAAGAAGCAAAGTCTGGGACTCCACACCAATGCAATTCTGTTCTGATGGATGGGAATGGGCGCATCTCTGCAGAGCTTTGGGAAAAAAGCCCGAATTGAAAATGTAATCTCCATTTCATACTTTTCAGTGATATTCAGCACAAAAGCAATGCTAGCCCATGGCTGACCAAATTCAATGCAATTTATATGCAGCCTCATACATCTTTGCAGGGATTGTGTAGGGAGACCAAATCCTACTGACATCCCCTGGCCTCTGTGGTGTGGATTTGCGGGGGTACCAAGCTGTGCTTCAGAGGTGTCTTCCTGGGAAAATGAAGTGAGGGATTTAATTTTGTACAGTTTATAGAATGTGCCCCACAGGTGACATTTCCAGGGACAACTGGGCATCATTATGCCTTGGAGATGAAGACAACTTCATTTTCAGAATGTTGCTTATGTAGCCCCGACTCCTGCAAGGAACTGACAAACTCAAGTGTGCTTCTTGCATCGTATGAATCATGTCAACCTGGGCAGATTACTTAGTTGCTCTGGGTTGACTCACTGTGGATAACACCATCTAACAGTTGTGATGGTTACCTATGATGAGAACAACCAACATTTGTTAAGTGTTCCATACATGTTAGACATATTCTAGGTGTTTTATATGCATAATCTCATCGAATTCTCACATATTACAGGTGAAGGATCTGAAGAAAAGAAAGGGGTCAGAAGATTAATATCACAACTTATAATCATTTGGGTGATGATTCAACCTCAAACATTCAGACTCCAGAGCCTCTTTTATGCGTAACTACACTGCAGTTGCCTCTCTGGTGTGAACTTCTCAGCTCTGTTGCATACACTGAGCACTCATTAAATCCTATATCATAACTATAAGCAATCACCAGAATTTATAGACATTGATATGTTTCAGGAGCTAAATTAGCTGCTTTAGCGTGTTAGAACAATTTAATTCTCATTTTCATATGTGGAAACTGAGACCCAAGTAGGTTTAATTGCCTGCCAAGGTGATGCAGGACCAAGTCAAGCTAGGATTTTAACCAAGGACTCCAGGTCCAGAAACACAGCTATATTACTCTACCAGAACGCTCATCCGTGAGACATCCTCCTAAGCTATTCATCAGTAGTCCTACCCAGTACAGAAAGTGGAATCACATGCTTTCCCCTTTTCTATTGAGTAACCCCCCTCCTGAGTTCCTGTGAATCAATGGAAAATGGCAGGGTCTCTGCAGGAAACCCAACCCTTAGGAGGAGCATGGGAGCATTAAGGAGACACCCATCTGTCTTTTCTAAGCTCATATAAACTCTCAAAAGACTCCTGGCTTAGTAAACAATCTCTGCTGCAAACACCTGGACAGTGTGAGAATTATTTGGAGCACAAGCCTAGGACTTGAAAGAACCACAGAGGAAAACTGGCTCAGCAATGGTGCCTGCAATAGCACAGGCACTCACTCCATCAATGGATGGGTGATGAGAGGAAATGGATGCATGGGTTTGGCTAACTAAACAGCATCAATAGTAATAGCTGATACACAAAGAATGTTTACCATGCTCAATGATTAGAACCCCCTTGCTAAATGTTGTGTATTCATCACCTCTTATAATCCTCCCCAGAAATCCTAGAAGTTCATTTTACTAATTGCCCATTTTACAAACACAAACATTATGGATTGGCAAGGTAAAGCATTATGACTTGCCCAAACTCACACATGTAATAAGGAATGAGGGGAGTCTGACTCAAAAACCAGGATTTTTAGGGCTGACTGTTCACCAGCTAACCCTGGGCACTGTCAAATCACACTAAATTAGCCTGAAGGGAAAATCCACCTTTAACAGTAAAGCATTAGAGGTGTAAATAGATTGTCTTCATAGTGAAGTGAAGTGCACTAGGAAACCCAAAGAGGGGAGCAGAGATCATGTTCAATATCAAGAATAAACTACGCTCTTGGGTTCTTCTCTCTCTCTCCCCCTCAAATTTAGCCAAATATAACATAAGAAGATGTTATTGCTGAGGAATAGTCCCAGTAATTACAATATAGGGAGGCAAAGAGGAAAATAAGCACATCACTGTCATTTATTATTTACTATGCACCAGGTCCTTTTATTCACCTTTTGTATAAACCCTTGGACACCAGAATTCTCTTCATCTCTTTATATAAAAGGCTAAGCGACCATCTGACTGGCCCATACGTATGATGCACACTGACCACCAGGGGGCAGACGCTCAATGCAGGAGCTGCCGAGCTGCCGTGACTTGGCAGCAGCGGTTCTCTGGTGAGGCACCTGGAACCAGAGAGGAGGGAGCCCAATTCTGAGGTGCATCACCCGAGAACTGCCCTCTTGCAATCAGGGACCCCTTAGGGGAAGTGGGAGAGCCAGTTTCAGCCCAATCCCTGCAGGCCAGGTCAAGGGATCTCACCTGCCAGAGGGACACTGCTCACTCCGCAGACACTCTTCAAGCCTAGATGCAGCCCCAGATGCGCAGCTAGGGAGGGACCATGGGAGGTTGGCTCCTGGGCTTATCTGGCCATCTCACTCAGCCCCTCCCTGCCGGCCACCTTCTAATTAATTTCCTTTCAATGTGCACGAATCTGTGCACCGAGGCACTAGTTAGCATGTAAGGAAGTTGAGGCTCAGAGAAGTAAAGAACATGGCACAGCTGATGAAACACATTGCCCAATCTATGTTTTTTTCTTCACACCTCCAAGCCTGTGATGTTAATATTGTGCTTGTTGTAAATGAAGCAATATGTACTTAAGAGAATCACCACCATATTCACAGATTCAACCTATCATTCTATTTTTTATCTAATAATATTTATATCTAATACATTCTGTAGGACAAGTATTCTTTCCTGTGCCTTTTATTTTTAATGAAACAATTCTGCCATCACCCTGGGCTTGATTTTCCTGTAATATAACCACTTGCTATTATTTATGTGAATATGTTTGTATAGTAATTGACTATCTCTGTAATGAAAGCACAAAAATAGTAACAGAAGAACCTCTTGGGGGTAGAACTGAGATGCTGGGGAGGGAGTGGAAGGAGGCATTTCACAGTAAACCTTATATTAATTGTATGTTTGCATTGAGTACTGCATACATGTAATATTCTAAAAATGAATTATTCTATATCAAAATAGCATAATGTTTTCTTTGCAAGTTTTATAACAGTGCTTTCCAGACTTGCAATGTGGCCACAGTGGAGAATATTGACTTCCAAATGAGTTAACCCATAAAGAATCAAGTGTGACAGCTGTAAGAGAGAGCTATGTTAATGGAAAGTTTAGATTTACATAGATAGCCCCCTTAGTACCATACTGAGATTTTGTAGCAGACTAGCCACATTTTACTGTAGAGAAAAGAAAAATGGCATATGTCTACATCTATATGTACATATCTATATCTGTATGTAAATGTCTGTATCTTTCTATCTCAGATTTAAAAGAGAAGCTAGGTTTTTTTCCCCTTACACTATAGAGAAAAAGAAGGTATCAGAAATGTGTTACATGCTCTTTGACTTTTTATTTATAATCATGCCAAATATCATGCAGCTGTATTGAAAGAGAGATGCTGGGCATAGCAGTTAAGTTGTGTCAAACATATGCTGAACTGTTTTTCACCACTTTTTCTCATCTGTACTATGAGAAAGATCCAGCCTACATTCCTTTTCATTAGCATCTGCAGCCCACGCAGAAGAGGGCTGACATTTGACCCCTGGAAGTAGGAAATAACATGGAACGAGGGCATGCCAAGTCAGTGACACCTCTTCCCAGCAGTAGTGACAGCCAAGCTGTGGGTCAGACCCTGGGGCTCCCAGGCAGAAGAGAACCACACATCACTCTTAAGGAAGGAGACTGAAGGTCTTAACCTCTTCTGTCTCTTCCACTTTAAATACGTTCATTGAGGACTAGAAAATGGACAGAACTTCAAATCATGTTTGAGTTCAACATTTCTGGGTTCTCCCCTTTTCTGAGATGATGTGCTTAGGCATTAAAAAAAAGGCCATTTCTGGTCCCTTTCTTAATTTCTCATAAATTAGGGAATATCATGACCCAATCCTTGAAAATCAATAGTTAAGTGATGATATCCCTGTGTGGTGGATGAGTAGGTGCCCATTGGAAAAACAAACAAACATGGCAGATGTATACTGACTGTCTACAGAAAGTTCCCCCAAGAATGGTTGTGAATATACAAGATATAGTTACTGTGGTTATATTTGTAGAGAAAATTAACATGAAGAAAATTTATAATTTTAATTCTTCCTTTCCCTATAAAGTATCTGTTCATGGGTTATTTTTATATTTAAAAAGCAGCAGAATTTATTTTGGCAGTAAGATCAGGGGAACATTTTTCACTAATTTACTTTATTTTATTAAAATATTGAGCAAAAAATAATTAAGTATATAGTCTCTTAAACCACCCACAACTCCACTCTTGCTCTCTGCTCTATGTAAATTTAGTTTGATGTTCTTCCTTTGTCCTAAACTCTTGTTTTATAATCACATGTTTAAACATTGGGTTTAATAGCAGGAATCAAATTGAGCTCCTTGAGGCATAAGCTTAGGCCCATCCTCTGGATATCCTCATCTTTTTATCCATCCATCCATCCATCCATCCATCCATCCACCTACCTACCCATCTACCCAACCATCAACCCATCCATCTATCTGTCCACCCACTCATTCATCCATCCACCTATCCATCCATCTATTTCAATGTCACTCATTGAAAATATTTGCTGTGCACCTCATATGGGCCAGGCATACTTCTATGTCATGGGGTAACAATGGTAAATAACTCACTGACTTGGCATAAAAATAACCTCTTATACTCCCATGAGGCAAGCACCGTAATAGAGTTGATCATGGGATGTACCTTGGTCATATGTGGGTCAAGGAAGACTTTGAGAGCAACGTTATTAATAAGAGTCAAAAGGTGGAAACCACCCAACTGTCCATCAACAGATGAATAAACAAAACTATGACACAGGCTGCAATAGAGATGAACTTTGAAGACATTATGCTGAGCAAAATAAGCCAATCACAAAAGGACAAATCATGTATAATTCCACTTATACTAACTAGTACAAGGTACTTGGAGTAATCAAATTCATAGATACAGGAAGTGGGATGGTGGTTGCCAGGAGCTGGGCAGAAGGGGAAATGGGAAGTTAATGTTAAATGAATATAGAGTGTCAGTTTTGCAAGGTGAAAAAATCCTGGAGACACCATGAACAAGTAGGATTTATCCCAGGAATGCAAGGATGGTACAATATCCGCAGATCAATAAACGTGATACATCACATAAACAAATTGAGAGATAAAAATCACATAGTCATATCAATTGATCCTGAAAAAGCATTTGACAAAATCCAACACCCTTTTTTGATAAAAACTCTCAACAAGGTGGGAATAGAAGGATCATACCTCAACATAATAAAAGCCATATATGATAAAACCACAGCTAACATCATACTCAATGGGCAAAAACTAAAACCATTTCCCCTAAGAACAGGAACAAGACAGGGATGCCCACTCTCACCACTCCTGTTTGACATAGTACTGGAAGTATTAGCCATTGCAATTAGACAAGAAGAAGAAATAAAAGGCATCCAAATTGGAAAAGAAGAAGTAAAGCTGTCCTTATTTGTAGATGACATGATATTGTACATAAAAAACCCAAAAGACTCCATCAAAAAACTAATAGACTTAATAAATGAATTCAGCAATGTAGCAGGATACAAAATTAACGCCAAGAAATCTATGGCATTTCTATACACCCATAGTGAACTTACAGAAAGAGAGACTAAAAAAGCAATCCCATTTACCATCGCACCAAAAAAATTAAGATACCTAGGAATAAACTTAACTAAGGAGGCAAAAGACCTATATGCAGAAAACTATAGGATACTGAAAAAAGAGATAGAGGAAGACGTAAACAGATGGAAGAACATACCATGTTCATGGATTGGTAGAATCAACATCATTAAAATGTCCATACTACCCAAAGCAATCTATAGATTCAATGCACTCACCATTAAAATAACAATGGCATATTTCACAGACCTAGAAAGAACTCTCCAAAAATACATCTGGAATAAAAAAAAAAGGCCCCGAATAGCCACAGCAATCCTGAGAAAGAAGAACAAAGTAGGTGGGATCTCAATACCAGATTTCAAGTTGTATTACAAAGCCACTGTTCTCAAAACAGCCTGGTACTGGGACAAGAACAGACATATAGACCAATGGAATAGAATAGAGAATCCAGATATCGACCCAAACCACTATGCTCAATTAATATTTGACAAAGGAGGCATGAACATACAATGGAGTCAAGACAGTCTCTTCAATAAATGGTGTTGGGAAAATTGGACAGATACATGCAAAAAAATGAAACTAGACCACCATCTTACACCATACACAAAAATAAACTCAAAATGGATACAGGACTTAAACATAAGATGGGAAACCATAAAAATACTAGAGGAATCCACAGGCAGAGAAATCTCAGACATAGCCGAAGCAATTTCTTCACTGATACCGCTCCTAGGGCAATGGAAGCTAAAGAGAAAATAAACAAATGGGACTACATCAAAATAAAAAGATTTGTCACAGCAAAAGAAACCATCAACAAAACAACAAGAAAGCCCACTGTATGGGAGAACATATTTGCAAATGTTATCACTGATAAAGGTTTAATCTCCAATTTCTACAGGGAACTTATACAACTTAATAAAAGGAAGATAAATGATCCAATAAAAAAATGGGCAACGGACCTAAATAGAATCTTTTTGAAAGAAGACAGAAGGAAGGCCAAGAGACATATGAAAACATGCTCAAAGTCACTAATTATCCAAGAGATGCAAATCAAAATGACAATGTGGTACCATCTCACACCTGTCAGAATGGCAATCATCAACAAATCAACAAACGACAAGTGCTGGCGAGGATGCGGAGAAAAAGGAACCCTCATGCGCTGCTGGTGGGAATGCAGACTAGTGCAGCCACTGTGGAGAACAGTATGGAGTTTCCCCAAAAAACTAAAAATGGAACTCCCATTTGACACAGTAATCCCACTTCTAGGAATATATCCCAAGAAACTAGAAACACCAATCAGAAAGGATATATGCACCCCTATGCTTATAGCAGCACAATTCACCATAGCTAAGATTTGGAAACAGCCTAAATGCCCATCAGCAGATGAGTGGATTAGAAAACTATGGTACATCTACACAATGGGATACTACACTGCTATAAAAAAGAAGGGGTTCTTACCATTTGCAGCAGCATGGATGGACCTGGAGAGCATTATGTTAAGTGAAATAAGCCAGGCAATGAAAGAAAATACCACATGATCTCACTCATTTATGGAAAATAAAGAACATTATAACCTGATAAATAAAAAGATAGATACAGAGGCAGTAAAGCACTGAGCCGACTGTCAAATTACAGCGGGAAGGCTGGGGAGTGTTGGGGAGGGAGGGAAATAGATCAACCAAAGGACTTGTATGCATGCATATAAGCACAACAAATGGACACAAGACACTGGGGGGGGGGGGTGGGATGAGGGCATGTGACAGGGGGTAGGGGAGGCTGGGGGAAGGTCAATGGGGAAAAAAAAGGAGATATATGTACTAATATATGTAATACTTTAAACAATAAAAAAATATTTAAAAAATCCTGGAGATAGTTGGTGGTAATGGTTGCACAAGATTGTGAATATACTTAAAACCACTCAACTGTAAGCTTAAAAATAGTTAAAATGGTAAATTGTATGTTTATTATTGGTTCATTCATTATAAGAATTATAGCACAATAATGTAAGATATTAACAATTAGCAATATTAACAAAAATATTAACTGGAGTAAGGGTATATGGGAACTCTACTATATTTGAAACTTTTTTGTAAATCTAAAACTATTCCAGCCCTGGCCAGGTAGCTCAGTTGATTGGAGCATCATCTCAATATGCCAAGGTTGAGGGTTTGATGGTTTGATGCCCTATCAGCAGGGCACATTTGAGAATTAATGAATGCATAAATAAGCAAAACAACAACTCTCTCTCTCTCTCTCTCTCTCTCTCTCTCTCGTTCTCTCTCTCTCTCAAATAAAAAATAAATAAAAAATAAAACTATTCCAAAATAAAGTCTTTACTTAAAATAAACTGCTACCTGGAGGAAGTTACATCTAAACTGAGCTGTGAAGGATGAACCGGGGTTGCCCAAAGACACGGTCAACAACCTACTGCCATGGCACCTGTACCTGACAAGATCATTTCAGGCAAGGGAAGCTCATATGCCAAGGTCACTAACATAGCCTGTTGGGCTCAGGAACTGAAAACTATTCAATCTGGCTGAGACCCTGCTGCTAAGGCCCCCAATTCCTGAGTTAGGGAATTTGGTTGGGACCGTGTGACTCTAGCAGCATCCCTACCCTTCCCTGTGGCTTGAGAAACCAGAGTGAGGACCAGCGCACCTCTCCCATCCCTGTTCAGAGGCTGGCCTGGCAGCACTTGCCACAGTTTACAACAACTCGTCTTTGGGAGACTTTACAGTACCCCATGCACACACTTATCATCTGACCTTTTTCTTGCCAAACAAGTTCCTCAGATCCCTAAATGGCTCACACTGAGACCTACATCACACACCGAGATGGAAGCTCCCAGGAGTATCAATGTTAACAACTTGATAGAGAAATAGAAGGAAAGAAACTCCAGTGTGCTATTTGCAAGTTGTCCTGTGAAAAACACCATCCCAGGGACTCGGGAGTGAGCAGTGTGGTGAGCACAAGCAGCAGCCTGAGTTTATCTCCCTAACAGCTTGACACAGTGTCAACAATCTAATCAGGACCCATGCAGGGGAGAAGAATTTATTGTTTTAATTATAATCTAAAGCACAGTCTTATTTTTTGATAAGGCGCCAAGGCACGCGCTCTTTGGGGGGCTCCTGAAGGGAAAGGTCGGGCGGATGTGCAGAGCATTGTCTCTCTCCCCTTGCAGCTCTTTTGATCCTGTGCACCGAGCAATTTTGCTGTGGAGATTTAATCCCAGGGTTTTCATACACAGCTTGTTACCTTCTTGCCAGCTCAACCAAGTTCTGTGATGCTTGCTTATTTGCAAGCAGCTAAGCTGATTCTGTTCTCAGAAGCTCAGCAGCTAACAAGCCAGAATTAGGCATTTTCCTCCTGCTTCGCTTGCTGTGAATGTATTGGATTCAGCTAAAGGTTTTCCCTCTTAGCAATAACCTGTTATCCAAAATGTACAAATTATGGACATCCAAGTCAAGTTCAATGACCGGAGTTCTTGGGCTGCATCAGATCAGGCTCATTACTTTGGCTATAGTTTGAGCTCTCAGGAAACAAAGGAGGACTCTTTGGAGACTAGAGTCAGGCAGGGCAGCCCTGGTTTCCAAAGGGAGGCAGTGGGTGTAGGGAGGAGGCTGCCTGGGCACATGGGAAGCTCAGGCAGACCCCAGTTCATAGCTCTGCTTATCTGTAGGTACGCAACCTCATTAAATCCTCAAACACCCTAACAAGGTCACTCGTATTATCACATCACATTTTTACTGTTGAATTACCTTGCCCAAGGTCCCATCACCAGTAAATGACAGAGCTGGGATTTGAACCAGTGTTTATTTCATTCCAAAAATCCATGTTCTAAGCCATTATATTATACTGCCTTCTCTAGTATCCTAGTCGTTGAATGTCCTCTCTGGGCATTTGGATTTTTCAGACACTAGCGGTTGTTACGTTCCATCGACCTCTTCATTCAAAGCGATGCCTTTAAGAAAGCACTGGAAGGCAGACACAAAATCGCCAGGGTCAAGGGTTGACCTTGGAGATCACCAAACCTATGAGACTTGGGGTGTAAGAAGTCCCCTCCAATGGTGGTACCCAGCTGCTGTCTGTCTTTAGCATTTGTTCATACATCATGGTGGCCTAGCAGGTCCTGGGAGGTCATTAGAAAGGTCTCCTGACCTTCTAATTGTGCCTAAGTTAGAGTTCTTCTTCAAGAACTAAAGGGCTTGAAGAAGTCTAATTTCCTCTCTAGGAGACACTTATTGCAGTCACCTATGTTAGACACTTCTGCTGCTTCTCTTTCATGTCACAATTTTAAGTGATATACAAGGTTATTTGCATTGTTTGCTACGTAGGTTGAAGCTACACAGAAACCAGATCTATCTTGTTTATCTCTGTTTTCCCAGTGTCCCCGGAGCATGGTGGTTGCTTTGAAAATGATTAAGTGGGTCACTTCTGCAGCTGAAGTGCCCGTTTCTCCAGCCCTGCCTGAGTGGACATGCATCTCGCCATCCTGGTCTCTCCCTGCTTCAGTCTGTCCTCGCTCCTTTGGAAGTGTAGTGTCCCCAACTGAACACTCTGTGTACAATCAGACTGGCTCAGCATCATGACACAGCTCCCTGGATTGAGAACCTTCGCTCCTGCAGTTTGTGGATGCTTGACTCGCATCATCTAACCACTCACACAGATAAGTCTGACTGTCCCCTTTTACAGATGTGAACACTGAGGTCCAGAAAGCAACGTGCCTCATTGAGGATGCACAGCTAGTGTGTGCAGAGCTGGGAGCCAAAGCAGTGATTCTTCCTCAGTAATCCAGGCCCTATCTTCTTTGTGAGGCTCAGAAGAAAGCAAAACAGACTGGGGATTAAAGCAAACCTCACATCCAGGTCCCCCTACCTGCCTTAGGACTGGTAGCATCACTGGTAGCTTGGAGTGACTTTCCTTAAACTAAGCCCCTCTTTTCTTATCCATAAAAGGAAACATTGCTGCCTGCCTCACAGGAATGCCTGTGAATTAAATGAGATAATGCAGTTAGAAGGGTGAGCCTGGCACAAAATAAGCATTCACTTAATTTAGCCTTGATTATCGTTATTAGATCGCATAGGTCTGATAAAGCAAAAAAAAGTGATGGGCATTATTTCCATACTAGCACTGCAGAGTGGAGCTATTAGGGCTTTTGTTCTATAAATCCTACTTTTATTAGATGCAAATTACAGCCTTGCTACCTTTTTGGCAGTTTGATTCTATTCCTGACCCAGACAGTCTTCACTGTAGACGAAAACGGAGTCTTCTGCCCCATGCTCAGCCCCAGGGATGGCTAAGCCTGGAGAAAGTCCCTGAGCAGATTTACTCCAACCTAAGCTCAGGATCAGAAAACGGAGCTGATGCATTTTCTGCTTAAAATTGGAACCATGGGATTTGTTAATGTCTGCTTCTTCTTATACAGTCTGTCATTTTTTTAAAATAACAAAACTGCTTAGTTGAGCACCCAGAGGTGCTTCTGTTGAGCAAGCTGATAAATGTATGGACAGGGAACAGGTGACATTAAACACTCTCCATCCGTGATGCTAACACCTCCTTGCAGGTAAGAGGTGCCTGGGTTACCTGGTGCAAATGCACATCCCTGCAGCTCAGCATCGGCGATTCTGATTCATCAGCCTGAGGAGGGACCCATGAATCTGCATTTAATCAGTGTTCCTCCAAAGTGACTCAGAAGCAGGTGGATCCCGGGACTTGCTTTGAGAATCCAACAATTGATCGGGCTTTATAAAGGCAGACAGAATATTCCTGAGGAATCATGGAAGCAGTTCAATATAATCATAATTATTATTATTGTCTTATTTTCCTGAGTTAACACAAGTACTGATGGATGGTGCTTGCCATGAAGCTGGGGACAGAAGAGGCACTAATTTATGCACAAGACTTATTACAGGAGAGTAGAGAAAATGGTGTTATTCAGAAGTCATTCCATAAACATCTATAAAGTTTACTGTGTGCTTGTCCTCAGGGGAGTTACTGAGATACAAGAATAGACCAAGACAGGCAAGGTCACTGCCCCCTTGGAGCTTACAGACACATAGATCTCACCCCACACATAAAAAAAAATAATTCATTGCATATCGTGATGAATTTGTACTTCAATTAGGGTTGGCAGAGGAGAATTCTCTGGGGATATGACCTCCCAACTAAGAGTTGGTGGAAAAGTTTGAGCTACGTCTGTGAAGACTGTCAAAGGAAGAACTCCAGGCAGAAGGAAAACTAGGCAAAGACCCTGAGGTAGGGAAGGGTTTCAGTTTCTCAAGAAACTGAAAAGAAACATCTGTGGCTGTAGCTTAGTGGATGCCTGATCATGAACATTCTAGTCTAAGGCAATCCAAAATGGGTGGAAGAGAGAAGACGCAGGATGCATTTTGGGGACCAAATTAACAGGGAGGAGAAGACATTATGGAGATTGCCTCACTTAACAGAAGGATAAATAGGGATTCTTAAGAATAGTTTTAGCATCCCCTGAGTATACATATGTCCCTGAAAGTAGGCGAGAAGGCCCTTGCTATCCCAAATGCCATCCCACCATTCTGGCATTCAAAAGCCTCTTGGTCCATGTGTTAGAAGTGGCCATCATCTTGTGGTGGCCTGTCTTACCTGATCTTCAATGTTACTATTTACCAGTGACCTTCCTTTGGAAAAGAAGAGTCAGTGTCCAGTCATTTCACTGCATTTCTGGGCATGACTAGATCACCTCACAGACTCCTACTGGGGGAGCTCCAGGTGCTAGAGGCGAGCATGTTTGAGAAGGAGGCATTTTAGAAACTGGCAGGAGCAAGGCTTGGGAGAGAATGTGGAGCTGCTCAGGGCTGTCTCACCCATACTTTACTGTGCCTAATGCACATGCCCAGCTGGATGCCTGTATAACATACACTGGCATCTGCCCAAGAGGCATGGGCATGGCCTGCTTCAAAATGGTTGACCAGATGCCTAAACTGTCCACCATTATAAGTATTTGCACAGGTGCACATATAGTAACAATTCATTGAGCACCAACCACAGATCTTGGACTGAGATACTTGATGAATAATGGAGTTAGAGCCCCATAGGTTCAGGAAGGGAGTGGTAATAGACAAGTGAGCAGGTCATAGTAGGGAGCATGGAGGAGAAATGGCTTGGGCAGGGCAATGTAAGGATTAAGGGCCTGTTTTTCCTAGGTAAAATCTGAGTCCCACAGTTAACCTTCTGAGCAACCCAGAAAAAGATGCCAATGTGTTCTGTGTCTTGGCTTCTTTTTAAATATATAAAATGAGAAGAGTAACAGTCCCTACTTTGTTGAATTGTAATGGAGAATAAATGAAACACTCAACTTAAGGGACCTATCACAGTCTCCAACTTCAAGTTCAACATCAGCCAACTCTTATTAATATCATGTTATTGCTGGGGTATACCAGTTGTGTAAGCTGCTGTTGGCTAACTAAACAGCAGGTAACTTTCTAGCTGACAGAAACCTGAATATTTCACTCATCTTCTGACAACCAAGCCCTTCAAGGAAGTTGAGTATCTCCCCAATGCCAAGGGCATAAATCTGCATTGTCCCATGTCTATGGCTCCCAAATGATTGCTCAGGTACCAGCAGCATCTGCATCACCTGGATCACCTGGGAACGCAGACATGCAGAAATGAGGTCCCACCCAAACCTACTGAATCAGAAATTCTGGGAGTTCCTCAAGGTCTCCAGGGGTTCTGAAGCATATTCACATATGAGAATTACTGCCCTAAGTCAGTCTTGGATGTCTAATTTATTTTGCTAAAGTGATTAAAACAAAATAGGCCAATAAGATGTCCATACAAAGTCTTCGGGAGAGGTAAATGGGCTGCTAGGGAGTTTTTCCTAAGAAGGAAAACCCAAAGGGACATTTTCTGTTCATTTTTCTGAGTGTTGTCATCTTTGCATGATGTCTGGAGTGGTGGCAGCTATCTTGGGAACAGGAAGAATGACAGCATAAGAGGATAAGCAAACACAAGAAGAATGGCAGGATGGCAGGGCAGACATATAGAAAAACCCTGAACACTTACTGATGTTATTGAATTGCTAAATTATCCAAATTAGCTAGCCCTAACATTGCCCCACGTCTGAATTCTTAAGTGAGATCAGAGGGGTCCTTCTTGTTTAAGCTATTTTCTGCTCAGTTTTCAATTACATGCTGCCAAAAGGATCCAACCAATACACCACTTCACACAATTCCTGTCTTTAATGAGTTGTCAGTAGGAAAAGTCATTCAGTGGTTTTATAAAAGTAATCCTAAATGTGTGTGTATTGTCACCTGTAAGAGTTCAAAAGGAGATGGACAAGAACAGGAAACAAGCCCCCAAGCTATGCTTGTTATACACAGGTGGGCAAAAGTAAGTGCACTGCACCATTGTGACATTCTTTTGAATCAATAATGCTATTGTGATTATCATAAACTGCATGTCTTTTTCCATAGGAAAAACTGTAAACCTACTTTTGCCCACCCCTGTATTTTCCAAATCATTGCATTTGGGAAAGATTTTTTTCTGTGTGCTATTTCCAGGTGCAAGCAATAATTTGGAATGCCAAAATATTGCAGTTTCTAGGCCATTTCCATGATTCATGGACACAACATGGTAGAATATTTGAAACCAGAGCTGTCCCCTCGAATCCAAACTGAATGGCTGCCATTTCAATAACTTTTCCAATTAACAGCTGAAATTCTAAATGGTTCCACAAGCTAAGTGCAATGCTTTAATCTGGCAACATAAAATGCACAATAATCTGTGGCTTGGCTTTTATATATTCATCCACTCCAACAGGTCTTTGGAGATTCTTACTTCAACCATAATATTCAACTTGCCAGAAAGGGAAGGGAGAATGGAGCAAATATATTTTTGCACAAAATGGTAAGTACAAGGCAATGGCTCATACCAAGGGAAGCAAAAGGATCTCTGGACTTGCTCCAGAAAGTTTGTCTCAAAGTATAATAATTATTGGTGCCCATCCAGAAATCCAAGGTCTAGAAAGCAGAGGTCATTATTGACCTTAAAAGGCCAAATCCATCCATTCATGCCTCCATCTATCCATCCATCACCCATCCATTCATTCATCTACCCATCCATCCACCCATATCCTCATCCATCCATCCATCCATCCATCCATCCATGCAACATTGTTTAAATAATTCAACAAATACAGTGTATTAAATAAATGCCTACTCTGTGACAGGCACTCCAAGGATACAAACTAAAATACCTACCCTTAATGAGCTTACATAGTAGTGGCAAGAGACAGAGACAAACAAATAAAAAAATAAAGCATAGTGTGTCGGATGGTGGTAAGTGATATGGCAGATACATATGGGAGTAAGGAAAGGTCTAATGTTAATGGATGAGTCAGTGTGGTCCCACCTGAACAGATGACATAGGAGTGAAGCTGAGAGGGAGTTCAAAAAATGAACCTGAAAGAAGACACTCTCTGTGCTTCTCAGAATATTGGCAGGGCAAGATTAGGGAAATATATGTACCAGGACATGGTGGGGAAGTGAGCAGCTGAGCACTGAGTGAACTGGACCAGTGGCACAGCAGACCCCAGGGGAAGGTGGCAAGCAGTAGAATTAGAACATTCCTGCATTCATGTGACTGTTACAGGCAGATTCTGAGGATGAACTAGGGCAGTGGTCTGCAAACCACGGCTCGCGAGCCACATGCGGTTCTTTGGCCCCTTGAGTGTGGCTCTTCACAAAATACCACGACCTGGGTGAATCTATTTTGAAGAAGTGGTGTTAGAAAAAGTTTAAGTTTAAAAAATTTGGCTCTCAAAAGAAATTTCAATCGTTGTACTGTTGATATTTGGCTCTGCTGACTAATGAGTTTGCCGACCACTGAACTAGGGTGAAAAAAGGCATAGGTCTGGTGGAAGAGACTTGGGCACACAGGAGAGGAAAGTACAGTAAGTTAGTGAGCACTTAGAAGAGAGACATGTTCGCATCTGAAGAGTTCATCGGAGGGTATATTCCTAGAGAAGTGATATCTGAGACAAAGAAGATTAAATAGAAGAGCCAGTCAGGAACCCAGACGGGGCTTGGGGGTTGCAGCATCCCAGGCAGAGGAAATAGCAGGTGCAAATGTCCTGTGGCATAAAGATCATGATTATCACAGAGACTAAGGTGTATCTGCTTGGCTGGCCATGAGAATGTTGTAAGAGTGGGTGATGGGGCCACTGGATCAGAGAAAAGATGTTGATCTTAACCACTGACAGTTTTGTTTTTTAGGAAGATCATTTTGGCTGCTGGGTGGGAAGCCATGTACTCATAAGGCGAACCATCTTCACTGCAGCTAAGAAGAGAGATTGCATTCAGATTTCCCTGGGAAGGCTGAGAAGGTCTCTATTTGCTGAAGTATGAGAGCAACACCTCACAGAGAATGTCGTGATCAAAAATGGGTTGATGGTAAAGAAACAGAGGCCCAGAGAGTTCCCAGAACTTCCTCAAGGTCATACCAGCAGGAAATCCGCCATCTTTCCATTTAATTAAACAGGAGGGAAGACTACAAGGTGAGGCATATTTATACTAGTATAATGAATAGATGTGTGTGTGAGTGTGTGTATGAGTGTGTGTGTGTGTGTGTGTGTGTGTGTGTGTGTGTGTGTGTGTTAGACTCTTGCAATGCTAATGCCATGAAAATGAGATTGACAAGCAAACTCTATTTTGAAATTGTCATTTTGGAACTAAGAACTATTGTTCACCATTGTCAAGAAGCCCATTGCCCAGGATACCACCCTGAAGATAGCATTTGCTATCCTATAAGTCAATCGTCTGTTGCTTGACCTCTTGGATATACAAAGGTATTGCTTGTGTGCGAGGCACCACTGTTTGAATTATAAGAAGACATACCTTCCCAGCGGATGAATTCCCAAAAAATGCCCCTCCCTCCAGGCTGATGTAGCCCCGCACCAGGATGTGGGCTGCTATATCTACGGGCCCCCTTGGGCGGAGCGCCACCACAGGCGGTGGCCCTAGGGACACCATCAGACTCAGGAAGGTGGGCATCCCTGGCTTGACCATCCAGGGGTGCTAAAGCAAGCAAAGGAGATGAATTGCATGTTTAGATGTGTTCTCCCAGCCGCAATACCCCCTTGCTTACAAATCTTAAAATCAATTTGGAAATTACTGCTCAGAACAGATGACACAAAGATTTTGTTACATCAAACAGGATAAAGCACAGAGGGGCTCGGGCCCTTGGCGAACGATGCTGGGAATTGCTATGCATGTCATGTCGAGTGTTTACAGCTTTTCAGCTGAGTATTTAGTGTTTACTTTGGAATTAATCCAGGCCCATAAAACAAGTGATATATCAACATAGCGGATGTACTTGAGCGACTATACATTAAAAGGTGATTCACTTCACAATGAGAATCCACCCACAGCCTGGAGAGTGAAGCAGGGACCTACCGTGTTTCCTTAAGAGAGGCCTTTCTCAGGCATAAAATATTGAGGGGAGCTAATGTAGGGGAGATGTTAAAAGCACAGATTTTGTATTTAGATCAACCCTGCAGAGAGCTCTTCTCTTGCCCCTGAGTCAGGACCAGGTACGTAGCATCCAGGACCAAAACAAAGGGACAATATGGGGCCCCTTGCCTAATTCAAAATGTATTAAGAATACACAAATTCTTTGAATTATTAAGAATAATTCAAATATAATTAACAATTTCAAGCGGAGCATTAGACCACATCTGCAGCCCTTCTAAGTACAAGAACCTGTGTGACTACATGGGGCACATACACAGGAAGCAGGTCCGGCCCTTCATAAAAAGGAGTGAACTTGACATTTCCCAAATGGGGATGCTAATAGGATTGACTTAATAGGGTTGTTGTAAGAATCAAAGTAGAGAATGAATCTTAGACTCCACACTGAGCAGTCATCTCAATGATGTTAGTTATTATCCTTGATGAAAGACTGAATGAGATTTCTCATATCATTCCAACAAAATGTCCACATCTGTGTAAATATTTAATATTTCCTCACCAATAGCTCTGGGTTTTTTGTTTAATTATTACACAGAAAATAAAACATATTCCAAAGAACTGAGGAAGCTGCTGAAATGTGAAGCATCTGAAAATGAAGAGGGTAAAGTATTGGAAAAAAGTGTATTTGGGTGTTACAAAGGATGGATATATATATATATATATATATATCTCCCAAAATCCAAGGTCTAGAAAGCAGAGGTTACTATTGACATTAAAAGGCCAAATATAACATATATATTTATGTATTTTAGCTAAAACCTAATTGTTTGATGAGGTGAGGGGCTCAGAATAGAGAATTTCTAACCAAAATCTAATGTTCCTAATCCCAAGTATATGTTTAAAAGACACCTCCCCATTTCAATCAAAGATTGATGTGTTTGCTCCTTCTAGATCTTTAGCTCCCAAGTGGCAGGGACTACAACTGCCTTGTCCACTATCCTTGTGCCCAGCATCATACATGTCACATAATTAGCTTCCATCAATAGCTGTGAAGTAAATGATTAAACCTATGTGCAAAACATGGGAAGATGGGCTTTATTATTGCAAAGGGAGTTGGTCCATTGGCTGATCACATTTAGAGAATGTTGGGAGAGGACCTGGACCATCACTCAATTTCACTATGGTCCCTGGAGTGACCATCCTTGTCTCTAAAACTTCCTTAGGATGAAGAAGGTCACAAGGAAGGTCAAAAGGAAGAGGAAATACAGATTGGCCATCACATGTGTTCATGGTAGAAATGTGTAGGCCAAAAGATGGCTGGATATAGGTTGAGTCAAAACCCACTCCTCTACCATCTCCTTTCTCAAAGCTCTATTCAAATGTTTCCTACTGCAGACATAGAGCTCTGGATGGTATTTTGTCTTTTTTAATTTCTCGTTCCAACCAGTCCATCTCAGACATCTCAGTATAGCTTACGTTCATGCACCAATGCAGAGGGCACAATCAAAACGTGGCTTTAATTCACATTTCTACATGCATAGACATTCTGCATTGTACCAATCCAACCTAATCATAGCATCCCAGGAAGAGGAAATAGCATGTGCAAATGTCCTGTGGCAAAAATATAATAGCCTATCACATATACATGACCAGGAGATAGGGCAAGGGATTAAAACATCAGTATGACATAGAAACTTGGAAGACAACTTTCCAGTAGATATGATGCAAGTTTAGGAGACTCCAGCAAGACGCCGAACAAGACGGTCCATCCTGGGAGCAGTGGATCTCCCTGTGTCCTTCACCAGCATTATTTCTATTGATCCTGAAGATCTTCCTCACTTGCCATGGGCTGGTATTTTTAGTCATTCTACCCTCACTGCCAAGACCCAACCCTTCCTCCACTCCTTCTTTTCCAGGATGACATTTTTTTTTTTTTAATTCAAGGATATTTTTCCATTGATTTTTTAGAAAGAATGGAAAGGAAGGGGAGAGACACAGAGAGAAAAATCTATGTGAGAGATACATGACCGGGAGATAGGGCAAGGGATCCATTGGTTGCCTCTCACATGCGCCCCCACCAGGGATTGAACATGCCCTTAACTAAAGTCGAACTTGGAACCCTTCAGTCTGCAAGCTGATGCTCTATCCACTGAGCCAAACCAGCCAGGGCAACTTTTGTCTTTTGAAGATGCTGTCCAGAGAATATCCAGGATCAGAAGGAATCTGCATGGCAAAGCCCCTCCTCTGTTTTATTTCATCAAAGCGCTTGACACTTACACACCATTGGTTAATATGACTACCTCCTCATTAGCCTGTGAATTTCTCAAAGGCAAATACGTTCTCTTGCCTGCTATGCATCTTAAGTGCCTTGACTAGTGCATACAGTGGATGCTTATAACATATGTATCAAACCTCATGCAGTCCTTGTTCAGCAAAGCAGCTTTTGGCATCCTGAAGCTCCTTGCTGACTACAATATAAATTCAATAGTGTCTGGGGGCTGGCCTCAGTCCTAGAGCTATACTGCTTACTACCCTTCAGTGGGCCCCGATTCTTAGGGGAAAGTCAGACTTCCTGATCGTGCCCTGCAAGGCCCAGTATGGGCTGCCCCTGCGCACATGTCCTAATTGACTTAGGCCACTCTCCACCTCATCAACTCCACTCTTTCCAACTCTCAAACTCACCAATGTCCTTTCAACCAAAGGCCCTTTGCACATGACAATCTCACTGCCGGAAATGTTATTATCATCCCTCTTTAACTGCTGAATCTCTTCTCACCCTTTCTTGTCAACTCAACATTAGTGCCTTCAGAAAGCCCTCTTTGATCAATGCAACTGAAATGTGAAGCATATCGCTATTGGAATTTCACATTTGTTTTTGTGATTATTTTATTCAGGCCTTTTTCTTCCACTGTACTGTAATATCCATGTAGTCCAAGATCCTTTTGCTCACTTTTAGATCCTCAGCAATGTGGAAAGTGTTCAATTCATTTCATTGTGTGAATAAAAAAAGAAATTGACCCACACTTTGCCACAGATAAGACCCCAGGTCTGAAACATTGACAATTTTGTGTGTGTGTGTGTGTGTGTGTGCACGCGTGCACGCGTGGTGTGTGTGTGTGTGTGTGTGTGTGTGTGTGTGTGTGCGTTACTGTTAAGAGAGTAACAGGAATGACAAACATTTGCATCCCAATGCCAGAGAACCAAGTTACCCCTCGTGGAGTCTGAAGCAATTGGCCATTCCAGGCAGAATGGGGACATGCAGGGCACTCCGTGTTCTTCTCGGATCTTAGTGTAGTTCCGATCACCTAGACACTAATGTGGGCCGATGCCTTCTCAAATGCTGTCTTTCCTGTGGAAATAGTCAGGCTCCATTGTTCCCCTAAATAGAATATTACTAAAGTGCTCTCACCCAGCCAGCTGGAAGGCCTGACATTTCATCCATATTTTTATTTATATACATATTTACAGCTGCCACCTGCCTGTAACTTGGCGGTGCCATAAAGCAGTGCTGTTCCCATTTCATTAGACTTTGACATTTTACTATAACTGCATGGCTTCCCATTCCTTAGTTTCCAATTGCTCTGCAGCCACTCTTGAATTATACTGCCTGGGTAATAGAATAGAAATCTTTCTCTGTGGTAGTATTAGCCTCTCTCTCTCTCTCTCTCTCTCTCTCTCTCTCTCTCTCTCTCTCTCTCTCTCTCTCTCTCTCTCCCCACTCCATCTCATACCCAGATGGTACAAATTGTTGCTGGCACATGTAACAATTATAACACAGCTTCTGCTGCTTAAATGAACCCCCACAAAGCCCACCGAGTTAGATTAGATTAGGGAATTGGGAGGTGAGCAGGAGGGCTGGCCACTGGTCTCAGCTAAAGCTGATGGCTATTTGGTCCTGCCTCTTCAAGACTGAAAATAAATGCTTCCTTCCCCACAGTGGTGCTGGGAGCCCCTACCTCAGAAAGAACACAGCAAGGAAAGCCAGCAACTCAATGAAAGGCAGGGAGGTTTAATTGCAAAATGTTAGCATATAGTCCAACCTAAGAGAATATTTGCAGCTCACTCAGAATTTAAAAGCTTAATTCCACGAGCAAAAGGGAAGAAGGAGTCTAGGGATCTCCTTGGCCATTGCTCATAAATTAAACCATTAAGCTGCGCTGTGCAGAGCTGAGCACTCGCAGGATGGTCTCCAGTATAAGACACATAGAAGATCCAGCCCACCCAAGTTAACTTCTCCACGGCCTCAGCCGCCAGGTGCAGAGAACAGCGCTGTCCCTCCTCTCCACTTCCCTAAAGAATTGCAGTCCAAAGAAATAACTTTTGCATTCACTGCAAGAAAGAAAGCATGCTGTCAAGATGTCCCCAGCAGCATTTGCACAGAATAAGTGTGTAACAAAAGCTATAGAACTGGGTGGTCCCACAACAAAGACCCTCTAGGAAACTGGTAGCCCCTACAGGTGTGGCACCCCACTCCCCAGGAAGCTGGCTGCTCTCCATACAGGATTCTCTTCCCTCCAGCGCCTTACCCCTCAGCCTGTCCTTCCTGGCAGGCCAGTGTCCTCCTTGTCACCAGGAACTCTCAGCTGCCTCTGCATTTCTACTCAGGAGCAGAGCCCAGGCTTACCTCAGCAGAGCAGTGAGGGACGGAGGCCACTGCCTCTCTGATTCACATGGAGAGGCCTCTCCACAGGCTAACCTTTGAGCTACCAAACTACACTCTAGGTTCTTGCCCTGAACCCCACTTGCTCTTGCTCTCACACTGACTCCACCAGATGTCACCACCCCCAAGACCAGATCCCGGGATCCTATTGCTGTTGCCGTCTGCTTGGCTCACCAGTCTCTCCCCTCAAAATCACTCCACAGCACCAAGACCTAATCATTCCTATCCATGCCCGGCACCCCATGGGCAATTCATAGATGCCAACCCTGCTCTTCTCCTCACTTAAAATGCATAAGGAAAAGTGAAAAAGGGGAGGGCCTGGGAGTGAGACATCCCAGACATCCCAGCAAGTCCCTTTTCATAAGAAACTCATCCAGCCTTTGCTATAGACTGAACATTTGTGTCTCCTTTCCCCAGATCAAATTTATATGTTGAAACCTAACCCCAGTGGGATGGTATGAGGAGCTGAGGAGCTGGGGCTTTGGGAGGTAATTAGGTCCTGAGGGTGGGGCCCTCAGGAATAGGATTAGTGCCCTTATGAGAGGGACCTCACAGGGCTCTCTTGCCCCCTCCTCCATGTGAGGACACAGTGAGTGAGAAGTAGCCCAGCTGCGAACCAGGGAGCAGGTCCTTACAGACACTGAATCTGCTGGCACCTTGATCTGGCCTTCCCGGTCTCCAGAACTGTGAGAAATGCATTGCTGTTTTTTATACACCACCCAGTCTATGGTATCCTGTTTCAGCAGCCGAACAAACTAAGCTAGCCTCTCTGGGCCACAGTTTCTTCAGGTGCAACCTAAGGGGTTATGTCCAAGTACTTATGGACTTAACATCCTCAGGGGTGCAGGGTTCATTCTCTATAGCCCTGCTCTGAACTTGCTCTCTATAATCCTCAGCTTTTATTTATGATTTAGACTAGGTATCTTTCCTTCTCCTCCCCTTTCCTCCTCTTCCTCTTCTTCTTCTCCTTCTTCTTCTCCTCCTCCTCCCCCTCCTCCTCCTCCTCCTCCTCCTCCTCCTCCTCCTTCTTCTTCTTCTTCTTCTTCTTTTTCTTCTTTTCTCTCTCTCTCTCTCTCTCTCTCTCTCTCTCTCTCTCTCTCTCTCTCTCCCCCCCCCTACATATTTTTTGGCAGTTCCCTCAGGGTCCTCCAAACACAATAATCTTTGCTGTCCATGTTCCCTCTTCCATCTTTCTCCCTGATCCCACATGAGCTACGAGGTTGACTGGGTCTGAAATTCATGGCCTATAGGCTCTGGGACACTGTGGTCCTCATTATCTTTCCACTGTGATGTTGGGGCCAAGGTGTTACTCTCCACTTCTCCCTGCTCCAATACCTCAGTAACTTTCCTCCTCCTATGTCCGAAACCCCTTGTATTTCAGACCCAGCAGCTTAGATGTCATCAGAGCAAACCTCTTAAGCATCTCTCTTCGTGGCACAGAGGCCGTGTTCTCACGTGCTGTATGTAAAAAAAAACAAACAAAAAAACAACCCATCTTTCTCCCCAGCTAAATGCATCCATTCAGCGAAGTATCACGGAGAACCTACTACAGCCCAGCCACTGGGCGTGGGAGCAACTCAGGCCTGAATGTAGCAGAGTTAAGTCTCGTGGGGGTAAGGGAAAGAGAAAGTGATCAACAAGGACATAAACAAGCAGGGAAATATAGGAGCACAGCAAAATGACAACACAGGGTCAGGGAGAGAGATCATGCTCAGGGAGCCACGTCCTCTTCACAGGGGTATTTTAGTGAAATCTGGGAACTGGGCTCTCAGCTGAGGGCAACTAAGAAGGGGCTCAGTCCTTGCAAGATATGCGAGGCAAGGGAGAAAACAGCCAAAGCGCCCAGGCCCACAGGCAGCCTCCAGTGTGGGTGGGTCAGAGGGAGTGCAGAGGATCCAGGAATAGGCAGTTTGTGAAAGTAAGCATTTTCCCAAGTGTAGAATGTCATGACTTCCATAATCCCGTCAACCTCTTTTGAGCCCTGAGCCTGCAAAGGAAGACAGAAGGGCGAGGCCCGCTAGAACAGTCTCCAAATCTCAGCGCCACTTGCCTTTTCTAAATCTGCAAATATTTTCTCCTTCAGGTTCATCTTGGATATCTTCCCAAATGTTTGGCTCAGGGCTCTCCTGGCTCAGGGCATTCTCCCAAATTGTATGGAAATCCTGAGGACTGGCAAACAGATCTCCCTTTCATTATTATATCCCTCCTTTTGTCTTCTGATTGATAGTTCATCCACCCCTTTCTTAGAACTCTCTCCACATCGCACATTCACAGCCTGCCCATCTGAGCTGTGGGAACACCCTTCCCACACATCTTAGTTCCCTTTCTTCAGCCCAGGAATTGACATCAAAAAGCATTCTGGAGTCTTTGAACATCTGGGAAAACAACCCATCTGCCCTTTTAGTCAACACTTTAAGCTTTTAATTGGTTCTATGTTCATCCATCTCTTTTCCCAGCCCTTCTCCCCCATGTATCACCTTTACTTGGTGCAGTTGGTTGAAGGTTATACTCCCCAAACTTCATATCCACCCAGAACCTTGGAGTGTGACCTTACTTGAAAGCAAGGTCTTTGTAGATATAATTAAGATGAGCTTATACAGGATTTGGGTGTGCTCTAGGCCCAATGATAGCATTCTTATTAGAAGGTTGTATGAAGATACAGACACAAAGAGAAGGAAGAAAGCCATGGATGATGAAGGCAGAGGTTGGTGCGAGGCAGCTATAAGCCAAGGACACTGAGGATTGCCGCTGACCACCAGAAGCTGGGGGAGAGGCTAGAACAGATTGTCGCTTGAGCCTCAGAGGGAACCAGCCCTGTCTTGATCTCAGACTCCTTGCTTCCAGAACCCAGAGAGAACACATCTCCATTGTTCTAGGCTACTCTGTTGGTAGGGCCATGTTATGGCAGCCCTGGGAAACGAATCCACATGGCCACTGCACTTCTTTTATTTTCAGGTAAGTGCCCCATCTTAAGAGCAGCCTTTAGTGGCCAGGAAAGCAGTGTTTTTCAAACTTTCTGCTTCAATGTCATGAGATGTGGGAGGTTCTTAAAAGTGGAAACCCCTGCCTCCTGGCCCCAGAGAATCCATTCAGTAATTCTAACAGATCCAGGAACCTACTAGTATATGTTTACTAAGCTGCCCATTGGCCTCCTCCCCAGGTGATGCTAATACAGATGATAAGAGAAGATACACTGAGAAATCTGCTGTAAACTTGGTTAATTCAAGTATATTTCACTCATACTTCTCCATGAGAAGCACTGTCTTGAACCATCATATTTATCTCTCATTAGACTTGACTCTTAATACTTAATTTTTAATATGAGAGGAGGGCAGTGATTAGTCCAACTGAGGCAGAGGCTCACAGAGAGGAAAGGAAGGAGATCTAAGGTGGAGTCTGGAGCACACACAGCTCATGACCAATCATAAAATTACCTTCGTTACTGCGAAATTTCGGTGGGGAACAGAGGTGGATAACGGGAAGGAGAGGGAGAGTGTTTCCATGGCCACACTTCACTTTGCACTAGTGACTGTATCTTTTCCCTAAAGGGGGCTCCCAAATTGTCTAAGTCTCACATTCCATTAAAACCTAGATCCATTTCTGCTTGAAAAACACAAAAAGGTGAGTTTAGGCTAGCATAGGAGGGTCTTGACTGTTTGGAATGGAATTCTGACGTTTGTGGAGTTGATTCTGTGCGAGTGCCCCATGGGGAGCTACCAAGGTTCTAGTGAAATGGGGCAGAGCTTGACCGCCTGGGAAAGGATTCCTTTGGGAGACTGCTCACATTATGTCTGCACACTGTGTAGAGTATGTTTGACATGCAAAAATATCAATCTTATCTCCCCAATTCAATTATAGCTTAACTCTGGCAGATGTGGATACTTACTTAGCTCAGGTCATTCAGGGAGAACCTACTGAAAACCTTTGGTTATATTAGCAAAACATGGGCTCATTTGTTCCATGCCTGTTTAATTCCTGAAATTAGAATCACACAATTGTCCAACCCAGGACAACTTGGACAAAGTGACTCCCAAGTTTACAAATTCAATTGACAAGCAACTTAATCCCAGGGAGGATTAAGAAGGCCCTCCGTCCTCTAAATTCACATGGGTCTAGCAGGCGTCCTCAAACTACGGCCCGCGGGCCACATGCGGCCCGCCGAGGACATTTATCCGGCACGCCGGGTGCCACTGCCTGTCCTGCTTAGCAGCCGACTCGTCCCAGGCCCGCAGTGCGCATAGGAATTTGTTCATAGTTTTTTTTTTTTTTTTAAACTATAGTCAGGCCCTCCAACGGTCTGAGGGACAGTGAACTGGTCCCCTGTTTAAAAAGTTTGAGGACCCCTGGGAGACGCCAAGAATGGGCAAACACTTCCAGGAGAACTGATGGTTCCTGAGAGCCCCATTTGTCAATGACAATTCTGACTCCCTCTTTGCTGTTAATTAGTCATTTCACACAGCATCTTTGACAAGGAGTTAAGTCCCAGTTAACCCAGATTTCAGACAAGATGGAGTAGCAAAAGAGGAAAGTGGCTTTAGTCAGACCACACTCCAAACTGTTGGCAGAGCTGAGGTTAGAACCAAGAGAGTTCTGACCCCTGGGATGGGCTTATTTAGTCAAGAAAAGGAATGATGTAGGGAGGAAAACTAAGCTCAACAGCTAACTAATACAGTAAATTTAAATGGAAAATATCCACTACCCAATGGAAAGCATTCACTCAACGAATGTTTGTTAAACCACTTTCATGAGTGAGGACTATGGTAAGTTGCCTCGTGGATATTTGTGGTTGTAGACTAGGTACTTTGGGGCCATGTGAAAGGACAGGGAAGAGAACCACAGTAGGAGGTCTCCTTGTAGTCTGAATTCTTAAGGGCTGGGAAGGAAATGTCCTTTGTATCCTGTGAAGGGCTTTCTGGGGATGAGTTTGCTGGGAAGAAGGTGATTTGCATTCTGAATCAGATGGCCAGTCTCACTTGATTTATGGACCTGTCACTACTATATGATTCCATATCAAATGCATTTTGAGAAGTTCATTTGATGAGCCTCTTCAAACTATCAAAAGCTTGTTCTAATTATGCAGATCTGGGGAAAATATTGTTATTTCTGCTTTCATTTCCTGTAATGGAGCTGGTGCACAGGGAGATCAGGGACCCATGGGCCTCCAGGTTAGTGAGAGAAGAGATTGGGGAGTTTTGTTGCAGATAGGGTAAGATTATAGAGGCCCAATCCACACTGAAATACATGGGTTATCAATTTTCCTTCCACTGTTTACAATACCCATGCTAATATTGGTACTAACACTAATATATTTCCTTTGTTTCATCCTTGTTAACTGCCCGATATAATGTAATATGGGAGGAGGGCAATGATCTTTGCAATGGGCTATCCTTTCTCTCCCCAGCACATTTCTCAATTCTAGCTACAGCATCCCCAATGGACAAGATAATATTTCTCCAGAGAATAAAGAACTTTGCTTGTTCCTATTCCTAAAAGAAAACCTTCCCAAGTCTGGCTGAGCGACAGAGTTTGAAAAGTTCTTCATATGACACACCATGGCTATGAATTGGTTGAAACTCAGAACTCATGGTCAATTTTTATGGGTAAAAATTGTGACGAGTAACTTTATGTGTCAGCTTGACTGGCCATGGGATGCCCAGGTTAAACATTATTTCTGGGTATGTCTGTAGTGGGTGTTACTGAATGAGATTAGTGTTTGAATCCATCGACTCAGTGATGTAGATTGACCTCCCAATATGGGTAAATAAGAACTGAATGTGTAGGCTCTGGGGAGGGAGGGCACATTTCCATGAGACTTAACACTGAAGACCTGCATACCTACAATCTGAAATAAACACCTGGCCAATGTTGGGTTAATATTATGTGATTCATCAAAGTTTCGCACACATATGGTCTTGTTTGACTTAAATATATATGAACCCAACCCATGGAGGGTCTGAACAGAACAAAAAGCATAGTAAGGGAGGATCTGTCCCTGTCTGCCTGCATGAACTGGGGGTTCTTAGCTCATCTTCTGCCCTTGCCCTAAGACTCACATCATTGACTCCCCTAGTTCTCTGGCCTTCATACTTGAACTGCAATGACACCACCAGCTTTCCTGGACTCCAACTGGTATATTTGAAGACTTTGGGACTTCTCCAACCTGTGAGCCAGTCCCTTGTTTCATATAACATATAGAATCTTCTATCAGTTCTGTTTCTCTGGAGAACCCTGACTAATGCAGTCAGCAGCACTACTGTCTTACTATCTACACTCATTCCTTCAAATAAGAGTCAGAAGCCCACTTTGGCTAATCAATACTTGGTGAGAGGTATTTTAGCATAATATCTTCATTATTTGGAGTAGCTGCCTTTGCTTTTCATTTTTCCTCAGGTCTTCAAGTCTCTGTTCCCAATATTGACACTGACATCCCTCATTGGAGCCCTATCTCTAGACTCTAGAATCTCTTATCTGCTTAAAACATTGACCCTGGGCTCTATACCAGCCAGACCACGACTACCTTCACAAGATCACCTTTTACAAGAAAGGTCAGATAACTGAATGTAAGCTCCTGTTCAGACTTAACATTGAGCACCTGCTTACCTGTAATCTGGAATCATCATATCAAATGACATTGGTTTAGTATGATATGATTCATCAAGTGTTTTGCACATGTCTGGTCTTGTTTGACTTAAATATCTATTAGCACATCTAACTTAATGCAATCACAGAATACAGCTCTATTCCCAGTAAACTGGAAGTATTCTCTTGAAGATAAATATGTATAGTTTTTTGTTTCAGAGAAAGGGTGCCTTAGGCAACAAAAGAATATGAAAACAGCAGAATCTTATTGCAAGGAGTTGGAGACCAACATTTTCACTCCAAGCACATCGCTGAGTAGTTATAAGGCCTTCACCAAGTCCATTCACCTCTCTGCACATCAGCTTCCTTATTTATACTAGTAAAATAGGGTAATAGATCTCTCCTGGCTAATTCTCAGTTTTCAGTTTTAGAGAGATTTAAATAAGACATAGGACATATCCGGGAATAGATTGCATATTTTATAACACTTAAACTTTATTAATTAAGTGGCTTAGAAAATAAGTGAACAGAGCCACACAAATATAAGATTAAGGTATCTATTATACAACCCAGTTGTTGGATTTTATGCCTGGCAAAATGCAAGGGCCTTCCGCCTACCAGACAAATGCTGAACTGAAACCTTATGGGGAGAAGAGAAGGAGGGGAGGGAAAAAAAAAGCTCTTGAAGCCAGAGCTTATTAAATCAATTACATGATTAATGTGAAAGAGAGTGTGTGAGCTGGAGGAAGGAGGGGGCAGTCGTTCACTCAGCACAGAAAAGGCTGCTGATCTAGCATTTTCTGTAACCTAAGCCACCAAGAAAATAGCCTCTTGGTGGATGAATCAAACTGGAGAAATATATTTGTTGGTAGGTTTTCATATTAAAAATAAAAGGTGGTTGTATATGAAATCTATTGGATCACTCAATCCCAGAATTGACATATATTAGAAACATTAGCAACATTTCCGTATAAATCAAGAATGACATTTATCCTTGGTCAGAGTTTTATCATGCAACAGAAGGATAAAGCTTGTGATTTTGATAGAAATGGGGCTGCCCAAAAGGAAAAAGGATGCTAATTAAAGTGTTTGATGGAGTTTTCTTCCCAGCACTCCATAGGAGAAGTGTGCAAATCCCCAAGATGAGTTGAGTTCCACAAAAGATCATTAGTGGGAACAGGCAATGACTCAAGTCATCTCCTTGATGGAGTCTGAAGATGAATTCTTCTTGGAGGCCACAGGCCAGGTCCTGAATCAGAAAGACACAAATCATTCAGCCACCCTGACCAAATGAGCTGATGTGGTGGGTGACGATGGAGGGTTGAGGCCGGGGTTTCTATTAGCAACCAGTTCTTTGACGTTCTGGTTGACAAGATGGACAACCATCCACACCCTCGTAAAAGATTCATGACCCAACTTTGCACTCTCTACTGCTTGCTTTCTCATAAAACCAGTGCAAATCCTATCAAAAATTTAGCAGAATCCCTGCCTCATCTGTTTAGGCCTGAAGCTGGTTGCAGGGACAACTCATTAGGGACAGGCTCATTAAAACCAGCCCTTGGGCGAAAGCAGTTTGCGGGCCTGCTCATTTTTATTCACTCTCACCTCCCTGCTCAACCTCCCTGAGCCCTCAGACACAGGGCTTCTAATGATTCTGTACAGTGTGCAGGTCTGTTCACAGAGTTGTAGGGCTCAGGGTTCGACAAATGCTGCTCCTTACATCTGCCAAAGATAATCTGCGTCTCCTCCTTTGTGTAGATCAGGAATGCTGTGCAGGAGAGGGAGGTGTGGTAGAGAAGGGGAGGAGGGAATCCTGAAAGCTGGCCAGCTCCTCACCTAGGGATGGCTGGGAATAACACCTGGCATTGAAGCAGTCACAGGAGCCCGGAGGGCCAAACCAGGGCTCTGGCAGAACCAGGGCCAAAAGGTAACATCTTCTGGGTGTCATTCATGCATCCTGTTCAGCCCAGCACTCAGACCCTTGGGCACCTGGAGCCTGAGCAACAGTCTGGCTAATGGATTCATTACCAGATGTTTTCTGCTCTGTGCCAGGGATGCCATTCTTTACATGAACTCTAGAAGATGATGATTTGTGCTGAGAAAGAGCTGTTGAATTCTCCAGGCATGGCTGCAAAGAACAGGCAGCCCCAGTGCAGATGCAAAGCTTTCCTGTTGCCAATGTCTCTGGGCAAGTTTATTTTTGGAGGGGCGGGAGGATATGCAAATGATATGCATATATGCATAGCCATGGACAGACAATAGTGCAGGGAAGGCCTGGGGTGGGGAAGGGAGTTGGTGGAGAGGGTTAAGGGGGGGTTGGGGGAGGGACATCTATAATACTTTCAACAATAAAGATCAATTTAAAAAACACACATGAATGCTTTAGGTGGCCAGTGGATAGTTAGCAGGCAGAGTCAAGGTCAGCAGTGAGAACAGGGAATGCTTTGAACTGGAAAGCTGGTACCCCACCTAAGTGGGCAGATGCTGCGGAGCTCCAGATATGGTTGAAGTGTGGGGGACTTGCCTAATATGCCAACAGTCTGATTTTTCACAAGAAGCCAGAAATCTGGATTTTAAGTGAGATTTTTAGGCACTTAAATGTTGGCAGCTAGTGACAGGAAGAAAGAAAACTGTGTGGACCAAAGAAAAGTCTAGATTCCAGTTTATAATGTCTGATCTGAGAAAGATACTGAATTAGGAGGGACATTAGCTTTGCCATCACCTAGTGACATCAGCACATCCATGCAAATTGAAACCCTATAGATCCCTGTCTGCTTTTCTGTAAAGTGAGGGGCTGGTGGATGGGATCTCTCAGACTAAAGTTCTCTGTCTCTAATTGTTTTTAAAATAAACTTTATTAGGTAGGGCTTACAGTTTCCAAAAGCATTTAACCATCTCAAATGGAACTAATATGCTGATAGCTGCACTAGTGCCAAAGCCATTGCTGATGATTGTTCTTAAAACATAGATTATCAGCCTAAGAGAGCTTCCAGAATCTCCAAGTCATGTGCGTGAAGTGTGGATTCCATAACTGCCTTAGGTTTCAATAGCATAAACAGGTTGGTTTCTGGGATCCCTGATGGAGCAGGAGAGCCCTGATCTCAGCCCCATCTCACCAGGTGCCAAGGATGTCACTTCCTCCACCTCAGCCATAAAAGCATGTAGTTGACCTTGATTAGTAGTTGGTACACCGGGCCAGGTGGTCTCTGAGGATTCTTTGCAACCCACTGTGGGGCTGCTAAATGCAGGGAATAGGGAGGAAGGGGTGCAGTTGAGGAGGCAAAGCCCTGGGTTTCATTTCTCTTCTGTCTGTCCTCCTACCAAGCCATAAGCAGGTAGTGTGCACTTGGTGAGTATCATTTTGTGTGTTCACCTGAGACTGTGAGCAAAATGTGAAAAACAAAACAAAAAGCAATGAATGATTGAATTAATTAAAAAAAACTCCCCAAATAAAAAGTATGGATATTACAACAGGATCCCAAAGGTCTCATTTTCTGGAAGCCAAGGGATTTGCTGACTCAGCTCAGCCACTTACCGCCTAATGCTGGCCATATCACTGGGTGCTGTGTGCGCCAGCCTACCCTCATCTATGGGGCTGAGTGCATACAAGGGGACATATACTTGGGAGAGAGTTCCTTTCCTAAAATCATCATATTCATTTTCTTTCCCTTTCCTTCACCTGCAGAAACAACCTTGCTTTCGCCCACAGACTCTGTGCTGTTTATTTGGGGAGAACGCAAGGCCACGGTGGCTTGCTTTACCTGATCAGAAATGATTCGGTTGTTTTGTGGTTAAGGGAAGCTGGAGTCTACACCTCGAATCTATTCCAGTGTAACAGTTTTCTATTAGCTTTTAACACATCGCCGCTTCTCTTTTCCATCTATATTATTGCCACCTCTTTGCAGACTCCAATTTGACAAGCAAGAAATCTGTAAATTTGGGGGTGGCTGCTCAGGAAAGACTATGCATGAGGAAGAGACATCATTAGCAATGCAAATACAGTCACAAATGAGACAGCGCTTGCATGACTAGTGCCTTTAAAAGAGTTATTTAATCCAGCAAAAATGTATCTGCAGGAAAAACTGAGTAGCAATGGGACTCAAGACATTTTGCATTTAAAACATGGATTACGTGCCTTTTCTAGGGGAGATATTTGCACATCTTATTTATGCCAACTTTTCAGGGCTTGGTGATGTCAAGGGCTCGGGGAATAATTCTGGGTTAAAAATCATGCCCAGACTAAAGGAATACAAACAATGTTTTCTTTTCTTTTCTTTTCTTTTCTTTTTTTCTTTTCTTTTCTTTTCTTTTCTTTTCTTTTCTTTTCTTTTCTTTTCTTTTCTTTTCTTTTCTTTTCTTTTCTTTCTTTTCTTTTTCTTTCCCCTTCCTTCCTTCCTTTCTTTTTTTTTTTAAATTATATTTTATTGATTTTTTACAGAGAGGAAGGGAGAGGGATAGAGAGTTAGAAACATCAATGAGAGAGAAACATCTATCAGCTGCTTCCTGCACACTCCCTACTGGGTATGTGCCTGCAACCAAGATACATGCCCTTGACCGGAATTGAGCCGGGACCCTTGAGTCCGCAGGCTGATGCTCTATCCACTGAGCCAAATCGGTTAGGGCCTTCCTTCCTTTCTTTATTCCTTTCTTTTAGAACAAATGGTTATGTTTTCTGCATGGAACAATTAAACATTAGGCTGTAGTTCTCATCTGCCTTTCACGGACTCCTTCAACCAGCAAAGACTCATGATATTCTATGAGGGGATGGACTAAGCAGCTCCAAATCACTGCCACTGGGTGTGTGGAAAAGTCCAGGCCCTGGCATGGTCATGAGATTAGTATCTTTTGCCCTCTGAGCTGGATCTATGGATTCAAATAAGCGCAATGCAAAGGCATGCTCCGAGAAAGGAGAGACAGCCAGAAGGACAGCGGTCCGCTCTTGCTACGAACTTGCCCCTCTGTGCCCCCTAGATGCATGGAGAGACCCTGCATTGGCTCAACAAAACGAAGTGCAAGGGCTGGAACGCAACTCCACCGACCTGCCCTCATTAAAGATTCTCTACAAACAGGTGCTTCTCACTGGGCTGACTTCTGAAATGGCTTTCTTATTCCCAGGGACACATCAAGAGCTGAGGGGGATTCATGCAGTATAGATCAGTGGGCCATTGACAGCGCATCAGGCTTGACAAGCTGGTTGGCTCCTGGAAAGTCGAGGTTGGGCTTGGGCCCATCAAGGCTACGCTATTGAATTATTGACAGGCGCTCACCGTGGTGCAAGGGGAGAGCGAACCATAGCCTCAGCTCAATAAAGATGAAATGGAAACCCTCTCTGAAGCCGACTTTAGCACGTTAAAGGAGTTTTAATGGGCTGGTTTAAAATTCAGTAAGAGAATGCATTAGGCTGATTATATTTTCAATGGATAAATGCAGGCACACACGCAAGTTTGGGATTCTGAAGGGCTTACAAATGAGTGGGGAGCCTGTCAGGACGAATTACGCCCTTCTAAAGGAAAGCCAGAGCCCTCGGATGTTCCAGGCTGGTCTCCAGAGCAGCTATTATCTGCCCCCTCTCCTGACTGCCTTCCCCTGCCACCCCGGCACAGGGCTGAACTACCAGTCCAGACAGAATAGCAGGAACTTGCACTGTCATACTGGCCACTTTGGCCTCCAAAGATGCAAACCATAAACTGTGTACCCTGTCCAGTCCCATTCATCACCTCCATCCCATCCCTGGCCACAGGAAGGCGTTCCCCGTTATCAGCATCCAGTTAGAGGACACGAAGCAGTGTCCCTCGCCAGGGTCCCTTGGTTAGCAAATTAATATTAACAATTCTGATTTTTCTTCTATAATCTCTTTTCTTCTTTAAATTTCCACCTGCCAAGATTTACTTGTATTTTAATAGAGGATGTCAGACAAGCAGCGTGGAGCAAGTCCCACCTCAGAACTATAATTTTAAATACAATGAGAGGCGCATCAACTGTCGCATTGACAAGCAGGGAATTATTCCACGTGGACTTCTAAAGTGCATCCTAAAAGCTTCAAAGACCAAGCACATTTTAAAAGAATTTAAATTGATGATCATGGGGTGCTTTTTTTTTTTTTAAGCAATTTGTCTAATGTGACCCTATATTCATTTCTTTCCTGACTGGGCTTCCAATGTGCTTGCCGCCTGTCAAATGGCAGGAGGGGCCAAGCGCACATCTAAATCTGTGCTCATTTGCCTTCCTCCGGATTATGTGCGCCACGTTGAGCAGTGTAAGTAAATCAAAGACGCTTCTTGGGCTGCAGGAGTCAGCTAATCTCCAGACAAATATTTAGAAGGCAGCTTCGCCTGCTCCGGCCTTAATCGTTTCCAACTGATTTGACTTATTCTAATTACAGCCTTTATGTTATAAAAAGCCATTTTTATGTTGCCGGGGAGCAGTTTCCCTGCAAATACATGAGATTTTGCTGAGTTTCCGTTCCCATGTTGATTATGGAAATGGTACTGTGCGGCTCGGCTCTAATTAGAAAAACACACTGCATGGAACGTCAACAATTTTGAGCATTAATAACGCCCCGACAGTGTCCTTTGTCTCTCTTAGTGTCCTGGCCACGAAGGCTGATGCCAGAGGGCCCGGGGTCCACTCTGCTCCAGAGCTAACACTCACATGCCCCAGGTTAGATGGGCAAGAACTCCCCTCGCACCCCCAAAAGTGAGAACTCCCTCTTTGGAGGAGGATACTAATTTAATATAACAGAAAAGTGAGGGGGGCGGAATTCCAGCACAGTGTAAGGTAATGCATTCATTTAGTGATTGTGAACTTGGAAAATTCTAGCATAGTATCATAAAGCAGCTCAAATTGGTTGTAGAGTGATGCATCTGGGCCAGGACTTCTGTAGGAAGGGTCTCAGCAAGGAGTACAAAGAATTTTCTAGGTATCTCACTTAGAATGGAGTCAACCCAGTGCTCTTCCTTTAATCCCAATGAGCCTCAGTTTCCTCATCTTTGGAATGGGACCGATCATGGCTGCCTTCAGGGGTATAGTAAGGATGAGGCGTAATGCAACACTCTTTTCACTGTGTCGTGAATACCCCTTCCTGCAGCTGTTTTGAAGAATGATCTGATAGACCCTGTACAGATTTCAAATGTCTCTGACCTCTAAACAGGCAATTCCATTTCCTGCAAAATATGGGATAGGAAGCAACACATGTAAGTTCAAACACATTGCCTTAAGTTTGCCTACCAAAATAAATTGGGACCCAAATAGAAAGCACGGACAAACAAACTGGAAATAACATAAACATCTGCCAGTAAGAAAAATGTCCATGATCTATTGTTAAATGAAAATAAAAAGGAAGAAGAATTCCACCGAAACACTATGTATTGCTTGGTCGAAAGACAGAAGCATTTTAAATTGGAAAGGCACTGCCAATTTGCTCTCTAAAAAGGCTGGCTTGAATTATACTCTCATCAACAGATTTGTTTGTACATGTGGAGAGAAGGTTCCATGGTGTAGGTGGGTTCAGGCCACACCCTCCTTAGAAAAGTGTGCCAGGGAAGGAAGAAGAAAATGGTGTAACTGAAGACCGTTCATGGAGAGAGAAGAAAAGGGGCTGGAGTGTGATAGAGGAAGCAATTTGCTGCAGTGATGGTGAAGAACTTCACAAGCAAACTAGTGTTGCCTTCTTCGGTCATTTCCATGGGGAAACTCATGCATATTTGCGCGTGCGCACACACACTCCCTGGGACAACCCTGAGATTGGAAAGCAACATCTGAATGGAAACATGTAACTGTCTTTTTTCAGACAAGATCTGAAGTAGTTGTGGCTACAATTTCTGCCTGGATGATGGAGACCTTTAAAGAACCTTATTCATCCCTACACCGAACCCACCTGAGTGCAAAAACCCACAAAGAGAGTTTTAAGGGGCACGCACTTGTCCTGGTGGTGAGCCAAATCTGCTTCAGGTTGGCTTGTAATCTCCTTGCAATTTCCACCCATGGTTCTTACATCAGGTCCCTTTTCCGCTTAAAAATCTCCCATGAACACACATGCTTCTCGCTCTCCCAGGCGAGCACTGCTTTGGAAGAGTGACTTCATTCCAAAGAGCACAATATGAACAGGGAGGGGGAAAGAGGAATGAATGTTACAGTGGGGAAATCTGACAAATGCCACCTCAGCCAGGTGACCAAGGGAACATCAACAGTGATGAATCGTACAGTATGTGCCCTTGATCGGATGCGATGAGCATGACACTTTACCTCTGTGGTCTTCCTTCTCAAACCCATAACCTTAGTCTAACGATGGGAAACACATCAGAGAAACCTAAATTTAAGGACACACTCCAAAGTACCTGACCAGTATGACTCTAAAGCATCAAGGTCATAAAAAAAGGAATGCCTAGCCGAAACCGGTTTGGCTCAGTGGATAGAGTGTCGGCCTGCGGACTGAAGGGTCCCGGGTTCATTTCCGGTCAAGGGCATGTACATTGGTTGCAGGCACATCTCCAGTGGGAGGTGTGCAGGAGGCAGCTGATCGATGTTTCTCTCTCATCGATGTTTCTAACTCTCTCTTCCTCTCCCTTCCTCTCTGTGAAAAATCAATAAAATATATTAAAAAAAAAAAAAAAAAAAGGAATGCCTAAAAATTTGTCAGAGACCAGAGGGGATGATGGAGACATGATGACTAAATGTAATGTGGGACCCTGGATGGGATCCAGGAGCAGAAAATGGATATTAGATAAAAATTAAGGAAATCTGACTAAAACATGGGCTTTAGTTACAACGATGCCTCAATACTGGTCCATTAGTCGTGATAAATGTACCATAGCAATGTAATATATTAATGATAAGGAAAACTGGGTGCAGAGTACATGGGAACTTGCTGTACTATCTTAACAACTTTTCTATAAATCTAAAACTATTATAAAGTAAAACGTCATTTTAAAATTCTAAACTTCAGGTGCTCCCTGGAACCCTGATGGATACAGTTAGTAAGATGTTGCTGGCCCTTGCATTTTGGCCTCTGCCTTACTTCTTGGTTCCCCTCATGCATCATCACCTACCATACCACACGTTCTGTGCTGTTACCTTGTTCATGATCTTTCCCTGCACTCTCTTCTCCCAGAAGCATCCCTGATCTTTCTTCCTTTTTACCTGGTTAATGCCTTTCAATGTCTTCAAGATCATTCTGCCTCGACCTCTCCAAGAGCAGCTTCTAACAGCATTAATTGTTCATCCTCACCTCTCTCATTAATACCCTGTCCAAAATTCCACTTAACTATTCAGTTTATAATTAATTGTCTAACATACCTGTCTACCACACTTCTCTAAAATCCTTCAGAGCTGGCCTCCTTTATCCTTTCCTCCCTGCCATTTGTCTCAGTGCATGGTACACAGCAGATGTTCAACATTTTTAGGATGAATAGATGGATGGAAAGAAGGAAGGGAGATGGATGGATGAAGGATGAATGAATGGATGGGTAAATTAATGGACAGATGCATGAATTATTCTGTCTCTTCTCTTATAGAAAATGAATTGATGGTCTTTCTCTCTCTCCCTCTCCCTGACAACTCTCCAAGCATCTGAGGTTAGATATGTTTCACTTACATTACATGACCCTCATAAGACCCAACTTGGATCCTGATTCCTTTGGGCAATCTTTAGTGAGATTGCATCACCTATTAGTCTGGATCCCACAGAGCACTGTGCATTCATTCCACTGCTTTATAA
The DNA here is from genome assembly GCF_963455305.1 of Plecotus auritus. NCBI lineage: Eukaryota > Metazoa > Chordata > Mammalia > Chiroptera > Vespertilionidae > Plecotus > Plecotus auritus. The sequence goes on along the minus strand of NC_137774.1, from coordinate 75,877,370 downwards.
CTGACCTAAATGGTGTATCTTTCCTATTAGACTTTAAGATCCCAAGAATAAAGGCCATGCCAACTTTGTATAATGAGATAGAGAGGGAAAAGGGTATTAGTCAGAATCCCTTTAGGGAGAATATTGCTTTTATTGTGGAGAATGCCTGGGTAAGAGCTGAGTGCCTGAAGCAGGATTGGACCTTCCACCATTGCTGTCCCCGGCCTCTTCTAGGATATCTCTGTTGATCCATGCTCAGCTCAGAGGAGACTAGATACTCTTCTGAATGCCAAAGACACAAATTGAAAATTCCCAAATGAAGTCTCAGGGGGGAAGAGACTGGAACCAGCAAAGTTGCATAAGTTGTTGGGGGAAGGCTAGAGGCAGCCCCTCACCCACTGGCCCTCCCCACCTCTGTGGCTGCCTTAGAAGGAATTTTGGGAAAGCAGGAATGACTACTTGGAATGTTTACATCTTGTTTGCTGAGGGACATGGGACCCTTGCTGCCCTCCACAGAAGCTGCAAAGAAGTCTACACTATTCATAAATGCTGAATGGATTCTGTGGGTGAAACTTCACACAGCTGTTGGTTCTTTGATGTGGCCAGAACATAGAGTGGCCATGCATGCAAATTCAGAGCTAGGACAGAGCCCCAGAAGGTAGGAGAGCAGCAGTTCCTGGGAATCAGCAGAACTGTCAGGGAGGTTCCACACTTCACAGAACAGGGAGTTCGCTGGGGTCTAGGACAGTGGTCTAAGCAGGGGTCCTCAAACTTTTTAAACAGGGGACCAGTTCACTGTCCCTCAGACCGTTGGAGGGCCGAACTATAGTTTTTTAAAAAAACTATGAACAAATTCCTATGCTCACTGTGGGCCCGGGATGAGTCGGCTGCTAAGCAGGACAGGCAGCGGCACCCAGTGTGCCGAATAAATGTCCTCGGCGGGCGGCAGGTGGCCCACGGGCCGTAGTTTGAGGATGCCTGGTAAGCTATGGTCCTTGGGCCAAAATGTTTTTGTAAATAAAGTTTTATTGGAACACAGTCACACCCATTGATTTATATATACTGTCTATGGCCTCTTTCACACTAAAATAGCAGAGTTGAGTAGTTGTGACAGGGAACTGATGGGCCAAATAAAGCCTAAAATAATTACTATCTCATCCTTTACAGAAAATATTTGTGGATGCTAGTATGAGATGAGGAATCCTATATCTTTAATGAGCAATGTGCCCGAAGTGAGAGTTTTCCCTAACAGCCTCAGTAGACATTTAGAAGCATTCATTGAATTCCCCAAAATTCTCCCATCTGAAAGAGGGGTTCCAAATATTTCTGAAATTAAAGAAAAAGGGGCCAACAGATTAGACTTCTCCCTGGAAGTCATTCCAGGCAGATATTTTTAGCAGAATCCCAGAGTTCACCTCTCCCAGAATTTTGTCCCACTTTGGGAGTCATAACCCATCTTCAAGACAAGGATCCAAATGAAGAAAAGCGGGCCTATTGTCTTAGAGCCACATTCCTGCCCGAGATAAAGGCCCTGGACTGGCCTCAAGCATACCTTCCACCTAGCAACCTCCTTGAGGACCACCAGGGCCTGAGGACTCATCTCCCCTCAACTGCTAGAATAACAGCCTCCCCCGTGCTGGGCTGGGTGTAAGAAAAACAGGGAGAGGGAGGGAGGGAGTACTTGAGATGACACAGGCTTTCCAGTGGTGGGAAGGGTGCAAATCCTCTCAGGAGGCCTCAGAGAAAGTCATCTTTTGTGTCAACTAGAAACACCCCCTGCATGGACAGTGTGAGTTGTGTAGTGGGGAAAGGTCTCTCTCATAGGGAGCTAATTTGCTTAGCACAGGGATGGCAGGCTTCCCGGCCTTAAACACCAGCTCTACCACTTACTCGTGTGGGTCTGAAACAGATCAATTAACCTCTCTGTGTCTTTGTTTTACAGATTTTGACAGGGGCTAAGGACAGGGGGGATAGAGAGTGACTGATGAGTGGGTATGGATTTTCTTTTGGGGTTATGGAAATGTTTTGGAACTAGATTGGTGTCCACATACCATTGTGAATAAACCAAAAGCCTTAACGGTCAATTTTATGTTATGTGTATTTGGCCAGAATACGTTTAAAGAGACATAAAAAACAGGGTCCCTTATTAGCGTTACCAAAAGGTATTCAATGAGATAATCACGTAGAAGACCAGCACAGTGGCCTGCACTCGGCAGATACCCAGTCCATGTCCATTGCGGTGGAGGTTGTTGTTAGGACAAGCTTGGCCGGCACCTTTGGAGTCCACTAGAGCCCCATGAAGGGGCTGGACACCTGTGTGCTGATGGTAAAAGCAGAGCCTCCACCCATCATAGAATCAGGCACGTGTGCTTCTCTTTATCTGAATCCAAGAAACAAGTGAGCTAAGATTCTTTGGCATGTACCTATGCCAGGTTCTTTCCCACTCAGATCACGCACATGTGTGACTCTATTTAATGCTCACAACAGCTCAGCCCCTCTATCATCCCCTTCACGTGAGTATCCAGCTAACAAGGAGAAGGAGTGGCCAGATGATAAAGGGCCTAGGAAGCCACTTAAGGATTTGGGACTTTCTCCTGATGATAATGGGGAGCCACATACGGGTGCTCAGCAGGGAGGTTGGGGTATACTTCCCGGTTAGCAAAGCCAAGCCTGCCAAGCGCACCACAGGTTTCCAGTGAGATCTGGGGCAGCAGCAGCCACAGCTGCCGGGACTTTGTTAGAGAGCAAATCCTGTGGCTGCACCCAGACCTGCTGCATGGGAACCGAGGTGTTTCTACTGAGCCCTCCAGGGCTTGCTGATGGGATGTGCTCAAGCATGGGAACCACCAACCTCCTCACACCCAGCCTGCCGCTCCTCACACCCCTGCAGCACACGTACCTGAGACATGGTCCTTACAGAGCACAGGGAAACTACACAACATGCCTCTTGTCTCCAGGCCCCCGACGGCCATTCAGCACAGTGACCCCTAACTTCCTTGGGCTTATCTCTTTGGTTTTGGTTTGAAAAACATCAGGCCCATTCTCCATCCTTCCTGGCTTTCCCCACTGCACAGGGAGCTGGAAAAGTGGTAACAGATGCTGCTCAGGAGCTCTGGCAGGTGCCTGAACACCATCATTAACTGAGGGCTGGGCTAAGGCACTCAGAGGTGGCGAGCGAAGGAGAAACAGGCCGATTGCGTGGCCTCTGCCCAGGTTGACCTGGCGCTGGTTGTTAGGTCATGACAGGCAGCTCCCCCTAATCACCTCCTGTTAGCTGTAACTATAGGCAAATTGCTCGCGAGGATTAAGTGGGGAGACTGTGCCCGGATCACTGTCAAGCAGAAAAGACTCAATTTTTGGTGCAATTTTTGTGTTTTTCTGTAACGACTTCTTCAGGAGTTCTTTTTGGCCACGGTTGCCTTTGGAAGGTGCAGACCCTGCCCGGGCGAAAGTGGGCAGAGAGCTGCACGCTGGCTCTTTCTGGACCGTACTAAAGTGATTACGCCCCGGACGAGATAAGCCTCACTATTAATAATGCTCTGGTCCCACGGTCTCTCCCGACATCTGAGGCCCAGATGCCGCGTGAACAAATGAACACTGGTGTGCATGAACAATCGACCCCGGCTTTGAATAGAGCACATTGCTGTAAACAGAGGCCAATCTGGTAGGAAGCTTTTTTGGGGGGGTGGAAAGAAAGATACATTTCGTTTATCACTGTTTGCATAATGTCCTGTAAAAGAGAAAGAAATTAACAAGGCGTATTTTAAGAACTCTTATACAACAGTGGCACCTCCTTTTCCAAATGCTGGGAGCTTTTTCCCAGGTAGGGTAAGGACTCTTTTCAAAGCTTATTCTCAGGGCTTAACAACTTCATTATTTACCCAGAGAAGTTTGGTAACAGAATAAAGGAGAGGAACCGGTATTATCTCAACAGAAACATTCTGCACTTCTAAACAGAGATCATCAGAAATGAGCTGGTATTTAAAGCTGAAATGCGATTCATTCAGATACAAATGCTATTTTAAGACCTTCAAAGAAGGGCTCCAATCCTTTGGAATGTCCCAGGAAGAGAAAGTTTCCTATCACATGGCTCACTAGAAGGCTGTGTAGGAAAAGGAAGGAGGGGAGGTGAAGGAAGGAATGAAAATGAGGAGAAAAGCCTGCTCCTATATTGTTCATCAAGTAATAATGCCCTCCCCCCCCCTTGCAGCTTAAATTATTTTCTTATTAAATCTGTGCTGTGAATCTTTGTGTTCTAAATGGAACATTAAGCAACGTTGGGATTTTCCTATAGCAAAAATGCACTTTAAAACATAGTTTTCAAAATTTTCTCTAATGGTGCAAATAAGATTATTTCCCACCAGTATAAGCCTTTCCCTGGGAAAAAATTAATAATAAAACATCAGTGTTTGCCATAGATAATACACTAGGATTTTTTTAAAAACCCTCCCTTTTATGTTTCAAAATAGTACAGTGGAAGATTTGTATTGAAAAATTAAGTACCCTCTCTATGAAAGATATCATTATTCTTAGTGCCCAGTCTTCTCAGCATCCTATCAGTTTTGGAGCATAATTTTTTAAAAAATATATTTTTATTGATTTCAGAGAGGAAGGGAGAGGGAGAGAGAGATGGAAACATCAATGATGAGAGAGTATCATTGATTGGCTGCCTCCTGCCCAACCCCTACTGGGGACTGAGCCCACAATTTGGGCATGTGTCCTTGACCGGAATCAACCTGGGACCCTTCATTCCACGGGCTGATGCTCTATCCACTGAGCCAAACCAACTAGGGTTTGGAGCATAATTTTTATCTTTCTAGTGGACATTCAGTCAAATGAATATCTGATATTCCCTGAGAGATGCCATGAAACTAAAGAAAAATTAATTGGAAACACAAGGGGATAATCTGGTTGCTCTAACTGTGACTATCTTTGTTTGTTTGCTTTTTATTTTGTTTTAGGATAATACCGTGGCCCCAAGCTGTCAAAGTGGAAATGCTGTTGGCTTCCACAAGGTTGTGGCATTTCTTTCTGGTGCTGGGTGCTGTGTAAAAGACAAACACACACAGGATCAGTATGTTCCTGGGGGTGTGGGTGAGGGGGGCATAAAGGTCTTCCCAGTGATCCAACACTTGATAAAACTTAAGTGAGTGCGTGCAAAGTCCATAAATAAAGCCCTTGTCTACTCCACTGGTGCTTTGCTTCCAAACACCATGACCAAACCCCACTGCTTGCATGGGAGTCATCGTATCATCACAGCGTTCTTTTCCCTCAAAACTCACTGCTTAAGCAGTTCCCAAAGCTTGAAAATATGTCTCAGAATAAACCAAAGGCATAATCAGCTTGGAAGACTTTTCCTGCCTCCACTTGCTTAAGTGACATAAATAAAGAGAACAATTAATGCCAGCTGCCTTTTGTTCTCCATCCTATTAGCTTCGAGGTGATCTCCACCAAGGGTGACCTTTCTCAGGGTAAAACACAGGGCTTGCTTCAGACCAATGGGCATGCCAGCAAAGACAGCTCATGGAAATAATACATGCCACGTCCCCATCCTCGTGCTGTTTAATTTTGCTGATTTCTAGGAGGGGAGGGAATCTGAGAGGAGGAAAGAACCCTCTCAGGCCATGAGGAAAGATCTGGGACCGAGCTGTGCGAGACAGAATGCAGTAAAGGAAGTGGCCTGGCCTCTTCCATTCTTTTTATACCAACCAGATGCATTTGCAGGTCAGCCGATCAAACCAGAGGTGCCCAGACCACATGCACAGCTGCCAACTGCCCTGTGCCCGCAGTCCCCATGAAGCACTCCTTTCCAAACCTGTGCAGGTGCAGGTGTGGCTGGCAAACTGTAGGTACAGACGGTGGCGGAAGTTTGGATGCCAAGCACTCCCAACTCATAGGTCACCCCAGAAACCTACCAGATCTCCTTGCTCTCTTCCACAATTCTGCTGTGCGACACCCCAAAGGTCATCTAGTGTGACAGCCGTGCAGTTACCTGTCATTATCTCCACTGTTCCCCCATGTGCTCTCCTTGTGTCTAGAACTGGTATGAGAGATGCAGTTAATTTGCCAAGAGAAACCACGTTTCTCCATGCAGCAGCTGGGCTGGGCTGGGGTGCAGTTACTGGGTGAACTGGTCTTGCTTTCTGAGTCAGGCCTGTGCTTAATATATAGCAGGGCTCAAACTCCTCAAAATTCTCTCTCTCTCTCTCTCTCTCTCTCTCTCAGAAACAGAGTCCCAGTGGGAAGAGAGAAACTCACCCCAGGTGTGAAGTCAGCCATACAGGGTGGGATGGCCAGGCGTCAGCATGAAATGCTAGGGGTTAGCTCCATGGATGGAAAGGAGCCCAGAGGAGAGAAAAAGAGGGATGGAGGGGCTTGGCAAAAGGCAAAAGCAAGGAGGCAGGAGGAAAAGCACCAGGAATATGTGCCAAAGAAAAAAAGTAAGGCAAAGGGGACGGGAAATGAATAATCCAACAAGCAGGTTCCCTCCGTGCTATTAATCACACTGCTTCCCAAGCTGCAGGGACGCCAGCACCACATGGGCGGGGAGGGGTCTGCACCCCAGTGGTCACCTCTGCTCACTCCTGCACGTCTCAGCCAATCCTCCCGGTGCCTTGAGGCACAGATGGACCCGGGCCACCCTTACAAACCCCTGGAAGATGAAAAAGCTCGCTCGGTGGGCGAGGCCCTGCTCTGTCCAGTTAATGCATTATAAACTTTATTTGAGCTGACTTCTCATTTGATCCCCCAGTGACGAGGTCAGGGAGCGCAAGCAATTCCACCCCAAATCATGCCATAATCGAATTGCTGCCTATTTCCCGAACCTATAATGAAAAAGGCAACCGAAATAATGCAGGTAATGTTGGCGGCCTCCCTTGCCTGTCGGACATTATTACCTGCGATTGCTGGCCGCCATTTCCTGGCGCTCCAACAATGAATATATTTCACAGCTCACTTGTTCTCCTGTGTGGGTGGCAGGGTGGAGACACCTACACGATATGAAAGGAAATCTAAAACAATGGGGCTGTTTCTGCGCACTGTGCCTAACAGCCTCCTGGTGGGAGAGGCAGTTTTACCCAAGTGCTTCTCACAGCACACACACACACACACACACACACACACACACACACACACGTACACATGCCCACACGCGCATACACACATGCACACATGCGCACACATGCACACACACACAGCAGCCTAGTGGGGTCCAGAGCACACAATCAGCCAAAGCCAAGGTCATTTCTCTGTGCCTCGTTAAGTCCCAGCTTCATCAGCTACAGCATAACAACCGAGTGTGTGAGCCATCATCACTCAGATGCTCTGAAGATTTGTATTCTACTTTCTCCCTCTAAACGAAACAGGACAAGGATGGCTTTGGGGACTGGGCATGAGATAAATCACATGTGCATGCACCCCACCTGAAAATGCATTTTCAGTGTTCGCTTCTCCTTAGAAACGGTTTTTAAAAACCAACACTCTCCATTCACATGCCCTTAAGAAGCACAGGCAGTGTCTTGTCATGTTGTTGCTTCTCAGCAAAGTGCTGACAGAAGCAGGATTCACAGGTGGAGCCTCAGAGCCGGGGAAGGAGCCGCCCCACAGCACCCTCAGTCCTTGTTCCTGTGACTGCCCTTCGGAAGGGCCATCCCTGGCCGCTGGCGGAGATGTGATGGGACATGGAGGGTGCCTGTGCTCTCAGGGAGCTGTGACCAATTCAGTACCTTGGTAGGCTTCCAACTCTCCCTTTCATTTCTCCAATTGTAGGCTTGGCTCCCTCCGAGCAGTGACTTTGAAATTGTCAGAGGTCAGATGCCCATCTTAGCAAGCCTGGCTGTGCCTAGGAGATGTGGCTAGTGCCAAGCCACTTCCACCAAACACTGGGCTAGCGTTGAAACTCACAGTGAAAGGATAAGTATGCCTTCAGCTGGCCAACAGATACACTTACTTATGATTTCAGATCATAAGTAAGAATACTTAGATAGAATCTGAAACCTTTAGTGTCCAAGAAGAATATAAGATGATGTTCTTAAACTTGAATTACAATAAAGATTCTCTCTCTCTCTTCCCCTTTCTGTCCTTATTCTTCTTCTTTTTCCTCCTCCTCCTCCTCCTCCTCCTCTTTCTTCTCCTCCTCCTCCTCCTCCTCCTCCTCCTCCTCCTCCTCCTCCTTCTCCTTCTCCTCCTCCTCCTCCTCCTCCTTCTCCTTCTCCTCCTTCTCCTTCCTAAGTGCTGACTTCTGCATACTTTTCATTACACACAAATCTATGTCCTGGTTGGTAAAATCACCTGCCCTCGGCCCTACCTTTAACAAGGAAAACCAGGCTGCAGAAACTGCAGGCCACGAGACAAGGCAGGTGAGAAGAGTGTGCGTGGGTTCATCAGGGGAAGGCCTCACATGATCCCTTTCCAGGTCTGGCCAGACTGATGGAAGGGAAGGACCACATTAAAAAAAAAAAAAATACGCAGGTGAATCCAGAGAGAAACCAAGATGGTGGCATAGGTGAACACCTAAACTGTTGCCTCGCACAACAATTTCAAAACCACAGCTAAAAGACAGAACGGACATCATCCAGAACCACAGGAAAGCTGGCTGAGTGGAAATTCTACAACTAGAAGGAAAGAGAGGGGCACATAGAGACTCAGAGGAGCTGCAAAAGGCTGAGGTACAGAGACACACGTGCGGAGAGGAAGGGCTAGCTTTCTCTAGTGGGAGAGAGACGGAAGCTCCCAACTGCACTGAACCCCAGTTCCGGGCAAGACCCTGGGGTCCCAGACTCATACGGGGCGGGCGGGGGGGGGGGAGTCTGGAGTGTTGGGAAAAGAGAGGAGCACACGGAAACTCAGGGGTGCCGCGAAAGGCAGAGGTCTGGAGGCGCGCGCGAGTGCACGCAGGGAGGACTGACTGCTGAGTGTGCCACTGGCTTTCTCTAGCAGGAGGAAGGAGGAAGCTCCCAATTGTGCTGAACTCCAGTTCCGACTGCACTGAACCCCAGTTTCAGGTGAGACCCTGGGGACCCAGACTCATACAGGGGGAGTCTGGACTGTCGGGAAAAGAGAGGAGCGCACGGAAACTCAGGGGAGCCACGGAAGGCAGAGGTCTGGATGCACGCGCACGAGTGCATGCAGAGAGGACTGACTGCTGAGTGTGCCGCTGGCTTTCTCTAGTGGGAGGAAGACGGAAGCTCCCGACAGTGCTGAACTCCAGTTCCAGGTGAGAATCTGGGAATCCAGATTCATTGGGGGAGAAACTGGACTGGACTGGACTGTCTGGCAGGGGGCAAAACTTGAGGACGGCTTTCTCTCAGAGGTTCTTGCAGTGATTACCAAGGGACACTGAGACCCAGGGGCTTCATAGGGCAGGGCTGATGGGAAGCCAAAGCCGTCTGCTCAGCCCTGAGACTCCGCCCCATCCAAGCTGAGCACAGAGGCTTTTGCAAGTCTTCTCCCATAAGGGTGTCTCCAGCACAGAAGTTCTCCAGGTGTAGACACAGCTGATCCTCACAGCCAATTGGCCTGGAGGTCAATTCCTCCCAGTGATACCAACAACAATCACGACTTAACTACAACAAGGCTGTACACACAGTCCACAAAGGGGTGCAGCAAGAGTGTCCACCTCAGGTAACTGGGGAGGCTGAGCCACTGGGCCATACAGGACACATAGCACACAAAGCTACTCTACCAACACAGGGAAGCAGCGAAAATGTGGAGACAAAGAAACAGATCACAAATGAAAGAAATGGAGGAAAGCAAATGAATGGATATAGAGTTCAAAACCACGGTTACAAGGTTTTTCAAGAATTTTCTAGAAAAGGCCAATAAATTTAGCGAGACCCTCAAGGATATGAAAAAGGACCAACTAGAAATTAAACATACACTGACTGAAATAAAAAATATTATACAGAGACCTAACAGCAGACTAGAGGAATGCAAGAAACAAGTCAAAGATCTGAAATACAAAGAAGCAAAAAACACTCAGCTGGAAAAGCAAAAAGAAAAAAGAATCCAAAAATTTGAAGATAGTGTAAGGAACCTCTGGGACAACTTCAAGCATACCAACATCAGAATTATGGGGGTGCCAGAAGAAGAGAAAGAGCAAGATACTGAAAACCTATTTGAAGAAATAATGACTGAAAACTTCCCCCACCTGGTGAAAGAAATAGATTTACAAGTCCAGAAAGTGCAGAGAACCCCAAACAAAAGAAATCCAAAGAGGACCACATCAAGACACATCATAATTAAAATGCCATGAGCAAAAGACAAAGAGAGAATATTAAAAGCCACAAGAGAAAAACAGTTACCTACAAGGGAGCACCCATACGATTGTCAGCTGATTTCTCAACAGAAACTATGCAGGCCAGACGGGAGTGGCAAGAAATATTCAAAGTGATGAATAGCAAGAACCTACAACCAAGATTACTCTACCCAGCAAAGCTATCATTCAAAATTGAAGGTCAGATAAAGAGCTTCACAGATAAGAAAAAGCTAAAGGAGTTCATCAGCACCAAACCATTATTATATGAAATGCTGAAAGGTACTCTTTAAGAAGAGGAAGAAGAAGAAAAAAAGTAAAGATAAAAATTATGAACAGCAAATACATATCTATCAACAAGTGAATCTAAAAATCAAGTGAATAAAAAATCTGATGAACAGAATAAACTGGTAAATATAATAGAATCAGGGGCATAGAAAGGGAGTGGACTGACAATTCTCAGGGGAAAAGGAGTGTGGGGGGGTGCGGGAAGAGACTGGACAAAGTTCGTACACCTATAGATGAGGACAGTAGCGGGGAGGTAACGGCAGAGGGTGGGGTGGGAACTGGGTGGAGGGGAGCTATGGGGGGGAAAAAGAGGAACAATTGTAATAATTTGAACAATAAAGATTTATTAAATTAAAAAAAATACGCAGGCTCCAGAGTGCACACCAACGCTCGGACAAAGAATAATTCTTTAAAATACTCAGCACTATGGGCTATAGAGAGCAGATCTTATAAGAAGGGGAGAAAGAGATCAATATAAAGAAAAAAATGCTCTAGATGTAATTGAAGTCATACATTTGTACACGACTTCTGCTATACGCCCAATTACTGCTATTTATCAAAGCGTAGACAACATTGAAACTGGCAGCATGAAAAACAAATTTTACTAAGTCAGAGTAAAAAAAAAATCATCAGAAAGAGAAGGGGGGGAGAGATACAAATAATAAATAATTCAATATTCTCAAGGAAAGCTCTTGGAGAAAAGGCCTGGTTGATTCAAACATCAGACATGGGTCTGACAAGAGATGTATCGATTTAGACAATTCTGTCATCATTATTCCAGCCGGAGTCCTCCACAAAAGCTGCTCTTTTTGCTCCTGTTTTTATTGCTGTAACTACCCACCTCCTCCTCATACCTTGATCTCTTTGAACCTGTATTCATTACAGCTTAAATCTTCAGCTTAAGCATGAGATGATAAACAGATTCTGGGCCTCATGTTCGGTGGAGGCCACTGCTCGGCTTCCCTAAAACCTAACGGGATGGGGAAGCAAATCCCAATCTGCCGAGGATTTCCACACCCGGTGGAGCAGGTCGTGTGCCCCATCTGTATAATTACCGAGGCAGAATATTTAGATCCGAGCCGGAGCGTATATCCAAAGCAAATATTACCCACATCTCGGGCAGGGTTGCCAAAACGTGGAACATGATGGCTGACAACAAATGTACCTCATTTGTTACTTTGGAGGCTACGAAAAGAGACACACTGACAACCTATATCACTAATGACTTTGTTCTCTGCTGCCCAAACTGGGTTCCAAAACTGTGCTTGTTCTTCGACCAAAACAATGAAACAAAAACAAACACACAAGCACCTCGGATCCTTTTAGGTCAACACAGATTGCTAAAATACAGCAGCATAATTAGTGGAGGAAGAAAACACCTCCATTGAGCATCTGCAGAAAGCAGGCCTGTGTCTTCCGCGTTCGATGTGTTAATTACAACCAGATAGGAGGTGCCGTGGAAAATTAACAGTCTGGCCCGGACAGGGGAGGTAAACAGACAGAACAGGGGCTGTGCGAGGGTTGGGAGAGCAAGTCAATTCTGAAGAAAGATAAAAGAACTGTCATGTCCGTGATGGTTTCAGAGAGGGGAAAGGGCAGTGGGCCCTGCTATCCGATAATTAGGCAGGAGGCCCACGCTTGCATAAGCCGCAACGTTTGCCATGGTAATCAGATGTATTATTCAAATGTGCAGGGAAACAAAAGCCACACAGGCCTGACGAGGCGCAATGGAGTCTGCCCACTCATTGGTGTTGGGTGCATGGAACTGAAGTGGCGAGCAGGCTTCGGCCCCTGGATCCCCAAACGGGGGGCATCTTTACATTCAGATGGAGAAGGGGGGATGGGAGACAGGGCTGAAATGAAACACATCCAGGTCTGGGTGGGATGCCCAAACAAGGGACAGCCACTGGGGAGAGTCTGGGGAGGGCATCGCTGGCTGGGGGCAAGACGCTGTCCCATTAGGCTGAGGAAACCATATAAAGGACACTCGGTTGGTCTGAGAAGGGGGCTCCGAAGGACTCAGTGCTTCTGGTGCTTTCTTAGAAGAGAGAAAGAAAGAGGGAGAGAGAGAGGGAAGAAGAAGGAGAAGGAGGAGGAGGAGGAGGAGGAGGAGGAGGAGGAGGAGGAGGAGGGGGAGGGGGAGGAGGAGGAGGAGAGAGAGAACAGTTACCATCTATGGACATCACCTTCTCTGGGCTTGCCAGAGGAAGGGGGAAACCCCCACCCCTAATCTACGGTCCAATGTAATCTAGCAATGCTGCGTGGCAGAAACAGCACAGTCCACCCTGCCCTTCATCCCCGCGTACATTGACCATTCGCAGGCAGTGACCTCAGTGGCATCAGACACAGGATGAAGAAATGAAAGAGCCCTTGTGTTGGGCTGAGCTGCGGCCTAATCTCCACCTGGAGGCCGGCCTCACGTTGGAGAGGGCAGCCGTCATCTCATTTCATGAGGAGGCTTCTGGACACCCTGGGACATGGTGAGAGTCAAGGTTGTTTCCTACTCAAGATTCAGCAGATACTCCACCCATGAAAGTTGGAGGCAGGGCGGGGGTGGGGGGAGTGGAGAGCCTTCCCACAACTGCAGATGGCATGGTATCCTGCCTGTGTACTCCGGAAAACCTGAGCAAACCTCCTCTTCTGCTGTAACGTATAACCAGTGTGGGGCCTGGAGGCCTCTGGGAGGGGAAGTCAGTGATCAGACACTGGAGCCGGCCCGTATGGTCCTCATTCCCAGGCTGGGCATGGCTGATGAGCATCGCATGGCCTGGTGGGTGGGGGGTGAGGGTAGGGGATGAAGGATGTAGATGGGTAGTGAGAGGACATATGTGGGCCTCCAGGGGCTGGACGGGAGCTGAAACCTTGTGGAATTCCCTCACAATGACATCGTGAGCCTGTCCTTGTGATGAGAGGGTTGGTGGGGGATATGGGTGGGCTACACACTGGTGTCGATCATGTATCTAACCTCAGGAGACCTGGAGCAAAGGGGAGGGAGCAGGTGGCAGAGGAACAGAAGAGGCCACGAAGCGGAGTGGACAGAGCGTTCTACCCTCGGGCTGACACTGTGACCACCCACAGGCGCAGAGGTGGGTAGTCCAAAGAAAAGCTCTTCACACACTTTTTATGTGGCATTCTTGAAATGACAAAATTATAGCCATGGGGAGGAGATTGGAGGTTGCCTGCAGTTGGAGTGGGGAAGGCAGGTGCTGTGGTTACAAAGGGTAGAGCCAGGATCCTTGCAATGGAGCGCCTCTGTGCATTGGCTATGGCCTGGCACAGGGAATTACACAGGTGCAAAAAATTACAAAGAAGCGCACGCGCGCTGCGCGCGCACGCGCGCACACACACACACACACACACACACACACACACACGAGTGCCTGGAAAACTGGTGAAGTCTGAGGAAGGTGGAGGGATGCATCCATTCCAATTTCCCAGTGTTTCCCTTGGGGGCAATTGGGTGAAGGGTTTGTGTTATTTCTTACAACCACGTGTGAATCAAAATTATCTTAAAAAAAGAAAAGAACAAAACAAAACACAATGCACATTTAGGAGAATGCATTGGGTCCCAGGGCCCCTACCTTCCAGCCACCAGTCCTTGGCCAAGTCACTTCTTTAAGACCCAATTTTCTGCTATAAAATGTGCATAATCACAATGCCTCCTCCAGGGGATTGTTGTGGAGATTAAATGAGATATGTTTGATGTGTTTAGATAGTCCTTGGCTCTTAGTAATGGTTTGATAGCTGTTAGCTATTACTTTGAATGTCACATAATTATTTACAACAAGTGCCCAAATGTACGTGATACATAAAAGCATGTCTAAAATGTGAGTTGCCATTACCCTGAGATTAAAGTTCACCTATTGCTATACAGATCCTCTGATTTTCCTCAATTGGGAATGGTGGGTGCTTTCTGTAACGCATCATTGACAAAACAGACAGGAAGGTTGATCCCGTGACAGGATCCTGTATGTCCTCCCTATGACCTTCATCCCTTGTAATTTCCCATCTTGTCTACAGGATGCCCTTCCCCACCATAGCATGGACCCAGTTCTCCGTGTCCTTTCTTCCCTGACCAATCAGCAGAGGTCGGGGTGATGCCCAGGCCCTCAATCACACTGCCGAGAGCCCCTGAGAGGAATAACAGGGGATAAAAGTTTCTCTTCTGATCAAATTAGTTGGACATGGATCAATAGGAAGCTTCAGTGTGTCCATGAGCTCAGAGTCTGCGGATTCCCAGCACAGAGTAACCAAGAGAAAGAGGAAAAGAGAGAGCAAGTGGGAGAAAGAGTATCTGTTTCCTTGGCACAGAAATTTCCTTTTATTGAGTCTGTCACTTCCCATTTCGGTTAACAAACTGCTGAATGGAGCTCATCGTTGGGCAAATTTACAGCTGCGTGGAATACAAAGTGGGAGCAATTGTTTCAGATTGGGGGTTCACAGGAGAGGAAGAGGAGACCTGGGGGTCTGCATGCCAGGGGAAGACTGGCCCTGCGGTGACGAGGTGCCAGGAAGGAGAGAGACAGCAGTCTTCATTGTCACTTGTCTAGCCCCCCTCCTTAAAAACCACCACTATCTCAAACCACTACTCACTCAAGATTCATAGCAAGCATTATTGGGTTCAGAGTTATCCCAGCAAATGCATGAAAAAGACAGTCTGTTTATCCCAGGAGAGAATGCTAAATTTGGATTTGAATATCTTTGATAAAAGAGTCTGGAAAGAATTTTTTTCTTTTAATGTTCTCTTCTTTTTTCCCCCCAACTTTCCTATGCTCAAAAAGCCAGGCAGTCATTGCCAGGTAGAGGGGACATTGTTGCCCTTACCTTGTCTTCATGGCACTCAACATGCAGTCTTTGAATACAGTGTCAGGAAACCCCTGCATTCTTAGCAGTGGTAGGTATAGTACAGTCGGGTACAGTCAAGTTTAGTCCATCACCAAGAACCACAGAGCCAGAGGAGAGCAGAGCTGGTGTGAAGCCCAGGCTGGGTGCCAAGCCCCGGGCTTCCTCCACAATGCCACTTTGTCTGCCTGCTCCAGGGGCTGGTGTGTTTCTTAGTTCTGAGAGATTTATCACCCTGGTGATCATGAACCTGAAGTGTATTGGCTCAGAGCTACCTTCTTGATTTACATGGTGGACCTGAGCTCTACAGCCAGGAAACATGTATTAATCTTGGATGGTGACACTAGCCAGTGTACTTGGCATTGGCTGTGCATCAGATTCATCTAAGAATACTTTCATCCTGGATACCCAGGCCCGCTCCCAGGGGGGTTGAATGTGCAGCCAGGATTATAAACTACTGGACAGGGCAAAATAATGAATGTGAACAATGGCAACAAAACAATAGGTTCTTTAAGAGAACTAGGATAGCAGAGTTGGCACCATTATGGATTTTGAAAATAAAGTTCAGACTTTTATATGGTAAAGTCTGTAGTATGCAGCAGAAAGAACCAACATCAGCCATGTGCTAACTATGTGGCCATGTACCTTCTTCACGTCTCCTTTATCTACAATGTGGAAATGATATACTTCCCCTGCAGCATTGTTACGGGGACGAGAAATAATAGTTGTAAAATCCTGAGCGTTGTGCTCAGGGTGTGGTGGGCAGTCCATAAAACAAGGTCTACTGTATTGGTTCGGAAATCATAGTTTTCTACTAATGAAACCCCCAATGCTACAGATGACTACTATATATCTGTGTTAAATTGTCTGATCTGCATTAGAGAAAACCAAATCTTAGTTGGAGAATCTTTTACATTTTCTCCCTGCTCAGAAAGGCCTTCCCTGACCATCCCGTCTCCATCTTCTTACACTACTTTGAGTCCACTACATGTCACTTCTCATGATTGGGACATTCATTCTACATGTATGCGTAGAGTGTGCACTACCCATCCGTTATATGAAGGTCTGGTCTTTGTTTTGCCCCTTGCTGCATCCATAGCTCCTGGAATGCCACCTGGCATGTGGAGACCCACCGTAAACACGTGTTCAGTAACCGAGTGAGTGGAGAATGAAAGACTGGATTGTCTGCAGACCACTTGAATTGCCACTATGCCGATTGTTCGTTAAATATTGGGATTCAAACCCAGACTTGATGAGTGAGGATCTCTGTATGTCCACAAGCTCTGAAGGTGATTCAGATGGATACCAGTGTCTAAGAAGACCTTGTCTGGAATGACAGAAGCAATCCTTCCCGAGTAGCTGCGATGTGCCAGGCTCTGTGCACATGAATGCGTGGGCCACCCATCAAACCTCACAAAAGCTGAAGGGGTGAAAATCATCCCTGTTTTATGGTAGAGAATCCAGGCTCTCTGACTTTATGAAACATGCCTGAAGTCACTCAGCTGGTAAACATGTCCCTGGCCATGGGACCCAGACCTACTATTACAAAATATATATGTATATACGTATATATATATTATTTTTGTTAAACTGGGCTCTTCTCAACCCACACATTCCCTATTTCCTATTCGAATCTGACCCATCTCTGAATCCCACCCACTGAGGAACACTGCCTTAATATTTATTTCAGATCCTGGGTGACAGAGTAAGAGCAAATGTGGGAGAGCAAGATGAGTCTAGAGACTGGGGCGGCAGGGGCGGGCGGGGGTGGGATGTAGGACAACCTCACACCCAGGGTGAGGGAACCAGGGTGGTCTTTAATACGTGATCTTCCGGTCAACAGCACTGGCATCACCTGGGATCTCCCGAGAAACACAGGTGCTCCAGGTCCCACCCTGGGGTCAAGCCATCTGAGTTTAACAAGCCTTCCCCTCCTCTTCCACCACCCGCACCCCCCCCCCCCCCCCCGTGTGAGACCCTGTTCCCTGGAGAAAGAGCGGGGAGAGAGGAGGGCATTTCAGGCGGGGAAGGGCCATCAGGGAAGAGAAATGGTTTGAGGGTGAGGACTGGTGTTGAAGCAAGGAGGAGTCGCCCTAGGATGCGGGGTGGAGCAGGGATGTGGAAGTGGCCCCATGGTGCTTCCTGGGAACACTGGTGCTGAGAAGGCCTCCCAATCAGGGACTCGGGACCCTTGTGACCTAAGGGGGTTTTGTTTGTTTGTTTTTCATATGGCTGTTTTTTTTTTTTTTTTGTATGTTTGTTTTTTAAATAAAAGGATCCCTTGTTCAGATCAGTTTGGGAAAAGCTGGGTTAAAGCAAATCACACAAATAGGTTGATGTTTACGGTGGGACTTTCCAAGCCCCTAATCGCCTGACAGACACCATGAAAAACCTAACACAGCCTACTTTACATCACCCTGTGAGAATCCTCATTCACAGAAAAGTGTGGGCAATTTCTGGTTATTCCATATTTTCTGTGTGTGCTTATGGTGTTTCCCTTTCTCAAAATAAACCTTTTGTTTTGGATTAGCTTTACGTTTGCAGAAATGTTGCAAAGAGTATAGCGAGTTGCACATCTCAACACGCACTTCCCCTTGATACGATGAGCATCCACCAGTGGTTTGGTACACCTCTCACAACCAATAAGCAGTGTCAGTGCATCGTTACCGACCAAAGTCCACACGTCACTCAGATCCCCTCCGTCAGCATAGCGTGCCCCTTTCCGGCTGCGGCTGCGTGGCATTTGGGCATCACCCCCCTAGGCTCTGGTGGTGGTGACAGCTTCTGAGGCTTTCCTAGTCTTTGGTCATCTGGACAGTGTGGTGGTCGGGCATTTTGTGGAATGGCCTTCAATTGGAATTTTTGTGATGTTTTTCTCACGATAAGACTGAGAATATAGGTTTTTGAAAGGATGACTACAGCTATCCTCCCCCGCGCCCCCCACCCCCACCTTTTTCTCACATGTTTGGCATCTTTGCTGAAACCATGAAGGGCTTTCTTTCCTTTCTACAGGTGGATGAAATTTAGAAAAGGGAGATTTTATGTCTGAAATTGCAGAATGGTTAGAAAACAAACAAACAAACAAAAAACAACTACTGTGTAGAGCTGGCTAAGCTGATGAGGATAACACAGAGCCCACAAGGCAAACGTGGCTGTGGGTCATTCTTAGAGTTTCAATTTGATGGCAACTCCCCCATTACTGGGCGGGGTGCCTATCAGTACTCCTCATAATTAGGGAGACTTGCACACAAATAGCAAACCTCATTTCCCCAAACCTGATGAAAATGCGGGGCCAGCCATGGAGAGTCTGAACATCTGTCTAAAACTGGTATCCAGCCAAGAGCTGGTGGGGGTTAGTAACAGAGACTGCAATATTAATCTCCAGAGTTTAAAACCCCGCTTCGCTCTTTAGTGGCCGTGGGCAAGTTATTCCCACAGCCTCGGGGTCCTCATTTGTCAAGTGGGGGTGTGAACAGGATCTCCAATGGAGAGTTGCTGTGCAGGCCCAGGGAACTACTGCTGACGGGATGCTTATAGCACTGTGCCTGGACCATCGCAGTCACCCAAGTAACAGCAGTTACCTATTATCTTTATAATGATCATTCTTTACATTTTATTTACTGATTGGTTTTAGAGAGAGAGAGAGGAAAGAAGAGAGAGAAAGAGAGAAGCATCAATTCATTATCCCACTTATTTATGCATTCATTGGGTGATTCCTGTACATGCCGTGACGCGGGATCAAACCTGCAACCTTGGCGTGTAGGAATGACACTGTAAGCAGCTCAGCTACTCGTCCCGGATTTTTTTTTATAGTTATTAAGTTGAACCATCCTAAAGTGACATTTAAGTAGGTAAACAATTGTGAAATAGCAGCCATGTCATATGGTTCACTCTATTACTATCATCGGCAGCTTCATCGCCATCATTGAAAGCACAAAAATAAGAGGGAGCGTTAACTAACGGAAGTGACCTTGGACTAGGAGCCACTCAGCTGTGCCCAGTGCTGCTGAGGTCCCGCGCTCAGGCAGCACACCTCCTCATTCCTAACCTGGCCGCGTTGAAGGAGCCCTCCTCCCATTTAAGTCATTGCCGTCACTCCATTTCTCCACACTTCATTTTCTTCATTGCCTGGCCTGTGCCATATCAAAGCAATGGGACTAAAGAGAAATTTCACAGCTCCTGACCTTCAGCAAGGAATGCCCAGGAGCAGAGAATGAATGAAACATGATGAACTTTCATGATTTTTTCTAGAAAATCTAACTTTCAATGAAATTGGGGCGGTGAGGGTCAAGGAGACAGCCACAGAGAGATATAGGTCCGACCTGTGGGGATTGGATTGTACTCGCTGGCCAGTAGCAGCTTAGCAAGACCCTCCAAACGAGTGTAATATATATTACACACCCACACATATTCAATGCCCACGCATACACTACTTAGGATGGTGCAAAATAATTGAAACAAGAAATGATATCTTTTCAATGGAATTGTGTTCAAAACGAGTCCTGTGTTTTTTCTTTTTTTTCTGTTTTCTACATTCCATGACAAAAGGGAAGGGGAAAGAAATGCCATTCCCCGATCACTAAAAATAAATACTTGTGTTATATTCTGTTGCCTCCGCAATGAATAAAACAGGCGTGCGGGTTTATAATATCAATTCACAGGGCTCTTTCCGCTCCAGTGAGCTGTTACTGAACGGTTCAGAACAAAGCTACAGGCAGATCGGACAAAGCTGCTCTAACAGGGCTGACATTAGGCTCAGCCTGATAAGACCACATCAGAGAGACGCTCATTCTGCAGCCCCTCTGATCACAGCAGCCGCGAGGGAGAAGTGCTCCAGCTCTCGGCCGCTCACAGACCTGGTGCTGCTGATCTGGCTTAGGGCACGGCACAGCTCGGGGTTATCAGGCGAAGCTGGAGGAATTCAAGGCAATCTCGTCTCGGCAGTGCATTTAGACATTAATAAGAACCCAGCCCGGGGGGAAGGAGGGGAGAACTAGGGAGAGGGCTGCCAAAGGAAAAGAATAAAAGTGCATTTGAGATAACAACATGCAATGATCCAGGTGAGAGAATGCACGTGATTCCCAAGTTCCTTCTAAAACAGTCCCCCTAGAGCCTAACCGGTTTGGCTCAGTAGATGGAGCTGTGGCCTGTGGACTCAAGAGTCCCAGGTTCGATTCCAGTCAAGGGCATGTACCTTGGTTTCGGGCACATACCCAGTAGGGAGTGTGCAGGAAGCAGCTAATCGATGTTTCTCTCTCATCGATGTTTCTGACTCTGTATCCCTCTCCCTTCCTCTCTGTAAAAAATCAGTAAAATATATTTTTAAAAAGTCCCCCTAGAACAACTCCCCTGGGGGTCAATTTGACCCCCATCTTCAGGGACATGTAGCAGTGTCTGGAGGCATTTTTGCTTGTCACCATGGGAGGGCGTTTCTACTGGCATCTAGTGGGTAGAGCCCATGGATGCTGCTAAACATCCTACAGAGCACAGGGCAGCCCTCCGGCAAATGAGAACCACAGGGCGGGGAATGCCGGAGTAGCAACCCTGACTGCCCATCTAGACGGCGGCGATAAAGCCTTACTAGATTAGATTATCAAGTTGGTTATCGGCAGTGGTGATCTCAATCCTCAGTACAACCTATGGGCAGCCTGGAGCGGAAAGGCGTCGGGAGTTAGTTACTTTTTGGCAGATCAAACAGATGGTCATAATTTAAGGATATTTGTGGGGTATTTTTGGAGCCTTACTGTTTGCTCCCATTCATCTCAAAACGGTAACTATTTGGAATCATTTACTGTGTTCTACTTCCCGCAGAAGACATAGTTTTACTTTTGTTGTTGTTGTTGTTTAATTTCAAAATGAATATAGTCACTGTCTTAAAATTTTCTTTGCTTTACTGTCACCTACAGTGAAGCACAATTTATCTCACTAGTAGCATAGCTGGGGTGGGGGGGAGGGCTCATTTCAACAATTTGAGTGCTTCTCTCAATTAACCTGAGACTTTTCTTATTTGCAGTGAGGTCACCATAGCATTATGCTACAAGTACTACTATTCAAAGGGTGAGAACAGCCTGGCATCCAAGGCAGCCAGACAGTTGTGTGTTCTGGGTAACCAAACTGTGTGTTGTAACTAGGGAAGGTTGCTCGTGTTCAACTGTCTAACAAGGGTTTCCAAACTTTCTTCTATAAAGGGCCAGATCGTAAATATTTTAGGCATGTGGGCCATCCGTTACGCCGCAACCGCTCAACTCTGCCATTGTGGCTATTGATTGTAAACAGGTAAGTGCATAGCTGTGTTCTTATAGCACAGTTTACAGAAACAGTTGCCAGCCAGATGTGACCCTCGGGCCAGAGTTTGCCCACCCCCAGTGAAACAGGAAAACCCTAACAATGCCAAAGCTTCAGAAAGGCCATTGAATGTGCAAGGATGAGGAAGGCACTGTGAAAGCCTGGACAGTAATAGTCTCCCTTCATCCCTGGGGGATATGTTCCAAGATCAGGAGTGGGTACCACACCCTAGGTATGCTATGTTTATCCCTATACATAGATACCTAGGATAAAGTTTAGCTTATAAATTGGGCACAGTGAGAGATTAGTACAATAAAATAGAACAACTGTAACAATATACTGTACTGAAAGTTATGTGAATGTGGTCTCTCTCTCTCTCTCTCTCTCTCTCTCTCTCTCGATACCTCACTGTACTGCCCTCACCCTTCTTCTCGTGATGATGTGAGATGATATGATATGATGTCTACGTGATGAGATGAAGGGAGAGCGATGACGTAGGCATGGCGATGTAGTACTAGGCTACTACATAAGGCAACTTGAACACAAGCACTGCTATACCACGACAGGCGATCTGCTAACTGACACGAGGTTCCTAAGTGCCTAATGGGAGGGTAGTGAATGCAGTGTGGAGCGCTGGACAAAGAGATGACTCAGGTCCCTGGCGGGATGGAGTGGGATGGCATGAGATTTCATCACACTACACAGAACACCACATAATTTAAACTTGCGAATTGTTTCTTTCTGGAATTTCCCATCTAATGTTTTCTGACTACAGTTGACCGTGGGTAACTGAATCCTCAGAAAACAAACCTGTGGAGAAGGGGTCCACCGTGCAGCCTCTAGGATAGGATTGTGTGCATCAGTTAACACTGTACTCAGGTGAATCTCAATAGCAATGAATAGAATACATATGTTGTCATATTTGGGTTGCTGTATTTGTCATCACTTCATTTCCAGTAACTCCCTCAGTGGCAGCCATAAAGTAAGCGTGGTGGGCAGAATAACGTCCTCCCCTACCAAACGCCCAGGTCCCAGGGCCTGTGACTATGTCACCTGACCCTGAGAAAGGGACTTTGCAGCTGTGATTTAAGTAAAGGATCTTGAGATAGGGATTATCCTGGATTATCCGGCAGAGCCATTGTAATCCCAAGGGTTCTTAACAGAGCAGGGAAGGAGCTATGGCCATAGAGGCAGAGCAGAGAGAGCTCTACCTCTACCATGGCTGGCTCTGAAGATGGAGAAAGGGGCCACCAGCCAAGGAATGCAGAAGCCTCTACAAATGGAAAGGCCAGGAAACAGCTCCTCCCCTGGAGCATCCGGAAGGAATGCAACCCAGTGACTCCTTGATTTTAGCCCAGTGAGACCCATTTGCACTTCTGACCTCCAGGACTGTAGACCATAAATGTGTACTGTTTTAAGCCAGCACCCTTGTGGTGTTTCCTCACAGCAGCCACAGGACGCTGATGCTGCAGGCAGGTGTTGGGTCACAATTCCCCACATGGCTGAATGGTCACTTTGGGAAGCAGGAAGTTTTTGGAAAGGGCAGCTCTTCATTCTAGTAAGTTCATGGAGTATTTTTCCCCCCCAAGTATTTTTGCATCCCTCTCTAGTTTACTGTTCACTCAAAAACAAGAATCAAAAGTGGGTTTCCTTTTGGGTTTGAGCTTCTTTGTTAATGCAAACCAAGCACGCACACCTGCCCATTCTGCCTTGAAGGATCTGGAGACCCCTGGGGGAGGAGGGATGAATGATAGAAAATCTAAAGAAATGCCGCCTCGCAATGCACCACAGCCAGGAGCCCAGCGGGTGGGCAGCTGGGGTGCAGCTACGGTGCACGTCCTGGGATGGATTCCTCAGCCACTGGCTGGGTGAGGGTCAGTCTCAGAAGAATCAGAAATGCCCGTTATGGAACATCAAGTCCTCTTTCCCCAATTTGGCAAATGGAGTAATTGGGGCCGAATGAAGAGAAGTGACAGCCCCAGACCCTGAAGCTTGGAGCCAATTCAGGGCAGGGTTAGCCCCACAATTTGGGCAGAAAGCACAGAAGCCCACACCTGCCTCCTGGAACACGGGGAGGAGCAGCAAGTCACAGGGAAGATACCATGGTTCTGAAGGAATTAGATCTGGGGTTAAACCTGGGCACCCTGCTCAGGAGCTGGATGACCCTGGGTGAGGATGCAAGCCCTCTGAGCTCCGTACCCTCCTCTTTAATATACAGCAATGTTGCCTCTGCAAAGTTAGAAATGGTATGAGTGATGCATTTGGCACATAGTAGGCCTGCAACAAATGGCATCTCTTTTTCACTCCTTCATGGCGGTGTTGCCTAGACAAGGCATCGTGTTTAGTTGTATTTAGAGAAGCTTTTCTGGGACAATCACAATTGGAAAGATTGATCTCCTAAAGGGTATTATGCTCAGTGAAATAAGTCAGACAGGGAAAGATAAACACCATAGGATTTCACATAAATGTGGACTCTAAAAAGCAAAATAAATGAACACACAAAATAGAAACCGACTCATAGATGCAGAGAACAGACTGAGGGTTGCCAGAGCGGAATCAGGATGAAGGGCTGGGTGAAAAAGGTGAGTACACATTGGTGGTTACAAAGTAGCCACAGAGAGGTAAGCACAGCTTAGGGAATAGCGTCAACAATATTGTAATAGCTGTGTGTGGTGCCAGGTGGGTGCTAGACTTATCGGGGGAATCACTTTGTAAAGCAGATGGCAGTCCGGCCACTATGCTGTACACCGGAAAATAAAATGAAATTGAAGGTAAACCATAATTAAAAAATAAAACTTAATCGATGTGTGTTCTGGAGAATGCAATAATCTTCCCTGTAAAGCTTTTGTCTCCAGAACGTGGTTTCTTAACCTTGGCACTGTTGGCGGTTGGATAATCCTTTGCTGTGGGGTTCTCCCGTACATGGTCCGATGTTACCAGCATCCCTCCTTTCTTAGTCACAGCACCCAGAAGTGCCTCTGGACATGGCCAGATGAACCCTGGGGATTCAGCCACACCTGGCTGAGAATCACTGGCCCGGTCCCTGACCTCATTGCTCCAGGTGCTTGGATTAGGAAGAGAACAGAGAGCAGGTGCTGAGAGGCAATTACCTCCAGTTAACAGGCAACTACCCTGGCAGGGAGACCTGTCCCTGTGTGCTTCCAAGGCGACTGCCCGCTTCCTGGTACAAACGCAGCCCGACCACAGGTGCCACTGGGGTTTGGATCGGTGACCTGGATCAGCACCATCTAGCTGGGTCTCCTTGGTCTCCTTCCTCCCAGGGGAGAGTGTGTGGGCAGCTCCAAATGTGCAACAACATGTGTTGATTTGCACTTTGAGGCGTGAGGCCGGCACAGAGGCACATTGTCATGGAGGAGGGCGGTTGGAGTCGGCATCACATTGAATTGCTGCCTTCATTCCTTCTGAGCAGCTGCGTGTTCCAGAGCAGCTGTGAGCACCCTTTGCCTGGAGCTCGGTGCTGCTCAATGTTCTCTGGCAGCACCTGGTGGACCAGGGAAAACACTGCACGGAGCCCTGGCAAGGGCTGGGCTGCTGCGCCTGCCAATCTCATCACAGCTGAAGGCTTCCCAGCGGCCAAGGTCTGCAGCGGGGGCACCATCAGAGTCCCCACCTCTGTGCTGGCATCTTCCTGCTGTTCCCTCCCTCCTTTACCAAGCACAGAGCAAACACTGCTGCATCGGCGAGAGCTCGATGGCTACGGTGGGAAAGAAATTGCAATTGCAGCTCACGAAAGGCCTTTCTCGCGGATTGTTTCCAGAAACAATCTCCCTGCAGCCCAGCAAGCTTGCCAGCCCAGCTTTAAAAACACACTCGTGAGGGTTATGACCACATCCGAAACCATGCCCTTCGTGCCTGGGCAGGTAGCTTTCCACATGCAGACAGGAGTCCCTCTACTCAAAGGGGCACGGCTGAGGAAGGGGGCACACACCCAACCTCTGTCACTGGGAATAAGCTGCATTGAGCCAGGAACTAATTCCACCCTGGCTGCTACCTGCTCACCAACCCACATCAGCATCCCAGGGAGCTCACATACATTTCCACACTGGTGAGAAGGGCAGGCTAACCTACCCTGCATTCTACCTGAGAAAGTCCTGGCAGGAGAGATTCAGGGAATTGAAGAGTACATTGGGAAATCCTTCCTTTTTTAAAGCTGAATAATATTCCTGTGTGTGTGTGTACTACGTTCTTTTTATCTGCTCACCTGCTGACAGACATTGGAGTTGTTTCCATGTCTTGGCTATCAGGGACGCTGCTGCAATGAACGTGGGGGTGCACATCTCTCATCTCTATAGAAACAGATCCAGGAGTGAGATCGCTGGATCATACAGCAGTTCTGTGTTTCATTATTTGACAAATGCGTGTACGGTTTTCCATAGTGGCGGCACCAATTTCCATTCCCACCAACAGCGATTTCTTCACATCCTCACTAGATTCTTTTACAATAATAATGTATCAAAACATCAAGGTGGACAGTATTATATATATGCTATATCTATGATATACATACATCATATACTTACAAGTTTATTTGTAGAAAAATAAAACACTCAACTTTGTGGAATAATATTCTCTTAAAATCCACAGATTTCACTACATATTTCCAAGGGAGGCAGCATAGCCTGGTGGGAAACAGGCTAGCCTCAGAGGGTTAATCCTAGTCACTGATTCATGTGATTTAGGATGAGTTTTTCTCCTGGGATTGTAAAGCAGGGAAGATCACAGTCCCTGTCCACGGGGCCATGCATACCAGCTGCCGTACATGGTGTCTGACACCTGGAAGTGCCCAGAACATGCAGCAGGAGC
Source organism: Plecotus auritus (assembly GCF_963455305.1). Lineage (NCBI taxonomy): Eukaryota > Metazoa > Chordata > Mammalia > Chiroptera > Vespertilionidae > Plecotus > Plecotus auritus. The sequence goes on along the minus strand of NC_137774.1, from coordinate 75,850,900 downwards.
TGGAATTGTTCACCTATAAGACATGGTCACAGTACACGTCAGAAGTTTGGGAACCTCAGTGACTAGTGAAATGACCTTAAATAAATACCTATCTCTTTGTGTTTGTCTTTCTCATCTGATAAAATGGAGAGAATACCAGTTGCTTTTTAAAATTACGTAACTCAAAATATTATTTTTGGTATACTGTGAAATAAGACATTCTTAAAAAGATCTACTGCAGCACAAACAGGCAACCCTAGAATATATCTGTTGCTCACATCCATTTACAATGCATGTGGCCAATGTCATTGATTGGTCATTTTTTAGAAGACAATGGAGAATGACTTTAAAGTGGCTCAAGATGGGCACCTCAGTCACTGAGACAGTCTCTTCTGGAAGTTAGGTCTCCCCAGTCCAATGAGGAGTGCACTCATCAATGTATGGGATTAAGTTCATTCATCCTTCCTCACAGGTTAGTCTTCAGACAAGACTCCGTGAATTTTTAAACGTATTTTCAAAGAGTTGCTTGTCACAGCTAGAGTTCTGATTATATATATATATTTTTTTCAATTAGGTAAAAATCCATTCTATGTTTTAATTAAACCTTTACTTTAGAATATAGTGTGACCATTTTCAATATGTTACTCTGTATCTTTAAAATCTAAACCAACAGAATAAAATAAAAATAGCTTTTTAAAGGGGAGATGAAAAAACACCCACCAGCTAAACTGGATGCATGATTAACACAGGATGTTCCTCTCTTTGAGATTTAACCTCAGTGAGATAGGACATGAACTTGGCTGAGAAACTTCTTGAGGGCCATTTTTCACACGACAATCTAGTTTTCCTTAGCCATTTACAAACTCTTTAGGCCTCTGCTAAATTATAACATGTGGAAGGAACTGGGTATGTTACGTCTCTTGGTGATGTATGTATGACATTTTCAAATTCATGCTATCATTGAAGCCTCACTCTCACTTTCAATTCTGGAGGCAAGCAACACAGATCCTTCCCCCCTCCCACTTTATACATAAAAGCTGGGCTCATAGAAGCTAAACAATAATTATTCTAATCCCAGTATCACACAAAGAGTAACCAGCAAGTCAAAACTTTTGCTGCCCAGACTTTTGGATCCTAAACTATCATCTATCTATCTATCATCTATCTATCTATCTATCATCTATCTATCTATCTATCTATCTATCTATCTATCTATCTATCTATCATCTATCTATCATCTATCTATCTATCATCTATCTATCTATCTATCTATCTATCTATCTACCTATCTATCATCTATCTATCATCTATCTATCTATCATCTATCTATCTATCTATCTATCTATCTATCATCTATCTATCTATCATCTATCTATCATCTATCTATCATCTATCTATCTATCATCTATCTATCTATCATCTATCTATCTATCTATCTATCTGTTATCTATCTACCTATTTATGTATCTACCTATCTATCATCTATCTATCTATCTATCTATCTATCTATCTATCATCTATCTACCTATCAATCACCAATCTATTTACCTATCTATCATCCATTTTTCTATTTTTCAGCTGTCTAATCTGTCTATCTATCAATGTTTGGTTATGCATCTATTTATTAATCTGTCTACCTGCCCATGGTTTTACCAAAGCACCCACTATTATCTTCAGCTGAATTTGAACGTTTATCAGAGAAATGTCTAGAATAACTGCTAACTATTTTCAAAGGTTACCTCCTTGAGGAAAGCAATGAGATCTGGAGGCTAGTCAAAATTTGGCAACCTTCACCTTTTGCTCTCTACTTTTGCATATTTATGTAGAGTTTGAGCTGTTTCACAGAGAGAATGGATTTACGCTGTGTGATTAAAAATAAATGCACTGAAGATACAATTTATAAAAATAACTTTATCGGGCAGCTTAACTCTTCTTGATTTTCTAATACCACTGCTTGTTTCCTCTCTTCAGGCAAGTTCTCCTGGGATGTCTTGGGGCTATTTTTTAGATAAACCCTCTCCAATCAGCTGCATTGAGCCAGATTTCATACTTTCCCCCTTCATGTTCCCGGGTTTCGCGGATGGCTCCAAGGTTGGCTGGGCAACTTGTTAGAAATAAAGAGCAATTATGCTATGTGACACTTCAGTTTTGCTTCCTCAGCTGCAAAGATCATCAGCCGCACTGCTTTCTGAGATGACAGAAGATCCTTTAAATATCAATTAGCAAGCCTGTGCATCAGTGGCAGCAAGACCACTCCACACCACACAGCCGGCCGCCATGTTGCTGGGAATCGAACACATTTTTAATTGGTTGGATTACTGCAAGACTATGGCTCCGCTGTTGTGACTTGCAGAAGGCCTCCCCCCTCTAGTTGTGTGCGTGTGCTCCAAGTGGAAACCTTCAAATGCCTGAAGAGTAAGCAGATTTACATTTAGGAAAGGCCTAGAAGCAACACCACTCATTCCCACACCTCCTCCTGCCCATGGACAGTAACACAGAACGTGTGATTGCACCACCAGGGCAGGGGTGTGCTTGGGGGAAAGCTGAGAACCAAGGGCACTTTACCTAAAAAGCAATTTGGCCTCTCTTGTTTTTTTTTTTTTTTTTTTTTTTTTTTTTCCACTTTTGAGGATTTCTGTCCTCAGGATCACCTGAATCTGTCTGCTAGACCCTGTGCTGAGATTGCAGTCACCTGAGCGATGGGTTCAGTGGGAGGAAAGAGGGGGCAGTTACATAATGCAGTTATTTTAAATGTGGACCATTGCCCTGCCCCCAAACCTACAGAATCAGAATCTCTGGAGATGGAGCTTAGGGGCAGGTACAATTTTAACAGTCCCCAGGCGGTTCCTATACATGACAAAGTTTGAGAACTTCTGTCATGATGGTTCAAAGCATAGACTTTGAAATTAGAAAAACTGGGTTAGGAAATCAGCTGTGCCACTTTTCTGGTTGGGTGGCTAAGAAAAATGACCTTTGCTATGTAAGGGTCACTGAGAAAGAGTTAGTACCTAACTTGTAGCATTGCTGAGATGAGTAGGAAAGCCAGTGCATAGAATCAACCAGCACAATGCCTGGCATACAGTGAGTGCCCAAGAATGTTACCTTGTTTTATTGTCATTGCTGTTGAGTGATGGCAGTTAAATTGAACTATTTCTTCATAAAAGAATGTGCCAAAAATGGGAGTAGACTGAACTGTGAACCCCCCCTCCCCCCCACCCCGCCACCAAAGTATGTCTAAGTCTCAAGCGCCAGTACCCATGAATGCGATATTGTTTGGTAAATGGGTCTTTGCAGATACAATTAAGGATATAGAGATAAGACCACCCCCAATTAGGCTGGACCCTAAATCCAATGACAGATCTTTCTAAGAGATAGAAGGGGAGGAGGATCAGGGGGCCATGTGAAGATGGAGGCAGAAAAGGAAGCGAAGTGTCTGCAATTCAATGACTGCCGGGGATTGCCAGAAGCCTCTAGAAGCTGGCATGGGACACATTCTCCCTCAATGTCTCCAGAAGGGACTGGGCCTGCTGACATTGATGCCAGACTTTTAGCCTCCAGACTTGCTATTGTTTAAAGCCATCAAGTTGAAACCCATTTGCTATGGTAGCCCTAAGAGCTAATGGGAGGCCTTTAGCTCAACTTTAGATCAAGGATCACAATTGGAAGGTCATCTCAGGATGACCTTCTCCATGGAGTCTGACATGGCCCCTCAGCACATGGGGCTGAGCTGGGGCTTCACTTAGTCTCCACACATCAGTCACTGCAAGAGTCCCCTGACCAGCCAGCTGCATCAGTACCTCGTAAACTCAACTTCCAGTCTCTAGCAGACTCCTGAGAGAATGAGGAGTATCTTCCCCAGGAAGCTCCTCAGAAGGCTAGAGATCTGAAGGTGTCATCTGTCAGATAGGGGTCAAAGAGCCAACATCAAGGTCAGCTGTATGGTTGGAGATCTGCCCTCAGCTCTGGACTCTCCTAAGAAGTTACCCATTGATCTCTATTCCTAAATTAATGTAATAGCCACCACCTGTTGAGATTCTTTAATACGCTAAGCATGAATGAAATGCTTGACTATCATTGTCATCTCTGTAAACTTCCATAGCCTTGAGATAATTCTCTGTCCTCATCTTGCAGATGAAGAAACCGAGACCCAGCAAGCTTAAGGATTCTGCAATGTCACCCGGGGTGAGTTGGGGGGGAGGGGCGGGGAAGGGGAGGGAAAACATACAGGATTCAACCCTATGCTCCTTCCACTGTGACAGGCTGTCTGGTAACAATAGCTGTGCTTTTAGTGTAGGTCTGAGATACTCCCCAGTAATGCTCTGGCTCCTGTGAAATGGGTGCACAAAAGGCACTTCCTCCATGTGGAACCCTGCCAGAGCACACTCTTTCTCAGATCCTCACAAATGGTGCTGGAAACAGAGCAGGGTGGGGAGCGAAACCATCGAACAGCTGCTCTGAGAAGGTGGGTCGGTCTACTGAAGACCACAGGAAAAGCTTAGATGCTTATAAAATAAATCTATCATTGCTCCTTAAGCTGGAAAATTTTACAACGAAGTAGCTCCTACTAAATCGGGTAGTGTCATCATGCCATTTTACAGATGAGAATACGGAGGCTCCGGCAGACTAACAGATTTATTCAGGGTTTTGTAGCTTGTGACACAGATAGGGCCTAAATCCAGAACTCTTGACACCAGTGTTCACGCCACCATGAACCCAATACATGAACTATAAGAGCCAAAAGTGGGGTAAATATATAAAAATGTACACACCACAACCATTCCAGGGTGCCAGGATGGCTTTCCTATGTAAATGCCATTTTACATTGGAGTCATTTACCATAAAGTTCATCTGTAGAGTCTCAATAATGGGGGCACTACTTTGAAAAATATTGATTTTAATTCCCTCCATTCGCCACTATCACTGTTTGGTACCAATTTCAAGGTTCATAAGGGGATGCAAGGCTCTGAGGTCACCTCTGTCATAGTGGATTCTAGTCACTTCTATGTAGATCTATGCTTGTACTCATCTCAAGACGACTCAAAATGACAGTCATGAGAAATTAATCAAGGGATGCCCAGGGTTCCCTTAAACCAGTGCTGACAGGCTGGTGTCCTCTAGCCAGTGGATAAGTGGTCCTGAAAGTTACTTATAAAATGAATGACAGGTTAAATATGCTGTGACTTGACTCACGTTTTAAATACATCCTAGATGTAAACACAACGCGGGCAGTTCTATTCTACTGTGGCGTCAGTTCCGGAACCTCTGCCTGGCTCTGTCTTCCATAGCCAGAGATGGAAGACAAAGAAGACACCTTTTTCAATTTTTTTTTTTTTTTGAAGATCTTCCAATGCAGCTCATTTTTAATTAAATAACTAATGGTTTCTTTGCTGCTCAAACACAAATAAGCTCTCATTTTTCATCTGCTAGGAGTTCCCAGAGCCAGTCAGGCCTCGGCATTTCTCCAGAGCTCAGGTGAGTCCCCATGTGTGTTTCCTGCACTTCGTTTCCCCGCTGGCTTCCTGCTCGGCTTTGAAATGCTTGCCCTTGTTTATGTAGAGAGAATGGAGGAAGGGGAGGCACGGAGCTGGAACTAATGGTAGGTCCAGAGTGGGAAGTGGGGCCCAGGAGGGGCTCCGGTGACTGGGTCCTGGGCATCACCAGTGGACCGGGGCATGCAGGGAAAAGCAGCAATGGCCATGGCGGCCTTCAGGGCGGGAGTCTGTGGAGAGATGCTCTGAATTCACTTAGGGAGGAAAATGAGGAAAAATGCAGAGCCCTGAAACTGCTTTCACAAAATGCCCACCTGTCTGCAACAGAGGCATGCCTGTCTGTGCTGTTCTCTGTCTGAGCTTCTCCCGTGCAAGGCTTTCGGGCCATCTTTCTCCCAAAGGCTAGAAGGAGTACAGGTACAGGCAGGTAGGGAGCTGGACCAAGCAGCCCTGCTCCTGGAGATAAGCAGAGGGCTGCTACCTGCAGGGTGTCTGCTACCTCCAGGGCAGAGATGGCACACCCTCGCTCTCTCCTTCCCCTTCTGCCATGGCTGTTGATGAAGGATCAGCGCTCATGCCCCTCCCCTGACACTTCCAGGCTGGGGGACCCCTAACAGGGCCCATACCGCACTACTCACAACCCCAGTGCCCCGGAAAGCCCTCCTCCCCATCCTGGGGACACTCCCTTCCCTTCCAAGCCCTGCTGATCGATGTTCCCAACACATAATTATCTTAATTTAGGTGTGTATTTTGTGACAATATTTTGGATCACTCCGGCACTTACTCTTCTCTATTACAAACATTTATGTAACCATGCCAGCCTATTAATCTGAAGGATGTGGCAAAGAGACAGGGAATTTCACCCGCAGGAAACAAAAACCCAGTCTTTGAGGATAAATATGTACTCCAAAATTCATAAGTTATTGCAGATTGCTATTGATATTTCAGAAATGTATCTGTCCCTTGGACATATTCATAGAGCGTTTGCAAGTCTACAGACACATCTCTTTAATAATGGTGCCGCATAATTCCTCCATGCTACATATACATGAGAACCTGCACACACCCCCAATCCCCACAACAAAGGTAATAAGCTTTTGTCTCGCCTTTTCTCCCTGCTTTAAGCATCCCCCTTAATGAGCTCTGCTTCTTTGTAACTCAAGAGATTTAGTATTCTGTCCAACAAAACAATTTATTGCCCAAAATGTTCCTACTGCAGATAAAATCTTAGCTTCCCCAATACTTCTGGCTCCACAGTTAATACCCTAATGTTTCATTTACAGCTGAACAAAGCGGCTTATCTCCACTAAAAGGGGAATTAGTAGTAAGAAATAATTTCAATCATCTGCCGAGTTTCTAAGTAAAGTGATGACTTTTGCATTCTCGCTCCTATCTGATGACAGGTGTGTTTGGGGCTCCCACAAAATAGAGCGGTCTGTCACCTAAGCTTTGTAATTTGAACAATGCGGCTACATAGATCAGGCAGGACTTAGGTCCTAGCTGTCACTGGGGGAGGGGGCTCTACTCGGAAAAATGCTGTAGTCAGCAGTTCTTAGCTACAGATTGGGCACTAACTCAAGGGGGAAAAAAATTGGTTTGAATCAACAAATGGCTCCATTTTTTTCACCCCTAGTCTGTGGCAAACTTACTATACACCTACAAACACACAAGCACCGTCTATTACATTTCCTTGGCACGTACGCATGCCCACACAGTACCGTGATGGCTATATATTCTCACACGCGTGCATACAGACTTATTTATGTGTGTGCAGACGTGGAGGCTGCTGGAGACTGTGTCGGGTGGGGAGGGAGCACTGTAGGGAGAGAGGTATTGAAAAACAGTGAGGCCGGGGAATCATGGGTGAGTTTGCAGCAGAGATCAGTCATCTACATCCAAAGGAGAGGGGAGCGACTTGCCTTCCCGAGATTACAAGGGGAAATTCAATTTGCCATCGCTTCTGTCTCAACCTTAGCACATGACATCTGGCCCTGAAACAATAAATAAACAAAAAAGGAGGAACCAAGGGAGGAACCAAGATGGCGGCATAGGTAAACACCTATACTTGCTGCCTCTCACAACCACATCAAAACTACAACTAAAAGACAGAACAACTATCATCCAGAACTGCGGGAAAGCTGGCTGAGTGGAAGTTCTACAACGAGAGAGGTGAGGAAAGTGCATTGAGACTGGTAGGAGGTGTGGGGTGCAGAACAGGCTGGCACCCAGGTGTGCCGCTTTTTTAACTGGGAGGGAGCTACAAGCTCCAGCTTGCTCTGAACTCCAGTTCCGGGCGAGACTCTGGGGGACCCAGGCACATACAGGAAGAAACTGGACTGTCTGGCATTGGGACAGGAACATGAGGGTGGCTTTCTTTCAGACTGAGGTGTGCACAGTGATCATTGTTCCTGGGCTAGGACCTCTCCAGTGCAGGGCTGACTGGCAGCCATTGCTGTTTGCTTGGCCCTGGTAATTACCTGAGACCCCGTCCCACCCAATTTACAACCCCACCCAAGCTGTGCACAGCGGATTTTGCATTTTAGGCTTGTCCTTTCTCAGCCTAAAACCTTTCAAATAGGCAGCAGCTGGGTCAGGGAGCCCCAAAGCAATCAATCTGGCAGCAGAAGCCTGCCTTGCTACACAGCTGGGCCTCATCTGGGCACTTCCAAACCCCATACAAAGAGGAGCAATCTGCAGATCTCTCTGTAGCTCCTGCTGGGCAGCCCCAGGCAGTGGCTGACTTTGCACCTCCTTGGAGATCCAAGAGCCAGTGTACCCAGTGGTCAGTGTGAGACTATACTAGATTACAACTCTTCACATCCATAAGTGACACACTCAAAGGGCAGACTCAGTGAGTACCAAAGCCCCACTGAAGCAAGTCCTGTCCCATAAGGGTGTCCTGCACAGCAGCTCTTCCATTGTAGACACAGCTGGTCCTCAAGCCAACTGGCTGGGAGGTCAATTCCTCCCAGTGTTACCAACAGCAATCAAGGCTTAACTACACAGCCCACAAAGGAGTGCACCAAGAGTTTCCACCTCAGGTGACTGTGGAGACTGAGCCACTGGGCCCTATAGGACACCTACCACACAAGGCCACTCTATCAATTCAAGGAGACTTAGCAGCTACCCAATACATAGAAACAAACAAAGGCAATCAGCCAAAATGCAGAGACAAAGAAACATGTTACAAATGAAAGAAATAGAAGAAAGCAAACTACTGTATATAGAGTTCAAAACGACAGTTATAAGGTTACTCAAGAATCTTCTAGAAACCTCCAAGGAACTTAGTGAGGCCTTCAAGGATCTTAGTGAGAATGCCAAAAAAATGGAAAAGGACCAGTCAGAAATTAAGCATACACTTAATTTTTGCTCTTCCAACCAGAAGAGCAAAAAGAAAGAAGAATCCAAAAATATGAAGATAGTGTAAGGAGCCTCTGGGACAACTTCAAGCATACCAACATCCAAATTATGGGGTTGCCAGAAGAAGAGAGAGAGCAAGATACTGAAAACCTATTTGAAGAAATAATGACAGAAAACTTCCCCTACCTGGTGAAAGAAATAGATTTACAAGTCCAGGAAGTGCAGAGAACCCCAAACAAGAGGAATCCAAAGAGAACCACACCAAGACACATCATAATTAAAATGACAAGGGCAAAAGACAAAGAGAGAATCTTAAAAGCAGCAAGAGTAAAACAGTTAATTACCTACAAGGGAGTACCCATAACTGTCAGGTGATTTCTCAACAGAAACTATGCAAGCCAGAAGGGAGTGGCAAGAAATATTCAAAGTGATGAATAGCAAGAACCTACAACCAAGATTACTCTACCCAGCAAAGCTATCATTTAGAATTGAAGGTCAGATAAAGAGCTTCACAGACAAGAAGTATTATATGAAATGATGAAGGGTATTCTTTAAGAAGAGGAAGAAGAAAAAATGGTAAAGATAAAAAAATTATGAACAACCAAGTGATAACAAATACATATTTATCAACAAGTGATTCTAAAAATCAAATGAATAAAAAATCTGATGAACAGAACAAACTGGTGAATGTAATAGAATCAGGAGCATAGAAAGGGAGCAGACTGACAATTCTCAGGGGGAAGGGTGTGTGGGAGGTGCGGGAAGAGATTGGACAAAGAGCTTATACCTATGGACAAGGACAGTGGGGGGCTGGCACAAGAGCCTGGGGTGGGGTGGGAACCGGGTGGTGGGGAGCTATGGGGGGACAAAAGAGGAACATCTGTAATAATCTGAACAATAAAGAGTAATTTTAAAAAAAGGGAGGGATGCAGTCGAGATCTTAGGCTGGATGTACCCCCATTGGAAGGTGGGTATAGAGGCCATGTCCCTAAACCCCATAAGAGATGGATGAACACAGATGTGAGGGCATGGGATGTGCAGACTACCTTCTCTCCCTGTGTGGGGGTTCAGCTCTTATGTCAACACTATTAAAGAAACATCTTCCTGGAATGGGGAAGGCCCCTGGAGCCCAGTATGTAAACAAGAGGCTTAGGCAGGCGACAGAGAGATAAAGGGGATCCTGCGGACTTGAAACTAATCATATATAATAAAAGGCTAATATGCAAATAGACCCAACAGCAGAATTACCGGTTGCTATGATGCGCACTGACCACCAGGGGGCAGATGCTTAACGCAGGAGCTGCCCCCCTGGTGGTCAGTGTGCTCCCACAGGGGGAGTACTGCTCAGCCAGAAGCCCTGAGCCGGGCTCACAGCTGGTGAGTGCAGCAGTGCACCAGGCCTCTAGTCAGATGATAACAATAGAGGTTATTGTTTACAAATCAACTCTTCTCACTTTGGATGTCTTTCTGGTTCTATGCTTCTTCAAAGCTGTAGCCCCCTGAGTCCTCCCCAGGTGGATAAGACATTGCAGGTTGCTGTGGGCATTGGCTGCTAATGCTCAAAACCTGATTTTTGTTTTTCTCTGAAGGATTGAACTTGACAGAGAGTAGCTATCAGAGCCAGAGAAACCCTGAGATTGGAGTGAGGGTGGGGTGGGAGTTTAGGAATAGGAAGGGCTAGAATCCTTTCCCAGGGGCAGTCTGAGCCTGTGGCCAAAGGCAGACTGATGTAAGGGGTGGGCCAAAGACTCTTGGTGAAATCATCTTTAGGGCAAAAAATACTCCTGGGCACCCCGTAGGATCAGGCTGAGGCTAGGTTCTCCCTGAAAACACCTTTGGTATCAAGTCTTCCCCTGCCCTGCCCTGACCCTTTAATCCCGCCATGACCCTTTAACACACCCTATCCCCCCACCTCCAATCCGCTCTTTTGAGTGTCTTGGTTTGGTTCTAATTAAATGTAACTTCTTGCATGTAGTTTAATTGCTCTTACACCTTTAGATCTGACAGAAAGTGCCTGGGATTGGAGTTACAGCAGGTGCAGGAGTCCCCAAAGGAGGAAAAAGTTGGGCAAGTTTCAAAACGTGAAAATAATTCCAGCCTAGCTGAAATTTTGGAGTAGAAGTTGAGCAAGGTGTTAAATGAGATTGCAGAGGGTAGGAGGAAATGGGTGTTGTAGAGAGCCTGTATTCTGAGAGCATCCAAGACGGGTGAAGAGGTTGAAGCTGGGACACAGGTGCAGTGAGTAGGTTAATGCAAGTCCACATCCTTGTCCATTATAGCAGGGATTTCAGCCTACCTGAAGGAATAGGTGTGTTCTGATGGGCTGGCCTTGTAACCCACTGATTGACTGATTCATTCATTCATTCACTCATTCATTCATCTAGTCATTGTTAAAAGCTTACTGTATATAAGTCATGCAAAAACCATGGATGGTCCTCCTCCCATAGTATTTACAGTCTTTCAGAAAAGATAGTCAGGAATCAAATCATTATATGAAAAGTTGTACGTGAAACTGGAATGACGTTGCGAGCTACAAATGAAGGTACATTGAGTCAGAAAATAGGAAAGGTTCTTGACCTAGTCAGAGAGGCCAAGAAAGTTCTCCTTGACGAGGAGACAAAATAACTGGGTTCAAAAGCATACGTGAGTGTTAAGCAGGCAAAGAAGGGAGAGAAAATGAAGTCCAGGAGGAGAGAACATCCTGGTGGAGCTCCCTCAATGAGCCTGAGAGGACGTGGGGGAGGCAGGTACTCACTTGGCCCACATCAGGTGCCCTCAGAGCTCTTAAGACCCCCAACCACCCCCCTTTCCATGAGGGCCCTGTTCACAAACCAGGACACATAATCCGACAAGCACACTTAGAAGAACATCAGCAAACTCCATTCTAAAAAGGGACTGACCTAGAAAATCCAAGCCGCCAGATCAACACGATGGCGGAGCTGAGGCAGAGGTGATCATGTGCAACCAGACAGCGTCTGGGCTCGCTGCCCCAACCAAACTCACGGAGGATCCACTTTCACAAATTTAGTTCAAAAGGTCAATTGAGGATAGGAGGCATGTTATTAAGGGCTGGGAGAGGCAGAATCAGCCATAGCTAGAAAAGCCAATAAATCTGCAAAAAAATCAGGGTCGGCAAGACCCAAGAACTCCTGGGGAGGCCCCTGTTCTAAGCCAGACAACTGAAGGGGGGTGCAAAACCTCCCCACTGGACCTTTTATTCCATATTTACCATTTTCTTGCATTCCTGACTCTCCATATCCCCAGAGCATACAAATCACAGCAAACAACCCGACTGTTGAATCCGTCATCCCTTAAGCACATACATATTCTTATAAATGGAAAGAAAATGGTCTCATTGCATGCTATTGAGAAACACAAATCTCTAAATGGATTGTCAGTTCTTATAACCACTAATTCCTCTTTAAAGAGACAGCATATTGATTCTTTTCGTCAAAAGTTGCCAAACTTGTAAATTCCCAACCCTGAGTGCAATCCAAAAAGGATCTATTATTGGGTGGCAATGCAAAGTGTGGCACTGAACACTTGCATAATCCTTATGATGTACAAAGATATTTTAGGTGCATTTTCTCTTTAGATCTTTACAATTTTGTGAAGATGGCATTCTATTCCATTCTATTCCAGATGAGAGAGGCAAGGCTCTGAGAGGTTAGGGATTGTGATTAAGGCCCCAGCAAGCTGAAACTTGAATTCAAGTGTTTGGACTCCAAGTATTAACATCTCATACTTAAGAGTATGAGTTTGGGTGTCACATTTATTTGGGTCAAGTTTTGGTTCTTGGAGTTTATTTTTCTACTAGGGGTCCTTCAGCCTGCCCTGCACTCTCTCACAATCTGGACCCCTGCGGGGATGGGGCCAAAACCGGCAGTCCGACATCTCCCGAGGGATGTAGTAGTGTGCAAAGCAGCAGGCGGCCATGGAGGAGCCCGTCAGCTGAGTGGGAGTGCACTGACCACCAGGGAGTGCACTGACCACCAGGGGGCAGCTCCTGCATTGAGCGTCTGCCCCCTGGTGGTCAGCGCGTGTCATAGCGACCGGTCTTTCTATTGCTTAGGCTTTTATATATAGAGATGATTATGGACTAATTAGTTACCTTATCTGAGCTCCAATTTTCTCATTTGGAAAATAATAGTGGCATACAGATGATATGCATATAAAGCATTTGGCCCAGTATCAGGTGCATCCTATACACTCACAAGATGGTAACAACCAATATTACCATGGGTGTCATTGAGATATAATATCGTGGCTAAGCAAACTTGCTCTTCATCATATTGAAACTTCTGGCCAGACTGCCCTCTGAATTTCTCTCTAAAGTCCAAACATATTTGTATGACAATTCTGCCCATAATTTATTTTAGGCAATGGTTTGCCTCACTGCTGGATTTGGCTAATACAAGCCATTGCCTACGGATCTTCCAGAGTTGTTCACAAGATTAAGCAATGGTGTCTTAGCCCTGAAGTCCAGAAAGAACATCAAGAGAGAACCATTCGGGGAAAGTGGGCACACACCAGTCACCATTTCATTAAACTGTTAGACAGACTCTCAGTTTATCAAACAACGGTGCTGCACTGTACACATTGCATATCAGCATCCCTCCCGTCCATTCGGGCTTTCCAGAGAATGCACATCATAGCATAAAAGCTGTTTGTTAAAGCACTTACTCCATATCAAGCACTGGACTAAGCTCTCTAGATGGATTATCCCATTTTATCCTCCCTGCAATCACACAAGGTGAGGGCCATTATTATCTTTCTTTTACAGTTGAGGGGACTTAAGCTCAGGGGTGGTCCAAGTAAACCCAAGAAGATAATGAAGGTGAGAGCTAGAATCTGAACCCAAATTTGTTGTATTCCAAAGCACATGTTTCACACACCTCACTCTATAGTGTTTGAATTACCCACCCCAGCAGTCATGAAGTTGATACAATGTCAGTTTAAAATTATCTTCCCATATGACACTTTGACACAGAGTGGATCTACACAGAGTGGATCTGCACAGAGTCTGGGTTCCCCCAGAGAGAGGCAAAACCAACACCTGAGGATGATCCCAAACACACCTTGGACACCCAGTGCAGTGTCACACCAATCTTTCCGGTCAGGAATGACAGGGTTAACCTCTTCTAGTTCCATACAATCTCAGATCAGATGCCTGTCCTTGTAATTACTGACAATAGCACCCTCCTCAGAAGGTGAGCACTAATTATGTTTATTCAATCCTGATAAAAGACAATGAAAATGATGTATTGGGACAAAAAAGGCTTGGTGTTCTGTTTTATTTGTTTTCTTTGTCTCCCCCCATCCCACGTCTTGTGATAGCTAACAAACAATGCTCTGAGGCTCTGGGATGCAAAAAGTGGCAAAAAATAAGAAGTCAGAGAATGCAAAGACAAAGCATGTGGAATGAATACATTAACCAATCAAGGGATTCCAGAGACCTCCTAAGCTGACAGCGAAGCCCAACCCGCTCTCTGCTCTCTTGAGCTCTGCCATCCGCGGAGCTGTGGGGTGGGAGGCTGAGGCATGGTGTGTAACAAGGAGGCCTGCGGCTGCCTCGGACACAGTTCCTGATGGCCCCCTGTGCTGAGGTCTCTGCAGCCTGGGCTTGCTCCCAAACGCATGACTGTCTCCAGGGTGTCTGACCATGCATTCCAGGAGCTCTCTCAAGGTGTGGGATTATTTCACAGTTTTGGATCAATGCATTGCTCTCCTCTTGCTAGCAACTGTGCAGTTTTGATAGGGAACAAGACTGAGGAAGATACACTTTGACAGACATTGTAGATCTATGTGTCTGGAAGACAAGAATACATGAATGACTATCATGTCAGTCTGGCACAGTGACTATAGGCCTCTGCTCTGGGATTAGAGACTCCTGCGCCTCTCTCTATCAGCTGTGTGAATTTAGACACATTATTTAACTTCCGGACTTCAGTTTTCTTACCTATAGTGTGAGGACATTAATGGAGCATACCTTACAGAAATACTATGTAAATTTAGCAAGATAAAGCATGTCTGGTGTATGGCAAGTGTTAAAAACCCTGCCTGCTCCTCCTTCCTTCTTCTATTCTCCTCTCTCTCTCTCTCTCTCTCTCTCTCTCTCTCTCTCTCTCTCTGCTCTACAACTAACCCCTTCACTTCTTCTCCATATGACCCTGGTCATTCTTTGCTCCTGGCCATGGAAAGTTGGGATGGTGACATGAGGAGTCATAATCAGCTTGACTGCATTGCCTTCAAATTCAGAGTCATTTTAAAAAAGAGGTGGTGTATATCTACAATGGAATACTACATAGCCATGAAAGGATGAAATGCTGCCATATGTGACAACATGGGTGGTTCTTGAGAATATGAGGCTAAGAAAAATAGATTAGGCAGAAAAGGACAAAAATTTCCCTCATAGGTGAGAAATACTGGTAAATCAAAAGGCAACAAATGAACAAAATAAAACAGACAAAAAAATCAAACTCATACGTACAGACAACAGAATGGTGGTTACCAGAGGGGAAGTGGGTGGGAAGGTGGGAGGAGGATGAAGAAGGTAAAGGGAGTCAAATATATGGTGATGGAAGAAGACAAGACTGGGTGGTGAGCACACAATGGAGTAAACAGATGCCGTGCTGTAAAGTTGTACAACTAAAATTTATACAATGTTATCAACCAGTGTTATTCCAATAAATTTAATTTAAAACATTTATTGCCATTTACCTACGGTTGATGGAAGTGTCTTATAAAGACCAAATGTGTGGGCGCCATAGTCCTGCAGCATATCCTTACGATACATGGCTCATTCCCAATCGACAACTTTATAGAACTCAGAGCAAATTCCAGGCAGGGATAGATAGAGCCAATGTGTACTTAGTGGTAATACATACCATTATGTTTATATCCCAAAGTCCCTGGTCAATGGTGACTCGTGGAATGTTTAAACCCTCGATGCAGAAAGGAAGCTGGGAGAGTGTGTTGGAGTGTTTGATAGGACAGGTGATGGAGAGCTGGTAGGAGGTCATGGGTGAGGGGTTTATGTTTAATGAATGCATTTGTTATTTAGCAATGAATTAATTTATGGCAAAATAACTAAGCGAATGTATGTTGAGCAAAGATTAGGTACCATCTGTCAGGTGTCATCCTAGGTACTTTATGGGACTCTGCAGAAGATGGGAACGCCCGTTTAGTACTTGTTGGAGTTCCAGAATCACCTGGGGAATCTGATGAAAGGAGGTTGCCCCAACTCCAGAGGGAAATGATTCTGACTCGGTTGATCTGGGGTGGGACAGGGAACAGCCTAGATTATATTATAAGGAGTGATGGAGGGTTTGCACTTGGAAAGATTGGGCTGTAGGGGACAAGGAGAGATGGGATTTGGCTCCCTCTGAAACACCTGTCCTTCAGTGTGGTGTACAGGGAGCACTGGTCCTGGGCTCAACATATCCAAAAGATCCTTGTCCTAACCCACTTGGTGAGCTTGGACAAGTCAGGTGCTCTCGAAGCTTTGCTTTCCCCCTCTGACAGACATGATCCCTAATGTATTTTTTTAACCAAGAATATTGGCAGATTTCATGGAGAGACCCTGGTTATAGTGTGCAGTTCTGTAGAATAACAACCACCCTCACAATGCATTGCTTGGGGAGAGGCAAGAACTTAAAAGCTCAAAGTCTGACACTTCAGATCCAGCACACCAAACCCCCTTCCTGAGGTCTTTTCTACCACTTGTGTCTCTCCCTAGGAATGGAAACTAGTACATTTCAAAGCCTGGCTGAGATGACCACCCTATAATCCACCTCCCATCTCACTGGATAACTACTGTCTGTCAGTTTCTCCTGGAATTCCTGGGAGGTGATTCCAGCTCTTCCTACTGCCTTTAATTTGTTGTTCATGATGGTCACCACCGTCTCCAGGCCCTGCTCACTCCACCCCAGAGTCACTTTCCATTCACTGCTTCCCACCTCCCATTGGTTTCCAAGCTCTGCTTCTTCTTCTACAACCGTGCTTTCATTTCCATTGCCTTTTGTTTCATGACCACTGTGGTCTAAGCCACCATTGCCCTGGCCAGGACTCTACACAGCCTCCTCGCTCTGTCCCAGTTTCCTCCCTGGGACCCACGGTCAGGGCTCCATTCACAGTGGATGAGCATCTCTGCATTGCCACTTAAATAAAACACAAATCCCCTACACTCATGTACAAAACCCAGCCTTTGTTCATTCCTCAGAGCTCTCTTGTGATGCTCTCCCATTTTCTGAGGCTCCTTTTGTCCCTCAAACATCCCAGTTCCTCTTCTCTGAGGACATTTGCCTAGAATGTTCTTCCTTCCTGTCTTGGCATGATCTGTCATCAGAAGTTCTGCTTAAATGTCACCCCTTCCTTGAGCCCCTGTCACTCTCTGTTTGAATCATCTGACTAGCACCTCCCATTGACCATTTTCTTATTTATTTACACAGTTGTTTTTGTCTGCCTCCTCTCCACTAGACTGTAAGTTCTAGGAGAGCATTTGTTTGTCCTGTTGATCACCGGATCCCCAATGGCAGGGCAGAGTGGGGATCCAATATACATCTGTTGTGTGAATCCTAAAATCATGGCCTCTCTAGTCTCTCCATGTTCCAATCCTTCCGCAGTCCAGGTTGTGAGTCCTGAATTGTCTCACTCCCCTTATTTTCTCTTCACTAATTCCAAACTTGGCATGGTCTTCGAGCTGTTCGCTCCCTGATCCCTCTCTGTCCCATCTCAGTTACTTCCCCATGGGAGGAATAAGACACTGATAGATAAATGACGTTCCCAAGGTTCCCTGGCCAAGGAGTTGCAGAGGCATCATTCAAACTGTTATGTCTGACGCCAGAACCCACTGCGACACACAGACCTTCATTTTCAGCTCCAAGTCTAATTTCAGGAATCAAAACAACAGAACAGCCATGCGCTAGCAAGGGTCCAGGTGTGCAGGTGCGTGTTGAGCCGGAGCCAATTTTCCTCTTGCTTTTGATATTGAAGTTTCTATCAGGCACACCCAGAGGACTGCCCTTCTTCTTGCTTTTGCAATATACACATATTTTTTTCACTGTTTATCCTGAGTTTTTCTTACTCGGGGATGCTGTAACTTATTTTATAAGCTCTTGTTTGGATCTGAATGTCCCTTGAATCAGAGTTTCATGTACATAATAAAAACAGCAAAGTTCTAGATTACTGTTAAGTATGAATCTCACATTTCCTTATCATGAAGGTGTCATATTCTCAGCCCTCACACAGGAAATGGTTTTCAGCACAGAGAACGGGAAACAGTCAAGTGTGAGGCCCACGTGTCAGGGGAAAGCACTCACTGGTGCTCACTGGCAACTCCAAAGGTGAAGCAGACGCGCATCACTGCGGACGGCACTGGGGCCCTGGCCAGCATAACACGCACACCATCCCAGAGACGATTTCAGCCAGTGACCCCCAACACTTAAAATGCTGCCACTTGCATATTCACCATCAGCATTTTTTTCTCCCTCGAGGGACCTGTTTCTGTTTGAAGCAGAGAGGTTATACCATCTTAAATATGCATGTTGGTGTTGTTGTATTTTTTTTAAAATAACAATTTTCTTGAACAAAGCATAGAGCAATCACCTGGACGAAAAACACCTGCTAGAATCAGAGAAGCACAGGGTATGTTCCCTAATAACGGTTATCTTAAGATCCACTTGAAGGCTGCATTTTTTATTTTGTTTATTGACTTTTTTTTTAGTTCAGATGCCAAAGGAAAGTCTCTATTCCTCAGGCATCCTCTGGCCTGGCTCAGCATATGTCAACTCCAATGAACAGCTCATTGCCTGGGTGGCCCATCTTTCCTCCTCAGCATGGCACCCTGTACAGGGAGATGTCAAGAGACAAATATCTGAATCTACTCGATGTAGGCAGCTTCCAGCTCCTCAATTTAATTGCATTACACGTCTATAAGGAGCGAGCAATTTACTCTGAAGTGGTATTTAGGCGTGATTCCTCTTGGCTTCTCCAGGAAGCACTTGGGCTAAATTTCTATTTAATGTATGCTGGCTTTGGAACCTAAGTACAAGTAGCGGGATGCGTATTAGCGTTTTAATTATGCGGCCATCCTCTGTTTGAAAATGGATCTGGGATGGACCCTGACTTTAATTCCTTTCCACCATGAGTAACACTTCTCTGGCCAGCCTGTGCCTTCATCAGTCTCCTGAATGTGTGTATCCATCAGCTTGCAGCAAGAAAACAGTTACGCAGTTTCCGGAGCTGCGGTATCTTTGTAACATTCTCAGTGTTTAATAAGTGCTAACGAGAAGGCAAGCACTTTCATTTAATTAAAGCAATACATCACTTTTAATAATTAGTCATAATTAAGGTGAATAATTAGCTGGGAAAGATATGAAAAAAGATACATTCTAGATAAAGCTTCAAGTCACATTTTGAAAGTCCAAAATAAACTCTTGAGGGCTTTGCAGAGCTTTAAGTATGATATAATTTATGTCATGAAATAAATCTAAAGTGTTAAAATATTTAGAGGAACTGAGAATAATGAGTCGAGATAGGATTAGTTTAATTAGTTTACTGAAGTGGCGTCTTCATAGTGGCTAAGTGTGATATATTGGCTTTTGTCACTTGAAATAAAAAAAGAGGTAATTAGGCCCTACTCAAATATATTGTTTTCTCAAAATAGTTTGAATTTTATTTTAGGTGCTAATCCAGGGCCAACTTTCAATTGGTTTATAAATGTTACAAGACAAGATCATTCTTCAGACAAATCCAGAACCTGATCCCTTGCCCTGGCTGGGTGGTAGCTCACTTGGTTAGAGCATAGTCCCCATCCACCAAGGTTGTGGGTTCAATTTCTGGTCAGGGCACATACAAGAATGAATGCATACATAAGTGGAACAACAAATCGATGTTTCTCTCTCAAATCAATAAATAAAAATTTTAAAAAATTCCTATGAACTATAGAAAGAAATTCAGGAGACATCTTTTAATTAAAAAATTAAAAAGAGAACCTAATCTCTTGAAAACAGTGGTTCTCAAAAGGAAGAATTTTGCTCCCAAGGGGACATTGAACAACATCTGAAGACATTTTGGGGTGTCACAGTGGAGGGGGAAGTGCAGTGGTCATCTAATGGGTGAAGGCCACAAATGCTACTAAACAGCCAACAAAGCACAGGCCAGCCACCCACACGGAGAATTATCCAACCAAAGTGCCAGTACTGCCAAGGCTGACAAACCCACTGTGAATTCAGCATCTACCTGTCTGTGCTGGTCACTGGCGAAATGCGTACCAATGCAAATCCCAAATTTGCATTGAATTGCATTTGCTGTTCTTGTATGAGGGAAAAATCTGTCATCTACCAAATATAGAAAATTTAAAATAATAACAAAAGCAACCCCCCCATAATAAATCTTATAACAATGAGATAAAAAATGATACCCAAAACCATATCCCCTATTTAGGGAACATTCATGCCATGGAATACTGGGAAGCCATTTAAAAAAAGTAAGTTTAATGGAATGGAATATGCTCTAATATAGCATTTTATGGTTATATCAAAAGTTATAAAACAAAGTGTACTGTATGGAACCATATTTGTAGCTACTAGTATATATTTTACAAATATGTGCATTCATTGAAAAATTGTAAGAGATTTCTGAAGTGAGAGTAGGAGTTACTTTTGTGTGAGTGCAAACACTGCTTATATCAAATATCAACTTTTTACCCTAATTGCTTGTTGTATTCTTATGTTATATGCATTGTTAGTGTAATGAAGCAATAAGTCATATGAGTAGAAAGGAAAGAAGGAAGTTGGAGCCCAACTCAGCCCCCTTAAAGGTTGCCCTGGAGTGAGCATTCTGTGCAAGGAGTTTCATGTGGGAAATTTCAACTTCCTAGAACTGTCTCCATTTACTTGGATTCAAAGCCAAATACAGGGCCTGTTTGATGAAGCATGACCTCTTGTAAGCTCCCATGAACTATGACCTAAAGGTTAAATAGTCAGATAGACAAAATACTTACAAAGCATTTCATGCTAGAAAGAACATCGAACATACCCATTTCCTCCAGGAAGTGTGGAAATTCAAAACCCCACCTTCAAAACACTGCTCTTTGTATCTTTCCCTTCATGCTTTAGCGATGACATTTATAAAGCTGGTGATTCTTGAAAATCACTAACATCTTGGAAGAGGAGGCTAGCAAGAGGAAGGAAACCCCAGGCTTCCATTAATCGGAATTCCTTGGAGATTTTAAGCTTTTTTGTCCCCACTCACCCTGACTTTCTGGCTGTGGCTACACAGTCATGAACTCTCAGATGAAAACCAAAACAACTCAGTGAAACATCTGGGTGTGTGTCCTAGCGGAGACAAAACATTTGGGTGGCCAATGGTGCAAACTGAAGCGGCTGTATTTGACTTGAAAGCAGCCCGTATTTGCAGTGTTTTTTAAAATTATTTTTTAATACACATGTCTATCAATAGGGGAGCTGGTTAAACAAATTACATGGAAATATGATTAGTAGGCAGGTGTTATTAGATTGAGGAGGATAATTTATATGTACTGACATTAAAAGGTTTACACACTATTTTTAAGTGGTGACAGGAAGTAACGAATTATTATATTAAGTAAGTGTGTATGTTGTGAACGTGTGTATTTTGAATGTGCACAGAAAATATCTGGAAAGATGTTCTGACAATTATTAAATGATGGAAGGAGGAAAGGAAGAGTGAGAGGGAGAGAGACTTGTGTTTTTTACCTTATACAATTCTATGCTGTGAATATATATATATATATATATATATATATATATACATATATATATATATATATATATATATATGCTGTGAATATATTTATATATAAATACAGCTCAGAGCATGTGTTACTTTATAAACATACCATGATATCCATAGCTCAGACATACCAAACGGTATACAAAAATACACAAACCCATCTATATAAACACTTCCCAGCTTAAGTAATAAAACCTTTCAGTGACATTCAATTCCTAGTCTGAAAACCTTCTCAACTGTATCTGACCCTAATCTCTACAAGCAATCAGTATCCTGGGTTTCGAGGTTTCATTTTTGTATATGTATGTGTACCAGACATGTATGCATTCCTGAGTACTAAAACTATTGCATGTGATACATTTCTGAATAAATTACCTTCTCCGCCTTGTATTACTCATGCAAGGTAACACTGGCTGGAGCCACAGGTCTTGTGTATAGACAGCTCCAATTCATTCATTTCCATGGCTCTGAAGGAATCCATGGTGCACAAGTGTTCTGTTTTCTTATTCTCTCCAATTAGGCTATTTCTAATTTTTTGGTCAATAAGATACTATTTTTATTCTTTAAAAACAGCCTAAAACGTAATGTTTTAAATAGGAAGAGGCAAGATGTAGTTATCACTGAAGCTCTTTAGTTTTATCATGAAACAGGAACGCTCAATCTCATTCAGTCACAGAGCCTCTCTCTTCCAAACACCAGCCTTAACCCTAGAGAGCACGCTACCGCCACTGCCATCAACAGCAAAAGCACCGGCTGCTGTTTATCGAATGCTTATGATGTGCCAGGAACACACTCGGAGCTACAATTCCATGTGATAAGTACTGTTAATGTTTCCATTTCAGCTCAGAGCATAAATACCTACTTCATAGTCTACCAGATTCTAAATATTGGTGGGACTTTTCTAAGGTCTGTCTGATCCTCTACTGTGTCTCTCAGGGTAATGCTAAGCCATAGCTACTGCTACTTAACAATACACCATCCGCTGCTTTGCAAGGGTCTCTCATGGCCCTGCAAGAAGAATGGCTAGGAAGGAGGCTGAATTAGCAGCTTACCCAACACCAGTGTCCGTGCCCTGCTGTACCAACCAGCCATTGAGAAAAGCAGCAAAGAACTCACCAGAGAAAGGCTGGATGCTGGCGAGAGGAAATGCCTGGAAAATAAAAGGCTATGGGGAGGTCTTCAAAAGCAGAACTCCTACCGAGTATGCCTCACCAAAGGGAAGACAATGAGCCTGTTGCTTCTCTCACCACCAAGTCCCACACTGAATGCATCCCTGGGTCAGGAATTGCCACTGGCTTGGTACAGATGCCATATCCAGTTGGAAAATCACCAGAGAGAGAGAGAAAGAGAGAGAGAGATGTTGCATGAGTACCAGCCAGCTTGGGAAGCTTGAGGAGTAGCAGTTCCAGAATGCATCTAGCCTTGGCCATCACTGCCTCACCTCTTCCTTGTCCAGGACTCTCCAGTGCACTTCAAGGTATGGCTGGCAAATGCAGATCCCCGTTCCCTCAACCTTTGAACTTAAATGATATGGGAGCCTCCTCATCACCTGTATATTAACCTCATGCTCCCTCCCCAACCCAGGAGATGTTCTATGCACACTCTTCAAACCTGGCATGGCATGACATAACCCACTCACTGACACTAAAGTTCAATACCCTTATCTTGCCCAACAATACTCTTCTTGATCTGTATTATCTACATATCAGTATTTCTTTTCTGGGATCTCCCTCTGAACCCATATCCTATGGCCACCAGGGCCTCTGTACTCTTCTTCAGACATGTCAGGCTTGTTTCAACTTCAGAGGCTTTGCATGTTCTGTCCCTTAGAATGCTCTTCCTCCACATGTTCATCTGGCTGGCTCCTTCTTGACATTTGTGTCTCAGCTGAAACGTCACCTTCTTAGGTCTTCCCTGAGTCTCCACACTAAGGAGCACCAGTTCCCTAATTGGTTTTTCATCACCTGGTTGTATTTCCCTGCATTTTCCTTATTATTTCCTGCTTCCTTCTTTCTATCTCTTCCTCCAAATTTAAGTTCCAGGAGAGCAAGAACCTGGATTTCTTATTTACTACGGTATCCCTGGTGCCTGAAATACTTCCTGGAGCATAGAAAGGCTCTCAATAAATGTGTGCAGGATGAATTAAAAAATACACAAATAATGAATCACCTTTCATATATATAAGTGCTATCACATTCTCTACTGATAAAGAATAATGCCATAGACAATCCTAAATCATTTTCTCTACTCTGCAAATATGGATTCCAGAGCAACGGGGTGTACATCCTCCTTCAGCTGTTACTATAGTATTTTACTCCAAATGATTGATTTGCAAGCACAACTGTCATATTCAATATGTCTTAATGATGAAATGATTCTTCAGAAACTTCCGTGTGTCACCTGCAGTGACATGTAAAGAATGCAAACAGGCCTGGCTCCTGTGAATGGGATGCCTGGTGATTGATTCGGTTTGAAATGCATGCCACCTCCTCCCATGTGTGATGTTGGGCTCTGTGTGTCCCAATGTCATTGGGAGCCGGTGGAGGTAATGTATATACACAAGAACACTTCAGATTGAGGAAGTTTCATGCACTGAGTAGAAAGGAGTCAATAATTGCTTTTTAACTTTTAAGCGGGTAGGAAAAGGTAATTCCCTGAATATTCTATGACTTTCACTAAAAAGTGAAATTTGAAAGTTCTTTGACTCTAAACATTTTGTATCTCCCATTACTTCTGTAGAAACCTTTATAAAGACCTAAGGCAATCACTGCTTTTCTAGCAAATCACATGGTGCCCAGGGATGTAAAAGAATGCTATCTAGGTCTACTGCATGGACTATGTCAGCCCTTCATACAACACATGTGTATGTATTGGGGGCCTCTGGGCACTGGCCCCTCCCAGGGAGCTAGCTCCACTCTAACCGGGAAGTTTCATGTTCTCAGAAAGATGACTGGTGCTTTCAATGATTCTGAAGTCTATACATTCCCTACTGCGATGCACCCCAGCAAAGATGAACTCAGTCTCTGCACTGATGTTTTAACTTTTATCTTATTTAAAAGTCTAAAAACGAGATTAATTATACTGTACTTCAGAAAAAAAAATCCTTTGCTGCAAGAACCGTGGAAACAAAATGCACTGATGATCTTTAAATGACCCAGAAACCAAGATAATTATAGTTGTAATTAATTACATAACATCATGTCCCATGGTAGTCAGCTAGAGGTCTAACCCAGAAAATTCTAAGGTTGGAAAATTTAAATTCAGAGACTTATCGCCGACACAGCTCCCAGGTGAGTACTCACCAACTCCTAATCTTTCTCCCAGTGTGTTTGAACTCAGGCACAAATCACTTAACCTGTTCTTATCTCCAGTGCTCATCTGTGAAATGGGGATGGAATTCCTGGCTC
This sequence comes from Plecotus auritus, assembly GCF_963455305.1. Taxonomy (NCBI): domain Eukaryota; kingdom Metazoa; phylum Chordata; class Mammalia; order Chiroptera; family Vespertilionidae; genus Plecotus; species Plecotus auritus. The sequence continues at coordinate 75,825,891 of NC_137774.1, read as the reverse complement.
TCCTCAAAGGCATGCTGTGTTGAGCCATATATTAATGATTTCAAATAAAATGATTTCACACAGAACGCATTCCAGAAATTTTAATGAAGCTGAGAGGCTAATACCATGTAATAGCATGAAGAGCCAGTAGTATGTAAGGGACAAGATAATCAGAATTTTGTCTAAAATAGCTTTTATTTTACCACATCATCTGATCAATTGTGTGTATTTCTTGAAAACATAGGCTATAAAACTATATATATATATATATATATATATATATATATATATATATACATATATATATATACACACACACATATATATATGTCACATATATTAAAAAATGTAATGAATGCTTGCATACTGAATATTTATATTATCTTGTATTCTTTTAGAAAAGTATCTTAAAAATGCACACCCCACATTTTTTGCAATGCACTGTTTTTCAACAATAAAAACTCAAACCAAACTTCCCTTCTCAATCTAGGGCATAGGACCCAGGGTGTGGGCTGCCTATGGCTCCAACTCTTGGTGCTGCCTACACAATGCATATCGTTCCCTTTGTCCAGAAGCCAGGACACATGTCCAAGATTTCTCTTCGCAAGTCACTTATATCAGAGAATATCTGTCCAAAATGGTCCTAGATAATAAAATGCCCCTAGTGTCATAACTAAAAAGTAGATTAAAATAATTCATAAAAGTATGGAGAGAAAGAGCAATGGAGTAAAACAGGAAGGGAGAGAGAGAAAGAGAAAAGAGAGACCATCTGTTACTTCCTGTGTTTGTAGGCAAGGTGTTCTCAGGATAAACTATCAGAGCAACAAGGGATACAGTATTTCAACCAGAATAGTTTTCAGTGACTGTTTATGCTAGGTACTTTTCCAGAAGGACCTGGGGGATCAAGAAGGATAGAAACATCATTGTTGAATGCATGCAAGGGTGAATGAACACACCCCAAAAGTCTGACTGTAAAGAAAATTCCCATAACAGGGGAGTTCATTGTAATCATCTTTGTAGTCTTACCCCCAAAATAGGGTTCCTGGATACTGAGTTTTAATTTACCCTAAGCAGACATTGCTTTAATTATCAGAACTAAAAATATCTTAGACTCATCATATCCTGAGTCTGATAAGATAGGATAGTAGGAAGACTTCAAGTTTTGGAATGAGGCAGTACTGACTTTGAATATTCAGTAGTCATTCAGTAGTTTGCAAGGTGGCCACAGAAGCAATTTTATCTCTCTGAACTTCAGTGTGTTTATCTCAGGGTATGGATAATGATATTATTTTCCTGAGGTTACTGAAACGATTAATTAGAATAATACATGCAAGATGTCTGGCTTCATGCCTGAAACCTGGTAGGAACCAAAAATGTTCTTCCCCCACCTCAAACCTCCCCTCCCCCCACACACATGCATATTTACTCTAATAAAATGCCAGTGGCATACCTTGAGGATATCTGCACATATGTAGTACATGCTAATTTAAATCACCCCACACTACATTTAGATTTGTGTACGTGAAGACCTTTAAATATGAGTCCTGGCAGGTTATGGAGGAGATGCATTCCAGGTGGAATGACAAGGACTCAATCATTTTGCTCTTTCAAAATACCCGCGTGTTTGAGATGGCAACAAGCATACAGATCTCCAGGATATCTGATGTTGTATAGGCGAGGCCATTAAAAGATTGCTGGCAGCAAAAGAGCATGACTAAGTACATGTTGGAAACAAAAGCATGAACTTGATACGTATTTCTAGAAGACTTTCATCATTTTTGTCATTTTTTTTATTTTAGTTTGGCCATGACATCACCCCTTCATCCATGCAGAGGGCTCTGCCTGTCAGGTTAAGGTTATAACAGTCCTGTAGAGGTGGGATTGAGGTCAGTTAGAGTCACATATAGTCCTTGAGTAAAAAGCATTAATATGCATATTGGCTTACGGCTAGAGTCTGCTGGATACACTTGCACCATATCTGGGAACCCAAGCCCTAATGAATTATTCAGCGCAGTGGAATAATCCAACATAACTAGGAACAAGCAACACACACATTTGATGGGAGTGCTGTGAGGAGGACGGACAGCGGTAGGTGATGGTCAGCTGGAGTGTGCCAATACTGTGCCAAATGAAGTCTCAGAAGCTCCTAATGAAGGGCATGCCAACAGTCCCCTTTTACAGGGAAAACAGTGAGGCTCCAAAATAGAACCCAAGGAACAGGATTCCATAGAATGGGAAATGTTTCTGCTCCTACTGGAACCCAGCTCTGTCTGACCCCAAGTTCCATGTTCCATGCTGTGTCCCCTACTTCAGAACGTCCGAGACCCCCAACGCTGAGATTAAACGCCCAGCATCAGCCTCCCTCCCTCAGAGACGCAGCAGGTTCCTGTCGGGTCTGCATCTGTATCTGTCTCTCCATGTGTGTCTCAGAAAGATACTTTATCTTTCAAGTTTTATGGCTCATATCTGTGACTAAAATATCATTTATGACAATTCCCATCTGCTAAGCTTCCAAAGTGATAGAGTTTCATTGCAAAGGGCTGCTCCTGGGGCCTAAGTTGCCAGCCGGAGTTGGGTGGGATGGGGATGGGCCTGAACTGCATCTCACAGGGAGTGGAGCCTCCTTAAGCCAAGTCTGTTTTCTGGACATAAGCTGCTCTGTGGATGTGTCAAGGCCCCACATGCAGGGCCTCCTGGCTCCCCTGGACACAGCAAAGAGCTAGGCGACCCCCTTTCTTATTCGCAGCAAAGCACAGGGCCCGCTTCCTTCCCTCCGTCATTCCCTGACAGTTATAGACTAGCCACGCGCCACCTTATTAAAGATAAGGGTTGCCCAGGCACTCTCTTCCGGCCATCTCCTGTTCACAGTCCGGCATTTACTAGTCTCACTCAGGGGCTGGAGATTAACACTGCCCATGCGGCCAGAAAGAAGGCGCAGCCCTGGTGGTCCTCCAAAGCCAGGAGAATAAGGACATGCAGACCCGCCTCCGTCGCCTATCCCAGGGCCTTTGTGCCTCTTAGCTCTGTGCACTGGCTTGGCTTTAAAACCATCTTATTTTATTATTTTATTTTATGATAACACTTATTATGGTCTTTCTTCTCATTTCAAATGTAGCCCATATCCCCTGTAGTAAATTGCAAAACCACAGAAAATACACAAAAAAGACCAGCCTAGAAATCGGATATTCTTCATATTTTTCAGTAGATCTTTTTGTCTCTCTCTTCCCTCTTTCTTCTTCCTGCTTCCTTTACTCCTTTCCTCCAAAAGTTGTTTTCATACACAAGTTTTCTGTCTCCCAAACAACCATATTAAATAGCCCTCCTTTATTATGGGAGGATGGGAAAAGAACACTTTGTAGGCTGCCCTTCCTCTACTCATCACCCATAGCAGTCATTGCCAATCGATTGTGAACCACCTCCTTCCTGAGTCAGACAAAGGTCTAAGCAGCCACTACTAATCAATCAGGGTTGGCCCAGGATGCACATTCTCTTCCCATAGAAGTCCCTGCCCTCAAGGACTTTACACTCTAATTTTGGTAGCAAAAAGAATAAAGAAGCAGGTTCCAAGCAAAATAGTATTATGAGGACACATATTAGATGCCTAATACAGACTCAGTAGCTGTGGATTCTCCCAAGGAGAGTGGACATTGCCTCCTTCGGAGTTGGGGGCAGCTGACTAACCCCTTGGTTATAAGACTTGGAGTGCACAGCGGTTATGCTTCCTCACGTGAGCTCCAGTGTCCAGGCCCTGTCTTCGACACCCAGCTATGAACCTGGCACACAGCCAGAGGTACAGGCGAAGACAAATACATCTCTGAATAGTGGATGCTCAATAAATGTAACATTTTTCTTCCTTTTCATGTACCTTAAGATGTCTATATTAATGGTGAGAAAGTGACGTGAACTGGGTAGCACTCTATACAGCAGGAAGTACGTTTTGAATCTCATCTTTAAAAATAAGTTCTGGGACACCAACTTTTGACCTAGTAGCCACAATGCTAAATGTAATATTTAACCAAGGTGTAAATCCGTGTTTTATTTATGTATCTCCAACTACACAGGCCACTCAGTGTGCATGTACCTGGTATTGATGTTTATAATAGAAAAACAAACAATTGAAGAGTCCATGAAGTGGACAGATTAAATAAGGTATATTACAAGCATATCATGGAGGATAATTGAGGGAGTGAGGGCAACCCATGTGTGCTAATATGATAAACTCCCTATGGCACATTAATAAGTACATTAAAGCAAGATTAAAAGATAACAGAGCCTATAAGCTGATGGTTTTGTGAAAATAAAATACATCTGTCCTCACACCCACAGGCATGTATTGTATCTGTACATATGTTTGCATGTGCCCTCCCCCACGCCCAGTGGGGGTACACAATCAGCCATTGATAATGATTAGCTTTAGTTAGGATTGAAATTTGGAGATGAGATTGATTTTCCCTTCCCTTTGCTAGTATCAGTGCGATTTTAATTATTAATTGTGGTCATGTATCCCTTTAACTTGAAAAAAAACCCACACAAAACACCCACAATGTTTGCCAGTTGATCTGGATGATGGGATTGCAGCCCATGTGTTTGTTTTTTGATTCTTCATGAAAAGCATTTAACACATAAATGTTATTTTAAAGAAGCCAATGTGGGACCTGCTTGGGAGGAGGAGAAAGGGAAAGAATAAGGCTGGCCTTGGCATTTATTAAAACATCAGAAAGGCTTCTGAAAACCTGCATAAAGCTAAAGAATTTTGGAGGAGAAGAGAACAAAATACAGGCAAGTCAAAAACACAGAGAGACATCTGTCCAAAAAAATACCTATCCTGCTGAGGCAGAAATTCCCCTTTTGGGGGTTTGCTTCTGGGGTCACCCGGCATTAGTATTCCACTCATCATTGCTTCAGTCACCATTTCTCTCCATTTCTTTTTGACCTCAAGCATTTTATGCATAAATGTCAGTGTGCCTTGCAATTAATCATGCCTACCACAGACTAATAGTGGACAACAGTCATGCAATTAGCCAAAATGTGTTTCAAATATGCATGAATGTTCAGAAGGCACACATTCCAAAACCTCGGGTACCTAAACAGGAAAATTGGCCACTCTGTTACAAGTCCCTTTCAAATCCAATGTGAACTAGCAAGATAATCAGATCATAGCTGATGGCACCCATGCCTAGGGTCTGCTAATGAGAAAATGGTATCCTGAAATGCATGCTGTGAACTCAGCAAAACCATACATCTGAAAATATCAAGCATGCCCTTTACAGAAGTTAGAAAGAGAAGGAGCGAGAAGGGGGAGGGAGAGAGAGAAAGAGAGAGAGAGCTTATCAAAGTTGCTAAAAACAAAGATACCCTATATAATTGGAAGACTCTGAATCAGATACATGGGTCACATATAACACAACACCTCCAAATAGTCAAATATGATGGCAGTGTTATTAGCATATTTAGAAACAGCTAGTTTCTCAACACCAGTAGACCATCCTAGACAACACATTTGCTCATTAGCATTTTGTCTCACTATAAGGAAAGAAGGTGACCTCGAGCAGTAGTTCTCCACTAAGGACAATTCCACCCCCAAGGGAAGAATGCCTGGAAGTATTTTTTTTTAAATATATTTTATTGATTTTTTACAGAGAGGAAGGAAGAGTGATAGTCAGAAACATCGATGAGAGAGAAACATCGATCAGCTGCCTCCTGCACACCTCCCACTGGGGATGTGCCCGCAACCAAGCTACATGCCCTTGACCGGAATCGAACCTGGGACTCTTCAGTCCGCAGGCTGACGCTCTATCCACTGAGCCAAACCGGTTTTGGCGACCTGGAAGTATTTTGATAGTCACACATAGGGGTGGGGTTTCTGCTGGCATCTGGAGGATAGAGATCAGGGATGCTGCTAAGAGACCTATAATGCGCAGGGCAACCCCTTCCCCCAACAGATAATTTTCTGGCCAACATGTCAATAGTGCCATGGTTGGACTTAGAATAATTAAAAGTCTGGATTCGGGGATTGAAGAAGAGCTAGGGTGGTCAGTGACTCTCATACATAACAGCACTCCGGCTCCAATGAAGCCCCTTCATTTCTGAGTGCCTCACTTTCTGCCTCTTTAAAGTGGGGAAATGCTTTGTACTTTGTAGGGTGGCTGCAAGAATTTGAGATAATGGAAGGGAAAGCACCTGGCAGGGAATAAACAGGAGCTGCCGTGACCACTGCAATTATTATTCTTGTTTCTCAATCACATTGCTGACCAGAAACAACACAAACTTCTTGGCGAGTTGTGCGCTGTTGCTAATCAGGCACCATGGCCAGCATCCCCCATTCTCCCAGGAATCAACTAGTCTCACTTCAAACAATTGTTACAGTTTGAATCCAATTGACTCCAGACAAAAGTATTGAGATAATCAGCATATTAAAGCGAACACTATAACCATATGTTAATTATGTAAATGATTCATTTTAATCAGCTAGAACCATGTAAAGAGTAACTAGGAATGCAAATGCTGGGAGTTATTAAAAACCTCATTATTATTCATCTTGGTTCCATGCGTGAACGTATCCGTCCAAACAGATGAATTAATAGTGAGAGGAGAGATGAAAGGCTGGAGGGAGAGTCTGCGGGACACCATCTGTCCGCCTGTGCTTCTAGCTCAGGCCTCCGCTTTGCAGAAAAGCTGCAGGAGGCACAGGAGAAGGGCGCTTTGGGCTTCCACCTGATGGCCTGGGTAGCCTCTCAGAGCTGGGGGACCTTCCTGGCTACTGTTTATTGGGGTGTGTGTGCTTTCTAAGGTTGGGGCATGGCCTGGAAAGCACACTGAACTGGGTCCCCGCATTCATTCTTGAGTTATGAAACCTTTTTTCCTTTTCCTTCCACTTTCATTTAAGCTTCCACCACCACATTACATTCTTCATCATCAGAGAGCTTACTAGTAGTCTATTCTATTCTAACTATTACGAATAGTTGATTCTTGTATTACTACATCTTGTTATCTAGAGCTTCTATGTGTGCAGCTCCATGTTAAATTCTTCTCTCATTTGACCTTTACCATAACCCGAGTTGTGGAGAGGTAAAAATGTGTTGACTAAAGCTGCACCACTAGTGAGGGGCAGAGGGGGGCTGCCTCCAGTCGCTGCACTCAGGAGTAGTAAGCTGTGCTCCGCTCTCTTCTCATAGTAGCAATGCCCATCTCAGTTTATTGGCTAATTAGATGCTTCTAGAAATGTATTTTTGAAACTTTGAAAAGGAGGGAGTATTCAGCATTACTGGAATATCCAATTTATTGAGTGGACATTGAAGATGTAGGCTCTGCATGGCATACACACTAATTTCATTTCCCCCCAAATTTTCACAACCTGCCTTATTATCCACATTTTATAAAGATGAGAAAACTCAGCTTGAAGCAAACTGACAAAGTCATAAGGCAACTTAGAGGCAGAACTGGGATTTGAACCCGGATCTGACTCCAAAGCTCACAACTGCTCCTGTTTGTATCATGATGGAGAGTTAAAGAACCTCTGTGTGTCAGTGAGAAGACCATCACTTGGAGCCTTTAATGGCCTGCTTGATGTCACGTTGGTGTTATGGGTTTGAACCCCAATTTTTCTGGCCCACTCTGTTTTTCTTACTGCTCTGAGGGTAAGATTATTCTTGAGTCTTCACCACACTCTACTAGTACATGCTGATATAGTAAGTACTGTCCAATAGAACCTTCTGGAATGAGGAAAATGTTCTATATCTGTGCTGTGCAATATGGCAACCACATGCGGCTACTGACCACTGGAAATATAGTGAATGTGGCTACGAAACTGTTTTTTTAAAAAATGTTGATTTAATTTTAATTAAAGTAACTGCAATTAGCTACACATGGCTCCTGGCTGCCATACTGAACAGCATAGCTCTAGATTTTCATAAACGCTATCACATCCGTTAATGCTCACAAGTTCTCCCACGTGTTAGGAAAGGCCTTTCAAAGATGAGGACCAGAATGACTATCTATTAGATGGGCAGATGGAAGGCTGCACAGGTAAGTAAAGCCTGAGCCAGGAGGGTCACTTGGTGCTCCCTCCTCAGGGCAGTCTCTTTGTATGAGAAGGAGAAAGAGTCATTTCTCATTCTGGAAATCATGGTGAAATTTCCTGGGTCATTGCAATGGCCTTTCTTTGTTGGTTTAATCTGAGCATAATGTTCCCAGGGATTATGTCTCCTCTCACCATAAATCCCCTAAACTCTACTAGGGCCTCTGTTCCATTTTAAAATAAAGGAAATTTAAATCCATGGTGTTTTGGCACTTTCACAAAATCTTTCTAAGTATGTAAAGATTCTTAATCAATGATGCTGGTCTCTAGTAAGACTTAAGCTTTTCAAAGTGGCACTTTTCAAGATAAATGGGAAAAAAATGATGGAATATGAAACACCAGTTTGGGAAATACTTAATGGCCTCTCTTCTCTCTTTAGAGTATACCTGTGATGCTTGGGTTAATGGTGTAGTTATATGAAATACACATATATAAAATATATATTTGAAATATATAGATTTAGTTATGTGCGATACACACATTATATGTATATACATATAGTGTGAGTTACACATAACTATATACATACACACATATATGTACATCTATAACATATGTGTGTGCATGCATGTTTCCTATATGTTTAGATGTATAAGTTAATTGGTTGCTAACATTTAGAAATCATGATGACTATTTCCATAAAAATCTGCTTTGTTTTTTTGTTTTTTCTGTTTTAGTTTCTTTTGAGGAATATCAGAAAAGCTGGTAATACAGAGCCTGTGCTACTGCATGGAAAATAATAACTGCAGTTAACTAGGAGCTGCCTCCTTTAGATGGAACATATGTGATGGGACATTTGTTCTCTCACTCTCCACCATCCCCGTCGTCCTGACGGATGCAGTTCTGTGCAGTGTGTGAGCATCTGAGCCCGAGTGGGAGACTACTGCACGCTGGGAGATTTCCATCTCTTTCACCAGCTCCACTGCACAGCCCTGGAGCAGACACCTCCGGCTGATACAGGTAGAAGGCAGAAGAATATCCTCTTTCCTACGAGGTCACATACATATTTTCTTTGCAAGCAACGGAGGGAAATCAAACATTTGGGTAAGGATTTGTCAGTGAATCTGCTGAACGGAGAGAGACCCGAGGAAAACCGCGCAGCAGCGACTGCTTCCCACCTGATTCTGAGCCGCTCTGCCCTGACCAGTCTTCTTCAGGGCCGACGAGGTGGTGGCTACAAACTGAATGACAACTCCATCTCTCAAAATAGCAAATCCCAGTGCCTCCCCGACACTGCCTCATCTTTGCAAATAGGAAAATGGGGGCCAGGGGTCCCAACCCCTCCCCTGGGTGTAGCTGCCACCACCACCCAGTCTCAGAGCAGCTCTGTAAACCCAGTCAATGTGCTCACCAGCAGTGATTTCATGATTCAGCGACACCAGATTGTCTAAGACCAGGAGGAGAAAAACAGGATCAAGCCAGAAAACCCATCTGCAATTCATTTCACACCAGACTTTAAAAACACGTCCACCTGACAAAAGTACAATCGATCATTTCATTTCATTTTTAAGAGAGTAAACATGCTCAAAATTAAATGGTTGTGGGGCGGCAGGGGGAAGAAGTAAGGACATCCAAAATGCTCTATGTGGCTTTGTTCTTCATATTCTAATTCTTTCATGTTTTTCTGCCTGATGTCTCCTAATGGACTTTCACTAGAATCCGATTTTTGATCTTTAATCCCTTTATGTGTTTTTCTGTGCTTACTCTGAATGCCTTTGTAGCTGCCATAATTGGGTCTCAGCACCATTTTAATAGGGCTTAGCACAATGCAGGCTTGACAAATTTCATCTAAGTGGAAAAAATATATATTGATATCCTCTGAGAAACTGACCAGAGTTTCAAATCCACTGCAACAAACATATCCAACAGGACAAAGTCAGGCCGAGAAAGTCAGCCTCCATGGTGGACGGGGAAGCGATGACAGAAACCATCTAAAGTTGTGCCACGACAGCCTTTGTGTCTTAGAGGTTTACAAAGTCACAAGTCTGGAGACAGAAAGCAGGGCTTGACCATGGTTTCAGGCCCAACGTGGTTCAGCAATCTCACAATAAAGGTCAGGGCCCAGTTTCCCTGGACACACGCATGGACACCGTTTCCTCTGCAGGTGCCCTGCCTTTGTGACTTTCAGCCAAGGTGCTCAACCACCTGGCAATGTCTCAGTGACATTCTCCACCACAGCTCTGCTGGAAGCGACGTGGGAGTTACATGTGTCCTGGCAATAAAGGAACATGCAATTGAAGCGGACATCAACGGGGGTGGCAGCCCAGCTCAAAACAATCACAGTTTCTCTAGAAAAGGTCCCACTACACCTGAGGAGAGCAGCAGTGACCATGTCAGTGTCAGGGGACCCAGCCTTGCACTCAGGCCATTGCTGATTGGTTCAACGGTGAGCACCTGACCTATGCCAGGTCAATCAAAATTTCTTGGGGGAATTATTGACACTAAACCAGGGAAAAGCCTCAACCATCTTCTGAGATGCTCAGTAGCTATGAGCAGCCGATTTCCCACCATGTGCAGAAAGCAGGTTGGGGAAAGTGAACATGACACAGAGGAGACATGGAAGCGAAGTCAGACGGGTCTGCTGTGTTCTCTGAGTCCCAGATGCCCTGGCTATAATCATATCCGATAACTGTGTCCCCCTACCAGAGTCATTACTTTACATAAGTTGACTTGAGTGGCGTTGACATCTTACACTAAAACAGGGTTTCTCCATCCCTGCTCTCTTGGTATTTTGAGTGTATTATTCTTTGTGTGGGCTGTCCTGTGCACTGTGGAATGTTTAGCAGTATCCCTGAGCTCTACCCACCAGAGGCCATTAGCACAGCCCCGCCCATGTGTGACAACCAAACATGTCTCCAGACGTTGCCCAGTTCCCCTGCGGAAAACTGCTCCCAGTGAGGACCTCTGCACTAAGACAACCGAAGGCAGCGACTCAATGTGAATAACTAGCACGGTTCCCTGGCCCTGCCTGTTTATGGCAACTAAGAGCTGGTGCAAGAATTGAGACGATAAAAATGGTGGGTCCCGATTTAGGCTCTCAGTCTTGGATAGACTCTAAACTCGTCCTTGCTACAAAATACCTGGCAAGGTCCTTCACATATTTATTACCCTGTAGAGTGTTTCATCTGTTACTCTGGTTTCTGGTGACATTTATATCTCACAAAGATGTTTATGGTTACAAAGAGGAAAAAAGGTCCCTGGCACTCAAGACACCAGTCTTGAAACATCGTCCATCATAAAATGGCATAGGTATCACACTGGGATGGATAAGTAGGTATAGTGTATCTATCTATAAATATATCTACATATCTATATCTGCACATATCTATATCTCTATCTCTATCTCTATCTCTATCTCTATCTCTATCTCTATCTCTATCTCTATCTCTATCTGTCCCACAGGAGTAATTCTGATCTTTGCAGGTCTATTCTGGCATATTAACAATCAGAATGCTTGTCAACTAATGGGCATACTTGGAAGTACCCATTGCACCTTCCTAACAGCACCAGATATCCTTTTACATAGGTTGCCTCTTCCTTGTTTGTATGCAGAAAAGCAAATAAGGTACCCTCATTCTGGAAACCCTAAAGGTTTCCTCAGACTTCTTCTAGGAGATTCTCTCAGGGCAAGGACACAACCAGCAAGTATTCCTTCTTCTGAGACTTAGGATTTCAGCTAGAGCAGTGGTTCCCAACCTTTTTTTTTTTTTGGCCATGCCCCACCTAAGCATCTCTAAAATCCTGATGCCCCCCTGTGACATATAATTCTTATTATTCAAAAAGTGAACTATTCACATGGAGGAAGCCTAAAATGCCATTAACTTGGTTTAAACAAGCTTCCAAAGAACATGGCATCCATGAAAGAGAAAAATAAAAGAATGAAAGGACAGTTGAAGTACTGAGGAAGAAATCATAAGAAATTGTTTTAAAAAAATAATAATATCAAGTGATATGAAAAAATAGCAAATAAAGTTTCAAAACATATAATAGAGGACTGAAATGCATAAATATGTCACAATATATATTTATATACTATATATGAGGCCCCTAGAACCATAAGAAATGCAAAAAAAAATCACTGTTAATAACTCATTCTCAAATTGCCCCCTTTAAAAATCAAATTGCCCCCTGTGGGGCATGTGCTAAGCTTAGGTGGAACCACTAAGCTAGAGGGTGCAGTGACAGAAGAACTGGCTGGAGGGTCTTCGCATAAAAGAAAGGGCACTCATCCCAGAGCTCGCTGCCCATGGCTGACTAGTCCTCCTGGATCTGCCCTCGGTCCAGGCCTCTTTCCCCAGCCTTCCTGGCAACTCTGGGAGTGACTCGAAACCCATCCAAGAAATTGCCTACGTCAGTTAAGGTGATTTTCTAGATCTTGAAACCAAGGAACTGAACTCAACCTGATACTACCAAGAAAAGCCAACCGAAACGCTAAATATATAAAAACAAACAAAACATGGGCATCTCAAGATCTATGGATTAGCACCAGAATACAGTATATATATATATATATATATATATATATATATATATATATATATATATATATATTGCTAAAAATGTCCCATGTAATAACCTACATTTAATTCCAAGGTCCCATCTCCATTACAAGATAAACAGCTCTCACACTAAAAAAAGGCCTTTCTTTGCTGGTACCCAAGCCCTCAGAATATGGAATCCAGCTTGCACTGATGCCACAGCCAACAGCCTGTCAAACATGAGCTATTGTAGGCTCCTGGACCACAAAAGTACTAACAGGCAATGCAAGCTGTGCTCCTAATCTCTAAAGTGCTGTGAAAAGATGTGGCCTTTGCACAGGACTTAGGAGTTCCGAAGCTGACTGGCTGTTCTCCTTTTCATCACACCTACAAATATGTTCTTGTTCTCTCTCCCAGCTCCAGAATATGTCTCCTCACATGTTCTCTGGCCTTCCCCGCGAGATTCCAGGAAGGCCATGTACCTCCCCCCTCCCCCGCATCTGCCGAAGTGTCAACAACGAAGGGCAGATGCAGACCTGTGCTAACTGGCCCTGTCCCTCCCCTCCACAGGGATACACAGCAAAGACGGGGACCTGCTGGGCGCTGATCCGGCCCTGGAACGGAAACGCATCCTCTCCAGCTTCCATGGCAGAGTCATCAAACGCTCCATGAAATGTACTTTGCCTGAAGCAAAACATGTTTTGTCCTCCAACAAAACAACTTGCAGGGTGCCAGCCACAGGATCCAGTGGCCTACGTCTCCGTGTGTTTAAAGGTTCTAGGAACTCGTGGTGACCTTTCCCAGCTCCTGGACACATTGCCTCCAAGGACATGTGACCCCGGTAAGAGGCCTACAAGATCCCAGGCTCTTTTTTTTTTTTTTTTTTTTAACTACCTTCAGGATGATCTCTTATTAAGAATTGAGTCCAAGCCAGACGCTGCTCTAAGTGCTCTGTGCTTGCCATTTCATTGGCTGCACGTGGTGGTGGTACACACCAGGATTGGTTTTATGCCCTTTCACCAAAGAAGTCACTCTTACTAATTGTAAGTAACACAAAGGTAAATAGATTGGAGGCAGAATTTCTGCTCCAATGTCCCAGCAGACAAGGAGTCCAGCCAGGGGAAGAATCAGGACCCGGGCTTACTGCAATCTTCTCTGTGGTCCTAACTGCCAAAGTCTCTAATAATAATAAAACAACAGCAAATAGCAGCTTTGCCCACTAGGATCAGCAAATCATCTCCTCTGCCTGCCAGGCTGCAGGCTGGGTGATTTACAAGGCATCTTGTTTAGGCCTCAGGAAACACTAACCATTTTTTTTTTTTTTAACAAACAGATTGGAAAACTAAGGTTCAGAGAGACTAGGTGACTTGCCAAAGATCACACAGCCAGAATATAGCGGAGTTAGATATTAACCCAGCTGCACCTGTTTCCCACATGTGGGCTCTGAACTTGTACATTATGAACATACACAGTCTCACACACTATTTTCTGCCTCAATTGAAGCCAACTCCCATGACAGGAACTCTCAAAATGTATGAGAAAGAGCACGCGCACACACACACACACAAACACACACGCCCCTTGCCTTCCAGTTCACCCTCTAGATCAGCGGTCGCCAACCTGTGGTCTGCGGAACACTGGTGGTCTGTGAGGTCCGAAAGGTTGGCGACCACTGCTCTAGATTGTCTGTGTTTCATGAGCACGTTTCAAGATTCTTCATACATAGTCAGACAGAAGATGGGCATGATCAAGCCTGGGCAGTCTTCCCTTCCAGCCCCCACCTCCTTTGGGTGTGCAAAGGCTATGCCTATGTGCCTTGATTGCCTCAGCCATCCTTATGAGTAACTAGTCATCCTTATACGCCTCAAGGCTGGGGCAGCTGCAGACGAAATCCTCCCCTCCATCACCTGCTTCCCTTGGACTCACCTGGCCTAACTTGGACTTCCTCCATTTGAAGGACCATGAGGGTATGGAGCAGAGAATGGAGTGAGTCTCAGTCAAGCAAAAGAAACACTCCTTTCATGCTTTGGGGAAGTGCCACTGCCTCTTTGATGCAAAATGGTTTTAATCTTCCCCAAGAGTAAACATCTGCTTAATGCAAAGCTTTCTAAGTCAATTTCGGCCTCCTGTAAGTGCTGCCTAGGAGCTCGGCAGCTATTACGGGCAGGCCCAGCGAGATGGAACTGCTCAAAAATGTGCAGTGACACAAATGGGTCTCTCCAGCCTCAAACCTGCACAAAACTGAACTGGCCTCCCTGTGCAGGCTCCAATGCAGGCTGGGAGCCAAGGCCTGGCGGGCGGGCTTCTGGGGCAGGGATGCGAGCTCCCCCCAGCCCTGAGCATGTGGCCTTTTCCCACAGGGCCCGGAAACCCCCAGCAGGTGAATAGCTCGGTAATGTTCATCTAGCCACAGTCAGTTTCTTTGTTTAGCTGGTTTGCTTTATTCTTTCAACGGATGGCTCACAGGGACTGGGGACTGAGGCTGTCCTTGGAATGAAAGAAGAAAACTTCATACCCAATGGATGTTACTCTCCCTGGACAAAGATAAATGAAGAGACTGTAAATATATACCCAAGACTTCAAGGTGACCTGGGCGAAGTCTCGGGGAGGTGATGCTAGAATGTGGAAGCCTAATTAATGGCACCCTCTGAGGGGAGGGAATGTAAAAGGAAGGGGCTTCGCCAACATGGGCAGGGGGAAAGGATGTCGATGTGACAGTGAGTCCACAGCATCATCCAAAAATGATTTACAACGAATCCTGGGGACTGGAGCTTTCTAGATCCTGGAGGGGCATGCGCAAGGTGGGAGGCTACACCCTCTTGCCTCACAGGGGCCCACATGAAAATTACTTTAAAACAACCCATTTCCGTGGCACAGGCCTCACTCCTCCAGCAGGTTCCCTTCACATGTGCACACACATACACACAAACACATGCACACATGTGCGTGCACATGCACATACACACGGAGACCACTTCACTTCTTTTTAACCATGTGAGAGGCAGCAGAGCCACTGTTTCAGATCTCAGACACACTGCTAACTATACATTTTTGCTGATATCTGACACATTTTGACTCTCTTCCAATAATTCCCTGACTTCGTGTTTAGGCCCATCAATCTCAGAAACCTTTATCCATAAAAATGGGCTAATATTTCAAAGCTCATTACATGTAGTGTCCAGCATAACATCACCCTATGGAGTGTGTGGCATATCATATGCAGAATGCATGTCATATGTTAAATTCTATATAAATGAAATAAACATTCGGTCCATCTGTCTGTCAGCTGAATTACATTTCATCGTATTTGGAGGGGATATTCAGGTGGCCCAACTATACAAAGACTATGTGACATATGAAAAAAAATAGATTTTCCAGAAGGGCTGAATTTGAGGTTCACCACAAAGTCCTTGCAATTGGTGCTGGGGAGACATGACACTTACTAGCACAGCATGGCATTGTGGACATAGAAAGTAAACAGTGGCCTCACACCTGAGCTCCCAATGAGGACATGGGGACAGATACTTCAAAATGAATGTGACCATTCCCCATCTAGTGACTGCTCTTTTTGTGGGCAGCTGTATGTGTCAAGTTCCATGGGGAGAATTGCAATAATTTAGTTATTTCATAAAGGCTAATTCTTCCCCTGGTAACACACACACACACACACACACACACACACACACACACACACACACACAATTGCTAGCATCTACCAGGAGATCATTATGTGGTAAGTATTTTCCATGAGCTGCCTCACTTTGTTCTCACAGCAACCCTCTTAGGTCCAGCCTAGGAAGTGAGGCTCAGAGATTCTGCGACTTGCCTAAGGTCTCAGCATGTACCCGGATGACTTGGGTTTGGGCCCAAAGATGGTCAGTTTAATAACACACATTTTTCTGAACTTCCTTTGCTGGCGATGCTATAGCTTGCAATTTCTACATGAAGCAAAGTTGAAGCAGAGGCAGTAAGGCACTTAAGCAAAGTCATACACCCTACCCCCAAAACACAATTAATCTAGTTTTCTATTATTCATTTATGTATTTATTTTCTGCTTTGTGGATTTGAAATTCTAATAATCAGGAATAAAGGAATAGGGGTAGGGTTAAGGGTCAAATTCTCTCGTGTCCTGTCTTTAGACATCCAGTCCTCTCTGGCCACACAGAGACCCAAAGTTATGCACACACAATCTTCCTTCTCTCTGCTACTCTGGGTTTTGGCAACTTAACGTCACTGTAGTACCTGCCACCATTGGTGATTCTCTTCCTACCCCAAAGCACTGAGGAACATCTTAGCTTTTCTGGGGAAAAAATGTAGGTGCTAATTAGAGAATTATTTGTCATAATGCATAATTTACCCACGCTTTTCTCTGCTGCCGCCGTTACCTGCCTCCTTCAGTGGTGTGGCCGCTCCTTTGCTAGCTCACGGTTTATTTGGAGAAGAAGCTGACTTGGCAATGGATTCTTCCAAAGGTTTATCAAGCTACTCAGGACAATTTGTGCATATCCAATGCGATGACAGCAGATACATAATTTATTTTCTAGAGTGAGTTATGAAAGTTAATCGATAAGAAGTGGAAGTCTTGTGAATTATCTATCACAGAGCAGCCTATGAAATGCTCTACGTCTTCAAGGCTGGGCTGAGTTGAGATCTCAGACTGCACTATTTATTAGCCCGCGTGCAAGATAATGGGATTCTCGAGCGGATGGAGGCAGGCCTTGCTATTAAGACAGAGACAGTAAAAATAAAAATGAAATGTGTTTTGCTACAACAGCAAATCCTGCTCCCATGATTGCCAGGACAAAAATAAATAAATAAACGGGGATCAAAAGTCGGCTGAGAAAATCTCTCTCCATGAGTAGAGCAGGAGGCTTAGAGGAGAGCAGGGAGGTGTGGGGAGGAGTGGCTTTGCAGGCTCTTCTGCATGCATTCCCCCCACCCCCTGCCATGGGCAGCATATCTGACTGCCTGTTCTTCAAGGCATCCTGGCCGCGGCCAGAAGACGACGCCAGCACTCTGGGACTGCATGAAAACCCTGTGCAGACACGGCTTCAGAATCCAGGAACATGGGTCAAAGGCACCAATGACACAGAGAGGTTAGAACAAGTAGGTCAGTGTGAAAAGAGAGGGTGGGTCGTTCATTCCTCCAATCATTGGGAATCAGGAGGTTTATAGGGGAAAGAGAATGAGGAAAACCAAGATGGTTCCATCTGCAAATGCCTCTGATGCACCACCATTCTGCTCTCTATCAGGCTCAATCAATGATGCTGACTCATTGGAAATTACTTTAAAAAAAATCAACAGTTTCTCTATTTAAAATATGATTTGCTTTAAAAACTAGGAGTATAATGACAATAACCATGAGGGTTTTTACCCACTGGGCTGATATCAGCTAAAAAGATGTCTTCACTCCTCCTGCTACTCCACGCAGGGAGATTTCTAAGCAGTGCCCATGCCTGGAAAGTCCTAATGCCTGTTCTCCCAAATGCTGATGCCAAGACACTGAGTACTGGGTTTCCTTCCCCTTCTCTGGTCATGCCACTGTTAGGAGCATGGCCATGCACTAGGATGCAGGATGCTCCAAGGCAAGCCCCTGGATGTGTGAGCCAAGAAGGCGTTCTGCTGGTATGAAGTAGGCATGCATGTAGCTGCCCTCAGCACTCATGGAGAGAAGAGAAGCTAGAGGCTCCAAGGGTCAGTCCTCATGTTCTTCTGCAGCAGCCCCACTGGAAGCTCTTGCCATGCTTTGGTTATGAGCTTTGGTTCAGTTACTGCAGACAGAGCCCATGCATGATTCTAAGGCCACTAAGCCTGGCTCCAGCCCCTTTCCTCCATCACTCCAGAAGGTGCTGCCAAGCACATCTGAGAGCTGCTGGGTTATAAGACAGCCATTGACTCTTCTTTGATGCATTTTTGTATTTGTATTCTTTAAAAAGCAAGGTATTCATCAACTTCAGAATTTTAAGTACCATTAACTGTAAGCTCTCAGGATAAACCAGATTGTGCTGTTGCCCCGCTTAAAACATTCCAGTGGCTTCTTATCACAACTCAATACAAATCTGAGCCCATTACCATGCTGTGTAGGACTCAGTTCTTATCACTCTGTCCCTTAACCACAGGCTACAACCTCACTGGCTTCTTCTGAAAACTCGGTAATCATGGGGCCCCCTGGTGAGGTGTTCCTGCCCGAATGCAGTTCTTTCTTCACTGTCATGGCTCAGAGAACTCACCCACCCACTTAGCCTATGGTAGACCCTCACTCAGGCCACCTGTGTCATGGAGCATCACTCTCATGTCAACCTCTTCTTTCTTCTCTCAATAAGGAGTACACATCGGTGGGCCTCCATCCCTGCCCATCAGAACCTAACTTCTACAAGAATAGGGGCCTTGGCTCTGTTCAGTGCCATGTCTTCCATGCCTAAAACCACGCCTGGCATTGAATCAATGTCCAATGGCTACTGGATGAATAAATGACTGGATGAGCACATTACACAATATAACTGATTACAGTGCATCCATCAATGCATTGGGGCGCCAAAGTTGAGACACACGATGATGAAGGGGACTTCTTTGGACCTTGTTTCTTTTCCTTTCAAACCAAAGAGACACGTTCCATGTGCCATAGTTACCCAAGTAAACACCCCTCCCACTGAAAGAAAATATGCTTTCCGGCCTTGACCTCATTTCGCCTCCAGCAGATTGCCTTTGGCTGTCAGCAGCTAGGAGCCTGAGCAGAGCAGCTGGAGGGAGGTGTATATGACCCTGAAGTTTGAAAGGAAAAGACATTATCACCCAACAGATTGGCAAAATTTAAAAGACTGATGATGCCCAGGTTTGGCTTGGATGTAAAGAAACTGGTCCTTCATGCCTTCTTTGTGGGGGTAAAAATTAACAAAGCCATTTTTTGTGGGGGTAAAAATTGGCAAAGCCATTTAGAGCATTTGGCACTATCTGTCAGACAGTACAACGTGCATACTCTGGGGACCAGAACCCCATTTTAGGACTCTACCCTCAACATATTTCATACAGGTTCACAACCACAGCTTGCAAAGACATACATGCAGCAGCATTGCTATTAGAGGAAAAGAAAACTGGAAACTACCTGAATGCATATAAAAGCGATAATGAGCAAATAAATTCTGGTGTGACCATATATGGAATTTTGTGCAATCTGTCAAGAACAATGGGGTACACCAGTGTGTACTGGCATGGAAGATAGCCAAAACATGTTGTTAGATGAATAAAAGAAAGTTGCAGAACAATGTGCTTGATGAGATCCAATTTACCTAAAACATGTGCATTGTGTCCATGCACACATGCCTACGCATGTCATTACATAAAATAGGTACGGGAGGATTTCAGACTAACACTCCAACTTGTTTGCAGGCAATACGCCTTGTGGGCAGTGGGTAGGAGTGGAAGAAGGATGTGATAAGCAGACTCACATGGTTTACTCCGCTTTCTTATTTATTTCTTGGAAGCATTTTAGGGAAAACATAGACATTACATTGCAATATTAACACTAAAAGGAAGAGGGCTGAAAGGTCTTGAAAGAATCCTATCTGGGACCAGAGATGGGATTTGTGCCTCTTTCAGAAGCTCCAAAATATAGAAGAAGAAAATTAAAACGATGGAGCAGCCTAGTTGGATTGGCTCAGGTGCGATCAATGTTTCTCTCTTCTTCTCTCTCTCTTTCTCTCTCTCCCTCTCTCCCTCTCTCTCTCTCTCTTCCTCTCTCTAAGCATGTCCTCACATGAGAATTAAAAGACAAAATGATGGAGCAGTCAATTGACTTGGATTCAAATCCAAGGCTTCCTCATTCACCAGTTTTGTGAACTTGATCAAGTGACCTAACTAGTCTGATGCTCAGCTTTTTCATCTCTAAAGCTGGGATAATCACTGTACCTGCCTGTTAGAATTGTTTATGAGGATTAACTGAGATAATGCATGTTAAATGCTTGGCACACCACTTGGCACAAAGCAAGTGTAAATATTAACCATTCATTCATTTTATTACATTATTCATCAGGTTTCAGAATTCATATCTGCTTAAACAAGGGAAAGGGAAAGAAGAAAACAGAGACCACAGCAGCGTCACTATCGTTAATTTAAGCAACTAGAGTAGCGCTAACCCAGAGAACTTTAAGCAATGAAAAAAGTTCTATATTGTCCAATATAAGAAAGACAAACCACATGTGGCTACTCAGCACTGGAAGTGTCAACCGTGTGCCTTTAAATTTAAACACGTACATGTGTCTAGTGGCTCCCAAATGGTATAGCATGCTTTGACATAATTTTATTTTCCTTGGGTAAAATATCCCCAATTCTGCCCTGATAGTCCTCAGTATCAAACACTGGTGCAAGCAAGTCATAGCACTTAAAATGGTATGAAATCCTAAGCATTTCTTGTTTATTAAACCCTAAGCGTTTCATGATCCTAGAAAGTTTTAGGAAGCCGTTCCCTTTTCCAGCCTCATTTTGCTTTTCTGATTATGAAGGATCTCAGCCGGGGCTATGAACTGCCTTGAGCACCATCTTTAGAACCTTCAGATCTCCCCTCCTCCTGAGAGAGATCAGGCCTGGGCCACAGCAAACACCTTTGGCAAACACGAGGAATGGAGAATTTGATAACGTTACTTTGTTCTTAATGCATTTTTTTAGTAAGATACACTTTAAGTTTACTCTTTTAAAGTGTGCAATCAGTGTTGTTGTTTTTTTAATATAGCCACAGGGTTTTGCAATGATCACCACTACCTATTCCAGAATGCTTTCATCACCCAAAACAGAAAGCCCACACCATCAGCAGCCATTCCCACTCCGCCTCCCCTGGTCCCTGGCAACCACTAATCTACATTCTGTCTCTATAGATTGGCTTATTCTAGACATCTCATATAAATCAAATCATGCAATATGTGGTCTTTGGTATCTGGCTTCTCTTATTTTGCATAATATTTCCAAAGTTCATCCATGTTGTAGCATGTATTAGTACTTTGTTCTATTTTATGGCTGAATAATTCCTCAGTGTATGAATACCACATTTTGTTCGTCCATTTATTAGTGGATGGACATGTAGGTTGTTTCTTTTATTTGTCTATTATGAATAATACTGCTCTGAATATTTGTGCCTAAGTTTTGCTGTGGGTATGTGTTTTTTCCTATTCCCTGGAGTATAAACTCAGAGAGGAATTGCGAGGTCATACAATAACTCCACATGTATTTTTTTGAGGAACTACTAAATTATTTTCCAAAGTAGCTACAAAATTTCACATTCCCATCAGCAGTGCATGCAGGTACCAATTTCTCCACCTGCTTTTGTCTATCTTTTTATTATAGCCATTCCCGTTGGTGCAATCAATGTCTTTTTAGTCGATATCATTTATTTATATCTTGTAATGGTAAATGTTCAGTTGAAGTAGAGACAAAAGGTTTCCCTTTGTGAATTAATTTATATTAGTCATATAAACTAAATCAAATTAAACAACAGTCTTTTTAAATAAAATATATAGTACTATTGGTGCTACCAAACATTGGAATGTCTGACATTTAGGAAACTCTGGTCAAAGCCATGTTTTGGGTTTCCCCTCTGAGGTCCATGCATAAAACTGAAACCTGAGGTCATTTGCAAAAATGGTGTGTGTGTAACATGCCCGGGTCCATGTTTGAAAATGTTTCATTGTTCCAGCCTTTCACTCTGTGCTCATAAGTGAGGACCAAAGAAGCCAAGAGACTTGCTCACTGGTACACACATTCAGGGTCAGGTCTAGAACAAGAATGCAGTCTTCAAAACTCCTCTCTCCGGGTCCTTCCAGAACTGCATGGAAGACTGAGAGTGTAGTTCAGCCAGTCTGTGCAGATGAGGCCACTACCACTGTCTTCCTGGAGCAGGGCCACAGCGTCTGGCTTTGTCTATCATTCTATCCCCACCGTACTCCTCTTTGGGATCTGGACACAAAGGGCCCTAGAAGAACAGGGCTGGCCAAACAGCAGAGGAGGAAGCCTGAAGCCAAAATGTGGTGGCAGATGGATTCCCACGGGTTCTACTATTCCCTAGCTGATGCTTGCTATGAAAGGGAAGAGGTAAATACCCCAGGACGGCACACCCCTACATCAGGGTGGGTGATGCAACTTCTGAGAACAGAATGAGCAACATCAAGTCCCCTCTTACTTGGTTATCTGGCCCAGAGTGGGGGACAAGGCCAGTCCTTTCGCCCTGTTTGTGGACACGTGCAGAGTCAGGTTGCACTGTACAGACATGTCCAGTTGACCTGCTCTGAAAGGCTAGAAGACCTTCTCCACCCAGAAGCCACAACCCATGGCTATTTCTGGAGCAGAGATTCTTCCGTATGCTTCTGCTATAAGGTTGTTTGCCAATCAACTGGAAGCTAAAAACCCTTACGTTGCAAGACCATATGCTCACTGTTTGACGTATACTTTGAGGGGAAGTTCCCAACCACCCCAAATAAGAACCCAACCCCATAATAACTACAGGAGCCCCTTTTCTTTTTCAGTTCCAGAAAGTGGGTTCAAAGTCACTGGAGAGGTTCTAAAGGGCTTTTCCTGGGATTGGAAACTCCTGGGCAGCGAATCAGAAAAGACAGCTGCTGGCAGCTGAAAATTCCCTGCCTGGACCTCAAGATCAAGTGACCGAATGTGGGTTTCCATGGCACTCCCAGAAACAGGTGGCTCCAAAACTCTGGAAAAGCACATTCCCCTACTCCACAGCCAACCAGCTGTTCTCCACAGACATGCGTATTTCAAGCACAGAAGAGTGAGGTGTCAGGTGTCTCCAAGACAAACCCGGAAGCTCCAAAAAGTGGAGGAGTGATCGATGGAAGGAGGCCCTGAAGACACTGTGGGATGTCAGCTCAATGACATGATCGCTGTCACCATCACTAATTCTTGCTTCCTACATTATTTTCTTCCTATCACCGACTACAGCTATAATTAATTAATTCATGGGCTGCTCTGGTTATTCCATGCTTTGTCTTGACTATTTGCCCCATGAGATCATAAACTCCACTGAGAGAGGGGTCCTATCTGACTTCTTGAGCATCGTTCTGCTAATGTCTAGCATGGTGTCTCACACGTAGCAGATACTCAATGAAAGTCTGAAGAATTATCGAGGGAACAAATTAATCAGTCAGGCATAATAATCTTTCCCGCTGCTCTTGGTCATGCAAACATTTTCTTCTATTTTATGTACGAGGAAACTGAGGCTAAGAGAGGAAATCTTTTCAAGATTCAATCTAATAGGTGGCAAGGCTGGTTCTGGATCCTAGGTCTGTTATCATCTGAATTCCTAAGTTGCCCTTGTTGCCACAA
Source organism: Plecotus auritus (assembly GCF_963455305.1). Taxonomy (NCBI): domain Eukaryota; kingdom Metazoa; phylum Chordata; class Mammalia; order Chiroptera; family Vespertilionidae; genus Plecotus; species Plecotus auritus. The sequence goes on along the minus strand of NC_137774.1, from coordinate 75,802,035 downwards.
ATTATACAAGTGAGACATCTAGCCCCTGGGGGCCTTCCCTACTTCTGTTAAAATAAAAAAAGGGGGAGAAATCAGACAGCCCTAAGACAGAACTGTCCTGTGATGAAAAATCCAGTTCATGAGCACATGGCCCACCAGATGTTGCTCACAGCCTTGGTAGGGCAAGACTTAATAAAGCACCCAAGACGGATCCCAGTGCTCCAGCAGGCCTGAATGTAGTCCTTGGATGTATTTTGGGTCATTAACAATTAAACACACCTGCTGCTCTCCCCTGAAGTAACCCAAGGTACCAGACTCTCAGACACAGACACACTTCTATAATTCCTGTCCCTTCTACTCTCTTTCCATAATCAGTGTGATTTTCTTTCCCACCCCAGTCCCAGAAACCGGCCCTTCTTTCATGGAAGAACACTCGTCAATGAAGATCAAAGGAATGGCAGCATGAAGAATATGTATTCATTAGCCAACCACAGCTACCTTGGTGCTGGTGCCCTCCCCCTGAACACACACTGATTGTCCTCCCTATTTCCCATTTTGTCCCATAAAGACCATGTGTCCACCCTCCATCTAGCCTGCAGAGGAATCTTTTTAAAATGTCTGATCAGATCATGGTATTGCCCAACAGGAAACTCACCAGCAGTTTTCTATCTCTCTTAGACCAAAATCTCAACTTCCTACAATGTCCTCAAAGGCCACATGTGATCCAGTTTCCAACCATGTGTCTGACTTCAACTCCTACCTCCTCCCCCTTCAACCACTAGTTACCAGTCACACTGATCGTCCTTGTTGGTCCCCAAAGATGCCCAACTCCTTCTATCTTGGAACTTTTGCCTGAACTCTCTTCCTTACACAGTTGGCCCCGACTTGCCAAGTAGATCTGAGCTCAAATCCTACACCGCCCCTCCTTCCATTATCCAAAATAACACTCTCAGTTGGCCACTATCATGTAATTTGTTTTCTATTCTTTGTAGCACTCAATGCCACTGAATGTTCTGCTGATTGCCCATATCTCCCTATTAAGTCTAAGTGATCTTATTCACCCCTGTGACCCTCCTGTCTAGCATACACTAAAACGTCAATAAATATTTAATAAGTTAATGAACACATAAGGAAATCAAGCCAGAGCCATCTGAACTCCCAAACCGACCCCTCCCTGGCCTCGGAAATGCACGTCTTGTCGCCCTCATTTTGATTCTGAGGTCATGACTGAAAGGGAAGAGCATGGACTCGTAAGCGACTGAATGAGAAAAGGCCTTGAGGATTTTCTGTGCACATTCCGGCAAGGGCTGGTGGGCTCCCCTCATCCTACTGCCATCGGCAAGCCCTAGTTTGTGACTTCTTTCTCTCATCTAGAAAGGGAAAATGTTACACTTTCAGGACTTAAGGGAATTAGAAGGAGGGTTTAGTTTTTAAGAGAGAAAGCAAAGTCATTTAAATTGAAAACTGATCTTGCGCCTCAGACGTGCGTTTGGTTTGCAAGACATACTCAGGCTGGAGTGATGAGAACTGACTAGGCGAGTCTGGCTTGTCCCCAGCCTGGGCTCCGGATAGGCCGCTGCCCGCTGGAGAGCTTGTTCTCTTGAGCAGCTTGGTTTTATAACTCAAGTTGTGGTCCTCACAGGAGCATGGACTCTGGCTCGGCCTCTAAGATGTAGTTCTGTGTTCCACACGTTATAAGTGCACTCCCCTACAAAGTAAACCAGGGTGGCAGCGGACCTTCACTTCCCCAGGTGGGCAGGGGTGGGGTTGCCTTAGTACTGGGAGTTAGACCAGGAAGGTAGGGGACCAGGAAGCAGATATGTCAGAAACACAAGCCCTGGCCTTCCCTGGGGAAACTACAAAGGGAGATATACCTTTCAGTGCCCCCACTTCATAGACCTTAGGGGATAAGCTGGGGGCAGAAGCCACCTACCAGGTGCAATGGAGGCAGCTAACTTCTGGCTCTTTCTCATGTGATTCTCTCACCCCTGGAATTATTTGGTAGATTCATCTCCTTTGTCCCAATCCTCCTCTCCCCATATGACTTAAACACTACAATATTCAGATGATTTATTTACTGAATATCTTAGCAACTACCTTGAGATGGCTGATCAAAGGGGAAAGAACACAGGATAAATGTCTGTTTTAAGACACCACCCTAGTATTTATGTACCTAACAAAAATGATAGTCATACGTTTTAAAAAAATCATGGATTTGATTTTAAAAGGCTTTTTATTGGAAAAGAATTGTCTGCAAGGGATACAAATGTTATGTGTAGGATGAGAGTATGAGGACTTCTTTTGCAGAAGAAAATAGATCGATAGGAAAAAGGCCAGGGATACATACCATGGTTTGAAGTAGTTATTTCAGGTGGTAGATTGCGATTTCTGGGTGTGTAGGGTGTGTGTGTGTGGTGTGTGTCTGCATTTGGTTGTGTTTTTTTTTCTGATTGCCACAACTAATTTAGCATTTATCCTAAACTAATTTTATAATTAGAAATACAGGCAACAATTGTTTTTAATGGATTTCTGTTGGAAAGGAGCCTGAGAAGGAGGCCATAAGCTTAAATCAAAGACCAAACACATGGGCTGCTTGCTGAGTCGGGCACCAAGGAATGACATCCTTCCTGAGGCAGGTAGCTCTGTGTGAAAGGGATGACCAGCCTGGACCTCAGCCACAGTGAGGTCCACGGAAGGCTGTCACCCGAGCCAGTAAGACATGTCTCTTGGGAAGGCTCTGGCTCCCGTCAGTCCTCCCCACTCTCTTCCCAGGACTGGTTAACAATATTCCCAATGGGCTGCAGTCCATGGGAGTCTGGGACATAGTTCACTGGTTCAAGGGTTGAGTGATACCCCAGGCTGGACCATCAGATCCTTTCCTGAGAGTCAGGAGCTTGAATGGAGACACACAGAGGCTGGTGGTGTTTGTAGCTGAGCCTCTGCAGTGTCAACCTTGGTACCCTTGATACTCTGAGCCAGATAATTCTAAACAATTCTGAATAATTCAGGTTGTCCTATACTGTGCAGGGTGCCAGAAGCACCCCCTTCCAGTTGTGACAACTAAAACTGTCTCTAGATACGGCCAAAATGCCCCTAGAGGGCAAAATCTGCCTGCTGAGACCCACGCACCTGGAGAGAATATCCATAAACTCTGCCTGCCAAAGTCTCAGGCCTGCCCTACCTCCTGAACTCCCCTGGGCTTGATATCCCCCTCCCCCCACTTTTGAATCCAAGAGTCTCTGTGCATGCAATTGTTTATGCATCAGAACTTAAAAAAAAAAAAGTAAAAATATAAACAACTCCCCTAGTTTATTTTTGTTAAGCTAGCCAGGATTGGGTTCTGTTCCTTCAACCAAAGGGACCTCAACATAAATACCCACATTCAAGAATCATCTTTGGTTTTCTTTTTCTCTTTATTTCTTTTTTATTTTTAATAATTTATTTATTTATTTATTTATTTATTTATTTATTTATTTAGAGAGGAAAGGAAAGGGAGAGAGAGAGAGAGACATCGATGTGAGAGCAAAACGTCAATCGCTACCTATTGCACGCCCTCTACCTGACTGGGAATCAAACAAGCAACCTTTCAGTGCATGGGATGATGACCAGCCAACTGAGCTACACCAGCCTGGGCCTTTGTTTCTCTGACTGTCACCACCTCCACTAGGCCCCTAAGTATCAGGTGCCCCCACACTCATCTTTGGTTTCTTAACTTTCAAAATGGTGCAGATCATCTGCCCTCTTGTAACCCACAGTAAGCCAAACCATGCTCCATTCAACTGATTCCTGATGTGGGAGCCCAGCTGAGCACACAGGCATGAATGAATGAAGCAGACACACCTGGGCCATAGGGATACTGGAATAATATCAGGATGTGGCAGCAACAGGCCCCTACAAAGTAAACCAGGATGGCAGAGGACCATCCCCTCACCGGGTGGGCAGGGGCGTGGCTGCCTTAATGACTGGGAGTTAGATCAGGGCCAGCACGTGGGGCAGGTGGGAGGCCAGGAAGCAGAGATGTCAGAAACACAAGCTCAGTCCTTCCCTGGGGAAACTGCAGTGTTCCTTATCGAGACCCTGGCTCTGTGGAACCAAACACTGAAGAAATACACATGCAGACAGCATCGCACACTCCAACGCCACAACCACTCAGATAAGAATCCCATATGCTCTGCATTACCCATCGTGATGGAGGGCTTTTATCCACTCCAGGCCACCCCATCACCACGCATCAAATGGGAGCGCTGGTCTCTACAATAGAGACAGGGGCAGGACTCGGCGGCTGATGACTGGCATTCTGTGTGATGGTGAGTGCCTCCAGCATCTGTTCGGCCCCCGCACCAATTGTAGGCCCTCTGGCAGGCAGTACCAAGTCCCTCAGCTAAGTCACAATGGGAACCGCCTGCCAAACACCAGGTGTGAAACAAGCCCTAGCTCATGAGAGTCCATGAGCCCCCACCCTGAATCCTGGAAAAGTCTGCAGGCAAATGCAGGGCAGGCCACATGGCCAGTCTCTACCAGGCGGAGGAGCCCGACTTATTAAGATGGTCATTGGACAATCCATGTCAATTTCACATTTTCTGCCAAAACCTTGTGGATAGCAGGCACCTTGATGTTTATGCCTCTCACCAGAGAGAATGCAGAGCTGTTGAAGAGAGAAATACCACGCCACCACAGGAACAATAGGAGACATCTCTTGCAAGCTGTCCGCAGCCCCTGGAGTAACTGACATGTTTGACAGAGGATGTGTGTTGGTAAGTTGCTTGATTTGTGTTTAAAGAGAAAAGGGAAAGTATATTTCCAGGAGGTTTGGATATTTATAACCAAAAAGAAGCTCTTGTACACAAAGCCACAAGGACCATGTCCCAGCAGTCCCCTCCTGGCCTGTGGTCGCGCCCCACCTCCCGCTTTGATCATCTCCCCAGGAACCAGGCTCCACAGGAAACAAGACCTCCTGGCAGAGAACTGCAAGGCAGAAAGCTGATCAGAAATGACAGCGGCACAAAACCAAGTTAGCCTTCTGCTCAGAAGAGGTTGTACGGGTAAGAGACAAGGCTGTTCCCCCACAGAGGATGGGGAGATGGCACCAAAGCCACACAGAGCCCCACGGTCCTTGAGAGTATAGACTAGAGCCCTTCTGCCAGGTGGAAACCCCAGGTCTGGGAGTGAGGGCAGCATTTTACTTTGCTGAGCTTTGTAAAGTAAGTCTTCCTAGAATGGTTTGGAAGAGTAGAAATATTCTATGGAAATTATGTGCCCAGTGGAGTGACTAGCAGCAGTAGCAATAGAAATAATAATATAGCCGAAACCGGTTTGGCTCAGTGGATAGAGCGTCGGCCTGCGGACTGAAAGGTTCCGGGTTCGATTCCGGTCAAGGGCATGTACCTTAGTTGCGGGCACATCCCCAGTGGGAGGTGTGCAGGAGGCAGTTGATCGATGTTTCTCTCTCATCGATGTTTCTAGCTCTCTATCCCTCTCCCTTCCTCTCTGTGAAATATCAATAAAATATATTTAAAAAAAAAGAAATAATAATATACTATTATCACATAATTTAATAATTATAATATTTAATCATATAGTGTTATTATTACAGTGTCATATTATCATTTATGTACATTATGTAAATAATAATATCGTCATTATACAATAACAATAAATGTATTATATGATACATAATATATAATTATTAAAATATTACCTAATGTAAAATGTAGTAATTATTATAGTATATATAATATTAGATGAGTGATACATGATATTACATATAATTTTTATGATTCATTTTATGTATCATTACATAATGGATAATATGTCATATACATTTCAATATACATAATTATATATTATATATTATATGATATATTATATATGGTTATATATAACATGTATGCTTATATAAGTGCATATTATTACATATACATAATATATAACATGTGCTAATAATTATTTAATCCTTATTATATTATTATTCCTATCCTTCATTTAAATCTTACTATATATCAACTGCCAATATAAGTGCCTTATAAGTATTAACTCATCTTATCCTCTAAAGCAGTGGTTCTCAACCTTTTTGATGCAGCGACCCTTTAATACAGTTCCTCATGTTGTGGTGACCCCCAACCATAAAATTATTTTCGTTGCTACTTCATAACTGTAATTTTGCTACTGTTATGAATTGTAATGTAAATATCTGTGTTTTCTGATGGTCTTAGGCTCCACAGCAGCGGTTCTCAACCTGTGGGTCGCGACCCACAGGTTGAGAAAGAACCTCTAGCAGGGTCGCCTAAGACCACCGGAAAACACAGATATTTACATTACGATTCATTAATAGTAGCAAAATTACAGTTATGAAGTAGCAACGAAAATAATTTTATGGTTGGGGGTCACCACAACATGAGGAACTGTATTAAAGGGTCGATGCATTAGAAAGGCTGAGAACCACTGCTCTAAAGCAACCCTGGTATTGTCCCCACCCCATGGAGGAGGATGCTACAGCATGGATCCGGGTGCTTTACTGTGTCTGTTTTACAGGTGAGGAGCCCACAGCACGGAGTGGTTCAGGACCTTCCTCAGGGAGGCAGAGCTGAGTGTCTCGCCTGGTAGTCTCCCTGGAGAGCTCGCATCCTTAGGAAATACAAGTATTGGCTCCCACATGTAGCGAACACACAATTTTGCCTGCATTATTTGTTTGTTTAATGTTGGTTGTGATGGTGTTTCTGTGTGCTTGCAAACAAACTCACTAATATGTTTATTGAGTATAATCCCTGTGCCAGGCATTGTGCTACGGGCTTTATATGCTTTGGTTCCTTTAACTACCAGCTAACAAGGTGAATGATACCCAGAGAGGGTACAAATCATGCCAAGGTCACAGAGGTAGTGAGAGGTGCCCAAGGTCACCCAGGTGGAGGCAGGAGATGAACCCAGCGGTCTGCTCCAGAAGCCACACCCCTACACTCTTCTGTTCACCTGTTCCTTCCTCTCTAAAATATAACACTTCCATTATATTTTATGGAACCCACACCCCTACACCTTACACACAGCCGGGTACATAGTAGATGTCTGAAAACAAGCAGCTGTTCTTGGTTTTGTTCTCACTAAATGCGAAAAGCCCAGTAGGCATTTTCTTCCAAGAAAATGACGGAAAGATGAATTTATGAGACCGTCTGTTCCGAGGGCAGATCCTTTGTCCCTTTTAAACTGCAACAAAGCCCCTGCATTGCTGGTCACCACCAGTTCCCGAATCCACCTGCTCATGGGAAACCCGGGATTGCCAGAGAAGCATGCGGTTCCCTGGGCCCTGCTTCCTGCCACGCTGATGTAGGTGCTCCAGGGGTCAGGGTGGACACCTGCTTTGCTAATGATTTTGCCTGCATTCTGGTCAGCAGCAGGACTGCTAAACACCTTGATGCAGGATGTCCTCAAAGCAACTCGGAGAGCTGTGTGTTTCCCCGAGGGCTGCCACAAGCTGCCCCGCGCCAGTCGGCAGTCTTGCGGCTCACACAGCCTCCCTGCCACCGAGCACTGACAGATGGAAGCTATTCTTATTATTTAACATTTATTAAGCTCCCACAGTGTCCCAGGAGCTGCATGGAACAGGGGTGTGGGTGGTCCCAAAACGTCTGTCCCCAGAAGGCTGTGGCCACATGGAGGGGCGGGGATGGGCGTCTCCTTCCCTTGTCAAAGCCCACCCTCCCCCTCCTCCCAAACAGTTCCAGCTTCATCCCCAGATGTCCTGATGGAGCCTGTGGACAAAGATGTGGGCGAGGATTCAGCATGACAGAGACCTGCACATCCTCCTTCATGCTTTGTCTAGCTTCCCCAGTTCCCCAGGCTGTCGACTAGGGAGTGGGAGAAATGTGCATTCACACCACCCAAGGTCATGTGCTGAGGATGTCCAACCCATCCCTCCCTCTTCCCTGCCTTCCCTGATGGCACCCAGTTCTGTCCAGCTTCTCTAAAAATAGTGTGGTGAGGGCCTAGGGGGTGTGGGGTGGAGGGTTCAATGGGAAAAAAGGGGGGCATATGAATTACTTTCAACAATAAAGATAAATTTTAAAATCTGTATCCAGTGGTTATGAGGAATCTCTGTCGAGTGTGGGAACAGAGAGCTGCAAACCTGCCAGCCATCCCCAAACCTGGAGCATCTTCATAAGCAAAGGAAAGGGAAGCAACCCAGAGCATCATGCAAAACCAGGACAGCAGCACTGGTGGCCTCCCTTACAGGGTTCCCACACAGAGCAGGCGCTGCTCGCGGTGCTTCACAGACATCACCCCAGCAAATCCTTTCTGGGGATGAGTGTGACTGGCCTCGGTGTCACGTTGAGACAGTGGGGACAGTCACACCAATGGAATCTGACAGTTGATGCCCCATATCACACAGGGGCCGGATGCCGGCTCAGATGGCCTTGGCATTGTCATGCTGCCCGCATAACGTCACGGCTGTGCTGCAAAGCTCTCGTATGTGTTCATGTTTGAGCTCTTTTATCCTGACATAGACTTTGGGAGGCAGAACATACGGGATATCACTCCCCTTTTATAGAGAAGGAAGCAGAGGCTCAGCAAGGTCAAGTAACTTCCCCAAAGCACCAAGGGAGGGTCATGGCCAGAAGCAGGTTTCCCTGGTCTAAATCCTTAACTGTGCTGCCTCATGAAACAAGAAGAAATAGCTCTTGGGAGAGTAGTTTCTGAGAACACTGGACACTGGACAAGCTGGCTGCCTCTCAGTCCCCACACTCTGTCCACCCTCAGGAGCCCAGGAGGAGTAGAGAGTGGGAGGGAAGGTGACAGCTGAGGAGGCCGCCTTCAGGCCTAGCAGTGATGTGGAGACTCTACGGCCTTCCTCCAGGCCAGAAGGAAGGGCAGGGCAGGGCTGCTCACAGCTTCAGAGACAGGGCTCTTGCTGTGATTCCTCCCCTTCCCAAAAACAAAACAGCCCGGCTAGTGTGGCTCAGTGGTTGAGTAGCAACCTATGAACCAGGTGGTCACTGTTTGATTCCTGGTCGGGGCACATGCCTGGGTTGCAGGCTCGATCCCCAGTGGGGGCATGCAGGAGGCAGCCGATCAATGATTCTCTATCATCATTGATGTTTCTATCTATCTCTCTCTCTTCCTCTCTCTGAAATTAGTAAAAACATTTAAAATAAGTGAAAAAAAATACCCTTTGTCCCTCCAAAAATGTCAGAAATCCTGCCCTTTGGGAAGGATGGAGAACCTGTCTATCGGAGCCATCTTCCTGGGATGGTAGCAAAACCTGCCTGGTTAAGACCTCCTATTGGGTGAGATGAGTGGGTCTAGGGCTCTGTAGGTTTCTACCTTCAAGCAGTTATGCTTAACTTCTGACTCTACTGCCCACGGCCTGGCTATGAGGACAGAGACGGGGTCTTAGTCATCCAGTGTCTCAGTGCTTAGAAGGGAACCCAGGATGGACCCCGTGATAATCAATAAATAATGCCATTGCTGAGTGAATGCATTTCACAGTCCCTCTCCTCCTCCTTTGACGAGCCCAAAGATTTCAATTTAGAATCTGGGGATGGTTGGAAACAACAGTGCTCGATGCCCAGAGGAAAAGACCTGTGGGGTATTGAGTTCAATGTTTCTGGGCACCTCTTAGGGTCCGGCAGTTAATCAAGCTGCACTGGCTGCCTGTTTGCTGGTGGGATGTATGTGTGATAGGTCGGTCTATCTTTAGACGGGAAAGGAACATAAACAGGGCAGAGTATCTCCATAATAAATCACCTGGGGAAAGCACTTACCCAAAACAACCTTGAAAAGACAGGGAGGGGGCTCTCTTCACCAGCCCGGGCTCAGATTGCTGAACAACAAGGCAGCAGCAAGGAGTGTGAAACCCACAAGTCCCTTCAGCCAGCGAGGCCCATGCCAGGGTATTATAAAAAGCTCACTTGCTGATATAGCATGCCATTAAAATGATCAAAATGACAGATGGCTGCTGCAGAAACACATCCTTTTTATAGGACTGATCTTCATCAGAAGAGCCTGACAGTGTCCCTTTAATCTTTTAATTAAAAGGAACGCATTTCTCTAAAACAGAACAGACTTTCTTATTTCTGGATTTGTTCATGGAGGAATTGCGAATGGAAGAAGTGATGTGCTTGCATGGTCTGAAAAGCCCATTCTTGCCTCTGTTAGAGGATGTCCTTCTCAGAACGTCTTCACTTCCCTAGATCCTGGTGTTCTCACCTGTAAAGGAGTGAAAATGCCCCCCCTCCCCACACACACACCCTACTGGTAGACACGAGTGCAATGACTTTAGGTGGGAAGACGCTGAGTATATTGCCATATCTGCATCTGATGCACCTGATTGTGAGTAGAGACGTGAGATGCACTAGATGACGGTCAATTTGCCTGGTGAGTATGACCACTGACAAAGAGCAATCGGGGTAAGTAAGATCAGAAACCCAGCCCTCTCTTCCATGGGGAGGGTGTGTGTGCGGGGTTTGGGAGAGAAAAACCCACACGTTGGGATGTTTGCAATGGTTTCAGCTATCATTGTTGTTGATAACAAGAACCTAGTGTTTACCTGTGCAGCGCCCTGTCCAGGACTAATTTTCCCTCCACTCACAGCCCGTGAAGCTCAGGTAGCACTGAGCCCAACTTGCAGGCCTGCTGTGGGCAGTCAGATCAAGGGGACCGGTTTGGGGATGGGCACGGCCCACAAGGTGAGCCTAGGAGCCTGCGCTCTGGAATTTTGCAGAAGGAGTTGGGACAGAGGCTTGCTGAGATGGGCTGGGATGTAAGCCTGCGATGGCAGGGCACCTTCTGTGCCACCACTTGGACAGGGTGTGCTCGCAAACGAAGATCCAGTGGGACAGCCACTGCAGGGGCCTAGGAATTCAACTGCACCTGAAACCAGACATTTCCTTTTCCCTCTCTACTGATGTAAATTAGATTTTGTCACTTGCAGATAAAAGAGCTCTAAATAAACACCTATTCTCCCCCCTCCCTTGAGAATACACAATACAGAATAAATATCATGTACATGTGTGTATATATATGTGTATATATCAGGATATAAGATACATGTGGCTACTGAGTTTGTGTGTATTGCATTCTGCTTCCTTACCCTCTCCTAGTTCACAGCCCCGCATATAGTAGGTGCTTAATAAATAATCGCCGGCCGAAGAGATGAATCACATTTAAAGCTCACAGCCCCTTTGCAAGACAGGTATTCCTGCTTTCACTGTGCCGCAGTGCAAACAGCCCTGGAGAGGTTAATTGACAAGCCCAAGGCCACACGCTTAGTACATGCCAGAGCCAATCTATCAACCCAGGCCTGCCTGACTCCAAACTCTCTTCGGAGAATTTGCCACCTCCCTGACTCTTTAGTCTGCTGTTGACACGGCCTCTTTGGCAGCACAGAAAAGTCACTCAGTGACTAAGACAGAGCTGCCTGGAGGGATAGGGCACCGGCAGCCTTGCGTGCTGAGTCCTTTCCCAACCCGCAGACACGCAGAGCACGTAGATAGCACTGCAGGGCAGCAGTGTCGAAATCTGAAAATGGCTCCACCAGCCACAGAGCTAAACAAGTTTATTTCTTTTAAGTTTGCCCAGAAATGTATCCAAATGACCAGCAAGTTGCCCATAGCGCCCCCCCCCCCCGCCCCGCCCCATCTCTCTGTAGGGGTGGTTACTCCCAGTCTATCTCTGAAACAAGCACTCGGCTAATTCCTGGAGTGGCTACACATCCGTAGGCAGATCTCCCATAACATACATGGCCACATTCAACCAGGCTGAGTCTGCTTCAAAATCCAGAGGGCAGGGTTTGTTTAGACATCGCTGCTCTCCTCAGAGAGCCTTTAATCGGCATTTCTCTGACACCACCTGGCTCTGTGAACTTGAAGTAGGAAAACAGCCTTCAGGGAGCTTATGGTCTCAGAGAGAAAAGGGTGCGGGGTCAGGACCCAAATCCAGGGAATTCCATGTCCACCTGCTGGGTCTCAGAAGGGTGCTATGCAGCACAGTCCTACGTGGACCACTCAGGGCTTAGGGGCTCCATTTCTGACATTCCTTCCAGGCCCTTTTGCCCTCTACCGTGTGACTTTTGAGACCTATGTTTAAACAATGCCAACTCCCACAGTGCCAAGGGTTGGGAAAGACACTGAAGGTCTATCTTCATGTGTGAATCCAGCCCCATGAAGGGTCCCAGGTTCCATTCTGGCCAAGGGCACATGCCAGGGTTGTGGGCTTGATACCCTCCCAGTAGGGGGCGTGCAGGAGGCAGCCAATCAATGATTCTCTCTCATCATTGATGTTTCTCTCTCTCTATCCCTCTCCCTTCATCTCTGAAATCAATAAAATATATTTACATAAAAAAAGAAAAAGTGCAAACTGGGTTAGCTCAATCCCCCATATGCATTCTTGAATTCTTTGCATGTCTAAAAGGAAAAACGATCCACCTTGTTATGTGTTCAACAAGGCTAGATGATGGGTTCAATGGGTCCACTGTGGTAAAGATTCTGGTTTTCCTGGGAGATGGAGGCTGGGCCAGTGGTAACTATCAACTCTACTCCTAGAACAAAGGAGCCAGGTGAGTACCTCCCTCAGCTCTATCAGGAAACACCTCCATTCACTGTCTTTGCAGAATAAGGCGGTGCTCTCCTCTCACAATATCTGGTCTACTAAATATTTTTTCTCTGACTTCAAAGACAGAAATAGGACGATGCTGGTCTGAACTTTAAAAGTGGCACCTGGAGGACCTATGAAAAGGAAGTTCTCCTGCCATAGAATCCCTTGCTCTAGAGGGTGGAAAGACTCCAATGGAACAACCGTGGCACATGGCCACTGTGGCTCTGTTTGCACTCCTCTCGTCCACGGGGGCTTGCTGTCAGTGATAGAGGACAAGGTCTGCTTTTGATCATGTTAATGTCTTGCTGAGGATATTATTAAGGGTAGGTGGCTCCTTCATTATAAGAAAGCCCTGGCATCTTGAAAAGGTGGGAAGAAACCCACAAGGTCAAGGTAGGCCAGCTGATAACAGTCTGCGGGAATGCTGGGAGGCAGCTATTGGTGCATCACTGAGAGGTGACTGTGTGTGTGAGAGTGCTAGGATTTTTCTCTCTTCGAGTTGCACTTCTTCCCCTTGCACACATTACTGCAATGGGGTGACATGAGTTTTGTGATGTCCATGGGCAAATACCATGGGTTCGCTCAGCAAACCAGAGGTGAAGCTAATCTCTCCTGGCCACGGCATTTCAGAGTGTCCGTGGGGGTGGGAGACAAAGGGGAGGAAACCTGTCACAGTAGCTGGTCCCAGGCTCCCTGCTGCTCTACTTCTCTGACTTACAGATAACTAGTTACAGAAGGTGTCAGCGGGAAAACAAACTATGATCAGGCTAAGATTTGCAAGTAAAATCACTTGTTTCTTCCGAAAATAGCCGGATACGTTTCTTAAATGCCCTGCGAAGGAGGAAGAAATAGGGTCTCCCCAATTTCTCAGCTGGCCCGTGCATCTTCTCATCTATCACCGGGGTAATACGTCCAGAGTGGCATTTCATAATGACAGCAACATTCCAGCAAATCAATAGTTATTTAATTCCCAACAAGCTCCCGAGTCCATTAAGCCTGATTACATTCACCCATTGCAGTGGGTGCCGTTATTTTTCCTGCACCGGCACTTAATCTATAACAGGAACTTATGAGAACTTTCAAAAGCAATTTCAGCATCAATCAGCATAGAGTGAAGGGCACCATTTGCTTGTAATTATTTATCAGACGGGGTGACAGAGGGTCGGACCAAACTCTAGTGGCCAACCTTCACCCCAAGTTTCCAACAGAACAAAGGCCTTCAGATTTGCCACTAAGTCCTACTTCAGACTCCACGCAGGCCACGCTGGCTTGCTTATGCCAGGGAACACAGAACTATTCCCAGGTCGTGAAGGCCCGCTCATTCTCTAGGCAAGTCCATTTATTTCTCACATGCAACACGGAGCCTGGGATTCAGCAACAGCCATAAATCTGGGACGACCAAATGTTTTGTTATTGCTTAGAATCACCCTTGAATGACTCAAATCACCAAGATTCTTACAGTTAATAAGCAACACTCAGAAAAGGAGGGAAAAAAGGTTTTTGACCACAATCCTCCCCAGAAATTTTAATTAATAAGCGAGAATGTGGCAAAATGTTAAAATTTCACAAGGTTGCAGGGAAAAGGACATACTAAGTGCATTTAGTTTTCCTCTCCTGTAGACACAAGACACAGACTGTCTTACAAAGGGATGCCTGTTCCAAAACAAGCAAACAAAAAACACAACAGCCAAAACCAGCCGGGATTTCCATGACGTTCAGGCTCTAACGCCAGTAGCTGTGAGCTGTCCACCGAGGACTTCAGACACGCACCCAGAATCCAATGCTAGTTTAAAAAGACAAACTGTTGAGAAGAAAGAAAATATCTTACTCAGAGACGATTCTCCCTGCACAGAAAGAAGAGCCTAAAACATAAAACCAACATACATTCCAATCCTCCCCTTTCTTGCCATCATTAAGAAGCAAAGAACCGGTAAGGGTTTCCTGGAAAAACCTCTGAACTTCATAAATTAACCAGCCGTCGAGTGTTCCTTTCTGCCTCAGTGCTACCCTTCAACCCAGGGGAGTGGGCAGGGGGGGCTCCTGTGAAAACAGACGCAGGAATTTAAGCCTATTGCATGCTCTTTCCATTTCTGGGCAAACCCTCTTAACCAGGTGGCCTCATGCTCAGTTCCTCTGCCTCATGATCTGCTCTGGGAGACCGAGTCCCCGGAAAGCCAGGAAGGAGAGCAAATCCTTTGCCCCGTGGTCAACCTCCCGAAGCAAAGGCATGAATGTTAAACAGCAGCCAGATCAATACAAGCAAATATAGCTCAACTACACCATTTATTCAGCCATGAGAGATGTCAATAGCCAGATTAGGGTGATCCATCTTTTTGATTTCCCACTGTCTTCTCACTGACTACACGAGGGCTTTTTCCTGTATTAAAAGTGTTTGCTTTCTCAACCATAAAAATTCCAATTATTACTCGGAACGCGCTGGAGTTAAGTTGCTGGCTGGCAGTGGCCTTGAATTACCTGGATCAGCCCGGGGAAGTAGGGGGCCGCGGGGACGATCATAGGCACTCCGTAGGGATGCAGGAGGACTCCTTGAGAAGGCAACATGCTTCCCGTGAAGGTGTTTTTCCCTCTGAAGCTCAACACATCGATGGGGAGTTAGGGGAAAAAATCTATAAACCCAACTTCTTCCGAACTACAAAGCTGAGAGCCAAATGGCTTCTGGCAGGGGCCAAGCGCTCATCACCGCGGAGAGGGGAAGGGAAGAAAATCCGAATCAGCAACTCTCCATGTGAAAGTTTTCTTCCCAGACGACAGCGAAGAGAAACAGCAGCTGCAGGGTTGATGCTACCAAAATGGAAGGTGCTATTTTGGGAATGGCTTGCCTAACACCACTAACCAAATACCCTTCATTAATTTAGTTCTCGGAGAGACAGAGAGAGAGAGACCAAGAGACCGAGAGAAACGGAGTCAGGATATGGGAGTTGGGCAATTCCTGATGAATTTGGCCCAAAAGACAAGGGACACCTTCTCCGTGGGACTTTTTAGAGAGCAAAACACCTGAGAAATGTAAATTGATAGGATTATCAGCTGCCACTTAAAACTGGAGGAGGTTAATGTGTCCCGGCTTTGGTACTGATCAAAAAGAAACTAAGAAGACAGTCTAGTTTATTATCCTCTCTTCCTCTGGTTTTAATCTTAAAGAGGCAATTTGTGCAAATAATATAATACTACTAGCTAATATTTGCAGTATGCGCTGTGCACAGAGAACGAGCTTAATTATTTACATGTGTTATGTAATTTCATTTTCACCACTCCCCGGAGTGGGCACTGTTATTGGGTCCAGGTAACAAACGGGAACTAGGCTCACGCTAGTTGAATTGTTTGCTCATGGTCATGCACTCGGAAGAGGCAGGGCAGGGTTACAAACACAATTTCCAAACACAATTTCTGACCAGGACGCTACTTTCATCACAGTATTTCGATCTGTAATGGGACATCATATGCTGTGTGTGTGTGTGTGTGTGCGCGCGCGCACGCGCATGTATGTGTAGTTTAAAAAATATTCTTTGTCTTTGAGCTTTCAATTGTTATATATTAACGTGCACTATATTAATAAGGGATGTCTCCCTGGTCCCAGAATTTAAAGGCATACTGAATGTGAACTAAAACTATGGATGAGAAATACCTTTGAGCCAATATTTGAAATCTTTCCAGCATGTGATAATGCCCAATGATAGTTTAGGATCCCTTCCATGGTAGTAGATAAATTCTTCTGGGTTTACATGAATTGGAATTGTACTGATCTGAATGTCCTACATACAGGCTGTGTGATCTTTAACAACTTATTTAGTGTCTCTGAACCTCAGTTTCTTCATTTGGAAAATGAAGACCCTACCTCCAAGGGTTGTGTGACATATAAAGTCCTTGGCACCTACCCATGCATAATACGAGAGGCTGTTAGCCATTCTTACCATGGGTTTCCTGTTGTCCTAATGATTGGTCTAGTCCTTTCTGTGGCTTCAGAATGAAGGCCCATATAACATTCAAAGAGTCACTCTTATAACCTTCACACTAGGAAAGCAAGGGGGTGTGTTTCGAGTTCCACTGTTTTGAGAACAATGATGTAAAACGGACAAAGTGAGCCCACTCAGCTTCCGCTCAAGGCCCAGGGCTCTCTGAAAATCACCTTCAAACCAAACACCTGCCTGCCATATTCCACCTCCAACTCGAGGCAGGATACAAGATATAGATTTTTGTCCAAACTGGAAGCGCTTCAGACACCGCAAAACACATTCAACTATTGGCTTTTTCTAAATCCAAATGCCAATTCCTCCACTTTTAGATAGCCAAGGTGTTTTTACACTACACTAATTTTAGTTGCTTGATATAGCTGCATAGTTACATTTTTAGATAACGGCAGTGGACAGCGTTTGGCAGAGAATTCAATTATTTAAGGCTGCATTTTGGCTATCGTGACACGTTTTCTCTGTAACGGATTCTCATGCAGCCAAGTGGCCCCGTAGTTGCAACAGGGAAAGCTCAGTTAACAGCTGCAGGCTGACCCCTCTTACCTAACAGCCTGATACAGTTGCTAACTTTAGCTTTTGACTCTGACTTTCAACACTGCTCTTCTGAGAAGTTACTGGTTAGGACATCAGTGTGCCGCAGACAGCATCCCAGGAGGGGAGAACTCTTGCTACTTTGCCTAAGGCCTGGCTCAGATTGAGTGATGTCTCTTCAATGTGATAAAGTGGGAAGACCATTGGACCAGGAGGTAGGAAATGTAATTCAGTCAGAAGTCCAAAAATGTACACATCCAGACTCATGGTTTCCTGAACAAAGAACAGAGGTAACAATATCCACTTACTCTTCACCAAGAGTGGGCCGATGAGCAAAATTGTGGGGATGTTTTGGAAACTGTAAAGTTTTACAAGTCCAAAGGATCATTATCTATATATATCCATACATAACTTTATATATCTCTACATATCTATATATCTATATATTTATATCTCTCTCTATATATATATCTATATACTGTATGTATATGTGTGTGTGTGTGTGTGTGTATATATATATATATATATATATATATATATATATAATTAAAGAACCTGATGATTGCAGTCAGAAATGTGAAACATTTTACATATGGGAGATATGTATATATATATATGTGTATATATATATATACATATATATATATATATATATATAGAGAGAGAGAGAGAGAGAGAGAGAGAGAGAGAGAAATGAGAAACACTTATGGGACATACAGATTTATATATTCTTTGCAGAGAATATGTCCTGTTTACTTTTGTGGAACTCCATAATATGAAAATCTTTTGCTGCTCCTGCATAATGAGTGTCCTTTTTCTCCCTCTGAAAATAAAGGCTATTTGTTTTGGGACCCTTTTTACTTTGACAGCCAGGAAGTTCAGAGCCCAAATAAGAGGTTCCACTCTGTCCATCTTGTTGACTTTACTGACTGCATATTTGTGTTCTTGTCTTCCTGTCCTCACCACCTCCGGTCCTAGCTACTGTTACTTACATTTTCTCTGATTCTGACTTCATCTGTAACTTGTCTTCTGGGATCCATTTCCCCACTAACGGGCCGGTGCCACAGTCTCTGCATCCCTGCTTTTTGGTGGGGTGGCTGGGGCACGTGGCCACGGTAAGTGGTTGGCCACCCAATGTCTAGTGTGCAGTATTAAGTTCCTGGCATATTGCAGGCACTTAAAAAAAAGTAGGATAAAAGAATAAGGTAAACAACAGAGACTATAGTTCTGGTAATGGCTAGGCAACCGACGTGAGTCTCCAAAAAGGACTGATTTCAATCTAAGGCCCATGAGTTAATATCACTCTGGCCACCACCAGCAGAATGGCCAGCCTTTTCCTGCAGATGAGAAATGGGCAGATGCTAAAGACTTCAGGTGCTATGGACTTGATTCTCTCTGCTGCACCGCCCCCAAACTCTGTCATTGTTGCATGAAGGTAGCCACAGACCATGCATAAGTGAACACTTCAATCTGAATTTCCCATCATTTCAACTGGTCATGAAATAGCCTTCTTTTGTTTTTTGTTTTTTTGTGTGTGTCAACCATTTAAAGTGCAGAAACCATTGTTAGCTTGTGGGTCATTCAACAACAGGCAACAGGCCTGGTGTGGCTCACAGGCCGTGGCCCGCTGACCCCTGATTTAGAGCATTATATTCTATCCAACCCGCGGAGGTCAGACCTGAACACAATGGCAAACAGGCAGGCTTTCTGTTCTCTTCTCCTTCTTCACCTGTTTCTGGTCTTTGCAGTCACTTCCTTGGTGCCATTTCTGTCAATCTTCCCTGTGTTAGGGATTTTCATCAAGAGATTTTATTTTCTTAGCCAGTCTTTGAGAGTTCAATCTCATCCCTTCTCCCACTTAAAAATAATCCTCCCATCTTTCTCACCTTCCAGGGTGGCACTGCCTTCTGAGTTATTAGCTTCTCTTTTCCTTTCCTCGATGAAAGGTGCCATTCATTCTCGTCCATCTAATGTCTACAATGGTGACCAGACAAATGAAGTTTCCCAAAACCTTTCCAGAGAGAATGGATGAATGGATGACTGCTTTGGAAGAGTGTGGGGAAAGCCAAGAGGCTGCAGGGTCGCCAGGTGATTAAGAGATTCCTTCCGGAGACCTGGGTGCATCTTGGCACAGTAGAAAAAGCAGGCGTTTCATAGTTGGGACGGCTGGTTTGGGATCTTGGCTCTGTCATCATTTCATGCAGTTGATCTCAGAGGAGATATGCAGCCAGGAATCCTTGTCTTCTTGGGGGAAACACAGGACAATGCCTGTACCTTCTGCCAGGTATGCTGCCACCATGAGATGACAGGATGTATATGGCTGATTCTGGTACTTGGAGCACAAAGCGCTAGTTTATTTTTACTTCTCTCTTCACATTTTTTAATTGTTTTCTGATCACCGCAGTCCTGATGTTGGATCTGTCCCCTGAATGCCCCCACCAACACCCAGCACTGATGTCCCTGTCAGAGCCCTGCCTTTCTGTTCCCCTCACACAACTGCTTGCATGAACACCCTACCCCTCAACCAGCAGCACAGCCTGCCCGCCTTCCCCAGCACTCCTGACTCCCCATCTAAACCCCTGAAAGGCCAGCGGGGATTTGTATCAGGGCAGGGAAAGATCTGCCTGGTAATCACAGCCAGATTTGTCCCCATTTTATCTCCTCTACCTCCTCCTTCCACTGGGAGTAGAATAGACGCTTAGCAAGTACTTGAGAATCATCTGTGGTATCCACGGCAGAGGTGGAGGTTCAGACAGGTTAACTGACATATCCGAGGTTAAACGGAAAAATGTGTGCTTTGTCAGTTACCAAGAGCCTCCTACTTGCCCCAATCTCTGCTACATCATGATGAATGGCCACTCCAGAGCAACAACTCGAAGCGAAATTCATAAACTCTACTCACCACCAGACATGCATTCTGACCTAGCTCAATACAGGTGAGAACACAGCATGGACCTCAGAGGGAAATTCCCAGAGATGCTAAGTAATGCTCATGGTCCTGATGCCCAGTCTGACACCTGAGTTCCCAGAAGGGCATCCAGTGAATCACCAGGGAGGCAGGATCTTCCACAGTACAAGTTTCCATAGATTGTAGGTGTGATGCAGTGGGCCACTGACCAGCTGCTTCACAAATTACAGCCACCTCCTGTGTCCTCGGTGGAGGACCAACCCAGTCAGCCAAGCCACATCCTGGGAAGAGAAGCCATGTCCCCAACTTCTTATGGACTGGTTCAGTTACTATGTGTTCATGAATCGATGTATGTAAAGCTCTTGGGAGAATATCCAGTACCTACTAAGCTTTATTTCTCACTGTGACATTATTTGCCAACCCCTGTTCCCTCCTTGCAAAAGCATCATAGCACAGTAGGTAGGAGCTCACAATGAGCCACATTTCTCATCAAAACGCCAATTGTGTGTACTTATATGCACATTACTTAACCTCTCTGTGCCTCAAATTGAATAATTTTAAAATAACAATATTCTCTGGAACCTAGTCTCATGGTCTAGAGATTTGGATAAGAGTACTCTGCAGACCTGTTTAGCTTGGGGACTAGCTCATAGCAGACTCAGTCAATGGGTGTTAATGGTTGTTGTCGGGACAACAGCATCAGCATCGGCTGCTCTGCAGGATGGAATCAGTTCAAATCAGACCTTTCCCAACCCAGGAGTGTCCTCACTCTTCCTCCCTTCCACAGCCAGTGGGTTAAGTAAGGTCACCCTTTCTAATGCAGCCTATGCTGTACCTTCTCGTGTAAGACACACCTCCTCCTCCCATGTTCTAAATAAAAAACAAGCAGGATGTGTGAGTGGCTTCCGTATATGAAAGATACAGTTTTAAAACTTAAATACGATAATTTCAAATTCAAACGAAGACTTATGAGGATGATGGAGATAGTAATTCAGGGACACAGGGCCACCCTACTCAGCAGTATTGTCCCACCTCCAAAAAAACGATGATGAAGATGCACAAAGAAAATTCCAGTCGGTCTTGTAAGTGAGGAGGCTGCTGATTACCCTTAGCAACTTGAACCCCAGTGGTCCAGGCCTCTGTCTGCTGCTCTGGGTTCATTAAGCGTGTCTTGACCTGGTTCTCCTCTGAAAGCCAGACTGGCTGGCTGAATGAGCAAATCTAAGAATATCAGCCCCGCACATCATCTCTGCTGAGATCAACAGTGCTTCAGGAACTGACCCCTGACCTGTCTGGGATGAATGGCAACTGGGCTGGAGAATTTGTTGACCTTGCTGGAGACGAACAAATCCTCCCTGGGGTCTCCCAGAATGGGGGAGGAAGGATCAGCTGCTCCCCTCGATGTTGCTATGTGCCCTCCTTACTGTCTCTGCCTTTTGTGCTGCAGGTCCCTGCAGGAGCTGGATACACAGAGACCATGCCAGATAGCACAGCCTCCAGGACTCATAACTGGGCCTTCCTGCCCAAATGCCAGGCACATGTACTCCCTGTGAACTTGCCCAACTACCTGAGTGCTACACACATCCTTTTCCCCTTAGAGACTAAGTACCTAGAAGGGCATCTCCCAATGCATGGTCTGCACAGTAGAAGCTGCATGAGATGCTGCATGGTAAAAAGAATCCCATGGCCAAAGAAGTAGGAGAAATTCAGCAAGCTCTCTCTCCCTCTTGAGGATTCATGTCATCTACTAGCAAAGAAAAGCCCCTGAGAAGTCTTGCAAGAAAAAAAAGAAAGAAACCTGATCGACTTTTTTTGACCCAGACATTCCCAGACTTATTTGATGGCCAATTGGCCATCCATCCATCCATCTGTCATCTATCCATCTTGCTATCGATTTGAATATCTGGCTATTGAGAATTAATTGTGTTAATCCCTGTGCCACGTTCTCTACCCATTCTCCTTGTTCCTATTTTCCTACTTTTTATCCTCATCAGAATCTTCATGGACATTATCAATCATCATCATCATCACAGTTGCCACCATTTATTTATTCAAAGCTTACTTTGCTCTTTTTTCATCATAAGTGTTATCCCGGTTTATCCTCTCTACATCCCTATGAAGTAGATTCTGTTAAAATCATTGCACTATGGACAGGAACACTGAAAGATGAAGCAAACTGGCCAAGAACATAGATGGCAAATGACAAAGCTATTTCTTGAGCGAGGGCTGCAGAGCCCTGGTTGTTAACTACTATATGATAATCATGAATGCACTCTGAGAAATGCTCACCTGGGCAAGATTCAAGCTCAGTGGTCTCCTTAGCTCCTTTACCCGCAACCCCTCACTCAGTCTCAACCATTAGAGGCAAAGGAAGACAAAAAAGCAAAGCCAGTAGAAACAGCTAGACAAGACTTCAAAGCCTGGGGAAGGGCTGGCTTTCACCACCCCACTGCATCTTTAGGAAGTGGGAAGCACAGTCACATGGACATGGGCTGGTCACACAGGAACACCAGCAAAGAGTAACCATAGGATGCACAAAGAGGAGGGGGGCGATCCAGAAAAAGGGGTGCTAAAGAGACTATTGCATGACCTTTCTGTGTGATTCTGAAGCATCATCTGGCCTTGGAGGCTGTGTCCTTGGCCATTTCTCACATCAAGGCCTCTTCCAGAGGGGAGCTGCTGATTTTTAACTCTTGTGTTTGATGCATGGAGCACTCTGAGAATTTTGCCCTCGTCCCAGGAAACTGCCCATAGCTCACAACATTTTGCATATCATTGCAGGGAGTTGCCAGACCTTCTGAAATTCACCTGTGGACCTTTGAGGGGCCTCTGATTCTCTGTCAGATTTTGAAGTATGTGGTCAATGTGTGCTGTGTTTTCTAGAAAGGACAGGCATGGACAGAGTCAGCATTCTTTAAGTCAGGCCACATTAACAGTGCGGATGGCGGTTCCTGCGTGGAATCATGTTGACACGCTGATCTCCACTACAACTTTGAGAATGAGTAGCTGCCACTGAAAAGTTCTCCTGCCAAAGCTTGACGGGGGTTTCCAAGAAGGCAATCTGTGGAGATGCTAAGACATTCCATATCGTCAAACCAAGTCAGACTCAAAGAAATCCCAACACCCATCCTTAGCTCTCTTGTCTAACAGAGAGCTACTCTCCTAAGATAGCTTTCACCTCCAACTTCAGGTAAGAAAACAGACACCATCAAACCAAGGAGTGGGTGTTGGGGATGGTAGGGCACCCACCAAGCACAATGCTGGGGAAGAATACAGCTAGGGAATATACACTTGGCCTTGCAGGTAACACAGGGCTAAGAGGGACCCAGAGCCAGGCTGTGCTGAGCTGCGCAGCTGAGACCTGAGAGGAGGAGCCAGGGGCTGGCCACTGCACAAGGTTTCGCCACAATGTCACGATCAGGCAGCTGGTGGCAACAGAGAGCATCTGACAGGTGGCTTTTCAACTTCCCAGATTAGCAGCCCCCTTCTGGGACACGCTGGGCACATCAAAAGAGGAACCACCCTGAGCGACCTCATTTCCTCTCTGATTCTTCCATTACAATCTATTTTTAAATGTTGTTTTTGTTTTTTGTTTTTTTTAACCAACCATATATACCAAATACTATTGGCCAGACACCATCTCACCTTCTAACCCTTTTATGTGTTAACTCATTTAATCTTCATCACCACCATATAAGGCAAGAGCTGTTATTATCCTTGATGGCTGATAGGGAACCTGAAACACAGAGAGGTTAAGTAACTTGTCCAAGGTCACATAGCTTGTGAATGGGGAATCTGCTCCAGAGTTAGGTACTCCTATGCTGTGCTGCTGCTCCAGAAAAGACATATTTTTTTAAAAATAGAATTCTGCTGGCTTCCCATTGACTAATTAAAAAACAAACTTATTTTACTTTTTAGTGTGATAGCAACGTGTCCTATTGGCTAAGAACTCAGAGCTGAAGCCATACTATGCTGAGGTGCACATTCTGGCTCTGAACATTTCTGGCTTGTGGTCCTGGGCAAGTACTTAACCTCTCTAAATGCCAATACCTTCATATTTGGAGGAAACAACACTTTTGACACAGGGCTGTGGGGAGAACTCTGAATAACATGGTGATGCACTTGGGCTTGAGTCCACCTTTACATGTGTGAGCTTTATTCCAGGTGGTTTTGTCTTAGCATGACCCTCTCCACTCCCACGAATGCCAGGCACCTTGGTAATTCCTCATTTATCCCTGCTTGATCCCAGACATCCCCGTTTCATGACTCAAGAAACCCTCATGTTGAAGCGAGTTTGAGCTGGGTCTCTGTCCTTTATAACGAACAGATTCTGGACTAATTCAATAGTGATGGTAAGACCAGCAGGTACACATACACACATCAAACATACCTTGTGCTTATTTAAAAAACCAACACACTTTTCATAGAACTTTCTAAGTGTCAAACACCACTTATTCTAAGCTCGTTAAGAACGAGTTCATTTCATCTTTTTAACAATTCTCTGGTAGCGCTACACCTCATAGCCCATTCCACAGATGAGGACATGCAACTCTGAGAGTTTGTATCATTCCTGGCTCTTTGAGTGGGCGGACCTTTGCCAAAGCCACGCTGCCTGACTCCAAGTCCTACTTCCTTTCCTCTGCATGCTCTGCCTTACCAAGCATGTTGATGCCTTAGCTAAGCAAGGGTAACCCGGAGGCCTCCCCGGGAGCTTGTACCAGCACACAGGTGCCCACATTGTAAACGCTGCCTCTATGCTAGACCTCCTCTCAGTGACTCCTCGGGGAAATGCCTGGGCGACGAATGAGAATTCTAAATACCCTTCCAGAGACATCCCACTGAGTCAGAGCCAGCACAGGCTGCACACTCTCTACCTGCATCCAGACCTAGACCCAGCAGCACCGCCTGAAATCACCCCACCGTGGTCCACACCTTCCTGCTCAATAATGTCTGGCAGACAGAGCCCTTGGCCCCTCTACACATGTTTGTAAACTCACTGCACCGGGTGTTCTTTGGGGACTCATTTTCCTGCACACTCACGTATCACAGACCTGAGCTCAACAAGTGGGCGTTCCCTGAAATAGTCACCCTGTTCCTCTGCGTCTCCCCCGCCAATGCTGAATAGCACTCATTGCGGAAATTCACAGACTCCAGGGTGGCTGTTGGCTTTAGGATTACCACCCAGGCCTCACTTCCTTGGAGACTGGTGGCCGGCCTGGAAGATGAATGCTCCTCTCAGGACCAAAATAGAACAAAGGGACAAAAGAGAACTGAAGGGTTTAAAATTAGGATAAAAAGAGAGAAACCTGGCACTACAATGGCCTCCCTTAACTGCTTAAAACTTACCAGTGATGCCCAACTTTTCGTTTCCTTTATCCCCATATGTTCCCACCCTCCCACTGGGACCTAACATTTGCAGGCACTATTTCTCATTCTGGCTAGTGGTGTGCTCATCTGCCTACCTCGCCAAGCAGCCCTCGTTGTTATTTTTGTAATTACCGGGAGTCTTTTTTCATGTTGCACCCGGCCAGAACTCTGGCTCACCATGCCCGGTTATTCCCAGAACACATGGAGGGGACGGGGGTGGGTCTGCAGTGGGAAGGGGCAGCCCTCCTGCCCGCTTTGGAAAGCAGCATTGAGAAGCAGCAGACGGGAAGGCACTGGGGACATTTCTTAAAGCCTGCATTCTGCGCCACTTTATTTAACAAGCATTCTCAGTGTTCACTGTGGAGTTTGTTTATTAGAACAAAGGCTGTACTATTTTTTTACACATAGTAATGCATTTAGTCATCATGATGACTGACAACAGATATCATCATTCCCGTTTTACACATGAGAAAGCTGAAACAATGGACGTTAAAGTAACTGGCCAATGGGCATAGTAGATGGCAAGTGGCAGATTTAAATCAAATTTCAATGCAGGCACTATATGTGAAACTGTTCTACCACAATGCATTCTACTCAGCATCGCCAGGATCACTATCATCACCAAACATACCCCCACCGCCACACCCCCACCATGTCTACCATCACTTCTACCACCACTATCACAGCATCTCCCTAACATCACCACCACCACCAATTCCATCAACACCATCACTATCATCAAGCATCACCATCATCACCACACCCACACCATCTCTACTATCACTTCTACCACAACTCTCACAGCACCTCCACTAATACCACCACCACAACACCATCATCATCACCAACACCATCATTATCACCACGCATCACCATACCCCCACCAACTCTATCATCACTTCTACCGCCACTATAAAAGCACCTCCACTAATACTACCACCACCACCAAGACCAACACTATCATCACCACCAACACCACCAAACATCACCAGCAACAACAAGACTGCCACTATACTACCATTACCATCACTACCTCCATTAGGATCACCATCTCCACCTCCACCACCACCACTACTATACTACTATCACCATCTTTACCTCCATCACCATCACCATTAACACCTCCATCAACAGCACAACCACAATCAGTACCAACACTACCACCACCACCATCAACACCTCCATTACCACCACCACCACCACCACCCAAACCTTCAACACCTCCATTACCACCACCACCACCACTACCACCACCACCACAAAGAGTAAAAGCATTTATTGAGCTTTTCCATTTGCTGGGGGCTGTGCCGGGTGCTATACAAACAATCTCATGCCACACTCACAACTCTAGTTCCTGATCCTGCATTACCTCTATTTCATAGAAATGAAGCTTCTTAGCAACTGACTTATCATCATAGAAATGAAGCTTCAGTGAGCTTGGAGACTGGCCCAGGTAGATGGTCAGAAGTCTGTCAGCTTAGTTGATATTTTAAGATGCAAAGCCAGCTTTGCCCAACACTGACGAGAATGCAATTAACCCCGGTGCTCCTTTGACCAGAGGCAGGAGAGGGAGGCATTGCCCACGGGACACATCACCAAGCCTGCTCCCGCTTCTCACCCACCCTATTAGAAGTCAGTTGCTAAGATATGAGAGATCGCCCCACTAAGTTGGCATATAATTTTGTGTGGCAACTCTGCTACCAAACAGTGCACAAGACCAAGTGTGAGATTCTCGGCTTTGGCCAAATACCATTCAGGGGGCGCTGGCCTGCAGTATTCTGAAACTGGTCTGTAGTTCTCTCCGCTGGAGCCCACACCCAGGCCAGCACCTCCTGAGGCACTTCCCTCCTCACCAGCACCCTCGGATGTCCCCCTGCAGCATGTTACATTTGTTCCCTTTGGCCGAGTCTGTCTCTGTGGGGTGGAGAGGTGTCACAAAGAATAGCAGGGTTGTTTTTCCAAAACTCTCACTCCTGTCCATGGCTCTATCAGCTCCTAGTCCAAGCGGCCATCATCCGGCCCTGAATTACTGCTGTGGTCTCCTACCTGAGCCTCTGCTTTCAGTCTTACCCCTCTAATCTATTCTGCACAGAACAGCTGAACTCGTCTTTTAAAGGCAAAATTCAATCCCATTTCTCCCATGTCAAGCCCCTTCGTCTCTTCCCCTCCCTTTTTATTCCTTTGAGGATGAAATCTAACTCCCATATCAGTGCTTTCAAAAACTGTGTTGCCCTAACCCGTTTGGCTCAGTGGATAGAGCGTCAGCCTGCGGACTGAAAGGTCCCAGGTTCAATTCCGGTCAAGGGCATGTACCTTGGTTGTGGGCACGTCCCCAGTGGGGGGTGTGCAGGAGACGGCTGATCAATATTTCTCTCTCATCGATGTTTCTGACTCTCTATCACTCTCCCTTCCTCTCTGTAAAAATATCAATAAAATATATTTTTAAAAAATTCACTTTCTCTACATGTTCTCCAACTGCTGTTTAAAAAAAAGACACAAAAGACAAAAACAAAAACAAAAAAACCCTGTGGATTCTAGGCCCTCTGCCTCCTTCCTGCTCTTTCACGCTACTCCAGCCATCCTGGCCTTTTCTCTGTCCCCCGAGATCGCCAGACACAGAACAGCCATGCCATAAACTCTCTGCCTCAGTGACAATGGTCTTCTCCACCGCAGTCCCCACCTCCTTCACTCAGCTTCGATGCCACTTCCTCAGCGAGAGCTTCCTTCTGTCCTGAATCCAGCCCCTGCTATTTTCTGTGGACGCCCTTCTCTTTATCACAACTTAGAATACATGTTTCTACCATGATCACTTGCTCATCGCCTGGCATCCCCACAAACTCAGAAGCTCCATAAAGGAAAAAGAAGTTGGATTCCTTGTCTCTATGTCCTCAGTGACTAACCCAACTCTTTTAGGCAGTGCAGAGGTTACATGAATATTTGTTGAGTGAATAAGTAAGTGAATTAATTATTAACCAATTACGTGCCAGAGGAGAGGAGGTCTGATTTAATCATTATGGATGTCACTTGCTTTGCTATAGACAACGTGATAAGCCTTTCATAAGTCTATCAGAAAGTGTTAGGGACATTTTACAAATGGTTAAAAACATGGCATTTCCCTTCTCTGATAGTATCAGATAAACTCTCAGACTCTGTCTTCCATGCCAGGCGACAGTTGTCTTATGTAATGTAGTAATTGCTGGCTTGAATTAAAGGCATTGTTATTTTGGAGAGTGGAGAGTTGCTCTTTTTCTGACATAAGAAGTGAAGGATCCACCCCTCATATTAGCACATCATCTTCTTGGCATGCTGCATGATTAAGGAGGAAATGTGATTTTATTTTGTGGGAAATTGATATTTTTTCACCAAGTTGAGAGGCGCTATCGGAATAAAGGGCTGTTTATTTGGGCGAATCACCAGCCTCGCACAAATCCCAAGCGCTAATTGCATAATGGGTCTTTACAAAACGCCATAGCATGGGGTAGGCTGGTTTCTCTGTTTTCGGTTTGAAAAATAGATTGTTTAATAAGCCATCAGAGCTATATGTAAACCAAGTAAACAATAGAGCAGATGTTGACGGCTGTCTTGTGCCTCGTAGACATAATTAAAGACAATGAGACACTCACGGAGTCAAGAACAGAGGACAAATGCAAACACAGAAATCAGTACAGTATGGATGTCAGCTGCACTTGCGGGACACCTGCTTCCTCAGTGCAAGGCGCTGTCTCATGTTTCCCAGGATGGACAATGTTTGCCGTGCTCACTGTTTACTTACGTAATTGTGTACATTTTGTTCTCCACTTTTCAGGAAGACAGGAAAGGTAGTCTCTTCAATTGAGTATTTGTTTCAATTTCATGATCACTGAATTTGACCCTCGATAGCTTCAAAGAACGTTTTTAATCTTTTCCATAAGCATAAACATTCATAAAAACCACTTTCACATTTATAAAAGAAATCTAGGCCCCGGGTTGGGTGGGAGGAAGAGAGGGGTTTATTCATTTTTCTCTGCATTCATCCATTCGTGTATTTTTTAAGGAGTTCTACTAAATTGAGTTGTTTATTTCCTAAAAGCCTTACACATCTTTAATTCAGGCATATTTCCTAAAATGATGATTTCACCTTATACAAAAGTAATCCAGCTGCGTACGCTATGTAAAGTATTCTAATTTTCTAAATATTCTCTTTTGCCCTCAAACTCCTACTCAGAGATCTGTTAGTTTTCATCTCTCAGTTCCATAGGGGAAGAAAAATAACCACACACAATGAAGCACATGACATGATTAAGAGAACAGAAGTGTAATCCCCCAAAAAGGCAAAACAACAGGGCTTTTCTCTGCAGATGTCTTGAAAGAGTAACCGAGGGTTCCAATCCCTCTCTTGATTATATCATTCCGCCCCTTCCAATTAGGAAAAAGAAGCTGAAGTTAAAATCAGCTTCCTATGGCTTACTGGACAGGAGAAAGTTCCCCAGATCCAGAATTCTCAGCTTAGAAAATAGATGACCTCACACACTTTCAAAGCAAAAGGAATTTACAGAACTCTTTTTCCCGTAAGCCACTGACTGTTTAAAGCCTCAGAAATCCCATCGAGGAAGGACCCCAAGATGCCCAAGTGACTTGCAGGGGCGGTGATGCGACTGCAGGTCACGCCCATCGCCCAGTCTGTCCTTCAGGGTGATTTGGAAGGAAGGCGATCCTTGTGTGATCTGCATCTCTTATGTTAGGAAAATGGTGTCAGCCCATTTTCACAGACAAGATCCAGAAGCATAAATACCACATTGGGAGACAAATAGGGCCCTGATGCTACTATGAAACAGAGAGATCGGCCCTGAAACACCAAAAACAGATCCATCCCGCTCCTCATTCACTCTTGAAAATGTCCCTCGGTGACACCCACACACACGCACATGCACACACACATGCACACGTGTATGCACATGCTCACACACATATGTGCACACATATGTGCACACATACAGGATCTCAGAGGCTCAGGAAGGTTGCAAAGCACTGAATTCTTTTGATTTATAGAGCAGCCTGCACTGCATGGAGCAAAACAGCATGGCAACAGGGGACCCCGCTCCCAGAAATTCCTTTATGAACATGACCAGGCCCCACAAGTGAACAAAGCAGTGGTGCAGGGTGTATAAATCATTAATACGGTGCCGGGCAGTGACTGCATTTCCTGTGTTGGTTGGAGAGCTCCTCAGCACAACGGGGACTTGGGGATTGGAATTGGCTGCGGAGAAACGCACTCCATCATCCTGCGAGCGGATGTGCTTCCCATCAGCCCTGCTCTCCTCTCTTCCCCACCCTCCCGGAGCCTGACAGCCTCGCCGCGTGTTGTAATTTATTCAACAGTAATCATAATGACTTAAAAATAAAATAACGAGAAAGCTTCAAAGTTGAAAGCTCTCCCCACTGACTCTCTCCCTTTCTGACAAGTTTCGCCTTTGAAAGGAAAGAGAAATGAGGACTCCTGGCTGGGAGAGGCTGATTTTCACAGTTGATGGGCCTGCAGGGCCTGGGTGCAGCCTGCAGACCCCGCCGCCCAATGGCACGGGCCCTGTCGGTTCTGGAGTGAGAGTCTCTGGTTTTCAACCTCCTCTCCTCCACCACCTGCCTCAGATCAGCATGGAAGGAAAGGAAAGGACTCCTACCTACTCCCCCGGAGGCCTTTTGTGGGGGATTAAATGAGGTAGCCCATGTAAAAGTGCTTCGTAGTGTATTTGTCACATAGTGCTCCATAAAAGTTATTGATTATTTCATTATTTTAATTATTTTATTATTATCTTCATCGCTGTTGAGGCTGGCTGGATTCTCTGACTTCCTAAATGATCTTGCAAGAAGCATCTCCTACTGCTTACAGAGTAGATTTGTTTTTTGAATGGAACTAAAAGGAGACATTAAAAAAAAAAAAAGAGGGAGAGAAAAAGGCAGAAAAAAAGAACAAGAGTGTTCTCAAGAATCCAGTCACATGTTCTGAATGGAGACCCCTAGTGGCAAGTTCAGCTATTGCACCATGAAGAAAGACTCTCTCCACTCCCTATTTTAACTATTCATTGCAAACGCTTAGGAGAAAAGGGGTTGGGGGAAGGAGGGAAGGAGGGAAGGAGGGAAGGAGGGAAGGAAGGAAGGAGGGAAGGAAGGAAGGAAGGAAGGAAGGAAGGAAGGAAGGAAGGAAGGAAGGAAGGAAGGAAGGAAGGAAGGAAGGAAGGAAGGAAGGAAGGAGGGAAGGAAGGAAAAAAACCCATAGTTTTATGCATATTATTTGGATGAGAGCATCCATCAGCCAGTTTAAGTAGAGAGAGTACATAGATTCAAAGCAAACTCATTTGCAGGGGCAGCTTCTGTGTTTCTAGAAATTTGAGGAGTGGCTGGATGGAGAGAGTCATGACACCAGGAGGTCCACACCTCATTCTTCTGCTTCAGAATAAAGAGGACAAGCAATAAGGCAGCAGAGGTACACACACTCCCTCACATAGGACAGACCCAGAGCCGGAAAACACGCATGTGGGCCGGACAGTCACCCTGAAACTGGGGCATTTGCCCAGGCATCCATGCAAGTACCTAAGCACAGCCAGGCCCCAGAAAAACTCCCCCTGACTCCCCCCGGTGACAATCTGCACATTAGCAGGCGCCTGCCACATTCAAGCTTATGGGAATCAGCTCCAACGTGTGCCCAAGTCCCCTGCATCACAGAATAATGACATTCTGAATAGAAATAAATGAAGCCCCTGCAGTGTGATTCTGTCAGCTTTTGAAAGTAAATAACTTTGCTACTGACAAGAGCAAGACAATTTTTATTTTCCCTCCTCCTGTCACGGAGCATTAATTGAGATGTGCAGCCACTTTCCAATCCAACATGGCCAGCAGCACTGAGTTGGCAGAAGGAGAGAGAAGAAAACCAGATCAGGTAGGAGGGACCAAGAACCCTGAGGGAGACCCCCAGGTTCCTTGGGTCTGTGTCCTTGGCAGACCGTGGTGTGTATGTGTGTGTGTGTGTGTGTGTGTGTGTGTGTGTGTGTGTATCACATTTACTTGGAAGAAATAAAAAATCATGCTCAGCTTCAGTAAACAAGCATTCATTCATTCATTAATTCACTCATTCTTCCTTTCATTTTTTTTAACAAAGGTCTGTTGGCTGCTCACTGTGTCCCAGGCACTGTTAGTGTGTCCATCTGTACCATACAAATCTTACAAAGAACGGTTATGAAATGGTTATCCTTAACCCTATTTTCCTGACGAAGCTACTAAAGCTCCAAATCAAGTAAAGCCTCTTGCTCAATCTAGTTGGTCAGCAAATTGAATAGCAGAGTTGGGATCAAGCCTTCAGTTCAAGACTTCTGTCCTATATAGGCCTCCAGAGATAGCAATCGTTTCTTAAACTACGCTTCGGGCGGCAGGGGGAGGGGGGTGGGACCTGACACCAACTGGTTCTAAAATGATGTAGGTTTCTCAGCTGAATTTCCATAAGAGCCTTGAGCTCTTGAGATGGACAGTTGGATACTGCTAAATGTAGATGTCACTGCTCATTCTGTTTTTGGATATCGACATTGCTCCCTGTTAAGGAAAGACTCATCTGGGGGGGGATCTCCCAGCTCTCATTCTTGCCTAAGAGCAGGGCTTGCCCTCCCTTCCCCCCACCCCCCACCCCTACCCCCACCCCAATGCCTGGACTCAGGCAGAGCAGAACTAAGGGAAGATGGAGCTATTTGCTGTTGCTTTTGATAAGGGGATCTAGTCCTCAAGGTGAGCCTGGGCAAACATCAAATGCCAAAAACGAACAGTCTCATTAAGACTAACCCCTTTGTGTATTTACTCATCAGGGCACTTCCATCCTACAGCTGCCTGTACTTTCTTCCGTAGCTGCAATGGGAAAAACGTCCTCAGGTCTCTGGGAACACACACTCACCTGCCAAGTGCTTTTCGCTCTGGCTCCACCCCTAATCTTGATTCTGTGTGTGTGTTAAACACAACATAAAGAACAGCAGCAAAACAGGGGGAGACTACTCCTCACCTGAAGGCCGGGCCAGTGTCAGAAATCACAGCCGCCCCCAGCCCCGTGGTCTCAGAGCCCCGCACGCTGCAGATGGGGAGTATGTGCCCGCTTTCCTTTGCTGTGTGCTCTGACCGCAGTTCTGTCAGAGGGGAGAGGAGGTGACGCAGAGAGATAAGTAGAGTCTTTCTCTTTGCAAAGCAGCTCAGGGGAGGAATGAATGATTCCGTACCAGACATGAAAGGGGATGCCTAGGAAATCCAACGGACCCAGCCAACATTACCCAATGATGGCACAGGGATGGGTGTCTTGATAGACCCTCCATGAGGATGGGCACCTTTGCTTACTGAGAACGCCTGGGAGAACAGTTGGCACCAAGCAGGAGTTCAATAAACATGGAGCGAATGAATGAACAGGTGAATGGATATTGATTTCAATGTATGTTCATATCATATACAAAAATCATATCAAAGATGTGATCCTGCAACTATGTATTTATATGTGTTGGTTTGAGCAAATCTACTTTTAAGTTCAAAATATAAGTTGATCTGAAACTATTAAGTAGATATCAACTGGGATGATGAGTGAATTGGTAAAAATTAGGAAGGGGATGCTCGAATGCCTGGAATTTCAGAATCAGTGTACCCCATTCATTGTTTTCAAAGTAAAAGGCCTGTTGCAGAAAGACCCTGGTGAGGCTTCCACAGAGGATACCAATGGGACTTTAGGTGCTCCACGTCAGGGTCTTCCTAAGGCTCCCATCAAAACCCTCCGCCCACCTCTCACCCCCAAACTTGTTTCCAAAGGCCCCTGGGTTTCTCCACAGCTCGGGGGTGGCCTTCTCTCACTTGTTCATCCATTTCCATCTTTTCATGTTCCCACTCTGACCCCAGAGGATAGCAGACGCCATCCCGGGTACCCCCGCTTAACACGTGACCCAACTCCGCCGCTCCCTGTGCCCTGCGCCTCTCACCCTCTTTTGCACATAAGGCCCGTATACTCCCCTTCCCTGTTCTTAGGACAACTCTCTCAACTCTTCACGTGCCAAATGCTCCCTTTTCCTCGGATCAGAAAATTCATCACCTCCTCAGTGAGACCCACACCGACCCATCAACAACCACCAACAGCCCCCTGACCCTTTCTCCCACCGCCCTGTTTATTTCCTGCACAGCACTCTCCCCAATCTGAAAACACCTTCCTAATTCACTCACGTTTGCATCCTCTATTCTTCTTTTACTGCAGTACCAGCTCCATGGTGGCAGGCACCTCTCCTAATTGATTTGCTGCAATATTCTCAATGCCCGGAGACAGGGTTTTGCATGCCCAAAGAAAGAAGGAATAAATGATTGAAGGCATCTTCACATGAATCTGTAAAAATGGGTGGCGATCACAGCTTCCCTTGCTTCTAAGGTTCTAGAAAGTTCTAATGTATTCATTCATTCATGCCTTACATTTTTTTGAGCAACTACTACGTATTAGACTTTATTCTAGGAATCATGGGTAGAGTAACAGACAGAATAAAGAAATCTCTGACATCACGTTGCATATAGGCTGGTCAGAAAAAGCATCGCAAAAGTGCTCTGCAACTGCCTGCTGCCTAACACATACAAGAAATGCAACTGAAGAGAGGGATGGAAAGTGAGACCCTCAGCAATGGAAAGCAGTCCTGTTGCTCTTTTTCAGCCAGCATCAACCCATCAGGGTCACCATATGTCAGGGTCAGAAATAGCACCAAGACCCCTTTTCCCCATATGCTTTCAGTTGCCAGAAAGTTTCAATCACATACGCTTTTTACTAACCCCAACCAGGGGGTGCATTTGGGGGTCCGTCAGAAAGCCTCTCTGTCACAGTGTCTCTGCAGGAGCAGCCCTGCAGGTTCGCTGCTCATTTCCCCAGCTCGCCAGCATTCAGCGTGTTGAAGGTCCCGGGCCAGGGCCCTCCTGAGCTATTGTGCCTGAGATCTGACCTCATTTGACACAGCCCCTCTCAATGGGACCAGCCACATCATGCAGACAGCCACAGGCCACTGCTCAGCCCTGCAAAGTTCTCTGGGGCAGCTCCCGGAAAGAGGAAACTTTATTGATGAATGGAACTTTCTCTGCTTCTCTTAATTGAATTAAACAGCGCACTGGGACACCTCTCCCCGTCCATTAGAAAGGTCTCTGCAGATGGGGCAATTACGCCTACACTTTGTCAGCTCTGCCTCATTCACAGGATGACATCTCCTGCATCGCCCAGCCCCCGGTAGGCGCAGACGCACAGACCTGATTTTGTTTACAATACTGCAATTCCTCCTCCAGAAGACTGTTATTTGCCTGACAAACTACACTGCTTTTACCCGGCCAGTATGGATAAACAAGCATTACGTCTCCCCTTGGGGCAGAGAGCCTGGTTAAATGAATCAGAAAACCCAAAAAAGATTGCCTACCCCCAGTCCATCAGCTACCGGACAATTGCTCAAGGGCCAGCTGTAAGGAAAGCAGATGGGACGTGATCTCTAATAGCGCGGGATTTCTCCACTCCCCAAAAGGCAAGGCGGCCCTTGCACGTTCTGACACGAACCCCCCATCAATGGCAGGTAGAACAGCCGAATGGTGCAGGACTCTGTTGGTCTCTGGACTAACAGATGTTTACAATTCAATAATCTTAAGGTAGCCCTGGACAGGTGGCTCAGTCGGTTGAGCAACATCCCATGCACCAAAGGGTTGTGGGTTCGATTCTAGTCAGGGCACATTCCCGAGTTTTGGGTTTGGTCCCTGGTTGGGATGCATACAGGAGGCAATCGATTGATGTTTCTCTCATATCGATGTTTTTTTTTTTGTTTTTGTTTTTTTCTCTCTCTCTTCCTCCCTCCCTTTCTAAAAATATTCTTGGGTGAGGATTAAAAAAAAAACAATAATTAATCTTAAGGCAGAGGCAACCCAAGTGACCCTGAAGTCAATAGCTACTCCCCTTCCATAGGGTCCTGAAATGGGAGAAACACAAGGGACCCCCCCACCCACCTGAGATATGGGCCTTGTCTGGCCAAGAAAAGCCCAGCAATCCATGCCTTCTTCCCTTGAATTGAACAAATCAGAGCAACCAGGACGACTGGTTAATTAACCAACTTACATCACAGTATCTCTCTAGAGACAGTGGGACCCTGTTCTATCAGACAGTCACCCAGGCCTGGGATGGGCTCATTCCGACCACTTACACTCCTTAAACAATTCAGACATGAAGATAATCTATTCTAATTCTTTTCTGTGTTATTGACACCATTGACTACCCCCAATCCACAGCACAATTTAATAAATCAACATGGGATTAAGCCAAGAAGAAAGAAGGTGATAAAATGCCATTGGGTCCCCTATAAATCATCACACTGAGCAGCACAAGGTAAGTAACTGGAAGGAGAATTGAACTTGTCTATGCAGCCATAATTGTTATGGCCCACTGAATGTTTCCCAAATTTATGCCCCCGGCGGGTGCATGGGGGTGCTCCCCTCCCACCCCCTCCTGTGCGAGCCGACCCTCCCAGGGACTCTGTACCCAGCACCACTTTCTAATTAAAGACAGCAAGGGCTGGTATGCAAGTTTCAGTTCAATTGCTTTCGATCTGAAGATGTCCACAGTGAGCAATGGCTTCATTTACCAGGAATTACCCTTTGTACAAACCACTTCACTATTTAAAACAAACCACATGGATCATCATTAAGTGGGAAAAATTACCAATCTTCCGATATCGACAGTGGCATGGCCCACTTTGGAGCCCCCTCCTCCCCCTTTTAATGTGGATTTTAAGCTTTTGACTTGTTTTTAAATTCAGGCTGATAAAAAGGTTCTGGGTGAATAGGATCTGACAGGCGAGAAGCTTCCTGAGAAGGGTACTGGGGGACACGTGGGGTCTAGGAACTGGGGAAACTGAGTGACTATGCTACTTCTGCTCTTCCAGAGGGTTAGACGCCAGTGTGAATCGAAGCTCAGGGAAACCTGACAAGATGGGTGCTTCGGAAAACAGGCCTCATCTGCTCTGTCCAGAGCCTCACCATGACTGTCCACGCAGTAGATGCTCTTCCGTGTGCTCACTGTGACGTAGGACATGTGTCAAGCATCTCTAGACTTTTGTGTCTGTGTGTGTGCATGTGTGTGGGGGGTGGTTATTTTCTATTTTTCTCTATGAGAAAAACAAAACGTATTTTCTTTTGAATCCACTCATTGCAAAGCCACCAATTTGGAATTTGTGTTCAGAATTTCCCCTCAAAACAAAAATGTTTGCATGGGTATCTGCTTTGGAACTCTGGGGAGAGTCTGGGGACAGGTAGGTTTGAACTTGACCTGAGAAGAAGATTCCCCAGCAAAGAAGACACAGGTAAACCTCTGCAGTGTGTTATGAATAGCAGCTGAAGCAGGACTTGCCCTGGACAGCAAGATGGAAGCCCGCTGCTCCGATGCTCACCTGTCCCTTGCATCTTAGAATGATCTACAAGATACATGCTATATACAAGGGGATATCGATGTGTGCATGCACATATGTGTACATATGCATGTGATGACATCATTGGGCTTGGTATCGAGGTGCCAAAAGGACTATACAACTTTATACCACCTTGCAATTCCAAACTGTAGCAATATCTTCAAAGTCAGAAAGAAGCAGCAAGAGAAAATAAAATATTTATAACTGTAGTAAAATACCTATCTAAGGGAGAGTTACTGGGACATAAATGCATGAAATGGATGAAGTCAAATAATTTAAATGCCCAGGTTGGTCTGAACAGATAAGTTCTTTGTAGCAAAAGGGTTATGCTGTTTTCACCTGGTCATGAGGAGGAGACCTGGGTGCTGAGGGATCCCAATTGATTTTTTGTTTTGTTTTATGAGTTGTCTTAGGAACAAATCTGGGAGGCTCTAGAAAGAGAGGCTGGATGTCAGAGCTGAGGCAAAGAAAGCAAATGATGAAGTAATTTTCCTTAGATATCGGATGAGAAAGAAGCACCATCTGAAACTTCATTCCAGGAAATTATATTTCACTGAAGACTCGGTGGCCCCGATCAGAGTTTGCGATTTTATAACACAGAACAATGAAGGCTCCAAAATAAGGCAGCGGTGTCTTAATCGTGCTCTTACATAATTGGTGATCAGAATGACAGACACCCCTGGAATATCTTCATTGGTAAATAATAATAAAGTAAAAGGCTTTCAATAAAGGCGTCATTTATCACGGATTGCTGCCCGGGTCACCCATTTGATCAACTTGCTCTGAGAGTACAGATCATCAAAATGAAATGAAGAGACAATAACAGCTAAAGATCCATAGTAGACAGAAAAGAGAGTGGCCATGTGTAGATAGAAGACGTGCAGATTGCATCAGTAAGTGGTTTCTGGTGATTGAAAGGAACTGTTTCATACCCTTCATCGGCCCGTGGTCTGGGTTGCTAAATAAAAGCAAGGGCAGGAGACTTCCATGCGAACTGTGAGGACAGCAATGGCTGGAAGAGGTGGCCCATAGGTATGGCTCTCCCGTCCTGAGGGTGCACTCTTAGCAAGGGTGGGAGGCGCAGATAGGAAACCTGATTCTCAACGAGGCAGGCGGACATCGATGTCTGCTTGTACTGTACTTCAGGCATTTAGTAAAACTCAGAAAACATGCATACACACACACACACACACCGCATTCTGACACTGTGTGTGTCACAGCATCAGCTTATCAGCACTTCCACTCCCAGCATTATGTGCTCTTTCAAGAGGGAGGTGAGTGCCATGGCACATTTCAAAGCCCACCTCTGTCTGTCTGTCCTCATAGGGGACCGCGATGCTGATTTAGTCACTTCTAAATATTTGCTATGGCTGCCAACATTCCCTGGGAGCCTCC
This sequence comes from Plecotus auritus, assembly GCF_963455305.1. Lineage (NCBI taxonomy): Eukaryota > Metazoa > Chordata > Mammalia > Chiroptera > Vespertilionidae > Plecotus > Plecotus auritus. The sequence continues at coordinate 75,762,835 of NC_137774.1, read as the reverse complement.
CCTTGCCAGAGCAGCAGTATTTCCCCCAGGAAGAGACTGCCTGGCAGATGCTGGGAGCCTGCGTTTACCCTGTACGCTCGTCCTTTTCATGGCAAGAATAACCTCCCGCTCAAAGTCACTCTCTTCTTTCCCAAGTTGTGCCTAAATGGGCAAACCAATGTAACAATCCAGGAGGAAGAAAGATCGATTTATTAAAAAAGAATAATGCACAAGGAAACTGTGAGAGCACTGAATAGCTATAGCATTCGACTTGCTAGGTAACGCTATTCAAATTGATTAATAGATACCATGAAAGAAGTGAATATAGGAGGCAGAAGATCAACTCGTATTAATAATTAGATTCAATTCAACTTAGGCTGAGCATCTGTAGAAATGCTCATTAGGATACTCTTCTAGTGAGTAATTGGTCTTAAACACACACACACACACACACACACACACACACAAACACCCCCCCCCCCAAAGATACAGAAATGGTAGGAGCAGATGAATGATATAACATGTTACCAACAGGCTTTTCATAAATGTTCCCTGGCACAATTTTCTTCATGAGAAATGGAATAACATAATATTTAAAAAGAGAAACCGATGTCTTCTCAAGATATTAAAACCATACGAAAAGGCTGTTTCCCAAAAGACGTGTGATAGAAACTACGCCTTAAAAAAATATTTTCTGGAAGTAACCAACTTGATCACAAATGACCCAAATGTTCCAAACAGAACCTTGCCATTTTATGGCTACATCTATTCCTGCAACAGACTGACACTGAGGGTCTTTGGAGAAGGAGGCCCCGTCTGCGCACTGGTAAAGGAAGTTTAGTAGACCGCAACCACACATGGCTAACAAATGGTACTCCTGAGGGGAGTCCATCGAAAAATAGATGAAATAACTACAATCACGGTTAACTCTTCATGTAGCAGCTTGGGACAGGGAAAAGGATTCCCATCTGCATGACAAAACCCTTCTCACCCCACCAGCCATCTCCACAGCCCTGCCCAGTGAGAGAAAGCCAGGCTTGTCACCAGCCCCCCAAGGCACTATTGAGCTGTTCCCCAAACCCAGGAAACCAACTTAGGCAGCAGCTCTACTAGTAAAAAAAAAAAAAAAAAAAAAAAAAAAAAAAAAAAAAAAAAGGAAGGAGAGACAGAGAAGGTCCAGAGGAAACACCCAGAGAAGGAGAGGAACACAATGCAAGATTCTGAAATGTACACAGAATGGAAAATAAACACAAAATCCCATGGCAAGACCATTAAGGGAGAGTGGAGGAGGAAAAAATAAAAAGCCTTCACACAGAGCAACAAAGACTGCATCCTACACAGCTCGCCTTCATCCCAGCACTAGCCAGGGAGTTTGGAGGCAGATTTTGGGGCTGCCACGCTCCAGAAACCCAAAGGCTCTGATTCCAAAAGCAACTGAATACAGCACTACCCAGACAAACTTAAGAAAATAAAAACACTGAGCATACACACACATGCATAGATTTTTTTTTTTTGCACTCTCTAGTAAAGCTGCTGAATTAAAACTCCAAGCACTCAAATGCCCCCACAAAGATCCAAACTCAGATCGGAGGGGCTAGCCTGGGGTCACCCTCCCACACCAGCACGAGAAGAATGCGAGCAGAAGGCAGTTTGCAATTTTAAACTCCCGTTACCCAAGCCTGGAAGCAGGCGTTCAAAGTGTGCACAGAGGGGCAAACACAGCTGGGCGCGGGCTATCGGGGTCCTCGGAGAATGAGGGGTTCCCACGCAGCCCTCCCATCCAAAGGCGCGCACCAGCCAGCCCCCTCCCCATCCGCTCCAAGGTACCAAAGCTCAGCCCAGCGACGCGGGGACCCAGTCCAGGAGCCCTGGCAGCAGCCTCGGAGGGAAGCCGCGCGCCTTACCTGCTGTAAGTACATAAAAGTCAAGGCACACGAGAGCTGGGGACACATGCCCACGCTGGGGAGCGCCACGCAGGTGGCCCCCGTCAGAGGATGCTGCATTTCGTCTCTCTGGCGCCCGCGGAGCAGGAGTGGGGACGCTCGCATGCAATCGCGCCGCTGCTCTTTGCCTGGACGCTACAATTTTCTTTTTCTTTTTTTAATTTTGCTGATTATCTAAGTCAAACCCGGGTGGCTGCTCTCTCCTTCTCTCTCTCTTTCTCCCTGTCTCTCTCGCCCTCCCCCCGCCGCACCCCGCGCGTCCCTCCTCCCTCGCTTTCTGTCTTCCCCTCGGGTTTGCTAGATCCCAGCGTCCGTCAGCCTGCCTCCAGCTAAGACACTTGAGAGGGTCACGAAACTATTTTGCTTCCTTTGGGGCTGTATCTTGTGTGTGTGTGCGGGCGTGTGCGTGTGGTTGTTGGGCCTGCTTGCTGATGCCCCCCAAAGTGTCAGGTGCCCCCGCCGCCCCCGCCCCCCGCGAAGAAAGCAAGAAAGAGCAAAAAGGCAACTTCTGTGAAAAATAGAGGGGGTGCCTGCCCTCCTGTAGATGCTGAGTGTGTGTGGGGGGGGGAGGGGGGTAGAGCTAAGGGCGAAAGAGCCAGAGAGGGGGAGAGGGGAAGGAGAGAGAGAGAGAGAGAGAGAGAGAGAGAGAGAGAGAGAGAGAGAGAGAGAGAGAGAGAGAGAGATTTGACTCACAACAAGGCTCACTCCGTTGTTCCTGATGCTCTTGCCTCCTCATTTGTCAAATGGGTCCAGGGAAGGGTTGGGATGTGTGTGTGTGTGTGTGTGTGTTTCCCTCCCCTTTGCTTTTTTTTTTTTTTTTTCAAACGACTCACCAAAATTCAAATGGTGTCTGCTAAAAATCTCCGCGGGGCAGGCGAGGCAGCGAGGAGCGCCCTACATCACCAGCGCCTAGGGAGCTGGACAATTCCTGCGCTCGCCCAACTGGGACCCGGTCAGATATGTGGTGGCGGTTCCTGCGCCCCACTCCTTGGCAAATAAACACGAAAATGGGATTCTCTCTCCGAAAGTGCTGGGATGATGCTAGGGGCTGGGGGTAGGGGGAGCCAGGGCTGCTGGCACCCCAGGCAGGGCAGTTTCTGCCCCCCCTCCCCGGAAGGGCTGCTGAGGTGGGGAGGCACCCCAGGCGCGTGGGGCGCAGCTTTCCCTGGGCGCCTCGCGGCGGCTGGGCAGCCAGCAGCCAGCACAGCAGCCAGCACTCCGAGCAGCCCCGAGCCAGCCGCGGAGTGGGAGAAGCCGCCCTGCCTGGCATGGGAATAAATGAAGCCTGTTGGGCTAAGTAACACGCCACATGCCAGCCCCAGGCAAAGGCGAGGGGGGCTCCTTCCCAGAGAATCCCCGCTCTTCTCCAATTATAAATGCGCAGGGTGGGAAGCCCACGTCTGATAAGAGATTACCAGCGGGCACATGACAATGGTTTATTTATTTTATTTTTTTCTTGCCTGATCAGCCCTCCTTGGCCAAATTAGCATTCTGCCCATGCGAGAGGGGTCTCTCCCTCCCCTTTATTTTAAGAAGTAATAATTATGCATTACTAGATCCTGTTAGTCTTTATGCCATAAAACAGGATGTGATCTGCAAATCAAAAGAAAATGTTAAGACTCTAACAAGTCCTTGGTCCTCCCCGGAAAAAAGCACGCTCTTAAATTCCTCATCAGGGATAACATTGTATTTTGTGATAGAGATTTTGACCCAGTGACTGGGTTTTCCTTTTGTTTTTCGGAGCAAGAGGCTGTGGGAACAGCATCTGTTTGGGTGGATGGGCTTCCTGTAAGACACCTCCTGCCTTCAGACTCCTCGCTGCTGCCCAGCAGGGCAGAGGTGCCTGCAAGTGCTGGGCATCCTCAGGAAGGGCCTGAGGGCAGGGCCCGGGGGACTGGAACCAACCGGGGACCAGGGGCATCCCAGCAGACCCCTCCCCGAGGCTCACAGGGACACTCTCAGCCGAATGACAGCTCCTGAACGGAGCCATCAGCTCACAAGGCACAGCTCACTTTGCAGGCTAATCAAAATGCTTTCTGGAGAAAAGCAAATTAATGATACCACAGCTCCATTTTTGTTGTTCTGTTTTGAAATGCCATCAATAACTATAAAGTCTTCCCTCTGCCAAACACTAGGCCCCAAGCAGGCTGTTTCTTTCTATTCCTCACCTTCCAACCCCCTGTGACTCACACATCCCATCAATTTAGAGGGAATACAGTCGCATGTTTAAGCCTAAGCGAATTGATACGGGCGATTAGGGGAGTACAGGCTATTGTTTTATATGTGTGTGCTGTTGTGTTGTGTTTTGGTTTTTTTTTGGGGGGGGGGGGGGTGGCAGCAGTGGCTAGCTGGAAAAATCATGGCTGTATATATGTTGTCTCAGAAATCATATTTACCAGACAAGGTCTGATTTACAGTTAAAATGTTTCCCTCTTTTCTAGATTCTTTTTTTTTTCTTACTTTTTGCCTGTCTTTCAGTTGTTTTAAATTTCACAATTCACAAAATCCAAAGAAAAGCCACTCCACAAAACACAGATGGAATAAAGGGTCAAAGATCCCCAGTCCTGACTCCCCTCCTCCCATTCTTCCCACTGCCTCCAGCAATGTGCTGTCCCAACAGGGGTTCCCCCCCCCCCCCTCCCCGTGCTTTCCTTCATTTGCTTTCTCCCTGGCACTGGAAAAGCCTGCAAATGCCCCCAAAAGAGGGCAGAATTTCCCCTTCAGCTCATTTTCATAAGAAGCACGATAAATAATACATGGCACTTTAATAAGACCTTATCTGAATGGTTTAATGAAAAACAAATACATTATGTAAGGAACCAATAACTGCTCTCGGCTGCCCTGAGCCAGGCCTGGTTTTCCTGTCCCTTTTCTCCCTAAAGTTGAAAGCCCTCCGTGGTGATTGGATTCCTGTGGACCCATTTTGCAATCATGCCTCAGACCTCTGCTTAAACTTAGTTCCTCGCAGTCAGGCGCATCGGAGGTCTGCAAAGTGAGACAATGGGACCCAGACCTTCAAAATGCATCTCCAAATGATTCTGTGGACAACCACACCCCCACGTCCCCACACAAGCACAGTAAGGCACAGAGATGAGTACACACCCCATCCACAAGGGACCCGCTTACAGGATCGGGGAGGAAGGAGTTTGCAGTGGTGAGCATCAGCACACGCTCATCAGGAGCCGAGCCGGATGACCCCTGATCAAGTGGTGACACCATATTTGCCATTGCTCTCTCGATGACAAACCTCCGCCAGCCTTTCAGGCAGCACTGAAGATGCTGAATTTGAACCCCAGCTCAACAGAGACTGAGAAAGAGCCACATAATGCTACTAGCTCCCAAACAAGTCCCCTATCAATAAATATGAGACCTGGGGGTTACTCTTCCCTCTCCGCAAAGAACCCCTGGGCACCCGGCATCACTTGGGTGTGCATATCGCAGTTCAAGGGCCACCCTCTGCCTTTCGGCTGCAAGGACCCTTAGTTGAATGGTTGTACGTACACCTTAGGGAGCAGAAAGAGAGCTGGGAAACCTGCAAGGAGCAAGGCCACCTACCTCCAGGGGATGCTTCCTCAGGCAGCAGGCAAACGCTCCCATTTTAATTCTATCCACACAACAGTGTTTGTAACTTTTCCTTCACTCACATTTGCCAGCTGTTTAAAGGAGTATAGGTAATTGTGTGTTTTTTCTCTTTCATAATTCCGTATGTTAATGTCCTAAGGCTGTCTAAAAAGCCAGCCTTTAGCCTAAGGAAGATCTTCAATGGGAGCTCCCATGCCTCAGAGCAAGACAAACTCCAGTTAGACAGAAGAAAGAACTTCCTGGTCTTAAATATAATTATCCAAACTGGGGTTAGCTCCTGACAATGTCAAGGGGTGGCTTAGATGATAGTCTTCCTTCCAGATTGTGACATAGGCCGCCACATAGTCTCAACCTTCAGTAAACTGAGACTGAAAGTATCAGTAGAAAATGTTATTATTTATTGTCTCTATCACAAGCAAATGTTATTATTTATTGTCTCTATCACAAGCACTTGGAGTCACCAACTTGTTGAAATATTGCAACTACATATCGTTAGTGTGGATTACGCTCCAGGCACTGTTCTGGTCCCTGGGGCTATAGCCATGGGGGAAGGCAAAGACCCTGAGATCATAGAGTTTACCATCTAAGGGGGGCAGGGAGGCACAGAAAAGAAACAATTAAGATAAGAAAAAATAAAGTGTAGAGCATATAAAAGTGATGAGTGATGTGGAAGAAATCAAAGAAGGAGGGGATCAGGGGGTCAGGGATCCCTGGGATTAGAAGGCTGGCAGGGTGCAGTCGCGCTGTGGGAAGAGTGTGCTTGCTCTGCAAATACAGCTTCAGCTTCCGAAAAGCCTCTGTACCCTGCCCCCTCCGATCTGGTTGCCAAGCCCCAGATTTGTCTATTAGGTCAGTTCTGGAGCTCTCCTGGGTCAGTCTACTGAGAGTGCTGGTAGGAGTTTGGCACTTCTAATGACTAAAATTTCAAAACATCCTCAGCTGCAGGTTTAACTGCTCCAAGTACAGGATTCAATACACTCTCTGACATACAGTAGGCACTGAGATAATACTAAATTGGTGGATGGACGGATGAATACAATAGGAATTTGAACGGAATGACAATGACTTATTGTTACTTCTTTCTGCTCAAGAAATCTAACAATTCTGAGATTTTCATTAAAAAAAATTATTTTCTCTCTGTATGTTAAGCTGGCCCCTTGGCCTCTAGAGTGAGGTCTCAGCTCCAGGTGGTCCCTCTGAGCAACCCTGCAGAATCTCCATTTCTCAGGCACAGTTTTCCTGGCAGAGACATGCTCACTCCAAGGCCCAGAGTCGGAGGCCGAGAATTCGGCTGCTCTCAGAGGCGCACCGTGTTCCTCTTTCTGAGCAAAGAGCTGTGGCTCAGGCAGCACCAGTTCCATAGGTTCAGAGACGATTGCTTTGCCTATGATGACAGGATTGAGGCTGCACATCAGAGGTTACTTCTGTGTAAAGGACCCTCCAACACCACTAGCTCTCTGGAGTCGGTGTCCATGAAAATGAGACCAAGACGAAAAGAACAGAAACATAAGTACAAGGCATGCCCCATTCACAACTAACCCTCACTGCAAAAGCTCTTTTCAAAATTATGTTGGTTGTTGAGAACAATGACACAGTGGTTGCAGCCCTGCAATCTTTTCTCCACAAGAATGGCATCAATGAATAAATAAAATCAACAAATTAAGCAAATAAGAATGCCTACCAGTATATCTAGCATTGATGTGGCGGAGAAATGGGTGATCTCAAATGCAGACAACGAGAGTCACAAGGGGAAAGCTCTGATGGTTTGGCACCCACTTTCAACCTAATTATTACAGTTCTAAGTATCTGTCCTGCAGAAAACCTGAGATGGGCACAGAACTCCGTGGACCGGGAGAGTCCTTCCAGCTTTGCTTGTGAAAGCAGTAGGGCAATAGCAAAACCCATCCTGGCACAGATATACAATGCGGCTGTTAGGGAGCATGAGGGGTGTCCATGTGTCCTCCTTTGGAAACACATCTCTGGGAAAGATCTATAATGTTTCAGAGCATCCCTAATAAAACTCCATATGTGAAAACCAAACAAAACCAACCCGGAACAACAAAAGCTCCAATCTTGTGTGTGTGTGCGTGCACATACATGCATATACACATACACAAGGAAAACAGTGCCCAAATGCCCATGGTGGAGGTATTCCAGCCCTACAGAAACACAAAACTTGGGTTTATATCCAAGATTTGCTAGTTGTAAGATTTGTGAATGTGAGCATGTGAATTAACTCTGAGCCTCAGTTTTCTAATCTGTAAAATGGAGCTGATTATAGCTCCCTCACAGAATTGCAATCATTCTCAGAGGATTATTTTTCCTTCATTCAAGAACTATTGCAAAAGTGTTTAAAAACAATAGAAGGGTTGCATGAAATTAATGACTTTTTTTGGCCAAGTTAGTATATTCACACACACACACACACCATCTGCTATCATTATCATTTTGCAACAGAAAGAGCATTTTGTACCAAAAAGTAAGAAGGACGTAATCTCAAAATAAAGGACAGCCCTTCGAATTGATTAAATTTAGGTCTATTAAAATTGTAACGAAATTGCCCTTACTTTTCTCATTTAGCTGCAGTCTGTTAAAAATGTCATTATAGAATCAGATGAATCGATGGATCAGCATTTGGGACACATCGAGATGATGTATATAAAGTGCTCCTTAGCATGGGCGCTGGCACACCAAGAATCAGCAAGACAGGCCAACTGTCCAGGGTGCTTGAAACCCACGAACACTTAGGCTCATTAGGCCGGAATGACTACCCTCTGCACCCCACAGGCTCACTACACCAAAACTAACCCAACACTTTTCTAATTTCTAGCGACCTAAACCACTCAGTGCACGCTTTTCACCTGGGAGAAGCTAAGTAAAGGCCAGATGAATTGAATTTGTGGTATCACCAGAGTTTATTCATTTTCCTCAATTTCCACAATGCAGCCCTGCTCATTCAAAACCACCTGACACCTGATGACCGTGATGGAGGGGTTGGGAACTCTTCCTGGTTCCTGTGAGGGCAGGAAGCACACTGTGGAGTGGGGACCACTTCTGTTGGAATCTTGGAGCTTTGGTGTGAAGGCTATGCTTCATACTTCCACAGCTGCTATTGAATGTCTATGGGGTTATAAGCTCATCAAGGCCCATTTCCAATCTCTCTAAGAGGAAATCATTATAATTTTGCCTTCCAAAAATTAAGTTGTTAAAAGCTAAAATAAGGTGATACATGCAAATTCTGAGCTGGGTGCCTGTTATCTAGTAACAATTCAATGTATGTGTATTAGCAACTTTTATTATGAATGATTTTTATTCTTAGTCCCTGACCAGTTAATAACATAGACCTTCCTCTTGTTTAAACATGTCATTGTATTTTCTAAAGAGGACATGAACATGACCAACAAAAACAATATGTTTATGGAACAATGAACTCCAAATGCAATGTTCAGGGGGGATTTTTTCAAGTGATGTGGCATTTAGACGAAAATGTGTAGACATCACCTTTCTGCCACAGTCTTTTGAGTACACACAATTTATTTAATCCTGCTAATGGACCAAATGAACAAAAACTCTCACATTAGTCCTTGTCAACTAAATTCTTCCCAGCCGGATCTCACAAAATGTCAGGTCAAATGCTTTACTACTTTTTGGAGACTGACGAGGGCAACACATGTAAAGAGATTCCTTCTGGCCAGCATGGTAATTCTCACACACACACACACACACACACACACACACACACACACACACATCCTATATAATAAAAGGCTAATATGCAAATCGACCAAACAGTGGAACGACTGGTCACTATGATGCACACTGACCACCAGGGGTAGACACTCAACACAGAAGCTGTCCGCTGTCCCCTGGTGGTCAGTGTGTCCCACAGGGAGAGCACCAGAAGCCGGGCTCACAGCTGGCAAGCCTCTGAGGCAGTGCTAAGGACCCCTCGTGGGATGTCCCTGAGGGGTCCCTGACTGTGAGAGGGCACAGGCTGGGCTGAGGGACACCTGCCTCCCTCCTCCAGTGCACAAATGTCATGCACCGGGCCTCTAGTATATTCCTATTCACACAACCCTCTAAGGTAGGTTTTAATAGCCCCAATTTACAGAAGAAGAAACTGAGGCTGCAAGAAGTATACTTTTTGTTTTCCTAATAAGAGGTAGCAACAGTGCTTTTGATCAGGTCTGTGGGACAGAAGAACCGGGGAGTATTCTCCCCCTCACCATGCACCGCCAGCTGCAGCAGAGGCTGATTACAGCATCATCATCATCACGTTATTCATCACTTGCAATATCTAAACCTAGTAGGCACCTCTCTGAAGCATTGCTCTCTGTCAATTTGGCTGCACAATATCCTTTTCTTAGGAATCTGTTCCTGACCCTGGTCACCTCATTTTATGTATGAAATTTTCCTAGCTTTCCAATCCCTGCTTCCTTATGGAAGGTCTAAGTCTCACACTATCCAGTCTACCTGAAGCTCTTCTGAAGTAAAGACCCTGCCTCTATTCTCATGTTAACACCTTGCTATCAACACCCCCCCCCAATAAAAGCGACAAGTTATAGAGGCAATGTTCTATCAGACCTGTCAACAGAGATCCAAGACATGCCAGGCAGAACCTCAAATTCTAACACACCCAGAGTAAGCAGAGAACTTAGGTTCCCAGAGGAGCTCTGCTGAAACAATAGGTTGCAGGAGGTGATGGTGAGGGAGAGTGCAGGGTTTGGCACTTGAGAGGGTGCGAGTGTGTTTCCAGTGCAGAGGACAGAATGTTAGAGCGTGGGACAAGGGACAGTAGGTGGCAGAGACAAAAACAGCTAAGTGGTGATTTCTCCGAATGAACAAGTAAGTGGGTGGGGAGGTCTACTTTGGGAAGCCTCCACACGCCACCCACTCTGTGTTGCGACTTTCTGGGACTTGAGCAAATCTGAAGGCAAACAAAGTCTGCAGAAGATTCTATTTTTCCTCTGTAACAAGCCTGGCTGAGGGTTCTCTGACCCCATAAATGCTCAGAAATATTTATCTTTATGCAACACAAGTCACCCTCGAGCATCTCCTACTAGAAATACTTCACCTCTAACATCTCAAGTTCTGGAATAATGCCTTTGACTTTGACCTGCCTGAGGTCCTGTCTTGGCACTGGGGCAAGAGTCTCCACAGGGGTTCTCAGTCCCAAGCATTGTTGGCAACCCTTCAAAGGCTGGTGATTGTTGGTGGTGAGGGTCCTGTTCCCACGGCTGTTCTATCATCCCCCCAAACCAAACATTGGCACACGCTTCTCTTCCTCAATGGACTTGATGTTTGTTAATGAAAGCACCTCCCTTCCATTTACTTAACCTTGAAACCTCAACATTTGCCCTTCACACCTCCCTTTGCTGCTATGAATGGCCAACTGATTCCCAAATCATATAACTTTTAACTCCCCAATCTTCCACCTATGAAGCTTCCCAATTTTCCATTGCCATTGTCCCAGTGCACCGCATTATTCTCTGTAGCCAAGATTTCTTTTTAATTAAAAAGCTCTGCTTCCCTAATTGGTTCCTTTGCTCTGTCTCAGTTCCTCCAAACTCACACTCTACATTGATTCCATAGGGGAATTTTAAAAAGACAAAACCAGGCATGTCAATCTTCCAGTCAAAGACATCACTGACCCTCCCACTGATGAGGGCATGATATTCAAAGCTTCACCCTGGTACTGTACCTCTTATCTTGCAACTTAACTGGCACTCTCTCTAATGTACCTCCCTCTCCCCAGATTCCAGTCACCTCGTACCTGATCTTGTAATTGCTTATGCCCAATGCATATTAATATATCTCCAAATATATGTTCCTGGGCCAAAGCTGCTTTAATGATATGCATATGCAAATCCCACAATACCCAGTGCAGAATTAAATAAATAACCCCAGAGTGAGCTGTGCACCTTCGTGTGTTTATAGTGTTGAGATGGGGATGAAGATGACAGCACCTATGTGTGTTTCCCTTTGCTCTTCCCAAGGGCAGTTCTGGGTACACACTGATATCACCATGCTACCCACGAGGATGCCGGAGCTCCGAGGGGTTATGTAAGCATCCTGCACATAAGTGGGACAGCCAGTGTTGACAGGGAGCTCCCTGTCTGTTCACTGTCTCTCTCCTGCCACCCCATCCTTCACACACCGGCATGCACCTGCTCCATGAGAACATTTCCCTCTCAATGTTGTACCTCCATCACCTCAGGACAGCATAGTAGCAGGCCAATAGTAGCAGGTGCTTGTTAAATATTGATCGAATAAATGAGAAAACTTGGAAATGACAGCCAAAATCCTCTACTCCATGCAATTATCACTAATTGACTCATTCATTCATTCACTCATCAGCTACATCTTGAATGCATTCTCTGTGCCAAGCACAGTGCTGACCCTGGAGATACTTACACCTCTAGTAACCAGATATTTTTAGCTCATCTGGTTTAAAAAATTATCTTTTGCAACTCTGCCTCAGCATATGAATCAGCATTTTCTCAATATTAAGCAACAAATTAAAATACTGATGTTAATTAGATTATGAAGCTAATTGAAAACAATATTATTTATCCATGTCCCCAATTTCAAAATTGATATTCATTAAAATTGCCTTATTTTCTCACTGATTGGCTTTATAACAAATATTTCACATTTGACTTTATATAATTCATCTGTTTTAAAACAGGAGTTTTGTGTAGAATTCATTTGAAAAGAGATTTCTACCGGTGTAAATGTGCAGATATATGTATTTGAGGACCACTAGCTTGCTATATGACACTGTGAGGCTCAGACCATAGGTTTACCCTCATATGGAAAAAAAATAAAAGGGGATGTTCTGGGGCTACAGAGTTTACTCTAACCTTATATTGCCTTCTTGACGATGAAATGAATGATGCTATAGATTGGGGAGGCAGACTGCTTGGTTCTGACTCTTGGATCTCCTGTGTACAAGCTGGGTGTACTTTTGGCAAGTTACTTACATTTTCTGGGTCATGGGGGTCAACATTTGTAAATAGGAAAGGCATGAGTGTCTTTTTTCACAATTTTGGTAATATGGAATGATACGTGCAAATTGCTTAGTGCAACCCCAGGCACCTAGGAAATGCACCATGCATGTAAGCCTCATAGCTTCATGGTGGTGGTGGTGGTGATGATGATGATGATGGCACTGTCAGTGATGATACTGGAATTGGCCTTGGTGATGACAGTGATGGTGATGGTGGATGGTGATACAGTTATTGTTGACGGTGAACTCAAGGGTAAGGCAATATAAATTGTCCTTTGTAGGAAAGACAGCTCCAATCTCTCTAGAGATAGGCAGTCATTCTTTCTACCTCTTCTGGGAAAGCCCATTGCTAGTTGACTATTGCACCTTTCTCTCTTAACTCTTGTGTTTGCAGCTAAGGAAGCAATTGGACTTGCTGTTATCACCTCGATTCCCCCTTCTTTCCCTCTTCATAACTGGGCCACAGACATCTCCAAGGAACCTCTCTTATACAGCAAGTAGGAGCTGACACCACTGTTCTTCAGGGTTACTCTAGGGGATGTTAATATTTTATGACCTCTTTAGTGAAACACCAAACTCCAGGGTGCTGATACTTCCTCTAATATCACTCAGATTCTCAGCAGGATTCCACCCTCCCTCTTTCCAACCCCCACCTTTCCCCAGCTAAGCCATTCTAATAGTTCTTTGCCCTCATAGACATTGTCCTATCAAGATCCACATAATTCCAAGAAATGTCATAAAAATAATAGCAACACCAAGAATTAGTGAGCATTTACTCTGTGCTAGGTGCTCCGAGAAATATTTTGTATTCATTATCCCCTCCTTTTTCCCAGAAACCTAGTACATAAGGTAAACTGACCAACCCCCATTTTATAGATGAGAAAACTGAGGGTAGGAGAAGAAAACATTCAAATCTGTAAACTTGGGCTCTAACATAGATCAGTGTGATTCCCTTGCCTCTGATCTTCTACTTTAGTACATAATGTATCCCTGCAAGTTAGATTTTAGAGCAAAATGTCTGAAAGTTGAACAATTGATATGAGTTATCTGAGACTCAGTTCTTTCCCCCGAATTAAATTGAATTATAAAATATCAAACTATAGTTCAGGTAGATGCTGCCTCCCCCAGAACCCATGGGTACCTGAAACCACAAAAGGTTCTCTCTGTTGACATGGAAACATGGGCCAAGGTAGAATAAGCTCAAATCTTGACCCAGTGCCTGAAGGGGGTCTGGGTGGCTGGGCTTTCCATTTCCTTCCTCAGAGCATGAGTAAAATGATCTCAGGCAGCTAACACTCACGGGATACGATTTTGATTTTTGGTCAAAGAAACAACTATACAAACAACTACTTTATTGCCCATTCCATTGGGACCACATCCTCTAGTTATGGAAATACAGTCAAGAAGAATAATTTATAAAGCAGAAAAAAATGCATATGACATGGAAGATGGAGTGAGATATGAGTCTATGTTTTTATGGTCTGACCCAATGTATGTAAAATCAAGCTGTATCTATAATTTATACTCTGCACCTCTAAGTTTATCTCTGTCAAGATCAAAGTCTATATATCTACCTCAATACAGCTCCAGATTCAAGGGAACACTCAAAGGTTAATAGTCCTGTTGAGATTACTGATAACTTTTATTGCTATTTTATTGTTTATCTGTATTAATAAATTTTCTATAATAAACATCAGGTAGTTTCATAATAAGGAAAGAGACGATTTCCTCTTATTATTATTATTTTTTTCTTTTTTTGAAGTGGCTCAAATTATGGAGTGAAAACACTTCCCTGTCATAGGCATGTCAGCTCCTCACCAAAGGGGGAAGAGAATGGGTGCATGATCTATTGAAAATGAACTTTGACCAGCTCCTCAGTATACCAGCTCTTCACAGATAGTTTAATAGTAATTCTAGAAAGAGGCAAAGAGCACTCTTGTATACTTCCTGAGCATTGCCCCTCTCCACATAAGCCTAATTATAGTCACTAAAGATGTTTCTTTCTCGTCTCCCCGGGTCCTGTGTGACAGCCCATCATTCCAGTGGCATTCTTGTTGAGAAAACCTCATTTCTATTTTTATTATGAGGACTGCTTGTCTTACTTGCTCTTAGTACAGAGATCAAGACAATAGGAAGACCTGCGCTTTCCTCAGGCAAATGAGAATTACTAATTTTTTCTCTCTATTAAGTCCTATGCTATCTCCACTGGCTTCCTCAATATTTAGTGCACAGGCTAAGACCATGAAGAACCTGCTAAGTGCCACCCACCCTCACACTCCAAAGACTTCTATTACTTATTGCCCATACTCATCTTCATCAGAGAAAGCAGCCTCAGCATGCAAGCAGGATCTTATTGAAAGTATAAAGCCCAAATTCCCCCCTTGATGCTTTGAAACACATGCATGAGGTAGGGTTTTCTTTAAGAAAATGAAGTGACTCCTGGAATCCTCTGAAGCTGCATGGCGCTTGTGTATGGAAAGGTGTGGACATGGTCATGCCACTCTCAGGCCCATCTGATAAAGCTAATGGTGAGAAAGCATTTTCCTCCTATTAGGAGTTTTCTGTGCTAAGCATTCTAACAGTGATTTACATGCATTATCTTACTTATTCCCATGCCAAATATTTTATTCATGCATCCACTCATTCATTCCTTATTTAACTCATATATAAATATTGATAGAGTAGTAAATTATAGTCTAAGTGTTGTGCGATGCCCCCAGTATACAGCGATTAGACATACGAACAGGCAGACACACACACACACAAATGAAACTCAGCCTATTTACTCTGGTGGAACTTAATGTGTACTGGCAGAGACAGATTTTAGACACCAATTCAATCAGGTTCTTATAAAACTAATGTCCCAGCAATTTCACTCTTGAGTATTTATTCCAGAAAAATGGAGACTATGTTCACACACATCTATATATGAGGTTTTATTTATAATAGCTAAACATAGGAATGGATCCAGATGTTCTTCAACAGATGAATGGTTAAATCAATGGAGGTGGAGACATACTGTGGAATACTACTCGGTTTGGAAAAGCAACTACTGAAATACTCAAGAACTTGGATGAAACTACAGGGAATTATGCTGGGATTAACCTTAAAAGGTTCTGTCCTATATTGTTCCATTTGGGAAATGTCTAAGTTTTAAAAATGGAGAACTGACTAGCGTTTGCCGGAGCTTAAGAATTTGAGGAGTGGGGAGGGGGTTTGTCAGTGGTTAAAAGGGGCAGGGAGAGGAATCCTAAGATGATGGGATTGCTCTGGATCTTGAGCTCGTGGTGGATCCTCAGATCTGCACATATGATAAAACTGAGTGGAAGTGAAATATCACCCCCCCCCCACACACACACACACACACGTTATTGCAAGTAACACTGGGGAAATCTGAACACAATTAGTGGCTTGTATCAATATCAATATCGTGGTTGTGATATCGTATTATAATTGTGCCAAGTGTTACCACGGGGGAAGGTTGAGTAAAAGGTACATGGAATCCGTCTATATTATTTCTCACAACTGTGTGCAACTGCAATGATCCCAATGAAATTTCCATTAAAAAACCAATTATACAGTTAATTTTATAAGGCCCGCTGTGATACATGCTATTCAGGAAAGAACAGGTTTTACACATTTTTTAAAGGGCCCTATATATAGCAGGGGGCTGAAATTAGACAGGGCGAGGGAAGACTGTTTTGAAGAGGTGTCATTCCATTGGGCAACTGAAGGGCGAGGAGCTGGTGAGGAGAAGAGTGGGTGGCAGACTATTCCAGGAAAGGAAACAGTGTGTGGCAGGGATGCGGGAAAGGGTGTGCATGTGCAGGGACTGGCAACAGAAGCACCGGGGAAAGGGGTGCCTAGTGCAAGGAGGAAGCACCTAGGGGATGAGGGACACACGTGCGTGACAGCCCTAAATCCTGTTTGGGAGCCACTATCCCCCCACTCTTCTGTTGCAGGAAACTGAGGCTCAGACAATCTATTTAGTTCACAAAGCTAGGAAGTATCATTTCTGCAATCCAACATCAGGCCACCACTATGTCTCTGCCTCTTCTAAAAAACCATCTTTAAGCATCTACTTGCTGTCTGGCTCAGCAATAATACTCCCAGACATTCACCTGGAATAAAGTAAAATTTTATATCCCCGGAAATAAAATTCCTGCACACTGATGTTTATAGGAACTTTTTAAAAATTGGTAAGGACTGGAAACAACCTCAAGATCCTTCAGTTGTGGAATAGATGAACCATGGTGCATTCATACAACAGAACGCCACTTAGCAATAAAAGGGGAGAATGAGCTATTGATAGACACAACTGCATAAATGAATCTCAAATTCATTACACCGAGAAAAAGAAGTCAGATTCAGAAGCTACCGACTTATGATTCCATTTATATGACACTAGAGGCCTGATGCATGAAATCTGTGCAAGGGGCTCGGCCCTCGCAGCCCTGGCTTTGCCCGGAAGGTTGTCCAGAAGGACATCCAGAAGGTCGTTCAGCTGTCTGGTCTAATTAGCATATTATGTTTTTATTATTATAGATTCTGGAAAAGGTAACACTAGAGGAACAAAACAAGGATTGGTGATTGGGGAGGCTCGGGGTTGAGACTGAGAGCAAACAGACCCCAGGGGACTTTTGGGAATGGTAGATATGTACCACATCCTGATGGTGGCGGCCCCATTACATCACTGTGGGCATTTGTCACCACTTGCAGAGCTGTATGCTAAAAGGGCACGTTTTACTGGATGTGCATTATACCTGGATAGTCCTGGCCAAGATACAAGGATCTAATGGAGTGAGCAGATATACATTTAAGTCACAGAAGATCCCTTCTAACTTTTGAAAAGTTCTGTATGGCCCCGGGAGACAGCAGTATGAGTCTAATTTACAGAAAATGAAATGAAAAAGAATAGACTGCCGATACAGCTTCTGTGGAGGCTGGGAGAGGGGTGACCCACTCTTCCTATTCTTAGGGTCCATCGATGGAGCAAAAGGACTCCGTTCTGGAAGACAGACCACCTGAATCTAAAGAGCCACTGGTGTTGCCCAGCTGGGAGGAGACCTGAGTTCTCTGAAATAGGAAACTAGGAAGGTGAGGCTAGAATAGGAGGACAGTTAAATAAAGTCAAGGGATGCATTGTTTTTCTTGTCTTTGCAGAGGACCAAAGCTGCATGCTCTGGGGTCACACAAGTCACTCAGGGCTGGGACTGCAAAGTCAGCTCACTTCCCACAGAGGACACATCCTGCTCTGAATGGAGGTCCAGCCACGGAGGGAATCCAACGCTAACACGGGCTCAGCAAACACACCAACATCTGCTCGTGTGGCCCCATTCAGAGCCATGGCTCTTGTCTCCCCAGGCCCATGGGTCTCTCAAATATCTTACCCCATGGGGGTCATAATGAGTCCATGATCAATTTCCCTTTCGGCTTTGTGAGTCGCTAGGGGCTAGTTCGGATGCAATGATGGAACGCTTGGCCATTTCCGGAAGCTGTCTTTCCTTGTGGGTTTTCACGTTTGGGGAAGATGAACCCTGACCCCTCTCTGGGGAACAGCTGGTTCAGGTCAGGCAGTGTGAGCTGGCGTCTTACATCACCCTGGCCTGCTGGCTAAGCAAATGCATCTGACCAAAGTCAGCCTGAGCCTCCCCGACCTCCACACCTGACCACCCATCTTCTCTCTTCCCATAACACTCGATTTCTATCTCTAGTGTTGCCTTTACCTAACATATTTTCATCATGCCTTCCTGCAGCTTGTCTTCAGTTCCCATTTACCCCAAAGACAGCAAACACCACAGGACAGAGCTGGGCTTCATGGCTACCACAACCCACACACTTGGCTCATCTGGGAGTGTGACAAGGACTCTGTAAATGCCTGCTGAATGAAGGAACAATGGGAAGCCTGGTGCACGGCAGAGAAACACATTCCAGAACAAACCCCCAAAGAGACCACTTGGTGCAAAGCAGGAAATATCATGAACTGAAAACAAGACATTTGTTTTTGCGAAATTCACATGCATCTCAGTTTTACCAAAGAGACATTGTAAGCACTTCACCCAAGTGACATGTTATATACAGAGAAAAGTGCTTCATTTATTTCTATTGCACTGAGGCTCACCCTCTGTGTGAGTCCCAGAGGTCTGACAATCATTACGGGGTCCCCCATGGCCAAAGCCAGGTTTAAAAAATATAAACAGAGAAAACAAAGGAAAAATACATGAAAAAAAGAGACTTCAGAAACCTATGTCACATTTGTAATTAGAGAAAATAGGAGTTTTTCTCAGTCCCTCATTAATATTTCCATTTCAAAATTCAACTCCTCAGAGAACCATAACTAAATGTGTGTGTGTGTTTTTTTTTTTTAAGAAAAGAAACAAAACAAAAAAATAAGAAGAAAGCAATTGGACAATCAAACTTTAACTCTCTCTGCTCTCTAACTCCGGTCAGAATAATTCCCCTTCCATGAGATAAATTTAGTCTGAGAACAAGACAGCCTTGGTCCTGCTGCATAATTCATTGGCAGCTTTAATCTTCAGAATGACTATTAGCGAACAGTTCAGGTTTTATTGCGATTTTTTAAACAAATGATCTTTTAAGTTCAAAGTGAATATATCATGAGTTGGCAATTTGTAATATGTTTTCACTCAAAAGGAAGTCAAAATAAAATTCCTTTAGACCTTCGGATGTGAATTGAAGACTTAAAAACAAACTGAATATAGAGCATGTAGGACAGGAAGTCAGACAAACAGAAGTCGGCATGAAACAATGTATTCAATAGAGAGTCTGATGAACTTGTCATGAACTGCAAAGTATGGATGACCTTCCTTAAAAGGATATGCTAATAATATAGGGCAAATCTACGTGATTCTAAGGAACATATTTAGTCAATCATCTAAATGGTGTGCCTTCCAAATGTCCAACATCTCATGGTTTGTAAGTGCCAAATATATGTGAATCTTTATGCAGATATTTTGTTCTTTGGCAAATTTAAGGCTTGGCCATCTAGGGACATGGACGCAGGCTCAGTCTCCCTTATAGTATTAACGATAGAACACCCTGTCTGTTCAGCTAGTGTATTGCAAATTCAGTCAAAAGATGTGTGGGGGAAGCACACATTTGCAACTGGGCAATTACTTGAATCCATATAAAAAGTATCACCACATCAACTATTTATAACTTCAAACCATATCCACGTAATCACATAATTTACCTTAGAGTTATAGAAACTAAGCAGAATCAGACACCACTAAGATGCATTAAGCCATCCCTTTAGCTGCCTCTGAGGTGAATTGCATGACGGGTTACTCTAACATTAATCTGTGTTGACCACCGGGAAGGAACTGGCAAGAATTCTTGCCTGTGGTTACTGAAGTCTTCATCTGCCTTAATCTTGGTTCTTTTCTACTCTTTTTTCTTCCTAGCACTGCCTATCCTTTCCCCCCAAGTTGGCCGTCTTCTTTTGAAATAGGAATGTTTCTGGAAAGAGATCAGCAGAAAAGGATTCTCAGACTCGAAGAGGTGACCATCTTTATTTTAACAGGTATACATCCCATTCATCTTAACTAGCATGCCCACGTCTCCCGTAGCACACTCAGCTTTTTGAACTCTGCTCATTAAATATCTTGACTATTTTATATGCCTAATAAAGTTTCACGACTATGGTATATGGATGGCTACACGCCCTGGTAGAAACTTCTCAAGAGTCTTGGTTGTTTAAGAAACTCTTCTGTTAAAGCCAAAAGTTAATGACCTTCTAGATTTAGCACTTGTACTCATATGTCCCTTAGTGGTCAGTTATAATGACCACTAGTTACACTGACTAGTGTAATAATCCTAACTATCTGGTTTCAAATTTGCTTTCATTCTTGGGACAGCATCCATCTGGAGGCTCAAAGGAGGATTAACCATCCTACCTAGAGATGGGGTGAGAGATGGAGGAGACTCTTAGGAGAGGCTTTCTAACAGAGGGAGCATCTGAACCCAAACCACAAGGGATTTTCCTCTGAGTAACTATACATGCATTGCAGTCGAATATCATGATATTTTGCTTCTTAATAACCCAACCTCATCTTTGTTAATAACCAACAGATACCATTCCTCCAGGATGAATAAGTTGAGAAAAAAAATCATTAAATAAAAGTCAGTTAATTGCATTTCTTAAGAAATCCAACTTTTTAATGTTCCTCTGAGAGCAGAGCAGCAGTATAGTCAAAGGATCAATTATCCTTTTCCCCCCAAAAATTGCAGAATACAACATTTGCTTTTCTTAAAGGGCTGCAGACATTGCTGTTTCTTTCCATAAGAATAAGTTGAAAAGGATGCAAAGTTATACAATCGACAATTCACTGCACACAAGCTGCTTTTGATTATATTGCCTCACAAACTAGATACTTTGCTTGGAAGCATAAAACTGTTTATCACTAAACATTTGAGATTCCACTCAGATAATTTACACATAATTAGACAGAAGCCCAGACTTCCTAGCAGCAGCATTACCTTCTCTCTAACAGACTATTCTTAAGAACATTTTTTGGTAGCATAATGAGTGTTTTACGAGGATTTGTAATCAGTCTTAACGTAGGTGGAAACAAAGGTGAATTACTTCTCAACACGATCAAATCATTACATAACTCGGTGCAGAATAAAGATGAGCTAAGGTTGGAAGAGGTAACCTGCCCAGGTATTTGAAGGAAGTAGGAAATTCTGGTCTTTTCCAGAGGCATAAAATGAATTAAGTGATCCCTTAGGAAGCAGAAATAGACAACAGAAATAAGCCTAGAGGAGAAGTCTCCCATTTAGACTTGCCTATCCTTTGCTCGCTATCAGGGAAGGAGATAAAAAGATGGAATACAGAGATGAAGAGGAAAACTAATGGCATTTTCTGTCCATAGTCACAGTCTTCACAGATGTCTAAACTCTTTGGGGTCGCATCTTGTCTTTTCCAGACATCTTCTCTCCTAAAACACAAACAAATCCTTGGTAGGGAAAACCAAGCCAGCTGTCCCCAAATACGCTGACTGTCACTCAAATATACGGAGTCATCGGGGAGAAGAGGAACATTAGGGGGTGTGGGGAAAAGTGTCACCATTTCATGAGACAAAGACCGCAGCCAGAAATAGCTTGGTCTCTCGACACTGCATTACTCTGAAGCTTCAGTTTCGACTTGAATCTGTGCCTCCAAGGGGTGTTTCAACATTGCCACCTTGTAAGGTCCCTTTGCATCTACAAAACATAGTTGGCTAGCTTCCATTTATGGACAAGGAATTATGTTTTGATTTCTCTTTATTGCCTTTTTCAACCAGAGACGGTCTGTATCTCGCTTTTATGCATGACATTTAAGCAACTTACAACCTCAGCTACATTCAGTTTGTACCATGACACAATTTGTGTGTCCCCCCCCCCCCCAGATTATTCATAGGGGGAATCACCGAGGCCAAGCTGCATAGCGATCCCTGGGTGGCCATTCATATTCTCAGCTCCTGCGCAGGTTGGACTAGGTGTTCTTTAAATTAGTCAACGTGGAAAGCTACTGCTTCAAGATGGTCCCTTTGAGGCTGCAGGTGGTAAAGTATACTTGGATGCTGTGGCATGCACAATCAAGGCAATGTCAATTAATATTATAACTATGATCTTGGGAGACAGTGTGTCTAGGACTCCAGTTTTGGTCCCTTTGTGATCTTAGGTTTAACCTTTGTGCAGTTTTAATCTCAATGTGTCATCCAAATTCAAAAGGCATTCTAGAACAGGCTCTTCACCAAAGAAAGCAACAATTAAAATCCAAACCAAAAATAAAAATGTTTACCTAATTATGGACACAAGTATATGTGAATATGTCAAAAACATATGGATAAGAATACCTGTGCTATACTGATTTACACTGATGTCTGACAAATAATAGTTCTAAATAATAATTTGATGGATGCTTGGATGAATGAATGAATGTTAAAGGAATGAATGATGATGAATCAGAAGCAATATGCATGTTCAAAATAGGGTAATGAAGCCCTGGCCAGTGTAGCTCAATTGGTTGGGTATCGTCCCATGAATCAAAAGGTTGGTGGGTCTATTCCAGGTCAGGGCACATGCCCAGGTTGTGGGCTCAATCCCCAGTAGCGGGCATGCAGAAAACAGCTGATCAATTTTTCACTCTCACATTGATATTTTTCTCTCTCTCCCTCTCCCTTCCTCAGTCTCTACATATCAATTAAGTATATTTAATAGTAGGGGAATGGTTAAGCAAAGGATAATCTATTCATATATTTAAGTATTATACAGACATTTGAAATCAAGTTTTCAAGGAACATTTAATGGCATACATGGGAAATAATTGACACAATGCTATCTTTAAATGGGTTAATAATAGATTGTATGTTTTCAATTGTGTCTCCTTCCTTCCTTCCTTCCTTCCTTCCTTCCTTCCTTCCTTCCTTCCTTCCTTCTGTCCGTCCTTCCTTCCTTCCTTCCTTCTCTCTATCCATCCATCCATTCATAAATTCCAGATATAAACAAAAATATACTGATTATTGGAGGTCCAGAGTCCTGCCTGATCATCATTCCTCTGCATGGGTGGTCCAGGAGGCATAGTGGGGGCATACCTCCTGGGCCACCCATGCACAGTCTTGAGCTTTAGGAAATAGATTAAATATGAATGTTCTCATCCAACCCTCCAAATCTGGCCCATAAGAAAACTTAGTCCCAAAGAGAAGACTCGATTATCTTAATATTAGTGTCATAAACAAATTCAGAACAAAGAGGTCCAAAACTCTCAGCCATGCTACATAATTATGTATCATCTAAGCTTAGGAAGGACCTTAATTTCCTAAGCATACAGACAGTGTCGGGGTGTGTGTGTGTGTGTGTGTGTGTGTGTGTGTGTGTGTGTGTGTGTGTTCATGCATTTTTTACAGTGGGACTGCTTCTTTATTGTATATCCCTGAGCAAGGGAGTTAACCTTTATTTAAAAAAATAAATTTATTGATTTTAGAGAGAGAGAAAAAAAAATCCATGTGAGAAAGAAGCATTGATAAGTTGCCTCCCGCACATACTCTGACCTGGGATCGAACCCACAACCTGGGTATGTGCTCTGACGGGGAATCAAACTGATGACCTTTTGGTCATGGGACCTCACTCAACCAACTGAGCCACAATGTCCAAGGCAATGCAGTTAACCTTTCTGAATTTGCTTCTTCAACCATAAACTACGGGTACAAAACATACCTCCTTTATGATTTTGTTGTAAAGATTAAATGACTTGATAGAAATAGAGTTTACAATGGCACCTAGAACATAGTAAGCACTCAATAAGCATTAGCTAATTATTATTATTCATTAATGCTGTTATGAGTATCTAGAAGACTGCATGAATCTCACAGATAGACAGAGATATTATAAGCCAATACCTCGTTGGTTTATTGGATTTCATGAAGCCAGTGGGAAAATTCCACACTTACAGTTTTTTTCGAGTGTTTTATGCCATTTCAAATATCTAAGTGCTGAGTTTCAGTTAGTGAAAGAAAAAGTAGCCTTCAACCATTGTTCAGTAACATTTCTTGGAGATTTAATAAAAAGAATTATGGACTTAAGTAATATCACAGAAAAACCAAAACAATCGATGACATATTGAGACAATTGCATAATATATTTATGTAGGCTGAAAATGAAGTTATGCAGTAGCAAAGAGAGGGAGAGAGAAAACAAATGTGACATTGGGAAAATAAACAGATTTATGAACAACACAATGAAATGGATGTGGCAAAGCTTTCTGAATTGTGTTCCCTGTAGTGGAGGATTTAGATAAAACTACTGAATATTCTATATTTAAAACTACTGCCCCACTTTCATTAGAACAAAGCCTCATGATTTGAAAAGCAATTTCTCCTACATTTTTCTCACTCATCCTCCTAAAATTCCTGGGAGGTAGGTGTCTCTTTTCCATTTTACAGGTGAGGAAACCAAGGTATAGGAGGTAAGACAACTTGCTGTAAGTCATGGACCATCCAGGTGGCAGAGCTGGGGTTTGTACTCAGTCTAGGCTGAATCCCAGAGGCCCTATAGGCACTTGAGAGAAGCCAAGATGGGCCCATTCCTACTCAGAGTATAGGAATAATAAGCTCAGAGGCTAGAAACCACCATCAATCCAACCTGAGATCTGGTTGGGTGGATGGAACCAGTGACCCAAAGACATAGCAAAGAGTGATGTTCCCATCAGTACCAGAGTCTGGAGTCTTTAATGAGGATGAAGGGTGAGATAAAGAAAGGGAGGGAGGGGAAAAGAGAGGAAAGAAGGAAAACAGGATGTAAAAAAGTCAAACCTTCTCTGAGAGGAAGATGAGGCAAGAGAGTGCCCCTAAAAGTTTTCAGGGGACATGTGGAGGAATGCATAGCTGTGACCACATGACCTCCCCGCCCCCTCTCCTCCTCCCCACCCCGCCCCGGCCCCCGCCACACACACACACACACAAGAGTTTGATGACTCCAAGGAAGCAAAAGCAGCGAGAATGTTATAAGAGAGGAGGAGGAGGTTCCCTGGAGGACTGGGGCACCCCAGGGACATCCAATAGATTTATGTGCATGGGAGAAGGGGTGAGAGGAAGAGCTCCTAGGAGTTGCTCTGAGAATTTTCCTGAGATATTTATAATAAGATCCTAGGACATGGTTGGTTGTGGGGGAACTACTTCGACTCTCTAGAAACATGGCTGTTTTACCCTCACCCCATAAAAGACTTTCTTTTAAATCAGTATTTCTCAACATTTTGTATTGAAGCCATGAGTGGGACATCCGATGGTCTCAGTTTGTAGTCACACATATATTTTAAATATTAATTTACCCATGCAGTTGTGGTTCAATTGATAACACTGAGTTTCCATTGACTGTAGTGACATAAACATATTCACATAAAGCAAATCAATTAGGCATTTAGTAAAGAATAAAACAAGTGGTATTAAGAAATGGCAAAAATTGTAACAACAAACTGCAGGTGACTTAAGTGTCACTAGCCAGCTTTAAAGAGTAATTTTTTAAACGGTTATGAAAGGCACTCTATGAATGGTTAATGTTGGCTCCTCTTATCAAATAGCAGATTCCAGTGGTTGCAACTCAAGCCTGTCTCTTTGAAGTGGAGAAGATGTTTGTGAATGTTCCCACATACCCAACGGATGAAAATCCAACATTCAGTAGCACGTGCAGTTAAGAAGGGTGGGCATGGGACAGAATGTTCAAGAACATCCCATCTCCATTTAAGGGAAAAGCAGGCTTAGAATATGGACTTGAATCTTATATTTAGCCTCCACTCATGATCCTTCAAAAATGTGCACAATGTAATACGTTCTATTTCAGGTCTGTGTTAGAGCTATGATGCAATGCAGCAAAGGAAGGGAAGCTTAAATTACCCCGATATTTAAGTAGGGCTAATAAAGATACAGGCTCCCACTTGCAAACATCTCTGTCTTCCAAATGGCTTAGAGTATAGCTCTACCCTGACCCTCAAACTTCTTCTACCTAACAAGCTAGAAAGGGGCTTCCCAGTTGTGGGAGGCATTTTAGTGTAAAAGTAACAATGGTGCTGAAATGAAGATTTTAGAGAGTTGATTCAGAGGGGAGAGATGCGGTGATTGACATGGAAGAGGAAGAGAGCTAGCAAGCTAGCAGGAGATGCAATCTCAACCCATTGGGATCAAAGGGACAGGAATTTACTAAAATGAACAGCAGTGGATGCTCCCAGAGATACCATTTTTAAAGAGAAGGTGGCACTTAGTATTTGTGTGATGGCAACAAAGTCAGTATTTCAAGCACTATAAAAATAAAATAAAATAACTAAGATAAAATATAAAATAAAATCATACATTAAAATAAAATAAAAAAATAAAAATTTAAGTTAAATTAAATAATAAAACCCTATATAATAAAGAGGTAATATGCAAATTGACCATCACTCCAACACACAGGATGGCTGCCCCCATGTGGACACAAGATGGCTGCCACAAGATGGCCAGCAGGGGAGGGCAGTTGTGGGCAATCGGACCAGCAGGGGAGGGTAGTTGGGAGGGACCAGGCCTGCAAGGGAGGGCAGTTGGGGGGATCAGGCCTACAGGGGAGGGCAGTTAGGGGTGACTGGGCCAGCAGAGGAGGGCAATTGGGGGGACCAGGCCTGCAGGGGAGGGCAGTTGGGGGAACCAGGCCTGCAGGGGAGGGCAGTTAGGGACAATTGGGCTGGCAGGGGAGCAGTTAGGCGTTGATCCGGCTGGTGGGAGAGTGGTTAGGGGGTGATCAGGCTGGCAGGCAGAAGTGGTTAGGGGCTATAAGGAAGGCAGGCAGGCAAGCAGTTGGGAGCCAGCAGTCCTGGATTGTGAGAGGGATCCCAGACTGGAGAGGGTGCAGGCTGGGCTGAGGGACACACACCCCGTGTATGAATTTCATGCATCAGGCCTCTAGTTAAATACAATTTTGAAAAATGATTAATGACATAGTAAGCTGTTTATGTTTTTAACGGAGGCACAGTGCATGAAAATTTGTGCACTCGGGCGGGGAGGGGGTGGCCCTCAGCCTGGCTTGTGCCCTCTCGCAGTCCAGGACCCCTCAGGGGATGTCCACCTGCCAACTTAGGCCACTCCCTGGGGGATCAGGCCTAAGCTAACAGTTAGACATCCATCTGGCAGCCCAGAAGCCCATGGGGGATGTCCAACTGTGGCTAAACGGAGCTCCCCCTATGGGAGTGCACTGACTACCAGGGGGCAGCTCCTGCATTGAGTGTCTGCCTCCTCATGGTCAGTGCAAATCATAGCGTCTCCGCCATTAGGGTCAATTTGCATATTACCCTTTTATTATATAGGATTATTATATAGGATACCATGTTTAAAAATATAGGATCAATTCTGAACATATACTATGAGTCTAATATTATAAATGTACACACACACACACTAAATAGATTAACAAGGGAAATATTAAAAATCTGAAGTGTGATTCCAACTATATGACATTCTGGAAAAGGCAAAACTAGGGAGATAGTAAGAAGATTAGTAGTGGCCGCGAGTTAGGAGGAGAAGGAAGAAAAATAAGGGAGCACAGGGGATTTTTAGGGCAGTGAAAATACTCTGTGATACTGTAATGGTGAATACAGTTATTATGTATTTTTCCAACAGAATGTACAACAAACCTACGGAAAGTACAACCCAGAGATGGAACCCTAATGCAAACTATGGACTGTGGTAACTATGGTGTGTCAATGTAGGTTCATCGATTGTAACAAATTTACACTCTGTTTGGAGACATTGATAATCAAGGAGTCTGTGCATAGGAGACACGGGCAGGGCAGGGGATCACATGGTAAAAAAAATCTCTGCACATTCTTCTCAATTTTCCTATTAACTTGAAACTGCCTAAGAAAATAAAGTCTTACTTTTTATAAATTAAAATTCCTTAAATTTTAATTTTGGGGTGATGAGCAGCTGAAAAGTGATATTTTTTTCTTTTTCATATGTTTATAAATGTTTCTGAGGTGATCATATGTTGCTTTTCTAAACGGATTATTATTAAAATTTAATTTGAAAGGTGGGTGTATATAGGAAGCATGAACCACGGAGAACTAAAGAAAATGTGGAATAAAGAACTAAAACGCTGTATATTTTGGAATAACTTAACTTTGGGTGAGGAAAAGGCTAGGCTTGAGTTTGAGGTATTAACTCCCAAATAAAATGTAGACAGGATTAAATCATAGTTATACAAGCTCCGGCAAAAGAACTTACTATAGTCACAAGATAACGCCAAACCATTCAGAGCATAATCTATTCTTCATTAGCCGTAAAGCGTGAGGCAATTGGCAATTTCAACTCTTCATTAGAACATATTACCTCCGAGGATGGGAGGGGATGTAAGACACCCCTGAGAAGCAGCAATTTGGGCTTGCAGCAGGCTGCAGATCTCCCAGGGCTGCAGGTGAGTCCGGGGCCCTAGCTGCCCAGACAGCAGCCTTCAGAAAGGGGCGAGCTCAGGAGGGAGACAGCGACCCCTACCGTCCATTCTCCACATAGCACCCCAAATGTAGTGAAAATGCAAATGACTCCGGTGCTTCTGACTCACCCAACTGCATTTAGGGTGAAAGATTGCATTTAGAATAAACTCCAGACTCCTTTTTGTGGGCTACCATTCTCCCGTTTTGCTCACCCCTTTTCAGGCACAATGGCTTTTTCTCTGCTCCCGGCTTCTCTTGTCTTGAAGGCCTTTTGGAACTTGTGTTTTCTTTCTCTCTGTCTGTCTCTGTCTCTATCTCCCTTACTTCTCTCTCCTCTACCTCTCTCTCCCCTCTCTCACGCCCGTTCTCCATCACTGCCTTCCTGCTCTCTCCCTGTCTCCTTATCTCCCCCCCCAACCCCCCCCCCCCCCCCGCTCTCTCTACCATGTGAGATACAAGAAGAAGTCTGCAGTCTGCAACCCTGAAGAAGGCTCTCACCAGAACCCAGCCATGCTGGCGCCCTGTCTGGGACTTCTACCCTGCAGAACTGTGAGAAATGAATGTCCGTTGTGTGAGTGAGCCACCCAGTCTATAATATTTGATTATGGCAGCCCAGACTGAATTAGACAACCAGTCTACCCTTAGTGCCTAGGACAGAGCCTGCAATCTATCAAACCTTCATTAGATATTGATAGAAGAGAAGATGTGGGGCTTATCATGCTTGCGGCAAAGCAAAAGGAATGGGAGTGATCCGCTTCAAGGTCCGGACGCTGGCTAAGGAGAACAAACGCATCCTACAATTGTGTGTGGGGCTGATCTGGGGAAGGCTGGAGAGTTGGACTCTTCCTGGCTTGATGGACCTTCCTGTGCAAAGTGAAACCAGGGACAGAAGTCTCAAATAGACACATATTACTTTTCTTCTGCACTTTCTCATCAACTCTTTACCCTCCGCATGCTTCAGACTTTGAACCAGGTTGGCAGATTACAGCCCACAGCCCATATCGTCCCATTGCCTGCTTCTGTCTAGCCAATAAGCTAAGGGTGGTTTTTATATGTTTAAGTAGTTGAGAAAAATCAAAAGAACAATAATAGTTCATGTCACATATACATTACATGTAACACAAATTTCAGTATCCATACATCACACTTTGTTGGACCACAAACACGTTTATCTGCACGCCCATTCTGCATCCGTCTTTGTGCTGTGAGAGCAGGTTTGAGTAATCCTGGCAACGAATGCATGCATGGTTGGCAGCACCGACAATGCCTACTCCCTAGGCTCTTTCTTTTATTTTTTAATGCATTTTTATTGATTTCAGAGTGAAGGGAGAGGGAGAGAGAGATAGAAACATCATTGATGAGAGAGGATCATTGATCAGCTGCCTGCTACACACCCCCTACTGGGGATGGAGCCCATAACCCGGGCATGTGCCCTTGACACAAATCTAACGTGGAACCCTTTATCTACAGGCTGACGCTCTATCCACTGAGCCAAACTGGCTAGGGCTACTCCTATAAAATACCCAGCTCAGACAATTAATAGCTGTGTGAGTTTGGATAAGATGCTAGACTACTCTGAGCCTTAGATTTCCCATTGCAAGCTGGGGATCACTGGGTTGATTTTACAGAGCTCTGCAAGTTTATTCCAGGGCCTCAAAGGCCCTGAAGAAATATGAATTCTGCTTCTTATTTGCTGCGTCATTTGTTTTTGCTGTAATGCCCACTGGCTCTCCTTGCATTTATCGATCTTGTTTTTCTCCAGCCCAGTTCATGCCCGTCTTCCTGCACATCTTTTTGAAGGGACACAGCCCAGCGACAGAGCTTGGGGACTGGAGGCCCACAGCCTAACCCTTCAGCATCTAAGACTTCTTTGCTTTGCTGGAAAGGGGATGAGCATTTTGTTTAGAGTTGCTGTGAGAAAGGCAGGAACAATCGCAAGCAGCTGAGCATGACGTCTGACTAGGTGGATTTTCACTCTGATGGTGACAAGGACTCAGCCAGATCCTCAAATTCCCTCAGTGTCTCTTTTCTCCTTTCAGTTTCATTATCCCTACTCCTACCTGCTGGTTCCTGCTTCGAGCTCAGCCATCCTCTGGAGGTTCGGAGCAGGGCTGCTCAGCCCTGCCAGGACCCCAATCACCGGAGAAACCATAACACTTGATTCTACCCCCAGGGACTCTCATTTAAACTGGTCCAGGAGCCAGCATCAGCAGTGGTTAAGAACTCTCCAAATGGTCCTACCCAGCCTGGGCTGAGAATCAGTCTTCTCATCTCTATATTTACTGCTTCAATTTGGGGAGATTTGGGGGCCCATGCAGGCCTAACAAAGCGGCCAAAGTGTTTTCAGCTCCCGGTTGTTTAGTGGGTACTAAGGATGGATGCCAGGTACCTTCCTGATGCTGGATATGCCGAGCACAGTGATTGACTGTTCCTGCCCTCATCTGGCTCTGAATCTAACCCGGAAGAAAGGCACAGGTAAGGAAGTGTGCACACTGGTTTTCAGTTTCTTGTTTCCTAAGATCCTTACAAAGGGATGAGGCCTATACAGATGCCCTGGACGGATTTCAGGAGAGCCCAGAGGAGAGAGCAACCACTCCACCTCCGAGGGCTGCGGAGGGCTTCACACACTCCTTTCACATTGCTCATCACCCTCCTGGCACTGGGTAAGCTGAGGCCCCAGGGACTTGGTCCTCTTGTCCGATGCCACCAAAATGCAGGTGCGTCCTGGCAGGCCCTGGTTTTCAAAGAAGAACACATCTTCTCTCTCTTGCCCCATGTCTGATACTGAATATCCTTTCAACCTGGTTTTTAGCCCTAATTTAGGAGAGGAATCACATTCAGTAGTCCACGGTTGCCTTTGCATGCTGGGCATGGCGCCCTTCCTTCAGTGATGGCCAAGATGCCTGTTGATGGCCCAGGCCACCCCCGTGCTCCTCCATGCCCCACCGTGACAGACGGCAAACAGTGCCTAGGACAGCGACCAAGGCTGAGATAATAGCCGAGGCAGCAGCAGCCTCCAGGGATCACAGCTGGACCCAAGATGAGGTGCCCTAGTTACCCCACATGCTGGGGTGCCAGTGGTGTGTGCAAACATGTTTGATTGGAACAGAGGTAACTCTGATATTCTACATGTTAATACATAGGTACCCATATTTGCCTAATATTCATGGAACACTTCTTCTGTGCCCTATTTCTCCCAAATGGTTCCCAAAAGGCAGGAAAACAAACTAAAGCCTTTGAAAGAGAACTTGGCTGTTTTCCTCATTCATATGGAAAAGAACCAATAGGGAAAGGATAAGGAGGAAAAGCAGAGCCCAAGGATGACGCAACACCACCCATTGTTCCATCCCTTAATTAATGACTTGCCCTGAGGTCCTCAATCCAGTCTGCACTTCCGAATCACCCTAGAACAGCTCACACTGTCCGTGCCCAAGCGGCCTCAGATTCTGTCAAAATGAATGCACAATGTTGGTGAGGTCCAGTATCAGCAGTGCTTTGAAAGCTCTCCAAGGGGATTCCAGTGGCAGGCTCACACGCTCTTACTTTGTTCTTCCCAACCATCCCATGAGGTATGTATTGTTATTCTCAACATCCCTCTTACAATCCTGGATGGCTGGCTCCTAATTGCTCACCTGCCTGCCTGCCTGGTAGCCCCTAATTGTGCCCCCTGCCGTCCTGGTCACCCCAACTGCGCCCCCTGCTGGCCTGGTTGCCCCCACTACCACCCCCATCCACGGCCTGGTCGCCCCACCCAACCTACTTGTTCAGTTGTTTGGTCTCCCTCACTAACTCCCCTGCCGGCCTGGTCCTAGGCAGCCATCTTGTGAGGGTGTGACGGTCAATTTGCATATTACCTCTTTATTATATAGGATACCTATTTTTATCAATTAAAAATAATGTTCATACTGGCATCCTGTTAGACAATTAGCAAGCAGCAGAGTGGAGCGTAACTGTGGAGCGTGGGTTCCTAAGCATCATGCTGTATGGCCTCTCCACTGAGATGTCTGTAAACTTAATGTGACTTTTTGAAGGAACAGCAGCTCCCGGCCAAACTACCCAATGAGTTATCCCCTACACTGATTCCAACTTTCCTTTAGGCAGGGAGATAACAGAGGAGCCATTCATTCATCAATTTTCCAAAAGCATCTAACCGTTAACTATTGGGTACCCAATATAGACTAGACTCTACACTGGGTTGTGGAGAATAGAGTTTGCTGCCCTAAAGTCTGGGCATCATCATGTTGATGGAGATGGTGATGGTACAACCAGAAGCCAACATATGCTGAGGGCCCACCATGCATCATTCCACTTCATACACCATCTGCTATCTCCTCTAATACTCAGAGCTCTTCTACGAAGTAAATTGTTAAGATTCAGGGAGGCTAAGCAAATCACCCAAAGTCACACAGCCAAAGCATGCTGGAGCTGCAATCAGAACCCTGGTAGGCTGGCTCTGTAGAAAATGCCTCCTAGAAGTGGTGACGCAGTGCCATTGCGCCCCTAAATTCCTTTACTTCCATTTCTCAGGCTGAGTATCACAGGCCCTGCTGGTCTTAGGGAAAATTGGCATCATCCTCCAAAGAGACTCAAAATCCTTGGCCTGAGCTTTCTTGACCCTTGAAGGGACACTGAGACACATAGAGCCTAGCACTTACCCTAGTCTTTCTAGGCTAGGGTAACCCCAACGACTACATCAGAATTCCCCTTGGGCCTTGATTAGATGGAGCATTCATAAGTCTTGTGCATGGGGTCGATAGAAAAGCAATTTTTCCATTTGGTCTCTCTGAGGACCCTGCTTTCTGCCAGCCCGGGGAAGTAGCCCATGTGTGTGGTATACCCCGAGGTCAATAAAAGGCTTTAGAATCCTGCAGGATTGAGCGGAAAATATTCTTGTTATAATATTAGAGAAACTTAAAAAAATCAATTAAGTAATGGGATACGGCACCAAGTGGGGGGCCTTCAGCCAGACTCAATTGTTTTACCTTCATAAAGCCTCTGGATGAGGCATCACGGAGAGGCAATGAGCTATTTCCCGAAGAAGCAGCCTGAGGCAGCCAAAGAGATGAGAAGCAGCTAAGGGGGCAGGAAGCATAACAATATACAAGATAAAAAAAATCCAAGATCCAGATGTCTTCTCTCCAAAGCCAATTCTATTTTGGAGCTCCATGGGTGATTTGGGGATGGTCTCTTTTATCTCTTTCTTTTAGTTTGTTGTTGTTTAGAGGAATGGTTAATGGAATTTGACTAAAATTCACGCTGCACTATTTCACCTGTTCATTAGGATGGGGTTGGGGGGAAGCACTGCTAGGTTACTGAGGAGTCTGAATGAGCAGTTAAAGAGAAAGGCAGTTTTATTTCTCCTAATAATTGATGAGGAAAATAAGACATTTTGGGGGGGGTGCTAGCAGCCTGACTCTGTATCCCTAATGCACATTCCTGTTAGCCTATAGTCTAGTCACTGCCCTTCTTTAATTATCTGGTCTTGCAAGACTGGTTTACCTAAATACTCACATTTTACAGAGGCCATAAACCATGAACAATGCACATCCCCCGGAGGAGGTTATCAGTGCTGGCGCCAGGCCAGGCCTTTAGGTGTGATCTCACGGCCCCCATCCCAACACACAGGGCTTTTTGCAAAGCCTGTGAAAGGTCCGGAAGTCTGATCCTTATTTGGGGGAAAAGAAACCAAAGGGTATAAAGAGAAAGCTTCCTCCATATTAGCTTACTCAGGATTTGGAGAACTGACCCCTGAGTCACTGTATTAGTACATGTGAAACATCTGAAAATAAATGGGTTTTTCCTGTATCTCCGGGTTCTGCTGCATATTTTCCGGTCGCCTGGTAAATTCTGTAACATAACAACTTCACTTAGGCTCACAGCATGTCGTTTCATAGTCGTTCCATAAGAGTGTGGGTTTGACTTTTGGATAAGAATATTATGCATTACCTCTCAAGCCCTAGTGTGGAAGGGCCTCCTTCCACGGTGGATAGTTAGGTTCTTACCGAAATACAACAAGGAGTAGATTCTCCTTTCTTGTGAAGCGTATAAGCTATGACAACAGATAAGCCCCACGTTGGATTGGGGACCAGTTGAGAGTCTCACATTAGTAAACAAGAGAGGGAATGGCTATGTCCGTGTAAATTGGCAGGCATTCATTTACTCTGAGCTGTTTACCAAGCGTCTAGGAGGCCATTAGTGCAGGAGGCACACTCCATGCTTACTACAAGCATTTACAATGATCCTACTTCAGAAGAGGTGTTTTTTTTTTAGAAGTTTCCCTCTCTCTCCATCAACCCCGCAGCTATTGATAAAGCAGGTGGCATTGTTACTAAGAGCTGGCCCCAGGGCTGTGGGAGTGATTTACAAACAACAGAAAATAGTCACCTCTCAAGTAAGTGATACAATTCAACCCCTCTGGG
The DNA here is from genome assembly GCF_963455305.1 of Plecotus auritus. Lineage (NCBI taxonomy): Eukaryota > Metazoa > Chordata > Mammalia > Chiroptera > Vespertilionidae > Plecotus > Plecotus auritus. The sequence continues at coordinate 75,727,951 of NC_137774.1, read as the reverse complement.
CTTGTTTGTTAGGAAGAAGAAAACAAGGAGAGAAATTGTTGGAATTTAAACAGCTTCTCATCTCTGTTTTTCCCCCATGTTGTAGATTTACACTGACCACTCCCTGTTTCTCTCCATAACCCACATTCCCAATCTTCAAAGTGCTATTGGCATTACCATTAATGCCTATGGTGGAATGATTTTGTGCAATGGCATGTACTCTACAGGGTCTGACTCCTTTAAGAAAACAAGACAACAGCCCTAGCCGCTTTGGCTCAGTGGATGGAGCGTCAGCCTGCTGACCACAGGGTCCTGGGTTTGATTCCAGTAAAGGGCACTTACCTGGGTTGCAGACTCTTCCCCGGCCCAGGCCCTGGTCAGGGCTCATGCAGGAGGCAACCAATTGATATGTTTCTCTCACATGGATGTTTCTCTCTGCCTTTCCCTCTCTCTTCCACAGTCCCTAAAAATCAATGGAAAAGTATCCTTGGGTGAGGATAGAAAGAAAGAAAGGAAGACAGAAAGAAAGAAAGAAAGAAAGAAAGAAAGAAAGAAAGAAAGAAAGAAAGAAAGAAAGAAAGAAAGAAAGAAAGAAAGAAAGAAAGAAAGAAAAGAAAAGGAAACAAGACAATAGTCCTGCTGTAGGACTGTATGCCCTCTGGTGTGCAGCATGAACAACCGGAAGGTCATGAGCATGTGGTACAGGAAGGTGGTGGTGTTCTGGTTGGGCTTAAGTCTCTCTTTGCAGTTGGTTTCCTTCCAGCAAAAGGCTTCCCACCTTCCCTTTAATTGTACAACATCAGTGAGAAAGCTCTTGCCCCACTGACAACTCCACAGTGTGATGGTGGGAGAGGTCATCTGATGTCAGCAGCCTCTCTCCAGGTGACAGATTGATGGGTGTGGCCATCCAGGTTGAACTGCTTCTCAGGGACTCTTCATAAAGTAAGGTAGCCTCCGTTTCGCTACTAGTTTGTTCAAATGTAGAGGTGACCACTAGTTTGAAGAGGGGCAAGCCGTGAGGGGATACACACACCCGAGAAAATGTGCAATACGTCACAGGGGACAGAGGACCCATTTTTCTTCCATCCAAAAACTTCACCTCAGGGGGAACTAGAGCACAGTCACAAACCTGTAACATCCTCCTTTCACAGGGGACGGAGGAATTTAAAATCAGAGTTCCTCACTTACAAATGTGAAGGCTCAGTGACATCTGTTGGAAGAAGCCTTTCTCAGTCAAATGTAAAATCAGCAGTAGTTGCAGCAACTGATAAAGCTGAGGTCAGTAATGGGGAGACAAATGGGATTCCATGGCCCCAATAGAACAGCGGCCATGAACTTTGCATTTCATTTGAAATTCAGCCATCATGTTAGGAAAATAATATAGTTCAGGATGGATAGTAGTTTGCTAATATGATTTATAGATCTCTAATATGAATCTCAGACTTAGGAGTAAATTACAAAGGTGCCAGCTCTGATATATTTTTATGTACATGTATTACAATATTTCACAATCCACCAGCAGTAATCCCCCCCCCCCCCCCATGTGACAGAGAGACAGTGGAAGATGAAAAAGGCAAATAATATATACAAGTGAAACAGCATTTCAAACCTTCCCAAGTTGAGGAATTTGGACATGAATCTCAAATGTCCAGTCAATCGATAAACATAGGCATTAACATTCTTTCTTATCATGTCTTGCTCATTTTAATGTCCAAAATAGGGAGACTCTATAAATTAAAATGTCTAGAATAATTAGTGGCGGACACTGAGTTGAAAATGCAATTAAGGTTTCCAGGGTATGTCCACCCTGGCTTCTGTTTGTTGCACATTTTTAACCCCATGGCCACAGCCCTCCAGAAGAAACCAGTTAAGAAATGATGGCTGGGACCTCTGAAAACTGTGAATTATAAAAGGACATTTTCATGAACGGAATATGGCTTTGCCTAAAGCGACCAGTCCGCTGATTACATTGAACATTTCAAATGTCAGGGTTTGCCAATACAGAACTCCTTCATTAGGCGGTGCTCAGCTCGCTCTCCCTTCTGCTCCCTGGAAGGTGGGAGAAACTGAGATGGAATCTCCTTTTATCCAAATAGGATGGGAAGAGTAACAGAATGTAGGGCCTTCAGACTTAATTTCCTTAGCTAAATGGTCACATTCAGCAGCGAGAGCCCTCCCTGCCCTCAGATCTTCCATTGAGGTCTGCAGAGTTCTACTGAAATGCAGGGGTAGCGGAGACCTCCATGCAGAATAAAGCAAAGAGGGTATTTCCTGGCTGTGGAGAAATACATGAGGTTCCCAGGAAATCACAGGATACGTGCAGATGAGAGGAGGGGGCTCTTGGTGGGTGTAGATGGACAAGGGTGGGCCAAGACTTTGGTGGTGGGGAGGGACTCGGGGGGAGGCTTATAGGGGAACAAACACAGAGAATTGTCTGATTAGACCAATAAAAATCAGGATCCTGCTTTCTGACAGTCACATGCATCCAGCTCTCAGGGGATGCTATTTTCCCAGCTTCCAATCAACCAATGTTCAATCCAGTGGTTTAAGGAATGAAAGGGAGAGACAGAGGGGCCGCAGGTCTGACGTGGCTGCCATGTAATTGTCCCCCCAGGCGGTGACCTTCGGGAGCTGGGAACCACACAGGAAATGTGTGGGCTCCGGCAATGTGAGAGGATGCTCTCCCTGCCTCACCGTTGGGGCTGCAGCCTGACCTCAGGGATGGGAAGATGTTACCGATTAAGTCTTAATGAGATTTTCTGATAGAGAAACAGCTGGACCGGAAAGGGTTTTCTCAAGGCAATTTTGTTCAGTTCCACACTCTCCACTGAGGGGCTGCGTATGGTGTTCAGAGCCTGAGCCGTGCCAAGCTCTGGATACCGCAGGAAGCAAAGTTGTGAATAGCAGCCTGTCCTCAAGGAGGGTCAGATCACAGGGGAGAGAAGACAGGACAAAGACCAGAAACAGGACAAGGCTGGCTGTGGAGGGTGCCCCAGGGGTCGGGGAGAACAGGGAGGCATTCGGACAGGTGTCCCAGATGCCTGGGAATACGGAAGCAAAAGGGACTTACAAGGGGAAAAACCTGGGAGTAGAAAGTGTAGGGAAGCGGGGGACCCTGGCCCAACACTAACTGAAACAGGATTCACAGAGCAGCCCTGTCACTGACATTCCCATGAGCCAGCAGAGCCCTGTGCGCCCCATGGGGAGGCATGATGTTGCCCCTATTGCAGTGGTGTGTGACTCTCAGAGAGCCCATGCACAGGAACAGATACACAGTCTATCTGTGGCATTGATATTTAATGGGGGATGGGGAGGTGACTAGGACAATGACTGTCTAAAGGGCTGCAGGTGAAGGGGCAACAATAAAGGCCATCAACAACGGAGAAATTCTGGCAGGCTTTCCCGTGATGATGGCCTTTCTCTCTCAGAGACTGAAAATGAATCTGGGCAAAACCTCAACCCTCTGGCAGGCGAGGCAGCCTCTCCGAGACCCGCTTCCTGAGGGTGGGGACCAGGCTTACCCTCTCCCCTCTTCATGGCTCTAAAGCAAGACATTTGGAAAAAGGGGTGACTGAGCAAGGCAAGAAAGGAGAGAGGGATGCCGAGATCGTACCATCCTGGTTCCCTCCACTGAAATAGGTCACATGCTTACATTTCATGTATTTACTTTTAAAAGTGAATGATGCCTTTATTGGTTTATTCTCATGACGAAGGCGGTATGTGATTATTCTGGAAATCTGGAAAATGCAGGTAAGACCACAGGAGGCAACAAACTAACAGCAACACACATAACCCACCATCCCAAAGATAACACATTAGGATCTTATTAGCCTTCCCCCAGCCCAGCGAGGCCCAACAGGGCACCTGGGAACCACAGTGGCCACTGAGCACTTGAAATGCCCTTGGTCCACACTGAGCTGTGTTGTCAGTGCAAAATGCTCACTGTGTTTTGAAAACTTACTAGAAGAAATATATATTGTGAATATTTTGCATATTTTTGTTATTTTAAAAATCATCTTGCCTGTTTCCTTATTTTAAAAATCATCTTGCCTGTTTCCTTTTCCTTTTTTTACACATATGTCCTGCACTGTATTTCCATTAGTCAGTGCTGGTCCGGACCTTGCCCATGAATGTGCACACAGTCATGCACACATGCATAGTCCTTAGACAACAGATGACAGGGCACAAATGCTTCTGAAGTCTGTTTTCCACTAAAATATAAGCTGGGCATCTGTCACAGTAACACATTTTCACTTTTGTTTAAAGTGAATGTTTAAATGCTAAATAATGCTGTATTATACAGATGTCATTAAATATATTAAACCAATCCCTCATTAGTGGATACTTGGATTGTTACCAATTACTCACTAGTTTTACAACTCTGCAGTGAACGGCCTTTTAAAAATATTTTTTATTGATTTTTAGAGAGAGAGGAAGAGAAAGGGAGAGAGAGAAACATTGATGTGAGAGGGAAACATCGAACGGCTGCCTCCTGCACACCCGCTACCAGTGATCAAGCAGCAACCCAGGCATGTGCCCGATGACGGGGAATAGAGCCGATGACCTCTCAGTGCACGGGGTGATGCCCAACCCACTGAGCAGCACCAGCCAGGGCATGAACAGCCTTTTAAGTAAACTGTTCACACAAAGCTTCCAGAGAAGCATGGTAGAGTTCAAGTAGCAGGGTTTAAGGCTAGACAATTCTCAATTCAAATCAAGCATCAGCCTTTAACTAGCTGTTTAAAGTTAGGCAAATTGTGTCTCCACCCTCAGGCTCATTGTCTAAAATGAGAATAGTTTCTTAATTTCCCAGTGCTGTTGGAAGGATCAGAAGTAGTGTTATTGGGGGCACACTTGAGACATTCACTATATAGCCCAAAAGATTTTTTAACATTATAAATAAAACATTGAAAACACTAGTGTTAGGAAGTTCCTAAACTGTGGACACTCACACTACCACAAAAAATAAAATCTTAGAAAATGACTAATTGGCGGCTGAGTCATAAATGCATATCTGAGTTGAAACCTGAAATGTCTAGAGAGGTTTGTGGTATCCACTGACCATGCTCATGTTTGGGAAGTTTTCACCTACTTAAGACCAAAATCACTCATCCCAGAATCCCAGCCCTTTTCTGCTTGCTCTACCCTGCATGGCATACAACCTAACGTACCATGCTAGGTAGGAGTAAGAATGCTTCAGAGACACAATGCCTACATTTAGTTCTGGGATAATAACAGTTGCAAAGCATGCCTGTGGATGTCTTTATAACTTGGATTTGAATGGCTCTCACTTCTGATTGGAATACAGGGTTGGATAGCAACATCATTCCTTTCTTAAGATGCAGCCCAGATAATTATAACCTGGGAGGCATACAAATGGCATCCTGGCACAGTTAGATAAATGGTAAAATGGCCCCTGGAATGTGTATATGTTGATAATGAAGAAGGGAACATAATGTGCTGGCATCTTCGAGGGCTTGACCAGGCCATCGATATGTTGGCCATAGACTGGTTTGGGCGATCAAAGAAGTGTGATAGATAATTCAATAAACTCAATTAACCTAAGGATGCACAGAGTTGGTCTCGCCAATGGATGAACCATCCAAGAAATAATCAAGTGGCTGAAGGCAAGTAAGTCAAGAACATCTTTACATAGTGATTAACCTTGAGTGCTGGCAGCCAGGCAGCTTCTGTGGGATCTTTGTCCTCCAGCAATTAACTGCGCAACTTTAGGAAAACTATTTAAGCTCTTTGCTCATGAGTCTCCTCATTGCCAAACAAGGGGTCATAGGGTTGATATGAAGATTAAAATAACTAATGGGAATCAAGGGCTTGCTCTTAGCACAGTAGCACAATACCCAATGTGGAGTAAGTGCTCAAAAATGTGAGACGGCTCTGTAGCTTCAAATACTTCTATGTAAGTCACATGGCACCTTTGAAAGACAATGCTTCATTTGCTATCTCAGATTCTGATATAATCCTCTCCTGATAGAGCTCATCCATAAAGACCTCCCAGAATTAGATACCAATCATATAAAATATTAAGTCCTCAAACACGCATTTCTCAAGTGCTCTCCTGCACAGAATTTGGGCTCAGTGTTGAAGACACAAGACACAATCTCTCCTCGCCCCACCAGGAGCTCACAGCTATAACTCAGTAGCAGGACAGGTTGAGAGGTTAGCACCTATTATTATGCAGCGATGGACAGACGCATCCAAGCTGCCTGAGGAGCAGGTCAGGGAAGGGTGATGTTAAGCTTAGGCAAGATGGACACATAGGAATTGGCTGGGCAGAAAAGGCGGCAGGAGATGAGAGCATTCAGAAAGAAAAAGAAAACATCCACGACAGGCCTGAGGTGAGCGAGCAGTCAGGTTTTGCGGTGCGGGAAGGGAAGTGATGGTGAGAGTCAAGGCTGGAGAGGTAGGTAGAGGTCTGATTCGGAAGACCTTCTGGGAGCTCAGACTCTATCCTGACGGCAACCAGGAACCTTGCTCTTCATTGTTAAGTTGTAAAGCGAGAGAGCAGTGCTCAGCAGCTAGAAGAAAAGAGTGAACCGGAGCCTGGCATTTTCGATTTTCAGCCTGATGCCACCAACATCAACATGAATTTCGTGAACAGCTCCATGTAACAGAAGTGACTGGATGATTTGTCCATTTCACCCCAGGAACACACTTGTGAATGCTGAAGCAACTGTGCCCACACCCTCTTTGGCCTCAATCCTTGCTTCTTCCAAAGAAACAAGAGAGGTGGAGAAGTGACTTTATGCAACAGAACTGTCCCAATGCAGACAGATTGACTGGGGTGTGTTTGCTGAGTCAGCTACATTGCGTTTAAGAGGTAATTATAAGAGTGTAAATAAGAGAGGAAAGAAGACGTGGAACATTTACTTACCCAGAAGGGATTAATATCAATTATTATAGGTTAAGATGCTAAAATTCATTTAGAGTGTGAGTACAAAATTTACAAAATGTCTGTATTTACACACACACATGCACATGAGTGTGGATGCTCTATTATCATGGCTCTGCCATGTAGGAAGGTAGGTAGAGTGATAAAAACAACACTTGATCTGAAGTGTTCAAATAGCACATGTGACAATTCCTACTACAAAACTTCAGCACACAATCACTATATTTCATCTACAATGGGCATAATAATTTAGCTAACCTGAATATGACTTGTGTTTGCTGTGTGACCTAAATTAGAGAAAGGATTTGAGGAGACAAGATCAGCTCTGGGACAAGTTGGTGAACTCAATGAGTACAGTGGGTAACTAAAGAGCTCATGGCACACCCAAAGCATTTAACAACTACCAAAGCCCAACAGATTGTTGTTATGTTGGATGGTGGCCCAGTTTTGCCAGATCATCTGATTTTTAATAAGAAATCTAAATGTCTAAGTAAAAATTCCCAATTTTTCAATGTTGGCAGTAAATTCAACTTTGAAGCAGCTGGAAGGCAATTAAACCCAAAAGGCCTGTGGTCGGTCAGTTTGAGACCTCTGCTCTGCCAAGTGCACAACCTTTTCTGCAATTAGCAAGCACGGATAGTGAATGAATCATGTTTTCTGGTTTGCTCGTGAGTTGCATTTTCACTTACTTTCAAGCCCATAGAGGGAAGGCTTGAAATTTAAATTTTCTAATGAATGAATGAAGCAGTAATTTTTTTTTTCAAAGAAGGACCAGTTCCCTCCTTCTTTTTGGCAATTTAAGAAAGGGAGCATCTTCCCAACAGTGCACGAGGGTTCCCTTTTCTTCACACCTGTCTCTGCACTTTTTGTTTGTTGATTGATGATAGCCAACCTGACAGTTCTGAGGCGCTATCTCACTGTGGTTTTAATTTGCATTTTTCTGATGATTAGTGATGTTGAGCATCTTTTCATATGTCTATTGACCGTCTGTGTGTCCTCTGTGGAAAAATGCTTATTCAGGTCCTCTTTCCATTTTTCATGAGATTGTTTGTATTGTTGGTGTTAAGTTGTCTGAGTTCCTTATATTTTTTGGATTATTAACCTCTCATTGGATGTATCATTGGAAAATATCTTCTGCTATTCAGTAGTTTGTCTTTTCATTTTGTTTATGGTTTCCTTGGTGCATCCATTATGGAAACCAGTATGAAGGTTCCTCAAAAAATTAAAAATAGAACTTGCATATGACTCAGCAATTCCACTTTTGGGTATTTAGCCAAAGAAATCCAAAGTACTAATTCAAAAATACATACGCACTCCTATGTCCATTGCAGCATTATTTACAATGGCCAATATATAAAAGCAACCTAAGTGTCCATTGATAGGCAGATGGATAGAGAAGATATGGTACAAGGGAATATATGCAATGCAATATTACTCAGCCATAAAAAGAATGGAATCCTGCCATTTGCAACAACGTTGTTGGACTGAGCAGGTATTATACTAAGTGAAATAAGTCAGACTGAGAAAGACAAATACTGTATGATTTCACTTATATGTGGGACTAACAACCAAAACAAATAAAGAAGCAAAACAGACACAAACCCATAGATACAGAGAACAAATTGATGATTGCCATATGGGAGGGGGTGCTGGGAAGAAGGGTGAAAAGGGGGAAGTGATTAAATTGTAGGAATTACCAGTTATAAAAATAGTCAAGAGGATGTAAAGCATAGCATAAAGAATACAGTCAATGATATTGCAATAACTTTGTACAGTGTCAGATGGGTAGTAGCCTTAGAGGGGTGAATGTTTTATAAATTACATAAATGTCTAATCACTATTCTGTATACCTGAAACCAATATGATATTTTATGCAAATGGTAATTGAAATTTTTAAAAAAATAAAAAAAGAGAGAGAACATATTATATCTGGCCTCTGCCTGCTCTTCTGAGCTGGAAGATATATTCTTTCTCTTCCTGTTCTGAAATCCACACTCAGTGGCCAGGTCTGCAGTTTCCCAGGACTCACGATCCTTCTCCACTGTCCTGCTCAGCCCCATCAACTGGAGGGGCTTTAGATCTTCCTCCACGAGCCTCTTTAGGAGTCTTTCAGCACCTTAGGTTGCCTATAGGAAGGAGAATAGCCAGGAGAATAGCAGGAAGCCCGATTCTTTGGCAGAATGACACAAAAGGTTACACCCAATGTGACCCTTCCTGGCAAATGCTTTTATATATAAATGCCATGGGTGCATAAATATTCTGAGAAACACAGTGAGATGTTCTTCAACAGCCTGATGGTAAAATAATCTGATCATCTAAATATACTCAGATTCTGCTGAATTGTGACTCAAGTGCCTGGGGTATAGAATCTGAGTCTCTGCCTTCAGGAAAATTCCTTTCTTGGAGAAAGGGGTGAAAACTAATTAAACCGAGGAAATGTAAGTTCTGATCCCAGTGGTGGGGGCCAGAGCTTAGGCGAGGAAGCAGCTCATTTGAATGGCTGGGTTAGAAAGGATTTCACTGAGAAAACACACAAAGAAATTGTTTTATACTGTCAAGTTGGCTCTAGCATGTTTAATCATCATGTTGGCATTCATGACCATCACTACACTGTTAATATAAGCATCCTCTTCTCCCACTCATGGCAGGTAATTCCTTCTTTTTATTTCTATAGGGATCTTTCACCCTAATGGTTGATCTACACTTGTCTGCTAAGTGGAATCATGCTTTTGCTTACCATTCAGAAACACTGTGTTTGAAAAATCAAAAATAAAGACACAACTCTCAAAAAAATGATAAAAGACATGAAGAGGATTTTTCTCAGAGGAAAAAAACAATTGTTCGGAAAACAAGGTAAACTACCCGGCCAGCATGGCTCAGTGGTTGAGCATCGACCTATGAACCAGGAGTTCATTGTTCCATTCCCTGTCAGGGCACATGCCTAGGATTTGGAGCTTGATCCCCACCCCAATAGGGGGCATGCAAGAGGCAGCCAATCAATGATTCTCTCTCATCATTGATGTTTCTATCTCTCTCTCCCTCTCCCTTCCTCTCTGAAGTCAATAAAATATATATTTTTAAAAATCAGGGTAAACTTGAATAGTCATTAAGTAAATGTAAAACAAATAGGTTCTCTATTTCCGCCCCCCCAAACTACCAACAGGAAGGGATTTTATAATGCTAGTATTCATTACTAAAGGCTATTTAGGGAACAAGTCTCTCTGAAACACTACTGTTGAGAGCAGAAATTGGTTTAACCTTTCTGAAAAGACAATTTAAGAATGTGTATCAAAAGGCTTAAATATTTGCATAACCTTTATTGAAGTATTTCCACTTGTAGGGCCTGATTCTAGGGAACGTCCTGGGTGTGCTTCAGATACAGACACAGAGCTGTCCATCACTGCCCCTCTGTTATGTTGGAAAACCAGAGTTAACACAAGAGCTCCACAACTGGGAATTATGCAAAATAAAACAAAATGAAAAAGAGAGATCTGGTACCCATTCCATGGTTTACAATGTGTTATGCCAGTGGGGTTGTGGTGGGGGGATGCAGGGGGGGCTCAGGTGTCCATTGGCAAAACCCTTTCTCCTTGGGGATATAGGTAAAACTCCCATTTCTATAGCCTTTGGGAAGCTAAAGAGAGCCCAGATTTCCATAAATTCCCAAGTGGATTTTGTTCTTACTGCCATCTCTGACCTCCAGGCTCCTCCTATCATATTTATTCTCTCTATATTGCACCATTTTAAGTGTCTATCAAAAAAGAAAAAGAAGAAAGAAGAAGAAGGAGAAGGAGGAGGAGGAGGAGGGGAAGGAGGAGACGACAGGAAAGGCAGCAAAGGAAAAGAAAGAGAGGGAAGGAAAACATAGGAAGCAGTGGAAACATGTCCACCCTGCAACCCTCTGAGAGCACAGTCACATTTCCTGAAGGTTCGCAGTCACCGGAAGGGGAGCACCAGGTGACCCTCAGGGTTCTGTCCTCTGCCTCTTCGATTCCTTCCTGGCCCTCTCCTGTCAGTCCTGTCACATTTCCCTCCTTCTATGATGCAGAGCACTGTGGCCCATGACTCTCACTCCCAAACTGACAAAATCAGACCTTTCCCAGATCCCACAAAGGTCCTTGCATGAAGCAGGATGGAGGCATCTCTCCTCTCACGTGGCAGTTACACATAGCAACACTCATCGGCACTTTCCAGGTAGCCGAGCCACACACATTATAAATAGATGATAACTGAGCTGTTACTCACAAGGACCATTGTCATGAATAGCATTTTTCCGGGTACATCTATATCTAGATCTCTAGAAAAATAGATGAACTACAAGGTTAACTCACATTACCTCTGGATGATGAATGCCAAGATATCCTAACTTTTTTCTTTGTGCTTATCTGCAGTATCCAAACTTTCTAAAATACACTTGTATCACTTTTGTAATGAAGGGGAAAGGGGTATAAAAATAAGCCAACTCTTCCAAAGGAAGAAATTCCTGGTTCTGAAGGGAAGTGAGCCCATGGGAGAGATGACTGATGAGACCATAAATAATGGGTGAACTTAATTAAAGCTGTTCCTCATTCAGCCAACTAAGCAGCAGATATAAGCATGAAAGTCCATGTTGATCCAGACCATCTCTTCCCCAGGGGCTGAGGTAACATGAAGAGGCTCATTCGAAGGTGCTGACCAACTGCATTCTGTTGGCCCCATATGGCATCCTACTGAGAAGCATCAGCAGCTGGGGATTGGTCACCAGTGCTGCCCTGTATGAACAGGGAAGGGAGGGAGCAGTGGGTAGGAAAAGAAAAATGGATTTGGGAAGCCATTCAGGTGCCAGACCAGTGTTAATGCTTTGTTAGCCTCATCTTTAAACCTCTAAGGACCCTAGGACATCACTAGTATTATCTCCAAAGGACAGATGAGGAAATCCAGGCTCAAACCCAAGAGCTCTGATCTCTCTGATTTATTAGCCTTTATCCAGACCACTTCCCAAATTGGAAGCTGGTCTTCATTCCAGAACCACAGTTTAGAATTCTTAGACAGAAACCGACTCATAGACGCAGGGGACACTGATGGCTGCCAGAGGGGAGTGAAAAAGTTGAAGGGATTGAAAAGTGCAGATTGGTAGTTACAATAGTCATGTGGATGAAGAGTACAGTATAGGGAATATAGGCAATCATATTGTAATACCTATGTATAGTGCCAGTCGGGTACTGGAAAGATCAGGGGAAACACTTTGTAAAGTATATGACTGTCTAACCACCATGATATACACCATAAAACTAACATAAAATAATATTAAACTTACACTATAACTGAAACATTTTAATTAAAAATAACACAGACAGCCCCAAGTTTCCTCCTTGTGATGAAAATGTACAATAACCTAAATTTAAAGAGGCTATGTTCATCATATTCTGTGACAACTGAATTGAAAAATGTATAATGATAAGCAGTAATTAATGTGTTCTTAAAATCCCAAAATTGCTAAGTCAGATATAAGTTCATTTAAATATAGCTTATAAGCTTTGGCTGTTTTAATATAAAACTATTCATTAAGCTCAATTTTATTGAAAGTGTCATGCATTTGATCTTATAGAAAAACTAAAGGCCCCATGCACGGATTCGTGCACTGGTGAAGTCCCTCAGCCTGGCCTGCACCCTCTCACAATCTGGGACCCCTGGGGGGGATATCAGACTGCTGGTTTCAGCCTGCAGGGATTGGGCCAAAACCAGCAGTCCGACAGCCCCCAAGGGATATAGTAGAGTGCAAAGTGGCAGGCAGCTGGGGAGGAGCCAGAGCCCGGGCCCAGTGCTGCCTGGGTCCAGCTCATCCCGGTCCATTACACCTGTCTCCACCACTCGGTAGTGCTGCCACATAGGTGGGAGAGTCTCACGGTGCTGCAGCTGTGCTTGCCAGCTGTGAGCTCGGCGCCTGGCGCCCATTGGTCAGCTCCCACTGTGGGAGCACACTGACCTCCAAGGGGCAGCTCCTGCATTGAGCATCTGTCCCCTGGTGGTCAGTGCGCATCATAGCGGCCGGTCAACCAGTCCTTTGGTCACTTAGGCTTTTATAGATATAGATAATACATTATTATTGTTAATCATAATCTCAACTAACAGTTATTGAGCACCTATTGTGTACCTGGTACTTAAAACTCATTCTATCATTCAATTATTAGTTTATGGTAGATCTTTGAACCATATAGTGCATGGTAGAAATATTTACTCCCTCCCCAGCTCCATGGACAATATGCACTTCCTCACCCTTTGGCTGTGGGCTGTGTCTATGTGACTTACTTTGGCCAAGGTATGTTAACTGGTAGCCAGTGTGATGTGGCCAAAGGCTTGAAGGTGTTTGCAGCATTGGGCTTCTTCTTTGTGCTTCTCTCATCACAATGAGAACATCTCTGGGCTAGCCTACTGCTCCCAGGAGAAAGACGTGAGGCACATGGACCAGAGCCTCTCCCCAGCTTAGCCTTCTGAGCCTGGTGCAACCTAAATAAGCAGCATCTCCTAGATCACGTGACCGAGCCCAGCCTACACCGATGTCCACGTTGTACTCCAGATACATGAGCTAAATAAAGGCTTACTGTTGCCTGACAATTAGACTTTGTGATTGTTAGGTTTTGTGATAGCAACAGGATATGTCCAGTATCCTAATAAGGGAGGCGTTGTTCTCATTCTTAATTTAAAATGAGGACACTGAAGTTTAGGGAGGTTATGTAACTTGCACATTTAGTAGATGGCAGACCTGGAGTTGTGCTTTGACTCTGAAATAAGTTCTTCATGCTGAAGTCCACTTTGATCATTCAGCCAACCAGCCATTGAACCCAATATTTGACAAGCACCAGCTGCGCTCTAGATGCTGTCCATGGTGCTGAGACCATAGCCATCAGCACCACAGCAATCCATGAATTTCAAGGCATGTGTTTTACCAGGGAGGACAGGAAAGAGGCAATTGCACTAAATCTGAGTGAACAAGTAGGGGGCCATACAAGCTGACAGTCAATAGATGTGCAAGATTGAAGGCCATTGGTTGGGAATGAGCCTGGTATGTTAGTGAAAAGGAAAAGAGATCACAGCATTCAGTGTAGTTACAAGAGGAAAAGTGGAGAGAGAGGAGATCAAGAAGCAGATAACACAGAGCCTGTTGGTCATAACAAGGCATCCTGATTCAATTCTGGTTACAATGGGCACCGACCAGAAAACTGTAGGTACAAGAGAACAATGTTCTGGTTATCATTTTGAAACAATCTCCAAGTATGCTTTGCAGTGGATAGACTCTAGGGAGGGAGGCCAGGAAGGGGGAGATGGGAGAGGCTGTTGAAGCTGTTCAGGTGGGAGATGGCTGGATTGCATTAGGGTTTTGGCTGTGGAGAGTCTAAGGATTGTTTCCAAATTGCTTTCAAATTCAAAAGCAGTTCTAACTTTCCTATTTCTAAAATAGACTTGGCTTCAGCATGCCTGAGTAAAACATTTACCAGTTTAAGGGCCAAACTAAATTGTAAAAAAAATCTCTCAAAATATTTTATTAGAGTAAAAAGTAAAAACACACTTAGCAGTGTGATTAGTCATTCATCTATGGTGGGGGATAATTTATGCCACATTTGTAGTCAAAAAATAAATTTACATTTACACTGAAATCTATACTTTCTTTTCCATCCTTGGGCTCATTGTGTTTGTTGAATTGTTTCAAGTTGATATGGGCTAGGAGAATCGAGAATTTATTTGCAAGACTATAGGGATTAAGTTAGATAAACCCAAAGAGAAAGTAATTGGGAAGTTGAGAAGCATTGTATGAGTGCATGAAATATTGTCCAAAGCACTATGAAAGATTAATGGGAAGATAGTCAAATTGAAGTAAAAAAAATAAAAAAAACAACTTAACATTGACCCTAAGTATCTTTGAGACAGAAAACAAATAATTAAAAAAACAACAACAAATAAAAACATTAGACTATGGACACTTGTCCGTCTGCTCCAGCCTCGCTCAAGCTTCTCCAAAGATTAATGTGCTACTTCCCAAAAAAAGTCCTAAAGATCAGATTTCTTTCCTATTTTTTCTTTCTTTATTGAGTATGAAAACATGTGTTGCATATCATAACGTTCTCTACTTGTCTCAAACCAGTAACCCAAAGAAGAAATTGACCACACCCATATGTTTTGTCTGGTCCAAGTAAAGCATAAAGTATTATATCAGAAGTTCATTTTTTTAATTGATTGATTTTTAGAGAGAGAGAGAGGAAGGGAGAGAGAGAGAGACACTAATCTGTGTTCCACTTATTTATGCATTCATTGGTTGATTCTTGGATGGCCCCTGACAGGGGATGGAACTTCTGAAACCTTGGTGTATCAGGACGACACTCTTACCAACTGAGCTGCCCAGCCAGGACCAGAAGTGCAATTTTCAAATGGACAGATTTCATTAAAAAAGATTTTGAGACTCTCTTGAAAAGAAAATCAGAAAATCTGGTATATTCCTATGTTGAAAAAAATGTCCAGGAGCTGGACAGCAGCTGCCACTTTTAGACTGACTATGAACTCCTCACTCGGCCCCTGTCCCCACTGCTTCCCACTGTGGCCCTAACGTGAAGAGTCAGCTGACAACTGTTTCACATGTGATATGATGCTTTCTTATAGTCCAGGAAGATTTCTTTTTACATCCATCATGACCAGACATGGGAATATGAAGAGTACATGGAGCTGGCTATACATTTTATGACCCAGCCCACTTCCCTCATGTATGTTCACCTCCCAGCTCCTGGGTTAAGAAAGTGAGAAGTGGAAGGGCCTCACAGATAACAAGCCATAGATGTACCAGTTTTGGCAGTGCCATCGGTTGAGTATTCGCTATAACAGAGCCCTAGGCCAGCCCTGTTGTGTGCTGATTAAAGTGTCTGTTGTCCGGTGACATCGCAACCAAAAGTGACTGCTGGCTCTGATTCCAGTGGAAGCATGCCAGAAATACACTCCCACTTAAGAAAATGGAATATGATTTTGCTAAGGGGATGGCCAAACTTGATCTCAACATGACAAGGAATAACAATGAAGTGTGCTAAAATGGCTCGCTCAGGGCATCTTCGGGGTTCGAAGAAGATGCTCAAGCACTAGTGGCTTTCAAACTCAGGATGATCATGAAGACAAACGTGTCATCAATGCAACACTCAGGTTTTCATTTCCAGGTGAATATTTTGGCATTTCCCTAGAACACATTCTGAGAAAGGTGAAAGATATATTCCCATGAATGTTCACTTACTTTTACATTATTTTTCTATGAAGACACCCTTCAATGACATCGTGGCCATTTAAAATTGAGCTAGAAAATGACCTAAGAAACAGAAACCAAAAAAATCTTTAACATATAGTGATTATTTAATCTTGTTGAGAACATAAAAATCACTTGCAGACGTTGATTTAAAAGCTATGAACCTTCTCTACAGAAGAAAAAAAAAGTATACTAGACACAAACGCAGAGCTTGCTATGGGACTATAGAGGTTTAGTGGATCTTCTGGTTCCAACACTAGAAATGAAGATCCTTGATCATCTGAAATCCAAGAGTACAGCATCATCATCAAGAACGAGGGGTCTGGGGCTGCTACCTGAGACTGCCTCTGGTCCAGCCATGCCATGCGTGGACATTCGGAGTCTCAGGTTTCCTCATCTATGAAACAAGGAGAAGGTCTATCCATAATTCATGGTTTGTTTTAGGGGTAAGTGAACTGAATTCATACCAAGTGCTGAAATAGTTACTGGCATGTGGTGGCAGATCGATAAATGTGTGCTGAATACTCACTTTCTGATTTAATACTGGCTGTGTTACCATTTTAATGAAAACCTTCAAATGTATTTTATATTGGCATTTCAACCATTTTAAGTTAATGACAAAGATAATCAAAAGAATACATTATTATACTATCTATTTATATATTTATATGTATAACTATTCTGTTTATTATCTATCTATCTATCTATCTATCTATCTATCTATCTATCTATCTACCTGTCATCTATCATCTATCTAATATATATGCCAGAGCTTGACATTCTAAAAATCAAGTCACACAAGTAAGAGGAGGAGAAAGATAACAAAAGAAGGAATAAGATGAAGATGGTAGGGATGTAGGGCAGACACGGTCTCATATGCAGGACAAGAATATGAAGAACCAGCCCTCACACCTGAACACAGACCTCACAACTATCCTGGTGGCCTGGTCCACATGTGACCAAGATAATCAGGTCTGAATCAACAGATTGACCATTTGGCGAAGCTGTTTAATCAGTTCTATCACACAGCTCGTTCATTCAACCATATCAGTCATACATGTGGCCAAAGTCTCAATCACAAACCCAATCCAACTGGCTAATGGATGCAAACCAGAATTGCTAGCATTCGAATGGATTGACTGCGTGGTAAGCCTTGGGCAACTGTCACTTTTGAAGGTTTGTTGATCCTGGAGACCACTGGAAGCCCAAGATGTGATGCAATGCAGAGCATCCTCTTTCTTTGGTGCATATGTGAGTGAGGAGGCCAGCAGAGGTACACTCTATCCATGAGTGCGAATGGTAAGACTGAAGAGCTAACCTTTCCTGTGCCAACAATGCCTTCAACCTATATGGAGAGCCTCTCCTTTTACATGCAGTGGGTTCCAGAGCCTGCCACAGCAGGTGGCGTTTGAAGAAAGTGACAGGATTTGAACCTTCTTGGGGCATAGGGTACATTGAGGAAAAGGTTATTAGGGATCCGCCATTCTTCTCATGTACAGAAACTGGGGGTACTCCTCCTTGCCTGCATTTTGACTCATCCCTTTACTACCTTCTGCTTTTTTCTGCATCATTTAAAAAATAAATTTTGTAAAATAACCATGATGGCTTGAATTTAATAGATGAGGGAACTAATACTCAGAGAGGTTTAGTTACCTGTCCAAGGTCACACAGCTGTCATGTTGCATAGCCCAATGTGTCTGCATCAAATGAGCCTGCTTTTCCCATCATGATCTGCCATGCCTGTTATTCAGCATTTATTTTTTCATTTGTTTTGCTCAGGCATTTATGGGCAATCATGTTCCTGAACTTTGGGTTAATGCTTCCATCAGTCTGTTGATTAAACTACTCATGAAATGATGGTTTCCATGTGTTAGAGTATATGTCTGATACCCATATATATGAGTGTACATGTGTGTATATATGATATACTCATATATGAGTGAATGTATCTAATATCAACATATATGAGTGTGTGTATATCATATATATAGGTTTGTATGTATATACCTTTGAGTATGTTATGATAGCCACATATATGAGATTTTGGGTGTGTTTGTGTGTGTGTGTGTGTGTGTAGAGCAGTGATCAGTGGTTTTCAGTAGGTGGGCAGTCCATCCCCCCACACTTGGCCATGGCTGGAAATATTTTTTAATGTTATAGCTACTGGGGTGTTGTGTGTTAATGGCATCTAGTGGGTGGAGGCCAGGGATGCTGATCAACATCCTACAATGCACAGGACAGATTATCCACCTCACAATAAAGACTTCTCAATTCAAATTACCAATTATTCTGAGGCTAAGAAATTCTAAATACATACACATACATAGATATATACACATTTCCAGATATGTGCACTTATGTTTTCATATATACACATATATGAACATATAACCCATATGTATGTATACCTGTATATATGTATTTATATATGTGTGTATACATATACATGTACATGTCTATCCATATATCTCTAACAGGAGAAAGAGAAAGGGGGAATGTGGAGATGGACATATGAGTATTAATATATATTTGTATGTATGCATATGTATAATTGTAACTACCCATTTGTCTCATATCTGTTTTCCAGGTGTGGATTTTTTCATAATGCTCTCTCGCCAAAAACATAATGGAGGTAAATAATGAACATGTTTTTTTCCTTACTATAACTTCCAGATACAACAAAACATTTTAGATAACCCTTCCACAATGCCCCAACGCAAACTGAATCCATAATGGTCCATGCCATGCATGTTTTTGTTGTGAAATTTTAATAACTTTCAAAATGCTCTGCCCAGAAACGTGAGTCAGCTTGAATGAACCAAAGGGTTTAATTAAACAGCCACACTTAAATGTTGGCATACTGAAAATCCCATAATACCACAGGGAGTCACATCCTTTTTCCATGGCAGTTCAAGTGGCCAGGAGGTGACTTGCTCTCTGCTTGGGCCACATCCACCACTCAAGCTGAGATGAATTAAACACCAGCACTGAAATGGAAGTGGCAGAATTTGACTAATGAGTATGAAAACTCTAGCATGATTTATGTTGGATGTGGGGCGAGATGTTTCAGGATTCTGAATAATCAGTTCTCCAGGGGGTTTCCCATTTTCCACATGCAAGAGAGACTCCTTGCTTGGCATCCCTAGCCAGAAAGGCAATCTGATATAAATATCAAAATCTCCACTTCATAATTAAAAAAAGAAAAACTTGCTTTCCCAACCCAAACCCTGTGGCTTAATTCCCATCATGGCCAGAGCTGCCATCACTGCCCACAAGGCAATGGCTGGGACAGTGGGGGAAAAAGGAAAATGCCACATCAAAGCAAAATACTTGTGCTGTTGCTTTAAAATCTAAAGTAATATCAGTGCTGCAAGAAACAAAATTTAAGAAAACAGTATCCATTTATAAAAATCAATATACTAGAAAAACATATTTGTGTTTTGTCTTTAACACAGATTAAATGCATCTACTGGGAATTTTTTATAAATACACTGTTAGTGCCTCAGTTTCCTCATCTATAAATTATCGATGACAGTACATAACTAGCAAGTATTTTATGCAGATTAGTGAATTAATGCATGTAAAGTATTTAGAACAGTGACTGATATAATTTCATAAATTATATTATTATTAAATATTATTTGAATTCTATGAAGTAGAGAGTTTTTAGAATTCCATGACAGTTGAAATACTCATCAACATGGGGGATGTCTTCTTTGAGTACATTGAGCTATATGGATTCTGTTCAAGTAGGACTTTCAAGGCGTCAAATGAATGTAAATGACACTTATTTTCTTCTTACAAGCCACAGGCTCCATTTTCATTCTTAAATGAGTTACTGCTGATTCAAGGAAACACACATAAAACCTCAGCAAATTCTAATAAGCTAACCTTCTATATCAAGGGTCCAGAATAACAAAATAATACTCAAATATTAGACAAATGTGGTGTCACACACTTAAAGGGGACAATAGTACCTCAAAACCTCCCTGTGTTTTTTTATTTCATCTCATCTTTCACGCACACATGGGCTCCACCTAATGTACTTTGTGAGGTTTCACACCCCAGCCGATTCTACCTTCCTCTCAGAACACCCCAACACTCACAGTTCCCACATAAATGGTAGGAGTAGCCCCACAGGGGTATCAAACTGTGTGTCTTAGGAAGAAGGAAAAGATAATGAAAGAAAATGCATAGGAATGTTATTAGAAACTCGGATTTTGGAAGATACAGAAGGTAGGAAGAAGACAGGAGTGGGCATTCCTAACAACATGGTGATTGGGCCAAGGTTGGAAGGATGAAGAAGGTTTATTCAGAAGAGAAGAAACAGTCAATGTTTTGGACAGAGGGAATGGCCTGTGCGAATGTCCTGTGGAGGCAGGAGCAGGACCTGTTTCAAGAAGCTAGAGAAAGAGAGATGGGTCAGGCAAAGAGAG
The DNA here is from genome assembly GCF_963455305.1 of Plecotus auritus. Taxonomy (NCBI): domain Eukaryota; kingdom Metazoa; phylum Chordata; class Mammalia; order Chiroptera; family Vespertilionidae; genus Plecotus; species Plecotus auritus. The sequence goes on along the minus strand of NC_137774.1, from coordinate 75,707,370 downwards.
CAGCCTTTATTTTCCAAAGCCACACATCTGGAAAGAGGCAGACTGGGAGAGTAAGCTAGTTAGTCCAACTCTAGAGACTGAATTATTTGCTTTTTACTTTGCTCATTCCATCCTGCTTTAGGTTAATGAGACCTGGAGCTAGATAACAAATATGCAAATGAGTTACAATCTGTGCAGCAGTTAGAGCCCTGTCTCCTCCGTAGACAGAGCTATGGAAGGATCCTTCCCAATGCTGTCGTTAATTATCATTGTTATGTACAGCACACTCAATTAAGTCCAAGGCCAAAGTCCCTTCTGTGCTCTCTGGTGATCTAGCCAAGTGTTTGGTTGACATGGAGGAAGAAAGGGCAGAGGGGCTCCTGGTCCCGGCTGGAAGGAAAGGCCAGTGTGCCTTCCAGATCACCAGGCAAGTCCCAGATGCCAGAGAAGGGAAGTTATTTTTCATGAAGGCACCTGGCACGCTGGCCTATTCCACTGACATTTGTGTTGGCTGTTGTGTTGCTGTCCCTGAGAAGTTTGGGAAGCAGCTGGTTGCCCCCCAAACCCACACTGCCCTCCGTCTTTCCTAAACCAGGCTGGGTGGGGAGGGGGGTGTGTAATGTAATGGCCTCTTCTCCTGAAGCAGTGGCTCTCCTCTTCCTGAGCTGGCCCATCTCACCTCTGCCTCTTACCCAGTCCACAGCCCAGAGGCAGTCTGCTGGTGCAGTGATGCTGCTCGATGCTGCCGACACCAGACATAGAGGAAGAGAACTAGGCTTCTCATCACCATTCACACGGATGTGTGCCTCCAATGAACCCAGTGTTTGCTGAGAATCAGACATATTGGCCAACCCCAGCAGGACAATCCCTTAGCACTGACTGCATTTGCAATGACTGTGAAATAACTGCATGCTTGGAGAGACTGAGGAATTAAAAAAAAATGTGAAGTTGCTAAAATGCTTCTCCAAACAACTACTCAAAGCCACATAGATCTATCGCTGTCTGGGAAGTTGACCGTAACACACTACAGCCCAAAGGGTAAGCTAGGAGCAGAGAAAGATTCTGCCAGATTGTACACCAGCTGAGAGGAGCACGGGAGGGCACCTACTAGTATGTGCTTGCAGGCTCAGCACCTCCCCAAAGAGGGCGTGGCACTGTAGACACAATGGGAGGGGACCGGTGACACTCTTTCTGCATGTGTGACATTCTTCTTTCCCTACTCATAAACTGAGTTAAGGAAATGTAGTGTTAAACAGAGCCTATGAACCCTGGTTCACCCTGACTACAGAGTGTTTGGGCTTCCCTTTAAAATCTAAGATATACCACCTGAATATTTGCTTTGATGCATGAGCTTTTAAGTATGAGAAAATGAATGCTTACTAGTAGCATTGTTTAGGTGTCTGATATAAAACAAAAACAAGGAGATGATTGAATTTCTGAGATGCGGAAGAGCTGAGTAAAGTCCAGAGAGACTAAAACCAGGGTCTTCATGATCCAAGGGGCTATTTAAACAAGATGCCCATGTTCTAGCTAAATCCTTCCACTCCCTGATCCGTTCTGTTGCAATCCAGAAAACACACCTTTCTAACAAATATTGAAATGGTCTGTCATTAAGAGAGATCACTCAAAGGAGGGCAAAGAGATAGCGATCAATATTCATATGGATACACACTGCTGCACTAATAGCCTTCGACTGTAAAAACTGGAATGGCAAGCTGACACAGGATATTACTTAGATTTGAACTTTTAAAAAAATTTTGAGCAAGTCTTAATTCATAAATTGCCAGGAAGGAAAAAGAGATGGCTTTTCTCCGTCCCTCAACAGGATGTTCTCAATGCCATGTGAGAGGACACTGTCATCTTCCTCCCAGAAAGGCTGGTTCACCCATAACGTGGCTGCCCATCATCTCAGACTGGGAAGCAGGCCCCTTCTTCTAGTCCACATGCTTCCATTCACTGCACAGAAGTGATACAGCTACAAGGGCTCACTCTGTGTCACAAATTACCAGCTTCTCCTTGTTGGTGTGTGATGTCTACGTTGTAGGAATAAAGGTTCTTCCACCAGAATAATCTGTTCTTGAATTGCTCTGCTCTTTTCAGCTCAGTGGGCCCGATACTCTCCCTCCAGCCCCCTGCATGCACACCCTGCCCTAAGCCAAGGGCCAGAAATCCCACCACCAGCTCAGGCTGGCTCCTCCATTCGCCAATGTTGAACAAGTTGGTGACTTTCTGTATGACCTGCCCTTCAAATGCAAAGTAAAAATTCCCATGCAGGACTCTTCTCTTCTTTCTAAGGAAGGCCAACCACTTAAAGCACTTTGAAGATATATGCTGCCAAATGAATGTTTAGTATTAGTGTGACTGCCACCAATGTGTAGATTTATAAGCTTCCTAAAGAACCTGTGCTACTTCCCATTCTTCCTTCCAGCCAGGCATGTCTTGGAGAGACTCCCACTATGACACGGACCGGCTCAGCAGAAACTCACTAGGCAGACCTGATAACACTGCAGTGGGAGAAATAAATCTCTTAGGTCCACGTCATGGCTGTAAAAGAGAGTCTACAATGTGTTTCTGAAAGTGGAATTGGGAGAGGTTCATGAATATTTCTTTTTTGTTGTTTGCTGGTTTGTTTATTTTGTTCATTAGTTTCCACATGTGAGTGAGATCGATCAAATGGTACTTGTCTTTCTCTGACTGGCTTATTTCACTTAACATAATATTCTCCAGGTCCATCCACACTATCTCAAAGGGTCAGATTTCCTTCTTTTTTATGACCACATAGTATTCCATTGTGTGAATGTACCACTGCTTTATCATCCACTCATCTGCTAATGGACATTTGGGCTGCTTCCAAATATTGGCTATTGTAAATAATCCTATAATGAACATAGGGGTACATGTATTCTTTTGAATTGGTGTTTCAGGTTTCTCCAGATATATCCCCAGACGTGGAATCACTGGGTCAGAAGGCAGTTTCATTTTTTCTTTTTTGTGGACACTTTATACTGCTTTTCACAGTGGCTGCACCAGTCTGTATTCCCACCAACACTGCGAGAGGGTTCTCTTTTCTCCACATTCTCGCTAACAGTAGTTGTTCATTGATTTATTGACGAAATCTATTTTGACAGGTGTGAGCTGATATCTCATTGCGGTTTTAATTGGCATTTATCTGATTATTATTGACATTGAGTATCTTTTCATATGTCTATTGGCCACCTGTATGTCCTCTTTAGAGAAATGTGTAATCAGGTATTTTGCCCTTTTTTTAATTGGATTGCTTGTTGTGGTTTTTTTTTTTTTTTTTTTTACTTGAGTTATATAAGTCCTTTATAAATTTTGGATAATAATTCTTTTTAAAAATATATTTTATTGATTTTTTACAGAGAGGAAGGGAGAGGGATAGAGAGTTAGAAACATGGATGAGAGAGAAACATCGATCAGCTGCCTCTTGCACACCCCATACTGGGGATGTGCCCGCAACCAAGGTACATGCCCTTAACTGGAATCTAACCTGGGACCCTTCAGTCCGCAGGCCGATGCTCTATTCACTGAGCCAAACTGGTTAGGGCTGGATAATAATTCTTAAGGGAAATGTAAAAATTCTATGTATTCAATGCTAAAAACCATCCATGTACACAACATGGCATGCCTTGGATTTTTGGACATTGAAAATGACTGTAGTTTATTACTGGCTTCTGATGTCTCCATTCAGGACAACATGTTTGGAGGATTTGGTAAAATGACAAATTCACGTTTTTATTGTTTGCATCTAGAAAACTCCATTTTAAGTGCTTTATACGACTTGGGACAAGGTGTTTCTACTCCAGGCTGAGGGCAAAAGCCTGGGGCTAGTCTCCCTTCTTTGTGGGGAAGGAAGTTTATTTCACAGATGCATCTTTCTTTCTTACCATTTCCTGCCTAAGGATAACCTTTCTCCCCTGGTGGTTTTACTAGAACATGGATGGAACCCAAAGGAAACGGATTTCTGGTCCTAACTCTTACAGCTCTGTGCTCTATGCAACACAAACTTGCTGGAAGCCAATTCTTTTATCTTTATTTTTATTGTTTCCCCGGGAGGGTTACTCTTTACGTGGCCTGAGAAACCCTTGCCTTGAGCAGATGAGGACTCATGGTCCCTTGCAGCGTGCCACCGCTTGACTGCTGTGACCCAGGCATCCGACTGGGGCGTCAGGCAGCAGAACATACTTTTGTGAGCAGAGCTGATTGCGATGAAAACAGAATACACGTGCTAATGAAATCATTCCCACGCCACCCCTCTCCTTTCATTGTAATATGACTCCTTGAGGTTGTCTCAGTTTTGCTGAAAATGAGAAGTATCAAAACAGAATGAAGTGCATTCACATCTAGTCTCTCAGGACCAGCAAAGCGAGTCCAGATGGAAATGTGTCCATTGGCTAAACAGTCAGAGTAGCTCCCGCTGAGCAGTGATGGACTTTTGGGCTGAGCTCAGCAGAAATGAAGCTTGTGGTCAATTAGCTTTTCCCTTAATAGGATGGTGCGGGGCGAAATAAACTCGAGGAAGAAGTTGAAGGGAAAGCTGTCCCTTAATGAATTCCCAGACGTTGTCGTTTTTCCCTGAGACATACATCATAAATAAAGAAGGGGTCAAAGTTCAATGGGCTGCCACCTTGAGCCAAAGTCACAGTCCTCGTTGGAATGGCAGAGGATAGAGAAACAGTGGGGCATCTGGAAGGCAAATGATGACTGTATCCCTTTAATAATTTCACCAGTTTGTACTTTGGGGCAAAGCAGACTCTGTAGCATTTTCAGGACTATAATGATAACCATGTCCACACAGTGGTCTCATTGAACAAGCACTGATCGGGGGCCTGCTATACACCAAGCATCGCGTTGGTCGGCGGAGCTGCATTCACACATAAGGTGGACAATGAGCACAAAGCAAGCCAATTGTTTAAAATACAAATGGTAATAAGGGTTTTGGAGCAAGTGAACAGGGTGCCATGGCAAAGCAGAAAGCAGAAGTGGCGTCACCAGGGCGAAAAGGGTGGGTACAGAAGGTCTTTGCAAAGGTGACTGACTGTTCAGCTGGGAGGGAGCCAGCTTCCGACAAGTCAGAGTCAATAGGATCAGAATGAGAAAAAGGGGATGGATTTAGAGAGATTGGCAGCAGCCAGCCTTTGAGGGTTTTACGTGAAGGTGGTTGGAATTAATTGTAAGTGCAGTGAGGTTTTTAGCTTGGAAGGAAAAGCATTTGGTATGCGTTCTGAGATGTGTTCTTTGGCGGCTGTGAGAAGAATCTAGTGAAAGCAAAGGAAATAGAGCAGGGAGGGCAGCCCACTGCAGCGCCAGGGGCGGGGACTGCAGCCTGACTGCTGTGGAGACGGTGGAATAGCAAGTTTTGAGAAATCGGGGCTGTGGGTATGACAAGTTTGGATAATAATATGTGGTAGGTAACTTCTTCACGTGTGTTATCTGAAACTTCAAAGCCATCCTACTGAGCAGGAAGTATCTGGGTGTCAATGTGCATACAAGTGTGTGTGTTGAGGGGATTGCCTGTGTGAGCAGCTAGCAGTTGGCTTACAAACATTAGCTCCTTTGAATCCCTCCATCATCCAAAGATGTAGACATCTCTTGCCCATTTTATGAAAGAAATAGGTGGCTCAAGCAAGTTACATATCTCACCAAGGCTGTACCCCAGGTCTCCTTGCCTTTTTAATGGACTATTTTAAAGTGAACAATTCCATGGTATTTGGTACACTTGCAATGATGTACAACCGCCACTATTGTCTACTTTTAAAATATTTCATCCTTCCAAAAGAAATCCCCCATTAAACAGTTATTCCTCACATCCTCTCCACATTCCCTGACAACCACCAATACACCCTCAGTTTCTATGAATTTACCTATTCCGCATATTTTATACAGATGGAGTTATACTACATGTGACTTCTTGTGTCTGGCTTCTTTCAATTAGGATGATGTTTTTCAAGTTCATCACATTTTAGCAATCTCAGCACCTCATTTTTTGTGGCTGAATAATATTCCACTGCACGGATAGACCCCAGTTTGTTTAGTCATCCACTGGTAGACATTTCTGTTGTTTCTACCTTTTGGCAATTGTGAGCAATGCTGCTATGGACATTCATGTACCAGTATTTGCTTGAATTCCTGTTTTCAGTCCTTCTGGGTATTTATCTAGGAGTGGAATTGCTGAGTCATACAGCAATTCTATGTTTAATCTTTTGAGAAACTTCTCTTTGCCCTTTAAAAGTTTGGCTAGGATGATGACTGAGCTGGGTAAGCTGCTTGCTCTTAGATGCCACATAGTAGTGGACATTGTGATTGTTTTCCCATCGTTTCCCTGACTAAACTCTCAAATACTCCACCTCAGTTACACCCACCACAGTAGCCCACACCTGACTCATTCTGAATGGTTTAAGGATGGACACATAATCCAGGTCAAACTGATCCAAATCCTCCCTTCTCCCTAAACCCAGATACCAGAAAACACACATCATGTTCTAACTTCCTGGATTGTTCTGTTGAGGATGGTAGTTTTGAGCTATAGGGGACTCTTTGCTACCATGTGAGGAAAATCCACGTTCTCCAGGTAACCACACACACTCCACACTGAATTCTGGAGAGCTAGGCCTGGAGAAATACTCTCCATTTAATAGAAAGGACTGATGATGCCCAGGGAGCCAGAGTGCTTGCTCGGGTTCTAATGTAATGAGGGCTGACTGGAACTCCAGCCCAGGGCTTTGGACCCCACAGCTCTGAAGACCAGAGTGACCACTTGCCTGATATAAGAAGATAGAACCACAGCCAGTAATTTTGGGGAGAATGGGTGGGTTTACATAGAATGAGGAACTGTCAGCTGTCTAAGAATAAAATGGCCTGCCCTACACAATAGTAATTCTATTGGGTAAAATCAAACTGATGAAAAGTGTGGAGAAAGTTTAAGTCCAAAGAGCAAAAACCCAGCAGTGTAAATTCCTGCTGGCTGGCTAAGGTGACCTTGAGGTCACTTTCAACTGCAAGTGGCTTTCCCTTCCATATTTAATGTTGCAACGCATTGCTATGAGCAAATCCCAGAATGAGCACATCAGAGGCCAAAGGAAGAACCCAACTCCATCACTCAGTTTGGGAAACAAAGGCAACCCAGCTTTCCTTTCCTTCACTGATGGGGGCTGAGTCTGCCGGGCAGTGCTTCATTAAGGCAGGGCACTCAGCTCTTTCCTCAGTGTGCTGATCCAGGGCCCCAAATCCGTGGGGTTTTGAGAGCCAGGCTTTCAAATTAATGAACTGTTGAAGCTGACATGTCAGGCCAGAAGCAAAGTGTGAATGCAAGAATACAGAGCCTGCCCCAACACACATAATCACGATGCCTGGATTCTTTTCTGCCGTCCTCATAGTTCCCCATGAGAGCAGGTGCCCTGTTTGGTTTTGCTTACCCCTGTTTCTCATGTGGCTCACACAGTGTCTGACACATAGCGCATGCCCAATTTTTTTTAAAAAGATGGTGACTAAAAACTAAATGGAAGAGAAAAGGGGGGGTGAGAAAATGGTGAGAAGGGGGATCTTTCTTTTAGCTTCTTTACCTTCCTTCCTCCCTTTATCTCTCCCTCCTTTCCTTCTCATCTCATAATATTTTCATATATCAGTATCTGAGTGATGGTTCCCTACATAGATAGGAAGACTAACCAGGCCATCTCCATATGTCCATTACTGGACAAGGTCCTACACATAATCATCAAGGTTAATGTAGAGAAAACTTAGTGGTTTCATCTCAGGGATTCTTCAGCTCAGGGGGGAAGCGTGTCTTTGTGAAACACTTTTGTGTCTTGCAGAAGATTGCAGTGAATTATTGGTACATCGCTAGCTTTAAGACGGATGCTTTCTGAAGCATGAACGAAGTATCTGCAGCTTTTCCTTTTTATGTTTAAATTACCTTGCTTCTTACTTGACTACTTTTTCTGACCTTTTAGAGTGCTTCCTTCTTTGTATTTCTCCTTGAGTCCCTTAACCATGCTTTAAAATAATTTACACATATCTCTTTTGTATCTTTTTTCTTAGCCTTCTGTTCCCCATCCTTCCAGCTCATCTTCTCCTCACTTGACCCTTCTATGTAAAGCCGTGTAATATTATTATTTTCTTTGCCCCACTCCATCCATCTTCTTCTTCTCTCACAATGCAACAGATAATGTGAAGCTACGAGTCTATAAAACTCTTTTCTCATTTTCAAGTGAATGTGAAGTTATGACCAAGGGGTTTTGTTTTTAATCAATTTCCCCCCCGAAAAATGAATGTAATGGGAAACTCAGTCAAATCAATTTAACCTCTTGCATATCTCACCTTGAGATTAATGTTCTTCCTGTCATCCTACATTGAGCTTTAACAGAATGGAGTAAGACAATAAGGTGCAGAGGGAAAAAGAAGAGGATCCTCAGGATCCTCCCAGATCAAGTCTGCATCAAGTCTCCACAACTTTACAGCCGTGTGGCCTTCGACAAATTACTTAACCTCCCTGGTTCCCAATTTCCCAATCTATAAAATGTGGTATTACATATAGCAATGAATCACTGAGGAAATTAAATGATCACACCTATTTTGGACTGCCATATGGTAGATATCCAAGTTAAGAGGGTCATAATAATGATTTAGGCTATCAATCAGCAAACATTTATTGAACTCCTTTGATAATGATGATGGGAGAAGGAAATGAAAGGGAGCCCTTGATTTCCCTCCTAAAATGTGAGTTTAAAGACTAGAGTTTTTTTCATTTTACTTTGGGGATGAATATAATCTTCAGCTCTGATGAGGAGGAAAGGCATTCATCCATTCAACACATATGTATTAGGAATCTACTGTGTGTTGACAAACATCAATGAGTAAACCCAACACAATGCCTGCTGTCCCGTAGCTAATCTATGCCATGTTCCTGTAAGACAGTGTTTCTCAACCGGGCAAATTTGCCCCAAGCGGGCATCGGTCAATATAGAAGAAATGTTGTCACAACTGTGTGCTACTGGTATCTCCTGGCCTGAGACCAGGAATCCTACTAAAAGTTGTCCAGTACTTGGGATAGCCCCGCAATGAAGAGCTGCCTGACTGTGGAGAAACCCTGCTATATGGGAAGAGAGAGGGATGTGAGATAATCCATCATTAAGGCCAGGAGTAAAACAGCTAAGACAGACTTCATCATTTCTCGGGGCTCTCCCAGACAGGAAACTGTAATTATGAGATTAGAGTTTCCTGCAATTGCCATAGGAAGGAAATAATTTCAGGGACCTAGGCTAGGAGGTGCAGCTCAGCCTAGAGCCAGGAGGATGGACCGAATGCCCACTGTCAGTGCCCAGTTTTGCAATGACTGGGCCTGGAATGCTTGGCTGTGCAGCTGCATCCCTGGGTTTGCATTTCAGTCAAGGCTTTCGGACTCTGAGAGCTGCCCCCAGGGAAACCACTACGTATGAAGAGCTGAAGAAGAAGCACTTCAGCAGAGATAGTTAGATAAATAATCCTGAATAAAATTGCATACTGTTAAGTGCTTTATTAATGCAGTTGGGTAGAGAGCATGCTAAATTCCTACATCGTGGAGATGAAGGTTACAAGAGGAGGATTATGCAGAGAGCTAAATGAGGGGGGGCGGGGAAAGAAAAGAGCAAAGCAAAGGCAAATTCCTTGTGTGTGTGTGTGTGTGTGTGTGTGTGTGTGTGTGTGTGTGTGTATGAATAAGTATAGAAATATAGAGATGTGGCTATAGAGCACACACTGTGTTTTGGAGGTATTCTGGGGATGGACTGACACATCTCATAGGCCACCATGTATATGAGTAGGTGACATGCTACTATTACACCAGGATTTGCAAACTCAAATGCCTCCAGTGCTGAATAAATCCTCTAAGTGACTGACGCTGGCCAGGTGGGAGCTTTGGGTGAATGCAGAAAGCATGCATTGCCAGAGGGGACAACCATAGCTCTACTCCAGTCATTCCACATCTTGGAGGGATGGGGAGAAGCCAGAAATTCATATTTTTACATAAAATGTTATTTCTTAACACACACACACACACACACACACACACACACAACATGAGGGGGAAAAGAGACTATTTGCAAGCCATAAAATCCACTAGCCTTGCAAACCTCAAATTCTCAAATTTGTAATCTCTGGCCTGGGTTTTATTTGAATGACTTATTTATTTGCAGAGAGGACTATACAGGAGCATGAGTTTTTGAAGTGAACTGGGAATCCAGATAGTTCTTCCAATTAGCTATGACCTTAGACCCATCACTAGATTTGGGAGCTGTCTTTTCTGGTCTGGAAGTTCGAGTCTGCAAGATCCACTTAAAGAGTGTCTTTGAACAGATAATGGGTCAATGGTGTAAACAATACAGCATCGCTCCAATACCAGACAGAGCTGACGGTGGTGGCTCCTTTCTTCCTTGGGAGGCAGAGTTGAAAGGAGCTGTTATGGCAGGAAGGGGAGGAGCCAGGATATTGTCCTCAGAATGTACATGCAGGCAGATGGAGAGGCAATGCCAGTTGTCCCCGCCTCACTTCTTTCGCCTTGACTCCCTGAACTGACACCCTATGGTGGACATCAGTCTCCAACATCTACCAATAATTTTTCCTCGTGATAAGAATAACATCTTGCATTTCGTTGAAGAAAAATATCCTTCTTAGCCCTAGTCATATAGAACTTATAGTTCATACAGTCTTATTCAGCCTTGAGTCCAAACCTGTCTAATCACTATACCCCATGCTCCAGACCATGCCCCATGGTTCAAGGATGGATATGCAATACAGAGAGTTATCACTGGGATGTTGCAATGATGACTGGGAAAGTAGTACTCTTTCTATGCTGCCCATGATAAGCTGGTAGCCTCAGTCCAGAGTTGCTAGGAAACAACTTCCTACCATGTAGGGAGAATGTGTCATGAAATAAAGTAAACACCAAGGGAAGTAGAGCCTGAAGTTACAGCAAGGCACATTCCTGAAGAAGTCATCATTTGGTTCCTGGATCCAGCCATGCCTGAAACACATTTTTTTTAAAAATATATTTTATTGATTTTTTACAGAGAGGAAGGGAGAGGGATAGTTAGAAACATCGATGAGAGAGAAACATCGATCAGGATCAGCTGCCTCCTGCATACCCCCTACTGGGGACGTGCCCGCAACCAAGGTACATGCCCTTGACCGGAATCGAACCTGGGACCTTTCAGTCCACAGGCCGACGCTCTATCCACTGAGCCAAACCGGTTTCAGCTGAAACACATTTTGAACCATAAAATCGACGGTTTTAAGAGTACAATATATTCCTTTTTGGACTAAAGGCAGTTCTATTTAGATTTCTGTCATTCTTAAATAAAGTGTTGAGAACAAAGCACCCCCTGCCCTGCCTTGTTTAGGTATCCCTTTTTAAAAATGTTTTTATTGATTTAGAGAGAAAGGAAGGGAGAGGGAGAGAGAAATATTGATGAGAGAGAAACCTCAATCAGTCGCCTCCTGCATGCTCTGACTAGGATTGAGCCCTGACCAGGATTGAGCCCTGACCAGGAATCGAGCCTGCAACCTCTCTGTGCACAGGACAACATCCAACCAACTGAGCCACACCAGTCAGGGCCCAGCTTAGTTACCTCAATGCAAGGCCCAATCCCATAGTCTCATGTGGCCCTGGAAGGAAGACAATCTAAAACTTTACTTCTAGAGTCATAGTTCCCTATCCTTTTTACATTATGGCAAATAGGCTAAGTTCATGGCTTTGGGGAAAAGACCTCAGCTGGTAATTCAGCTCTTCCATCTACTATCTGGGGACTCTGAACAAGTAACTCACAATTTCCACAATTGTACATGAGGAATTATATTGCCTTCTTTATAGGGTCATTGTAAGAACTAAAGAAGATAACAATAAACTATTTTTGGAACTCTGTCAGGATATTAGACACTGGGTTTACTGCTTTTCATTCATGACATCATTTAATTCCTGCAACAATGTAAAGAGAAGCATATCACCAACATGTCTTAGCCTAGTGCCTGACATATAGCAGATGCTCAGTAAACGAGATTGGTCATCATTGTCACCCTTCTCCTCACTGGCACCTAGGTAGTGCCATGCTTCTGTAGCTCCAAGTGCACTGAGCACCTGGGAATGACCTTCAAGTTCAGATTCTGCTTCAGTGTGTGTGTGGGAGGGGAGGGGGGAACAGAGATTCTGCATTGCCAGTGAGTCCCTAAGTGATGCTGATGGCGCTGGTCTCCTGAGGACACTTAGAATAACAAGGACCTAGTACACCCACAGGGCCAATATCCCAAACATGAGAATACATGTCCTTTTTGAGACATGTCCTCTCTCCCATCCCAACATGCACTCATTTGAAACATCTAAAAATCTTGATGCTCAGACTCCTTCTCTACTAACTAAATCAGAAGCTCTGACGGTGGGGGCCAGGGAGCAGTATATTATAGCTCCATACATTGAAGGCAAGACTGAGAACCACTGGAGTAGAGACCACTGGAGTAGAGACACCTGGGAGAGACTTCATAGGCCAAGGGGGATGACAGCACCACTCCTTCATACGAGCAGAATTCAAATATCATGGGGCTGCCAATGGCTTTTGATAGAGTCAGCATATTGACATGAAAGCTGCTGAGTTTTATCACCCACATTTAGAGAAACTTATTCCATAATGTTTGCTGGTACTAAGACTAAAATAAGTCACGTTGTAATTAGCATATTAGCACTGTGGACCTCTTCTCAATAAATTACTGCATTAGGCTAGTTCTTCAACTGAAACTTTTTTTTTTTAAAGGGAGAAGTCAGGGTAGAAAATGCTATTTGAAAATCTAGTTCCTATAAAACCTAGAACAATCAAGTTAGGAAATCACCTGTTCATCCCAATGATCCTACATTTTAAAAAATAAATATTAATAATATATCATATTTTACTTATGTACTTATAAGTCATATATTTCAGAAGTCCATAAGGCATATTAATGTGAATTACGTCTTCCTATCCCAATTTATGTCCACTTTCAGCTGGGTGCATTTAAACTACAAGGCATGCTAACCAAATTACATGAGAGGTATATAGATTTTAATAAAGAAATTGCTAGTTCTGGAAAATAATTGCTCTTTGGGTTTCAGAAATGTCCCCATTTCTATCCAACAAAAACTAAAAATTCTCGGGTATGTTCTCTGCCTCTGTCTACCTGGCTCATATCCGTTCCCACCGAGGGCTCCACTGAGGGCAGGGGTTACATGTTCTGCACTTTCACATGTCCTGCAAATTCCATCACTATGTGCTTGTAGTGGGGAAGCCAGGCAACATTTCTGGAGCTCCTAGGCATCAGGCACTCAAATGAATAGCAGAATGTGGAAGCGCACCAATTGGGAGTTCAGTTGACCTCAATGGAAGCTTGACTTGCTCCATAATTATTGGCTGAATAAACCCACCTATAAAATGGAGAGTATTATGCTAAGCAAAATAAGACAGTCAAAGAAATACAAGTATCATATGATCTCACTCATATGTGGAATCTAATGGACAAAATGAACTAAAGAAAAAAATATATCCAGAGACATAGAAGCATGGAACAGACTGTCTAATCTCAGAGGAAAGGTGGAGTGAGTGGGAAGAGATCAACCAAAGAACTTGTATGCATATATGCATAACCCATGGACACAGATAATAGAGTGGTGCAGGCCTGGGGTGACGGGTAAGGGTGTGCTAGAGGGGGTCAATGTGGAGAAAAAGGGGACATATATAATAATTTCAACAATAAATTTTTTTTTAAAAATCAAAAATAAAATAAAATGGGAGTCATGCTAAGTACCTCCTACAGGTAAAGCACTTAAGCAGAATCTATCATATTATATTATTTACATTACCAATACTAATTTATCATGATGGAATGAAAAATACAGTTTGATTTGGTTTCTCTTTTCACATCTGTCCATATAGCTCCCCATAGACACACATCAAACCCTGAAGCCTTGTCTACTACTCACTGTCAAGTCTAGGCTCAGAGAGAAATCCTTCCACAGGCTCTGAGAATAGGAGGCACATGTGGTTTCACTGGCCCTGTGAAAGCTCCCCTGAAGGTCTTGCCTCCTCATTACTCTGGTCTCAAACTTGAGTTCTTCGGCTGACCCAGCCATGAATGATAACCTCCCTAACCCCGGCTAATCCACCCTCAGCGCTAGCCTCTAACCCTTGGAGATGCAGGTGACCTGCCCCCATCCAGCTTGGTAGCTAACCTACTAGGCTGTTGCTGGGGAGTGATAAACAGAAACCTGTCCTTTAAGCAGGCGCCAGCCCACAAGAGTCTCCTGGAAAGTGGAAGGAGGAGAAGGAACCATAACAGAGAAACCATAGAGCAAAGAAGTCTATGCTGGGCAATGAGGAACCCTCACAGAAAGAAATTCACTACCAATGAGAAGCCTGATTGGGCAAAACTTCATGAGTGAGAATCCTGGACAAACACCCCTTCAGTGAACCACTGAAAAATGCCTGTATAGGTGTTCCTTGTACCTAGGACTGGATTATGTAGCTGATAATCCCAGAAGTTGAAAATATTGTAAGACAAAAACACATTTAATACACCTAATCTACCCAAATCAATGCTTAGCCTAGCCTACCTTAAACATGCTTAGAACACCCACATTTGTCTACAGTTGAGTAAAATCATCTCACTGTGGCTGCCCAGTATCATGAAAGTGTATCACACTGCGTATTCCTAGCCTGGGAAAAGATCAGTAGTGTTCAAGACTTAAACCATAAAAATCCTAGAGGAAAAAATAGGCAGTAAAAGCTCCTACATTTCTCTTAGCAATATTTTTTTCTGATATATCATCTTGGGCAAGGGAAACAAAAGAAAAAAATAAACAAATGGAACTATGATCAAACTAAAATGTTTTTACACAACAACAAAAAAAATAACATCAACAAAATGAAAAGACGACACACTGAATGGGAAGACATATTCACCAATGACACATCCAATAAGCAGTTCCTATCCAATATGTATAAGGAACTTATAAAACTCAACAACAAAACAAAAACAACAACAATCCAAATAAAATATAGCGTAAAGGACCTGAATAGAAACCTTTCCAAAAATGGCATACAGATGGCCAACAGTCATATGAAAAGATGCTCAATGTCACCAAACATCAGAAAGATGCAAATTAAAAACACAATGAGATATCACCTCACACCTGTCAGAATGGCTATCATCAATAAATCAACAAACAACAAGTGCTGGTGAGAATATGGAGAAAGGAGACTCTCCTGCACTGTTGGTGGGAATGCAGACTCGTGCAGCCGCTGTGGAGAACAGTATGGGGTTACCTCAAAAAGTTAGAAATGGAACTGCCTTTTACCCAACATTTCCACTTCTGGGACTATATCCAAAGAAAACTGAAACACTACTTTGAAAGAATATAGGCACCCCTATGTTCACTGCAGCATTTTTTACAGTAGCTCAGATTTGGAAGCCTCCCAAGTATCCATCAGTAGATGAGTGAATAAAAAGCCATGGTAATTTACACAATGGAATACTACTCAGCTGTGAAAAAGGAAGGATATTTTGCCCTTTTCAACAGCATGGACCTGGAGAGCTTCATGCTAAATGAAATAAGCCAGTTAGAGAAAGACAAGTATCACATGATTTCACTCATATATGGAATCTAGTGAACAAAATAAACAAACAAACACAATAGGAACAGACTCATAGATACAGAGAGCAGACTGACAGTTGTCAGAGGGGAGGGGTGTTGGGGGATTGGGATTAAACAAACAAAAACCTCATAGACATAGACAACAGTGTGGGGATTACCAGAGAAAAAGGGAGTGGAGAGAGGTTGAAGAGAGTAAAGGGGGGGACTTGACTTGGGGTGGTGAGCACACAATACAAAATACAGATAATGTATTATAGCACTGTACACTTGAAACCTATATAATTTTATTAACCAATATCACCCCAGTACATTCAATTAAAAAACTGAATCCAGTTTCTACTGAAGGCGTATTGCTTTTGTACCATTGCAAAGCTGGAAAATCATGTAGTTGAACCATCATAAGTTGGGACCTTCTCTACATGCTGGGACACTGCTGTCTTTTATGGTGAGCCCCTGGGGACCTCCTGTGGTTGCGTGCTTCCCACTTCCCACTGTAACATCAGTTGCTACAGAGCACCTGCTGTGTGTCAGGCATGGGGCTGGATCTGACATATGATTTCATTTAATCTGCATGGCATCCCTGTGAGGATGCAAGGCTTACAGGTGCCAGCACACAGTTCACAAGTGGAAGAAGGGAGCATTGGGCTCAGCCAGCACCCAGGACGCATAACCACTGTTCATTGCTGTCCCCCTGGATCCCAGGATCCTGAGAGCTTTAGGCTGTCACTTCTTGGCAGTGCCAACTTTTAAAGGGGGAGAACTCATTTTGACAGAGCTCTGGGCAGCTGCATGCCCTAACAGTTCCGTAAGAATGAATGAGGAAACTTGCATCGCTGAGGAGTGTGTTAATAATTGGGATTGACAGGGGAGCTACCTACACAGCCAACATGAGACTTTGTACATGAGGGCTGCTTGCCTGTCAAATGCAGCATGAATACCTTAATTGCCGGCACTTACTGCACTTGAGTAAAATAAACAAGAGCAGAGAGGAATTTGTGCTGCTTTGTGGCCACCTTCCCTCTGCTGTGGTCATTTCTGCATCGCGTTCTTGCCTCCAGCTGGGCTTTTGAAAAGAGGACGCTTTATTTAGCTGGACTATTCACCGCCGCCTTTCATAGCATCAGCTGGAGGGCTGACACACAGCTTTCAACACATGGCTTTGAGTCTTCATGAGAAAATTTTAAGTGATTGACACATTGGCTAATAATGGTAAAAATAAATAAATAAAATGCTGCCTCTCTCCTTTTCCATCGCAGAGGAAAACCCAGACTCTGAAATCTCTTCTGCATTTTATGGTTTTCTACCCATTTCTCAGTTGGACATGCTGAGATGTCAGCACAACTATGAAAAATCAGAAGCTCCTCTGAAATGGAAATTAACGTTTCACTTCTCATCAGCTTTGCATTCTCTGGTCTCACTTCTAAATATTGTGACCACTCCGGTGGAATAACAAACCTCATGGACAATAACTACACTGACACGTTAAAGTGTGTACATGGTGTGGAGCATAATTTAGAAAGAAAAACTTAGATTTTCCCTTTTATAATGTGGCTACCCTGCCTTCAGAGACCTTCAGATAGGTGGCTGGGCAGCCCTTATTCTGACAATTTCCAAACTATTTCTTGAACCCCTCAAATGTGCAATGCAACTGTTTTGAATCCCACCCTCTAAAATGTGCTGATGGCTCTTGGAGAGATATCTAAATATGCGCCACAGTATAAAACGCTGCAATCCAATAAAATCTCAATTAGTCACAACTCCCTAGCCTCATCTTTGGGAACAAAATGAACATATACCTGATAGTCATACAGAAAACCCAAAAAATTAAGCTTTTCGTTGCTGGGTTTGGAGAACAGTGGATTGTTTTCTTAGCCTGACAGGTGTCCCTTCTCATCAGTCTGTGAAACACAAATTCATTTAGCTTTCCTAAGCACACATTCAGTAGAAAGTCCCCAGAATGCACTAGGTTATGACAGACAGAAAGTAGAACAGGACATAAATGTTCTGGAGATCAAGGGAACTTTGGGGACACCGGGATGCCCGTTAATGATGTTGATTCAAGGACTACTCCTGACATAATATGTTGGATGTGGGCCTTGGAACTCCACTTCAAACCAGGTTTCCAGATGATTCTGAGGCAGGTCCAGAGAGCACAGTCTGAAAAAACACTGCCTCAAATCATTGATGAAGTAGATCATTTAAAACTATAGGTACTGGCTCTCAACTAGAAAAAAAAAGACGAAGCAATGGTACCTGAAAATATGTAACTGAAAGTGATGCAGGTTCCAAGAGACACATCCAACATCAGGGTCTCGTCCACAGTGGGCACATGAAGTGAAACTTACACATAGTCAGATCTTAGGAAACTGCCTAGGAAGAAGGTTCCATGTTGGTGCCAACATTCCATCATTCAGAAATGTCTGACATAATTCATTGTTCTTTTTTTTTTTTTTTTTTAATCAACAGCAGATGAAGATGTTTGCTTGTGCTTAGGGACACCTTGGGTAAATGATACACAATTTGAAATAGAATCCCATTTGGCATGATGAAATGACAGAACCAGGGAGACGGGTAAGACCTAGGCCCACTGAGCAGTCACCTTCCTCCCCTTCCCTTCAGAGCAAGCTCTCCATGAATGCCAAGCACTTTCGCCCGCATTTCTGTTGCTAGGGCTGATGGGAGCAGGCAGGGCTGGTAGGATATGTAACATTATTGGGTTTCATTGGCCTGGCATCCACAACTGAATTCTCTTGGATTAAACATGTGAATGCTCTGACCATGATACTTACTTCAATTTTTTAAAAATATATTTTTATTGATTTCAGAGAGGAAGGGAGAGGGAGAGAGAGAGAGAGCAACATCAATGAAGAGAGAATCCCTGATTGACTGTTCCTGCATGCCCCCTACTGGGGATTGAGCCCACAACCTAGGCATGTGCCCCTGACTAGAATTGAACCCAGGGCCCTTCAGTCTGCAGGCCAACGCTCTATCCATTGAGCCAAACCAACTAGGGCCCCACTTTAATTTTAAGATGAAGTTAGTTGGACCAGACACACCACATTGACAAAGCTAATACAACTCAGATCTTTAAAAATAGCTAAAAGAGCTACTGAAACCTATTGTGTTGCTATTTTTTGATCAAATGAATTTCTCTTTGGTTGGAAAACCTCCTTGGACAATGCACTTGCTCTTTCAGAAACAATAAAAACCCCTTTGGTGGAAGGAAGGTCATGTATTAATCTTATGAGCATAGAGAAAAATCATTCAGTTATCCATCTGGCTTTAGGAGAGGAATGGAGTGGTTCCAACACCACTTTACCCAGCCCCTCCCTTCTGTTTCCAGGTGTACGTGGAGCCGGGATCTACCGCAGAGGGGCTTAGGCAAAGACAATCCCATTAAGTGTGAAAAATTCACCTCAATATTCCTTCTGGTCCAGCTACGTCTCCTGTTTCCCGGGCATTACAAAATGCCTAGTCCCGTGGTCGGCAAACTGCAGCTTGCGAGCCACATGTGGCTCTTTGGCCCCTTGAGTGTGGCTCTTCCACAAAATACCATGGCCTGGGCGAGTCTATTTTGAAGAAGTGGTGTTAGAAGAAGTTTAAGTTTAAAAAATTTGGCTCTCAAAAGAAATTTCAATCGTTGTACTGTTGATATTTGGCTCTGTTGATTAATGAGTTTGCCGACCACTGGCCTAGTCCATCATATTTGTTTCCAACTGCAGATTACATCCGTTAACACACCTAACAGCTACTTTCAGAGGAAAATGCATTTATAAATGAGCACGGCTGTAGCCCCGACAGTCCCTTTCCCCCCTCAAACTTTTAACTATGCTCATCAATTACTCTTAACGGTGCAAAGAGTTGGCAGTGTTTACCCACCATCCTTTCTGAGTTATTCAGCTCGATCTTGCGGCTCATTAAAAGCATCTCTATTTATTTGCTGTGTGTTACAGTCCTTAACTTTGGCACAACATGCCAAAAGAAAGCCCATTTTCCTTTTCCCTGTGGTGTTAATTGGTGGAGCATGCTGCCTGCCTCTTCATTAATTAAGTCAATGCTTATGAAACTTCCATTTTCATGGGGGTGAATTAACGAGGCTTCTCTGCTCAGGCCTGACACAAAGCCAGCCCGGCTACCTGTGCTGAGGGGGATAATGAAGACCGCCGGTGGCCAAGGCCATGTTCCTTTGCAAAGGCCTGCTCTGTGGGCCCCAGAGGCCTCCTCCCCGCCCCTCCTCTTGTGAACACCAGCAGGAAACAGGCACGTTCGTGACACCGGGGATATCAGCTCCGTGAGGACAGCCCACGTGCCTGCTCAGACCCAGCGATAACCTTGTGCTGAGCATGCAAACTGCATGGGGTTGATGAAGGGCGGGGAAGGGGCCGGTTCAAGCCCCCAGTGCAGCCAAGGCTTCTGATGCTCTCAGACAGGCTCCTGATTACCTCCTGCAGGGGACGCGGGCAAATAAAGGCAATCCCTGCTGAAACTCCTTTCTATCACTGTGAGAGGTGACTTGTGGAAGTCTCACAGCCAGGTAGGAGAGAAACACACACACATACACACACACACACACACACACACACACACACACACACACCACAGAACCCTAAAATCCTTATGCCAAACCACATCTTCTGGTTAACAAAATCATTCTTTTTTGTCTACTTCTCTGCTCAATTACTGTTGGTAAAGAGTGACACCTAGTTACTCTTTTCCTGTTTTCTCCCTCAAACATGCCTCCTCCTCTGTGAGCTTGCTGCCTAACGTGGGATACAGATCTCTCTCTCTCTCTCTCTCTCTCTCTCTCTCTCTCTCTCTCTCTCTCTCTCTCTCTCTCTCTCTCTCTCCCTGTCTCTCCATATCTCCTCTCTCTGGCTTCCTCACTCTCTCTGACTATTTCTATCTTCATCTTTCTTTCCATCTCTTTCTATGGGTCTCAGATGACATGCACACCGAAGGAGAGTGAGAGAAAGAAGATGTATACATCACAAATGTATTTGTTAATTGCCACTTCCAAACACACCTTTGGGCAGCAGAGAATAGTGATTTGAAGAGGATCTAGTGAGACTCATGAAGAGAAAGAAAATGTAAGGTTTCAGCTTACTTCTCTATTCCTGAGCAAAGTGCTAGAAAGAGTCAGCAAGACAGGGATGCAGCCTGGCCTCTGAAGATGGAGCTCCAACCAGGTGCAGGTGCACCCCCCAGGTACACACAGACACGAACATGGATACACACAATCATGTGAAACACATGTGTGTATACACAGAAATACATCATACATGCAAACATGAACATACAGATATACCTACAAACATGTGTGTACACATATACACATGTGCATACACAAACACAGATACACAGTCATGTGTGCACATGCATATGCATGCGCATACCCACAAACATGCACACAAAAGACATGCACACACATACATATGAACATGTGTGTACACATACAGAGCTATACACACATACATGTACACATACACACACGTGTACACGCAAATACACACAAACATGTGCACACACATACACCTGCATACACACAAACACAGACACATACACAAACACCCCCACATATATACACACACAAACATGCAATGCATAAACACACACAAATACAAACAAATACACACATATGTAGATAGGCACAAACACACACATATAAACACAGTCAGCATAGATAGTGCTATGGCCTCTTCTCAGGAGAGCCTCCCAAGATTTCAATACCTTGACTCTTAGGAAGTGCTCTCTGATGCCTCATTGCGTCTCTCCTGCTGCAAAGGAAGCTTTTCCTCAGAAGAAAGGGAAAGGCTCCAAGCCACCAGCACCCTTCCCAGGTAAGAAACAGGTGCACGTTCCTGTTAAGCTACGTCCTCAGTCACACTCCTGGACCCAGCAACGTCACAACCTCTTGTCATGCCTTTGGTGGGGGTGGCAGAGCGGGGCTGGAAGTCAGGAGGCAAGTGGATAGCAGGTCCCAGATAGTCCTTGTCTGGGCTCAGACAGAGGTCCTGCTGTACTTTTTCTTACCTATGTGCACATGGGCACATTCCAGATTCATCTGTGACTTTATTTCTTCACATGTAAAATGAGAACATAATGACTGCCTCACAGGTTTATTGAAAAGAATGAATAAATGACTAGGACAGAATGAAAATGAAATGAACATCTGTGCAAAAAAAAATAATAGTTGTCAACAACGGCCACCATAAGAATGTTAGCCCAACAAAAAGGGAATCTAGAAGTGTGGCACAGACTCCATGGAGTGCTCATTATGTAACAGATGCTGGGCTAAACTTTACTCACATTATATGGTTCATTATCACAATGACCCACGAGATAGATGCTATTAGTGTGGCCATTTTACAGAAGAAAGAACTGAGGCTTAGATGAATCAAATAGCTGGCTGAATTCCTACTGATAGTAAATGAAGGGACCTCTGCTCTAAACTGATGTGGAGAGGGGGGTGTTATTCACAATAAAAAAAGAGGAAACAATAAAAAATAAAATATATCGATACAACAGAACATCCTCTGGCAATATCTGCTACACCACGGATGAGCCTTAACATTCTGCTAAGTCAAAGCAGCCAGATACAAAGGCCACCTATTGTAGGATTCCCAGTCTATGAAATGTCCAACATTGGCAATTCATAAATTGCCTACAGTTGAAGGAAGGGGTAAATGAATGCTAATCTGCTGGAAGATCTTTTTTAGGGTATTACCATGGTTATTCCCCTTGCCCCAGTTTTAATGAGGTATAACTGACAAAAATTGTGTATATTTAAGGTTTACAATGTGATGATTACATATGCACATACATTGTGAAATGAAACATTCATTGGATTGTGGTGTTGACTGCATGACTCTGCAACTAGACTGAAGCACATTGCGGGGTACACTTGCAATGGGTGAATTATATGGTATATGAGTTATATCTCAATACAGCTGTTTATGAAACAAACAAAAAATCCTCTCCTTGTGAGGCAAGCTACTCAGACCACTCCACTCATAATCTCATGGATGCAAGCATATGATGTGAGGAACATTTACCTACTTAACTTTGCAGAGGTGGGGACCAGCAGAAGGAAACACTGGGGGGCACAGAAGGTGGAGAGAAGAAAGAAGATCCTGTGATGTATGGCAGCTCGTGTGAAGGCTTCTGCACTTTATTTATATGGTTCAGAGAGATGTGTGTCTTTGGCTATGCATATGTATGTGTCAATGTGCTTGTGCGTATGCTCGCGTGTGTTTGTGTCTGTGTGTATGCATGTGCATTTT
Organism: Plecotus auritus; assembly: GCF_963455305.1. Classification (NCBI taxonomy): domain Eukaryota; kingdom Metazoa; phylum Chordata; class Mammalia; order Chiroptera; family Vespertilionidae; genus Plecotus; species Plecotus auritus. Next base: position 75,684,447 of record NC_137774.1, on the reverse strand, counting down.
CAGCACTGGAGAAGAGTAGTGCGGGGGCATGATCAGATTGGTATTAAAAACTATTACTCTGAGTGCACAGGATAAAGTAGAGATAGCAAAGCAAGGGATTGATCATGCAGAAGCCACAGTGGTTTCCTGTCTGAGAGACAGATGAGGCCAGGGCCTGAGACATGGTAGAGATGGAGAGAATGGATGGTTCTGCAACACAAGTCAGGGCATGGCAATCTACTGGTTGTTCAGGGGGGGAGCCGGCTGCACAGGAAGGAGGGATCAAGGAAGGCACCGAGTTCAGCTTCAACAACTGGGGCCATGTCATTTGCTAACATAGAATCTATGTAGGAAAACATACTTGCTGGGTAAGGTCATTGAGTCATTGTGAAGATCCTCCTCCCACATGCACAAGAAATTAAATCTCAGAAGGTCTTTGGGGAAGAAAGATTAAAAGAAAACTGGATAAAAGGCAGAGTCTTGATTCAATGAAGGGCCTACATCTGCTTCATTAGACAGATAACACTTCCTTGCTTGAGATACAGAGTCAGGGACCAACAAAATGAGGTTTTGGAGGAAAGAAGTGAGAAAAGGCATTCCCCATAAACAAGTCCAGAAGCTTCCAGAAAGGATCAGGTTCTAGGCAAGAGAGAAATGTCAAATGTCTTCTCTCTTGCTCCTCAGGACAGTGGAGATTAATCCTGAGTCACTCAGTGTGAACTTGGAGTGTTTTGCTTTCTTAATGATGCACCAGTTCAGATTCCTCTATGCCCTGTGGCTGGCAAAGCCCTCCAGCTATCTCCAAGTTCATTTCCCTATTTCTGGGCAGTACTTTTTATTTTTTTTAACCCTTATCCATCAGGGAAGTCTATCAGGCAGAACTAGCTTTGGCATAAAATAGACTTGAGTTGCATTATGGCTTTATCTTTCATTCATGTGACACCTTGGTGACACGTTTCCTCGCCTTCTGGAACTTCAGCTCCCTCATATATAAACTAGGACAGTACTGGGGCTACCCTCATGATTCAGTGAGACAGTCTATCCCTAAATGTCAGTGAGAGCCCTCTCTGGTGCCTGGCACACAGTAGGGTCTCAGTTGGAGGTGGTGATGGTTACCATCATCCTCCAAATCAACGATGCTCTACCTTTTTTGGTTTGTTTGAGAATCAAGGAAAATCATGCCCCACCTCTTCAATAAATGGTCATGAATGAAAAATCAGAATAGACCTGTTAAAGTCTGATCCATAAACCATATTTTAAGAATCTTTGACCTCATGCAGTGGTTCTCAAATCTGACTGCCCATTCAAATACCTGGTGAACTTAACAAAGAATATTGATGATCAAGCCCATCTTCTCTAAAATGATCCTGTGGGATTGGACACAAGTAATATTTCATAAGGTACCCCAGGAGACACTAATGTGCAACCCAAGGGGAGAACCATTGATGAAGGGAGAAATATAGGGGCCTATCTTCCTCTGCTCAATGCATTGTTGTGAGTCTCTGCATGTCCCCTGAGCTGCCTGTGTCTCCCGGTGGTTTGGAGATCAGCCTCCAGGCCCCTGATGACCTACAAATGATCCATTCTAACTACCATTAGCAGCATAATCTTGGCAAGCTATTCAACCCTTTGGCTCTCATTTATTTCTTTCCACCTATAAAAACAAGAATGGGACAATCATACTTGTCTTCCAGGATTTGGGAGAGGATCAAATGATGTGTTCCATGGAATATGGAACATAGATCTTCAATATGCATGGCATAGCAATAGCTCAATAATAGGTCTTATGTCACCATTATTACTTTCATTCATATTAAGGCTACCATCATCATCATCATCATATTATTATTATTATTATCATCATCATCTTAGCATAGAACCACTTTAGCCTCAACAACTAAACTCCTCAAATATCGATGCTATTTTATCTTCTTTATAAAAAAAACACCTGGGTGAGAATGCCTCATGCCAAGGTTATCAGCATGCCAGGGGCATGAGACTCCTCTGCCTGGTGAATGGTTGGTTTCAGACCCTTGCACCAGTAATTCTGGTTCCATGGGACAAAGATGTGCCCTGGTAATCCATTGAGGGGTCCTGACAATGCTGAGACACTCTACCCCAGAATGTACCCAGATTTTGAATTTCTTACACCTTGAATTTGCTTCTGTAGAGATTCACATGTGCCCATACATTTGAAATCGTGTGTGTAGGGAGGCTGCTAATAGCATAGGTGCCCCTGGGTCATCAAACACCAGGGCCATTGACGCTACAGCCAACAATGACTCTCCCTGAGAGAAGAACTGTGTCCATGTCAGAGAAACAGAAGCAAAGGGATCATATTCAACAGTGGCTGATGTGATGACTACATCCAGCAGTCTCTGATTTCTTTCCCTTGACCCTAAATGACAGATGTCACTCAAATGGTCTGCTTCCGCCACCCACACAGGTTATCACATGGCATTTGGCACACTCTCTTTTCACTGCTGATCATCCATGCATCATCCTTCCCTGGGCTTGTCTGAGATCTCTCTGGCCCTGCTTCTCCTGAAACAGTGACTCAACCAGGCAAGGCAGGTTATTTGGGGTGACTTGATGGGGGTGACAGGGGGTGGGCCCAGGAGAGGAGGGGTGAGAGGAAAGGCAATTTATGGCACCCGTGGGTAGCTGGCTTCCCCCCCACTGGCACAGTTCTAATTTTATTTTGCTTGCACTTATATTAGAAAGTGCTGTAACTACTTCGTGCTCAGGGCGGGGGATGGACTGGGAGAAGACAAGACGGCTCACAGTGGCTTAGAGACAAGGGACCTTGGAACAACCCTCCTGAGGCTTCCTGGTTGAGGTTACCATCCACCTGGTATGGGAGCTGACGAGGAAATGCCCCCGTAACCCCCTTGGCAGGAATGACTGTACCTGAGGTTCCTGTCCACTTCCCCCTGGAAACAAAAGGAATAATCTAGGTGTGGCCCTAGGTTCCAACACACACACTCTCTCTCTCATTTCAGATGCATGGATCGCTTCTGACATGGGAGACGCTCCCTGGGGTTTTACTATTTCCTACATTTATGAGTGATAAAGCCCAGAGCCCAGAATGTCTCTCCCTCTGACAGCCACTAGCACAGCACGATGGTCTGAAGTCTGGATGTGGAGATCACACAGACCTACTTTTTAATCCAATGTGACCTTGAATGTGTCATGTAACCTCCCTGACCTCCTTATAGGTAATGTGAGGATATAATTGGGATAAAAATATAAATACAGCCCAGCCAGAATGGCTCAGTGGTTGAGCATCAACCTATGAATAAGAAGGTCATGGTTCAATTCCTTGCCAAGGCACATGTCTGGGTTGTGGGTTCAACCCCTAGTGGGGGGTGGGGTATGCAGGAGGCAGCTGATCAATGATTCTCATCCTTGATGTTTCTATCTCTCTCCCTCTCCCTTCCTCTCTGAAATCAATAAAAATATATTTTAAAAAGACATAAATAGCCAAAACCGGTTTGGCTCAGTGGATAGAGCGTCGGCCTGCAGACTGAAGGGTCCCGGGTTCGATTCCGGTCAAGGGCATGTACCTTGGTTGCGGGCACATCCCCAGTGGGAGGTGTGCAGGAGGCAGCTGATCGATGTTTCTCTCTCATCGATGTTTCTAGCTCTCTATCCCTCTCCCTTCCTCTCTGTAAAATATCAATAAAATATGTTAAAAAAAGACATAAATACAATCTATGCCCTTTTGTATGAAGCTTCACTTTCTGTGATTTCAGTTAACTTCAATCAACTTCAGTCTGAAAATATTAAACAAAAATGTTCCGAAATAAATAACACATACGATTTAAATTGTGAGCCATTCTGAGTAGCCTGATGGCATCTGGCACCATCCCACCCCATCCTGCCCAGGAGCTGAATCATCCCTTTGTCCAGTGCATCCGCATTTTATAAGCTATTGACTAGTTAGTGACTTAGCTGCCTTCTTCATTATCAGATTGACTGTCACACCATTGCAGTGTTTGTGTGAAAGTCACCCTTATTTTACTTAATAAAGGCCCAAAGCCATTCACAATTACTGCATATTATTTATTTTTTTATTAATTATCTATAATCTCTTACTATGCCTAATTTACAAATTAAAATTTATCACAGGTATGTATGTATAGAAAAAAAGTATATAGAGAGTTTGGTACCATTCGTGGTTTTAGGCATCCACTGGGGATCTTGGAACAGATAAGAAGGGACCACTATACCACATGTAAGAATTTTAGCAGCATGCCCAATACTTACCAAGAATGCAATAAAGAATAGCAGTTATCATCATCATTGTCATCATTATGATGCTCAACCTGATTAGGCACCAAGTCATCCTATCAAATACTAATTTTGTATTGTTTTGAAGGTATTTGTGGATGGAATGAACACCTACAATGAGTTGTCTGTAACAGAGACTATCCCGGGAACGGTTAGTGAGCCTCACCTAATCTGTGGAAACCCTCAAAAGCAACGGAAGCTTCTTGGAGGGAGAAATTTCACCTGTGGACTAGGTGTCAGTTCCTCCCTGAGAGTTCCCAGCCTGCTCTTTCTGCATAGCTAGCCCCAAGGATTTCAGACTTCCTGGCTCGCCCCCACAGTCATGTAAGCAATTCCTTTGCAATACATGCCTCTCTGTTGATACCTGCCTGTCAATCCATCCATCCATCATCCATCCATCCACCTGTCTGTCTATCTATCTATCTATCTATCTATCTATCTATCTATCTACCTACCTACCTATCTATCTATCTGAGAAATATGCAGAGAAACTGTGCTTTCATTTTGTGAGATTAGCCCTTCCACATTCTCCATGGAAACACATTTAGGGTTGGATAGCATATTACTTTCCTAGGGTTTCCATAACAAAGTACCACAGACTGGGTGGCCTAAGCAACGGACATTTATTTTCTCACAATTCTGGAGGCTGGAAGTCTGAGACCAGGGTGTTAGGAGAGTTGGTTTCTGGTGAGGACTCTTTTCTGAGCTTTCAGACAGCCGCCTTCTCACTGTGTCCTCTCATGGTCATATTGGCTTAGTGTCCACCCTAATGACCTCATTATACCTTAACTGTACCTCTTTAAAGACCCTATCTCCAAATACATTTGCAAGCACACATACTGGAAGTTAGGACCTTACCATGTGAATTTTGGAAGGCGGGGACACGATTCAGCTCATAATAGAGGGTGAGATAACTGGCTCCAACTTCATACTTTAGCTCCAGCTAGATCCCTGCTTCCCAAAGCCAAATTCTAGAGGTAGATAGCAATCCTGTTTTAAGTGCAGGCACTCAAGCCTCTCTTGGTTATCTCATTGGGGATGCCTCAAGTTCCAGCTTGCCAGGGAGGATGGGATGCACCAAGTTCAGTGGGTGAGGAGCAAAATAAATCCCACTTAGAAGAGGCCCCAAATAGAAGTAACCAATGAGCTTTCCCAAGACATAGACGGAGAGAGATGAGGACATCCTCCTTGAAGTTCAACTGTAGCAGTTGATCCCCTCTAAGGCTTTACCCCCTGAATAAAAGTCAGATGTTCCCTTGTGGCAGGTGGTCCCTGGTGACAGATGGTGGCTGACTGCCCTGCATCAGTGCAGGTTCTAGCACAAAGCCACCTGAACTGGTCCAACTGGAATATCTGCTGTGGATGGGCTGGCAGCAGCTGCCGCACGGAGAAACCAGGTCGCTACTCCATTGTTGGGTTCTTTGTACCTCCTAAGACTATCACTGATGACTCATCTGGCCCTTAACCCAAATGGCTCTATTTCCATTTCATTATTTTTTTTGTAGCATGATCAGCAATTAATTTCACCATTCAAACAATATTCAATGTATCATCTGTTGTGTACCAGGCATTATTAGGGACCCATCTGGGTTGGGTTTGATTTGGTTTTAACCAAAGTTTCAGTTCTGGCTCTTTTATGCTGTGGAGTTCCACTCTGCACCATTTGTGGCAATCTCATGGAAGGAGGGATACAGATTCTCGGAAGGGGCAGTGGAGAAATAGTGAGAAGCATGTCCCGTCTGGTCAGCGGCACGGTGACTGACTGAGCTGCAGCTGGCAGAATGAAGGGCCAGAGTGATACCACCAGAGAGCCTAGTTGAGGATGCGATATACACAGAAATGGGCAGCTGTGTGACAGCCAGAGGTAATGAAGATGCTATAAAAGAAAGCACAGTGTAAACCTCTTGTTGATCAGCTAAGAAATGCCAGGAAGATGGATGGGGTTATTTGGAGACTCCACAAAAGCACCTACATGTCCGGATGGTATTTCCATAAAGCCCTGGAAGTCTCTGGGATGAGGAACGAGATGATGATGAGCTACAAAGGGCTAAATTAGCTGCAAAAGGCCATGAGCCCTGAGCAGGTCAGTGAGACTAATAGAAACAGGGAACAAACCGTGGCGATGGGAAAAAATAAACCAGCATTTCAAGTCAAGATGAGTTCTCCTGCCTCCCCACTTTTTTCAGATAAAGGGGATTGTTTGATTGTTTCTAAATCCCAACCTAAAAATAAAAAGAACTGCCTGTGCTCTAAACCGTGTCTCTGCTAAAATACCCCCTTCCCAACTCTCCCACTGCATGTTTCCCCTTGCCCAGGGGCTGGGGACTCAGTTCTGGGAAATCTCATAGTAAATGTCATGGGCATGTGTTTGTCACTGTGTAAATCCTCACTCTGTGCTTGACAGGACTCCAAGATCACCTTTTAAAACTGATCTAGCTGAGGGATAAGACAGCGTTCTTAGCACTTCAACTCCAGCACAATATGACTGGCAATAAAATCTGCCTGAACCTCTATGATTGGCAGAGGGTTATAGTACAGGAGGCAACTCACTTTTTAAAAAATATATATTTTTTATTGATTTCAGAGAGAGGAAAGGAGACACAGAGAGAGATAGAAACATTGATGAGAGAGAAATATCTATCAGCTTACTGCTGCACATCCCCCTCCTGGGGATGAGCTGCAATCTGGGCATGTGCCCTGACAAGGAATTGAACTGGAGACCTCCTGGTGTCCAGGACAATGCTCAACCAACTGAGCTACATGGGCTAGGAGACAACTCATGTGTGTGTGTGTTGTTGTTGTTGTTGTTGTTGTTAATCCTCATCTGAGGATATGTTTTTATTGATTTGCAGAGAGAGTGGAAGGGAGGGGGAGAAACAGAGAGAGAGAAACATCAATGTGAGAGAGACACATCGATCGGTTGCCTACCGTACATGCCCCGACCAGGGCCAGGGATCAAGCCTGCAACCAAGGTACATGCCCTTGCATGGAATCGAACATGGGACCTTTCAGTCCACAGGCCAACTCTCTATCCACTGAGTAAACCTGGCTAGGGCAACAACTCACTTTTTAGAGTTTTTGAGTTTCTTTCTTATGAAAAAAAAAAATACCTGTAGACATTGGACATGCATGATCTCTAATTGTCACGATCCCTCCAAGACAGAAGGGCTGAGAGATCAATAACTTGCCAGTCACACAGCCACCAAGAGGCAGAGCTGCGAAACAGGATTTGCTGGCTCCTGAAAAGGCATTCTATTGACCTCGCTGGACTGTCTCTCTCCCATCCCCAGCCCTTAGTTCTGCCCAGTACCAAGTATCTCTCCAAGGAGCAGATGACAATGATTCCTATCTGGATCCCCCACATGTGGACACACACACATGTACCAGTGAATGAACATGAACATGAACTCAGGCACGAAACAAAGCCATAAATACTTAAAAATATCTGTGAAGAAATATCCTAATTGCTAAAAACACATGCAAGGTATTCGTTAGGGGTCTGTTATGGGCAAGGCAAAGTAAGGCACGTTACTTAGCAGACAATCTCAAAACTCTCATCTGGCCCCCATCCTGAACTTGACCAGATCTTGCAAACATCTAATACTAAGAAGTTATTCCTTAGCCAATCTACCTTACCTACCACGTCTCCCTAGCAAGATAATCAGTTACACTGACTGGCTTATTTGGGCAATAAATATTTCTATACAGAGAGGGTTGTTTTACTAAATTAAGTAAGCACTCATCTAAATCTGCTAAACGTGTTATTGCGTTCTTAATGTTGGTTCAACTAGAGCAAAACATCCTGCTCTCATGCAGGTGGCCCAGTCACACCTGTGTGCAAAGAATGGCATCTGCCGTAGATTCGCCTGCTGTCGGTCTATGTGTGTGAGAACGCGGATAATGGGCCTGACTTCCACCCCGAATGCTGAGGAGTGGGCGCTAGTGACTGCCTTGCTTTGGGGTGTGTCAGAGAACATTCTTTTCCCTTAGCAATTGCTACAGGTGGTTCCCTCCAGTGTGAGGGGACCACTTACTGCCCAGAGGTCATTGGTGTGGCCCCTGCACTTGCCTTTTTCCTTTTAAAAGACCTCAGGGCCACTTTTCTTCTTTCTTTGTGCCCACTGCCAAAGACTGTAGGCTGAATAGCCAGGTTTACCTTAACACTGCTAATGACGAGAAAGGCATGAAAATGCCATTTTCCAATTGTGTCCTACATTGTAAACATGGACAGCAGAGAGGGAGCATGGTGGGGAGACACCTGCCAGAGAAGGTTCTACATTTCTCTCCACAAGATTTCACTCCATTGAAACGTCCCAAAATATTTACCTGGCATCGCTCATCACATTTACTGTTTTATCCATCTCTTAGCATCTGTCTTATTTATTCTCTGCACTGGAGAGTGGGGGTAAATAGGAAAGAAATGAAATATTTCACATGTAGTTTCTACTTCTACCTCATATGGGAGTGGCAAAATTCTCCTCTGTCTCTCTGTCTAACACACATACACACTAAGGAGAGTGCAAGATAAAGAGAAACTGGCATTATTCTTCATAAGAATGAGAAAACAGGATTTGGGGGTTCTGCTAGGCAGCCCCTGAAGGAGCATCGAGCACAAACAAGTGAAGAGAAGTAGGGCAAGCGTGAGGAGGGCGGTGGCTTTCCCCGTAACCAGCAGGGTGATGGGCTTGCACTATGCATGATATTGGTGTTCCCTAATTGAAAGAGACCAACAGTAAAATGCACACTCAACAGGGCATCAGACGCTCTGCTTGGCAATTCCCTCCTCATTCACATCTTTGTCCTGCATGTCCCTCCTGAACCCCACCATCCCACTGGCCTTCTTGGTCTTTCCTGAGTGCACTGAGGTCCTTTGGCTTCAGGGCTACGTCTTTCTGCCCTTCCACTTAGACCCTTCCTCACCAGACCGTTAATGGAGATGCCTTCAATTTCAGCTGGCAACCCTGCCTAATTCCTTGCCTGTGTACTGCTTTCTCTCATTATGGTAAAGACAGCTTGTTCATGGATTTCACATTTTGGGGGGTATCTTTGCCAACATAACCCCGTGAACTCCAGGAGGGTAAGGGCTTGTATATCTTGTTTACTAGCTTATTAGCATCAAATGCATGTTTGTTGAATGACATGAGTGGCTCACCATTCACTGAGAAGAGAAAAGTTAGTATAAGAGAGGGATGCAGAGGAAAAGAAGGGGGGAATGGAGGCGGAAAGAGAGGTGTCTAGAAGGAGAGAAGAGGAGAGGAGAGGAGAGAAGGGAGTGCAGGGGAGGGCTGGGAAGGGGAGGGAAAAGGAGGGGGAAGGAGGGGAGGTTAGCAGAGGGGAGAAGAGGAGAGAAAAGGCTAGCAGTCAAGATGTAAGGAAATAAATTGCCAGTGAACAATTTCAGATGTCTGAGAAACTTTCAAAATCAAGGATGTTCATATTGCATCTAAATTTTTTGTAGTGACCCCTCCAACCTCTCTAACCCCACGTTAAAAGTTGCTGTACACAATGGCCTTAGGTCATACTGCATGTCTGATCTAAGACCTGAGGAAGGGGCAAGTGACTAGAGGAAGGGAAAATGAAGTGCGTGCTCACTCTGAGAAAGCACTGAATCCCTCGGGGTGAAGACAGATACCTGGGACAGGCACTGGACTTCCCACCACCTGTGGATGAACGTTGCAGTTGGAGAAGTTTGAGGCATTCAGGCTGCAGATCTAAATGTTCATCGAAGATTGTGGCAGTCTTAAAATATAATGTGAGTGATGTTTGAGAAGACAGCACAACTTGTGCAGCCTTATGTAAAGCAGATGCAAATCATATGCAAATGTGCACATGTCCTCCCTGACTAGTTCTGACTCCATGCCCAGTCTGAGGATCAGGTCTCTGGACATCCCTCTATGTCTCGTTCAATCAGTGGGTGGGAGCCACATGCTCATGCTTCAGGGCACAGGCTGCCTTTGCTGGGTTTGGAGGGGCTTTTGAGAAGAAGTCACTAATACGTTGATATTTGCAGGTGGAAATAGGAACCTCAGACATGCCAACTGTCAACATGATGGTGGACTGGAACTCACAGATACAGGGACCTGCTTCTGAGCTCTGAGAAGGACAGACAGGGCTGTTCTGGCTGAGAACTCATTGCAATCCCAGAGACAACCCATGTGAAGCTTTCTCCATTTTTTCATTGTGCAAAATACACTACAGGGTTCCATTTTACATAGCTTCAAGGGTACAGTTCGGTGGCACTAAATACATCCATATTGTTGTACAGTCATCACCACCATCCATCTCCAGAACTCTGTTCACTTGCAAAACTAAGACTGTACCCATGAAACACTAACTCCCCGTCCTCCACTCCTCCTTGTGGTTTTGATTTGCATTTCCCTAATGATCACTGAAGTTGAGCAATTTTTTCATGTGCTTATTAGCCATTTGTAAATCTTGCTTAGCCATTTTGCTTAGCTATTTACAGTGGAGTATTAATCAGCCTTAAAAAGAAGGAAATTCTGGCATATTCGGCAACATGCATGAAACTTACAGACATCATGCTAAGTGAAATAAGCCAGTCACAAAAAAGGCAAACAATATAGGTTTCGCTATTTGAGGCATCTAAAGTAGTCAAATTCATAGAGACTGAAAGTAGAATGGTGGGTGCCAGGGGCCGAGGGGGAGTTAGTGTTTCATGGGTACATGACATTTTGCTTAGCCATTCATCTGTCTATGGACACTTGGGTTGCTTCCACACGTTAGCTATTAGAAAGAATGCTGCTCTATAAACTCGGGGTGTACAGATACCTCTTTGAGACCCTGCTTTCAATGCTTTGGAGTGTATACCCATAAGCTGAAATGCTAAGCCATATATAGAAATTCAATTTCTACTTCTAATTTTTTGAGTCACTGCCATACTGTCTTCATGGTGACTGCACATTTGACATCCCCACCAGCAGTGCACAGGGTCCCAGATTCCCCACATCACTGCCAGTATTGTTTTTTGGGTTTTGATAGTAGTCATCCTAATGGGTGTGAGGTGGTATCTCCTTGTAGTTTTGATTTGCATTTCCCTAAGGAGCAGTGATGTTGAGCAATTTTTTCATGTCGTTATTAGCCATTTGTAATTTTTCTTTGGAGAAATGTCCTTTGCCTATTTTTGAATGGAGTTATTTGTGTGGGTTTTTGCTCATTGTTTCTGGTGTTGAGTAACCCGCGTTAATTTTTGTGCACACAGTTGAGTGGCTCTAACAGGAGGACTGTGTGAGAGATTCTTCCAAAGGCAATGTCGATGCTGCATTGACGCTCAGCCTCCTGACATAAGCTGCTTAGGTTTTAATTGGTTTCCCAAACTTCTCTAAGTCCCATTAGGGCTACCTCCAGCATAAATCCCACAATCAACACTCGCCTGGATCTTTTTTTCTTTTTTATGGATGTCTTTTTTTTTTAATTTATTTATTGATTAGGGTGTTACATATGTGTCCTTATTCCCCCATTACCCCACCCCCATTCGCCTGGATCTTGACAGTCACCTGCTAAATGGTGACTCCACACTCACCATGCCCATTTCTACATGGCAGTTAGGGCACACTTCATAAATAAATACGAGATCATCATTCTTCTGCTCATAGCAGACTACAGATGACCCACCTCACTCAGGATCAAATCCCAACTTCTTGGCATGGCCTACAATCTCAGAGGGACCTGGTCTCCCCTGCATATGCCCTCATCTAGCACCATCTCTGCATCTTCTACCACTACTGCCCCTCTGACTGTCCTTTGTTTCTCAGTGATGCCATTTTGGTTGCTTCAGCATCTGCCATCCCATCAGCTTAGAATGTCCTTCCCAGCAACTGCCCATTTCTGACCCACTTGGCCATTCATACCTCGGAGAGATTGCTCTCTCCCGTCCCAGAGCAGCCTGCCCCCACCGCGGTCCCTCTCTCGCACAACTCTCTGTTTTATTGCCTGCACAGCAGGTTCTTCTTTCTGAAATTACTTTATATTTGTGTTTTCAGCCTTGATCTCATAAAATTGGACTTGGCTGCTATTTGGAGAGTCCCAAAATAACTGTGGCTTACAAAGAATGCAGGTGCATTTTTTCTCTCCCAGGAAAGAAGTTCAGGGCTGGGCAGTCCATGCTGAGTCCTGTTGCTCCTCTCACATTTCTATTCCACCCTCCTCAGGATACAGACTCCATCCTCAAAGTTGCCTCAAGGTCATGCCGTTTCACGCAGAGGGAGAGGGCGAGGGAGAACAGGTGCAGGATGTATCCACAGTGGGTGAGTCAGCCCCTACTAAAGGCTTTCCCCAGGAACCACACAATCATTTTCATTGCCATCTTGTAGGTGATTCCTCTCTGCAAGGGTAGGTGGGGAACACAGTATCATTTCCCTTTCTTGTGGGCGTCCTGGCTATGACTAAGCAACCGATTACCAAGGACTAAGGAATAAATGGGGATTTGGTAGGCATCTGGCGGTGTCTGTCACAATTCCTTCTTGAACGATTTTCCTCTACAGAAAATATGAGCTCCACGCAGCCAGCGATCTTGTCCGTGTGGTGTTCTACAGTAATCCCAGCACTCGCCACGGTGTCTGATGGGCACAATAAACAGATGCTGAATAAGAATGAAGCACTGTGGTGGCTTTCCTTTTCCAATGTGATGTTTAAGAACACGCAGGGATCCCCTCTGCCATGTTCAGGTTCTACCAGGAGACAGGGAAATTTGGTGTTGCCATGAGTCTATTCACATCCCCACTCCACTCCCTGGGAAAAATCATTTGCCTTCAACCTAAGAGTCGTAGAATCATCCTTATCATACAAGGCGAGCCAGTCTTCCTTTCTAAATATCACTGCTGTCTAGAGTGAACCATCACATTTCCCGTGGAGCCCAATTGCAGGCCAGGTTAATCCCACAGCTTTCCATTGATATGACCTGTTCCTGTCCCTATGGTCTGAGTTTTGGGTTTTTCTCCAGAATTTTCCAGGAATCTGGCTTCATTCTGAGCACACTCATTCAAGGATGGGTCACTAAAGTGATCCCGGATGTCCTTTCTGTCTGATTTCCTTCTAACTCCACTCAGATATGGCCTAGGCCGTGTGTGGGAGTAGATGCATCCTTCCAGCCAGGGACAGGACACCTGTCTGGCTGTGTTAAAACTTGCAATCCTCCGAGTGCCTGTTGCGGAGAACACACACACATCCATTTCCAAAGTGCAAGGTCTGGGGCCCATCTTGAAAACATTTCTCATCTATCACTTTTTAACCTATTACCATTCGATTTTTCAAATGATAAAACAAGAAAACCTTTAAACATGCATTGGATCCTGAATTATTAAACATAAAAGGGCACTTTGGTGTGTTTATTATCAGACTGAAGGAAATGTTGTCTGGTTTAAGCACTTCGCTCCTTAAAGTGTCCCCTCTACGCTGAAGTGGAGTTAAATATGCATTGGCATAAAACCCCATGCATTTCCAATTTTCTCATCTTCGGTTTCTGGCCTGATGAGCTGTCACCTTCCCAGGCTGCAACTTCCTCTGGGGAGGAGGACGGGCATGTGACGTTGGTGGTCGTACTTCGTGGGCACCTCGGAACTGAGACTGAGCCCCCCTGTTCAGAACCACCTCCTTCAATCACACTGTGGAAAACAGTTTGGCGGTTCTTCAAAAAGTTAGACGTGTGACCAAGCAATTCTGGTCCTGAGCATATACCCAAGAGAAATGAAAACAGGTACTCCAACAAAAACATGTGCATTGCAGGCTCATACATTATTCACGATAGACAAGAGCTGGCAACAGCCCTGATGCCCATGGATGGAAGAATGGATCAACAAAATGTGGTGTCACCATGCAGCAGACGCTGTGAAAAGTCATGAAGTCCTGATGCATGTCACAGCATGGGTGGGACTTGAAATATCAAGCTCAGTGAAAACAAGCCAGACACAGAAGGTCACATATTGTGTCATTGTATTTATATGAAACTAGAGGCCCAATGCACGAAATTCGTGCAAGGGGCTCACCCCTCGCAGCCATGGCGGCTTGCCTTGGCCCTCGCAGCCCCAGCTTCGTCATTAAGGTTGTCTGGAAGGACGTCCAGAAGGTCGTCCGGCCGGCTGGTCTAATTAGCATATTATGCTTTTATTATTATAGATATACAGAAGAGGAAAACCATAGAGACAGAATGCAGAATGGGGGTTTCTGGGAGAGGGGGAAGAGGGGTAGTGGCTGCCAGGTAGATGCTGGGTTGTCTTTGAGGGTGTTGACAATGTTTCAAAGCTCAACAGAGGTGGTGGTTGTGCAATGTGGGAATGTACTAAATGTTGCTGTATTGGACAACTATACATGGTAAATTTTATGTTATGGGAATTCCACCTCCATGAAAATAAAAAGCTCCCTCAACGGGAAAATGCAGGGTAGGTTGCAAGGAAATGAGTTGTATTGCACACAATTTGCACAGTATGACCCATGCTTGCAGGAAGGCCGCAGAAATGGGTCCTTGGAGTAATGATGTCCATCTGCAGAGTGCAGAAGGAGGTGGTTCTGAACATGGGGGCTCAGTCTCAGTTCCGAGGTGCCCACGAAGTACGACCACCAACGTCACATGCCCGTCCTCCTCCCCAGAGGAAGTTGCAGCCTGGGAAGGTGACAGCTCATCAGGCCAGAAACCGAAGATGAGAAAATTGGAAATGGATGGAGGAGGAGGAGGAGGAGGAGGAGGAGGAGGAGGAGGAGGAGGAGGAGGGGAAGGAGGAAGAGGAAGAAAAAGAGGAGGAAGAGAGGGAGACCAAAACAAAACAAAAACAGTAATTCATGAAGTTTCAGAACTTCCTCTGGGAGACTAAGAAAGATGATACTCAGGTTTGTTACATGCTCAGATCCTGGGTGAAAGGCCTTAGATCCTGACACAAATAGCAACATGACAGAGAGTGAAAGAAAAGCTTATCACATGGGCTAAGCTACATGCAATCATCTATTTGTAAGAGATATAAGGCAGGTACTTTAAACTGTGAGCATCTTAGGGACTCAGTTCTTCCAAACCCGTGCTATTGAGTCATTGCCTTGATTTGCTGTATCATACACCAGATGTCACCCCAGATGTTGGACAGCTTGCCCCTGCCCATGCAATAATGCTCACCTCCTCTGACCTGTGATTTGCATGGTGGATAAGAAGTTTGCAGACTGGTTCACTGGGAGAATTGGTTCGGGTTGCTTGCATAACCAAAATTCTCACAAGCAGCTATATCCTGCAAGACTGGTAGGTGACAAATCAGATAAGAGGACGAGGCACTCAGAGTCTTCATAGAGCTAAATATAAGGCTATTTTAGGAAAGCAGACCAGTAGCAGAGTTCGTGCTTGACTTGACTATCACATGACCAACAACAGAAGTGATTCAAACCTCAAAAAATAGCAGGGATACCAGACAGTAAGGGCTTTTTAATAAGCTTCATAAAATAGGGATTTTAGAAATTGCATTGCTGAAATTAGTAGAAAAATAAACATCAAATTAAGGACCAATGGACTTAGTTAATCCCAATCAAATTTTAATGCTACAAAAATGTTATGAATTGTCTTTGGAGTCTCCATGTTCTAAATCCAACAAAAACATTTACTTCTGGTGACGAGGTTGAAAACAAAATGAATTTCAAGATGCCTGTGGGCTTTGGAGCTCAGTAATGAGCATCTCTTTGGTATTTAGAGCTGATCCTTGGAACTCTTCAGCCCCAAAGAATATGTTCCCACATCCAAGCCATTCTTCTGCTACTACCGCTAAATGACTACCATGTGTCCTAATGATGAACCATTAGCTGCTTAATATATCTTCACTCTGATGAACTTTGCTTCCACTGAAAAATGTTATTTTTAAAAGATAACTTTATGTCAATACTATAAATGGAAAAATATCACTTAATCCAAGTAGAGAGTCACCATAAAATAAATACACAACCACAAGTTAGTAAAATCTTGCTATCATAACCTGCAGACACTGATCCCCAGGTCTCTACTTTATTATTAAAAATGGAGATGGCTAAGGGATAGAGAGACACCCTAGCACCAAACAAAGACTTTATCAATGGCATAAGCAGGGGAATTAGAAGAAAATTGAAAAAGAAATAATTCCTTCCAAAAATAATTGATTTAACATTATTTAATAGCATCTTTGTGTGCCATTGAAGTCCATAATAATCAAATGGGATTTATAATTTGGGAAAGAAATTTCCTAGCCAATGCTTTAAAAACAGTAATACCACTGTCTTTTCATCTGCTGTTAGAATATCATATCTTTCTAGTCATCGCTCCTAGAAAATTTCAGTCTCTTATTCCTTCCTTCTCATGACATATCCTTTCAATTTTAAGTTACCTCAACACAGTACCATAATTGCTACTAAGACTGGCAGTGCTAGAGCACAGTGCTAATATACCAGGCTGCTTGCCCACGAATCCCAGATCTCCAATGCTCTGCTCTTTATGCACCAGCTGTGACACTGGACAAGTTCACATCTCTCTGCTCGGTCTCCTCCTCTCTAAAGCTGGGTGCAGGGTAGTACCTACCTCAATGGATTGAGGAAGGCGATGCATGTGAAATGCTTACAGCGTATAAGGACCATGTGAGCTTGTGGTGCTGTATTGATTTTTTTAGTCTGTATTTGTTTCCTGTTGCTGATGTAACAAATTCCCAGAAATGTAATGGCTAAACAGAGCACAAATGTATTGCCTTTCAGCTCTGTAGTTCAGAAACCTGATGCAGGTCTTGCTGAGCTAAAAGGCTTGGTGAGTCTGCATTCCTTTCTGGAGCCTCTAGGGGTGAGTCTGAGATCTTCCCTTTTCCAGACTCTAGAACAGTGGTTCCCAACCTTTTTTTGGCCATGCCCCACCTAAGCATCTCTAAAATGGTGATGCCCTCCATGTGACATAGAATTCTTATTATTCAAAAAGTGAACTCCTATTCACATGGAGGAAGCCTAAAAGGCAATTAACTTGGTCTAAACAAGCTTCCAAAGAACATGGCATCCATGAAAGAGAAAAATAAAAGAACGAAAGGGTAGTTGAAGTACTGAGGAAGAAATCACTAAGAAATTGTTAAAATAATAATAATAATATGAAGTGATGTGAAAAAATAGCAAATAAAGATTCAAAACATATAATAGAGAGCTGAAATGCATAAATATGTTACAATACGTATTTATATATTATATACGAGGCCCTTAGAACCATAAGAAATGCAAAACAAAAAATCACTGTTAATAACTCATTCTTGAATTGCCCCCCTTAAAAGTCAAATTTCCCCCCCTGTGGGGTAGGTGCTCCACCTTGGGAATCACTGCTCTAGAAACTGCCTGCATTTCTCAGCACGTCTCCTTCCATTGTAAAGAGGGCAATGACCTGTAGTAGAGTTTTTCTCAAGAAATGTGACCCCAACACAATCTCTCCTCCTGCCTCCCTCTTCTTCTCATAAAGACTCTTGTAGTCATGTTGGGTCCAAGCAGATAATTCAGAATAACCTCCACATAACATGGCCAGATGATAAGCAAGACTAATTCTATTTGCAACCCTAATTGCCTTTGCCAGGTAATCTAGCATAGTCATGGGTTCCAGGGATTAAGGTGTGGACATGTTTGGGGGGGCATTATTTTGCCCACCACACTTTCAAATTGTGAGATATCCACCCATATAAAGTGGGTGGATATCCCCACTTTTACGCTGTCTCAGAGGTGCCCAAGGCTGTCCCCTGGGAGGTCTCAAGCAGATAACGTTGCACTTGATCTCTTCTATTAGCATGTCCCCCACTTTGCTTTTACTGCTTATAAAATATTTTTACTTTGGAATAGTTTTAGATTCACAGAAAGATTACAAAAATAATACAGAGAATCCCTGTGTATTACTCACCCAGCTCCCTCTAACATTAACATCTTCCTAAATTGACATTGGTACAATACTGTTCACTAAACTGAAGATCACAGGTCTCCCTTTTCTTTTCTAGGATCCAACTTAAGGTCTCACCTTGTTTTTTGTTTTGTTTTGTTATTTCTCTTTAGTCTCCCCACAGATGACATTCTGCAATGCCAGCATTTGGTTGAGCAGAATAGGGCCACCAAGTACCTCTGCACGTTCCTTATATTATAGCCTCCATTTAGGGAAACTCCCTGGTCCCTACAGGCATTTGTGTCTGCAGGCCCTAAGTAAGTCCTAGAAGGATTCTGAGAAGGCCCCAGTCCAGCATCTTTCTCACTCCAACCCTTTCAGAGTAACCCTTTCCTCAAATATTGTCCCTCTCCTAACCTCAGATGGATGGGCAAACACCAATGACCTACCATGAGGCCAACATGCCAACGTGCCCAGACAGTGCAGGAGAGTCTGAGGCATTTGACACCGGAACCAGAACTTCTGGTCAGCACTCCTTCTCCTTCCCCTCTTCCATTTTCCCTTCTTCCTTCCCCTTTGGAAAACAGCTCATGGAATTGTACAGAAAGGGCATCAATAGATTAAAAACTGTCTCCTTCTAATAACATGTTAAGCAGTGTTGAAAATTAATCACCAGGGCCGTTGTGCTGCCCTCCTCAGAGGGAGACAGCTGGGGAAATTTAATAAATTATTATCACAACGATGTCCCTATTATAGAATTTGCATTTCATTCCCAGGCTTGCATTTGGCCTCTCCGCTGCCTGATGATTGTTAATAAAACCAATGGACTCTTTCGCCTCAATGGTTAGAGGACTGTGCTTCGACTAGTTCATCAAAGGGTATTCTTTGGGCTTCATACTTAATTATTTTAGCTTCTTCTCTAACCCCTTTCTTAATAATTTTTGTTTCTTTAAGACAACCAAAGACAGTATTTAATCCTGAGGGTGCCCTGCTGCCGGAAATACGCACTGTAATGATATGCCTAGCTTAAAAGCAAATCTAATCTACTTGCTTATTAAATTTAAATGTGTTTAAGGCTGATATGGTTTGAAGATGATATGTAAAATAACATCCTCCATGGTTATAAATGTCAACTCTAAAAATTATATGCAATATAACATACAAAATAAATGCTACTTCATCTTTACATTCCACTGTGATCAATTCATTAAACGATGTGTTACAAGTCAGGAGGACGATTGTACAACGCAAGATGCCGTTTGTCACAGCCTATTCTAAAGCACTCAGGAGATGCTATACAGATTTTTTGTGTGCATGTGTGTGTTAGCAATGGGTTATAGTTCTTATTAGAAAGAGGGGTATGAAGCAGCTTTTGCCATACCATGACCAGAATTACTTCTCCAATCAAATGTTAAAGACTGAGGAAATCCATTCCTATACCAAAGTTCGATATGAGGAAATGGGAGGAGGTGCATGTGGTTTCTCAGGAAGAGAGCACAGACTATAAACAGTAAGTACGATGGTAAAGAGTTAAGACGCATTTCCTTCTGGGTTATGAATCACAGTTACAGTGTCCTGCTCGTATCACATTCATAGCCTACAAATTACCAAACTGGATTGATGGTCAGGATCCTATGTGGGAGTGGGCAGGGGGCATGCACTACACATTCCTGGGCCCCTTCCTCTGGGTTCTACTTGAGAAGATTGGAGAAAAGCCTGGGAATTCCATTTTAATTAAATATTTTTTTTTAAAAAAAGGCTTCTTCCATGATTCTCGGAACAGGTAGCATCCTCTGAGCATAACCAAACCTTGTTTAGCATGTGTATGTGTGCAGGCAAGCCCATTTTAACTCTTAAAACAAATGAGTGATACCTTGAGTATGAGAAACTCTATGTCCCCATTGGACACCTTGCTCCACACAATTAGAACCACAGTGGCCAGGAGAGCAACACACCCATTCTGTGGGGTGCTGGGGACTTCCAGTAGTGCTGATTCCCAGCAGCCCTTCCACTCTGTGTGCCCAACGTTCTCAATTTTCCCTTCTCACTTAGGTCACTTCCTATCTCCCCTTTAGCTCTAGAGATCAGAGTATCATTCAGAAAAAAAAAAGTACCTGGCTGAGAAGTCAAAATCTCATGGGAATCTATTGAAGAGTTAGAATCATCAATGCTTATACAAAAATGAGGGCAGTTGACTCTGGCTGCAAGGACATTTAAATGCTTTCAAAAATTATTTTAAATTTATTTAAATTTAGTTGTTCTAAGCACACTGCTTTGTCAATGCTTTTTCTGTTTCTTAGTGGCCTTGTAAGAAGTCCTGGGACTTCTGTCATTACTCAACAGAGAACTCTGCATTTGGGATATTAATTGATACCCTGCCCAACGCTCTTCTATTTCATTTGGGGTAATGATCCTTTGTTCTTCTCTGTTTGGGTTGGGCCCGTTCCAGATGCACAGGTGATCAGAGTGTAGATGGGCTAGAACAGATTCCTCCAGAAAGCTGGAGGAAAGAAATATAACTCTATTCTGCAGATGTATTTGGGGAATGTATGCAGGAGATTACCTGCAGGTATCTGGGAATGGTGGCAACTACTGATCTAGACCTCCTCTAGTAATCCACAACCTACACAGAATGCCATTCTTCCGAAGGGAAGCTAGTTGAAACATAGTTACAAACACAGATAAATATGCCTCACGGAGTGACTTATTACCTTTGCTGTGTGTGTGTGTGTGTGTGTGTGTGTGTGTGTGTGTGTGTGTGTGTGTGTGTGTGTGTGTGTGTTTTGCGGGGATGTTTTGGAATGGGGCAGTACATTCTCAGAATTGTGAGACCAAATAAATGTGAGTCTTTATAGCAGGGTCCCCATGGAGATATCTTCCTAGGCTTCACCAGCTAGAAATCACTCAACCTTCCCATCAAATGCCCTGGAGTTTTGACCTGCCCCTGGCCAACCTTTCATTAGAAGGTTTACCCTGCTTCCCAGGCTGCAGTTATGGCTTTCATAGTGTCAAAAAGTTTCCTCCAATTCCTTACTGCCTGCTGATCTCTGACCCCCCGTCTCCTCCACCATTTCTTCGAAGGTTCATCAGTCTCTGAAACTCACATTTTTAGCAGTCAACTCACTGGCATTCCATTGTGGAATAACTTGCACCACCTCTCATGGTCATACTTCCTATAATCATGAGACACATCTGATCTGCATCAGAACCCCACATAAATGAGGACATAATCAACTCTGGATAGTGGTATCAAAAGTCGTATGAGGAACCCAGGCTCATTGGATAAGTCTGCAGCACAAGCTGCTCTCATTTGCTTACAGTATAAAATAGCAATTGGCCAAAGCATTTCCTCTGAGCATGACTTCAGCTAGGGTCCATATCAGACCTCGATAATGTTCAATGAAAAGCTTCCTCCAAGTGGTACTATGAAAACTAATTGCAATGCAAATTCCAACTTTAGAGTTTTTAACAAAACCCTATTATGACAATATCAGAGCATTTTATTGCAAGACTTCCAAAGCCAAAGGAAACACTGAAAGATGTGTTATACTTCATTTCAGCATAAAGCACTATGTTACCTTCTGCAGCTCACAGCCATGTTCTCTTGCAGGAACCTCTGCTGAGTACAGGGGCGCAAGGGTGCTCTGTCCCTTCTCACTTATGCTACAATTTCCTTTCCAGCTACACAATCATCTCGTGCTGAGTTGACGGATTCATCAAACTTCTTAAATGTAATCATCAAGCTATTCCACATTTCATGCAAAAATGTAAAAAGTTTTAGAAAAATGAAATGAAATAAAATGATCTATAATCTCACTGTCTAGAGGTAACTAAGGTTAACACATTGTGTATATATATATATATATATGTATATATATATATATATTCTAATAAAGATGGAATATGCAAATTGTCACTTTGTGACAAAGATGGTGGCGCCCACAGGCAATAAGGAGGGAATATGCAAATTAATGCAACAAAGATGGTGGCGGCCAGCCCGGAGTGGAGGAAGGAGGCAGCTCCTGGCCCCAGAGTGAAGCAGGAGGTGGTGGCCAGAGCAAAGGCCCAGGTCCTGGGTGCCAGAGGGAAACCAGTGCCAGCAGCCAGGGGAAGGAAGGCTCATTCTTGCACGAATCTTCATGCATCGGGCCTCTAATATATATATATATGTATTAACATTTTTGTCTTGTTGTGAGCTAATTCTTCAAGTGCAGTGATTCTGCCCAAGTGGTTGTAAAGTCAGATTTGTTCACTTGACAACATACTGAGAGCATTTTCCTATATGACCACCGTATATTAGCTAATTCTCTGGGTTGAAAATTTAGGTTGTTTCCAACTTTTCAGCATTAGGAAAAATGCTGATAAATATTTCCATAGGGAATTATATATATTTCCATAATTCCCATAGCACTATATTATATGTATATTCCTTTTTAACACTTTATGTAATTCTTTAAGTGATTGATAATCTCTCAGAAGGACCACACAAGGAAGGGCAGATTCACTATAAATAAAAAAAAATACTTTCAACATTTATGTCCTAACGTATGGCACCTGTCCTCCTTTCCTTACATATAATTTCAGCACTTTGAAATGACTAAAAAGGTATGTTTTCAAAATAAGTCAAAAGAGATATTTTTGGGAATGAGTAAATTTGAATATGGACTATTTGATCAAAGGAGGGATTTAAGTTGATGTTGTTAGTTATAATAGTCATATAGTGGTTTTATAAAGGATCATATTTCTTTTTCCAGATACATCTTTATGTATTGAGAAGTAAGTTTCATGATGTCTGAAAACTTTCTTTAAAAATGGTTGTGCATATTTGCAGTTATTAAATACCAATAGTGACTATATGGTGTTCATTGCACTACTTTCTCCTTTTCTATATTGAAAGTATTAGAGATGTCCCCCTTTTTTCCAATTGACCCTCAACCCTGCAGCTCCCACCCAGGCCTTCACCACATGATTGTCTGTCCATGGACTAAACATATCCTATATAATAAAAAGCTAATATGCAAATTGTCCACTTGACCATAAATTTGACCAGGAGTTCGACCAGGGGCAGAGCTGGCCTGCCAAATGCCCTTGGCCCCTTCCCCCAGCTGGCCCAGAATCTCTCCCCACCCACCCCCAAATTCCCTCTGATATTTGTCAGTCTGTTTCATGCTTCTATGTCTCTAGATCTATTTTGTTCATCAGTTTATTTTGTTCATTAGATTCCACATATGAGTGACATCAAGTGATACTTGTATTTCTCTGATTGGCTTGTTTCATTTAGCATTATACTCTCCAAGTCCCTCCATGCTGTCTCAAAGGGTAAGAGATCCTTCTTTTTTAAATCTGCATAGTATTCCATGGTATAAATATACCACAGCTTTTTTATCCACTCATCTACAGATGGGCACTTGGGCTGTTTCCAGATCTTAGCTATTGTAAATTGTGCTGCCATGAACATAGGGGTGCATACATTCTTTCTGATTGTTGTCTCGGGTTTCTTAGGTTATATTCCTAGAAGGGGTGCATACATTATTTCTGATTGTTGTCTCAGGTTTCTTAGGTCAAATGGCAGCTCCATTTTTCATTTTTTGAGGAAACTCCATAGCATTTTCCATAGTGGCTGCACCAGTCTGCATTCCCACCAGCAGTAAACTAGGGTTCAGACTGGTGCAGCCACTACAGAAAAACAGTTTTTAAAGGGAACTGGACATTCTTCTCAGTGAATCTATAAGCACACAGGAGAGTCCAGGTGGGTCAATGTAAGAGACTAGTACTAGATTGGCAAAACAAAATCTCTATTTTTGGTACACCATGATGCTACTCAAGGTTGTGCCTGCAAGGGACATGATTAGCCTGAAGGACATCCTGTGAACTAGCAGCATTTGTGTTTCCCAAGGGCATCAGAGACCCCTGACCCTGACTCCCTGTGGCCCTTGATCTAGACAAAAACACACCAACAAACCACAGAGGAAAAAGGCTGATACAGACTGGAGAGGAGGGGGAGAAAGAATCAGGAAGTGAGTCTCTACAGAGAGGCATTTGAGTCTTTGCTTGAGAATGGATTGGGATTATTGGCACCTAGGGATGAAATGCCATTGCGCCCAAATCATTTTGACTCACCAAGTCTCAGTGAGTCTTGACGATGCTAGATTGTCACAGCCATTGTAAAGACCTTGCAATCGAAAAAGGAGTCCAATATCTTGACATTTGTGTTCATCGTTCAACACTTTCAGTCATAGCAGGGAAAAGAAAAACAAACAAGTGTATTTGATGATAAACTGCACAAGTAGGCCTATCTTTGAGTACTAAATTGATTTATGACCCTGATACACAGATATCAGTGTAGATATTTCTCAAGGTGTACTAAAGTGGCAGGGTGTCTTGCAAACTTGTGTATCCCATCTGGCCAAGAACGTGTGTCCTTGAAGATGATCTATATTATCATGGGGATTATTAGGATGCAGTATTATCAGAGGCACTAGAACCGGATAGATCTGATCTAGTCTTATCACTTGCAGATGAAATCACAGAATCCAGTGGACATCCATGCACTCCATCTCTGTCAAATGCATTAAGGAAATTACCTGTCAGAAACATCATGGCTGAGATTCTGTGATTAAACACAAACGTGGAATGCTCAAGGGTACAGTGGAATCATTAGGGAAAAAAATTACACACAAACACCTCCTTCAATTTACTTTCCTTAGAACTAATTCTGTGGTCATGAATATTTGAAATCTACAGAGAGCTATGCAGCCTGAAACTTATCAAGCACACAGTCTGACTGAAACTATGCCAAATGTTTCCATAACAATACCACAATGCCCCATTGTTAGGTGAGTAAAGTGAGATAAATTCTATGGACACTCGTCTATTTACTGACTGCCCGATTTCTAATGTGTTTTTCAATTGAAGGTTGAATTTCCTTGTTCATAGCGTGGGACATGAATATGCATACTGACACCTAGTCATTGTAATGCTACAAAGAGATAATGCATATAAATTTCAAACATATATTTGGCACAAAGTAGGCATTCATTCTTATACTTATTAAGTAACAATTATTTGTAAGCATTATTACCATAGTTAATTAGTATCCCCTTACACACATACACACATATAGAAGTTAGGGATCTTGTTTAAGGTTCTAAATTGTTAAGCAGATGCACAAAAATGTAGAAGCAAGGTTTTCCTGACTCTAAAAGTTTAAGCTCTATCTATAGCTATTCATTTTATTTAGTTTTATTTAAATTGATTTATCTTTACTGTTGAGAGTTTTATAGATGTTCCCCATTTATTCTCCATTGCCACACTCCACCAGTTCCCACCCCTCCCCAGACCGTCACAACATGATAGTCTGTGTCCATTGGCTATGCCTTATATGCATATAAGTTCTGTGGTTAATCTTTCCCCCACCCTCTTCTGAGATCCATCAGTCTGTGCTATGCTTCCATGCCTGTGGATCTATTTTGTTTGTCAGTTTATTTTGTTCACTAGATTCCACATATAAGTGAGATCACATGATACTTGTCTTTCTCTGACTGGCTTATTTCACTTAGCATGATACTCTCCAGGTCCCTCCATGCTGTCTCAAAGGGTAAGAGATCCTTTTTTGTTACAGTTGCATAGTATTCCATTGTGTAAATATTCTGCAGCTTTTTTATCCACTCATCTACTGATGGGCACTTGAGCTGTTTCCAGGTGTTAACTAATTCTTAAAAAAATAGTTTCACAAGAGTTTGAAGACTAAGGAACCTTCATATTTCTTTAAGTACACCGATGTAATCAAGACTGGTATATTTTTATCTCTCTAGGATTTGGTATTACCATACTTTTGCTAACACAGCAAGATTAGCAAAGGCACACTAGAGGTGCCACACTTAGATCAGGTAGTTATTTTGACCATGATATTGGGGATGTGGTTAACCATGGGCAGATTAAAACCTACACACAATGCAAATGAATGGATGCTCTGTATTACGTGGTGAGTTGGTGGATATACAGGATGGGGCAAAAGTAGGCTTACAGTTGTGAGTAAGCAAAACAGTTTACTTTTGTATTATTATTTATTATTATTGTATTATTATCTGTATGGATAGCTGTAAACCTACTTTTGCCTCACCCTGTATGGCCATTGCCATCATCCCTCTGCTGGACTTCTGCTAAAATGTCTCAGCTTTCTCTCTCCAGTCCATGCTCCACAAAAGTCCTATAAATTGTAATTTGGATGTTGTCCCTTTTTTCAGGCCATTCCAGTGTCTCCTCATTGACCTGGGACTGAAATTCTAGCTCCTTACCATAAGCAAAGAAATGTTCCTCCATCTACTTCTCCTCCGCCCTTTTCTCTCCCCCTTGTTCTTGGAGCTCATCACAGCCACGTGCTTCCCTTTTGTCTGCTCTTCTAACACATCCCACCCTTCCCTGCCAGTGACCATCCACATGCTCTCCTCACAGATCCTACATGCCTCTTCCCCCAAGGCTTCCTGCCATATCCAGTCATCTGTATCTCCTCTAGTCTTTCCATTTCACACCATCCCATTTCATTTTCTTAATGGCACCATCACATCTAAAATTCTATCCTCTCTTTGTTGGTTTGCTTATTCTCTATTTTCAATTACTCTCCAAATTAGAATAGCACATCGATGGGGGCAGAGCCTGATATTCTTCACATCTACAACCATGTCTGATTATCTACAACCATGTCTGATCATTCTTCACATCTACAACCATGTCTGATCACCTCCTTGCTGAAGAAAATGGAAAGATGAAAAGTGCTCCACACTCTTTATAATTCTATTTTGACAGCCACTCTGAGCCCTAGTTTGTTTTCAGTGGGAGTCAGCTGTTCCATCATTTCTGCCTGGAGGTCACCATTTGGCCCTGTGTCCTTAGTTACTAAGGCTTAGTACATCTTCTTGCTTCGGGACCCTATGAGATCATTAACATGGGCTTCTGGGAACCTGGCAATAAATACACAAACCCATGTACACACAGAGAGCCTTGATTCAGAAGCATTGGTGTAGTAACTAAAGGAGGGAAAAAGCACAAAGCATCTGTTGTGGATAAAGTTTGAGTTGACCTATGGAGTTTAATTGCTTACCAGCAGTAAATAAATAAAAGCCTTCAGGTTCAGGATACTCCATGGTGCTCAGTGGGCCTCAACTGCTGATATGAAACTTCATGTAGAAAAATTACCTCCATTTCTTCTGACAAATTTAAGGAGATCAGCCCCTACCATCACCTCCCTCAGTAAACTCACAAACACAATGCACACTTGTAGTTATTTGGAGACATCTCTTCCTAGTTCATGATGGCTCTCCAAATCAGTCAATTTCCCCTCAGACACAGGCACTCACAAAAAGTGGCCATCCTATTGGAGTTAACCCATTGTGTCCCAATGAAAAGGACCGGGGTTGAAGACCAACCCTAGCTGGGCCCACTTAATTCTCTGTCCTGAGGAATCTGGAATAAGAGAAGCCATTCTCTTATTTATATTTTTATATATTAAATAAACATTCCTATAAGCCTATTATTTGTAAAGCATTGTTCTAGACAAGGCTTTGCTCTCAGAAGCTTAGGTTCAGGTGGCAGAGGCATATGGTAAATTAGTTAACAAAGAAAATAAGGTAATTTTTAATCATGACATGTGATGGGTATGGCCAGGGAAGACCTTTGGAAGAGGTAGCACGTGAGCTGAAATGCAATTTACATAAAGGAACCAGCCATGTGAGGATCTGGGGAGAGAATTCCAGAAGGATTATGTGCCATGTGCAAAGTGGACAGAAGGGCACATCCCAAGGGTTGGCCATAACCACAGAGAAAAGGCTAGGCTGCTGTCCACGGTGCTGATGCCTCTCTGGGTCCTTGTTGCAGTCCATTATGTGTCCTGCTGTCCATCCTTTTGACACTTATGGGATGTTTTCTAACTAAAGTCTCCCTCATCACTTAGGTGAGTATGGCATGAGATTTTGTCTTTTCACCCAAAAGAATTAGAACTGCCTCTATTCCCAGATGTCTGAAGTAACAGCTCACCAAAAGAACATCTGGAAAAGGGCCACAGCATGCAGGACAAAGAGAGATAACTGACATTCAACTGCTGCTAAGTCTTTTAGAAGCAAGAAAATGAGGGAGATCACCATGTTCCGATGTGTGATCATATCATGAAGAAATAATGCTTGAGGAAGGACAATACTTTTACTCTGTTTTTATTTGTGGCTTCAGAATCAAGCTAAGGTTCCTATAAAAGCATCACTATTTACAAAACGGGATAAAGTGGAAATCCTTCTACAACTTCATACAGTATATAATTTCACGAAAACTTCAAACTCCCTGACCCTCAAAACAAATGATCTAGGGTGCAGATACCTAAAGTTCATATTATGAGACAACTACAGATCATTGGCAGTGGCTAATGAATTGTGTGCACACACTTCTCCACTTCATCTATGAACAAGGTCGGGATCATCTACTGGTGTGTGCCATGAGCCTTGGGCTGAGGGGGGAACTGGTGCTAAGTTCTGCATTCCTATCTCTGTTCCAAAATTATGAACCCTGCCTGGCCAGTGTGGCTCAATGGTTGAGCAGTAACATATGAACAAGGAGGTCAAGGTTCGATTCCTGGTCAAGGTATATGCCAGGTTGCCAGCTCGATCCCTAGTAGGGGGCGTGCAGGAGGCAGCTGATTGGTGGTTTTTCTCTCATCATTGATGTTTCTGTCTCTCTCTCCTTCACCTTTCCTCTCTCTGAAATCAATAAAAATATTTAAAAACCAAACAAACACAAGAAAAAACCGTTTTCCTCCCCACATCATGAGGACTGAGATCTTTCTTTTTCTAGCGATTATTTCAGAACCACTTCACCTGCAAGTATTCAGAAAGATGTCCTTTGGAAGTGCTTCTTTAAAACTATCCTAATCCAAAAATAAAATAAAAAATTCTAAAATTCTCAGGCAACCATGACTGTTATCACTTACTAAATGAGGGACAGAAGGCAGGGAGAGGTAGAACGAAAGCGAGTTTGGAGAATGACAGAATGGCATTTCTCCTATTGAATCTGGCCTTTCGCTCATTCAGTTCTGTACTCATTCCACAATCCCAGCCATGCTGATACATAGGTAAGGAATTGTTTCCCCTTTAGCCACTGGGGAGACTCCAGCTCAGAGAAGTTCAGTGACTTTCCCGCAGCCATCCTGCTGGCAAATGACAGGCCAGGACAGAAACCCCATCTCCCAAGCCCCGGGCTCAGAATTCCTTTACATCTGCGAGTCAGTGAACTCTGGCCAGAAGACCAAATCTGTCTTGCTGCCTGATGTTCAAAATAAAGATCTATCATAACACAACAACAACATTCATTGGTTTACCTATTGCTTATGTCTACTTTGGTTCTACCACTGCAAAGCTGAGCAGTTGTGACAAAGACCATATGGTCCAAGAGCCTAAATATTATTTACTGTCTTGCCCTTTACAGAAAGTTTGCCAACCAACATCTGATGGCATTGTGATGAGCCTTAAGCATAA
Organism: Plecotus auritus; assembly: GCF_963455305.1. Lineage (NCBI taxonomy): Eukaryota > Metazoa > Chordata > Mammalia > Chiroptera > Vespertilionidae > Plecotus > Plecotus auritus. The sequence continues at coordinate 75,654,816 of NC_137774.1, read as the reverse complement.
AATCCTAACCCTGACACATGCTTCTTTTTCACCAGGATGCTCAAAATAAACTTTCCCCGTGGTAATATTTTGCCTAAATATTTTCACCTTGAAGCAAGTGTTCTGCAGTTTCTTTTTTTTTTTCCTAATAACTCACAGTGGAAATGGAGCGGGGGAGTGGAGAAAAGATGATTTTTCCCCAAGCAAACCTCCTGCAGGCCTTTCTAGCACCACAGGGAACCATCTTACCTTTTACAGGCAAGGGAAAGAACACTGTCACTATTCTTAGTGGCATCCATCTATCAGCCTGTAAAGTGCTAACCAATAAAATCAAAGGGCCCTACCCAATAAATCAATATCAATGCATAAACAAGTTTATGTCTGCTTTTGGAAAACACGCCTTGAGAATGCACGGTCTTGCCTGGCCCTGCATCACAGGAGAAGAGCATCCCACTAGGAGGAGACAAGCTTCCAGAAACTCTGTTGCTTTCTGGGTGTGTGGTACCTGTCACTTACTTAACCTCCCTGGGCCTGTTTCCTATAGAAAAAGAAAGGGAATAATAATAATACCCTCCCTCCTTATAGAATTACATAATAATTTAAAGAGTTAATACATGTAATGGACATTAAAAGATTCCCTGGCCTACAATGCGTGTTATGTAAACAGCTGTTATTGTTGTTTGGATATTATTAGTGTTACATTGTAATAATGGTGTTGCAAGGAAGATCATGAACAACACAATTGGACTTTTGTGGACAGAACACAGAACTTTTTCTCTGAGAGACACGGGCCCTGTGCAAAATTTGTGGGGGAAATTGTACCGTTTTGCAAAGGTTCTGTATACAAATGAAGGACAATGCACCTCCAGTGAGTTTCATTGCTGTTGTTGGAATCACCTCTGTGTGATCAGCTTGATACTTAAGAAAAACAAAAGTGAAACCTGTGCACATTAAATTTAAAACATTCCATGGAAGAGAAATGCCAGCACCTAACAGATAGGTCCAACAGCAAACATAATGAATCGGTCTGCAGCTTGGCAAATTCTCCCACAGATCTGGGGGGATCGTAAATCAGTTGGAGAGGGAGCCAGACAAATTGTGGAGAATGAGCAAATCATTGAGAGAGATGGAAGCAGAGAAAATTATTCCCCCAGGAGGAGATTTTTAGAAGTGTGTTCTCTTAAGCAAGGGAAGGTGGTTTAACGTAGAAAAAGCCTGAACTTGGAATCCCTTTACATTTTCAATGGAAAGAGATTCTGAAAGCAAAGGTAATTTAAGTGTGTTTTCAGGGGGAAACAATCCTGCTTACACATTTTTCCATATAGGTGCCTGGTTTTCTCTCGCTCTCCTACTCACAAACGCATCAAGAAAACGAACACCTCAGAATGCAGCAAATAAACTGGGATCTTACCCCAAATACGTTGCACCTTGCACATTAATTATGTGTCAGATTAAAGAAACAGCCATAAAAATAAAAACAGACCCACCCTACACGCGGCAGCTTTATTAGTTACTTTATTGCCTGCCATATGTGCTGCCATAGAAAATTATAATGGGCCAGTGTTGTCAACCATAAACAAAGGAGTCTGGGTTATTATTTATGGTCTTGTTAACCAAATTAGTGAAGTCAACCAAACTGGATCCGTATAGAAAGTGAAGATGCGTGTCCATTAGGCATAACATACAGGATAACAGGTGGAACCCAAGGTCACAAGACATTGGTCAGTGTGACTGTGTTTGACTTTTAGAGGTCAGACCCGGGATTAACAACACTGGTAATGGTTTTCAGCCTCAAATATAAGAAAAGGATACAGTAAGAAAGGTCTGACCCTAAGTCTAGAGTTTTCCTTTCAGATCCCCCTCAATGGGTAACTGTCCAAATTCTAATGATGCAAACAGTATGTCCCCATAAATGCCACACAGACAGCCTGCTCACTGGTGAACACATAAGATTGCTTAGTAATGATTACCAATCAATTACCCAATCAAATAAATGGATCAAAAGAGCAAAAACTTGTCATGCTTATCCATAGCCAGTTCCCCTTCCCTTCTAGACACATGGGAAGATGGCAGCACACAGAAGCCTCAACTGCTCTCTCCTTGCAGCGAGTCAACCATATGATGAGCTATAGACAAACTGTTAGTGACCCAGTCATTAAATTGCTGTTGCAAGACCTTCCACTCTTGCTCTTGCTCAGCCACATCATCCAAGAAGGCTGTGTGCTCCCAAAAGTGAAGTTACATGAGACTAAATTACTAGGTCACTGCCTGGAGGATCGCTGACCTGGAGAATCACCCAGACCCATGGCAGATTTTGCATGAACAAGAAACAAACCTTTGTTCTACTGTCACTGAGATTCCGGGGCTGTTTGTAACTGCAGCATAACCCAGCATATACTGACTACCTATGGGAGCTTTGGTAGAAGTGCCCTTGGTTGGCCTGAGTCAGGAGGTCAGAGGGGAGGAGACCAGCGTGGTGTGCTGCACATGCTCCCCCACCCACCTAGTGAGCGCACCTGCAGAGGAAAATGTGCACGGGACCAAGGGCTGGAAAACCACATTTCACAGACTGGATCCTCGCTGCTTTTGTAAATAAAGTTTTATTGGAACACAGCCATGCTCACTCATTATGTATTGCCTAAGGCTACTTTAGTGCTACAAGAGTTGAGTAGTTGCAATAGAAACTTCAGAACTATAAAATCTAAAAAAATTATGATCTGGCTCTTTACAGAGAAGGTTTGCTGACCATTGCACTAGAATTTTGTGGAAGTGCCCTGCTCCTGCTACAATCTTTATTTTTTAAATATATTTTATTGATTTTTTACAGAGAGGAAGAGAGAGGGATAGAGAGTTAAAAACATCGATGAGAGAGAAACATCGATCAGCTGTCTCCTGCACACCCCCTACTGGGGATGTGCCTGCAACCAAGGTACATGCCCTTGACCGGAATTGAACCTGGGACCCTTCAGTCCGCAGGCCGACGCTCTATCTACTGAGCCAAAGCAGTTAGGACAACAATCTTGTTAAAAATGCAACTTGCTTGCCCAGCTGCAGCCATAGCAAGCAACCTGTGGTGGCCATGGTGAAAGTCTACTGAAAATAAGACGCCACAAGGTAGGCAAACTTCCATAGCCTCTCGGACCTACTTCTTATTGCTGTTATTATAAGTTCTGGGACCCCCTGGGGGATGCTTTTTTGTTTGTAGAATACTGTTCAATTTAGTCTTGTCCATAGACAATCGGCCTGGGAGAGGGACACAGATACAATTCCTCTTTGACTACAAGCAGTGACAGCCTCACTGTTCTCCACGTGTGGAGACCTACTCGTGGGCAAAAACATAGGCCCATCAGCAAACACCAAGTGTCTCCTGCTCAGATTCATAGCACTGCTTACGAGGTCCCTCTGAACCAGCTTTCTAGATTATGCACATCTGGATTTATGTCTAACCTGGGGAGGTTTCTGAAAGTGCTCAATGAGGCTTCATGTGTTTAATCTGAGATTAGAGACATTTAAATGGGAAATTATTTTTCTACAATAATTTCTCCTGTTCCTATTCCAGACTCTTCTCTATTCTCTTATATTTCCTGATTTTTTCATCATGTTTATCACCACAGATGTTTTGTGTATATGTATGCATGTAACATGTGTTTATGTTTATTGTCTGTCTCATTCTAACCATGATGGGAGCAGGAATATCACTTTACTGTGTGCACTATTTTATTCTCAGTATCTAACACAGGATTGAAAAATCGTTTTTCTATAAAAGGCCAAATAATAAATAATTTAGGCCACAGTCTCTATCACAACCACTCAACTACACTATACTGTGGTAGCACACAGAAGCCATAGACCTTGTGCAAATGAATGGGTGTGGCTGTGTTCCAATAAAACTTTATTTATAAAAAATAGCAATGGCTGGACTTGTCCCAAGACCTATAATTTGCTGATCCAGAACCCTGCCTGACTCATAGTAGGCATCTCATAATACCTATAGTATGAGTGAATACATAGAATAAATGCATAGAATACATTTATCATGGCATCATTGAATAAAGGAATCCATAAAAGAGAAAATGAATGAATGAATATCTCAACTGTATGTGGTTAAAAATTGTCACTGAGTGCACACTCGATGCCAGGTTTTCTTCCAAGTGCCAAAGGTATAAAATCAAATAGAACATTAAAAAAAATGTAATAACTAAAGAAATTCAGAATGATGTTAAGCACTTTACATGCATTATCTTATTTAATCCTACCAAGGATTTTAAGAACCAAGTATTATTATTAATCCCATTTTACAGTTGATTTAACCAAAGCTTAACATGGTTAAGTAGCATGTAGGTCCAGTGGAAGAAATCTGATTTAAAGTACAAGCTCTGAACCACACCAGTGGCCTGTTAATGGGGCCTTCAGCTGGCTGAGGTCCATGTCAAATATGTGTCCGCTGGCTGCTATGCACTCACCTCCCAGGTATTTAGCCTTCTGTTTTCAGAGCTTTCAAGGATTCACAACCTTTGCAACAGAGAACCTGGTATCTGTTTCTCTTGGCTGATATATGCTCAGGGGGACAATGTATGAACCTTGAGTCCTTTCAACTCCTCTAAGAAGTAACCTTTTCCTAAAAAGCACAGATTATACTACCCAACTGAGAAATTTGTGCAGAGACTTGCTTTACCCTGAGAAAGAGCAAGTCACTTTATCAAAAGATAAAGGAAATAACACCAACCACTGTGTGGCTAAAAGAGGTAACCTCAGGAAACTTGCACTGACCGGTTATGTGTTGCTCTTAAGCACCACAGCTGCAAGGGTGGAACGATGAACCCAGATCCTATCTTCTCGGAGGCATAGTTCTGGGACGAAATGTACCTTACCACAAATGGAATCTTTTGCATGTGAGATCAGTGCCCCCCCCCCGCCCCGCTTTCCCATCTATGCTATGTTGCCATAACTGGCCTGAAGCTGTGATTATAGCAGAGCAGGGAAAGATTCAGCTCCCACTCCTATATTTCTGCCTAAAAGGGAGGGAATTCCTTCCCCTTTCCTCTGCTGACTTAACCACAAGGCACAAGGAATTATTGGTAGAGATGTAAGACTCCTTCAATGAGTTCCATTTCACATGTGAACAAGGTTGTTTTGTGAAAAGGTCAGGCACATGAAAAAATACTCAACATCATTAAACATTAGGGAAATGCAAGTTAAAAACCATCATGCCATACCACTACATACCCACTAGAATGGCTAAGTTCACAAGAAAGATAATATTAAGAGTTGGCAAAGATGTGGCACAGCTAGGACTCTTGTATGTTGCTGGTTGGAATAGAAAAGAGGGGAGCCACTTTGGAAAATATTTTCACAGTTTAAGTTCAACTAAAACTTACCATTGGATCCAAAATTTTCCCTCCTAAGTATCCACTCAAGAGAAGTGAAAACTTATGTCCACACAAAAACATGAAAACGAATGTTCATATCAGCATTATACATAATAGCCAAAAATCTACAAACAATCCAAGTATCCATCAACTGCTGAATAGCAAAACAAAATGTGGTATATCCATACAATGAACTATTCCTCAACAATAAAAAGAAACAAACTACTGATACATGCAACAATATAGGTGAACCTCAAAACAGTCTGCTAAGTTAAAGAAGCCAGATGCTGAAGACCATCTATTGTGTGATTCTATGATTTGAAATGTCCAGAAAAGGCAAACATATAGAGACAGAAAACAAGTGAAGGATTGTCTTGCTCTGAGGGTATGAGTGGAATTGGTTGCAAAGAGGCACAGGGTAAATCATCGGGGTGGTGGAACTGTCCTAAATCAGGACTTGTGATGATGCTTGCATACCTCTGTGTTTATTTGAAATTGAATTGTGTATTTATAATAGATGCATCTTGTGATGTGAAATTATACACCAATAAGCTGTAAACCCATAAAAACTTCATGGGCATAATCACTCTCTTTCAGCTTCCCCATCCCTGCAACTGGGTTAAGTCTTGTGCCAAGTTGCCCTCCATACACGAGTTTTGGTGGAAGCTACAAATCAGAGACACAGAGGTGGGCTTCTTTGACACAAACCTGGAAAGTATCATGATCTATTTACTTGCACAAGATGCAAGCATGACCAATGTCCTCCTTCTAGGATATTTTCTAAGTGGAAGCAGCCAACATAAACTCCATTTCCTCTGTTGCCTTCAGGTGTTTAGCAATTAGAATGCTTTTGGCTGAAAATAATAAAAATCCAAACTCAAACTAGCTTATACAATAAAGAAAGTAAGTACTGTACATCCTAATAATTTAAGAGAGAAGATTAAACATTAATTGGGCCCTTTTAGGTCAAATGCCCCAACTAGCAGCCCCCAGAGTAATTGTCTAATAATAGCCTGAAGTCTGGCTTCCAGAATAAAATGCTGACTAGGATAATAGGATTGTTAGGAAGGGCTTAGACCAGTTAAGTCCCTGTACCGTTCCACTTCCAAATGTGGATGAGGTCAGATTCTCCAGCGTCATATGAATCTGATGGAGAGAGATGGATATGTGAGTAACCATGTAGACACATGAGCAAAATTGGTACTCTGTTAGGAAGGGGGAGGTTATGGAATCAGGATGAACAACAAACTGAATTCACACTAAATCTATGAGGATAAAATCCCAGAGCTTCCTATGTTTTGCTACCTGCCCGGTCGAAAAAAGAAACATCATCACCGGCAGGGAATGAAGCCAAAGTGATGACTCATGAGAAGTGGAAAGAAGCAGACTTTTGATCCTTTGGCCTAAATAAAGTCCCTCTGTCCCATGTTTAACGCAGTCCACAGGGAGTTTCCATCCATAATAGAAAGTCCAGATTCAGTAAATTATAGAGAGCTAAACTGACTTTGCATGGGAAGGGACAGTAAATTCCATAGGACTTGATGTTTTCAGGGTAACTCAGAAAGAGTCACCCTCCAGCGCTTAACACAAAGCACATGTGTGGAGTGACTAAACCTCCACCAAGCAGCTCTCCCTGTTAGGCTGAGCTCCCTCCTGGGGGTGGACTAAATGCTTTGTCTTGCATGCTGTTTCTCAGTGGGACCCAGAGCGGGAAATGTTTGGTTCTCACCCTCAATTCTTAGAGAAGCAAGTGAGTATAGGAAGTTATTTAACTTGTATAATAGAATAGTTATGACATTGTGCTGGAGAATATTACTTTATTCAATTTTATGATGCTTTGAGCTATAAGTGGGACTTAACTATCGATGAGTCTGTGCAAGTATTTTTTAATAGATAATTAAAATAAAAAATGTGCTAAATGTGTTCCACCCTCTTGGAGCCAGGCTCAGTCCTAACTACCACCTCCTAATATCTTCACTGCTCTTTCCTCAGTGTTTCTGAAATTTGCATTCAAAGTGTAAAAATAGGATGCAGTACTTTAATTGAAATGACAAACGCTGAAATGCAAGGAAAGCGAGAAAATGGCTTCAGAAAAAAAAATTGCCAGTTGAATTGAACTCAATGTCACAGCAAACACCCGAAGCCAGCGACTTCCTCTCTACCCACTTTGGCACAGGTGGGCACATGTACCTGGAAGTCTGTCTTGTAGCATTAAAGCGAACAGGGTTAGAGGGACACATGTTTTGGTGGTGGTGCTGTGCTGTAGCTGAAAGTCCCTGGCAACAGTGGTTTCTAAATGCAGAGGAACTCTGACGATGTTTCCATGACTGATGGTGAAATTTGAAATAAAAGAGGGAAAGCAACATTGTGATGTTTTCTTTTTCTTTTTATATTAATAAAATGATTCTATAATTTTTACTCTAATGAATGAAGTAAAATTATATTTATACTAGAGGCCCAGTGCACGAAATTCCTGCACAGGTGGGGTCCCTAGGCCTGGCAGGTGATCAAGGCCAATCGGGGCCTTCTGGTTGCCAGCTGGGGCCTCTTTTCATTCTGTGCCGCCCCCTGGTGGTTGGCACACATCACAGCGAGCGATCAAACTCCAGGTCTCCTGGTCAAACTCCTGGTCTCCAGGTCGAACTCCAGAGGGGACAATTTGCATATTAGGCATATATATATATATATATATATATATATATATATATATATATATATATAATATATTTTCCAGTAATTGTTATTGATACAATGTGCCCAGTATCCAGCACTGTTTTCCAAACCCCGCTCATATCCTTCCTCCTTGTGGGTGGGTGTTAGCATGTTATTTCTATCATGAAATTCTAGGGAAAATCAATTGTTTTGTTTGCAGTCCTTTTATATGAAACCATCTGGGAAAGAGGTCCACAGAATTTAGTTGTGAAATGCATTGCTCTGGGATATTTGAGTCTTCTCCTTCTGAACCCCATGTAGGTCAGAGTTAAATTGATGGAGATAATTATCTCCCCGTGTTCCCCAAACCTTGACTTCAAAGGGCACCGTGCCAGCTGTTTCACTCCACTGTGGGAAGCAATGTGCACTCTGAAAAGCCAAAAAACTAAAGATTGGGGTTTGGCCACTTCCTGCCTCCATGAAGGTGAATTCACTGCAGTGGGTTAAGATGCTCTCCTGCCTTCTGCTTCCAGCCTCACACCAGCACCTCCTATAACGCAGGATGATGTTTTCCCAGTAACTCAGAAAGAGACATTTTTGTTGTTATTTGCAATGTGAAGGAAACCACGGGAATGCTAATTAGGTGTAATGGAACTTGGCACAGTTTCGCAGGAGGTGGTGCTAATTTGCAGAAGGTAGCACTTCTGATTTGCTGATAAAAGGCTGAGGATCAAAGAGTGGATTCCAGAGTGAGAGAGGTATGTATTTTTTATCCACCACAGCCATGGTGGGAATAGCAATGTCTCCTGCATGATAAACACACCAGTGGAAAGATTTAGTCCTATTCTATACTTTACTAGGAAAGTGTGTGGGGCAATGGGGAATGAAAAAAGAGAGTTTGTGTGAAGGCAGCAGATTTAAAAAAAAATAGGATTTGAAAGCCCTTTGGGATAAGTTTATTATGGGGCACTTGGATTTTAGGCAAAATAGAAAGAAATATGGAATTATTGGCTCATCCCAAATGAACTTTAATTCTGAGATGCAGAATTATAGAAATGAAAGGTAAATTTATACCGTATCTGCTTCATTTTATAGAAAGGAGCATTAAGGAACAGAAAGATTTTTCTGAATTGCCCCAAATCATGTGAATCCTAAAAAAAAAAAAAAAAAAAAAAATTAGAATAAGAAACCAGCTTCTTTAGGGTCTGGGACCTTCATGCACAGCTCCTTTCTGGAAATCGCTCTCCATGGGGACATATCTTCCCGTAAGTGGCACTCATCACTGGAGATGTGGCTCAAGAATCACACACTTTAAGCAATATGATCAGCAAAATTTTACAAATAAAGTAGACATTGGCTAAGGCAATGTTCAAAGGACTCAGAGACCTCAATGAAGTATCAGGACAGATTGATAGCAAGTTATTACAGTTCTGATGCTGACATTCTCGGAAAACACTAGCGCATTGTTCCCGGTACAAATAAACCCACTTGCAATGGCCCTCGAGTAGGCGGCGTAAATGGTATTGATAAAGAAACCAGAGTTCAAAATGCAAAGAGAAACAATTACATTCTGAGGCGGCCTCCTGGCCACAGATTTACCTGTTGTGTGAACTCAGTAGCATATTAAAAATCCACTCTGAATTTATTTTTCTATAATCCTACCATCTAGTTGGGGAGATTAGACACATACAGGGTGAGGCAAAAGTCAGTTTACAGTTGTTTATATGAAAAATAATACAATAATTATTAAATAATAATGCAAGAATAAACTTTGTTTTGCATAATCACAACTGTCAACCTACTTTTACTCCACCCTGTATAAATGAATCAGAAAGTGAAATTAATGATGACAGGGATTTATTAAGAAGATGCAAGGTATCAAGGACTATGCTAAACGTTTTCTCATTGTGTCCTCAGTAAACTAGGATCTTCTACAGCAATATTATTGTTCTCATAGTGGAGGAAACTGGGACTTGAAAAGGTTAAGTTGGTCGCCCAAGATCACACTTCTTGGAGAGATAGACCTGGGTTTGATACTGAAAGAATCTGATTTGCAGGGCTCTTCGTCAATTATTGGCTGGCAAAGGCAGCAAGCTTCCTGTGAGGCCTGAGACTGCAAGGATCAAGAGAAAATGTCTCAGGAGGAGGCTGGGATTAAGCTGAGCATAAACAAACAAACAACAACAACAAAAAGATGAACACAAATAGAAATGAAATGGTGTTCTAGGTGGAGGGCAGAGACTGACCAAGGGGATAGGAGTAAGATGGGAGAATGTGTGTTGCCATCACTGGCAAGAGAAGATCTGAGAAACCTGACCTGTGTTAGACTTGAAAGACACACATCAGGTCACGTCACCTGTATCTTTGAGTTCAAGATCCATCGCCACCTTAGCAATCTTTATACTTTCTCTAAGATTCCATCGCCTCATAAATCACTCTTTCAACCAACATGTATGAAGCCCTTACTATGCTCAGAATACAACAGAGAACAAAACAAAGCTAATCTCACTGCCTTTGGTTAAAGGCTAATCAAAGCACATACCTCTCAGATATGGAAATTAAACAGGTAATCCAGGTTAACCCCTTAGCCTGCCACATAAAAGTGCTCAATAAATAGTGGTGGGAAGACAAAGAGGAATTGCTATCGCTATCATTACTATTGTTACAACAACCATTAATTTTGTCATCATGTCATCTCTAGCACTTCCTACACTAAGGGCTTCAGGAATGTGTGGTTGCCTATGTGCAAAAATATGCAATAATATTGATTATTTAATGCATGTATGCCAACATACTAATTATGTCAATTATATATATATATATATATATATATATATATATATATATATATTAATCTGAAAATTTCATCCATGTATGAGGAAAAAGGAAAAAAAAAGGATGCTCTGAATTGTCACAGCAACAAAATAGCCTTAACAGTAATGTGATAGTAAAACTTTCACCAAATGTTGGTCCTGTCACAGATTATTCTGTGTTGGTTTTTTTTAATTTCTAGTTTGGGCTCATACTGCACCTGTCAGGTAAGAATAATATGAAGACACCCTTGATCATGCATATCAGTGACTTTCTACTGGATGTTGTCCTGCAGTGGACATCTGGCCATATCTGGACACACTTTTGCTGTCACAACTTAAGTGGGGGCTATTGTTACTGGATCTAGTGAGTAGAGGTCAGGGATGTTGCTAAACATCCTAGAAACACACAGGGCATTTCCCCTTCCCATTAAAGAATGATCTGACTTAAAATACCAGAAGTGCCAAGGTTGAGAAGCCCTGATATATGGAAAGCCCTTAGCACAAAGCCTAGTATATCATAGAAATTCAATAATAACAATATTGTTATGACTGTTATTACAATTATTGTTTTCATCAGCACCTAATACTGTGCCCTGTGCAAGCAAATATGAGGAAACTATGGTCGTGACATTGGCAGAATTTGAAATGATGATTGGCATCACCTTCTTATTAGGAGAGAACTCCATGTTTTCCCTGAGCTGAATCACGGGCTGATTAACACCCTTTTCCTCCCCATCCAAACGCCCTATTGTCCATGTAACAAACACAGTATATGCATTTAGTTACGATTCTGTGCCACAGTGTATTTCTTTTAATTAGAGTATTAGAATGATTCCCCATGGAGTTCACCCAAGGAAGGACATTACGTAACCTTTAAAAAAGATTAAGTTAAAAAATGAAGTTAAGACTAAAATAGAGCCACACTCCTCCCATTTGAAAATGTATTTGTTCATGTCAGGAGAATGGAGGTGGCATGAATTATTCATCGGAATAACAGTTTATTGGCAAAATTGTTGTCTTTGGATGGTATGCATTATGGAGTGAATAAATAATACTGGACAGATATTTTTAGGGACTGAAGAGTAAATCTAGGGAGAAAATTTGTAGCAGGAAGGAAAGGAAGTTATGGTGATAAGTGGGGGAGGCTTCTGA